>NC_068572.1:37973755-39290406 GCF_025698545.1 Gossypium raimondii
GTCTGACTTGAATTTCGAATGTCACATTAGCCACCGAAGTGACTCTTCATCAAAACCACCACAAATCACACCGATCACCAAACACACCTCACACAATTATTCATGGAATATTTGATAACCTAAAGCCATCCTTTCATTGCACTACTCTGAGCATCAAGTCATCGCCATAATTCGTAAATTGAATTTTTAACAAGCAAATAATCTGAAAGCTTCAATTGAACATTCATGTAGGTATAGGGTATTTAGAAGTAGAGGTGGTCATGGGAAAGGTCGGGCCAACCAAAATTTTAGGCCCTTTTGCTAGGCTCGACCGGCCTAAAAAATGGGCCTAAAGTTTTGCCCAAGCTCGATCCAAGTAAAAAACTATCTCGTATTAATTTTTTTATATAAGTTTAAAATATATATAATACATAAAAATACTAAAAACATTAAAATAAATGTTACCCAAAAAGTTTAAAATAATTTTAAAAAAATATGTATACTTAAATAATACTAAGATAGGTGCAACTTAATAAGCAAATGCCTCTAAAATAGTAACAAAATTAACAATAAAACAAGAGTTATACAATAACAACAAAATAGTAGCAACATAATAGTGAAATGGTAGCAAAATAGTGAAAAAACAAGAAGAAAATAGCAAAAAAAAGTAGTAAAAAAAACTACATTTACATATTCAGGTCGAGCCCAAGCTAAAAAAGCCTTACCCGAGGCCTGACCCATTTTCTAAACAGGCCTTAGTTTTTTTCCAAGCCCATTTTTTGGGCCAATATTTTTACCCAAACCCTCACACTTTTCAGACGGGCCTTTAACAGGTCTATTTAAAAGGTTATATTTGAGAGTATTTTAGGAACCGTTTTATTTAAAAACATATGACTAGATCTAAATCGTAATATAGTAAAATGTTAGAAAACACCATTTCATAAGGTTGAAAATAGTATAGTAGAGTAATACGTATAAATCATGTTTAGGAAGATTCATTAAAACATAATGTATCTCTTCATAAAATCATCATCATTTAATTAGTTCATAGGCCACCTACTATATAATGTAATTTGTCCAATTTTATATTTCATACATACGAAACTCATGATTAATTTCCAAATCATAGATAAAACATATAAAACTTACCTTAATAACCAACGGCTCTTCAACTTGCACTTACAATTTAGTCAGATAATTACCTATAGCATTCATCAAGCATTCATAACCAACCATTGAATCATCTACCTGAAGCAATAATAAAAGCTCCAAATCAAACCAATTAAAGAGTCCACAATGTACAATTACAAACCATTAACAGTTCAAAGTCTAAAACCCTCTAGATTAGTCCCACATTACTTTCCTTATTAAGTTTGAATCACATCAAACAAACTCAAGGTAAATTGCCTTGCTTTGGATCACTTGGTAGCTCACTTCTCCTCCTCATTTCAATTATATCCTTTCATTGTTAACCATAAAAGAGTGTGAGCTTTTTCAAGCTCAATTAGTGCTCAAAGATTGCCACAAGTTGTCACAATATCCAAAGTTAAAGGAAAGCATACTATGACAAATAATTATGGTAAGCAATCAAGCATAACTCATAGCATTCATATTGATATGTTGGCACAATGTGATCATGAAACATATATACAAAATAATTTACATTGGATAACTGGATTTCCAAATACAACCAATATAATGTGTAGCATAAAGCTATCACCCACCAAACACAACCAATTTACCCTCCAAACACAATCGTACATACCCTCCAACACAACCAAATATACCCTCCAAACACAACCATATATATAACCTCCGAACATAACCAAGTATACCCTCCAAACACAACCAATATACCCTCCAAACAGAACCAAATATAGCCTCCCAACACATCCAAATATACAACCAAATATACCTTCCAAACACATCCACTTAAACATGTATACTTACTGTTTTATGCACAATTTCATATATCACACAACTCATTTTCATATCACATATTCAAGTCTCATATCATATTGAATCATAAACACATAGCATTTTCATTGTCATCTCAATATAAATCACATAACATATCATATTTAAGCATCATTTGTAAATCATCATTAGATTAAGTAGACACACTTACTCATGGAACTTAGTATAGGTGATTAGGCTACCTAGCTCCCCTTTAATACTTTGATTTGTGCTTAATTGTAGGGCACCAAACCACTCACCTTGCAACCTTGACTTCAATGGTAAAAGCTCAAATAAGCCTTTATTTCCCTTTGTCCTTGCTTATAGAACTTCCAACGAGTCCGACACTTTTCATTCACATTAAATACATTACAAAAACATTATAAACAATCTCAAACAAATTTAAATAATATAAAAATGCATACCACAACTAATCTATCATACTTACCAAAAACTATCTAGTTTTATCAAAATGCAATTTCACCACTCAAATCTAGTTTCTAAACCTTAATTTTGATTCCAAAACATCCTAAATATCATTTAATTACAAATCTAAACTATCAATTTTACCCAATTACACCATTCTAATTTTTCTAAAAAATCAAGCTTATATGATCGTTAAAAGAGGAAAGCATTCAATTTGCTTCAATTCATTAAGGATTTGTTAAATTAAGATCAAATATATTTTAATTAGATCAAAATGAGTTAGAAATCATTTTAAAACCCAAGCTTAGCCAAGAAATACGAGATCTACCATTTTCAAGCCAAAAATCAATTTAAAATCAAGTGATATATTGATATCTTTATTAAATCATTTAAATCTCGAACTGAAATAACAAATCACTTAGTTTAATCACAAAAAGTTAGAATCTCACCTCAATTTTGCAAAATTGATTAGCTATGGAGCTAATTCGAGCTAAAACTTGTGAAGATCTCTTAAGGATTTTAAGGATGAAAACATGATTGTTCTTCAAAATTGCAAAGAGATTTTGTGTTTGGAGAGTTTAAAAATCAAAGAGGATGAATTAATTTCGGGGGAAAAGCTTTGATTTGGTGTTTAACAAAATTTTAAAGAAGATGAAGAATGGGAGGGAAGAAGATGACGTGGGGGTTGTTAAATAGGCACCAAAATTTTAAAATTTGGGTCATTTCCCATTTAACCACCTCTAGTTTATTCCCATTTTTAAATAGGTCCTTGTTTTTCAATTAAAACCAATTTTAAAATTATTTTCAAATCCAATCTCGTTTCTAAAATCTGTTTTAACCAAATTAATTCCCGAACACTCAATTTTAATTTCTTAACCTAAAATTATTAATTCTATTTATTTTAATATTTTATTTAATTAATTCTTAATTATTTTAATTATCTAACCCAATTATGATTTTTAATTCACTAACCCCGATTACTATCCCGATTCTATTAGCCTGGTTTTTGGGATGTGACAAATCTGGTCATGTAAAGAGGAAAATTAGAAATCCTAGTCCCTGTGGGATTGACCCTACTTCTTTTTACTATTGTTAAATTAAGTTAGAATGTAGAAAATTATATTTGGTGGTTTCGACGCCTATAAAATTTTGGTTTTTCCCTCGTTCACATTCCTTCATTTTTCCCTCGTTTCCTCTTTTACAGTTGTGGTTTTTCCAATTTTAGATTTTTGACTTTTGTTTTTCTTTGCTACGGTATTTTCTTGATCACTATTTTTCTTTTCAATTCTTCTTTGAACCTTCAATTTTCGTTAAAGTTTTTGTTCTTCTAAATTTTTGTTCGTTAAAGTTTTAACGGGTGAGTGTTGCCTTTTGAGTTTTAGATTTTTTTTCCTTCATTTCTCTTTGTACTATAAAGTTTAAATCCTTATAGGTTTTGTACGTATGTGATATTAAGTTCGAGATTGGGTTGTGGAGGTGCTTTGATCGATTCTTTGGGCTTTAGATTCACATTTTAAGGTGTACTTCTTAATCATATGTAATTAGGGGTCATTTGATTGATGAATTTCATGATTCGTAGTAGATTTGGTGTAGTTTTTGGACCACACAGGCAACCACACGGGCGTGTGCCACACACGAGTGGTCCACTCACTACTATGTACCGCTTTTGAAGTTAGGTCAATTTTCTTGTCACACGAGCTAGCCACACGGCCGTGTGACCCCTGTTGGGAAACTTTGTTGATCACAAACAGGCGTGCCCTTCAGCCACACGGATGTGTACCTTAGCCACATGGGCAAGTCTTTAAGCCACATGGCCATGTCTCCCTTACATTAGAATTGACAGTGAGTTACACAGTCTGCTTACATGGTCGTGTATCTCAGTCACACGGGCGTGCACCTCAGCCGCATGGTCGTGTACCCCTGTCACACAGTCCAAACCTTCCACACGGCCGTATGGTCCTATTTTTTCAATTTTTACTCCTTATTCGTTCAATGATTCATTTTAGCCTTTGGTTGATTTCTTGCACGTTTAAGCTTCTGTAGGTATGTTTGGGACATGAATATTGATTGTTGGTAGATTGTGATGAGTGTTTTTCTGATGGATATGCTTATGCATTTGTACATATGTGTATGAGTTTTGGTTATTATGATTTGTTAAATTAATCTTGTGATATGAGATGGATTGAATGTGTTAATCAGAAATTGTGCTTATTAATGATTTCGCTAACTTGTATTGGTCGTAAATATGATGTGAGTTGTCAAAAACTGAATATGAACATGACTCACTAGGAAGTTATTCATACAAATCTTTTGATTTGCATATGCATTGTGTCTAGGATATGAATACGAAGAGAAGGAAGTTTGATTTGGCAGTAAACCTGCATTTCCATATTTTAGCAGTAAAATCACAATTATGTTAGCAACTTGACTGCATAACATACAAGTGGCACATGACCACTTTAAGGTGTGATTTTGTTGAATTGTTCCACCATAACCCAAATATTGGTGTGTAGAGGTTGGAAAGGGTCTAGTATACCCTTATTGGCGTGTGTGAGGGATTTATGGAGATGGTGTGTAGAGGTTGGATTTGGTATTGGTTTCATTTGAACATAGATTGCATTAATAATCTGATTTGGTTATGATGCTTTGTTTCGATATGATTAAAAAATGATTGTTGTATTTTTGCTCGATTATTTTCGCTACATTGTCTGCTACCATATGACTCTATTTATGTACATCTGTTAAATGTTAATGTATTATGATGCTCTATTCTGAAGTGATATCTGATTGTGATTCGAGTTTGGCTTTTGCTTGTTTATTTGATTATTTATTATTGTACTGTCGATTTGCATATGTTTAAGACTCACATTCATGAGTTTTGTAGGTCACTCCCTTAGTTTTCCTTTTCAGGTAACCATCATGTTTAGGTTTTGGACTCGGTGATTCGGAGGTCTCAAAATTTCTTATCTTGGTTTAGATTAATAAAGCTTTTCATAAGTTTAAAGAAAGTATTTTCAATTAGATTGTAATTATGTTATATGAACTGAGGTATGGGTTTTTTTATTATTATTTTGGACTCATAAAGTTTTGGGTTCTTAGTTTTGAATTAAAAACAATTATTTCATGCATGGGGTTAAGCTAACTGAAATGTAATTTTCTTTAACAAATGTTCGTTCTAAAGTAACTGTTTCTGATTTTCAAACTAAAAAGAAAGGTTTTGATTTTACGTTGCAAATTTTGGTTTGGAACTTCGGTTAACAAAACTTCTAAATCTGTATTGGTTACAAATTTAATACATGAGCTGTTAATCTGGTTTTAAGTGATAATTAAACTAATGTTTGGAATTCGTAAGGTAAATTACTACTGAATTTTGTTAAAAGCGAGCAAAGGTGGTTTGAAAAATGAAAATTTCTTATCTTGGTTTAGTTTAATAAAGCTTTTCTTAAGTTTATAGAAAGTATTTTCAATTAGATTGTAATTATGTTATATGAACTAAGGTATGGGTTTTTTATTATTATTTTGGACTCATAAAGTTTTGGGTTCTTAGTTTTGAATTAAAACTATTATTTCATGCATGGGTTTAAGCTAACTGAATTGCTATTTTCTTTAACAAATGTTCGTTCTAAAGTAACTGTTTATGTTTTTCACACTAAGAAGAAAGGTTTTGATTTTACGTTGCAAATTTTGGTTTGGAACTTCGGTTAACAAAACATCTAAATCTGTTTTGGTTACAATTTTAATACACGAGCTGTTAATCTGGTTTTAAGTGATAATTAAACTAATATTTGGAATTTGTAAGGTAAATTAGTACTGAATTTTGTTAAAAGCGAGCAAAGGTGATTTGAAACAGGAAATTTGTTATCTTGGTTTAGTTTAATAAAGCTTTTCATAAGTTTATAGAAAGTATTTTCAATAAGATTGTAATTATGTTATATGAACAGAGGTATGGGTTTGTTATTATTATTTTGGACACATAAAGTTTTGGGTTCTTAGTTTTGAATTAAAAACTATTATTTTATTCATGGGTCTAAGCTAACTGAAATGCTATTTTCGTTAACAAATGTTCGTTCTAAAGTAACTGTTTATGATTTTCAAACTAAGAAGAAAGGTTTTGATTTTACGTTGCAAATTTTGGTTTGGAACTTCGGTTAACAAAACTTCAAAATCTGTTTTGGCTACAAATTTAATACATGACCTGTTAATCTGGTTTTAAGTAATAATTAAACTAATGTTTGGAATTCATAAGGTAAATTACTACTGAATTTTGTTAAAAGCGAGCAAAGGTGGTTTGAAAAAGGAAATTTCTTATCTTGGTGTAGTTTAATAAAGCTTTTCATAAGTTTATAGAAAGTATTTTCAATGAGATTGCAATTATGTTATATGAACTGAGGTATGGGTTTTTTATTATTATTTTGGACTCATAAAGTTTTGGGTTCTTAGTTTTGAATTAGAAACTATTATTTCATGCATGGGTTTAAGCTAACTGAAATGCTATTTTCGTTAACAAATGTTCGTTCTAAAGCAACTGGTTATGATTTTCAAACTAAGAAGAAAGGTTTTGATTTTACGTTGCAAATTTTGGTTTGGAACTTCAGTTAACAAAACATCTAAATCTGTTTTGGTTACAATTTTAATACACGAGCTGTTAATCTGGTTTTAAGTGATAATTAAACTAATGTTTGGAATTTGTAAGGTAAATTAGTACTGAATTTTGTTAAAAGCGAGCTAAGGTGATTTGAAACAGGAAATTTCTTATCTTGGTTTAGTTTAATAAAGCTTTTCATAAGTTTATAGAAAGTATTTTCAATTAGATTGTAATTATGTTATATGAACAGAGGTACGGGTTTGTTATTATTATTTTGGACACATAAAGTTTTGGGTTCTTAGTTTTAAATTAATAACTATTATATTATTCATGGGTTTAAGCTAACTGAAATGCTATTTTCGTTAACAAATGTTCGTTCTAAAGTAACTGTTTATGATTTTCAAACTAAGAAGAAAGGTTTTGATTTTACGTTGCAAATTTTGGTTTGGAACTTCGGTTAACAAAACTTCAAAATCTGTTTTGGTTACAAATTTAATACATGAGTTGTTAATTTGGTTTTAAGTGATAATTAAACTAATGTTTGGACTTCGTTAGGTAAATTACTACTGAATTTTGTGAAAAGTGAGCAAAGGTGGTTTGAAAAAGGAAATTTCTTATCTTGGTGTAGTTTAATAAAGCTTTTCATAAGTTTATAGAAAGTATTTTCAATGAGATTGCAATTATGTTATATGAACTGAGGTATGGGTTTTTTATGATTATTTTGGACTCATAAAGTTTTGGGTTCTTAGTTTTGAATTAGAAACTATTATTTCATGCATGGGTTTAAGCTAACTGAAATGCTATTTTCGTTAACAAATGTTCGTTCTAAAGCAACTGGATATGATTTCCAAACTAAGAAGAAAGCTTTTGATTTTACGTTGCAAATTTTGGTTTGGAACTTCGGTTAACAAAATATCTAAATCTGTTTTGGTTACAATTTTAATACACGAGCTGTTAATCTAGTTTTAAGTGATAATTAAATTAATGTTTGGAATTTCTAAGGTAAATTAGTACTGAATTTTGTTAAAACGAGCTAAGGTGATTTGAAACAGGAAATTTCTTATCTTGGTTTAGTTTAATAAAGCTTTTCATAAGTTTATAGAAAGTATTTTCAATTAGATTGTAATTATGTTATATGAACAGATGTACGGGTTTGTTATTATTAGTTTGGACACATAAAGTTTTGGGTTCTTAGTTTTGAATTAATAACTATTATATTATTCATGGGTTTAAGCTAACTGAAATGCTATTTTCGTTAACAAATGTTCGTTCTAAAGTAACTGTTTATGATTTTCAAACTCAAAAGAAAGGTTTTGATTTTACGTTGCAAATTTTGGTTTGGAACTTCGGTTAACAAAACATCAAAATCTGTTTTGGTTACAAATTTAATACATGAGTTGTTAATTTGGTTTTAAGTGATAATTAAACTAATGTTTGGAATTCGTTAGGTAAATTACTACTGAATTTTGTGAAAAGCGAGCAAAGGTGGTTTGAAAAAGGAAATTTCTTATCTTGGTGTAGTTTAATAAAGCTTTTCATAAGTTTATAGAAAGTATTTTCAATGAGATTGCAATTATGATATATGAACTGAGGTATGGGTTTATTATTATTATTTTGGACTCATAAAGTTTTGGGTTCTTAGTTTTGAATTACAAACTATTATTTCATGCATGGGTTTAAGCAAACTGAAATGCTATTTTCTTTAAGTAATGTTCGTTCTAAAGTAACTGTTTATGATTGTCAAACTAAGAAGAAAGGTTTTGATTTTACGTTGCAAATTTTGGTTTGGAACTTCGGTTAACAAAACTTCTAAACGTGTTTTGGTTACAATTTTAATACATGAGCTGTTAATCTGGTTTTAAGTGATAATTAAACTAAAGTTTGGAATTCGTAAGGTAAATTACTACTGAATTTTGTTAAAAGCGAGCAAAGGTGGTTTGAAAAAGGAAATTTCTTATCTTGGTTTAGGTTAATAAAGCTTTTCATAAGTTTATAGAAAGTATTTTCAATTAGATTGTAATTATGTTATATGAACAGAGGTATGGGTTTTTTATTATTATTTTGGACACATAAAGTTTTGGGTTCTTGGTTTTGAATTAAAAACTATTATTTCATGCATGGGTTTAAGCAAACTGAAATGCTATTTTCATTAACAAATGTTCGTTCTAAAGTAACTGTTTATGATTTTCAAACTAAGAAGAAAGGTTTTGATTTTACGTTGCAAATTTTGGATTGGAACTTCGGTTAACAAAACTTCAAAATCTGTTTTGGTTACAAATTTAATACATGAGCTGTTAATCTGGTTTTAAGTGATAATTAAAATAATGTTTGGAATTCGTAAGGTAAATTACTGCTGAATTTTGTTAAAAGCGAGCAAAGGTGGTTTGACAAAGGAAATTTCTTATATTGGTTTAGGTTAATAAAGCTTTTCATATGTTTATAGAAAGTATGTTCAATCAGATTGTAATTATGTTATATGAACTGAGGTATGGGCTTTTTATTATTATTTTGGACACATAAAGTTTTAGGTTCTTAGTTTTGAATTAAAAACAATTATTTCATGCATGGGTTTAAGCAAACTGAAATGCTATTTTCTTTAAGTAATGTTCGTTCTAAAGGAACTGTTTATGATTTTCAAACTAAGAAAGAAAGGTTTTGACTTTACATTGCAAATTTTGGTTTGGAACTTCGGTTAACAAAACTTCTAAATCTGTTTTAGTTACAATTTTAATACACGAGCTGTTAATCTGGTTTTACGTAATTATTAAACTAATGTTTGGAATTCGTAAGTAAATTACTACTGAATTTTGTTAAAAGCGAGCAAAGGTGGTTTGAAAAAGGAAATTTCTTATCTTTGCCTAGTTTAATAAAGCTTTTTATAAGTTTATAGAATGTATTTTCAATTAGATTGTATTTATGTTAAATGAACTGAGGTATGGGTTTTTTATTATTATTTTGGACTCATAAAGTTTTGGGTTCTTAGTTTTGAATTAAAAACTATTATTTCATGCATGGGTTTAAGCAAACTGAAATGCTATTTTCTTTAAGAAATGTTCGTTCTAAAGTAACTGTTTATGATTTTGAAACTAAGAAAGAAAGGTTTTGATTTTACATTGCAAATTTTGGTTTGGAACTTCGGTTAACAAAACTTCTAAATATGTTTTGGTTACAATTTTAATACACGAGCTGTTAATCTGGTTTTAAGTGATTATTAAACTAATGTTTGGAATTCGTAAGTAAATTACTACTGAATTTTGTTAAAAGCGAGCAAAGGTGGTTTGAAAAAGGAAATTTCTTATCTTTGTTTAGTTTAATAAAGCTTTTTATAAGTTTATAGAATGTATTTTCAATTAGATTGTTATTATGTTATATGAACAGAGGTATGGGTTTTTTATTATTATTTTGGACACATAAAGTTTTGGGTTCTTAGTTTTGAATTAAAAACAATTATTTCATGCATGGGTTTAAGCAAACTGAAATGCTATTTTCTTTAAGTAATGTTCGTTCTAAAGTAACTGTTTATGATTTTCAAACTAAGAAAGAAAGGTTTTGATTTTACGTTGCAAATTTTGGTTTGGACCTTCGGTTAACAAAACTTCTAAATCTGTTTTGGTTACAATTTTAATACACGAGCTGTTAATCTGGTTTTAAGTGATAATTAAACTAATGTTTGGAATTCGTAAGGTAAACTACTACTAAATTTTGTTAAAAGCGAGCAAAGGTGGTTTGAAAAAGGAAATTTCTTATCTTGGTGTAGTTTAATAAAGCTTTTCATAAGTTTATAGAAAGTATTTTCAATGAGATTGCAATTATGATATATGAACTGAGGTATGGGTTTATTATTATTATTTTGGACTCATAAAGTTTTGGGTTCTTAGTTTTGAATTAAAAACTATTATTTCATGCATGGGTTTAAGCAAACTAAAATGCTATTTTCATTAACAAATGTTCGTTCTAAAGTAACTGTTTATGATTTTCAAACTAAGAAGAAAGGTTTTGATTTTACGTTGCAAATTTTGGTTTGGAACTTGGTTAACAAAACTTCTAATGTGTTTTGGTTACAAATTTAATACATGAGTTGTTAATCTGGTTTTAAGTGATAATTAAACTAATGTTTGGAATTGTAAGGTAAATTACTACTGAATTTTGTTAAAAGCGAGCAAAGGTGGTTTGAAAAGGAAATTTCTTATCTTGGTTTAGGTTAATAAAGCTTTTCATAAGTTTATAGAAAGTATGTTCAATTAGATTGTAATTATGTTATATGAACTGAGGTATGGGTTTTTATTATTATTTTGGACACATAAAGTTTTGGGTTCTTAGTTTTGAATTAAAACTATTATTTCATGCATGGGTTTAAGCAAACTGAAATGCTATTTTCTTTAAGAAATGTTCGTTCTAAAGTAACTGTTTATGATTTTGAAACTAAGAAAGAAAGGTTTTGATTTTACATTGCAAATTTTGGTTTGGAACTTCGGTTAACAAAACTTCTAAATATGTTTTGGTTGCAATTTTAATACATGAGCTGTTAATCTGGTTTTAAGTGATAATTAAACTAATGTTTGGAATTGTAAGGTAAATTACTCTGAATTTTGTTAAAAGCGAGCAAAGGTGGTTTGAAAAGGAAATTTCTTATCTTGGTTTAGTTTAATAAAGCTTTTCATAAGTTTATAGAAAGTATGTTCAATTAGATTGTAATTATGTTATATGAACAGAGGTATGGGTTTTTTATTATTATTTTGGACACATAAAGTTTTAGGTTCTTAGTTTTGAATTAAAAACTATTATTTCATGCATGGGTTTAAGCAAACTGAAATGCTATTTTCTTTAAGTAATGTTCGTTCTAAAGTAACTGTTTATGATTTTCAAACTAAGAAAGAAAGGTTTTGATTTTACGTTGCAAATTTTGGTTTGGACCTTCAGTTAACAAAACTTCTAAATCTGTTTTGGTTACAATTTTAATACACGAGCTGTTAATCTGGTTTTAAGTGATTATTAAACTAATGTTTGGAATTCGTAAGTAAATTACTACTGAATTTTGTTAAAAGCGAGCAAAGGTGGTTTGAAAAGGAAATTTCTTATCTTGGTTTAGGTTAATAAAGCTTTTCATAAGTTTATAGAAAGTATTTTCAATTAGATTGTAATTATGTTATATGAACTGAGGTATGGGTTTTTATTATTATTTTGGACTCATAAAGTTTTGGGTTCTTAGTTTTGAATTAAAACTATTATTTCATGCATGGGTTTAAGCAAACTGAAATGCTATTTTCTTTAAGAAATGTTCGTTCTAAAGTAACTGTTTATGATTTTGAAACTAAGAAAGAAAGGTTTTGATTTTACATTGCAAATTTTGGTTTGAACTTGGTTAACAAAACTTCTAAATATGTTTTGGTTACAATTTTAATACACGAGCTGTTAATCTGGTTTTAAGTGATTATTAAACTAATGTTTGGAATTCGTAAGTAAATTACTACTGAATTTTGTTAAAAGCGAGCAAAGGTGGTTTGAAAAAGGAAATTTCTTATCTTGGTTTAGTTTAATAAAGCTTTTCATAAGTTTATAGAATGTATTTTCAATTAGATTGTAATTATGTTATATGAACTGAGGTATGGGTTTTTTATTATTATTTTGGACACATAAAGTTTTGGGTTCTTAGTTTTGAATTAAAAACTACTATTTCATGCATGGGTTTAAGCAAACTGAAATGCTATTTTCATTAACAAATGTTCGTTCTAAAGTAACTGTTTATGATTTTCAAACTAAGAAAGAAAGGTTTTGATTTTACGTTGCAAATTTTGGTTTGGAACTTCGGTTAACAAAACTTCAAAATCTGTTTTGGTTACAAATTTAATACATGAGCTGTTAATCTGGTTTTAAGTGATAATTAAACTAATGTTTGGAATTCGTAAGGTAAATTACTGCTGAATTTTGTTAAAAGCGAGCAAAGGTGGTTTGAAAAGGAAATTTCTTATCTTGGTTTAGGTTAATAAAGCTTTTCATAAGTTTATAGAAAGTATGTTCAATTAGATTGTAATTATGTTATATGAACTGAGGTATGGGTTTTTTATTATTATTTTGGACTCATAAAGTTTTGGGTTCTTAGTTTTGAATTAAAAACTATTATTTCATGCATGGGTTTAAGCAAACTGAAATGCTATTTTCATTAACAAATGTTCGCTCTAAAGTAACTGCTTATGATTTTCAAACTAAGAAGAAAGGTTTTGATTTTACGTTGCAAATTTTGATTTGGAACTTCGGTTAACAAAACTTCTAAACGTGTTTTGGTTACAATTTTAATACATGAGCTGTTAATCTGGTTTTAAGTGATAATTAAACTAATGTTTGGAATTCGTAAGGTAAATTACTACTGAATTTTGTTAAAAGCGAGCAAAGGTGGTTTGAAAAAGGAAATTTCTTATCTTGGTTTAGGTTAATAAAGCTTTTCATAAGTTTATAGAAAGTATTTTCAATTAGATTGTAATTATGTTATATGAACAGAGGTATGGGTTTTTTATTATTATTTTGGACACATAAAGTTTTGGGTTCTTAGTTTTGAATTAAAAACTATTATTTCATGCATGGGTTTAAGCTAACTGAAATGCTATTTTCATTAACAAATGTTCGTTCTAAAGTAAGTGTTTATGATTTTCAAACTAAGAAGAAAGGTTTTGATTTTACGTTGCAAATTTTGGATTGGAACTTCGGTTAACAAAACTTCGAAATCTGTTTTGGTTACAAATTTAATACATGAGCTGTTAATCTGGTTTTAAGTGATAATTAAAATAATGTTTGGAATTCGTAAGGTAAATTACTGCTGAATTTTGTTAAAAGCGAGCAAAGGTGGTTTGACAAAGGAAATTTCTTATATTGGTTTAGGTTAATAAAGCTTTTCATATGTTTATAGAAAGTATGTTCAATTAGATTGTAATTATGTTATATGAACTGAGGTATGGGTTATTTATTATTATTTTGGACACATAAAGTTTTAGGTTCTTAGTTTTGAATTAAAAACAATTATTTCATGCATGGGTTTAAGCAAACTGAAATGCTATTTTCATTAACAAATGTTCGTTCTAAAGTAACTGTTTATGATTTTCAAACTAAGAAAGAAAGGTTTTGATTTTACGTTGCAAATTTTGGTTTGGAACTTGGTTAACAAAACTTCTAAATCTGCTTTTGGTTACAAATTTAATACATGAGTCGTTAATCTGGTTTTAAGTGATAATTAAAATAATGTTTGGAATTGTAAGGTAAATTACTTTTTGGGTTCTGAATTTTGTTAAAAGCGAGCAAAGGTGGTTTGAAAAGGAAATTTCTTATATTGGTTTAGGTTAATAAAGCTTTTCATAAGTTTATAGAAAGTATGTTCAATTAGATTGTAATTATGTTGTATGAACTGAGGTATGGGTTTTTTATTATTATTTTGGACACATGAAGTTTTGGGTTCTTAGTTTTGAATTAAAAACTATTATTTCATGCGTGGGTTTAAGCTAACTGAAATGCTATTTTCATTAACAAATGTTCGTTCTAAAGTCACTGTTTATGATTTTCAAACTAAGAAGAAAGGTTTTGATTTTACGTTGCAAATTTTGGATTGGAACTTCGGTTAACAAAACTTCGAAATCTGTTTTGGTTACAAATTTAATACATGAGCTGTTAATCTGGTTTTAAGTGATAATTAAAATAATGTTTGGAATTCGTAAGGTAAATTACTGCTGAATTTTGTTAAAAGCGAGCAAAGGTGGTTTGAAAAAGGAAATTTCTTATATTGGTTTAGGTTAATAAAGCTTTTCATAAGTTTATAGAAAGTATGTTCAATTAGATTGTAATTATGTTATATGAACTGAGGTATGGGTTTTTTATTATTATTTTGGACACATAAAGTTTTGGGTTCTTAGTTTTGAATTAAAAACTATTATTTCATGCATGGGTTTAAGCTAACTGAAATGCTATTTTCATTAACAAATGTTCGTTCTAAAGTAACTGTTTATGATTTTCAAACTAAGAAGAAAGGTTTTGATTTTACGTTGCAAATTTTGGATTGGAACTTCGGTTAACAAAACTTCGAAATCTGTTTTAGTTACAAATTTAATACATGAGCTGTTAATCTGGTTTTAAGTGATAATTAAAATAATGTTTGGAATTCGTAAGGTAAATTACTGCTGAATTTTGTTAAAAGCGAGCAAAGGTGGTTTGAAAAAGGAAATTTCTTATCTTTGTTTAGTTTAATAAAGCTTTTCATAAGTTTATAGAAAGTATGTTCAATTAGATTGTAATTATGTTATATGAACTGAGGTATGGGTTTTTATTATTATTTTGGACACATAAAGTTTTGGGTTCTTAGTTTTGAATTAAAACTATTATTTCATGCATGGGTTTAAGCTAAAAATGCTGAAATGCTATTTTCATTAACAAATGTTCGTTCTAAAGTAACTGCTTTATGATTTTCAAACTAAGAAGAAAGGTTTTGATTTTACGTTGCAAATTTTGGTTTGGAACTTCGGTTAACAAAACTTCGAAATCTGTTTTGGTTACAAATTTAATACATGAGTGTTAATCTGGTTTTAAGTGATAATTAAACTAATGTTTGGAATTGTAAGGTAAATTAAACTCTGAATTTTGTTAAAAGCGAGCAAAGGTGGTTTGAAAAGGAAATTTCTTATCTTGGTTTAGGTTAATAAAGCTTTTCATAAGTTTATAGAAAGTATGTTCAATTAGATTGTAATTATGTTGTATGAACTGAGGTATGGGTTTTTCATTATTATTTTGGACTCATAAAGTTTTGGGTTCTTAGTTTTGAATTAAAAAACTATTATTTCATGCGTGGGTTTAAGCTAACTGAAATGCTATTTTCATTAACAAATGTTCGTTCTAAAGTCACTGTTTATGATTTTCAAACTAAGAAGAAAGGTTTTGATTTTACGTTGCAAATTTTGGATTGGAACTTCGGTTAACAAAACTTCGAAATCTGTTTTGGTTACAAATTTAATACATGAGCTGTTAATCTGGTTTTAAGTGATAATTAAAATAATGTTTGGAATTCGTAAGGTAAATTACTGCTGAATTTTGTTAAAAGCGAGCAAAGGTGGTTTGACAAAGGAAATTTCTTATATTGGTTTAGGTTAATAAAGCTTTTCATATGTTTATAGAAAGTATGTTCAATTAGATTGTAATTATGTTATATGAACTGAGGTATGGGTTTTTTATTATTATTTTGGACACATAAAGTTTTGGGTTCTTAGTTTTGAATTAAAAACTATTATTTCATGCATGGGTTTAAGCAAACTGAAATGCTATTTTCATTAACAAATGTTCGTTCTAAAGTAACTGTTTATGATTTTAAAACTAAGAAGAAAGGTTTTGATTTTACGTTGCAAATTTTGGTTTGGAACTTCGGTTAACAAAACTTCAAAATCTGTTTTGGTTACAAATTTAATACATGAGCTGTTAATCAGGTTTTAAGTGATAATTAGACTAATGTTTGGAATTCGTAAGGTAAATTACTGCTGAATTTTGTTAAAACGAGGAAAGGTGGTTTGAAAAAGGAAATTTCTTCTCTTGGTTTAGGTTAATAAATCTTTTCATAAGTTTATAGAAAGTATGTTCAATTAGATTGTAATTATGTTATATGAACTGAGGTATGGGTTTTTATTATTATTTTGGACACATAAAGTTTTGGGTTCTTAGTTTTGAATTAAAAACTATTATTTCATGCATGGGTTTAAGCTAATGAAATGCTATTTTCATTAACAAATGTTCGCTCTAAAGTAAGTGTTTATGATTTTCAAACTAAGAAGAAAGGTTTTGATTTTACGTTGCAAATTTTGGATTGGAACTTGGTTAACAAAACTTCAAATCTGCTTTTGGTTACAAATTTAATACATGAGTCGTTAATCTGGTTTTAAGTGATAATTAAAATAATGTTTGGAATTAAGTAAGGTAAATTATCTGCTGAATTTTGTTAAAAGCGAGCAAAGGTGGTTTGACAAAGGAAATTTCTTATATTGGTTTAGGTTAATAAAGCTTTTCATATGTTTATAGAAAGTATGTTCAATTAGATTGTAATTATGTTATATGAACTGAGGTATGGGTTTTTATTATTATTTTGGACACATAAAGTTTTGGGTTCTTAGTTTTGAATTAAAACTATTATTTCATGCATGGGTTTAAGCAAACTGAAATGCTATTTTCATTAACAAATGTTCGTTCTAAAGGAACTGTTTATGATTTTCAAACTAAGAAAGAAAGGTTTTGATTTTACATTGCAAATTTTGGTTTGGAACTTCGGTTAACAAAACTTCTAAATCTGTTTTGGTTACAATTTTAATACACGAGCTGTTAATCTGGTTTTAAGTGATAATTAAAATAATGTTTGGAATTCGTAAGGTAAATTACTGCTGAATTTTGTTAAAAGCGAGCAAAGGTGGTTTGACAAAGGAAATTTCTTATATTGGTTTAGGTTAATAAAGCTTTTCATAAGTATATAGAAAGTATGTTCAATTAGATTGTAATTATGTTATATGAACTGAGGTATGGGTTTTTTATTATTATTTTGGACACATAAAGTTTTGGGTTCTTAGTTTTGAATTAAAAACTATTATTTCATGCGTAGGTTTAAGCTAACTGAAATGCTATTTTCATTAACAAATGTTCGTTCTAAAGTCACTGTTTATGATTTTCAAACTAAGAAGAAAGGTTTTGATTTTACGTTGCAAATTTTGGATTGGAACTTCGGTTAACAAAACTTCGAAATCTGTTTTGGTTACAAATTTAATACATGAGCTGTTAATCTGGTTTTAAGTGATAATTAAAATAATGTTTGGAATACGTAAGGTAAATTACTGCTGAATTTTGTTAAAAGCGATCAAAGGTGGTTTGACAAAGGAAATTTCTTATATTGGTTTAGGTTAATAAAGCTTTTCATATGTTTATAGAAAGTATGTTCAATTAGATTGTAATTATGTTATATGAACTGAGGTATGGGTTTTTTATTATTATTTTGGACACATAAAGTTTTGGGTTCTTAGTTTTGAATTAAAAACTATTATTTCATGCATGGGTTTAAGCTAACTGAAATGCTATTTTCATTAACAAATGTTCGTTCTAAAGTCACTATTTATGATTTTCAAACTAAGAAGAAAGGTTTTGATTTTACGTTGCAAATTTTGGTTTGGAACTTCGGTTAACAAAACTTCAAATCTGCTTTTGGTTACAAATTTAATACATGAGTCGTTAATCTGGTTTTAAGTGATAATTAAAATAATGTTTGGAATTGTAAGGTAAATTATCGCTGAATTTTGTTAAAAGCGAGCAAAGGTGGTTTGACAAAGGAAATTTCTTATATTGGTTTAGGTTAATAAAGCTTTTCATATGTTTATAGAAAGTATGTTCAATTAGATTGTAATTATGTTATATGAACTGAGGTATGGGTTTTTATTATTATTTTGGACACATAAAGTTTTGGGTTCTTAGTTTTGAATTAAAACTATTATTTCATGCATGGGTTTAAGCAAACCGAAATGCTATTTTCATTAACAAATGTTCGCTCTAAAGTAACCGCTTATGATTTTCAAACTAAGAAGAAAGGTTTTGATTTTACGTTGCAAATTTTGGTTTGGAACTTGGTTAACAAAACTTCAAAATGCTTTTGGTTACAAATTTAATACATGAGTCGTTAATCTGGTTTTAAGTGATAATTAAACTAATGTTTGGAATTGTAAGGTAAATTACTCTGAATTTTGTTAAAAGCGAGCAAAGGTGGTTTGAAAAGGAAATTTCTTATCTTGGTTTAGGTTAATAAAGCTTTTCATAAGTTTATAGAAAGTATGTTCAATTAGATTGTAATTATGTTATATGAACTGAGGTATGGGTTTTTATTATTATTTTGGACACATAAAGTTTTGGGTTATTAGTTTTGAATTAAAAACTATTATTTCATGCATGGGTTTAAGCTAACTGAAATGCTATTTTCATTAACAAATGTTCGCTCTAAAGTCACTATTTATGATTTTCAAACTAAGAAAGAAAGGTTTTGATTTTACGTTGCAAATTTTGGTTTGGAACTTCGGTTAACAAAACTTCAAAATCTGTTTTGGTAACAAATTTAATACATGAGCTGTTAATCTGGTTTTAAGTGATAATTAAACTAATGTTTGGAATTCGTAAGGTAAATTACTGCTGAATTTTGTTAAAATGAGCAAAGGTGGTTTGAAAAAGGAAATTTCTTATCTTGGTTTAGGTTAATAAATATTTTCATAAGTTTATAGAAAGAATGTTCAATTAGATTGTAATTATGTTATATGAACTGAGGTATGGGTTTTTTATTATTATTTTGGACTCATAAAGTTTTGGGTTCTTTGTTTTGTATTAAAAAACTATTATTTCATGCGTGGGTTTAAGCTAACTGAAATGCTGTTTTCATTAACAAATGTTCGTTCTAAAGTCACTGTTTATGATTTTCAAACTAAGAAGAAAGGTTTTGATTTTGCGTTGCAAATTTTGGATTGAAACTTCGGTTAACAAAACTTCGAAATCTGTTTTGGTTACAAATTTAGTACATGAGCTGTTAATCTGGTTCTAAGTGATAATTAAAATAATGTTTCGAATTCGTAAGGTAAATTACTGCTGAATTTAGTTAAAAGCGAGCAAAGGTGGTTTGACAAAGGAAATTTCTTATATTGGTTTAGGTTAAGAAAGCCTTTCATATGTTTATAGAAAGTATGTTAAATTTGATTGTAATTATGTTATATGAACTGAGGTATGGGTTTCTTATTATTATTTTGGACACATAAAGTTTTGGGTTCTTAGTTTTGAATTAAAACTATTATTTCATGCATGGGTTTAAGCAAACCGAAATGCTATTTTCATTAACAAATGTTCGTTCTAAAGTAACTGCTTATGATTTTCAAACTAAGAAAGAAAGGTTTTGATTTTACGTTGCAAATTTTGGTTTGGAACTTGGTTAACAAAACTTCAAAATCTGCTTTTGGTAACAAATTTAATACATGAGTCGTTAATCTGGTTTTAAGTGATAATTAAACTAATGTTTGGAATTGTAAGGTAAATTACTACTGAATTTTGTTAAAAGCGAGCAAAGGTGGTTTGAAAAGGAAATTTCTTATCTTGGTTTAGGTTAATAAATCTTTTCATAAGTTTATAGAAAGTATGTTCAATTAGATTGTAATTATGTTATATGAACTGAGGTATGGGTTTTTTATTATTATTTTGGACTCATAAAGTTTTGGGTTCTTAGTTTTGAATTAAAAACTATTATTTCATGCATGGGTTTAAGCTAACTGAAATGCTATTTTCATTAACAAATGTTCGTTCTAAAGTCACTGTTTATGATTTTCAAACTAAGAAGAAAGGTTTTGATTTTACGTTGCAAATTTTGGATTGGAACTTCGGTTAACAAAACTTCGAAATCTGCTTTGGTTACAAATTTAATACATGAGTCGTTAATCGGTTTTAAGTGATAATTAAAATAATGTTTGGAATTAAATAAGGTAAATTATTACTGAATTTTGTTAAAAGCGAGCAAAGGTGGTTTGACAAAGGAAATTTCTTATATTGGTTTAGGTTAATAAAGCTTTTCATATGTTTATAGAAAGTATGTTCAATTAGATTGTAATTATGTTATATGAACTGAGGTATGGGTTTTTATTATTATTTTGGACACATAAAGTTTTGGGTTCTTAGTTTTGAATTAAAACTATTATTTCATGCATGGGTTTAAGCTAACTGAAATGCTATTTTCATTAACAAATGTTCGTTCTAAAGTAACTGCTTATGATTTTCAAACTAAGAAAGAAAGGTTTTGATTTTACGTTGCAAATTTTGGTTTGAACTTGGTTAACAAAACTTCAAAATCTGCTTTTGGTTACAAATTTAATACATGAGTGTTAATCTGGTTTTAAGTGATAATTAAAATAATGTTTGGAATTCGTAAGGTAAATTACTGCTGAATTTTGTTAAAAGCGAGCAAAGGTGGTTTGACAAAGGAAATTTCTTATATTGGTTTAGGTTAATAAAGCTTTTCATATGTTTATAGAAAGTATGTTCAATTAGATTGTAATTATGTTATATGAACTGAGGTATGGGTTTTTATTATTATTTTGGACACATAAAGTTTTGGGTTCTTAGTTTTGAATTAAAAAACTATTATTTCATGCGTGGGTTTAAGCTAACTGAAATGCTATTTTCATTAACAAATGTTCGTTCTAAAGTCACTGTTTATGATTTTCAAACTAAGAAGAAAGGTTTTGATTTTACGTTGCAAATTTTGGATTGGAACTTCGGTTAACAAAACTTCGAAATCTGTTTTGGTGACAAATTTAATACATGAGCTGTTAATCTGGTTTTAAGTGATAATTAAAATAATGTTTGGAATTGTAAGGTAAATTATCATGAATTTTGTTAAAAGCGAGCAAAGGTGGTTTGAAAAGGAAATTTCTTATATTGGTTTAGGTTAATAAAGCTTTTCATATGTTTATAGAAAGTATGTTCAATTAGATTGTAATTATGTTGTATGAACTGAGGTATGGGTTTTTTATTATTATTTTGGACACATAAAGTTTTGGGTTCTTAGTTTTGAATTAAAAACTATTATTTCATGCGTGGGTTTAAGCTAACTGAAATGCTATTTTCATTAACAAATGTTCGCTCTAAAGTCACTGCTTATGATTTTCAAACTAAGAAGAAAGGTTTTGATTTTACGTTGCAAATTTTGGATTGGAACTTCGTTAACAAAACTTCAAATCTGCTTTTGGTAACAAATTTAATACATGAGTCGTTAATCTGGTTTTAAGTGATAATTAAAATAATGTTTGGAATTAAGTAAGGTAAATTATCTGAATTTTGTTAAAATTATGTTATAGCAAAGGTGGTTTGACAAAGGAAATTTCTTATATTGGTTTAGGTTAATAAAGCTTTTCATATGTTTATAGAAAGTATGTTCAATTAGATTGTAATTATGTTATATGAACTGAGGTATGGGTTTTTTATTATTATTTTAGACTCATAAAGTTTTGGGTTCTTAGTTTTGAATTAAAAAACTATTATTTCATGCGTGGGTTTAAGCTAACTGAAATGCTATTTTCATTAACAAATGTTCGTTCTAAAGTCACTGTTTATGATTTTCAAACTAAGAAGAAAGGTTTTGATTTTACGTTGCAAATTTTGGATTGGAACTTCGGTTAACAAAACTTCGAAATCTGTTTTGGTGACAAATTTAATACATGAGCTGTTAATCTGGTTTTAAGTGATAATTAAAATAATGTTTGGAATTCGTAAGGTAAATTACTGCTGAATTTTGTTAAAAGCGAGCAAAGGTGGTTTGACAAAGGAAATTTCTTATATTGGTTTAGGTTAAGAAAGCCTTTCATATGTTTATAGAAAGTATGTTCAATTAGATTGTAATTATGTTGTATGAACTGAGGTATGGGTTTTTTATTATTATTTTGGACACATAAAGTTTTGGGTTCTTAGTTTTGAATTAAAAACTATTATTTCATGCGTAGGTTTAAGCTAACTGAAATGCTATTTTCATTAACAAATGTTCGTTCTAAAGTCACTGTTTATGATTTTCAAACTAAGAAGAAAGGTTTTGATTTTACGTTGCAAATTTTGGATTGGAACTTCGGTTAACAAAACTTCGAAATCTGTTTTGGTTACAAATTTAATACATGAGCTGTTAATCTGGTTTTAAGTGATAATTAAAATAATGTTTGGAATACGTAAGGTAAATTACTGCTGAATTTTGTTAAAAGCGATCAAAGGTGGTTTGACAAAGGAAATTTCTTATATTGGTTTAGGTTAATAAAGCTTTTCATATGTTTATAGAAAGTATGTTCAATTAGATTGTAATTATGTTATATGAACTGAGGTATGGGTTTTTTATTATTATTTTGGACACATGAAGTTTTGGGTTCTTAGTTTTGAATTAAAAACTATTATTTCATGCATGGGTTTAAGCAAACTGAAATGCTATTTTCATTCACAAATGTTCGTTCTAAAGTAACTGTTTATGATTTTCAAACTAAGAAAGAAAGGTTTTGATTTTACGTTGCAAATTTTGGTTAGGAACTTCGGTTAACAAAACTTCAAAATCTGTTTTGGTAACAAATTTAATACATGAGCTGTTAATCTGGTTTTAAGTGATAATTAAACTAATGTTTGGAATTCGTAAGGTAAATTACTGCTGAATTTTGTTAAAACGAGCAAAGGTGGTTTGAAAAAGGAAATTTCTTATCTTGGTTTAGGTTAATAAATCTTTTCATAAGTTTATAGAAAGTATGTTCAATTAGATTGTAATTATGTTATATGAACTGAGGTATGGGTTTTTTATTATTATTTTGGACACATAAAGTTTTGGGTTCTTAGTTTTGAATTAAAAACTATTATTTCATGCGTGGGTTTAAGCTAACTGAAATGCTATTTTCATTAACAAATGTTCGTTCTAAAGTCACTGTTTATGATTTTCAAACTAAGAAGAAAGGTTTTGATTTTACGTTGCAAATTTTGGATTGGAACTTCGGTTAACAAAACTTCGAAATCTGTTTTGGTTACAAATTTAATACATGAGCTGTTAATCTGGTTTTAAGTGATAATTAAAATAATGTTTGGAATTCGTAGGGTAAATTACTGCTGAATTTTGTTAAAAGCGAGCAAAGGTGGTTTGACAAAGGAAATTTCTTATATTGGTTTAGGTTAAGAAAGCCTTTCATATGTTTATAGAAAGTATGTTCAATTAGATTGTAATTATGTTGTATGAACTGAGGTATGGGTTTTTTATTATTATTTTGGACACATAAAGTTTTGGGTTCTTAGTTTTGAATTAAAAACTATTATTTCATGCGTGGGTTTAAACTAACTGAAATGCTATTTTCATTAACAAATGTTCGTTCTAAAGTCACTGTTTATGATTTTCAAACTAAGAAGAAAGGTTTTGATTTTACGTTGCAAATTTTGGATTGGAACTTCGGTTAACAAAACTTCGAAATCTGTTTTGGTTACAAATTTAATACATGAGCTGTTAATCTGGTTTTAAGTGATAATTAAAATAATGTTTGGAATTGTAAGGTAAATTATCGCTGAATTTTGTTAAAAGCGATCAAAGGTGGTTTGACAAAGGAAATTTCTTATATTGGTTTAGGTTAATAAAGCTTTTCATATGTTTATAGAAAGTATGTTCAATTAGATTGTAATTATGTTATATGAACTGAGGTATGGGTTTTTTATTATTATTTTGGACACATGAAGTTTTGGGTTCTTAGTTTTGAATTAAAACTATTATTTCATGCATGGGTTTAAGCAAACTGAAATGCTATTTTCATTAACAAATGTTCCTTCTAAAGTAACTGCTTATGATTTTCAAACTAAGAAAGAAAGGTTTTGATTTTACATTGCAAATTTTGGTTTGGAACTTCGGTTAACAAAACTTCTAAATCTGTTTTGATTACAAATTTAATTCCCGAGCTGTTGATCTGGTTTTAAGTGATAATTAAACTAATGTTTGGAATTCGTAAGTAAATTACTACTGAATTTTGTTAAAAGCGAGCAAAGGTGGTTTGAAAAAGGAAATTTCTTATCTTGGTTTAGTTTAATAAAGCTTTTCATAAGTTTATAGAATGTATTTTGAATTAGATTGTAATTATGTTATATGAACAGAGGTATGAGTTTTTTATTATTATTTTGGACACATAAAGTTTTGGGTTCTTAGTTTTGAATTAAAAACTATTATTTCATGCATGGGTTTAAGCAAACTGAAATGCTATTTTCATTAACAAATGTTCGTTCTAAAGTAACTGTTTATGATTTTCAAACTAAGAAAGAAAGGTTTTGATTTTACTTTGCAAATTTTGGTTTGGAACTTGGTTAACAAAACTTCAAAATCTGCTTTGGTAACAAATTTAATACATGAGTCGTTAATCTGGTTTTAAGTGATCATTAAACTAATGTTTGGAATTCGTAAGGTAAATTACTGCTGAATTTTGTTAAAACGAGCAAAGGTGGTTTGAAAAAGGAATTTTCTTATCTTGGTTTAGGTTAATAAATCTTTTCATAAGTTTATAGAAAGTATGTTCAATTAGATTGTAATTATGTTATATGAACTGAGGTATGGGTTTTTTATTATTATTTTAGACTCATAAAGTTTTGGGTTCTTAGTTTTGAATTAAAAAACTATTATTTCATGCGTGGGTTTAAGCTAACTGAAATGCTATTTTCATTAACAAATGTTCGTTCTAAAGTCACTGTTTATGATTTTCAAACTAAGAAGAAAGGTTTTGATTTTACGTTGCAAATTTTGGATTGGAACTTCGGTTAACAAAACTTCGAAATCTGTTTTGGTTACAAATTTAATACATGAGCTGTTAATCTGGTTTTAAGTGATAATTAAAATAATGTTTGGAATACGTAAGGTAAATTACTGCTGAATTTTGTTAAAAGCGATCAAAGGTGGTTTGACAAAGGAAATTTCTTATATTGGTTTAGGTTAATAAAGCTTTTCATATGTTTATAGAAAGTATGTTCAATTAGATTGTAATTATGTTATATGAACTGAGGTATGGGTTTTTTATTATTATTTTGGACACATGAAGTTTTGGGTTCTTAGTTTTGAATTAAAAACTATTATTTCATGCATGGGTTTAAGCAAACTGAAATGCTATTTTCTTTAAGTAATGTTCCTTCTAAAGTAACTGTTTATGATTTTCAAACTAAGAAAGAAAGGTTTTGATTTTACATTGCAAATTTTGGTTTGGAACTTCGGTTAACAAAACTTCTAAATCTGTTTTGATTACAAATTTAATTCCCGAGCTGTTGATCTGGTTTTAAGTGATAATTAAACTAATGTTTGGAATTCGTAAGTAAATTACTACTGAATTTTGTTAAAAGCGAGCAAAGGTGGTTTGAAAAAGGAAATTTCTTATCTTGGTTTAGTTTAATAAAGCTTTTCATAAGTTTATAGAATGTATTTTGAATTAGATTGTAATTATGTTATATGAACAGAGGTATGAGTTTTTTATTATTATTTTGGACACATAAAGTTTTGGGTTCTTAGTTTTGAATTAAAAACTATTATTTCATGCATGGGTTTAAGCAAACTGAAATGCTATTTTCATTAACAAATGTTCGTTCTAAAGTAACTGTTTATGATTTTCAAACTAAGAAAGAAAGATTTTGATTTTACTTTGCAAATTTTGGTTTGGAACTTCGGTTAACAAAACTTCAAAATCTGTTTTGGTAACAAATTTAATACATGAGCTGTTAATCTGGTTTTAAGTGATCATTAAACTAATGTTTGGAATTCGTAAGGTAAATTACTGCTGAATTTTGTTAAAACGAGCAAAGGTGGTTTGAAAAAGGAATTTTCTTATCTTGGTTTAGGTTAATAAATCTTTTCATAAGTTTATAGAAAGTATGTTCAATTAGATTGTAATTCTGTTATATGAACTGAGGTATGGGTTTTTTATTATTATTTCGGACTCATAAAGTTTTGGGTTCTTAGTTTTGAATTAAAAACTATTATTTCATGCGTGGGTTTAAGCTAACTGAAATTCTATTTTCATTAACAAATGTTCGTTCTAAAGTCACTGTTTATGATTTTCAAACTAAGAAGAAAGGTTTTGATTTTACGTTGCAAATTTTGGTTTGGAACTTCGGTTAACAAAACTTCGAAATCTGTTTTGGTTACAAATTTAATACATGAGCTGTTAATCTGGTTTTAAGTGATAATTAAAATAATGTTTGGAATTGTAAGGTAAATTATCACTGAATTTTGTTAAAAGCGATCAAAGGTGGTTTGACAAAGGAAATTTCTTATATTGGTTTAGGTTAATAAAGCTTTTCATATGTTTATAGAAAGTATGTTCAATTAGATTGTAATTATGTTATATGAACAGAGGTATGGATTTTTATTATTATTTTGGACACATAAAGTTTTGGGTTCTTAGTTTTGAATTAAAACTATTATTTCATGCATGGGTTTAAGCAAACCGAAATGCTATTTTCTTTAAGTAATGTTCGCTCTAAAGTAACTGCTTATGATTTTCAAACTAAGAAAGAAAGATTTTGATTTTACATTTCAAATTTTGGTTTGGAACTTGGTTAACAAAACTTCTAAATCTGCTTTGGTTACAAATTTAATACATGAGTCGTTAATCTGGTTTTAAGTGATAATTAAACTAATGTTTGGAATTGTAAGTAAATTACAACTGAATTTTGTTAAAAGCGAGCAAAGGTGGTTTGAAAAAGGAAATTTCTTATCTTGGTTTAGTTTAATAAAGCTTTTCATAAGTTTATAGAATTTATTTTCAATTAGATTGTAATTATGTTATATGAACTGAGGTATGGGTTTTTATTATTATTTTGGACTCATAAAGTTTTGGGTTCTTAGTTTTGAATTAAAAACTATTATTTCATGCGTGGGTTTAAGCTAACTGAAATGCTATTTTCATTAACAAATGTTCGTTCTAAAGTCACTGTTTATGATTTTCAAACTAAGAAGAAAGGTTTTGATTTTACGTTGCAAATTTTGGATTGGAACTTCGGTTAACAAAACTTCAAATGCTTTTGGTTACAAATTTAATACATGAGTCGTTAATCTGGTTTTAAGTGATAATTAAAATAATGTTTGGAATTCGTATGGTAAATTACTGCTGAATTTTGTTAAAAGCGAGCAAAGGTGGTTTGACAAAGGAAATTTCTTATATTGGTTTAGGTTAAGAAAGCCTTTCATATGTTTATAGAAAGTATGTTCAATTAGATTGTAATTATGTTATATGAACTGAGGTATGGGTTTTTTATTATTATTTTGGACACATGAAGTTTTGGGTTCTTAGTTTTGAATTAAAAAATATTATTTCATGCATGGGTTTAAGCAAACTGAAATGCTATTTTCATTAACAAATGTTCGTTCTAAAGTAACTGTTTATGATTTTCAAACTAAGAAAGAAAGGTTTTGATTTTACGTTGCAAATTTTGGTTTGGAACTTCGGTTAACAAAACTTCAAAATCTATTTTGGTAACAAATTTAGTACATGAGCTGTTAATCTGGTTTTAACTGATAATTAAACTAAAGTTTAGAATTCGTAAGGTAAATTACTGCTGAATTTTGTTAAAACGAGCAAAGGTGGTTTGAATTAAAAAACTATTATTTCATGCGTGGGTTTAAGCTAACTGAAATGCTATTTTCATTAACAAATGTTCGTTCTAAAGTAACTGTTTATGATTTTCAAACTAAGAAGAAAGGTTTTGATTTTACGTTGCAAATTTTGGATTGGAACTTCGGTTAACAAAACTTCGAAATATGTTTTGGTTACAAATTTAATACATGAGCTGTTAATCTGGTTTTAAGTGATAATTAAAATAATGTTTGGAATTCGTAAGGTAAATTACTGCTGAATTTTGTTAAAAGCGAGCTAAGGTGGTTTGACAAAGGAAATTTCTTATATTGGTTTAGGTTAATAAAGCTTTTCATATGTTTATAGAAAGTATGTTCAATTAGATTGTAATTATGTTATATGAACTGAGGTATGGGTTTTTTATTATTATTTTGGACACATAAAGTTTTAGGTTCTTAGTTTTGAATTAAAAACTATTTTTTCATGCATGGGTTTAAGCAAACTGAAATGCTATTTTCTTTAAGTAATGTTCCTTCTAAAGTAACTGTTTATGATTTTCAAACTAAGAAAGAAAGGTTTTGATTTTACATTGCAAATTTTGGTTTGGAACTTCGGTTAACAAAACTTCTAAATCTGTTTTGATTACAAATTTAATTCCCGAGCTGTTGATCTGGTTTTAAGTGATAATTAAACTAATGTTTGGAATTCGTAAGTAAATTACTACTGAATTTTGTTAAAAGCGAGCAAAGGTGGTTTGAAAATGGAAATTTCTTATCTTGGTTTAGTTTAATAAAGCTTTTCATAAGTTTATAGAATGTATTTTGAATTAGATTGTAATTATGTTATATGAACAGAGGTATGAGTTTTTTATTATTATTTTGGACACATAAAGTTTTGGGTTCTTAGTTTTGAATTAAAACTATTATTTCATGCATGGGTTTAAGCAAACTGAAATGCTATTTTCATTAACAAATGTTCGTTCTAAAGTAACTGCTTATGATTTTCAAACTAAGAAAGAAAGGTTTTGATTTTACGTTGCAAATTTTGGTTGGAACTTGTTAACAAAACTTCAAAATGCTTTTGGTAACAAATTTAATACATGAGTCGTTAATCTGGTTTTAAGTGATAATTAAAATAATGTTTGGAATTGTAAGGTAAATTATCGCTGAATTTTGTTAAAAGCGATCAAAGGTGGTTTGACAAAGGAAATTTCTTATATTGGTTTAGGTTAATAAAGCTTTTCATATGTTTATAGAAAGTATGTTCAATTAGATTGTAATTATGTTATATGAACTGAGGTATGGGTTTTTATTATTATTTTGGACACATAAAGTTTTAGGTTCTTAGTTTTGAATTAAAACTATTATTTCATGCATGGGTTGAAGCAAACCGAAATGCTATTTTCTTTAAGTAATGTTCGTTCTAAAGTAACTGCTTATGATTTTCAAACTAAGAAAGAAAGGTTTTGATTTTACGTTGCAAATTTTGGTTTGGAACTTGGTTAACAAAACTTCTAAATGCTTTTGGTTACAAATTTAATACATGAGTGTTAATCTGGTTTTAAGTGATAATTAAACTAATGTTTGGAATTGTAAGTAAATTACTACTGAATTTTGTTAAAAGCGAGCAAAGGTGGTTTGAAAAGGAAATTTCTTATCTTGGTTTAGTTTAATAAAGCTTTTCATAAGTTTATAGAATGTATTTTCAATTAGATTGCACTTATGTTATATGAACTGAGGTATGGGTTTTTTATTATTATTTTGGACTCATAAAGTTTTGGGTTCTTAGTTTTGAATTAAAAACTATTATTTCATGCGTGGGTTTAACCTAACTGAAATTCTATTTTCATTAATAAATGTTCGTTCTAAAGTCACTGTTTATGATTTTCAAACTAAGAAGAAAGGTTTTGATTTTACGTTGCAAATTTTGGTTTGGAACTTCGGTTAACAAAACTTCGAAATCTGTTTTGGTTACAAATTTAATACATGAGCTGTTAATCTGGTTTTAAGTGATAATTAAAATAATGTTTGGAATTCGTAAGGTAAATTACTGCTGAATTTTGTTAAAAGCGATCAAAGGTGGTTTGACAAAGGAAATTTCTTATATTGGTTTAGGTTAATAAAGCTTTTCATATGTTTATAGAAAGTATGTTCAATTAGATTGTAATTATGTTATATGAACAGAGTTATTGGTTTTTTATTATTATTTTGGACACATAAAGTTTTAGGTTCTTAGTTTTGAATTAAAAACTATTATTTCATGCATGGGTTGAAGCAAACTGAAATGCTATTTTCTTTAAGTAATGTTCGTTCTAAAGTAACTGTTTATGATTTTCAAATTAAGAAAGAAAGATTTTGATTTTACATTTCAAATTTTGGTTTGGAACTTCGGTTAACAAAACTTCTAAATCTGTTCTGGTTACAATTTTAATACACGAGCTGTTAATCTGGTTTTAAGTGATAATTAAACTAATGTTTGGAATTCGTAAGTAAATTACAACTGAATTTTGTTAAAAGCGAGCAAAGGTGGTTTGAAAAAGGAAATTTCTTATCTTGGTTTAGTTTAATAAAGCTTTTCAGAAGTTTATAGAATGTATTTTCAATTAGATTGCACTTATGTTATATGAACAGAGGTATGGGTTTTTTATTATTATTTTGGACTCATAAAGTTTTGGGTTCTTAGTTTTGAATTAAAAACTATTATTTCATGCGTGGGTTTAAGCTAACTGAAATGCTATTTTCATTAACAAATGTTCGTTCTGAAGTCACTGTTTATGATTTTCAAACTAAGAAGAAAGGTTTTGATTTTACGTTGCAAATTTTGGATTGGAACTTCGGTTAACAAAACTTCGAAATCTGTTTTGGTTACAAATTTAATACATGAGCTGTTAATCTGGTTTTAAGTGATAATTAAAATAATGTTTGGAATTCGGAAGGTAAATTACTGCTGATTTTTGTTAAAAGCGAGCAAAGGTGGTTTGACAAAGGAAATTTCTTATATTGGTTTAGGTTAAGAAAGCCTTTCATATGTTTATAGAAAGTATGTTCAATTAGATTGTAATTATGTTATATGAACTGAGGTATGGGTTTTTTATTATTATTTTGGACACATGAAGTTTTGGGTTCTTAGTTTTGAATTAAAAACTATTATTTCATGCATGGGTTTAAGCAAACTGAAATGCTATTTTCATTCACAAATGTTCGTTCTAAAGTAACTGTTTATGATTTTCAAACTAAGAAAGAAAGGTTTTGATTTTACGTTGCAAATTTTGGTTAGGAACTTCGGTTAACAAAACTTCAAAATCTGTTTTGGTAACAAATTTAGTACATGAGCTGTTAATCTGGTTTTAAGTGATAATTAAACTAAAGTTTGGAATTCGTAAGGTAAATTACTGCTGAATTTTGTTAAAACGAGCAAAGGTGGTTTGAAAAAGGAAATTTCTTATCTTGGTTTAGGTTAATAAATCTTTTCATAAGTTTATAGAAAGTATGTTCAATTAGATTGTAATTATGTTATATGAACTGAGGTATGGGTTTTTTATTATTATTTTAGACTCATAAAGTTTTGGGTTCTTAGTTTTGAATTAAAAAACTATTATTTCATGCGTGGGTTTAAGCTAACTGAAATGCTATTTTCATTAACAAATGTTCGTTCTAAAGTAACTGTTTATGATTTTCAAACTAAGAAGAAAGGTTTTGATTTTACGTTGCAAATTTTGGATTGGAACTTCGGTTAACAAAACTTCGAAATATGTTTTGGTTACAAATTTAATACATGAGCTGTTAATCTGGTTTTAAGTGATAATTAAAATAATGTTTGGAATTCGTAAGGTAAATTACTGCTGAATTTTGTTAAAAGCGAGCAAAGGTGGTTTGACAAAGGAAATTTCTTATATTGGTTTAGGTTAATAAAGCTTTTCATATGTTTATAGAAAGTATGTTCAATTAGATTGTAATTATGTTATATGAACTGAGGTATGGGTTTTTTATTATTATTTTGGACACATAAAGTTTTAGGTTCTTAGTTTTGAATTAAAAACTATTTTTTCATGCATGGGTTTAAGCAAACTGAAATGCTATTTTCTTTAAGTAATGTTCCTTCTAAAGTAACTGTTTATGATTTTCAAACTAAGAAAGAAAGGTTTTGATTTTACATTGCAAATTTTGGTTTGGAACTTCGGTTAACAAAACTTCTTAATCTATTTTGATTACAAATTTAATTCACGAGCTGTTGATCTGGTTTTAAGTGATCATTAAACTAATGTTTGGAATTCGTAAGTAAATTACTACTGAATTTTGTTAAAAGCGAGCAAAGGTGGTTTGAAATGGGAAATTTTTTATCTTGGTTTAGTTTAATAAAGCTTTTCATAATTTTATAGAATGTATTTTCAATTAGATTGTAATTATGTTATATGAACAGAGGTATGGGTTTTTTATTATTATTTTGGACACATAAAGTTTTGGGTTCTTAGTTTTGAATTAAAAACTATTATTTCATGCATGGGTTTAAGCAAACTGAAATGCTATTTTCATTAACAAATGTTCGTTCTAAAGTAACTGTTTATGATTTTCAAACTAAGAAAGAAAGGTTTTGATTTTACGTTGCAAATTTTGGGTTGGAACTTCGGTTAACAGAACTTCAAAATCTGTTTTGGTAACAAATTTAATACATGAGCTGTTAATCTGGTTTTAAGAGATAATTAAAATAATGTTTGGAATTCGTAAGGTAAATTACTGCTGAATTTTGTTAAAAGCTATCAAAGGTGGTTTGACAAAGGAAATTTCTTATATTGGTTTAGGTTAATAAAGCTTTTCATATGTTTATAGAAAGTATGTTCAATTAGATTGTAATTATGTTATATGAACTGAGGTATGGGTTTTTTATTATTATTTTGGACACATAAAGTTTTAGGTTCTTAGTTTTGAATTAAAAACTATTATTTCATGCATGGGTTGAAGCAAACTGAAATGCTATTTTCTTTAAGTAATGTTCGTTATAAAGTAACTGTTTATGATTTTCAAACTAAGAAAGAAAGGTTTTGAGTTTACGTTGCAAATTTTGGTTTGGAACTTCGGTTAACAAAACTTCGAAATCTGTTTTGGTTACAAATTTAATACATGAGCTGTTAATCTGGTTTTAAGTTATAATTAAAATAATGTTTGGAATTCGTAAGGTAAATTACAGCTGAATTTTGTTAAAAGCGAGCAAAGGTGGTTTGAGAAAGGAAATTTCTTATATTGGTTTAGGTTAATAAAGCTTTTCATATGTTTATAGAAAGTATGTTCAATTAGATTGTAATTATGTTATATGAACTGAGGTATGGGTTTTTTATTATTATTTTGGACACATAAAGTTTTAGGTTCTTAGTTTTGAATTAAAAACTATTATTTCATGCATGGGTTGAAGCAAACTGAAATGCTATTTTCTTTAAGTAATGTTCGTTCTAAAGTAACTGTTTATGATTTTCAAACTAAGAAAGAAAGGTTTTGATTTTACGTTGCAAATTTTGGTTTGGAACTTCGGTTAACAAAACTTCTAAATCTGTTCTGGTTACATTTTTAATACACGAGCTGTTAATCTGGTTTTAAGTGATAATTAAACTAATGTTTGGAATTCGTAAGTAAATTACTACTGAATTTTGTTAAAAGCGAGCAAAGGTGGTTTGAAAAAGGAAATTTCTTATCTTGGTTTAGTTTAATAAAGCTTTTCATAAGTTTATAGAATGTATTTTCAATTAGATTGCACTTATGTTATATGAACAGAGGTATGGGTTTTTTATTATTATTTTGGACACATAAAGTTTTGGGTTCTTAATTTTGAATTAAAAACTATTATTTCATGCTTGGGTTAAAGCTAACTGAAATGCTATTTTCTTTAACAAATGTTCGTTCTAAAGTAACTGTTTATGATTTTCAAACTAAGAAGAAAGGTTTTGATTTTACGTTGCAAATTTTGGTTTGGAACTTCGGTTAAAAAAACTTCGAAATATGTTTTGGTTGCAAATTTAATGCATGAGCTGTTAATCTGGTTTTAAGTGATAATTAAAATAATGTTTGGAATTCGTAAGGTAAATTACTGCTGAATTTTGTTAAAAGCGAGCAAAGGTGGTTTGACAAAGGAAATTTCTTATATTGGTTTAGGTTAATAAAGCTTTTCATATGTTTATAGAAAGTATGTTCAATTAGATTGTAATTATGTTATATGAACTGAGGTATGGGTTTTTTATTATTATTTTGGACACATAAAGTTTTAGGTTCTTAGTTTTGAATTAAAAACTATTATTTCATGCATGGGTTTAAGCAAACTGAAATGCTATTTTCTTTAAGTAATGTTCGTTCTACAGTAACTGTTTATGATTTTCAAACTAAGAAAGAAAGGTTTTGATTTTACATTGCAAATTTTGGTTTGGAACTTCGGTTAACAAAACTTCTAAATCTATTTTGATTACAACTTTAATTCACGAGCTGTTGATCTGGTTTTAAGTGATCATTAAACTAATGTTTGGAATTCGTAAGTAAATTACTACTGAATTTTGTTAAAAGCGAGCAAAGGTGGTTTGAAAAGGGAAATTTCTTATCTTGGTTTAGTTTAATAAAGCTTTTCATAAGTTTATAGAATGTATTTTCAATTAGATTGTAATTATGTTATATGAACAGAGGTATGGGTTTTTTTTTTTTATTTTGGACACATAAAGTTTTGGGTTCTTAGTTTTGAATTAAAAACTATTATTTCATGCATGGGTTTAAGCAAACTGAAATGCTATTTTCATTAACAAATGTTCGTTCTAAAGTAACTGTTTATGATTATCAAACAAAGAAAGAAAGGTTTTGAGTTTACGTTGCAAATTTTGGTTTGGAACTTCGGTTAACAGAACTTCAAAATCTGTTTTGGTAACAAATTTAATACATGAGCTGTTAATCTGGTTTTAAGTGATCATTAAACTAATGTTTGGAATTCGTAAGGTAAATTACTGCTGAATTTTGTTAAAACGAGCAAAGGTGGTTTGAAAAAGGAATTTTCTTATCTTGGTTTAGGTTAATAAATCTTTTCATAAGTTTATAGAAAGTATGTTCAATTAGATTGTAATTCTGTTATATGAACCGAGGTCTGGGTTTTTTATTATTATTTCGGACTCATAAAGTTTTGGGTTCTTAGTTTTGAATTAAAAACTATTATTTCAAGCGTGGGTTTAAGCTAACTGAAATGCTATTTTCATTAACAAATGTTCGTTCTAAAGTCACTGTTTATGATTTTCAAACTAAGAAGAAATGTTTTAATTTTACGTTTCAAATTTTGGATTGGAACTTCGGTTAACAAAACTTCGAAATCTGTTTTGGTTACAAATTTAATACATGAGCTGTTAATCTGGTTTTAAGAGATAATTAAATTAATGTTTGGAATTGTAGGTAAATTATCTTTGAATTTTGTTAAAAGCGATCAAAGGTGGTTTGACAAAGGAAATTTCTTATATTGGTTTAGGTTAATAAAGCTTTTCATATGTTTATAGAAAGTATGTTCAATTAGATTGTAATTATGTTATATGAACTGAGGTATGGGTTTTTATTATTATTTTGGACACATAAAGTTTTAGGTTCTTAGTTTTGAATTAAAACTATTATTTCATGCATGGGTTGAAGCAAACTGAAATGCTATTTTCTTTAAGTAATGTTCGTTATAAAGTAACTGTTTATGATTTTCAAACTAAGAAAGAAAGGTTTTGATTTTACGTTGCAAATTTTGGTTTGGAACTTCGGTTAACAAAACTTCGAAATCTGTTTTCGTTACAAATTTAATACATGAGCTGTTAATCTGGTTTTAAGTTATAATTAAAATAATGTTTGGAATTCGTAAGGTAAATTACAGCTGAATTTTGTTAAAAGCGAGCAAAGGTGCTTTGAGAAAGGAAATTTCTTATATTGGTTTAGGTTAAGAAAGCCTTTCATATGTTTATAGAAAGTATGTTCAATTAGATTGTAATTATGTTGTATGAACTCAGGTATGGGTTTTTTATTATTATTTTGGACACATAAAGTTTTAGGTTCTTAGTTTTGAATTAAAAACTATTATTTCATGCATGGGTTGAAGCAAACTGAAATGCTATTTTCTTTAAGTAATGTTCGTTCTAAAGTAACTGTTTATGATTTTCAAACTAAGAAAGAAAGGTTTTGATTTTACGTTGCAAATTTTGGTTTGGAACTTCGGTTAACAAAACTTCTAAATCTGTTCTGGTTACAATTTTAATACACGAGCTGTTAATCTGGTTTTAAGTGATAATTAAACTAATGTTTAGAATTCGTAAGTAAATTACTACTGAATTTTGTTAAAAGCGAGCAAAGGTGGTTTGAAAAAGGAAATTTCTTATCTTGGTTTAGTTTAATAAAGCTTTTCATAAGTTTATAGAATGTATTTTCAATTAGATTGCACTTATGTTATATGAACAGAGGTATGGGTTTTTTATTATTATTTTGGACACATAAAGTTTTGGGTTCTTAGTTTTGAATTAAAAACTATTATTTCATGCTTGGGTTTAAGCTAACTGAAATGCTATTTTCTTTAACAAATGTTCGTTCTAAAGTAACTGTTTATGATTTTCAAACTAAGAAGAAAGGTTTTGATTTTACTTTGCAAATTTTGGTTTGGAACTTCGGTTAACAAAACTTCAAAATCTATTTTGGTTACAAATTTAATACATGAGCTGTTAATCTGGTTTTAAGTGATAATTAAACTAATGTTTGGAATTCGTAAGGTAAATTACTGCTGAATTTTGTTAAAAGCAAGCAAAGGTGGTTTGGAAAAGTAAATTTCTTATCCTGGAGTAGTTTAATAAAGCTTTTCATAAGTTTATAGAATGTATTTTCAATTAGATTGTAATTATGTTATATGAACAGAGGTATGGGTTTTTTATTATTATTTTGGACACATAAAGTTTTGGGTTCTTAGTTTTGAATTAAAAACTATTATTTCATGCATGGGTTTAAGCAAACTAAAATGCTATTTTCTTTAAGTAATGATCGTTCTAAAGTAACTGTTTATGATTTTCAAACTAAGAAAGAAAGGTTTTGATTTTACGTTACAAATTTTGGTTTGGAACTTCGGTTAACAAAACTTCTAAATCTGTTTTGGTTACAATTTTAATACACGAGCTGTTAATCTGGTTTTAAGTGATAATTAAACTAATGTTTGGAATTCGTAAGGTAAATTTCTACTAAATTTTGTTAAAAGCAAGCAAAGGTGGTTTGAAAAAGGAAATTTCTTATCTTGGTGTAGTTTAATAAAGCTTTTCATAAGTTTATAGAAAGTATTTTGCATGAGATTGCAATTATGATATATGAACTGAGGTATGGGTTTATTATTATTATTTTGGACTCATAAAGTTTTGGGTTCTTAGTTTTGAATTAAAAACTATTATTTCATGCATGGGTTTAAACAAACTAAAATGCTATTTTCTTTAAGTAATGTTCGTTCTAAAGTAACTGTTTATGATGGTCAAACTAAGAAGAAAGGTTTTGATTTTAAGTTGCAAATTTTGGTTTGGAACTTCGGTTAACAAAACTTCTAAATGTGTTTTAGTTACAATTTTAATACATGAGCTGTTAATCTGGTTTTAAGTGATAATTAAACTAAAGTTTGGAATTCGTAAAGTAAATTACTACTGAATTTTGTCAAAAGCGAGCAAAGGTGGTTTGAAAAAGGAAATTTCTTATCTTGGTTTAGTTTAATAAAGCTTTTCATAAGTTTATAGAATGTATTTTCAATTAGATTGTAATTATGTTACATGAACTGAGGTATGGGTTTTTTATTATTGTTTTGGACTCAGAAAGTTTTGGGTTCATAGTTTTGAATTAAAAACTATTATTTCATGCATGGGTTTAAGCTAACTGAAATGCTATTTTCTTTAACAAATGTTCGTTCTAAAGTAACTATTTATGATTTTCAAACTAAGAAGAAAGGTTTTGATTTTACGTTGCAAATTTTGGTTTGGAACTTCGGTTAACAAAACTTCAAAATATATTTTCGTTACAAATTTAATACATGAGCTGTTAATCTGGTTTTAAGTGATAATTAAACTAATGTTTGGAATTCGTAAGGTAAATTACTGCTGAATTTTGTTAAAAGCGAGCAAAGGTGGTTTGGAAAAGGAAATTTCTTATCCTGGTGTAGTTTAATAAAGCTTTTCATAAGTTTATAGAAAGTATTTTCAATTACATTGTAATTATGTTATATGAACTGAGGTATGGGTTTTTTATTATTATTTTGGACTCATAAAGTTTTGGGTTCTTAGTTTTGAATTAGAAACTATTATTTCATGCATGGGTTTAAGCTAACTGAAATGCTATTTTCATTAACAAATGTTCGTTCTAAAGCAACTGGTTATGATTTTCAAACAAAGAAGAAAGGTTTTGATTTTATGTTGCAAATTTTGGTTTGGAACTTCGGTTAACAAAACTTCTAAATCTGTTTTGGTTAAAAATTTAATGCATGAGCTGTTAATCTGGTTTTAAGTGATAATGAAACTAATGTTTGGAATTCGTAAGATAAATTACTACTGAATTTTGTTAAAAGCGAGCAAAGGTGGTTTGGAAAAGGAAATTTCTTATCCTGGTGTAGTTTAATAAAGCTTTTCATAAGTTTATAGAGTGTATTTTCAATTAGATTGTAATTATGTTATATGAACAGAGGTATGGGTTTTTTATTATTATTTTGGACACATAAAGTTTTGGGTTGTTAGTTTTGAATTAAAAACTATTATTTCATGCATGGGTTTAAACAAACTGAAATGCTATTTTCTTTAAGTAATGTTCGTTCTAAAGTAACTGTTTATGATTTTCAAACAAAGAAGAAAGGTTTTGATTTTACATTGCAAATTTTGGTTTGGAACTTCGGTTAACAAAACTTCTAAATCTGTTTTGGTTACAAATTTAATACATGAGCTGTTAATCTGGTTTTAAGTGATAATTAAACTAATGTTTGGAATTCGTATGGTAAATTACTATTGAATTTTGTTAACAGCGAGTAAAGGTGGATTCAAAATGGAAATTAAGAGATTTGTTCTTTGTTTGTTTTAGGGCCATTTCGGTGGCCAATGTGACTTTCAGAATCCAGTCGAAACTTCAAGGTCGGGTTTTGGGATGTTAGAATAAGTAATCCTAATTTTCATATGTTTTACTATAACAACCCGATTTAGTTGTTTTGGGACCACGATTCTAATTAATGAGTAAATATTTTTTATTTAATGTTTATATGGTTATATTGGGGTCGTGCTAAATTTTTGTTAAGAAATTTTATTGTTTATTTAATTAATTATGTAAAAATGATTAATTTGTAAAGGTTACAAAAAGTGGGTTCTATTAGATTAAAAGGGTCAAATTACTTTGAATAGGTAAATCAATAGACTTGGCGGTAAATATACCATAATTAAGGCTAATGGATGTTTATGGATAGGTTTTATTGTAGATTTAATGATTCTTAAAGGCTAGATTAGTAATGTAATAAATAAGTTAAAAGTAATAGAATAAAGATGAAATAAGTATCATCTTCATTAGTTTTCTTTTGTTCCAAACTGTACACCATTGTTAAAGGGAGAAAAGCTTTCGATTATGGTTTTGCTCATGCATGGTAAGATTTTGAGCCCCTTTTTTAGTGATTTTTTTTTATGTTTTTGAGTTCATTTTAGCTTAGTTTGGTTAGTCAATGGGTTAAATTGCAAAACTGTTAAAGGTTGGGAGATTTTCCATGAAAGAATTTGATGAGTTTATGATGTTATTTGGTAGAGTATTAAATTTAGTTGTTAAATGAATATGATTTGTTAAGTGAATTTTAATGATTTTTATTAAATTAGGGTTAATGATTTATTGGATAAAAGTGTAAAATTCCTTAGGATTAATGTGAAATTTTAAATAAATATGGGTGCTTAAGACCTTAGTAAAAATCGAATAGTATTTTTTTTATAGAAAATGGTGAATTCATAAATTAATGATTTGGGAATTAAATTCTTTATAAGTTAAAATATCAGGGGTAATTTTGTAATTTCATATTAATATGTATTATAGATTTAATTGGATATTTAAAGTTAATTGAATTACTTAATTGAGTTAAATTATTATTTAGATCAAGAAAAGAACCAATCAGACTTGAATCGAGGCAAAGCTAAGGTGTCAGAATAGTTTTAGACTTAGGAGTAACAACCGTGGTGATTGAGGTAAGTTTGTATGAATTTTGTGTTAATTACGTAGTGTTTTGGTTGATTACTCAGCAATGATATGTTAGATATATTTATTTTGGTAATAATACAATAATGAAGTACTTGACGGTTTAAAAGTCATGCTTGAACCTAGAGAATACCTAGGATACAGATGACATGTCATTAGGAATTATATGTTTTGGTTGCTGGTCCTGGATGTCCTACCGATGGTTGAGGTCCTACATTTGTTGTGGATTATCCATAGCTCATGTGAGTGACATCGTGTAGCTTACATTCTGACCCACAACTCCTGTTAGCAGACCCATTTCACAACTTGTGTGAACACTATTAAAAAGGAAAGGTTATGGTTACATGGAAAGGGACACTATGTGTGAGCATTCTTGAGTATCTAATGTAATTCTAGATGGTTCAACGGGTAAGTAAAGTGAAATGGGAAGGCTTTTATGTAATATCATGGATATTTATGTTCGTAGAATAGAAAGTTAATATGTGCAAATGGATGAAAAGATTATTGAATAATCATATGAGGAAGGTAAATGGATGCAACTCACTTAATGGTATTTGTTGTGTTTTATATTTTTATATGGTTAAATCTTCTACTAATGGTGTGGATTATATCGAAGAGGAATATCAAGTATTTATATGACCTACTAAGCATGATTGAATGTTTAAATGTGGAGAAATGGTAAGCTTAAGTTTCTCCTTTACGAGCTTACTAAGCACTAGTTGCTTACATAATTGTTTTTCCTCTCTTTCGTAGGACATCAGAAGCTTGACCTATTGGAAGCTTGTTGGAGTTCTACCACAATATTCAGTAGCCACTTTGGTAGTTTTTGAGTTATTGTGGTTAAGGTTATAAATGACATATATAGGGCTTTTGTGTAATGGTAGTTGTTGTGTATGCTAATTAACTAATATGGTATGGTTGTGCTTTTGTGTACATGGTTGTTTGAACCTATAATGTATAGGACTTTATTAGACAAAATCATATGGCTCAACGACCTCCACCGTCCGTACCCTAACCAATTCCCCCTATTCTTCAAGGTTCAAAACAAGTACGTGTAGGCAAGCCTCCGGTTGATAAAATACATAAGTATGGGGTAGAAGAATTTCATGGTACAGTTGAAGATGACCCTGAAAAAGTTTTTGATTAGAAAATACCGTTAGATTTTTTGATGAACTGTCTTGTTCCCCAATTGACTACTTAAAATGTGCGGTATCTCTACTAAAAGACTCAGCATATCCGTGGTGGAATACTTTGATTGTTGTGGTACCGAAGGATCGCGTGAAATGGGATTTCTTTCAAACGAAATTGAAAAAAAAATATTTTAGTCATCAATATCTTGATAAAAAGCGAAAAGATTTTTTTGAGTTAAAACAGGGCCATATGACTGTAGCCAAATACGAAAGGGAGTTCGTGCGACTTAGTAAATATGCTCGGGAATGTATTCCAACAGAAGCTGTTATGTGTACTCGGTTTGAAGATGATTGAATGAAGATATTAGATTGCTTGTCGGGATACTTGAATTGAAAGAATTTATGGTTTTGGTGGATCGAGCACATAAGGTTCAAGAACTCAGTAAAGCAAAAGCAAAAATAGATTCCAAAACTCGAGATATGAGTAAACGACTAATAGGAAAATCATTTTCATCTCCGGCAAAGAAAACAAAATAATCTCAAAGTTGTTTGTCAGCTCCATTTGGATTTTCAAGAAGAGATAGAGGGAAGCAACAAGCTAGTTCAAGACCTCAAGCTACTTCTGTAGCGAGTGTAGGGAGTGTCCATAGTAACAAGCCTGAGTGTCATCAGTGTAATAGAAGACATTTTTAAGAGTGCCGACTAAAGGATGGATTGTGTTTTAAATGTGGTTCATACGATCATTTTCTCAGGGATTACCCTGAAAGGTTCGACAGGCATAAAGCTCAAAATACACAGTCATGTAACATGCCTTCGAGAGGGAGACCAGCTAGGAACGGTGGTAACACGGGGAATAGTTGAAGTGGAACGAAAGATTATGTAGTCAGATCTGAGGCTCGAGCACCAGCTAGGGCTTATGCAATTTTCTATCTTAGATGTTAATGTTTATTCTTTGATTGATCCGAGGTCAACGCACTTGTATATATGTACAACATTAGTGTCATATAAGAAAATACTTGTTGAGTCAACTGAATTTGTAGTCAAAGTAACATATCCGTTAGGCCAATATGTGTTAGTTGATAAAATTTGTAGAAATTGTCCCCTGAAAATTTGGGATTGTAACTTATTGGCTGATTTGATGTTATTACCGTTTGATGAGTTTGATGTGATCATTGGCATGGATTGGTTGACTTTGCACAATACTGTTGTGAATTATAGACGAAAGAAAATTTTTATTGAAATGTCAGAATGGTGAAATAGTTCAGGTTGAATCAGATAGATGTTATAGTGCAACTAATATCATTTCAGCTATGTCAGCTCAGAAACATGTTAGAAAAGGTTGCAAGGTGTATCTAGCTTATATACTTGATACCAGGGCTTCAGAATCGAAATTAGAATAAGTTTCGACTATTTGTGAATTCTTGGATGTGTTTCTAGAAGAGTTACCAGGGTTACCACCAGTCAAAGAGGTTAAATTTATTATCGAGTTAGTACCGGGAACTTCTCTGATATTGGTTGCTCCGTATAGAATGGCACCCGCTAAATTGAAAGAGTTGAGCACAGCTACAGGAGTTAGCAGAGAGAGGGTTTGTTCGGCCAAGTTTTTCTCCTTGGGGTGCACCTGTACTGTTTGTTAAGAAGAAAGACGGGTCAATGCAGTTATGTATTGATTACTAACAATTTAATAAAGTCATGGTAAAAAACAAATATCCAATGTCGTGTATCGATGATTTGTTTGATCAACTGAAATTGCAACTGTGTTTTCAAATATTGATCTCCTCTCTGGATACTATCAACTATGGGTTAAAGATTCTAATGTGTCAAAGACTGCTTTCAGGACCAAGTACAGGCATTATGAATTTTTAGTTATGCCATTTGGTTTAACAAATGCACCTGCTGTGTTTATGGATTTGATGAACTGAATATTCCAGCCGTATTTAGACAAATTTGTGGTTGTTTTCATTGATGATATTTTGATTTATTCCCAAGATGAAATTGAGCATGCACAACATTTGAGAGTAGTATTGCAAACTTTGCGCGAGAAACAATTATTTGCTAAATTTAGCAAATGTGAGTTCTGGCTTCGAGAAGTTGGATTTTTAGGGCATGTTGTATCGGTGGATGGTATTAGAGTGGATCCGAGTAAAATATATGCTATTATAGATTGGAAACCTCAAAAAAATGTCACAGAGATTATAAGTTTTTTGGGTTTAGCTGGGTATTATCAGAGATTTGTTAAAGGGTTTTTGGTGATTGCTTCGTCGTTGACGAAACTACTCTAAAAATATGTTAAGTTTGAATGGTCAGAAAAATGCCAAAAAAGTTTTGATCAATTAAAAGTATTGTTAACAGAAGCCCATGTGTTGTTTCAGCTAGAGTCCAACAAAGAATTTGTGACTTATAGCGATGCTTCACTTAATGGTTTAGGTTGCATTTTGATGTAGGAGGGCAAAGTTGTAGCTTATGCTTCCCGTCAGTTGAAACCACCCGAGAGAAATTACCTGACTCATGATTTAGAGCTTGCAACTATTGTGTTTTCCTTAAAGATCTGGCAACATTATTTGTACGGGGAAAAATGTCACATTTTCACGGATCACAAAAGCCTGAAGTATTTGATGTCACAAAAAGAACTAAATTTGAGATAGCGTAGATGGTTGGAACTGCTAAAAGAATACGATTTGATAATCGGCTATCATCCGAGAAAAGCTAATGTTGTTGCTGATGCTTTAAGTCGAAAATCCTTATTTTCTTTACGAGCTTTAAATACCTAGTTGACGTTGTAATATCCCGAAAATTACTGATGTAATACCCCAAAAATTACTACAGTAAGAAAGTAGGTATCCTTGATAGTAAAATAAGGAAATAAAGTGACAAAAAGGGAAATTATGAGTTATGGCAACATTGGGAATTATATTATGACATATTAATTCAATAAAGGATTAAATCGCAAAAGTGAGAAAAGTTTTGTTGCCAAAGAGTAAATACTCGAAATTTGAGGGGTTAAAGTGTAAATACAAAAAAGTTGAAGGACCAATAGTGTAAATATTTTAAGGGTGGAATAATCTAGAAACTAAGGAAAATGGATGAATTAGGACCAAATTGAAAAGGTGAAGAATTTTGAGGGACTAAATCACAATTTTACCAAATTAAGTGATGACTCAATGATGAAATTTTTAAAGATTATAAAGGGAAAAATGGTCAATTAGAAGAGAGAGAAATCTAAAAGGCAATGATGATGTTGGTGATATTTTAGATTAATTAACTAAATAAATATTAGTTTATTAATATTTTAATTTAATTTTTAAATGATATTTTATTATTTTATTATTATTCTATTTAGTATATATATGGAAGGAAAGATGACGAATCTTCATCTTCTTCCCATGCATCCAACCTATGAAGAGAAAAGAAAGAAATAAACTTTCTTTTCTTTACAATTTGGTCCTTTCACCAAAAATTCACCATTTTCACTTAGAAATTAAAAGAATTTTCATATCCATTAAGAGAGAAAGATAACAAGGAGACAATAGGGAGCTAGAATATCAAGTTAGATTCAAGAAATAGAAGCTGGAGGAGAGAGAAAATCAAGTTAAAGATTGAAATCAATAGGACAAGGTAAGAACATCAAGATTTCAGTATATTTTTAAGTTTGTTATTATTGAAAAAGCATAGAAATGATGTTATTGTAGAGTTTTCTTAAATGAAGTCTTATGTTCTTGATATATTAGTGAAGGGAAATAAGAGAAAGTGATGGAAAATATTATAGAGAAAATGAATATGGAAGTTATAAACTTAGTAATCAACATTTTGCACTAAAACAGTTTTGGACAGCAGCAGTAGGCTAACTTCGAAAAATCACCATAAATTTTGGAAATTGAATTATAGGATGAAAAAAATATGGAATTAAATTTTACTAAGTCTAGTTTCTCATAGAAGAAACGATGTAAGTAATGGAATTGTAAATCATGAGATATAATAAATTAAGTGAGACAATGTCAGAATGAACTTGGGTTCCCCTATTCTGACTTCAGAAAATCATAAAAATTGGAGACAAATAATTATGGGCTTAAATTTATATGTTTAAAATTTTGAATGAGTATATTTTCAAGAGAAATAAATAGAAACTTCATCTGAATCACATGCGAGGAGATAATTAATTTTAGTGAAGAAGGGTCGAACTATTAGATAGCAAAATAGGGATGACTTTAAAGAATAAAATATACTTATTTTCTAAACCAAAATTCTAAAAATTTTACAGTAAGAAGATATGTGAGTCTAGTTTCATATAAAATTAACAGATCTTAATTCGGGTTATATATCTCAAGATATAAATAATTTTGTGACAATGACTCAAGTTGACAAGTTTGAATGAACAAATAAATAAATAGTGAAATTATAGATAATGTTACATATAAGCATGTTATATACATTAAGGATGTGGAATGGAGAGAAGGAGGAGGAAAATATATGATTATTCAACTAGCATGATTTTTCATTAAAATGGCTAATTTGCATGTTTTAGGTTTAGGGACTAAATTGAATAAAAGTAATATTTTAAGGGTAAATTTGTAAAAATGTCAAAAAGTGACCAAATTGCATGAAATGAATTGTTTTATTATTTAAATTAATAAATTGAATGAAATATTAATTTATATCAAGATTGAGTGGAAATTCAAAGGAAAATAGAAAATTTCCAAAATATCCCTGAATTTTGGTATTTCTGCAATTTAGCCTGGTAAGTTCGTGTAACTTGAATTATATTCTTAGATGATTGAAATATATATATTGGATTGAGAAATTGATTTGAATTATGAACATGAGAAATTGTGAATCGAATGAAATGGAAATAAAGCTTTGAATTACATGAGTAAATATCGGGTCTCGTAGGCCCTATTTGTTATGAATATAATATTTTGGGGATATGTTGATAAAGAATTATAAAAGCACGTTAATAATTTAAAAATTTTAAATCGGATGAAATTCTGTAACTTGGTTTAATACGTATGCAAATGTATGTCTTCTAGTAATGCCTCGTACCCTATATCGGCGTCGAATACGGGTAAGGGATGTTACAATGTGACATCGCTAGATTTGGTCATAATGTTTAGACTGGGTTTGGGGTGTTACAGACACTGATTGATAATGGTTCTATTTTATCTAAATTGAAAGCTAAACTAATATTTCTGCAACAAATTATAATGCCCAAAAAAATGATCTCGAGTTGATTGCTAAACAAGAGCATATTGAAAAGGCATCTAATTCAAAATTTCACCTCAGTTCCGATGATAGCTAGTATTTTTGAGACAGAATTTTTATTTCGAGAAATTTTGAAATAAAACAACAGATTCTTTGGGAAGCTCACAGTAATAGTTACTCGATTCATCCTGGTAGTAACAAAATGTACGGTGATTTGAAACTAATTTATTGGTGGTCAAGTACGAAATGTGAAATTTCAGAATTCGTATTGAAATGTTTGATTTGTCAACAAGTCAAAGTTGAACATCAGGTGCCTTTTGGATTATTACAGCATGTTATGATTCCAGAGTGGAATTGGGAACAAATTACTATGGATTTTGTCTTAAAACTTATGTTTTCTCCTAGAAAGAAAGATGCCACTTGGGTTATTGTTGATCATTTGACTAAATCTGCGCATTTCATACTCTTATGTACTGATTATTCACTCGAGAAGTTGACAGAGTTATATGTGGCTGAAATTGTAAGACTTCACGGAGTGCCATTGTCTATTATTTCAGATAGGGATTTACGATTTACTTCTAGATTTTGGGCTAAATTGCACAAAGCTTTAGGTACCCGATTACATTTTAGTACCGCGTTCCATCCCCAAACTGAAGGTCAATCTGAACGAGTGATACAGGTACTTGAGAGTATGCTCATTTGTTGCATTTTAGAGTTCGAAGGTATCTGGGAGAAATTTCATTCGTTAGTTGAATTTGCATATAACAACAGTTATCAATTAAGTATTAAAATGGTGTCGTACGAAGCCCTGTATGGTCGAAAATGTAGGACTCCAGTATATTGGACTGAATTGAGTGTGAAAAAGCTTCCAGTATTGATTTGATCCGGGAAACTGAATAAAATGTTAAAGTAATACGAGATAGTTTGAAAGATGCTTTAGATCGTCAAAATTCATATGCTGATTTGAAAAGAAAAGATATTGAATTTCAAGTCGATGAAAGAGTGCTTTTAAATGTATCGCCTTGGAAGAAAGTTCTCCATTTTGCCTGAAAAGGGAAGCTTAATCCACGATTCATCCGGCCGTTTGAGATCATTGAGAGAATTGGACAAATAGCTTATTGTTTAGCCTTACTATCTCAATTAGAGAAAATTCACAACGTGTTTCATGTATCGATGTTACAGCGGTACCGATCTGACCCTTCACACATGATATCTCTTGTTGATGTAGAAATTCAGCCAGATATGTCGTATAATGAGGAACCAATCAAAATTTTAGCTCAAGAAGTTAAAGAATTAAGAAACAAACGCATAGCTTTGGTTAAGGTTCTTTGGCATCACCACGAGGTTGAGGAAGCTCCCTGGGAATTGAAATAAGCTATGAAAGAGAAATACCTGAACCTATTTTTTGGTAAGATTTCTAGGGAGGAAAATTCCTTTATGGGGGAGAGTTGTAACAACCTGTTTTAAATGGTGTCAAAAATAGTGGTTTTGGGACCACAATTCTGACTAGTGAGTAAATATTTTATTCTTATTTAAGTTTTTTATGGTTATATTGGGGTCATACTAAATTTTAGTTAAGAAAATTTATTGTTTATTTAGTTATTTAAGTAAAAAGGACTAATTTGTAAAGGTTGCAAAAGTGGGTTCTATTAGATACAGAGGGTCAAAGGACTTTGAATAGGTAAATCAATGGACTTGGAAGGTAAATGTACAATAATTAAGGTTAGTGGATGTTTTTGGATAGGTTTTATTGTTGTTTTAATGATTTTTATAAGTTAGATTGTAATTTAATAAATAAGTTAAAACTAATAGAATAAAGATGAAATAAGTACCATCTTCATCAATTTTCTTTTGTTCCAAACCGTACACAATTGTTAAAGGGGAAAACACTTTTGGTTATGGTTTTGCTCATGCATAGTAAGATTTTGAGCCCCGTTTTTAGTGAGTTTTATGTTTTTGAGTTACTTTTAACTTATTTTGGTTAGTTAGGGGGTTAAATTGCAAAATTATTAAAGGTTGGGGGATTTTCCATGAAAGAATTTGATGAGTATGTGATGTTAGTTGGTAGATTATTCAATTTAGTTGTTAAATGAACATGATTTCTTAAGTGAACTTTAGTAATTTTGGATGAAATTAGGGTTAATGGTTTATTTGTTAAAAGTGTAAAATTCTTTAGGATTAATGAGAAATCTTAAGTAAATACGGGATGTTTAAGACCTTAGTAAAAATCGAATAGTATGTTTTGTGATAGAAAATGGTGAATTCATATGTTAATGATTTAGGGATTAAATTGTTTATAAGTTAAAATATTAGGGGTAATTTCATAATTTCATATTAATATGTATTATAGGTTGAATTAGATATTTGAAATTAATTGAATTACTTAATTGAGTTAAATTATTATTTAGATCAAGAAAAGAACCAATCGGACTTGAATCGAGGTAAAGCTAAGGTGTTAGATTAGTTTTAGACTTAGCAGTAACAATCGTGGTGATTGAGGTAAGTTCGTATGGATTTTGTGTTAATTATGAATTGTTTTGGTTGATTACTCATCAATGATATGTTAGATATATTTATTTCAATAATAATATGATAATGAAGTACTTGACGGTTTAAAAGTCCCATATGAACCTAGAGAATACTTAGGATACAAATGACATGTCATTAAGGATTATATGCTTTGAGTGCTGGTCCTGAATGTCCTACCGATGGTTGAGGCCCTGCATTTGTTGCGGATTCTCCACAGCTCATGTGAGCAGCATCATATAGCTTACATTCTGACCCACAGCTCCTGTGAGCAGGCCCATTTCACAGCTCGTGTGAACACTATTGAAAAGGAAAGGTTACGGTTACATGGAAAGGCACATTACGTGTGAGCATTCCTGAATATCCGATGTAATTCTAGATGGTTCAATGGATAAGTAAAGTGAAATGGAAAGACTTGTACATAATATCATGGATATTTATGTTCATAGGAATAAAAAGTTAATTTGTCCAAATGGATGAAAAGATTGTTGAATAATCATATGAGGAAGGTAGATGTATGCAATTCACTTAATGGTATTTGTTGTGTTTTATAATGTTATATGGTTAAATCTTCTAGTAATGGTGTGGATTATATTGAATAGGAATATCAAGTATTTATATGAACTACTAAGCATGATTGAAAGTTTAAATATGGAGAAATGGTAAGTTTAAGTTTCTCTTTTACGAGCTTACTAAGCACTAGTTGCTTACATAGTTGGTTATAAATGACATGTATAGGGCTTTTGTGTAATGGTAGTTGTTATGTATGCTAATTGACTAATATGGTATGGTTGTGCTTTTGTGTATATAGTTGTTTGAACCTATAATGTTTAGCAAGTGTGTATCCTTTAATAACTTTTAAGTATATGGTAATTATATGACTTGTTCTATGTTTATTTGAAATTAAAATTTAATGAATGTTAAATATATTATGTAGGTTTTAAGCTCTAATCCATGACAAATGGTTGAACTAATTGGATGTATATTTTGTGGTACCAATGAGGGTACATTGGTTTAATGATGGAAATTTGTTGTATATATATGATGATTTTAGCATGTTTTGGTCTTGTTTAAGTGTGTTTAGGGCCTTTAAGTGTGTGGGCAAAGGGATTAGCTTGTTGGGCAAGTTTTGATCTTAAAATGGCTTGTTTTAGGGGTTAATTATGGAGCACACGGGTTGTCACATGGCTGTGTGTCTTAAAAATTTTGGGTGTAGGTCAGTTCAGACGGGCACAAAAAGTTACATGGCTTGGCAACACGATCGTGTGACATTGAGCCAGACGGTCATAGAGTGTTACAATGCCTGCACACACGAGCGTGTGGAGTAGTCACATGGGCGTGTGGAGTAGTCACACGGGCGTGTGGATAACCACACGGCCATGTTTGGGGTTACACAATCTGGGCTATGTCACACGGCTGTGTGACCCTTGTTTTTACAAGTTTTCATATTTTTCTCAAAATTTTCTGATTTGTTCAAATTGATTCCCATTACTTCCAACTTATTTTTAAGGCCTTGAATGCTTGATTTAAGGTTTAAATGTGTATTACTGCCATAATTAAATTGAGTAGTTAGAAATTTTTAATTAAGTTGAATTATTTGTTCTATTGTGTACAGTAATAGTCCATAACCCTAATACGATGATGGAGATGGGTTAGGGGTGTTACATTAACTTATGACCAGGCTAGTATCAGGAACCTTAGAGTTTGAACCTGAAATCGAGAAATTAGCTCGAACACTATGAAGAGAAGCTATTCAACGTGGAAAACAACCGCAAGTGAGAGATGCTGAGTATGAAACACTATCCTTCACGGAAGCAATAGACAATACACTCAGCGAACCAGAAGAAATGGCGAGTCAAACCGCTCTACAGTTTGTTGTGGCACTGGATGAGCAACAGTCGCTGTGCATAACTTATCCGACAGGAGGAACACCATTTGAAATAAAGTCAGGCTTAATTCATTTATTACCCACTTTTTGCGGTTTGCAAAACGAAAACCCCCACACTCATCTTATGGAGTTCCACATGTTTTGCTCAAGCATGAAACTGCAGGGAGTAACTAAGAATCAAATTAAACTTAGAGCTTTTCATTCTTTGTTAGTCGACTCTACTAGAGAATGACTATTTTATTTACCTCCAGGATCAACTAATACATGGTTTGACATGTCTTGTTTGTTTCTTAATAGGTTCTTTCTAGCAGCTCGAGTAGCCGAATTAAGGAGAGAGATTGTCAGAATATGATAAAAGGAGACTGAATCACTTTATGATTATTGGGAACGGTACAAGAAGTTGTGTGCAAGCTACCCACAACACGGACTAATTGAACAATCACTTCTTCAATATTTCTATGAGGGGTTACTCCCTATGGAAAGGAAGATGATTGACATCGCTAATGGATGGGCACTTGTTAACATGACTACTCAAAGAGCGAGAGAATTAATTTCAACCATGGCTGTGAATTCCCAACAACTTCGACCAACTACAAAACCCACAAGAAGGGTTCATGAGCTAAGCATTTCATCCTTAGAAGATAAAATTGATAAGCTCACTAATGTAGTTCAAATTTTACTTATAGGAAAAATGAACCTAGCTCGATTATGCGATATTTGTGCCATGCCAGATCATCCAACAGATTCGGGTCCAATTTTACACGAGGATACAACATCACAAGTAGATGCCATTAGGAACTTCCCATGACCACCTCAAATGTGTTATTATCCACATTTGAACACTTACAATACAGGGTGGAGGGATCACCCAAATCTATGTTATGGATAAAATCAATGGTACAACTAGTCGTATCAGCCAAGGCCACCTCCAACACAACAATTTCAATACACAAAGTCATCCTTTGAAACTATAGTGGAAAGGTTAGTTGTTAGTACCAAAAAATTCCAACCAAAGACGAAAACGCACCTACAAGAACTAGACAAGCAAATGAGTAAGCTTGTGCTTGCGGTCAATCAATTGGAATCCCAAGGGAAGTTGCCATATCAGACAGAGCGAATCCACGACAAAAAGCGAGTGTTATGACAGTAAAAGATGGAACTATTTTGGAGCCAGTACCTGGCACGAGTCATGATCACAACACTAAACGAGAAGTATAAAAACTTGACCTAATAGCTACCATAGAGTCGACACTGTAGAAACCGTTCGTGGTACCATCCATATTCCCTGAATGGTTCACCCAATGTAGAAAGGAACGAGAAGAGAAAGAGATTCTAGAGATGTTTCGAAAGGTAGAAATTAATATCCCCTCCCTCGATGCAATCAAACAAGTTCCACTCTATGCAAAATTCTTAAAAGAATTATGCATTGACAAGAAGAAGCTCTTAGGTAAATAGAGGTTCAGTGTAGGAGAAAATGGCTGTACGGTTTTACAAAAGAAAATCCCGCCTAAGTGTAAGGACTAAAATATGTTTTCTATATCGTGCAAAATAGGTAATGTTGGCATTAAAAAAGCCATGTGTGATTTAGCTGCATCTATGAACATTATCCCACTATCTATTTATAAATTACTAAACATGGGTCCTTTAAAAGAAACATGGGTGATCATTCAGTTAGCAGATAGGTCAATTGTGTATTCGGAGGGAGTGTTGGAAGATGTCCTCGTCAAGGTAAATGAACTAATTTTTTCTGCATATTTTTACATAATCGAATTGGAGGATGACAACAGAATAAATCCCTCCGATATTCTACTTGGGAGACCATTTTTAAGCACCACACATACGAAAATTGATGTTCAAAATGGAAAAATAAGTATGAAATTTGATGGTGAAGTAGTCAAGTTCAATGTTTATGAGGTGATGGGCTACCCTAGTGCAATGATTAATGTCTCTAGTGTTCATGTAGTGCCTAAGTAAATCAGCGTGACTGTAATTAAAAATTTCTCAAGCGAATATCATAAATTACACATTAAAGAGTTCGAAGAAATCTGACATGATGCATACGAAAATGCTCAAATTTATAAAGACAAAACCAAAGCATTTCATGATCAGAAGATATCTTGTAAAAAAATTCATTTGGACAAAAAATGTTGCTTTATGATCCCACGTTGAGGATCTTTGCAAGAAAATTTTGAACCAAATGGCTAGGTCCTTTCGTTATTACTCAATTGTTTCCTCATGCTACAGTCGAAATTAAGAGCGAGGAATCTGAAATGTGCTTCAAGGTGAATGGGCAATGGTTGCAACCTTTTTACGAGAACTTCCAACTACACATGGTGGAAGAATTATTTTTCAAGGAACCAAACGAATAACAATCAGATCGTCGAGCTAACAATGTTAAACAAAAGCGCTTTTTGGGAGACAACCCATAAATATTTATTTTAATTTAATTAATTTTGAATTTGATTTAGTTTATGTTGAAAATATAAAAAATAATCATAAGATTATTATTTAATTATTTTAATGTGTTGCTTTCTAAGAATAATGATGGAGGCTCAAATCCCAAATATCATTGCTATATTGCAAAGCGATCGTCTCTAACACCCTTTGCCAAATTAAACATACATAGGGAGTACACTTGACCGTTCTCTTGATTATTCTTTTAAAACTGCACATTGAGGGCAATGTGGGCTAAGTAGGGGGGAGATACCATGTTATTTCTTCTTGGTTAATTCGTATACTAAGATTATTTCTTAATTTGTTTCGAAATTGAAAATTTAATTCCTATGCGTAGTTAATTTAAATAATTGGGTAATTCATGAATAACTGTTTATTGCTTACTTTGATCGTCAAGCATTTTTTCGAATTGAAAATATTATGGCTAAGTCAACATTTTCATAAAAATTGTTGGCTCTTTAAACTTGCGTAAAGTACTTGAGTCTCATTTAAGTAATTTTCTCTTTAAAAAAAATTCTTCGTTAATGGCTTAGTTATGAGTGAAGATATTTGAAATGTGACCAAATTGAGTAACCGAGATGAGGTGCTTGGGTTGTTATCTTATTTTGTGTCAAAATATTCGAGTGACGAACCGAAACTTGTAACACTTTGCTAACCAAGCTGCCATGAGTAAGGAGAAATAAACTAATTGAAGATGTGTCAAATTAAGCAACCGGAGTGAGGTGCTTGGGTTGTCATCTCATTTCGCATAAAATTATTCAACTACGTCCCCAACTTATGGAAAAATTTGATTGAGTACGATTGCCTCACAAGTTTGGTTAAGCTTTAATTTAGTAAAGTAGTTAAATCTTGGATAATGTTAGAAATTTTATAAAATGCTTGGTTAAACCTAGAAATTGCTTATTCTTGCTTCATCTAAATTGTTTGCATTATGCTAGGTTGTGGAAGGAGACTTGATTTTGAAAAAATTGCCGAATGATTTCTAGTATGGAAATACACAACATGCTTGAGGACAACCATCAACTAAGTTGGGGGGATTTGATAGCAAGCTAATTTGATGTGTTTAATGTACTTGTTTATGGTCAAGACTTGAATAGAATGCTACTAAGCTTGTGACTTCTTGTTAGGACACAATTGGAATACCAAATTTTAAATAAACGAGCCAATTGGACTAAATTGGAACGAGAAGCAGCAAAATGAGCCAAATTGAAAAGTTACAAAATTAGTGACTGATTAATAATGTCAGATTGGCAATTTGTCAAACTCTATGAATAGAAAAAAAAATCTGATTGTAGTTGGTTAATTAGGCATAATCTTAGGAGGAATCATACTAAATTTGGCATATAAAAAGTGTATAAGTGCCTTGTAATGGTGGCTTAGAAATACACTAGAATAGAATTAAAAACAATTCTTATATTTTCTTTTTCACGCGTAGTAGCTTTACAAGTTTACTACCATTTTTTTTTATTTCCTTATTTTTGGTTAAATTGCTTTGAAAGTCCTTTCTCCTTTTTACCTATCACCATGCAGTTTAGGCCATTAATTCAAGTTGAGCTTTTCTAGATCGCAAAGCTGCCGAGATCTTAAATCGCGAATGTGTATTTCGTGGTTAGATAATCAGTAAGGGTTAGTTTGTTGGTCATATTGAAACCAACTACACAAGAAGGAGTTGGCGATTGGGGCATCCTTGGTTGCTATAACCAGTTTATTGTTTAGAAGAAAGAAATTCATTTTTCAGGATCGGTTCAAGTTTGGAGTGTACCGAGGCTAAGGCTAAGCATTCACATATTTGATTGACAAATTTAATTTAAATTACACGATTTTATTTTGCAACCTTCATTCTGTTATTTTGTCATTTTATTTTATACTTTTTTTCATTATCAACTAAACTCCTAATTTATTTATTTTTCAGCTTCGCACATACATGTCATGGGCACGACAGTTGCATAGAATCAAGAATCTAGTCATGTAAACAGGAAACTTAGAAATCCCAATCCTGTAGGATCAAACCTACTTCTCTTTAATATTGTTAAATTAAGTTAGAGCGTAGGAAATTATATTTGGTGCTTTTGATGCCCATCAAAGGTGCAGGTTGTTCTTCGCTTAGTGCAAGGTTTATGCCCATACAACCATGCACTATAAGTTCCTTTTTCATTCCTTGAAATTAGTCCCATTAAGCATGGATATATAATTTATATTAACAAATATCATTGTAGCAGAAGATGAACTTGTAACACCTTATGCCCGATCCGGTCGCTGAACAGGAGCTATAACATGCTACAACAATTAACAACATTTAATACTTATGAATTCATCTTAAATATTCAATTAAACAACAAGCATTCAATAACATAAGTATAATATGAATTACAACCAAATCCAAGCCTCAATTAAGCTTACAAAGATCCCAAACCAACTCGGAATCAATTCATGACTAATTTGAAACTTTTACAAAAAGATAGGTAAAAAGGCAAAATAGGGGTCACACGACCGTGTGACAGGCTAATGTTGTGTGAAACTAGATGACATGACCGTGTACCTAAACTATGCAACAAACTAAAGTCGTGTATAATAGGGTCACACGATCGTTTCACTAGGCCATGTAACAGACTAAATTCATGTGAACCTAAATGCAAAATTATTAACAAAAGTCACATGATCGTGCCTTGGATCGTGTAACAGGCTGAGGCCGTGTAAGCTAGAGGCACAAGACTGTGTATCCGACTGTGTAACTAACTAAGGCTGTGTTCAACAATCACTTCCCAAAATCTAATGACCACTTAGTTGTGCCACATGCCCATGTGTGGCGCACTACCGTGTGTCAAACCGAGCGTTTCACATGTACTTTCAAAAACAAGCTTTTAAACCCTATGTTCACTTAAGCCACATGCATGCTTTATACCATTCAATAAACCTATTTCAAATACACCACAAGCACACCAAAACACAACTCAAAACGCCATCTTATTTGCGTAACCAATATGCCATAGGGCACCATCACAAACAACATTTAATACCAAAGTGTGTACTACTTCAAACAAGTTTGAGCATAGCTAAGCAATTACCATAAGAATTATCAAAGATACAATAAATTCTATCATCAACTAATAAATATACATCGAGGCATATTCTTCGATGCATTTACCAACAAAATAACCATTGTACATAACACCTAAATAACATCCAAATCAAAGGTAAAACCATTATGCCTTATGTTTCAACCAAATTCTCACCTAGCAAATCATTTAATACCATATTGCAACTTACTAACTACTTATTTTATTTCATCATATACTAAACTCAAATACACATTCAAGATTACCACATTAAACCGTGAGCAGCCATAGCATTTAACCATTAAGTGTAACATCCCGTGATTATGTGCAAGTGTACATGGTCGTATAAGTAATAAGTAGTGAGTACAAGAGTTATCGTCTCCACAGGGACTGTGTGGTAATTATTTGCAAAATCAATGTTAAACAGTTTGGTGAAACAAAATAAAGGAAGAACATTGTTAATGGAATGTTACAATTTAAATTAAAAGATTAAATCAGTATTCAAGTACCCACAAAACAAAACAACATACATTGCACAAAATGATCACGACAGGAAAGAAATGCAGGGCATAATATAACATAAGATGAATAAACTAAAATACAATATTTCACTTAACAAGAATTCATTAGTAATCATAAAAAGACTATTACAAGAGATTCGTGGCAATATGAAAATTTGTTAAACTCATTTTAAGTAAAACATAGGCTGCTCACGAAGTCCTATTATGTCCCTAAGTTAATTAGCATATCCTTAAATAAAAAACTAACTTAAAAATACCCTTTCGGACATTTACATTGTTTATGCATATAATAATTATCTTCCAAAATTGACATGATATGCACCATTTAGTTTTTATGTCTATTAACTATTATCTCTTCCCAGATTAAACAGTTAATTCAATAACTTACAAATGTTGGCCATACATTCACAAGTATAAACATGCTTTAAAGCTAAATGAATGAAATAATCATTTGCATAGAATATTCAAGGAACAAATATCTAATGGACTCAAATCAAGATTCATACCTATTTTCAATAAAAAATTAAGCTATGTCATATTAAACTGGAAATAGAAAGATAAGATGCAATCTCGTCTCCCGACATAGAAAAAAATAATTTAGCAGAAAGAGAAGGATAAGAAAGAGTAGCCGAGGGGGCTATCCACGACCATTTCGCAATGCGAAGAGTAAACAACTTAATGTAGGGGGTATCTGTGGCTGCTCCTTGCGGCTTCCCACAGTAAAAATCACCTAAACGCCTTCAAGTTAATATCCTAGCTGCTCTCACTTTGGCAAGTGAGTGCCTTATTTTGTGGACTAAGTGTCTAACAAACCATGATAAAAGCAAGAAACACTTAAGATAGATGTGAGAGTGAATTGATTCTGATGTGTCAGTTGTGTGTCTCAAGTTGTGTGTTTTAATGAATAGATGTATACTATTTATAGTGGTTGAACCTATGCCAAAAATAGCAAGTGTATACCCCATAATCTACATGCTTTGTGTCTTCCCTTGGTTGGTGGAAGACTAAGTCTTCCTTGCTAATTTTAGAAAGGATGTGAGGTTGATCCTCTCTCCCCTTGGTTGACGTCCCTTGGTGTGAGGAAGAATGAATCTTCCTTGTTATTTTTAGCATGTGGCTAGCCAATATGTGGTCAAAAGGTGGTGGTTTTTTACTGCTTTTTTAGCAATTGATGGATGGTTGAAGGCTTAATTCAAGGGATATTGGTGCTGAATTTTAGTTGGAAAATTATAAGGTTAAATCTGCTATATATAGGAGTTAGATGGTTAGTTAGGAACTGCTAATTTATGTTGTGGATAATTGCCCAGTTATTTTCTGGTAGAATTGGGTAAATGAAATTGGTTTTAGGCCTTCTGTTTAGGTGATACTGGGCCTCCGGGGAATTATTACTAGATCATTATGACTTTGAAGTCCATATGACTGAACTATTAATCTTTCAACCTATACCTGTCTAATATCCATATAAAACAAAAAATCTATCATCCTTTCTAATGGAAATCATCCATATTTATAGAAAGTCAAAGATATGGGTATCAGAAAGATATGGGTATCAAAATCTGGAATTTAAGGCACCAAAAGTGGGATTGAGATTTGACATAAGATAATTGCAATTTTGATCCCTGAATCTCAACTATAAATAGGCCTAACCATTTCTCTTCTTCATCATCCCAAATTTTCCATTCTCTACTTAAGGCATTGTTTTCTCTCTCCCTCTCTTTGTAAATTCTCACTTGTATTTTGGAGTGAAATATATTTGGTAGTGCCCGAGGACGTAGGCAAAATTTGCTGAACCTCGTTAAATTCTTGTATTCTTTATTGTATTATTCTGCACGAATTGTGAGTGTGATTGTAGTGATTTATTGTGCTATTAAATTACGATTGAGAGATATTCTGGCTAGGAAAGACCTGGTACTTAAGCGATCCTTGTGATCCACCTCTCTTTCCTGGGAATTGAACTTAGTGTATTTTTTAGTACAATAATTTTACTCTTTTACACGCTTCCGCACAACAATTGGTATCAGAGCTAGATTCGTACTTGGGGAATACAATCGTTCACGACACTATTTACGTACAATAGTTGGGATTGATGAGAAAAATGGAAAAGGCATCGTCATCAGCAAAGACTACTATGACCAATGAAAAATTTGAAGTAGAGAAAGTTGATGGTACCAATAATTTTGGTATGTGGCAATGTGAGATCCTGGATGTCTTATGTCTGCAAGAGCTGGATATAGCCTTTGAAGGAAAACCTGACAAGATGGATGACAAGGAGTGGGCCAAGATCAATAGACAGGCATGTGGTACAATTTGCCTATGTTTGGCCATAGAGCAGAAGTACTCTGTCATGAGGGAGACATCAGCGAAGAAGTTGTGGGATACACTGGAAGAAAAGTTTCTAACAAAAAGTCTTGAAAATAGGCTTTATATGAAAAAAAAATTTTATCGATTCACGTATGCACCCGGTATTTCGATGAATGACCATGTGAACTCATTCAATAAAATTTTAGCAGACTTGCTAAATTTGGATGAGAAATTTGAAGATGAAGATAAGGCATTACTGTTGTTGAATTCTCTTCCTGATGAATATGATCATCTTACCACCACATTGCTTCATGGGAAGGATACAATCACATTTGATGCAGTCTGTAGTGCATTTTATAGATCTGAGACTCGAAAGAAAGATAAAAAAGATCACAGAGATACAACTATAGAAGTCTTAACAGTAAGAGGTCGTTCACACTGCAACAAATCGGTAGAAGGAGTAAGTTCAAAGGGAGACCTGCCAAAGATGAATGTGCTTTTTGTCGTGAGAAAGGGCATTGAAAAAAGAATTGTCCTAAGTTACAAAAGGGCAAGGCTATTTCTGATGCATGTGTAGCGGAGCATGATGATGAGTCAGACTTTAGCTTGGTTGGCATGGCAATGGCATGTCATACAGATGAGTGGATTTTGGATTCGGGATGTACTTACCATATGTGTCCTAATAAGGACTGGTTTTCTAGTCTTAAAGAACTAGAAGGTGGAGTTGTTTTTATGGGCAATGACAGCGCTTGTAAGACAACGGGAGTAGGTAAAATCCAATTGAAGAATCATGACAGCTCAATTCAAGTCTTAACAGATGTTCGTTACATACCTAGCCTCAAGAAAAATCTCATCTCATTAGGGGTCCTAGAATCTAAAGGGCTCACAATCACTTTGAGAGATGAATTACTAAAGGTAGTAGCTGGGGTATTGACGGTGATGAAAGGCACAAGAAGGAATAACCTGTACTATTTAAATAGAAGCCAGTTATTGGATCAATATCAACAACATCTGCGAAAGATGCAGATTTAGAGGTTACCAGGTTATGGCATATGTGATTGGGACATGCTGGTGAAAAAGCTTTGTAGAGTTTGGCGAAGCAAGGCTTGTTGAAAGGTGCAAAATCTTGCAAATTGGAATTCTGTGAGCATTGTGTTATGGGCAAGCAAACGAGGATAAAATTTGGTTCAGCAATTCACAATACAAAAAGAATTCTAGACTACGTTCCAAGTGATGTGTGGGGACCTACTAAAGTGGCTTCTTTGGGAGGTATGCACTATGTTGTTACTTTTCTTGATGATTATTCAAGAAAAGTATGGGTGTATCTAATGAAAAGGAAAAATGAAGTTTTGGATGCATTTCTGAAATGGAAGAAGATGGTGGAGACCCAGACTGGTCGAAAGGTCAAACGACTTCGATCAGACAATGGTACTGAGTACAAGAATGATCCATTTGTACAAGTATGTCAAGATGAGGGCATTGTGCGACACTTCACTGTTCGAGATATGCCATAACAGAATGGGGTGGCAGAACGTATGAATCAGAATATACTGGAGAAAGTTTGATGTATGTTGTCCAATGTTGGATTGGGCAAGGAATTTTGGGCTGAGGCAGTTACATATGCGTGCCATCTAATTAACCGGTTGCCATCAGCTGTAATAAATAGAAAAACTCCTATAGAGAGGTGGGCTGGTAAACCTACTACTGATTATGATTCTTTCCATGTTTTTGGTTCCACTGTATATTATCATGTAAACGAATCTAAGTTAGACCCAAGAGCAAAGAAAGCATTATTCATGGGTACAACTGGTGGAGTAAAAGGATACCGTCTCTAGTGTCCTGATACAAGAAAGATTGTTTTCAGTAGAGATGTGACTTTTAATGAATCAACCATGATGAAGAACAAGGATTCACAAAAGGATAACAAAACCAGCGGTACTTTGCAACAGGTGGAGCTTGAAAAGGTTAATGATGATCCAGCTAATATTGAAGGAACAAACGATGAAGAAGTTTCGACCCAAGAACTTCTACAGCAACATGATTCAATTGCATATAGGAGGGCAAGAAGAGAGATTCATATGCCTGCTCGCTTTGATGATATGGTGGCCTATGCAGTTCCAATTGTAGATGATGATATTCCTTCTACTTACACAGAAGCAAGAAGTAACCCTGATGGTGTAAAGTGGAAGCAAGCTATGAATGAAGAAATACAGTCTCTTCATAAAAATAGGACTTGGGAGTTGGTGACACTACCCAAAGGAAATAATACAATTGGATGAAAATGGTTATATGCAAAGAAGGAAGGATTTCCTGGTAAAAATGAAGTTTGATACAAGGCTAGATTGGTAGCAAAGGGTTATGCTCAGAAAGAAGGAATAGACTACAATGAAGTGTTTTCTCCAGTTGTGAAGCATTTGTCTATTCAGATTTTGCTAGCCTTGGTTGCGCAATATGACCTTGAACTAGTTCAGCTCGATGTGAAGACCGCATTTTTACATAGTGATTTGGAAGAGGAAATCTATATGACTCAGCCAGATGGATTCAAGGTTGTTGATAAAGAAAATTGGGTTTGCAAACTGACAAAGTTGCTTTATCGATTCAAACAATCTCCAAGGTAGTGGTACAAGCGATTTGATCAGTTTATGAAAGGGCATGTTCAACAGTTGAAGAAGGCACTATCAAGTGTTGTTGACAAATACAGAGAGAATTGTGTGAAGATAAGATTATTCGAATCAAATCTTCAAGGTGGAGATTAATGGAAATCATCCATATTTATAGAAAGTCAAAGATATGGGTATCAGAAAGATATGGGTATCAAAACCTGGGATTTAAGGCACCAAAAGTGGGATTGAGATTTGGCATAAGATAATTACAATTTTGATCCCTAAATCTCAACTATAAATAGGCCTAACCATTTTTCTTCTTCATCATCCCAAATTTTCCATTCTCTACTTAAGGCATTATTTTTCCTCTCTCTCTCTTTGTAAATTCTCACTTGTATTTTGGAGTGAAATATATTTGGTAGTGCCCGAGAACGTAGGCAAAATTTTCTGAACCTCGTTAAATTCTTGTGTTCTTTATTGTATTATTCTGCATGAATTGTGAGTGTGATTGTAATGATTTATTGTGCTATTAAATTACGATTGAGGGATAATCTGGCTAGGAAAGACCTGGTACTTAAGCGATCCTTGTGATCCACCTCTCTTTCCTGGGAATTGAACTTAGTGTGATTTTTTAGTACGATAATTTTACTCTTTTACACGCTTCCGCACAACACTTTCCCTTAGCCCAATTAATCCAAAAAATAAAAAAATGGCATGCATTTAACATAAAATTCATAATATTAACACATTCCTATAAAAATAGTAAAATATAGGGAAATCAATTATAAAACCATAGAAAGTGTTGTATTTGTACTCGGAATTAGCATATTTTATTAATAAAGGAGTGCTTAAATATGTATATATTTTGGAGTTTACACACCGCAAACTTAAATCATTGCTTGTCCCGAGTAATGCTAAAAACACGTCAACATGTAGAATTTTATTCATCCAAGTAATCATAGAAAAACATAAATTTTATTCTCAAACCAATTTTGTAAGTATGTAGCTCATAAAAACATATCATCCAATATTTATTCAAGCAACTAATACACTAACAAATAATTTTAAGAGTTGAGTAAGTTCAACCATAAAACATTAATTTCCTAAGTAAACTAAGCATCATTCCTTAGATTTAATATATGTCTTCATATGTTGGCTTGATATTTCCCTCTCTACTAATGTAGTTAACGTAGCGGTTTAAATCAATAGGTCTTAGTAAAGGTTGTAATGGGGCTAGGGTTAAGGCATGGAAAAGAATAAATATATTTACGTTCAAATCACCCATCAACTCTTTTCAATACTTGTCCCTAATGGTACTTTTTTTAAAACTAAAAAAGAACCTTTCGGAGCAAATATCTATATATGTAACTCATCTTTTGAGTGTTTTACACCTAATGATCTTGGACTCCCCCAAACTTAATATTCAAAATTGGGCACAAACTGAGAAAAAAATGAAAAAAATTTAGGCACGGTCCCCCCAAACTTAAGCGAAACAATGTCCTTTTTGTTCAAAATATCCATCATATAAAAATAAGAAAAGAAAACCACTTGAAAGTAATGTTCTAGAAATAAAATCAACTAAAAAGAAATGTCTTAAATAAAGAAAACCCCTTCATTTATTTATTGACCCATCACTATTTGTGTCTATCTCCTCCTCTATGCTAGCATCTTACCTCGGTGTAGTGGAATCCTCAAGACGATTTTGTGAGTTGGTTTCCATGGCTTGAGTATTGAATCTGGAAACTCATGAATGTAATCAAAAGATTTAAATAAGCTCTAAAAAGCAAGTTGCTTCGATTCATCTCAAAACTTGGCATACTTCTAGTACTTCTGTTGTTGCTTATTCATATGCATCAATAAATCCAAAATTTCTGCCTGTGCCAAATTTGTAGAAGGTTGAGTAGACATAAAGGTTGGTGTGGGATCATTCGGTGGTTTGGTACTACTGAAATCGGCTTCTAGTTTTTCCATCTCATCCTCATCAATCTGTACTATCTATTTTTTCCTTATGATGTCACCTATTGACTTTGAGATGTCATAAGTAGTGATCATGCCTTTGTGGTAAGGTTCTTCAATGATTCGCATCAATATGTTTCTTTGGCGACACATCAGAGTGACGAGTGATGGGAAATAGTAATAACATGTTTTTCTTTCTGCACACTCTCAGATTTCGTTAAGTATTATTCTCAACATATTAAATGACTTTCCAATCAATATACAATATAGGAGAATCATTTGAATCATTAAAACAGTGCAACTTGAATAAGCAGGAATAATACCCATTCTAATAATGCAAAACCATACCTTTACCTCTCGGGTTAGATATTCCCTACGACAATTATGAGTACATTGTCTTGATGTCGACCATTTTACTCCTTGAGTTGTGACGACTTTTAATATGTCTTGAATCGTCTCTTCAGTAGCATTGGCTACCATTGTAGAATAGTCATCATCATCAATATTTGGTAGACTAAATATGGCATTAATTCTTGTTGATGATAAAGAGAACTCTTTCTTTTGCACTTGTAGTGTTGTCAAAGTTGGCGAATGCAACTGGGCATAGAATTCTCTGACAATATCGTCATCAGGAGGAGACTGGATATCACATAGGAATTTCCACCTTTTCTTCTCAATTATTTCCCGTATAAGTGTTGGTACATCTGTAACATTCCAAAATAGGGCCTAGGAGTTTTAGGTGTATTTTAAGAATTTTGGACTATATGAGCTCAAAATTTCCTAAGGTTAATACTCGATAACGTTTTCGACTACGGCATCTTAACTGTCAAATCAATTTTTTAAATAATGTTTTAGAACCCTTAATTTAGAGAAAGGATTGATTTGTAACATAGTCAAAACAGTGAACATTTATGTGGCAATTAAACCAGTTTTTAAAATTGAACCTAAAAAGCCCCACTTTCAGCTTAAACTCACCGTAGTTATTCTTCAAGCTTGTATTTGCTGCCTCTTACTATTCCCCCTTGTTTTATAAATCAATATTTTATCCCAAATGATAATTATTTGATTTCCTATCATTCCTAAGTCATTTATCATCGTAAATCTTTAAGGAAAACACCCAAAACTCCATAGATTTCACCATCTTCCTTAAACGTGTGGTTTTTCAGATTTTCATCAAAACTCATTCATTCTTTCAAAAAAGCTAATCATTCATGTACCCATAGGTTTTTAATTTTATTTAGACTCTAAGACTGAATTATTAGCCCTCAAATCGCATACTTTAAATAAAAGCCAAAAATCAAACCATTAATTGTGGATTTCAGGATTTTGAGTCAAAACTTGGTTTCAAAGTATTTTTCAACTTTTTTAGCATGATTAGAAGGTTTTTAAACTTATCTTGAAGTTCCATTAAATATTTCTTGTGTTTTAATGAATTTTTTGAAAATTTCCTAAAAGATGTCAAAAAATGTCGATACCATGAATTGAGTAGATTTGTCTAGTTTGAAGGTTGTAGATTAGGCACGTATGATTATGTAGATGAATAGAATTGATTTTAAGAACAAAGGTTTAGTATAGATCAAGATATTAATATATAAAGTTTGTTATGTTAATGGTTTAAGTCAGATGAGAATTTAGCTTAAAGCTTGTGCTTTAGTTGGCTTGAGTGAATATTTGGTTGATATTTGACTGTGGTTATTGTACGATTTATGTGTGTAAAGCTTCAGATTCTTTAGAAATTGCTACAAGCTAGGGAATCGTTAGTTGAGCTTTCGATTTTTCAGCAAAAGCACAAAGTGGTGAGTGTATGGAATTGCTACTCGTAAACACGAGTCAGGTGTTGTTCGAGAATTTAGATGTAGCCTAAAACCCTACCCTAAATTTTGAGTGTAAGTTTTCTTGAACTATACTTGTCTTGTGATTATGTGGTTATGTAATATGAATAATATGTGATATGTGGATATGGTGCTTATTGTGTAAAGTGCAATTATATACATGCAATAAATGTGTAATATATATGTTATATGACTATGCTAGTGTTTTGCAAAAGATGCTAATATATAGTGTTAGTGCACGATCAAGCAGTAAGTCATATGTGATGCTTTTCAGATATTTTGGCCTTGTGATCTTGGAACCATTGGATATAATTAGCATGCCATAGGATTGTGAGTACTCACTTATATGTATAGAGGTTTTGGGCGTTGAGGCCTTGGGACATGTTTGGAGAGATAAGGGAATGTGAGCTAAGCTCCATTTAACGGGACATGCGAGGGGAAATAAGGAGAGTGTTCGCTATACGCTTCACTGTTTGGACATGTTTGGCTTTACGAGTCTATGTGGTGTAAGAAGATTCGTGTATCCGATGTGTGATGATAGAGCTCACTATATGTTTCATAATCCAAGTGTCATCATATCTTATCTTACCTTATGTAATTTTGTAGAAAAGATTCAATGCTTGAATGATTATATATGTGTTATTGGAATGAACTATTAGATGATGCATGATTTAATACTAAATGATGTTAGACTTATGAATAAGCTGCTTGTGGAACGACAGAAATGTGCAAGTGTACACAATCGCAACAAGTAATAAAGTGGCAAGTAAATGTCGAGTTATCGTACCCACAGGGATTGTGAAAAGAATTATTTATGAATGTTATTTAAAACACTTTGGTGAAGAAAAATATTTTGTTTGAAGAGGGTGATTAAAAACTAAGATTTTAAACTAAGTGAACTAAATAAATAAATCTCAAATGCACGATTTCAAAATACGATTTTAATCAAGATGACAAAATTGTTTTAGATTAATTACATTTCTTAACTTAGAATTATTAAACTCATGTGTATATTGTTACGAATAAGTTCACAGCAACTCGGTAATTTGCTAACTTATGAACATACTCACCTAACAAAATCCATTTATCTCTTGATTATATCCCTATGTCAATTCAACCGATTAAACAAATCATAATAGGCAAATATGTTATTGCACATACATACTTATTAAATCGAAATAATCTCTTGTACATATCCCTATGTCAATTCATACAATTAACTCGATTTAATAAGCACATAAAAGACTATGTGAGGTAACAAAGTATCTTTACCTTGAAACAGTTTAATCACAATAATCTTGCAACTTATGCAAGGCAAATGTATCGTCAGAAACCATTGCTAATCTAACCCTCAGCTACCTTGGATGATTAAACATGCACTAATTAAGTACTGTGTCCATTAATTACAATTTCAATCCATTTAAATAATTAATTCATTAGTTACCTAACAATTGTAATGCAAGAATAACTTAGTCATGATTTTACTTAATCAAGCATCTTACCGAGGCCTATAACAACATCAACACAATTTCAATAATTTTAACAAACGAAATGCAATCAACCTAACACGAATTAAATTCAAGATAAATTGATTAAATTAACCATTCCAACAACATAAATATTCATAGATATGTTTAGCATAACAACAACAAAAATTAAAAAGATAGGGAACAAGAATCAAATCCGGTGTTTTTCCGTGGCTTGACTAGTTGCTCCGTTCTTCCTTCTCCGTTGTCCTCGTCGACTAAGGATACTATGAACACTTAATTGCTGCTCCAAATAGCTGGTGAATGCCCCTTTCCCAAGAGGAGAAATCGGCAAAAGAGCAATGGAATTTTGGAATGGAAAAGAAGAGAGAAAGTCGAGAGAAGAGAGGAAAGATGTGAATGCTTGAGGTGTGTTTTTCAAATGACCAGCCTAAGGGGGTTTTTATAGCTGAGGAGGGCTGCTAAAAATAGATAAAATTATCAGCCAAAGAGCCCTCCCGTGGCTGGCCACACATGTGGCAAGGTTGATAGTTTCAACTTTGCTAATTTAGGATTGAGGCAAATCTATAAAGCCACCAATTGTGGAGGGGTTTGAAAGCAAATTGAACAAGTCTTCAAGGGCCTCTTTGTAAGCTTATATAATAAACTAATAAGCTGATTTGGGTTAGCTCTTGGGACAGTTTTTGGGCTATCCATTTCTTGGTCGGTTCGGTTCACTTGATTCAGTTCAATTGGACCACTTTTTCATAATTAATTAATAATAATTTATTAACCCAAATTAAATTGGATATAAATTAAAATTAATTATATTATGAATTAATACATTAATTTTGAACCATCTTAGGCTGAAATTTAGTTCGCCTCAATACTTCAAATTGCTTCTCGGTTTTGTGCTTTTAGCAGTGTCTGCCGACCCATTTTTTGCCCTTTGTGCAAATCTGTCGAAAATAACCACAATTCATCAAAATTAATTATAAAATTAACTAAAATTCAACATGTTCATATTTTAGGTGCACTTTAATTATTTTGTAAAAATTAATTATTTTTTAGACAAGAATTTTATTCAAACTGTATGATTTTAAGTTAAAAAGGGTATGTAAAAATGTGTAAATTTTCGTGTTTCTACACCCCCAAAATTAATTCATTGCTCGTCCCGAGTAATGCACAAATTAAAAATAATTACTCAGAAAACACCTTCGAAAATTTCCTTCAGAATAACATTCTTCCCAGAATTATGAATTTAATATACTAATGCTCAAAAAGAAGAAATTTGATAGTTATGCTACTTAAGTATACATATCGTTCAAATTAATCTTAGCAACTAATATGATAGCACAGTTAGACTAAATGCTTCCTTAACAAGACATGTTAACCCTTACCAATTTGATTTTATTTCCTTATTCAAGATTAAGCTGCAATCATTAAGTTTAACTTATGCCTTCATATGTTGAACATAGCAATTTCTCTCCACTAATGTAGGTAGCATAGAAAACTTGAATCAATAGGTATTTAAAAAGGTTGTAACGTAGCTAGGCTAGAGGTAGGTAAAAGATAGATAAATTTAGGCTTTTAAACCCTAGACTCAGCTTCAATCAGACCTTTGGAATAATTTCCCTCAATACACGTACTTACTTTGCTTTCACATGCTCCTTTGTACATCTATTTTCTTTCAAGTACATGTGCTCTTTTTTTTTTGAGCATTTTACTGTATGTACTATAATTTTTAGAGCATTTGATACTTCTTTCAACTCCCCCAAACTTATTTTCAAAGAATATTTTGAATAGTACTGAGACTAATGTTTGAGATAATTTAAAGATAATTAAGAGAGAAGTGATGGCTAAATATTGCAAGGGTTCAAATAAAATTAGGCCATATAGTCTCAAAGTTGGGTTTCAAAGGATAAAATTTCATCAAGGTTGGCTTGAAAGGCTCAAACGGTCCAAACAAGAGTTGTCTAAATCATTTTGAACATTCCATACTTCCTAGGATTTCGCCTCAAGAAACTACTAAGTCTATTCTAGAGACTTAAACTTTCAAGCATGCCTACCTTTCTTAAGGAACTAAAAATTTTATGGTACGATTTGCATGCTTTACTAAAAATACATTTATATCATTATTCAGCTAACATAACAATTTATTGAAATGATAAAACTTTATTTATACTGAAGTTTAGCATACTTGACAAAATTTCAAATTATTGAACAAAATATATCCTAATCACAATTAAAAGAACTATTTACTCTGAGTGGAAATAATTTCAATTTTTAAGTCCCCCTACTTAAAATGAACAATGTCCTCATTGTTTAAAGTGAATAGATACTATACACCAGGTAGGATTCTAGAAAAGAGGAGGTGAGTCAATTTGACTGCTTAAGTACCCAGCTCTTTCTAAATCCAATCGTAGACATGTATATATCTATTGCCACACTTTATACTTCGCGACTTGTTCAATTTTATTAATGATTTCCATCTCTTGTTTTATTATGCAAAAATTCCTAATTAACTTTATCCTAAAATAACCTAAGAACATAAATAAAATAAAGTCGAGATCCCCCCTTTATTTATTTGCAGATCATTCCGAATTCGACTCATCTTTTGCTCTATCTTTATTGTCTTTGCATGAATCACTTTGCTCCCTTTTTGATAATGGGCTCCATGGTTCAAATATGTACTCTGGAAAATCAGGCACAAAAATAAATGGATCATTGTAAAATTTCGTAAGAGCACTTCTCATCGAGTCATCCCTTATTTTTTAGTATTTCTAGTAAGCTTGTTGCTGCCACTGCATATGTTGCATTATGTCCATCAACTTTGAAAGCTCATCTCGAAGATCTGGGCAAGGCGGTTGAGCTCTAAACATTGAACTCTCGATATCAGGTTCAGCTTTTGGTTCCATTAGTTCCACCTTATTAGGGACTTCAGCCGATTGCATTGGCTCGATCTCTGTGGGATCTTCTTCTTCATCCTTTTCGGGATCCTCCCTTTCTTCAACTCGTTACTGTAGGGCAGAGTTTCTAGCTATTCGATAGAGGTCCCAATCTGTGATTGTACCCTGGCTATAGCCTGTCATCTTTACGTTTGCAAGAATTTTAGCTTTCAAGCACAGAATTGTTATCGTAAAGGGAAAGTACGGTGGGCCAAAACGTGAACGTCTAACGGCACAATTTTGCATTTCCCTCAGGATGATTTTTCCCACATCAATGGTCTTCCCAGTTAATAATGAGATTGTAGTCCCATGTGAGCTAGGCATAAAGCTAAATCGGATGAAGTAGAACAATACCTTTGCGAGTGGTGTCAAATATTCTCTTCGACAAGTTCAGATTCCTTGATTTGGCACAGTCCACCTGAAACTTGATTCTGCGAACTGGAACTTTCGTCAACTCGCTTGAGGTTAAATTTGCATAAAGTTCGCTTACTAACTTCTCATCCACACTAGGTCTCTTCTCAGAAAACAACTCCCAATTGAGAGTTTCAGCAACCTGACGAATACGCGCCATAAAACCAATATAGTTGCTTTCTTTCAATGTGAAACCTTTCTCTGGATGCATCTGTGGATTCTTGAAAATAATCTAATATCTTGCTTTGGCTTCTTCACAGTGGAACTTGTTTTGTGGTTCGTCAATTTTGGTAGATGCGTGAGTTCTCTTGCGAGGCATGATTAACCTAATCATAAAATGGTAACAATTATTTTCTCAAAAATTTAATTAATATAAAATATTAATAATTCAATAAATTGAAATATTAGATAATTAAATTAAAACTTAGGAGAAAAATTGGTCTTACCACTTTTCTTTTGTGAAAATTAAGAGCTCTTAAGAAAAATAATTGTAAATCAAAAGATGGAAAATTAAAATAGGTTGAGGGTTTTTGGCTAAGGATGGGTGAAAGGGTGGTGTGCTACTCAGGTATGCAAGGCAGCAGCGTGCAGCAGGGGATGGATGTGAGCAGCGTGTGGATCGTTGAGCAGGCCTGGTGTGGGTGCGCGCGGGGTGCTACTGACTGATCAGGTGAGCGATGTTGTGGCTAGGGAATTGTTAGGAGGTTTCGACACTTAAGCGTTTTGATGTTTTTGGAAGGAATGGTGTATGAATGAAAAAAAAATAAGAATAGATGGGTGGAATTTATAGTGAAAAGAGTAGGAGCTAGAGTAGAATTCTTAATAATTCTAAGTTCTAATTCTACTCAAAGTAAATAACAATTAATAATTAATATAATGCATATTAAATTATTATTTACTACTAATTTATTAAGATAAAAACTTATCGAATAAAATATGATTAAATTAAAACTAATCCTAACTCTAAATAAAGTTGATAATAATTAATATATATTATAACGGATATAATTATATATTAATAATTATCATTTTTATTGAACTAAAACATTTATTCTAGATGCTTTTTGAAAATATTTACAAAAAGGCATCTAATTTTTAATATTCTGAAAAGAGCAATCAATTTTTTAAACTAATTCAATTAAGTTCCTAAACTTAATGAAAATTCAAAATTGAGTTGCAACATAAAACTTGGATCAAAATTGACCCTTTTATTTGAAAAACTAAAAATTTATTTTTTCGTTTAGGGAATAATTTCTTGGGAAATTATGTTAAAATCAATTCCCAGGAAAGATTGAAGAGGTCACAAGCGGTCCCGCTTAAGTTCCAATCTCCCAAACAGAATTTATTTAAACATACTAATCCCGAAAATATACCCTAAATCTTTTTCCAAACAGAAGAACAAGAAAAATTAAATATCTAATAAAATGAACGAGATTTGATTCTGTTCAATTTTATCTCCCCAGTAATGTTTCAAACGTTGCGCATTAACTCAAAAATTACCTCCCTTACCTTGAAGTTCAACAACTCCGTATGGATAGACTCAATGAATCATAAATGTACCGGACCAACGTGATTTTAACTTACCTGGAAAGAACCTTAATCTGGAATTGAATAAAAAGACTTGCTGACCTGCTTCAAATTCTCGAACTCGAATGTGCTTGTCATGCCATTTCTTGAGTCTCTCATTAAGTAATTTGGCATTCTCGTATGAAGACATTCAGAATTATTCTAACTCGTTAAGTTGAAGCATCTGTTTCCCTTTGGCACTTTTAAGATCCAAGTTGAGTCATTGGAGAGCTCAGTAAGCTTTGTGTTCTAACTCCAAGGGTAGATGGCATGCTTTCCTAAAGACTAATCTATAGGGTGACATCCCTAAAGGTGTCTTGTATGCTGTCCTGTAAGCCCATAAAGCATCATCAAGTCTTTTGGACCAATCTCGTCGGTTCGGGCAAACTACCTTCTCAAGTATGCCTTTGATCTCCTTGTTTGTCAGTTCAGCTTGCCCATTCGTCTGCGGATGGTAAGCTGTAGCAACCTTGTGTTTCACTCCATGTTTATCTAATAACCTTTTCAACCACTTGTTCACAAAATGGGACCCTTCATCACTGATGATGGCTCTTGGGGTTCCAAACCTTGTGAAAACATGTTTATGCAAAAAATTTATTACAACCTTAGCATCGTTTGTCGGATATGCCTCTGCCTCAACCCACTTAGACACATAGTCTACTACTACTAATATGTACTTGTGACCAAAAGACGGAGGGAAAGGACCGAGAAAGTCAATACTCCAAACATTGAATAATTCTACCTTAATGATTTTTGTTCGAGGCATCTTATTTCTGTTAGTGACATTTCCGACCCTTTGACATCGATCACAACTCTTTACTTAAGCATATGCATCTTTGAATAGTGTTGGCCAAAAGAATCTGGCTTGCAATACCTTGGCTGCAGTACGTGTACCTCCGAAGTCGGAGCTGAGTGACATTAGTATAAAATCTTATGTACTTCATCTTCTGCCATGCATCTCCTGATCATTTGATCTGTACACTTTTTAAACAAATACGATTCTTCCCAGAAATAGTACTTCACACACTACACCAAAACAGGCTTTTAGCGGCATTTTTTTAGGCCTTGTGAAAGCGCCGCAAAAAATGCCGCTATTGATAACGTTGCTAACTTTAGCGGTGTTTATGTGAAAAAATGCCTTTAAAGATCATGGTCTTTAGCGACACTTTTGCCACAAACGCTGCTAAAGATCATGGCCTTTAGCGGCGCTTCTACTACAAACGCCGCTAAAGGTCATGACCTTTAACGACGCTTCTATTAGAAACGCCGCTATAAAAAATGACTTTTAGCGACGCTCTTTTACAAACGCCGCCAAAAATATGCTTTTAAAAAACTTAATTAAATAATATTTATTTCTATGATAAATAATATTTATTTCTATGATAAATATTATATTATGTTTTATTTTTGAAATTTAAACTTTAAACTATATACTTTTAAGGATAAAAAAATTAATTAAATTAAATTTTCTATTAAAATTTTAATTTTAAAGCTAAATATAAAAATTAATGAATTTAAATTTAGAATTAAAATATTATGTTTAAATAAATAAGCAATCTACCTTATAGCTCATCTGATCTATATTAAATCGGCCAAATATAAAAGAAGCTACAAAACACGTAATAATTAACAATCATGGTTAAAAAAGCTAGTACACAAGGTAGCTACAAAAATTCAAGTTCCGACTAAGATAAACGACCATGGAATGCAACATTAAATAACACTCCACTTGAAGAAGTGTTAAGCCTTGGCTTTTCCAGCTTGAAGAGATTGAATCCTCTACTATACCTTTAATATCTAAAGGATGCAAAACCAAATGATCAGATAAACCAACAAACTTGGTAAACAACAGAGATGTTAAAAATAAAAAATATATATAGCCATTAAGGCTCAAAACAAAATGTAACAAACAATTATGTGCAGCTTTAGTAGCAAACAATCTCAATCATAGCTCTTCCATGTGTCACAAATAGGCTTTCTTTTTAGTGATTGTCTAAACTATTCAATTTTTTAACAAGGAATAATAGTATTAATTTGCAAAAAGCAGAATTGAGATTGATTACATAAATCAATAAAAATAGAAAACAATCATAAATCTGGCTGATAACCAAATTATAGCAATTGTATGAAGACTAAATTAAGCATAAGCTGTGCCAAGCTAACAAAAATAGATCGAACACTTCAAAACAAAGAAGGATATGTTATTCCTAAAATTACTACAAAAAGTTTGACTTACTTTGCAGTTCATGTAAGTTAGACAACCATGGCTTGAAAGCAATATGGCTGATTGATCCAGTATGCCATTTCTCAGACCTAAATACTCATTTTTAGTCACCCTACATGTGCCATCATGTCAGATGTAGAAAAGGCTTAATATGTAATGATAAAAAGGCCATCATTTTTTGTGGAAAAGGCTTAATATGTAATGACAAAAATGGAAGCAATATTGCTTTAAGCATTTCTTGTGGAAACTCTTCATATACCAATTAATCTGTATCTCATTGCTGACGAACACAAACACACAGATCTGTATATCCATATGCCAAAACTCATTACCCCTAGTAACAACCAACACAACAATTCCACCTTGTGCAGAACATACAATAAAGTGCAGATCCGAAAGGACAGTTATTTCACATACAAAGGCCAAATACTAATTAGTAATTTGAACTTCACACAGTTTACAATCACCATTTATGGGCTGAATCAATTTCCAAACAAGGTCTGCTAATTGTAGCTTTGGCTACTACTAGTTTCTAATATATCATCACCTAATAAAACGCAGCCACTAAGAAAAACTTTAAATTGCAGAAGAGCATGATATAATAATTGTCTGGTTAATGCTTAAAATTTCTCTCTATTAACATATTAAGAGATGGATGTCAAATTAAGAAGAGAATGAAAAAGGTACTTGACTATAATAAGCATGTGAGAATTAACCTGATCCCTTCCAACATGTATAAGGCATTACAAACTTTCATAAACAAGGACAACTACAAAATGCATTTCATCACATCTCTTATATTTTTAAAGTAATAAATCGAATAAAAAATGAGAAAATCCAAGAAGTGGAAGAATAGATACTATCATGCATTTCAAAATCTTTGGATTAGATATTTGTGATCACATGTTAGGCTTCGAAGGCAAAAATAGCACACCAGATCAATAGAATGCTCAGCTAGATGTTTTTATTTCACATAGATATTTCTTCTTCTTCTTCTTCTTCTTTTATTTTTTATACAGTTGAAATAATACCTTTCCATCATACTCTCGTCGTGCCAGAACTTCCGGTGCTATATATGCTGGAGTTCCAACAGTTGATTTGGGTCTTGAATGCAACAGACCAAGTGTTAAAAAAACAACTTAATGATTGGAAAATCATAAAGGAACTGACATTTAAGATGGACTATATATAATTATCCCCAAACCTTAGAGTAACCAAAATCGCAGATTTTCAAACTAGGTGCAGGACTTCCATCTAAAAGGGTATTTTCTAATTTCAAATCTCTATGGCATATTTGCTGCAAACGAGAATAGGAACATGGAAACAATAAGTAGATTTAGTTCTTGCATTTGGCATACACTAAGAAACATCAAGGTTTGATTTTTTTGAGTTTAAATACTATGGAGTGACAGTAATTGACACCAGAGATCAATTGCTGAAAAAAATATCTATGCTGAAGAAATACAAGTAAGCACTAAAATAAATTTTGTTTCCAAAAAAAAAAGTGGGAATGAAAAGAATAAAAATAGAAACAGAAAAAGGACCTCATCTTCACTGAATCTACCAGCACTGCAAATCTGATCAAAGAGCTTACCACCACCAGCATACTCCATCACAATTGCTAAATGGGTAGGTGTCAAAACCACGTACAACATTTATATCCTATCAAAAATATAAACATCCCAAATTTTTTAAAAGGGAAATGAAGCAAGAGATGATACTTGCCTCCTTGAACCGGATTATATTAGGGTGTCTAAGAGATCTGTGATTGATAATCTCTCTTGCCACATTCTCATCTATCTGCAAACAAACACAGCTAAGCTAAGCTTTCAATCAACCGGTTTGGCATTCACAAGAAAGAGACAGAAAGAAGAACGTGATTTGAAGTGATGAAGTCAATTCAAGCTTAATAATACCCAAAAAATGCAAGAACAAGTGAGAGAGACAATAGATATTAAAGAAACAAACCTTGTGACCTCTCTCAATATATTTCATAGCAACCAGCTCCTTGGTATCCTTGTGTCTGAGAAGTCGAGCAACCCCAAAATTGCCGGCTCCCAAATCTTTGACCACCTCATATTTCTCCATTTTACCTCAATAACTACTACTACTACTAGTAGTAGAATGATATTGCTTCCATTTTTGTCATTACATGTTAAGCAATATTGCTTAAAGATAAATATGGAAAGATCCATCTGCAGCTAGATATCCATTACTCCAGCTTAGGCAATAAAGAAGGGCAAGCGAATAATAAATTCACATATCTACCATTTTTTTTTAAATTCACGTCAATATTATAAAATTAAAGAAACCAAACTATACTAAATTAAAATCAAATGATAACAGAGGACTAAAACCATAATCAGACCGTAATAAAAATCAATCATTCTTGCCTAGAATGATGAAAATATCTAGAGTCAAACACATTTCTATCCAGTAGGAAATGAGAAAAATCATATCAATTAAAAAAAAATCCAGAGTCAAACACATTTGGTTGAGGCTTTTTTTATGTTTTCTTACTAAAATCCTCGATTTTTGATAATAATAATGATAATAGCAAAATCATATCAATTAAAAAAACAAATAGCTTTAAAATATAACATAAAATGAACAGTCATAAACTCATGCTGAAGTAAAAAGCTAGCAATAAGAATATTTTCCATACACACTTCTTCTCTTTGCTTCAGTGAGCAAAAAAATAGTTAGCAAAAGAGTTAGCAAAAGTAGCAACTAACTGCTACCTGATGAACTAATCTCAGCTTAACGACGCTCAATAGTTTCAAATTCTAAGCTAATTAATCTTCGAAGCTAAAAACAACATGAAAAAAATGATAAAAGAAGGCAAATAAAGGAAGCTTAAATAATAATAAAAATTAATAAAAGTGAGAAAGAAGAGATGAACCTGAAATCTGAAAGGCTAACTTAAAGGATTTTAATCGCTTGTGACCTCGTCACATATCTCGCAGCATTTCCTTCCTTTTTCTTTCCCTGTAAAATTTCACCATAAATTATGAGAAAAAAATCCTTACAATAAGTCAAATCTGAAAATTTAAATCGCTAATTTGAAAGCAATAAAGTTCGAAAGAACTTGCCGGAGGTCGGTACATACTGAATGGTGAGCCAATAGATGGGTGACTTCACCAGATGGTAGATTGTCCTGCCAAATATAAGAAGAATATAAAATCAATCCAATAAAAGTCTATAACTAAAGATCAAGAAAACATATTCTGAGGTGAAACTAACTAGTAATTTGGGAAGACAGGTATAGAATCCAATACTACTATACAGGCATATGTGATAATTATTGATCCCCACACCGCAGCATGAGTAATGAATACCCAGCACCGAATGTCCATTGCCAAGTGTATATTAACAAGAATAACAACTGCTATAGTCCACAAACTGCCCATGCTCCATATATCGATTGTGCTCTCCTTATATGTAAATAGAGGTATATAGAACAGAACGAGGCTTTGCCATTGTGTGTCAATCATTGTGATCCAGAAGAGTTGCAGATTATACGCCTCACGTCTATGCCCCACGCCGTGAAGTTTAGGATACTCTAGGAGTGTTTTATGACTTAAATCCTTGTCAAGAATGCCAATAACAATAGTAGGGACAGAGGTATATATGACATAATAAAATACACTACTTCAGTCTGGTAAGGCAGAAGTCGTTGAAAAGGCTCTGCATAATATGTACCTACAACATACAAAATAATGTAACATGAAACCCAAATCCGTTAACTACAAAATTGCAGGAAAAGAGAGAACAACTTAATATTTCGGTTAATTTAGTTGGTTTTCGTTAACGAAACAAAATTAACCTTCAACATTTTTTTCAATAGATAATTCTACATATCCAACCAAAATATCAGAACAAATCAAAATCTAGAAGCACAATACAATGAAGATATTAATCACCATCAGATGTTAAATTAACACATACTAAAAGTTCAAAATAAATAAAATGAAGATATAAAAACTTAACAGGACTAATCCTAACTGATCACCAAAATAACATTCAAATATCAAATTTTCTTAAAATCTCTTCTGTTAACCAAACTGAATTTTTTATGGTTAACCAACAAACCGAATTTGGTCAGTTAATTCAACTAAAAATGAATAACAAACACATGTGGGGAAATTGCCCAGTATGTTCCCCCTTTCTTTTGAGCAATGCACCTAGGAAGTTCAAAAAGCTCAGATTTCACAACAAAAAACGGTACGTACCAGAATAGCGTCAACACAAAAACAACATTGCGATAGAAGTTGTAAAGTACTAAGTAGCCAACACGCTGATAATTCCAGTGACCATGAACCAATAGTAATCTTTTCAGAAATCGGAACTGGTCCATCGCAAAATCTGATGCCATCACAACTTGCCGTTTGAGATTTTTTGGGATTTTTTTATAATGTCGCAGGGAGGGAGGGAGGGAGAGAAAGCAAGAGAGACGGCGTGTTTGCAAAGTTAAGAGTTTTAGTGGGGGAACTAGGGGGGAAATTTGGGGATAAAATGGCGGACCTTTTTTAACCGCTATTGCTTAAATGCCGCAAAAAAAATATTTTATTTTGAATAAAAGGATGTCTTTTTGTTCTACTAAAAATCTCATATTTTTCTGTTAAAATTATTAGTTAAATGATTTTATAAAATATTTATTATTATTATGTTTTATAAATTGGAATTTTATAAAAAAATAACTAGGTACTTTCAAAATAAATATTGTATATTTTAATAAGAAAACAAATAATTAAATGGTCGTAATTAATTATTAAGTTAGAATTATCCAATGTAAGGAGTCAATCTCTCATATCAAATTTTTATTAAAGATTGAGACGTTAATCATGATTTTATATTATTCCTTTCGATCTAATCTCCATTTTATTAGAGATATTTCTTCCTAACTAAAATATAACTATTTTGCTAGATGTTCGATGTGGAATGATTTTAGTTTTTGTATTTCATTTTATTTGTTATAATTTGGTCCTATCCAAAATAGATAGTTATCTATCCATATCAATCATTACTTTTTATTTATTTATTTATCAATGTTTTTTAAATCTAATATTTAAATATATCAAATGGTTTAGATTAAATATTTTTAAATATAATCGCATTAATTGATTGTATAAAATTTCATCATTTAACAAATCTCAAGTAAACCTTAAATACTAAACCATTTAATATATATAAAGTTTATCTATTATTTCTTAAATAATTTAAACAACAATTATAAAAGAAATTATTTAATATATAAATTAAAACACTAATCAATCTAACCCCCTAGCCCCTATCCCTAAACCCTGAATCATAAAACATAAATTATAAACTCTTAACCCTTAACCCTTAACCCCTAAACCCATAATCCATAATTCATAAACCTTAAGATAGTAACTCTTAAACCTTAAACCCTAAACCATATACCCTAAACCCTAAACTATAATGATAATTAATTCAATAATTTAAAATTAGAAAACACTAGTTAATTTAAACCCTAAACCCTAAAACCATAAACTCATAAACCCTTAGCACATAACCTCTAAACTTTAAACCCCAACCTTTAAACCATAAACCATAAATCATAACCCATAAACCCATAATCCATAAACCTTAAAATGGTAACACCTAAACCTTAAACTCTAAACCATATACCCTAAACCAAAAACCCTAAAATATAGTAATAATTACTTCAATATTTTAAAATTAATACTATCTCTTTTACGGTTATATAAGAAATTATTTAATATATAAATTAAAAACAAACAAGAATGTACCCAAAAACTTTAAAATTATTTTAAATAATAGTATTTTAATTTTTTCATTTTTAACAAATATTTTTCTATGTTTTTATTTCAAATTATTTCTCGTCTCATTATTTTTTCTTGAAGATTTTAAATATTCAATTAAAAATAAATTGAATTTTAATTAATATAAATAAACCAATTAAATAATAAATAGACACACAAAATGGTTTTTGCGGCGCTTTTTCAAAAACGCCTCTAAAAATAGAGCATTCGTGGTACTTCTTCAAAAATGCCGCTAAAGCCCCTACTAAAGCCCCAGCGCACCAGCAGCGCTTATTGGAAAACGCCGCTAAAGCCTAGAGCATTAGTGGCGCTTTTTCAAAATGTTTAAAGTCATGAATAAGATCAGGTAACTTATTGAAAACGCCGCTAAAGCCTAGAGCATTAGTGGCGCTTTTTCAGAAATGCCGCTAAATCCCAGAGCATTAGCAACGCTTTTTCAAAAATGCCACTAAATCTCAGAGCATTAGCGACGCTTTTTCAAAAACGCCGCTAAAGCCCCGAAAAGCTCAGAAAACGGCGCCATGGGGCTTAAGTTTTTTGCGACACTTCCTAGAAAACTCCGCTAATTCTCTATTTTTAGCGGCGATTTTCAAAAAGCGCCTCTAATACTCTATTTTAGCGGCGTTTCCTTAAAAGCGCCGCTAATGCTCGATTTTTAGCGGCGTTTTTTGTCCAAACGCCGCTAAAAATGCCGCTAAAAACCTGTTTTGCTGTAGTGACATCGTGAAGAAACTTTTTCTTTTGATAATATGTCTTATCAATCGACATCAAACTACAAGCTAAAAAGTTAGCAATATCAGCAAACCAAGGGGTATTATGAACATGATTTACCTTCAGTATGTGTTCATCTGGAAATGTCTCTCGAATTGGTATAAGAGGAGAGTTCCCTTCTCGCGGCTCCAATTTGGACAAGTGGTCTGCTACTTGGTTTTCCACTCCCTTTCGATCTTGAATTTGTAGATCGAACTCTTGAAGTTGAAGTACCCATCGGATCAGTCTCAGCTTAGTGTCTTTCTCGGAAAGTAAATACTTAATTGCCGAGTGGTTCGTATAAACAGTCACTTTGGTACGTACAATATAATATCAAAACTTGTCAAAAGCAAACACAATAGCAAGTAACTTTTTTTCTGTTACCGTGTAATTCAGTTGAGCTCCTGTTAGAGTCTGACTCGCATAGTAGATGGGATGAAAACCTTTGTTCCTTCGCTGACCCATGACAGCTCTGATCGTGAAGTCACTTGCATTACACATCAATTCAAATGGCAAATCCCAGTCTGGTGTGACTATTATGGGTGCCGAGACTAATTGACTCTTCAAATCGTTGAAACCTCCTAAACAATCCTCATCAAATTTAAATGTCGTGTCCTTCTCCAATAATTTGCATAAGGGTTTAGCAACTTTAGAGAAGTCCTTGATGAATCTTCGATAAAAACCAGAGTGGCCCAAAAAGCTCCTAACACCCTTTATAGATATTGGAGGTGGGAGTTTCTCAATAACATCTACCTTTGCTTTATCTACCTCGATTCCATGAAATGACACTTTTTACAGTTAAGTACAAGGTTTGTTTCTTTGCATCGCCTTAGTACCTTGGCTAGATTAGCTAGGCAATCATCATGTGTATCTTCGAATACTGAAAAATTATCCATAAAAACTTCCAAATATTTATCAACTATGTCAATAAAAATAGACATCATACATCTTTGAAATGTAGCAGGTGCATTACATAAACCAAATGGCATGCGCCTAAATGCAAATGTACTATATGGGTAGGTGAATGTTGTCTTGTACTAATTTTCTGGTGCTACTGTAATCTGATTATACCCCGAGTATCCATCGAGAAAATAATAATAGTCTCGCCCTTTCGAGTCTGTCCAGCATCTGGTCTAAAAATGGCAAAGGAAAGTGATCTTTCCTAGTTGCCTTGTTCAGCTTCCGATAATCGATGCAAAATTTTCATCTCGTAACCGTTCTAGTCGGTATCAACTCATTATTCTCATTTTCAATTACCGTGATACCTCTTTTCTTTGGCACGTACTGGACCGGACTTACCCATGAACTATCTAAGATGGGGTAAATTATACCCGCAACTAACCGCTTGATGATTTCTTTCTTAACTATGTCCTTCATGATGGGGTTTAGTCTTCGTTGTCCATCAATCGTCCCTTTTTCTCCATCTTCTAAGATAATCTTGTGCATGCATACGGATGGACTAATTCCGCGAATATCGGCTATGGTCCATCCGATAGCCTTCTTGAATTGTTTAAACACCAGGACGAGTTTCTCTTCTTGCTCAGTAGTTAATTCTGTAGAAACAATCACAAGCAGAGTAGAAGACTTACCTAAATAAATATATTTCAAATGTAAGGGAAGTACCTTCAAATCTAATTTAGGTGGCTCCTCGATTGACGCTTTTGGTTGGGCATAATTCATTTTCTCCAACTCTAAAGATTCAAAGTGAGATTGCAGATTAAATGCCCTTTGATTAGCTTCTAACAAAGCTAAGTATTCATCCTCCTCTTCATCATTTGGAGGATCTGATGTCAAAATTTGTTCCAATGGGTCCTTAACATAATTGAGTTCCTTCTCTACGATTAAATCCTTTAAATCAGACACTGCAGAACAATCATCAATTGTGTGAGGAAATTGCATGGACTTAAAATTGCTAAATGTTACCTGATCATCCTGAACACGCATAGTAAGCTCACCCTTCTGCACATCAATAAGGGTCCTTCCAGTTGCTAAGAATGGTCATCCTAGGATGATTGGCATCTCTTTGTCTGCTTCAAAGTCTACAATCACAAAGTCAGCTGGAAAGATAAATTTGTCTACACGTACCAATACGTCCTCAATTTTTCCTTCTGGATGTGCTAAGGATCGATCTGCTAATTGAAGTGTAACCGTAGTAGGTCTAACTTCACCTATCCCCAACTTCCTAAATATTGACATGGGCATCAATTTGATACTCGCACCCAAGTCACAAGTGCCTTACCACAATTTGTTGCTCCAATATTGTAAGGTATGGTGAAACATCTAGGATCCTTTAAGTTTAGGGGTAGTTTGTCTTGAAGATATGCACTACATTCCTTTGTTAGGGCAACCGTCTTAAATTCTCCAAGCCTTCATTTTTTAGACAGGATATCCTTCATGAATTTGACATAGTTCGGCATTTGTTTAAGTGCTTCAACCAACGGGATATTGATATGAAGTTTCTTGAGTACGTCTAGGAACTTCTTGAATTGAATTTCCTGCTTCTGCTTCTGAAGTCTTTGAAGGTAGGGTGGTGGAGGTTTCTTTATTGGAACTGGTTGATTCATTTTTTGTGGCAATTCTGCATCTAACGGAGTTATTAGTTTATCAGAATTAGCTAGTTCAGAAGTTACCTTGTCAGATTTTGCAGATTCAATTTTTGGTGAAACTAGAATTTCAAGGTTGAACTTCCTTTGAGTCTTGAGCGGCAGCTGGATCCTTCTCAACTTTGATGGAATTGGGCTCTAAAGTCTTTTCGCTCCTCAATGTTAACGCTTCACAATGCTCCTTCCCTAGACTTCTCAGATTCTCTGTATCATTAGGTAAAGCACCTTGTGGTCGGTTTCTGAGTTCAGTTGTCAGCTGGCCCACTTGATTCTCCAAAGTCCTTAGAGAGGCATCATTTTTCGCCATGTATGCCTTCAATAGATTCTCTAGGCTATTGGATGGTTCATCTTGGTTTGGTTTTTGAGCTTGTTGGGAAAAACTAGGTGGCTGGGTCGATCTAGGTTGGACATAATTGTTACTGGTTCCTGCCCCTTGGTTACTTCAGGAAAAATTCGAGTGGTTTCGACATGATGGGTTATAGAAATTGGATTGCAGCCATTGCCTTCCTCAATTTTGGTTCTGGTTACCCATGTAATACACAGATTCTGGGTTCGATGGACATTCTTCGAACAAATGTCCTTCCCCACAATAAACACATGCTACATTTTCAAATTGATTCAGTGGCTGTGCTGCAAATCTATTACACCTATTAGTAGTAAGATTTTTTAACTTGATGATATGATGATTCTTGAGATCCGAGTGAAGTAAGAGTGTCTACTTCATGTATTCTAGCGACTAGTCTTCCTGACGCTGCTCGATTGGTTGGCCATTGATAATTATTGTTGGCAATCCTCTCAATGACTTCATAAGCCTCATTATAAGACTTAAGGAGATCACCATTAGCAGAAGCGTCCACTACCATCCTCATGTGAGCATTGAAACCATTATAAAATGTCTGAAGTTGTATGCAATCTGGGATTCTGTGATGAGGGAACTTCTGTAATAATTCTTTGTACCTTACCCATGCCTCATACAATGACTCATCATCCATTTGTTGGAAAAAAGTGATCTCATTCCTTAACTTAGCATTATTGCTAGGCGGGAAATACTTCATAAGGAATTTTTCTACTAACTCTTGCCATGTTGAAATTGAGTTTGGTGGTAATAAGTTCAACCAAGCTCAAGCTCTGTCCCTTAGTGAATATGGGAACAATTTCAATCGTAATGAATCTTCGGGTACTCCGACTAACTTGAAATAATCGATCACCTCAATAAACAGTCTTAAGTGTAGGTGAGGATCTTCGGTAGGCATTCCACTGAATTGGCCCACTGTCTGAAGCATCTAGAACATGACTGGCTTCAAATCAAACTGTTGTGTCTTAATTTTGAGTCTCCTAATACTCGGATTAAGATCATGAAATACTGGCACGACATACTATCTTAAAGGTCTACCCCTATCATCAGCAATAAGGATAGGATTTTGAGCAAGGTTTGCTCCGTTTCCTTGATTCGGATTTTTGAAGTTCATCTCTTCAGTCCTTCTTTGACTTGCTTGTCTTCTTCGTTGTCGAAAAGTTTCTTCAATCTCAAGGTCTATAGGGAGTAAATCGATGATTTGGTCAATACTCATAAACACCTGAAATAATCACAGAAAAATTAACTAAGTTAAAAGTTGAACAGAAAAATAAACCAAAATGCGAAACTAACAACTTCACAAATAATAATTCTTTTAAAACACAGTCCCCGGCAACGACGCCAAAAACTTGGAATGACGGAAATATACAAGTGTACACAATCGCAACAAGTAATAAAGTGACAAGTAAATGTCGAGTTATCGTACCCACAGGGTCTGTCAAAAGAATTATTTATGAATGCTATTTAAAACACTTTGGGGAAGAAAAATATTTTGTTTGAAGAGGGTGATTAAAAAATAAGATTTTAAACTAAGTGAACTAAATAAATAAATATCAAATGCACGATTTCAAAATTTGATTTTAATCAAGATGACATAATTGTGTTAGATTAATTACATTTCTTAACTTAGAATTATTAAACTCATGTTTACATTGTTACGAATAAGTTCACGGCAACTCGGTAATTTGCTAACTTATGAACATTCTTACCTGCCAAAATCCATTTATCTCTTTACTATATCCCTATGTTAATTTAATCGATTAAACAAATCCTAATAGGCAAATATGTTATTGCACATATATACTTATTAAATCGAAATAATCTCTTGCACATATTCCTATCTCAATTCAAACAATTAACTCGATTTAATAAGCACATAAAAAGACTATGTGAGGTAACAAAGTATCCTTACCTTGAAACAGTTTAATCACAATAATCTTGCAAGTTATGCAACGCAAATGTATCGTTAAAAACTGTTGCTAATCTAACCCTCAGCTACCTCAGATGATTAAACATGCACTAATTAAGTACTGTGTCCATTAATTACAATTTCAATCCGTTTAAATAATTAAGTCATTAGTTACCTAACAATTGTAATGCAAGAATAACTTAGTCATGATTTTACTTAATCAAGCATCTTACCGAGGCCTATAACAACATAAACTCAATTTCAATAATTTTAACAAATGAAATACAATCAACCTAACACGAATTAATTCAAGTTAAATTGATTAAATTAACCATTCCAAAAACATAAATATTCATAGATATGTTCAGCATAAAAACAACAAAACTTAAAAAGATAGGGAACAAGAATCAAATCCGGTGTTTTTCTGTGGCTTGACTAGTTGCTCCGTTCTTCCTTCTTCATTGTCCTCGTCGACCAAGGCTACTATGAACACTTAATTACTACTCCAAATAACTGATGAATGCCCCTTTCCCAATAGGAGAAATTGGCAAGAGAGTTAGGGAATTTTGGAATGGAATAGAAGAGAGAAAGTGGAGAGAATAAAGGAAAGATATGAATGCTTGAGGTGTGTTTTTCAATTGACCAGCCTAAGGGGATTTTTATAGCTGAGGAGGTTTGCTAAAAATAGCTAAAATTATCAGCCAAAGAGCTCTCCCTTGGCCGGCCACACATGTGCCAAGGTTGATAGTTTCAACTTTACTAATTTAGGCTTGGGGCAAATCTATAAAGCCACCAATTGTGGAGGGGTTTGAATGCAACTTGATCAAGTCTTCAAGGGCCTCTTTACAAGCTTAAACAACCAGCTAATAAGCTGATTTGGGTTAGATCTTGGGACAATTTTTGGGCTGTCCATTTCTTGGTCGGGTCGGTTCACTCGGTTCAGTTCAATTGGACCACTTTTTCATAATTAATTAATAATATTTTATTATCCCAAAATAAATTGGATATAAATTAAAATTAATTTTATTATGAATTAATGCATATAATTTTGAACCATCTTAGGCTAAAATTTAGTTCGGTTCGGTACTTCAAATTACTTCTCGATTTTGTGCTTTTAGTAGTGTCTGTCAAGCCATTTTTCGCCCTTTGTGCAAATCTGTCTAAAATAACAAAAATTCATCAAAATTAATTATAAAATTAACTAAAATTCAACATGTTCATATTTTAAGTGCACTTTAATTATTTTGTAAAAATTAATTATTTTTTCGACAAGAATTTTATCGAAACTGTATGATTTTAAGTTAAAAAAGAGTATGTAAAAATGTGTAAATTTCCGTGTTTCCAGCTTGTGAATAGTTGATTAGTTGTTTTGCATGATGAAATGTTTGCGTTGTGGAAATTCTTGCGTTCACTGAGCTTGTTAAAGCTCACTCACTTTCAACACATGAAGATCAGTGACGTCATGATGTGGGCGGTGTGGTTTCCAAGAGGTGGTCTAAGGAAGTCTGGTTATTCTTCGTAGGTACTTTATTATTTTTATTTATTTTGGGGAAATAGGCAATGTGGTAGATTTATTATAGTTACATTAACTTCTAAACAATTGACTTGGTTTCTTTAAGAGAATTATGTTATTGTATTTGCTTAGGATTGTAGATATTAAAGTTGGCATGATGATAATTGTTCGGACTTGTTTTTGGTATTTTGTACTATTGCTTAAGTCATATGATTGGTTATTTAACTTAGTACTTGATGCATGATGTTTAGGAACTTTTTGAGATGAATTATTTTCTTTCCTATGTTACACTTTTAGCTCCAGTACAAGAGGTATCGATATTGGGCTTTGAAAATTGATACCTCTATGAATTAAAACGTACAAGAAACAAAATAGAGATTTTGTATTGATACTCAGGGAATAAATATTGATACTTTGTTCGATGGTACCAAAATTTTCCAATAGTTGGGTTTTTTAATCGAGAAACAATATGTTCATTTGGTATCATTTTTCCAAGTGGTATCGATACCACTCAAGCGAATATCGATACATGGATATCAGTATAGATACTTACGGAATTTTTTATGGAATTTTGCTAATTAGCCCTTATGCATGATTCTGGCTGTGTGTAAGACTAATTAACGAATGATTTACATGTAATAATGATAATTAACTATTTGGACGATGAAAAACTTGTACGGGTTAATAAAAGATGATCGGTTTCCTAGAATCTAGCTTCGTATTCTATGTATTGAGACGAGATGATGGTGTGGCATCTCGTATTTGGGCTTGGCAACCAGGTCGAGTATAGGGTGTTACAACATCATACTTACTATCCAATTAAAAACCCTTTTTTGGAAGTAGGGGTTTCTTTTTAAACATTATGATGTATCTGGCCTTTATTCTCCGGGTTCGATTCCAAGGTTGAAACTCTTCCTTTTGAATCTCTAAATTCTTCCTTTTTTGATTCATCTTCAAATATAACTAAGATAAAAAACCACTTAGTAGAAAAATAATTAATCCCACAATTACCTCAAGATAGGTTAGGGGCGGCAATTAGGTTTTGCCAAGGATTAAGGGGTGAACCACAATCACCAATGGGATTACTGAAAAATTGTTGCTACCGTCGACTGCTGGTGCACACGACTAGTCAGGGTCCGTTTGCTTCCAATAGCATTCGATTTCTTTCGACGGTGATCGATAGAGCTCATTAGGTTTTGCCTGACATAGGCTTATGGTGGCTGATGACTCCCGCAAGTGTTCGATGGTGGCCGATTGCTGCCGATGGTAATTGACAGTGCTTGATGGTACTCAATTACGCTCAATAAAGGCCGTGGATGCCTAATCGAAAGAGGTCGAGGGTGTGTAAGGACTGTCGGAATTGGCTAATTGTGGGTGATGGTGTACGACAGTGCAGCGTGTAAGGGCCTGCTGCTAGAGGGTTTGTGCTCGCAAAAGTTTGCAGGGCTGGGGGGTCGACTAATGTTGTTCGGGCTGTGGCTAGTCGGGACAATGAGGAGGGCGGTGGCTGAAAGAAAAACAAAAGAAGAAAATAACAATAGGAGAGAAAAATAAAAAAACTAACCCTAATTTCACTTAAATTAAAAGATTAACTTAATTTTAATTAGGAGTTCTATTTACATTTTTTTATTTACCCATTTATTTATTGACAAAATTTATCTATTTTATTTATAACTAAAAATAAAATGTAATTAAAATAAAAATAAACATAAAAATAAATTTTATTTATTTATTTACAAAAGTAATAATTTTTTAACAGAAAAAGTTTCATGGATTGGTTAAAATGAGCGAAGTGTTTTCTTACTTGATTTTACCGGTCCAGTAATGTTTCAGTTGTTGACCATTAACTTTGAATGTACCTCATCTATTGTTTTGGAGTTCAAGTCTTCGGGACCAATCTCTTCTGGTTGGGCACACTACTTTCTCAAGCATGCCATTTATTTATTTATTCACAAACTCAGCTTGACCATTCGTCTGAGGATGGTAAGTTGTTGCAACTTTATTCATTACATTATATTTGAACAACAACCACTTTAGCAATTTATTTAGGAAATGGGAACCTTCATTATTAATTATAGCTCTGGCATTGTTTGACCAACAACCACCCTGTCATTGTTAGTCAGGTATGCCTCGGCTTTTACTCATTTGGATTCATAGTCAATGGCTACAAAGATGTACCTATTACCATAAGAAGAATGAAAGGGACCACGAAATTCAATACCCCAAACATCAAATAATTCTACCTTAACTATGTTGGTTAGCAGCATCTCATTCCTCTTGGTCACATTTCCGACTCTTCGGCATCAATTGCAACCTTTCACGTAGGCATATGCATCTTTAAATAGGGTCATCCAAAAGAAACTGACTTGTAATACTCTGGCTGCACTTCATGATTCACCAAAATGTCCCCCGCTCAGGGATGAATGGCAATGATATAAAATGTCAGCTACTTTGCTCTCGACTGCACAACTTCTAATCATTTGATTTTCACATTGCTTACACAGAAATGATTCCTCCGAAAAATAATATCTGACATCATGTTGGAATTTCCTCTATTATTGATATGTCAAATCAAGTAAAATTAAACCACTAGCTAAAAAGTTAGCATAATCTGCAAACCTAGGTGATACATGCACGGATGGGGTGAAATTTATTAAATTCCATTCACTGAAGCTGCCAATTTTCAAGCTTGGGAAATCAATAGACTTGCGATAACTTTTAGGATGGGATCCTAACATTTTTAGGTTGAGATGTCTTCATAGCATTCTAATATCTATCTCTTAGCCTCGAAACACACTTTGAATCACTTGATTTCGAGTTCGGGACCTCAAGTTATGACCGTTTTGATAAAGACTGGACAAGAAGAATTTTTAGGCGTGATTATAACGGGAATTACAAGTTTCGGGCTTTTAATTCGAGTTTAAATCATACTGGGTACAAGTTTTGGGCTTAATTTTTATTATATATGATCCAAAATATTGTATTTATCTTATGTTATTATTTTATTATTTTATTATTCAAAATATTTAATAATTATTAAGTAGTTTAAGTTATTTAGGAGTTTTATGTCAACAAGAAAATTTAGTTTAAAAGTACTTTTTGTTTAGATTAATTAGAGTTCTAGTATACTTAAGAGTTTTATTTAGATTTATTTAGCTAGCCTATATATAGGCCTTTGCATTGTACACAAATCAAACAATTCTTTATTATTCAACTTCTCTTTTGAGTTAATAAATTCTGTTTGAGTTTTTCTTTTCAAGAATTTCTCTTGAGTTTCTTTTAGAAGAGTTTTAACAATATTTTTAGATTGTGGGAATCATCTTCAAACTTTTTCTTGCCAAGTTTTCTAACTTGGAGGGGAAATTAGAGCCGCTTGAAGGGAATTGTGGATTTTTCGTGTTTCCAAGGCTTCTTAGGACTTCTACATATCACATTCTATCTTTTCCATCTATCTTCTTTATTGTTCCAATATTTGATTTATTATTCTATTTTATTTATCTTCTCTATTTATCTTATTTGTTTTATTTGACTTGGATTTGATTGTGTTTCAGGTTGTGTTAAAATCCAAACTTTTTTTCGAATGTCAAGAGCCCTAAGTCAAATTTGAGACTTGAAAAAACTTTACGATCTGCTTCCGTATTCATCCACACTCATTTCATATCATTTGGTATCATATTTGAGCATTTTAAGTGTTCTTTTTGTTCTTATAAACTAATTTTCAGCAAACAATCTTAAAACAATTTATTTTACCCAAAAAGTTTTTGGAAAAAAAATATTTTCTAGTGGGTAAACCTTTTTGAATGATTTGAAATTTTACATACTATTTTTGGAACTATTTTATAATATAAAAAAATATTTCCCTCAAAAAATTTAAAAAATATGAAAAAAGGAAAAAAAATTAAAAATATTATGTGGATTGAATTTTTTGCCGAAAATTTCCAGAACAAATATACATTATTTGAGGGGGGCTCCAGTTTAAATTTCAAGATTTTTAAAAATTGGAAACATCTTGAATGAAGTTTGTCAAGTTGCTTTGTAATTTTTAGAGTTTTCGGGTTTCAGCAATTTTCATTGACTCTTAGCCTTAGGGTTTTATTTGTTTTTTCTTTTTATTGTTCCTTTACGTATTCTAAAATTTTTATTGTTTCTTGTGTTAGTGGGTTAAAGTATGTTGTACATTTCCTCCTCCGTGCAACATAATTCTTTGGTGTCTAATCAATTTTGGACTCCTAGTGCTACTAGGTTTGCTTTGCTAGTTTGATTCTAATACATTCTGATTAGTTGATATAAACACTTTTAAACGATTCACAAGATTAATTATTACATCATTAAGAATTTGATTTTTATTTTTGAGTGCATAACAGTGAGGTTTGCTCAAATTTTCTTTTCTTGAGTGTTGTGTCCTTTTTAGGCTTTCAAAATGATTCATAATACTATGATTGGGAAATTGGAAAGGGATCAAGAGGTTTAAAATGCTCGAGATCAGTAACGTGACACTATTCTAGACACGATCAACAAAAATTTGGAACTTCTAACTACCAAAATTGAGCGTCAAAATCGTAATTAGGGAGATAAGGTTGATCACCCTCATCTTCGTGCAAATAATGCTCGACATGTCTCTTATGAAAATGATAAGACTTTGGTGAATAATGATTGTGGGCAACTTGTTTTAGCTAAATAAAAGTTCTCAATTCCAGAATTTTATGGAAAAAATGATCAAGAGACTTATTGTGATGGAAAAAGTGACCATAAATTAGTTTGTCACATCAAAGGGAGATGGCCAAATGAAATAAGGAATACAATTGAGGTATCACCTTTTGTGCAATGTTATTGGTGTAGTTCAAAAGATCATAAGGGTTTCCAATGTCCAATTAAATATCCAAATAGAGAGAATACAATTGAGATATCACCTTTTGTGCAATGTTATTGGTGTAGTTCAAAAGATCATAAGGGTTTCCAATGTCAAATTAAATATCCAAATAGTGAGAATACAATTGAGATATCACTTTTTGTGCAATGTTATTGGTGTAGTTCAAAAGATCATAAGGGTTTCTAGTGTCCAATTAAATATCTAACTAGAAAAAAAAGTAATTATATGTTTTTACCTTTTGTTGACTCATACTCTAGTGGAAAAAAGATTTGTGATGACGAACTTTGTGAACCGGAAAAAGATGATAGTTAGAATGTTTTCCTTGTATTTATTGAGTTGGATGAGATAGAAATGTCATGTTCTGCTATTAAGATGTATTGTACTGAATTGAATATTCATAATACTTGTGAGGGGTCTATAGGAAGTGAGGCAGAATCATGTGAAAAGACTGAGAGAAAAGAGACCTTGAGTGATAAAAGTCTACTTGATAGTTCAAATTTGGTGAGTGAAAATACGTATGAGGTAAAATTGGAGAGTTCTCAAGTGGAAAAAGAAAATGAAAAGCAAGAAAATACCAATACAAAGGTGAGGAATGATTATGTTTTAAGTAACCCTAACTCAAATTTGTTTAATAGTGTTTCTTTATTACAAGACTTCAAGGATCTATTGACGGACTTCCAATTATATTACACTACCATCATTAGATGATTTTACTTGTGGGAAAAAGCTAAAGATTCGGGGATGAATCTTCTGGAGAAAGGGGAATGATGTGAGTCTCGAAGCCCAATTTTAGACCCATGAATCTGATGGGGTCACATTTCGAAGCCCAATTTTAGACCCATGAATCTAATGGGGTCACATTACCTCAAGGTCCAACAACAATGTCAAAGGCCAAGCAAATCAAACCAAGATTCAATCAAATACAAGATATGAGGATGGATCTTTTCATGGAAAAGGGAAATAATACATGCACGGATGGGATGAAATTTATTAAATTCCATTGACCAAAGCTGCCAATTTTCAAGCTTGGGAAATCAGTAGAATTGCAACAAAATTTTGGACGGGATCTTGGATTTTTTAGGTTAAGAAATCCTCATGACGTTCAAATATCTATCTCTTAGCCTTGAAACACACTTTGATTCACTCGATTTCGAGTTCGGGAGCTCAAGTTATGATCATTTTATTAAAGACTGTGCGAGCAGAATTTCTGGACAAGATTACGACAGGAATTACGAGTTTCAGACCTTTAATTTGAGTTTAAATCATATTGGGATCGATTTTTGGGCTTAATTTGTATTACGTATGAGTCCAATATTGTATTTATCAGCTCTTATTATTTTATTATTTTACTATTTTGAATTTTTAATAATTATTAAGTAGTTTAAGTTATTTAGTAGTTGTATGTCAATAAGAAAGTTTAGTTTAAAACTACTTCTTGTGTAGATTAATTAGAGTTATAGTATACTTAAGAGTTTTATTTAGATTTATTTAGCTAGCCTATATATAGGCCTTTGCATTATACATAAATCAGACAATTCTTTATTATTCAACTTCTCTTTAGAGTTAATAAATTCTCTTTGAGTTTTTTAATTCAAGAATTTCTCTTAAGTTTCTTTTAGAAGAGTTTTAACAATCTTTTTAGATTGTGGGGATCATCTTCAAACTTTTTCTTTCCAAGTTTTCTTCCTTGGAAGGGAAACTAGATCCGCTTGAAGGGGGTTATGGAGTTTTCGTGTTTCTAAGACTTCTTAGGACTTCTACATATCACGTTTTATCTTTTCCATCTATCTTCTTTATTATCTTCTTTATTGTTCCAATATTTGATTTATTATTCTATTTTATTTATCATAGCTATTTATTTTATGTATTTTATTTGACTTGGATTTGATTGTGTTTCAGGTTGTGTCAAAATCCATGTTTTTTTTCCAAATGTCTAGAGCCTTAAGTCAAATTCGCAACTTGAACAAACTTTACTTCTGCATTCATCCACACTCATTCTATATCAAAAGGAACTTTATGGACATGACTTACCTCGAAGATGTGTTTGTCTAGAAAATACTCAGTAATAGGAACTAATGAGTGGTTTTTGTCTTTTTGCTCCAATCTGGACAGATGATCTTCCACTTGGTTCTCTATTCCTTTCCTATCATGTATCACCAAATAAAACTCTTGGAGTAGCAAAATCTCGTGGTTTTGCATCTCTCTTTGACATTAGATATTTAATGGTTGCGTTGTCAGTATAAACTGTTACCTTTGTACCTACAAGATATGAACGAAATTTGTCAAAAGCAAAAACAACAACAAGTAGTTTTTTCTATTACAGTATAATTTAATTATTCTCCCTTCAAGGTTCGGCTAGCATACTAGGTGGCATGGAAAATCTTATTCCTCCGTTGTCCCAAAATAACACCTACTGCATAGTTGCTTACGTCGCACATCAGTTTAAACGACAAACTCGAATCTGGGGTAATGATGATTGGTGCTAAAATTAATCTTTTCTTTAACTCCTCAAAAGCTGTTAAACAATCATCATCAAAAATAAATGCTAGATCTTTCTCCAACAATTTACAAACTGGTTTGGAGATTTTGGAGTAATCTTTCATGAATCTCCTATAAAATCCAACATGTCCTAGAAAACTCCTAATGCCCTTCACAGGCACTGGGCGTGGGATTTTTTCGATAACATCTATCTTTTCCTTGTCAACTTCTTTTCTTACCATGAAATGACATTTCTCCCAATTGAGAATGAGGTTCATCTCTTCGCATTGTTTTAGTACTTATGAACATGTGGAGGTTGTATTATGTTGATCTTCTGGGGCTACAAGGATCTTATTTCATCTTGAATATCTGTCAAGGAAACAATAGTAATCGTGCTCTACAAGTCTATCTAGCATTTGATCTAAAAAATGTAATGGGAAATGATCTTTCCGAGATGCCTTATTCAACTTACGGTAATCAATACAAATTCTCCAACCTATAATAGTCTTGGTTGGAATCAACTCATTATTCTCAGTTTTTACAATTGTGATGCCACCCTTCTTTGGAACACATTGGGCTGGACTCACCCTAAGAGCTACCTGAGATGGGGTAAATGATTCCCACATCTAACCACTTTATGATCTTCTTCTTGACTACTTTATTCATGATGAGGTTTAATCTTCTTTGACCATCAATAATGCCTTTTTCACCAACTTCCAAGATAATTTTGTGCATGCAAAACAATAGGCTAATACCTCTGATGTCAGTTATCATCCAACCAATTGCCTTCTTGAATTTCTTCAAGACATCAATCAGCTTCTATTCTTGATTCTCGGTTAATTCAACTGAAATAATCACAGGTAAAGTAGAAGAGTTACCCAAAAAAAACATATTTAAGGTTAAATGGTAGTACCTTTAACTCTAACTTGGGTGGTTCTTCTGTTGAGGCTTTCAACTGCTTGTACTTATGGTATTCTAAATCTAAAGACTTGGAATGGGATTTGTGAAGTGAATCTTGAATTTCTTCAAGACATCAATCAGCTTCTATTCTTGATTCTCGGTTAATTGAACTAAAATAATCACAAGTAAAGTAGAAGAGTTACCCAAAAAAAAACATATTTAAGGTGAAATGGTAGTACCTTTAACTCTAACTTGGGTGGTTCTTCAGTTGAGTCTTTCAACTGCTTATACTTATAGGATTCTAAATCTAAAGACTTGGAATGGGATTTGTGAAGTGAATCCCTTCAATTCAGCTTCCAATTCAGTTTGATCTTCATCTCCGTCATCGTCACTTAGCATCTTTGGTGCTAAGAGTTGTTCCAATGGATCATCCATTGGAAATCACGATTCTGTCTCATCCATAGTAGAACATTCTTCTCCTACATCGGGTATCTCATAGCTTTGAAAATATTAAAAGTTACCTTATCGTCTTGGACTCGCATAGTAAGTTCTCCCTTCTGAACATCAATTAATGTTCTTCCGGTTGCTAGGAAAGGTCTTCCCAAAATGATAAGGACTTCTTTATCTCCTTCAAAATCTAAAATAAGAAAGCCAACAGGAAAAATAAATTTATCAACATGTACCAGAATATCTTCAATCTTTCCTTCAGAACGTGCTATTGATCGGTCTGCTAGCTATAGTGTCACTGTTGCTGGTCTAACTTCACCAATTCCCAATTGTCTAAACACAAACATGGGCATCAAATTTATGCTTGCTCCGAAATCATATAGAGCCATACCATAATAGGAATTATCGGTGTTACACAATATGATAAAGCTTCCAGGATCTTTCATCTTTTGTAGCAACTTATTTTGCAGGAATCCATCACACTCCTTAGTCAGAGCCACTGCCTCAAATGCACCCAACCATCTATTCTTATAGAGGATATCTTTCATAAATTTAACATAATTCAAAATTTATTCCAGAGCCTCTACCAACAGAATGTTGATATGTAATTGCTTAAGTACATCTAAAAATTTCTTAAAGTGTACCTCTTGTTGTTGCTTCTGGAATCTCTATGAGTAAGGAGGTAGAGGAGTTTTTACCTTAATCGGACAACTTTTTAGAGGTAGTGTTGGTTCTACATCTACCTTGGGTGTTGATTCTTCAAGATTACTCTGCTGCGATAACTTGATTACTCTAGGAGAAATTTGGGTGATTTCTCAATGAATGGTCATTCCTATTTTGATGTTGGTTCCCCACATAGTAAATAGATTTTAGATTGGATGGACATTCTTTGAATGCGTGACCATCACCATAGTAAACACATGCGATGTTCTCAAACTGACTTGGTTGCTGACCTGTCATGTTAGTGTTGTAACCATTAACAAAAATATTCTTAAGCATAGAAGTCATAGTAGATACCTGAGCTGCTAAGGATGTAAGAGCGTCGACTTCATGAACTCCTACTACTATTCTCCCTATGGCTACTCCATAAGTAGGCCATTGGTACTTGTTACTTAAAATTCTTTCAAGAATCTCATACGCTTCATTATATGACTTTGAAAGAAGAGCTCCATTAGTTGAATCGTCTACCACTGTAATGCCCTGAATAATTTAAATTTTGTGTCTATGAAATTTGATATAAATGAGTATCGACTTCAGTGGTTAAGTGATGTGGGTGTGTTTGAGGTTTGGGGTTTAAGTCCCACATTTGCAATTTTTTTCTTTTTTATCCAAGGCTTATCCCTGTTGGGTGGGCTTATATAAGATTGTTTATAAACTCATATCAAAATGAGCTGGCTGGTTCGAGTGGTAAGGATTTAGCTTGCTGGAGGTCATGTGTTCAAATCCTTGCGTGAGCATAGGTGATATTTTTTTGCTCTAATTGTGAGAAAGACATTCGGTGGAAGTGGGATTCTGAGTTAGTTGAGGTTGAGTTGTTAATGGAAAGTTGAGATATATCTATTTTTTGTTTTTATTTTTGGTGTTTTAAAAAAATGGTTTTCTCTCTCTTCCCAATTCTCTCTGATTTTTCTTTTCTGCGTTCCTTCCCCATCAAAAGTTTCTTCTTTCTTTATCCTTATTTTGTCAAATCTTTTGTTCCAAATCGCTGTGATACAAACCCTTGGTTTCTTCGTGTGATTAGGTAAGCGAAGGTAGTGACTTCTTGCTCGTTTTAGAGGCAACGGGTTGTGATAATCTTTGTTGATGTTACTTTTTGTAGTTTGATTTTTGTGTTTTGGTAGCAATGAATCGTGAAGAACGGAACTCTCCTCTCGCGGAATCGTAGTCAAAATCATTCAGGAAAGTGGGTAAGTGTTGAACACTTACATTGCACCGTTTTCAGTTTTGTTGGTTTGGTTTAATTGAGAATTAAAACTAATTGTGGGAGCATGTAATGTCAATTTTTAGGTTCTGGTGGGCTCGGGATTGCTTACGCGTTAAAATTGAACTTGTATACCCTAAACATGAAAAATTGAGGTTCAGCGAAAGCCGAAAAAAGGCATTGTCAACACCACACGGGCGTGTGCCAAGTTGTGTGGCTGGCCGTGTACGAGACCTGGTCGTGTGATGGTGAAGTGTGGCTGTCGGGGCCACACGAGCTAGGCTAGGTTGGGCATCTGGGCCCATACGGGCATCCCGCACGGGCGTGTGGAGTTTGGGCTAGGCCATGTGGGCCACACGGGCAAGGCCAACTTGGGCTTATAGGCCTAGACTGGCAAGCCACAAGAGCATGTGGGCCCAAAATTTTGAAATTTTCCCTAAGGTCGTACGGCTCGTTTCGATCGACTGTGGGCTTACTGTAGGATCGGTAAGGGCTGATCAAACCCTTTTTCATGTGATCTAATATTCTGATAGTCTGATCTAAGTAGGAAGCTGATATGTATGTTTGACTGTACTGTTTAAGTATGCATGTTATCTGTAAACGAGCATGTTAAGCATGTTAATATGTTATTTCTGTATCTGTATTATGTACTTGTGTTTAGGGTGGATTCGTATATGTGGAGGAAATGATCTGCACGATGACCTTTTGCCTATATTCTGGCAACTTGACTGCATATTATCTATTATGTGTCGCATCGACACTACATGGTGTGTAGGGATGGGCGGGCGTTTTTAACCCCACATGATGTGATGGGATGGACGAAGATGGTGTGTAGAGGATGGGGTTAGGATTTTGTATACCTGTCTTGATTATCTAATTCTGATATATGTATCTTCTAATGACTTAGGTCCATATTTGTATCTATTATGCATATAAGAATACTGTGTATATTTTTGGCATGACTATCTCTGTTGGGTTACACACTGAGTTTACGAAACTCATATATGTTTGTCTATTCTGTATAGGTAACCCTCGGACATAAGCAAGTCGGTGCAATGGAGGCTCAGTGTGACCACTAATTAAAACTACCTTTGAGTTTTCAATATATTTAAAATTCTGGATTTATTTGAGAGATTGTAATTTTTTGGACTCTCTGGACTTTATGGTTTTAACTGTTGGTTTTGGTTTCGATTGTTTTCTGTCCTGCGTTGTTTGTCAAAACGATTTATGAAAACGACGATTTTAGGCAAACAAAGGTTTTTCTGGAAACATGAACTGGGTTTCTAAGATACAATGACTTCTAAGATTTTCACTGCAAGCTATGTTTTTGCGAAAGAATAAACTCACGACGGTTTCAGTTATAAATAAGTAAATGAATATGTTTTGTAAAAATTTGGACACTTTACAACAAGTAACTTTGTAAGGTTTTTGTCAAAATAAAAACAGTTTCAAAACCCTTCTTCGTAACACTCTCGGATTCGACCATAATGTCTTAGCCTATTTTGGGGTGCTATAACCACCATTCTCGTGTGAGTGATAAGTCCATTGTAGAACTCTCCAGTTGAATGCAATGAGGAATTCCATGATGAAGGCATTTTCATAATAACTTCTTAAATCATTCTCATGCCGCATACGAGGAATTATCATCAGATTGTTGAAATGTAGTAATTTCATTTCTGAGTTAAGTATTCTTACTTGGTAGAAAATACTTCATCAGAAAATGTTCCGCCAGTTCTTGCCATGTGGAAACAAAACGGGGTGGTAAGGAATTTAACCATGCTTGTGTGTGATCTTGCAACGAGTATGGGTAAAGATTCAATATTAAGGCATCTTCAGATACTCCTAGTAACTTGAAAGAGTCACTTACTCTCATAAGTAAGCGAAGGTGCAAATGTGGATTTTCAGCAAGCATCCCATTGACCTGTCTCATTGTTTGCAACATCTGAAACATCATTGGTTTGAACTCGAACTAAGGGGCTTCAATTTTAGGTCTTACAATCCCTAGATAAAGATCACTAAATAAAGGCACAACATATTGCCTAATCGCTCGACCACTGTCATCAGCAACAAGGATCAAATTCCAATTATTACAGGCTACATCTTCTCTCAGATTTTGATTCAACTATTTGACTTGTCTTTGGGCTAATTGCTCCCTTCTTGTTTGCCTAAGGGTATGTTCAATTTCTAGGTCATATGGAAATAGAATGATAAGTCGATCTATGTTAAATTAAAATTAATAAAAATAAATATCTTCACAAATTATAACAAATAAAGTCCTTGGAAACGGCACAAAAAAATTGTATCGTCACGTGATTACATGTAAGTTTACACAGTCGTACAAGTAATAAGTAGTAAGTAAAAGAGTTATTGCCTTTACAGGGACTATATGATAATTATTTGCACAGTCAATGTTAATCAATTTGGTTAAAAAAATAAAGGAAGAATATTGTCAATGGAATGTCGCAATTTAAATTAAAATATTAAATCAATGTTCAAACACCCACAAAACAAAGCAACATACATTGTAGAAAATTATCATAGCTGGAAATAAACACAAGGCACAATATAACATAACATGAATAGACTAAAAGAAAATATTTCACTTAACAAGAATTCATTAGTAATCATAAAAAAGAATATTACAAAATATTTGTGACAATATGAAAATTCATTAAGCTCATTTTAATTAAAACATAGGCTTCTCCCGAAGTCCTATTATGTCCCTAACTTAATTCGCATATCCCTATGTCAAAAGCTAACTTAGAAATCACCCTCCCTGGCATTTGTACAGTTTATGCATACAACCATTATCTTTCGAAATCGACATGATATGCACCATTTAGATTTTATGTTTATTAACTATTATTACCTCTTCCTAGATTAAACAGTTAATTCAATAACTTACAAATGTTGGTCATACATTCACAAGTATAAACATGCTTTAAACCTAAATGAATGAAATAATCATTTTCACGAATATTCAAGAAACAAATATCTAATGAATTCAAATCAAGATTCATATGTATTTTCAATAAACAAAATTAAGTCATGTCATATTAAAGTAAAAATATAAAGATGAGATGCAATCTTGTCTCCCGATATAGAAAACAATAATTTAACAAAAAAAGAAGGATAAGAAAGAGTAGCCGAGGGGGCTATCCATGGCCATTGGATAATGTGAAAAGTAAACTACTTACTGTAGGAGGCTATCTGTGACTGCTCCTTACGGCTTCCCATGGTGGCTTCCCTCATCATCTTTAGGTCAAAAATCACCTAAACACCTTCAAGTTGATCTCCTAGCTACTCTCATTTTGGCAAGTGATTGCCTTATTTTGCGGACTAAGTGTAACAAGCCATGATAAAGGCAAGAAACACTAAAGACAGATGTGAGAGTGAATTGATTATGTTGTGTCAATTGTGCGTCTCAAGTTGTGTGTTTTGATAAATGGATGAATGCCTTATTTATAGTGGTGGAACCTATGCCAAAAATAACAAATGTATCCCCCATAATCTCCATGCCTTGTGCCATCCCTTGGTTTGTGGAAGACTAAGTCTTCATTGCTAATTTTAGCAAAGAAGTTAGCTTGATCCTCTCTCCCATTGGTTGTCGTCTCTTGGTGTGAGGAAGAATGAGTTTTCCTTGTTATTTTTAACAAAGAAGCTAGTCTTGTTCTCTCCTTGTGTGGCCAACCAACATGTGGTCAAATGGTGGTGGTTTTTTATTGCTATTTTTAGTAGTTGTTGGACAGTTGAAGGCTTAATGTAAGGGATATTGGTGATGAATTTTATTTGGAAAAATATAAGGTCAAATTTGCTATATATAGGAGTTGAATGTTTGGTTAGGGACTACTAATTTAAGCAGTGGATAATTGCCCTTTTTTTTTTTGTAGAATTGGGTAAATGAAATTGGTTTTGGGCCTTCTATTTAGGTAATACTAGGCTTCCTTGGAATTCTTAATGGATCATTGCCACTTTGAATTCCATGTGACTGAACTATTAATCATTCAACATGTACCTATCTAAGACCCAAATACAACTAAAAATCTATCATCCTTTCCCGTAGCCCAGTTAATCCAAAAAATAGTAAAATAACATGCATTTAACATGAAATTCATAATTTTAACACATTCGTATAGAAATAATAAAATATCATGAAATCAAGTATAAAACCATAGAAAATGTTATATTTGTACTCAAAATTAGCATATTTTATAAATAAAAGAGTGATTAAAAATGTATATATTTTGGAGTTTACATTAAGCACACTTCATTTGTGCAAGCACAAAACATACATATATTTACAAACACATTACATGCCACAAAACCAAAATATATTGATTTCAAAGTCTACCAAAAGATAGCTGGATAGTGTCATCTTCAAGTTGATCCGATTGTCAAGTTTCGCAAAACGATATCTACAAGGAAATAAGGAAATGACATAGAGTAAGCTTCCATTAAGCTTAGTAAGTTCATAGGTTGAAAATGATATAACAACCTTATAATCAAAGTTTATATAATAAAATAATTAACTATGTTTAACCCTGTCACCACAACCTATATAATCTTCCAAGTAAACAAGTTGATTCATTACCAATTCCCGATATATTATCTATAACACAATTTTAAGTCATCATCAAGGTATTATTACCAAAAATCAGTACAAGCTATTATATCGTTTAACAATCATGAATCAATACGATAACCTAATATGCACAGATACGGATAAGCGGTTATCCACCCAAGACATGTCTGAATGCTCAATTGAGCTAATCCAACCAAGACCATGCCTCGGCATTAAGTGCTTAGCCTGAAGGCTAGCATCCCTCTAAAAATATGTTTTGGCACCAAGTGACAAGCCCATAGGCTTCACATCCTCCCCCTAGTGACACGCCTGAATCACTATAATTATAACTCGATAATCTATAACAAATGCTAGATTTTAGTACATTCAGTGTATAATAACATATCATCTGTCATAGCCTCAAATCATATCAATCTCATATAGTGCGCAAAATAACCTATTGACATGCCAATTTTATCCTATCGTATGTTCATATGGTCTTGATATATAACCGTGTAACACTTTTCAATTCAGTCCTTTTCTCACCTTGTACCAATTTGCAAAATTAAGTTTATATACCATATTCCAAAAATAAAAAATTCAATATAAACATTATAAAATATACATGACGTTACCGTATGAACTTACCAAGGCAAACGACAAAGATAAGAATATCAAGTCAATTTTAATAGATTAACATTTTAGTCCCTACACTCAAAACTATTCAAAATCAGTCTACAAAATAATCCTATTTCAACACCAAGCTTTAAACTCAACCATGAATATCTAAAAAGATTCAAGAACATCAATGGTAAATTTTCAACACTTTAACAGTATTTCAAAATAGTTCCTGGGTTAGCTAGATTAAGCAACAACAATTTCAAAAACATAAAAATTGTAAAAAACATGCTTGAAAAAACTACCTTGCAAGAAGTATGAAACTTGACCGAAAGATTGACTTATTTCTTCAATGGTGAAACGATGGTGAGAGTGAAAAAGATGAAGTCAAAGTTTCCATCTTTATTTTTTATGTTTTACATTATTTTAATCTAATTTTAATATTAAATTAACATATAATTTATAATAAATCATACATTCCACTGTCCACTACAATTCATATGGGCTAATTGCCTCATAAAATGCTTCAATCATGATTTTATAATCATTTAGCACATATGAACTAATAGGGATTAACTTTTGTAGTTTTTACGATTTAGTCCTTTTTCCTTAACTAATTATTTAAACATCAAAATTATCAAACCAAACTTTAATAAGACAAACTAATAACCTCTGAAATATTAAAGAAATGATATTTACGGACACACATGTCAAAATTGTGGTCCAGAAACCACTATTTCTAAAACCACTGAAAACAGGCGGTTACAGAACTAGCTGAATATAGAACAAAATAGATAAAAACAAACACATATGAATATTCATAGGTAAACAATAAATTCAAAATAGTGGCTAATCCCATCTAAAGTTACATGCACACAACCTTTTATATTTTAAAACATAACAATTTCAATTTAAAATATATATAAACATATCAATATTCAAATTTAAAATGTTCAGAACGGACAAAGGTTAGAATTAAAATTTTTTATTGCACTACAGTTTTCAAAATAACCCAAAATAAGGTTGTCTAAATAGCACAATAAAAAATCGAAAACCTTAATCTTTGACTAATCATTTTTTTAAAATCATATATGTCAAAACCAAACATAAATAATGTAGTGATTCAATGCCAAATAACTAACAAGCACATGTGTTCAAAATTTTGGCAAAAACTTTAACATCCCGAATTTTAGATTAATGATAGTGCAAAATTATTTCAAAAATAAGTAAATAGCCTAGTGGTTAATTGATAGTTGGAAAAGCATGGAATTAAATTAAGGTCCCAAGTTTGAATATTTTCCATTAAAGAATAATTAAATTTTGCAAAATCCCTTTTTTTTTTCATGTGTGCGTCATCCATACCCTATTAGACGTAGGTATAAATATTATTTTTAACAAATTTGATCAACCTATAACCATATTTTTTCACCTTAGCCACCCATCCCTTCTCCTCCCCTCCTCTCTTTTCAATTTTTCGTTCTTTTTTCCTTGTTACCGTCACCCAAACCCTTGCACCGTTATCTCTTTTTCTTTTACTTTTCCACAAAATCTTGCACCATTTTATCTTCAATCTTGTTGCCATTCTTTCCTTAATTTTCTAGCCCCAAATTTGAAATTTTTAATCTCCAGGAACGATTCTCATTATTGCCAAGAAGTGCCATTGCCGCCCCTATCAACCCCAATTTGGCCACCGTTGGTGTGGTGCGCGCGCCTAAGGGATCAAGAAAGGGGGTTGTTGTTTCTTTTTTTCTTCCATTTATTTCCAACAACGTCTTGTATTAGTCAACCCTTCCTAATCATCCTTTAATAATTTATAATTACAAAAAAATCAATCTTGATCAATCGGTGACTTAGATTTGATAGTTTGGGAAGCGTAAGGGTAGTTTATTAGGGACTAGAATGTAGTTTCGGTTTAGATGTTTGGGAAAATTTTTATTGATGAAATTAAAGATTTTAGCCATGGATTAGTTACTGATTTTTCAGAATTTAAGTGTGCTAGGTGCTGACTTAAATGCCCCTAATCAACAGTGAAGCCGAAAGACATTCGCGCAAATGATTCGCATCAAATAAGTGTAAGAAACCTAACTAGTTCAGATCTGAAAAATAGTTACAATTGTAATGGTTGGATTGACCCCATAAATGGGTGTTTGGTGGTTGTTTAAGAGGCATATTGATTGAATTTAATATTGATTTTTAATTTGGATAATTTTAAAGCTTATTAAAGAAACCGTAAGATTTACAAATGTGCTGCGGAAGAGCGTAAAATCAAGTGTGTGTCCTAACTCAAAAACATGAATGTTAATAATGATTTTAATGATATAATTGATGATTTAGCTTGCTGATAAAGCTTGACTAAATAGCTAAGTAATTAAATTTGTAATTGGGCGAACCAGGCACTTTTCGAGCCCTACCTATTTGGGTTGTTAGCAAAGTTGTTAGTTTGATTGAATGATTGCTTAATTGATATTGTTGTGAAAGGTTGGTTAATTTGATGTATGAGTGGTTGCATGTATAGCATGATATATTCGTATGAGTAATGTTCTATAAAGTGTTTGAAATATTTTTATACATATACATAAAAATTTTTTGTAAGAATACATGGAAATCTGATTTGTTAAATGATACCACCTTAATGGTAAATCGAAAGTGGGATCCATGATCTTATTCACTGAAAGTATTTGTTAATTCGAGGGCATGTTGAACATACAAATTAATTGTGAAAGTATTAAAGTATGAGTATGTATGAGATTTTATGACAAATTGCATGTGCATTGGGGTGGATTATTGTTGTGGTTGACGAAGGAGTTCCTTGGAAATTCGGCGACATATTAAGTCTGCATTTATTCATAGTCAGTGCACTGTACTTGAGATTCAAGGAGATTTGGCGATTTTATCGCATTTATTCTTTATATGGCAAATTTTCAGCAATTTTATTCATTCGGTGGTTTTACCACATCGAGCTTTGCTCGCATTCATTGGAGTTTTGCAGACGAGTTCGGGGGAATACGTGGTGTGTAGCGGATGGTTAGGGTAGGAAATTCAATTTACATTATAATATGATCATCACTCATTACATTGTTATTAATGTTGTTTGATTTTGATTTATGGTTCTACGTGTGAATGCTTAAACGTATGTTAAATGCATTGTTGTTTAGAATCACACTGAGCTAGTTAGCTCACCCCATTACTTCAAACTACTTAGGTAATGGACAGAATTAGGACCAAACTTGGCATGCAGACATACGATGGACTTCGGGCTCAATTTCAAACTATTATTCTTATTTTCATTTTATTTAAAATTCCCTAAGTTTATTTGGTTTTTGGATTGTAAAGTGATTTGAACTGTGGTTTGGGACTATTTTTGTTTTTGGGATTTTTCATGCATGCATAGCTTCACACATGAGAATGATTTATTATTATAGACTAAAATTGAATTAAGCATGTTACTTGACTTAATTAATAATTGGATTTTTAATCGGTTTTTTCTGCTGAAATCAAGATAATTAAAGTTATTTTTCAAAAGAAGTGATGTACAAATAGTTTTCCCAAAAAGAACGCCAGTGCTACTAACCTGACTTAATAAAGATTAAATTTTAATAATGAACGTTTTTCTCAAAATAACAAAGGCAACTGTAGTTTTATTAAAAAGAAAGTTTTCAATCATTGATAGGGTAGAATTGTAGTTTAGGTACCTCATGTGGCTTTCACGATTTGGCCATAACGTCTAGGCCGGGTTTGGGAGGATACATTTAGTGGTATCAGAGTCAAGGTTCAAAATCTTGGATTAAATTTTTTTTCCAAAACAAGTATGCATGCATGTATACATGAAAAGGGATTTTTAGGGAAAAATAAACCACCGTATTTTGAAAAGTACTTCTTTCAGGAAACGATGAAGTTCAAAGGTCCGATGCCATGTCCATAGAAATATTAAGGAAACTTTAGTAAGACAATAGAGACTATTGCATAAAATTTAAAATAAAAGAATTTTTATTTATAGTGCGCTAAAAGATTAAACAAAATACTAAAAATATTCTTATTTGGAAATTGTAGATTCATAAAATACCGAAATTAACACTCATGGAATGATAACTCACGGTAAGAGGGGTCGTAGGGGCGACCACTAAGGGCTCCGATTGAGTCGACTACGACATTAGAGCTAGAACAAAATAATGAACAGAATGGGGTTAATAGTGAACTCACTACTGAGGGTGGGAATATGGAAAATCGGTGTAACACCCCTAACCCGTATCCGTCGCCGAAACAAGGTTACGGAGCATTACCAGAGTTACAATTCAAGCGACAGAATTTTCAAACATTTCATATCATATCAATAAACATATTAAAACCAAGTCAAATCATACATATTGTCCCTTATATGAGCCCTCTAGGCCCTAAATACGCATTAGAAACAAGTCGAGACTAAATTCGAAACTCAAAGAATTATTCAGAAATCATTGAAAATTTTCAACACTGCAGGGGTCACATAGCCATGTGGCCAGGCCGTGTGGGCATTTGAAGTAGGGACACACGGTCGTGTCCCAGCCTATGTTCGTGCCCGTGTAACTCACTGAATTGGTCACACGGCCAAGCCACACGCACGTGTGCAAGACCGTGTACCCTTCGAAATAACCTTATATGCCTGTGTGCCAGGCCGTGTGCCAGGCCATGTGCTAGGCCGTGTAACAGCCAGACTTGCAACCCTTTAAAAGCTATAGGGGACACATGTCCATGTGTCACACACAGCTAAGACACGCACCCGTGTCTCTGCCCGTGTGGACAAAAATAGGTCATTTTACACTTCATTTTTCTCACCCAAATAGGCATGTACCTACAATCAACATTGCATTTATTTACAAGCCATAACAAGGCATCAAATCAAGCATCAACAAGCCATAAACATATGGTATAACATCATACAACCAATATGCCCTTGGGCATCTTAAATGACAATATATAAACATGTCTAACCATGTATTCAATTTGACCAAATAATCAAGTAACTTGTATGCATATTTGCATCAATACATACCATGTAATTTACTTACCAAAACACAACCATTTGGTACCAAAATGCCATTATAACTAACATCAAATAACCAATTAGATCACGCATATCAAAATACCAATTCACAATAAGTTACAAGACTTATACAATATGCACATTCAACTATCATTTCATCTTCCATCATTCAATCATAACAAGCATATCATCAACCATTTTTAAGCTACTTATAAACATACCGAACTATGCCATTTCATCAAAAAAAATGCCAAATCACAAGCCAAGTTAAATGGCCAAAATAACAACCAAAACATCTGGCCAACATTAACCAAAATACCTATACATGCCATCATTATAAAAATTAAATAGTCGAATGTACCAAAAGAGCCGATGGATAGTGTGATATAGCTACGACAAGCTTCCAACCCAAACGAGCTTCTGATTCACTATAAAACACGAAAAATAACACAGAGTAAGCATTTAAGCTTAGTAAGTTCATATAATATAGAATAAAACTTACCATTTAGTCACATAGTAGGTAAATAAACATATCATATCCCAACATAATTTGGCCAAATGCCTAATCACATATACATCAACCATGTTAGCCATGTAAATACATATATAAACCAATAATCATGGATGAGCACATCAAATGATTAATTTCATATAAATGTATCATCCAATTCCACTTTCTATATAACATGTAACAACATTTCCATGTAATTCATATGTATGCCTGTAATAGTTTGTATCTAACTCTTACCAATTAGTATCAGAATATTACCCGTTGAACCATTTAGAATACCATTGGATACCCGGGATAGCTCACACATAGTATGCTAACTCATATAACTATAATCTGTCAAATCATGTACATGTATACTCATAAGAGCTATGAATCGGTATGCTCACTCAAGCTGTAGATCAGTATGCTCTCGCGACCTGTAAGTCGGTATGCTTACATGAGTTGTAGATCGATATGCTCTCACAAGCTGTGGGTCAGAACGTAGCTACACGATGCTGCTCACATGAGCTGTGGAGTATCCACAACACATGCTGGACCTCAGCCATCGGTAGGACGATTAGGACCAGTATCTGAATCATGTAAACCCTAATGACATGTCATTTCTATCCTACGAATTCTTAAGGTTCAAACGGAGCTCGATAGTCATACGTAGCTGGATATGCAATCATGTATACAAGTAGCAAATTTACAATTCATGCATAATTCAAAATAAAACATATACTCACAATTTAATCACACGAACTTACCTTGACGAGTATACATAGATACTGAGGCGATTAATCTAAGACTTTCTCTTTAACCCATCTAACTCCGTACAAGGTCTGACTTGATCTATACGGATAAATTTAATTAAATTTAATTTATAAATCATTCAATTTAGCCCAAAATCATATTTTTACAAAATTATCATTTTGCTCCTATACTTTTAATTTGCATGCAGTTTAGCCCTTAGCTCATAAAAATGGAAATTCATGAAATTCTACCACAACCCACTATTTCCAAATATCAATTAGGTCCTTAGAATTCCCTATATTACATTTATTTCACAATTTCACCATGTAATATTTTCTATTTTTCAATTTAGTTCCTATTTTACAATTTCACCAAAAATCCCTTTACAAAAGTTGTTTATCTAACAACCACCATCCATTTTCAATCATCAAAATTCAAAAATAATGTATATGCATCAATGGAAAAACCCTAATAGTGTAACAGTTTCACAAAGTAGTCCCCAGGCTAGCTAGATTAAGCTACAACGATCTTAAAAACATAGAAATCATAAAAAAACGGGACAAAAATGCATACCTAATTGAGCATATAAGGATGGATGAATATAGATTCAACAATGTCTACTCTTTTCTTCTATTTTCGGTTGAAAAAGAATGGAAGAAGAAGATAATTTGTTTTGTTTTATTTATTATAACTTTAATTACTAATTACCAAATTTAACCTTAAAAATTTATCCAATTTTCAATAATGCAAAACCATTAAAATTCACTATCAACTCTAATGGTCTAATTACCATATAATGACTTCCATTTTAAATTTCTATAGCTATTTAATACCTTTAGCTATTAGAATTTAACTTTTGCACTTTACGCGATTTAGTCCTTCTTATCAAATTGAGCATTTAAATGGTAAAATTTCTTAATAAAATTTGTATACGATACTACTATCATGCTGTAGGTAATAAAATAATAATAAAATATTTTTTTTGACTTCGTATTTGTGGTCTCAAAACCACTATTTTGATTTCAATGAAAACAGACTGTTACAATCGGAATAATGATGATTATAATGAGAAAGAACCTGTAACACAAGCTTTATTGAGGGATTTAAATCAGGTTGTTGTGGCTTCAATTGGTGGTGTTAGTCGTGGGATGATTGCTGAGAGGCTCCATTCTAGTGGGGCAAAATTGTTCAAGGGTATTGCTGGAACTACTCCTACAATGGCTGAGTATTGGATGGAGAACATTGAATGTATTTTGGATTATTTGGACTTCACTCTTAAGTAGAAACTTAAAGGTGCTGTATCCTTTTTTAAGGATGAAGCATACAAGTGGTGGTAATCAGTGGTTAGGGGTACGCTTCTAGAGCGTATTGATTGGGCTTACTTTTAGAAATCCTTTTAGGGTAAGTTTGTGGGTCCTCATTATGTGCAGGCCTGATGATTGGATTTTATTGAGTTAAAGGAAGGTGATAGGATTGTTTCTGGGTATGAGGTAGAACTTCTATGATTGAGCCGATATGTGTCTAATATGGTGACGTTTGAGTAGGAGAAAAGTTTTCATTTTTTAGATGGTCTAAGGTATGACCTTAAGGTTCAGGTAGCTTCGCACCAGGAGTGTGTGTTTGTGGTTTTGGTTGAGAAGTCCAAAATTATTGAGGAGATCAAGTGCTTAAAGCACGTAAAAATTAGGAAATAGAGGGATCATCCCAAAAGAGAGGTTAGCTTTGCTAGCCTAAATCCGCATCCTGTTAAGTGGGCTAGAGAGGCTAGGTTACCGTAGAATAGGGAGGGAACCTACCTTGGTATATGTGGCTAGACGCCGAGAGGATAGAGATGCAGCTGACGTCATAACTGGTACATTTACTATCCATTCAGTGCCTTATTTTGCATTGATTAATATAGGATCTACTATTTTTTTATTGCTTGCGACGTGGTTGTAAAACTGGGATTAGGGTAGAGAAAACTGAAAACACTCTTATTGTAGTTAGTCCTTTAGGATCATCTGTGCTTGTGAATAAAATCTATAGGAGATGCCCTGCAGAAATTCAAGGAAAGATTTTTTCCGCCAACTTAATGGAATTGTCTTTTAATGAGTTTGATCTAATTTTGGGGATGGACTAGTTGGTTGAGCATCAAGTCCATTGGATTGTACACTGAAGAGGGTAACTTTAGTCACGAGAACTGGAAAGGAAATTACTATGGTTGGGGAACGTCGAAATTATTTGTACAATGTGATCTCTGCCATGGTAGTAGAAAAAATGGTGCGTAAGGACTGCAAATCATTTCTGACTTATGTCTGAAATGCAAGTGTTGTTGATCCTTCTATTGATGACATTAGTACAGTAAGGGAATTTTCTGATGCGTTTCCTAAGGAACTATCAGGGTTGCTTCCAGATCGAGAAGTAGAATTTGGTATTGAATTGTTGCCAAGAACGACACCAGTGTCTATTGTTTCTTACCAAATGGAACCTAAAGAGCTTATGGATTTGAAGGTTTAGTTGCAAAAATTGTTCAATTTGGGTTTCATTAGGCCAAGTGTTTTTCCTTGAGGCGCACCGGTTCTATTCGTGAAGAAAAAGGATGGTATACTTCAGTTATCCATTCATTACCGACAGCTGAACAAATTGACTGTCAAGAAGAAGTATTCCCTATAAAGAATTAACAACCTATTCGATTAGTTTAAAGGTGCAATTGTCTTCTCTAAAATTGACTTAAGATCAGGGTATTACCAATTAAAGATAAAAGAATCAGATAATCCCAAGACTGCCTTTAGGACTTGTTATGGACATTACAAGTTCCTTGTCATGCCTTTTGGGTTAACTAATGCGCCAGCGGACTTCATGGATCTTATGAATTGTGTCTTTCAACCCTTTCTTGATCAGTTCATCGTTGTATTCATCGACAACATCCTAGAGTACTCCTAGACAGAAACTCAGCATGATGAACATTTGTGGGTGGTTTTACAAATATTTCGTGAAAAGTAACTTTTTGTTAAACTCAGTAAGTGTGAATTTTGGTTGAAGGAAGTTATGTTTTTGGGCCATGAGGTATCGACAGAAGGTATATGGCTCCTAAAAAGATTGAAGCCATCTTAGATTGGAAGCAATCGAAGAATGTCTCAGAGATTCAGAGTTTTCTGGGTCTTGCTAGGTATTATCAAAGGTTGGTTAAGGGTTTTTCCTTAATAGCAGCCTCATTGAATAAGCTGTTGAGGAAGAACACTCCTTTTAAATGGGGTGAACAGCAATAAGCTAGTTTTATGAAGTTAAAATCCGTGTTGAAAGAAGCTCCTGTTCTAATTCAACCAGAAACTGGTAAGGTGTATATGGTGTACAGCGATGCTTTGCATGACAGACTTGGATGTGTCTTAAAGTATGATGGTAAGGTTGTAGCCTATGCTTTAAGACAACTTAGGCTACATGAATTCAATTACCCTACTCATGATTTGGAGTAAGCTGCTATTTTTTTTTTTTGGCTATAAAAATATGGAGACATTACTTGTATGGTGAGAAGTGTATTTTTTACACCGATCAAAAAAGTCTCAAATATCTCCTTACCCATAACAAACTTAAATTGAAGCAATGTAGGTGGATTGAGTTGTTGAAAGACTAAAACTGTACGACTGAGTATCACCCCGAAAAGGCTAATGTAGTGGCTAATGCCTTAAGTAGAAAAGCAATGCCTGATTTGAGGGCTAGGTTTTCTTGTTTGAGTTTGTATGATGATAGGGGTATTTTGGTTGAGTTGCAAGTAAATCCTGTATGGATTCAGGAAATCAATGATCAATAGACTTTGGATGAATACTTTGCATTTAGGTTTAAACAAGTTGAGGATGGGTTGACTATGGACTTTGGGATTAATTTTGATGGAATTTTGTGCCTCAAAGGCAGATACTGTGTACTCAATGATCAAAACTTGAGATAGTCTATACTTTAAGAAGCACATAGCATCTCTTATGCTATTCATCCTAGTAGTACTCAAATGTATCGTGACTTAAAAGAAGTATATTAGTGGCCACGTCTTAAACGGGAAGTAACGGGGTTTGTATCAATATGTTTGACTTGCAACAAGTTAAGGCTGAGCATCAGTTTCCATTGGGGTTGCTCAAACCAATTTGAATTCCACAGCTGAAGTGGGAGAGACTGATAATGGATTTTGTTAGTGGGTTATCTTTAACACCTACTAAGAAAGACGCATTTGGGTCGGAGTGGATAGGTTGACGAAGACCACCCATTTCATTCATGTTCACACTGATTACTCTCTTCAGAAGCTAGCTAAGCTTTAGATTTCTAAGATAGTGAGATTGCATGGTGTGCCAGTGTCGATTATTTTAGACTGGGATCCTCGATTTACGTATCAATTTTGGAAGAAATTACACAAGGCTTTTGGTACTTGGTTGGATTTCAGTATGGCTTTCCATCCAAAATCTGATGGTTAGTCGGAAAAGGTCATTTAGATTTTGGAAGATAAGTTGAGGAGTTGTGTAATCGACTTTCAAGGTAGTTGGGAGGAACATCTATAGATGGCAGAGTTCGCCTACAATAATAGTTTTCAGTCAAGTATCGAAATGGCACCTTATAGAGCTCTTTTATGGTCGTAAGTGATGCTCTCCTTTATGTTGGATAGAAGTGGGTGAAAGAAGGTTGATTGGTCCAAAATCAGTTTTGGAGATCGAATACAAGATTCGATTAATTCAAGATAGCTTGAAGGCAACACTTGATAGACAGAATTCATATTCCGATTTGAAGTGTAAGGACATCGAGTTTAATGTGGGAGATTGGGTTTTCCTTGAAGTCTTTCCACGGAAGAAGGTTTTGAGGTTCAGTCATAAAGGAAAGTTAAGCCCTAGTTTCATTGGCCCATATCGAGTGCTTAAAAAGGTTTGTTTCATGGCTTACCAACTAGAATTTCCTCCTAAGTCAGATCATACTCACAATGTGTTTCATGTCTCGGTGTTGAGACGGTATCGACCATATCCCTCTCATATCATTCCAGTAGAGGAGATTGAGGTTCAACCGAATTTGACATTTAAGGAGGAACTTGTTCAAATACTGGATTGTGAAATTAAGGTATTAAGTCAAAATCAAATTCCTTTAGTTAAAGTACTTTGGAGAAATCATGGCGTTGAATAGGCTACTTGGGACCCGGAGGACTCGATTCGGCTTCAGTATCCTCATCTCTTTGGATCAAGTAATTTCAAGGACTAAATTTATAATATCCCAAAATTTAGATTAATGAGAGTGAAAATTTATTTCAAAAATAAGGAAATAACTTAATGGTTAATTGATAATTAGAACAACATGGAATTAAATAAAGGTCCCAAGTTCGAATCTTTTTCATTGCAAAATAAATAAATTTTACAAAATTCCTTTAATCATATATTTAACAAATTTGATCATCCTATAAGACCTACGTATAAATATTATTTTTAACAAATTTTATCAGCCTTGAATCATATATTTTCACCCTAGCCATCCTTCCCTTCTCCTCTCCTCCTTTCTTTTCATTTTTTTCTTTCTTCTTTCTTGTTGTCGCCCAAACCCTAGCACCACCATCTCTTTTTCCTTTATTTTTCCACAAGATCTTGCTCTATCTTCTCCTCAATCTTGCTTCCATTCTTCCCTTAATTTTCCAGCCCCAAATCTGAAATTTTGGATTTCCAAAAATGGTTCTCATTATTGCCAAGAAATGTCATTGTGCCCCTATCACCTAGTTTGTGTAAGTTCTTCTTTTCTCTAAATTTCTTAATTAATCTTGTGAGTTAAAACCCCAAACTTTTAGATCTGAAATTTGAGATATTTTTAGATATTTAAAGATAATTTTTCCAGATTTTTAAATGATCTTAAATGTGGTTTTAAATTAGCCCCAATTCGGCCACCGTTGGTGGTGGTGTGCGCGCCTAAGGGGTCAAGAAAGGGGTTTTTGTTTCTTTATTTTCTTCCATTTATTTCCAGAAAATTCTTGGGTCCTTCAACCATTCCTAATTAGCCTTTAATCGTGTATAATTAGGAAAAAATTAATCTTGATCAATCGGCGACTCAGGTCTGACAATTCAGGAAGCATAAGTGTGGTTGATTATGGACTAGAGTGCAGTTTTGGTTTAGATGTTTGGGAAATTTTTAATTTTTAATTGATTAAAATAAAAATTTTAACCATGGATTACTTACTTATTTTTCAGTATTTAAATGTGTTAGGTGCCGACTTAAACGCCCCGAATCAACAATGAATTCGAAAGACGTTCGCGTGTACGGTTCGCATCAAACCAGTGTAAGAAACCTAACTAGTTCGGATCTGAAAAATACTTATAATTGTAATGGTTGGATGGACCCCATAAATGGGTGTTTGGGGGTTGTTTAATAGGCATATTGATTGAGTTTAATACTGAATTTTAATTTAGGATAATTTTAAAGCTTATTAGAGAAACCACAAAATTTACAAGTGTACTACGGAAGAGCGTAAAAAAAGGTATAGGTCCAAACTCAAAAATTTGAATGTTAATAATGATTTTAATGATATAATTGATGATTTAGCTTTCTGATCGGGCTTGGCTAAATAGCTAAGTAATTAAATTTGTAAGTTGGTGAACCAAGTTCTTTTCGAGTCCTACCTATTTGGCTTATTAGCAAAGTTGCTAGTTTGACTGAATGATTGCATGATTGAAATTGTTGTGAAAGGTTAGTTAATTTGATGTATGATTGGTTGTATGTATAGCATGATTCTGAATAAAAATAAGGCTTATGCATGATATATTCATATGGATAATTTGCTATGAAATGTTTGAAAGTTTGCTATACATGTACACAGAAAAGTTTTGTAAGAATACATGAAAATTTGATAAATTGAGGGCAAGTTTGTAACAGCTCGATTTAGGGCTTAGTCAGAACAGTAGTTTCGGGACCACAAATTTGACTAGGAAAAATATTATTATTATTATATTTTTATGGTCTATGATTTCATGGAAAGTTTTCGTAAAAATTTCGTTCGAAAATTTTGACGTTTGAGCACTCAATTTAGTCAAAAGATCTAAATTGTAAAAAGTGCAAAAGTTGAGTTTTAAGAAATGGCATTTTAGTCATTTGGTAAATAAATAGAATTAAATGGGAAAAAGATGGAATGGGAAAAAGATGGCAAAATATGCCCATCTTCTCCATAGTTGCTGCCGAATTTTAGAAGACACCATAGCTAGGGTTTCTTTGCTTTTTCAAGCTCATAGTAAGTGCATCCTAGCCCCGTTTTTAATGTTTTTTTGCATTTTTGAGATTCTCGTAGCTCGGTTTATCTATTTTTACTGTTAATTCGAGCTAGGGTTGAAATTTGAAAAATTACCCATGTGTGAAATTTGTGTATTTTGATGTTTTATAGAAGAATATGAAGTTAGAAATTATGTTAAACAATTTTTGCTAGTCGATTTTAAGTGAAACCGATTAAAATAACATAATCGGTAAAAATACCTAAAGCTCATAACAAATAGTTAGAGTGAGAATTGGATGTTGCTATAAGAAGGAAAAGTGTTTAGCATGTGACAAAACATTAGAATAAAGAATAAAATTTAATTTTCAAACTTTGGGGCAAAAATGTAATTATGCAAAAGTTTAGGGACAAAATCATAATTTTGTCAAAAGTTGAGTCGAAGCTTGTTTTAATAAATGTGAATGTTAAAAAAGCTCAATTTGCTGTTATAGATCAAGAAAGACGAGAAGTCAACCTTAATCGAGGAAAAGAGAAGATTGGGGATTAAATTGCAAAATCTCTACATTTTGTATCGAGGTAAGTTGTATGTAATTAATACATTGCTATAATTATTTTTTTATATTTCGTGACAATATATGTGAAAGGGTTGAATATGAAATAGTTATATAAAAGTTAGAAATTTGAAATTGATAGTTGATTTGTTTAAAATCAGCTTGGTTTATGGATATACCAACTACAAGTAATGGTTGAAGTGATTCAAATCGAATTATTAAATTGGTTATGGATTTGAGAGGAAATATTGATATTATGATGTATTATGGAGAAATTGTAAATTATTGGGAAGTAAGAATCTTTGGGGAACTGTCGGAATGGTAAAGATTTGAATAAAGTATCGATGAACACGTGTGTAGTACTATGTGAAGGCTACTACATGGACCGTAAAACTTGATCACGTGTGTAGTACTATGTGAAGGCTACTATCGAATGATAATAGTAACATGGGTGGTACTATGTGAAAACCCCCAAATATTTGTTGTTATACCGACATGTTCAACGAGATATGGGTATGTGATTGAAATGTGATAAGTTGCGAAAGAGTGACTGAAGTGATGAAGTCTTGTATTGTGTTATAAAATAAATGGTTATAGTGCTATGTGAATGAGAGATGTTGGAATAGAATAGATTTGGATAGTGACAGTGACGTTAGTTTGAAAAATCACCAAAAATTATAGGAATTGAGTTAGTGGTTGAATAAGACATGGCATTAAAGCTTAATAAGATATTGGAATTTTAGTGAGACAAGGTCTAAATGATTTCGAAATCCTCTGTTCTGATTTTGGAAAATCACTAAAAATTGTAAAAAATTGATTATGTTTTGTAATTTACATTATTAAATTTCTTATTGAGTCTATTTTCAAAAAAAATAAGTGGGAACATCATTTGAATTCTGTACTAAGAGATAACTGACTTTTAGTGAAGAGAGGTCAGAAATGTCAAGCAGTGAAACAGGGGAACATTTAGAGAATAAACTTTACTAATTGGCTAAACCAAAAATTTTAAAACTTTTATGGTAAGAAGGTATATGAATCTACTTTAAGGGAAAATTTACGGATATTAATTTGGAGTTCTGTAGCTCCGGATAGAAATAATTTAGTGACTGTGATGCAGAAAAAAACAGTTAGCTGGAAATTGAATAAATAATAGATTTATGTGTGATAAAATTTATATTATCTATGGTATCATGCTAGAAATTTATTTATCAATTACATACATACTTATTAAGCTATATGCTTACTCCTCTTCATTTTCCCTTGTTTTATAGTGACATCAATCAGCTCGGAAATTGGACGAAGTCAGAACATCATCCACATTATCATCATCATCTTTTGGGTATTTTGCAACCAATACTTTTGAAATATGACATGTATAGATGACTTAATGTAATGTGGTATATATATAATATTGTTTGATTTAAAATGTTGGTGTATATTAATTGATAAATTGTTTTCTTAAAACTACTAACAAAGTATTTAGAATGTTGTGGATGGATAAATTATGTCTAAACATATAATTGTATTTGGTTGAAATATTGAAGTTGTTTGAAATTGTGTTTCGAAAATTTATAGGAGGGGTTGAATGTTTATGAAAAGGAATTATGTCAAAATTTTTGTAAAAAAAAAATTTCAGATCGTTTGATAATACTTCTTACCTTGTTTCGGTGATGAATATGGGTAAGGTGTTACAATGTTGAACATGCCAATAAATTTTGAAAGTATTGAACTATGACTATGTATGAGATTGTATGACATATTGCATGTGCATTGGTGTAGGTTATTGTTGTGGTTGACGAGGAGTTTTGTGGAGATTCGATGGCATATTAAGCCCGCATTTATTCTTAGTTAGTACACTGCACCAAAGATTCAAGGAGATTTGGCGATTTTATCGCATTTATTTGTTATATGGCTGATTTTTTGCAATTTTATTGATTCAATGGTTTTACCACATCGAGCTTTGCTCGCATTCGTTGGAATTTGGTAGACGAATTCTAGGGAACTCGTGGTGTGTAGCAGATGGTTAGGATAGGAAATTCAATTTGCATTATAATATGATCATGACTTATTACATTTTTATTAATGCTGTTTGATTGTGATTTATGGTTCTACGTGTGAATGCTTAAATGTATGTTAAACGCCTTTTTGTTTAGACTCACATTGAGCTAGTTAGCTCACCCCATTACTTCAAACTACACAGGTAATGAATAGAATTAGGACCAAACTTGGCATGCGAACGTATGACGAACTTCGAGCTCAATTTTAAACTATTTTTTTCGTTTTATTTAAAATTCGCTAAGTTTATTTTGTTTTTGGATTGTAAAGTGATTTGAATTGTGGTTTGGGACTATTTCTATTTTGGGGATTTTTCATGCATGCATAGCTTCACACATGAGAATGATTTATTATATACTGAAATTGGATTAAGCATGTTACTTGGCTTAATTAATAATTGGGTTTTTAATCTGTTTATTCGCTGCAATCAAGATAATCAAAGTTATTCTTTAAAAGCATGAATGTGCAAAGAGTTTTCTCGAAACCACGCCAGTTCTACATACCTGACTTATTAAAGATTGGATTTTAATAATGAATGTTTTTATCAAAATAACAAAGGTAATCGCAGTTTTATTAAAAAGAGAGTTTTCAACCATCGATAGGGTAGAATCATAGTTTAGGTGTCCATGTGACTTTCACAATTCGACCATAACGTCTAGGCTGGGTTTGGGAGGTTACATAGACAAAACACAAAAGCAATTCACGCATATACGTGTATTCATAATCAAATAGAAATACTTACCTTGCATATACCATATAAATCCAAAATTGTATTTATGATTAAATAGAGAGTCACATGAATACTTGAAAAATATTTTCAAGCTAATAAATCTCAAAAATAAAATCATAATAGTTGGTATATCTCACAATTCATACAATAAACCATATTATTATAATTTAACCAAATATTTGGAACCATAAAATATCAAAACCTAATATTATAGAACTAAACTTAAAACCGATTCTTTAAACACATATCATGATGGACATCAATTTTCATCAAAACAAGGCCCATCAAACCAATTCAATCAAAGTTTATAATTGTACCATTAAAACCAATCTCATTTCATGCAAAATAAAATCATGCATTATTCTCTTAAATTCATTTATATGTATATGCATATAATAAAAATATTATCAACTTACTTTGCATCTACATATAACTCTTGAAAGATAAAAGGCATAAAAAAACTATAAATTCTCATAACAAAGACAATAACTATTTAAGATTATCCATAAAAGTAGTAACTTTAATCTCATAATATAACTAAAACTTAACCCCAAACATTGAAAAACAAAATTTAACCAAAAATTTAATTACAAATCACCGGATGTATATCAATGTATTTGTAGGAAAAATCAATTTCACGATCATGATATATATATACACGTAATATAATATTACTATAACCAAAATATTCATCTCCATGAACATGTATACATAAAGTAAAATTTAAAAAATCAAAGAAATTCTTATGAATTGCACCAAAGTAATTCATATCAAACTAATTCTTCAATCATATATATATTGAATTCAATCAACTTCAATTCTAACATACGTGGAATTCAATCGAAAATTACCAAAATCAATGAGCATTGACATCACCAAAATTAAAAATTGAAAAACCAAACCTTAAAATTTTAACATAAATCCAAAAGATTTAACATATGTATGATCAAAAACATCGAATTCAAATATTAAATCCATAAAATTTAAAAAATGAATTAACCCAAAAATAATAGAGAATGAATTCGTTCTCAATTATTCAACATGACGAGGCTCGGGTGCCACTTGTTAGACCGTAAAACATGATCTAATATAAAACTTTATTAACTAGGATCTATCATATCAAATCGTCAATAACAAAATTAAATATGGAAGCGTACTTGAATCTATTAGTTTTTTGGAATCTTTGATCTTGTGGTTTTTGATCTTCCAAATTAGCAAACAAGTAATTCAGAGAAAGTGACTCTCTCTTTTCTAAAGATGAGATATTAGAAAAGTTACGTATGTGTAATTTGGGGATCATAACCCTAATATATAACTTTTGCAAATTAACCCTAATTTCTAATCAACCCATCATCAATTAGGAATTAGTTACTAGAGTATCTACACATATTTGGTCCATACTTTCTTTAATAACTAAAACCCAATAAACCATGACCAAATTAGATCACTTTTAATTTGGGTTAATCTTTTATGATAGTAAATAATAACATGTAATTACTATTATTATATATGTGATGTCCATATTTTCCAACAGATATGTCATATCTTTTGATCTATGGTTTTTTTTTACCATTGAGGTTGAAAAGCACTTTTCGATCCTAACCTTGATTTTAAACTAAAAATTTTGGTAAACAAGTTGCTTATCATGTCAAACCTTGATTTTAAACTGGGGTTTTAACCCAAGCCAAAAAGTCAAAATTTTTAGCTTTTGGCTTTTGAAAAAGTGTTTCCCAATTAAGTTATCTTTTTATTCCCATTAGATCTCATACTTTACAACATCATGTCTAAAATTGACATTTTATCTTTTCAAAAACACTTTTTGACATCAATGAAAAACACTATCAAACTTTTAACTTTTCATAATACTTTTCAAAAGCACTTTTCAACTTCAATGGTAAACTAGCTCTATTTCATTTGAATCAATATATATAGTGTAAAAACTAAAGTAATTTTACACACTTCCGTAACTATTTATATGATCAATAATTTAACAATCCAACTATTATATTTAATGATTTATTCATGTGGATCATGCATGTCAATTTTGATGTAAACTTAAAACTTCTAACTATTTGTTTATGTAAAAAATTCAACCATTGAATATATATTAATATAGAGAGAGTATTTTAAATTGATATGATAAAGATATTGGATTGGTTCGAAAATTTACAAATACTAAAAGTACATTTATATCGATAAATTCAACCGTTGAATCGTTAAAATATTAATCATATAAATAGTTACGAAAGTGTGTATAACTACTTTAACTTTTACATCGTATAAGTGGATCCCTTTCCATATATATAATGAAAACTTTGGACATGATTCTAAGTTTCTTTTAAGGTTGAGTATTTGGTACACTCGATCATGTATCTTTTTTATTTATTTCATAAACAACTGTAAAAATTGACATATATTTATTTTTAAAAGTATTTTAGTATACTCTTATAGGACACTTGTCAACCTCTAACACTACTAACGTTTTTTTTTCTTAGAATTGATTTAAAACCACAAAAAATCTAGGAGCGAGAAAATGTTTTTAAAATTTAATTATTTACTTTAATGTTTACTATAATTTGGTTCTTATATTTTCATAATAATATTAATTAGATTAAATAGCTAATATTGTTAATTTTAGATTAAAATATTATATGATTATTTATAATTCAAATGTAGTAAAAATCTTATAGACCAATACATGACTTCTCATTTCTTTTAAGTTTGCCTTCTTTTTTCTTTTTCCCTTTTTATTTTTTTACATTATGAGACAATAATTAAACTTCAATTTTAACCCCTAGACTATGTTAAAATTTGGAATTTATTTTTTATATAATTTGATCATTCTACTTTTATAATATCATTAGTTAGCCTAAACAGTAATATTATTAACTATTCCAATAAAATGATGATGACAATTTTTTACTAACACTACTCCAAAAAAAATTATCAAAATGAGTTTGAATGGATGTTTTAACAAAATTGTAAAATATTTCCCTTTTTTTAGGGTTACATGATTATCAAATGTTTTTTTATTTTAAAATGTCATACCAATAAATTTAATAGAAGAACTTAACAAAGGGTACAATTAGACCTAAATTTTAAATAAAAATAATGATCTATAAAAATAAGAAATTAAATTTTAAATATATAAAATAGATAAAACTTAAAATTCATTTGAACTTCTACTCCATAAATTATTCAATGCAAGACGTTGAAACCGTACTAATGTTAATTAATGAAGAGTTGCGTTCGGCGATGGGATAACATCTACATTTATCACTGTTTTATTCCAACGATGTCATATTATGTACCTTAATTATCACCGGTTTAACTATAATGAACTAAGAATAGAAAAAATTGATGAAGTTATATTTACGTAGTATGCATACGCATCTAACATCTAATAAAATTATGGACCGATTGGATTTCATGCCCAATAAAAAAAATCAAGATAAAGAATAATAACTATAGTTATTTATATCTTCAAAGTTTATATAATACTAGATTATGATACTTATGATTTATTCACATTATACTTATAGAATACAAAAAATTAGTTATTGAACTTAATCCAGTTGATACATTAAAAAACCAAAACACCTTCGGCAGTAGGAGTTGATAGAATTATTTGAGGAGGCACTTCAATAGGCTCCTTTTCCGTTAAAAGTCTATGGGAAACTCCGAGAAACGTCTTGGAAACCGAAAAATGATGTGTGGCAGATTCCTCGGAAATTTCAAGGACCTCAGAGGGTTAGATTTTTCATTTGACTTGCATTCAAGCAGAGGTTGCTGACTAACGTGGAGAAAGTTTGTCGAGGTCTTGGGCATAGTTTAGTGTGTGGGGTTTGTGGGCATATCTCGGAGGATGTGCTGCATGCTATTAGGGATTGTACTGCAGCATGAAACATTTGGAATCTTTTAATCCCCTCTGATCGACATGACATATTTTACTTTGACAATCTACAAGATTGGCTCACCTCAAACTTACAGAACCATCCTAATTTTTACTTTGGTGAGGTTGATTGGCAATGCTTCTTTGGGATTATTATTTGGCGTACTTGGAAGAATTATAATTTCTTCATATTTCAGGGTATCTGTAACAACCTATTTTCAGTGAAATCAGAACAGTAGTTTCGGGACCACAAATCCGAGTCAAAAAGAAAATTTATTTTAATAATATTGCATGGTCTGCATTATGATAGGAAAGACGTATGAAAATTTCGATAAGAAAATTTTATCGATTACATGTTTAATTATAGAAAGGACCAAATTGTATAAAATGTAAAAGTTGAGTTCTAGTAGCTATAAGTATCAAATAGCTATGGAATTAAAAAATTGAGGTCCTTATATGGTAATTAGGCAATTAAGAAAGTTAGTAGATATTTTGATGATTCATCCATGGAAAATTAGAAAAAAACTGACTAAATTGGAATTTGGAATAAATAAAGATGATAATAGCCTAATATCATCTTATTTCATCATCTTCCCAAATTTTCTATGGAAACCCTAGGAAAGAGAAAGAAAATCAAGCAAGCTTAATTAGGTAAGTAATCATGTCCCATTTTTAGTAATTTTTATATTTTTGAGATCGAAATAACCTAATCTATCTATTTTGGGGATCAATTTGTAAAGATGTTAAAGTATTGAAATTTTTCCATTGATGAATATGCTGAAAATTTGAAATTTATGGTAGAAAATGAAAGGTTGTTGATAGATAAACATCTTTTGTTAAATGAATTTTGATGAAAACATCATTTAGGAACTAAATTAAAAGATGTAAAATTCATGAAAAACTTCTAATTTTGTGAAATACATGGGTTGTTATTGATACATGTAAAATTTGACTAGGCTTGGAATAAGGATTAAATCACATGAATTTTATTTTTCGAGCCTAGGACGAAATCATCATTAATTGAAAGTATAGAGGTAAAATGGTAATTTTGCCTAATATGTGAATTGAATAGAAATGAGTATGAAATTATATTAAATTGAGTTAAATTTACTCGTATATATCCGGATAGACAAAATACGGAATTGGATCAAGGAAAGGAAAAAGTAACGGATTAGTAGATTACAACTAACAAACATTGTTGAGGTAAGTTCGTGTAATTTAATTTTGTAATTATATGTGTGAATTGGTTTGAACGATTTTTATGTGAATTATGTATTGGCCATGTATATGAAATCTGACTTCATATCGGGAAAATACCCGATAAATGTTAAATCTCGTTTGAATGAATGAAATTCGATTGGATGCAAGGTTCTGTTTCCCAAAATGGTAGTGTTCCTGCATATGTTGTGGACATACCATAGCTCGAAAGAGCATCCCGATATAAGCCCTCTCAAGCTTCCCGTTATAGTGTTCTTACGAGCTTCCCGTTAAATGCTCTTCGGAGCATCCCGATCGGTTGTGACCCTACATGTGTTGTGGGCACACTGCAACTCTTATAAGTGTCCCTTTATATGGTTCTTTGTGAGCTTTCTGTTAGTGCTCACTTGAATTTCCCATTATATGGCTATCTGGTGCTTCCCTTTAAGTGCTTTTCGGAGCTACCCGTTAAGTGCTCTTTGGAGCTACCCGTTATAGGCTCTTTGTAAGCTTCCCTTTATATTTCCCGGATAAGCTTCCTGTTATAAGGCTCAATGAGCTTCCCATCATAGTGCTTGAGAGAGAGCTTTCTGCTTAAGTGCTAATAAAAGCACTTTCCGATATGAATTGATGAATTTATAGTATTGTACACTTCAGGTGTACTACCCAAGTATCCATCGATATTTCAAATGATTCAATGAGTGAATTTTTGACATGAGAACATGTGAAATCAAAATGAAACTATTATTTGTATATGCATGAAATATTTGAAAAACTCGATACCTGATGAGCTCATCCTTGTTCTTGATATTTACATGAAATACATGACTAACATTCTTGGTGAAGTTGTGTTAAGCAAATGGCGAATTTGCTTTGGATGCACTTTGTATGCTTACTTTATGTATAAATGTATGGTAAGTTAATTTTCTTTATACGAACTTACTAAGCATTAAGTACATACTCTATCTTATTTCCTCTGTTTTATAGTTCTCAGAGGCTCTTTGGGTTGGAAGCTTGGCAGAGATCACTCACACTATCCATCGGCCTATTTCGGTATATTTATAAAACTAATTTTGGTTATAATGGCATGTATAGGTTAACTTGGCCATTGATGACATATAAATATTTTGGTTGTAAATAGCCATTTGAATGGCTTATGTTTGGTATGTTTTGATGTGTAAATAATTTAAATATTGCTTAATGTGTGTTCGAAATGTCAAATGATGGTAAGTACATGGATGAATTTGATCAATTAGGTAAAATAGAGTTTATGAATACAAGTAATGAAAATATCATGTATATGACTTGGTTTTGGCTTGATTTAAATGTCTTGTATTGGATTGGGAATGTGTTTAAGTGTTGATGTAGGTGGCAGAAAAAATTGGGTGAGAAATAAGGCTTAGAAATGGCCTTATTTTGTCCACACGGACAGAGACAAGAGTGTGTGTCTCAGCCGTATGTGACACACGGCCTACTACATGGGCATGTGACATGACCGTGTGTCCCCAACATCTTAAAAATTCAAAATAGAATGCTCATGAATTTTCACATGGCCTGACACATGGGCGTGTGGCTTGGCCGTATGACCCATGTACTTAAATATATTGCAAGTTAGAGAGTTACACGGGCTGGGGACACAGCCATGTGTCCTACTTCAAATACCACATGGCCTAAGACGCGAGTGTGTCCTCACACGGCCTGACCACACGGGCGTGTGTCCCTTACACCTTGGGAAAATTTTGAAATTTTGCTAAAAATTCTCAAAGATTTCGATTTATTTTTGACTTGTTTCTTATGTATGTTTTGGGCCTCAAAGGCTCATACAAGGGAAGATATGACTAATTTATTATATGAATGTTAAGTAATATAAAATATTTGAGATTGATCTGTAAACTTCGGTAATGCTCTTAAACCCTGTTTCGGCTACAGATACGAGTTAGGGGTGTTACAGTATCTCTTGGAGTAATGATGATTCTATTAAGGTTTCTTATAGATGGTCCAAGCATTTTACTTTATCTGGTAGGGCCCTAACATGTTCGAATTAGATTTTGGCTCCTTGCACACATTTGGTTGGGAATTGGGCCTATTTGAATACTAATGGTTCTGTAAGATACAGGAATGATTTTGCTGTTGTTGGGGGAATAATGAGAAATTGAAATTGGGAGTGGATTATTGGTTTTAATATATACTTAGGGAGCTGTTCAGTGCTGGAGGCTGAACTTTAGGGGCGTTTTGGATGGTTTAGGCATTTTAGTTTATCATGGCTATGACCACGTGTTAATTCAAACTGATAGTCTTGAAGTAGCTGAGGTTATCAAGAAGAGACTTATGGGAGGATCTAATTCAACGTTGATAAGAAGGATTCTTTAGTTGCTGTCACAATTTGAGAATTGGAGTACTTCACATATTTCTAGAGGGGACAACCAGGAGACTAACAGTCTGGTCAAGCTAGCACATGGGGAAGCCATGGATTGCGAATTTTGAAAGTATCCCCGTTTAGGGGATTGGGCTAGCTTATCTAGTATGTGCTTATTTTATTTTTCACTGTTTAAAAAAAACCAAAACACACATATATATACATTTATTAAAAGTTCTTTTTTAAAACCACATAAAGATTTAGTTAAAATGGTAAAATTAAATGATTTGAATAATATTGGTTAGATTTTAAATTTCACCATTTGTCATATTTTATTAACTTTATATAAACATATCTTTAAAAAAATACTATCGTAATGATAAAATTACTTTATAAAATAATAATATTTTAGTCACGTTTCGACTAAGTTTTTACTTGGTTGATTCATCACATCAACTTAATTAGAGAGTAATAATATATATTATTTTAAAACACATTTTTGTTAAATTATATTATTTTAAAACATTATCCATTTGAATGAAAAGATATCTCCAATCAATATATTTCTTTTAAAGAAATTTCGGGTTTGAAGGGGTCTGGAATCATAAAGGACCCTCAACCATTTATGTTTATGGAAAGATCAAAGGGAAACGAATCTTTTACTAAATGGGTTGGAAAGGTGTTTGCTCGATAGAAAAATTGAAAACACCAAGAGGGGGTGAATTGGCCTTTTAAGAAATGGTGAAAGTAAAGAGAGAAAATTAACACTATTGACACAAGGATTTAGAGTGGTTCGGCCCCAATTACCTTAGCTTTCCACCACTAAGGATTTTCCCAAATTCACTAATTTGGCCAACCTTTGAGGACAAGGTTTAACTTTACAACTCTTTAAGATTTCTACCCCAAATCTTAAGTTACAAACTCTCTTAAAGATATACAAATAAGTAAACAAAGAAACAATCCTTACAAGATTAAATTGTTTGCAAAATGAAGCTCAATTACAATAAAATACACTTGAGAAAAAAAATAGAAATAAATCCCACAAGTGTATGTAAGAAGAATATGAAAGTTTTAATCTCTAAGTTTGTTTGATTGATAATTTTTGCTTGAAGGTGCTTTCTTGTTGTTGTAGGTATTTGGAAGATGGTATTTATACCCCCTAATAGATTTTCAACCGTTGAGGTTGTTGGTGTAATGAATATGGCCGTTGGGGATGTAAAACTATAGCATTTATTTCACATACAACTACGAGTATCGATACCAAATAAAAGGGTATCGATTTTTTATAATAAATGCTAATTCAGTGACCTTTGGGATTTATTAATCGATACTAACAAATATTTTATCAATACTTTTGGAAATAGGTATTGATATCGGATCTATACTTCATAGGATTTGTGAGAAACAAAATGCTATTTTGGTATCATTATTAAAGAAGGTATCGATTATTTTTTAAAAATACCTGTAACCTCTTAAACTCGGCCTAGACATTATGGCTAGATTGAAAAGTCTACATTAGCCACCGAAATGGCTAAGCTAACTTACGTTACTTTTGAAGACTTTAAATAAACTCATTTTAGAGAAAACCGTAGTTGTACTTTGAGTTAGCTTAAAAGCATTCATTCATTAGGTCGTGTATGCTTAGGATTCATTTTATTGTTGACAGTGTTGTTTTAGAAAAACCATTTGCTTGTTGCTCTTATTTAAAAAAAAAAGCTCGCAGTTAAACTAATATAGCGAAAAAACCATTTTTCAAGTCTTTTTTGGAAAATTAGTTTCCTTATCGTTTTCTTTTTTCAAAAACGGTTCCTTTACAATTTACTGGAAACTAGGGAACAATATCAAGTTTTACTTAAGCCCAATATCATGCATTATCCGATTATTATGCTTGAGTAATCCATGCATGCAAGAATCCCCAAAAGAAAAGTTACCAAGCCACAGACCAGAAATAATTAAAAATTTACAAACCAAAACCAATAGAGACTGTTAATACTTATTAGAAAAAAAAACCAAGGTTCAAGGAGATCCTCAGAATGCCGAGTCCGATCCTAATTTCATGGTTTACCTGAAAAGTTAAACACTATTGGGGGAGAGCTTGTGAAAAGCTTAGTATGAGTCAAATAATTATTTAAACAAACATACATATATATAAAATACAGTGAAACAGATTAGCTTTAACAGAAGAAAACAGAACCATCATATGAATTTCAGATCATTACATAGTCATTATCAAATAGATGTCAAATGGTGTAAGAGCTTAGGTCATCATGCATTCGAGTGATAATCATTAATTGCGATACCATTCAATAAAAAAAATACAATACTTAGCATGATAACATTCGAATATGTTGTGCACATGATGCAATGCAAAAATGTTCCTACCCATACCATCCGCTAAACACCACGAGTTCCCCAGAACTCGTCATCCAAACTGCAAAACATTATAAGCTTAAGCCCATTGCAGTTAAAACCACTAATAACAATATGCAAAAAATTCTGCCAGTAAGAATGCAGATAAGCTGCCATTAAAAATGTGATAAATCGCCATTCCCCTCAGTACTCCAGGTGCAGTACACTAACTACGAATATTACGGTCTTAATATGTCATCGGTACTCTACGAAACTCCTCCGTCAACCATAAAATTCCAACCCAATGCATATGTAATATGTCACACAAACTCATACATAATCATATCTCAATACCTTTCACATTCATTTGACATGCTCAGCATGTCCTCAATAATCACATACTTTCAGTAAATGGAAACAGTGTTCCAATCTTTCAAATTACCATTGTGTTGGTATCAATCAATATCGTTCAATTTCACATACTTTACCAATTTTGATTGTGCATAAATAACACCCTTTTCAATACACAATATAACAAATATTTCATACGTTTAAATCATACATAATCTTAATATCTCAACACGTCATATCATTCAGTCAAACATTCTCATATCTCATAACTCAAATATGTAATTACAAACTCAATTAAATATTCATACTATCAAACTAGAATTTTGCCAACATATCAATCTTTTAAGGCTCGAAACATACATGGTTCAGCCACTCACAAAATCAATAATTTGGTTATTAAACCAGTCCAATCAGCAAGCTAATTTATCAAATATAACATGATATTTCACATTTTCAAACAATTTTATGAGTTTAGAACCCACACCTTATTTTTCTTTTCCTCGCAGCACACTAGCGAATCTTCCAATTTTCCTTAATAATTCCTTAAACGAACCTAAACCAAAATTGAGTATAAATTCAATCAATTTAACATTAAACCCTCCCCCAAACACCCACTTATGATTTCAAACCAATCGTTGAGATTATAACCATTTTATGAATCCAAACTAGTTAGATACCTTACATTGTACCGATGTGAATCGTACGTACAATCGTTCTTCGCCTTTACGAATGATTTGGGGTGTTTGGGTCAGCACCTAATTCAATAATATATTGGAAAATCAGTAGCTAATTAATGATTAAATTCCTTCATTTAATCAATCCATAACTTTTACCCAACAACTACATCGAAATAACAAACTAGTTATCCTTAATTACACTTACGCTTCACGATTGCGAGTTTCAAATGATCAATCGATCAAGAATTTTTTTCCCTAATTGACATGGGTTTAAAATATAATTAGGAGGCTTCAAGCACTCAAATTATGGCTGAAATTAATTGGGAAAAGTTCAAGAAACAAAACAGCCCCCTTTCTTGCACATAGGCGCACGCACCACCACCCATGGTGACCAAAATTGGGGTTGAATTTTAAAACGGTTTGTTAGGATCATCCCGATTAGGAAAAAAACAAGTAAAAATAGTAGAAGAAATTGAGTAGATGAACAAACAAATTTAAAGTGGAAAAACTCCTCTAAAAAAGATAAAAAACCACGGGCAAAGATAATTTTACTATAATGGCAAAAGAATGAAGAGTAAAAACTATGGAGATAAAAACTAAACCCAAAAACCCGAAAAACAAAGAACCCTCAAAACGTAAACACAAAATTCTCTGAATGTGTTATGAGTTCTAATCTAATGGGTATAATTTCTAAGATTGTAAAAGAGCCTATTTATAGGCTAAATTAGTAAGTCAAATAAACTACACTAATAAATGTCAAATATATTATACTAATAAATACTAAATCTTCTAAAAAGAAAATATATTTTTGTTTAACTTGACTTGCAAGTAATCTCTTAGAATTTGGGTCACACAACTCTAACAATCTCCACCTTGACACGAATTCTTTCAATGCCATCTTTGCAAAACACCTTACACGGCCTATCTTGAACTATGCAGGAATTAATCGAGTCGAATCTATGCTTAGAAGCTGGAAGACTTCTAGCCTTCGACTTATGCACTGCCAAATCAAAACTAACCCGGGTCTGATTTTCACGAATACAGTGCCCTAACTTTTCAAAACCTGTATCCAAAAGAGAACCTCTCTTCAATGAAACGGTCATACCTTTTTCCCTCCTATGACCAAGTTGCCTCCGCTCCAAACGAGTTGACTTTGACTCCGTAACGAATGAGGGACGTCCAATTTCACCGGTCATTGTAGAACCTTCCAGAATATAAAGGCTGCCAGTTCTTTTCCCTTTGAACAAAACGAGAGCTCCACGAGATACTTTAATGTCGCTCGACTGGATGTTGATTCTGCATCCTTTCAAGTCTAAAATACTCAAGGAGATGGGATTCTTTCGTGAATCAGATACATACCTGACATCTAAGAGTGTCCTAATCGTCCCCATCGTGTATCCTAATTTTAATGAGACCAATACCGATTATCTTACTAGATGAATCGTTTCCCATATGCACAACTCCACCTTCAATCGAATCGTATGTGGAGAACCATTCTCTATTGGGACACATGTGGAAAGAACATCCTAATCTAGGATCCACTCAGACGTAAGCTTGGAGTTATCGCTCGTTGACACTAACAAGAAATCATCACCACCTTCATCGACCAAATTAGCACCAATTACATCTTCCTCGTTACTCTCAGTAGCTCTTTTATTTCGCAGTTTATAACAATCTGCTTTGACATGACCTAACTTTTTACAATAGCGACACCTTTTGTCTCATTTCTTTGATGCTACCAAAACAAAAGCTTGCCTATCTACTTTGTTATTCAAACCAAACTCATTGTCGAGTTTGTCTCTACTCAACAAAAGACCCTTCACATCTTCGAACGAGAGGTTGTCTCTGCCATAAATCAAGGTCTCCCTGAAAGACTTGTATGAAGAGGGTAAAGAGCACAATAATAGCATAGCTTGATCTTCATCGTCAATATGAACCTCAACGTTCTTTAAATCATTTAAAAGAGTAATGAATTGACTGATGTGATCTCTAAGAAGCTCACCTTCGTTCATGCGAAACATAAATAGACGTTGTTTCAATAGTAAACGGTTAGCCAGAGACTTAGTCGCATAAAGAGTTTATAACCTTTTCCACAAGGCGAATGAGGTCTTCTCCATCAATACCTCCTGCAATACTATATTCGCGAGGCACAACTGGATTGCAGACAAGGCATTTTCATCAAGCTCTTCTCATTCTGTTTGATTTAGATTTTCAGGCTTTTTACTTGTAACAACCTTTTTCAAGCCGTTTTGAACTAAAATTGCCACAGATTGAAATTTGTCTCACCATCGAACTTCTCAATTTCAAACCTTGTTACTGCCATCTCTAAACGGGCTAATCTATGAAAATTGAACTAGCTCTGATACCACTTGTTAGGATCGTCCTGATTAAGCAACAAACAAGTAAAAATAGCAAAAGAAATTGAGAAGATGAACACACAAATTTAACGTGGAAAAACCCCTCCAAAGAAGAAAAGAAAACCACGGGCAAAGATAATTTTACTATAATGGCAAAAGAATGAAGAGTACAAAGATGGAGATAAAAACTAAACCCCGAAAAACAAAGAACCTCAAAACGTAAACACAAAATTCTCCGAATGTGTTATGAGTTCTAATCTAATGGGTATAATTTTTAAGATTGTAAAAGAGCCTATTTATAGGCTAAATTAGTAAGTCAAATAAACTACACTAATAAATGTCAAATATATTATACTAATAAATACTAAATCTTCTAGAAAGAAAATATATTTTTTTTTAACTTGACTTGCAAGCAATCTCTTAGAATTTGTGTCACACAACTCTAACAATCTCCACCTTGACACGAATTCTTTCAACACCATCTTTGCCAAAACCCGCCACGGGCCTATCTTGAACTATGTAGGGAATTAACTGAGTCGAATCTATGCTTAGAAGCTGGAAGACTTCTAGCCTTCGACTTATGCACTGCCAAATCAAAACTAACCCGGGTCTGATTTTCACGAATATAGTGCCCTAACTTTTTAAAACCTGCATCCAAAAGAGAACCTCTCTTTAACGAAACGGTCATACCTTTTTCCCTCCTATAACCAAGTTGCCTCTGCTCCAAACAAGTTGACTTTGACTCCGTAACGAATGAGGGACATCCAATTTCACCGGTCACTGTAGAACCTTCCAGAATATAAAGACTGCCAGTTCTTTTACCTTTTAACAAAACGAGAGCTCCACGAGATACTTTAATGTCGCTCGACTGGATGTTGATTCTGCATCCTTTCAAGTCTAAAATACTCAAGGAGATGAGATTCTTTCGTGAATCAGATACATACCTGACATCTGAGAGTGTCCTAATCGTCCCATCGTGTATCCTAATTTTAACAGTACCAATACCGATTATCTTACTAGATGAATCGTTTCCCATATGCACAACTCCACCTTCAACTCGAATCGTATGTGAAGAACCATTCTCTATTGGGACACATGTGGAAAGAACATCCTGAATCTAGGATCCACTCAGACGTAAGCTTGGAGTTATCGCTCGTTGACACTAACAAGAAATCATCACCACCTTCATCGACCAAATTAGCACCAACTACATCTTCCTCGTTACTCTCAATAGCTTTTTTATTTCGCAGTTTATAACAATCTGCTTTGACATGACCTAACTTTTTACAATAGCGACACCTTTTGTCTCGTTTCTTTTATGCTACCAAAACAAAAGCTTGCCTATTTGCTTTGCTATGCAAACCAAACTCATTGTCGAGTTTGTCTCTACTCAACAAAAGACCCTTCACATCTTCGAACGAGAGGTTGTCTCTGCCATAAATCAAGGTTTCCCTGAAAGACTTGTGTGAAGAGGGTAAAGAGCACAATAATAGCATAGCTTGATCTTCATCGTCAATATGAACCTCAACGTTCTTCAAATCATTTAAAAGAGTAATGAATTGACTGATGTGATCTCTAAGAAGCTCACCTTTGTTTATGCGAAACGTAAATAGACGTTGTTTCAACAGTAAACGGTTAGCCAGAGACTTAGTCGCATAAAGAGTTTCTAACCTTTTCCACAAGGCGAATGAGGTCTTCTCCATCAATACCTCCTGCAATACTATATTCGCGAGGCACAACTGGATTGCAGACAAGGCATTTTCATCAAGCTCTTCTCATTCTGTTTGATTTAGATTTTCAGGCTTTTTACTTGTAACAACCTTTTTCAAGCCGTTTTGAACTAAAATTGCCACAGATTGAAATTTGTCTCACCATCGAACTTCTCAATTTCAAACCTTGTTACTGCCATCTCTAAACGGGCTAATCTATGAAAATTGAACTAGCTCTGATACCACTTGTTAGGATCGTCCTGATTAAGCAACAAACAAGTAAAAATAGCAGAAGAAATTGAGAAGATGAACACACAAATTTAACGTGGAAAAACCCTCCAAAGAAGAAAAGAAAACCACGGGCAAAGATAATTTTACTATAATGGCAAAAGAATGAAGAGTACAAAGATGGAGATAAAAACTAAACCCGAAAAACAAAGAACCTCAAAACGTAAACACAAAATTCTCCAATGTGTTATGAGTTCTAATCTAATGGGTATAATTTTAAGATTGTAAAAGAGCCTATTTATAGGCTAAATTAGTAAGTCAAATAAACTACACTAATAAATGTCAAATATATTATACTAATAAATACTAAATCTTCTAGAAAGAAAATATATTTTTTTAACTTGACTTGCAAGCAATCTCTTAGAATTTGTGTCACACAACTCTAACAATCTCCACCTTGACACGAATTCTTTCAACACCATCTTTGCCAAAACCATACGGGCCTATCTTGAACTATGTAGGAATTAATCGAGTCGAATCTATGCTTAGAAGTCGGAAGACTTCTAGCCTTCGACTTATGCACCGCCAAATCAAAACTAACCCGGTCCGATTTTCACGAATATAGTGCCCTAACTTTTAAAACTCGCATCCAAAAGAGAACCTCTCTTTAACGAAACGGTCATACCTTTTTCCCTCCTATAACCAAGTTGCCTCTGCTCCAAACAAGTTGACTTTGACTCAGAATTAATGAGGGACATCCAATTTCACCGGTCACTTTGTAGAACCTTCCGAATATAAAGACGCCATTCTTTTACCTTTTAACAAAACGAGAGCTCCACGAGATACTTTAATGTCGCCGATTGGATGTTGATTCTGCATCCTTTCAAGTCTAAAATACTCAAGGAGATGAGATTCTTTCGTGAATCGATACATACCGACATCCGAGAGTGTCCTAATCGTCCCATCGTGTATCCTAATTTTAACAAAGACCAATACCGATTATCTTACTAGATGAATCGTTTCCCATATGCACAACTCCACCTTCAACTGAACTGTATGTGAAGAACCATTCTCTATTGGGACACATGTGGAAAGAACATCCTGAATCTAGGATCCACTCAGACGTAAGCTTGGAGTTATCGCTCGTTGACACTAACAAGAAATCATCACCACCTTCATCGACCAAATTAGCACCAACTACATCTTCCTCGTTACTCTCAATAGCTTTTTTATTTCGCAGTTTATAACAATCTGCTTTGACATGACCTAACTTTTTACAATAGCGACACCTTTTGTCTCGTTTCTTTTATGCTACCAAAACAAAAGCTTGCCTATTTGCTTTGCTATGCAAACCAAACTCATTGTCGAGTTTGTCTCTACTCAACAAAAGACCCTTCACATCTTCGAACGAGAGGTTGTCTCTGCCATAAATCAAGGTTTCCCTGAAAGACTTGTGTGAAGAGGGTAAAGAGCACAATAATAGCATAGCTTGATCTTCATCGTCAATATGAACCTCAACGTTCTTCAAATCATTTAAAAGAGTAATGAATTGACTGATGTGATCTCTAAGAAGCTCACCTTTGTTTATGCGAAACGTAAATAGACGTTGTTTCAACAAGAACAGTTAGCCGAGACTTAGTCGCATAAAGAGTTTCTAACCTTTTCCACAAGGCGAATGAGGTCTTCTCCATCAATACCTCCTGCAATACTATATTCATGAGGCACAACCGGATTGCGAGACAAGGCATTTTCATCAAGCTCTTCTCATTCTGCTTGATTTAGATTTTCGTGCTTTTACTTGTAACAACCTTTTTCAAGCCGTTTTGAACTAAAATTGCCACAGATTGAAATTTGTCTCACCATCGAACTTCTCAATTTCAAACCTTGTTACGCCATCTCTAAACGGGCTAATCTATGAAAATTGAACTAGCTCGATACCACTTGTTAGGATCGTCCGATTAAGCAACAAACAAGTAAAAATAGCGTAAGAAATTGAGAAGATGAACACACAAATTTAACGTGGAAAAACCCTCCAAAGAAGAAAAGAAACCACGGGCAAAGATAATTTTACTATAATGGCAAAAGAATGAAGAGTACAAAAGATGGAGATAAAAACTAAACCCGAAAAACAAAGAACCTCAAAACGTAAACACAAAATTCTCCGAATGTGTTATGAGTTCTAATCTAATGGGTATAATTTTTAAGATTGTAAAAGAGCCTATTTATAGGCTAAATTAGTAAGTCAAATAAACTACACTAATAAATGTCAAATATATTATACTAATAAATACTAAATCTTCTAGAAAGAAAATATATTTTTTTAACTTGACTTGCAAGCAATCTCTTAGAATTTGTGTCACACAACTCTAACAATCTCCACCTTGACACGAATTCTTTCAACACCATCTTTGCCAAAACCATACGGGCCTATCTTGAACTATGTAGGAATTAATCGAGTCGAATCTATGCTTAGAAGTCGGAAGACTTCTAGCCTTCGACTTATGCAATCGCCAAATCAAAACTAACCCGGTCCGATTTTCACGAATATAGTGCCCTAACTTTTAAAACCTCGCATCCAAAGAGAACCTCTCTTTAACTAAACGGTCATACCTTTTTCCCTCCTATAACCAAGTTGCCTCTGCTCCAAACAAGTTGACTTTGACTCCGTAACGAATGAGGGACATCCAATTTCACCGGTCACTGTAGAACCTTCCAGAATATAAAGACTGCCAGTTCTTTTACCTTTTAACAAAACGAGAGCTCCACGAGATACTTTAATGTCGCTCGACTGGATGTTGATTCTGCATCCTTTCAAGTCTAAAATACTCAAGGAGATGAGATTCTTTCGTGAATCAGATACATACCTGACATCTGAGAGTGTCCTAATCGTCCCATCGTGTATCCTAATTTTAACAAAGTACCAATACCGATTATCTTACTAGATGAATCGCTTCCCATATGCACAACTCCACCTTCAATCGAATCGTATGTGAAGAACCATTCTCTATTGGGACACATGTGGAAAGAACATCCTAATCTAGGATCCACTCGGGCGTAAGCTTGGAGTTATCGCCGTTGACACTAACAAGAAATCATCACCACCTTCATCGACCAAATTAGCACCAACTACATCTTCCTCGTTACTCTCAATAGCTTTTTATTTCGCAGTTTATAACAATCTGCTTTGACATGACCTAACTTTTTACAATAGCGACACCTTTTGTCTCGTTTCTTTTATGCTACCAAAACAAAAGCTTGCCTATTTGCTTTGCTATGCAAACCAAACTCATTGTCGAGTTTGTCTCTACTCAACAAAAGACCCTTCACATCTTCGAACGAGAGGTTGTCTCTGCCATAAATCAAGGTTTCCCTGAAAGACTTGTGTGAAGAGGGTAAAGAGCACAATAATAGCATAGCTTGATCTTCATCGTCAATATGAACCTCAACGTTCTTCAAATCATTTAAAAGAGTAATGAATTGACTGATGTGATCTCTAAGAAGCTCACCTTTGTTTATGCGAAACGTAAATAGACGTTGTTTCAACAAAGAACAGTTAGCCGAGACTTAGTCGCATAAAGAGTTTCTAACCTTTTCCACAAGGCGAATGAGGTCTTCTCCATCAATACCTCCCGCAATACTATATTCATGAGGCACAACCGGATTGCGCACAAGGCATTTTCATCAAGCTCTTCTCATTCTGCTTTGATTTAGATTTTCGTGCTTTTTACTTGTAACAACCTTTTTCAAGCCGTTTTGAACTAAAATTGCCACAGATTGAAATTTGTCTCACCATCGAACTTCTCAATTTCAAACCTTGTTACTGCCATCTCTAAACGGGCTAATCTATGAAAATTGAACTAGCTCTGATACCACTTGTTAGGATCGTCCGATTAAGCAACAAACAAGTAAAAATAGCAGAAGAAATTGAGAAGATGAACACACAAATTTAACGTGGAAAAACCCCTCCAAAGAAGAAAAGAAAACCACGGGCAAAGATAATTTTACTATAATGGCAAAAGAATGAAGAGTACAAAAGATGGAGATAAAAACTAAACCCGAAAAACAAAGAACCTCAAAACGTAAACACAAAATTCTCCGAATGTGTTATGAGTTCTAATCTAATGGGTATAATTTTTAAGATTGTAAAAGAGCCTATTTATAGGCTAAATTAGTAAGTCAAATAAACTACACTAATAAATGTCAAATATATTATACTAATAAATACTAAATCTTCTAGAAAGAAAATATATTTTTTTAACTTGACTTGCAAGCAATCTCTTAGAATTTGTGTCACACAACTCTAACAATCTCCACCTTGACACTAATTCTTTCAACACCATCTTTGCCAAAACCATACGGGCCTATCTTGAACTATGTAGGAATTAATCGAGTCGAATCTATGCTTAGAAGTCGGAAGACTTCTAGCCTTCGACTTATGCACCGCCAAATCAAAACTAACCCGGTCCGATTTTCACGAATATAGTGCCCTAACTTTTAAAACTCGCATCCAAAAGAGAACCTCTCTTAACTAAACGGTCATACCTTTTTCCCTCCTATAACCAAGTTGCCTCTGCTCCAAACAAGTTGACTTTGACTCCGTAACGAATGAGGGACATCCAATTTCACCGGTCACTGTAGAACCTTCCAGAATATAAAGACTGCCAGTTCTTTTACCTTTTAACAAAACGAGAGCTCCACGAGATACTTTAATGTCGCTCGACTGGATGTTGATTCTGCATCCTTTCAAGTCTAAAATACTCAAGGAGATGAGATTCTTTCGTGAATCAGATACATACCTGACATCTGAGAGTGTCCTAATCGTCCCATCGTGTATCCTAATTTTAACAGTACCAATACCGATTATCTTACTAGATGAATCGTTTCCCATATGCACAACTCCACCTTCAACTGAACTGTATGTGAAGAACCATTCTCTATTGGGACACATGTGGAAAGAACATCCTGAATCTAGGATCCACTCAGACGTAAGCTTGGAGTTATCGCTCGTTGACACTAACAAGAAATCATCACCACCTTCATCGACCAAATTAGCACCAACTACATCTTCCTCGTTACTCTCAATAGCTTTTTTATTTCGCAGTTTATAACAATCTGCTTTGACATGACCTAACTTTTTACAATAGCGACACCTTTTGTCTCGTTTCTTTTATGCTACCAAAACAAAAGCTTGCCTATTTGCTTTGCTATGCAAACCAAACTCATTGTCGAGTTTGTCTCTACTCAACAAAAGACCCTTCACATCTTCGAACGAGAGGTTGTCTCTGCCATAAATCAAGGTTTCCAAAAGACTTGTGTGAAGAGGGTAAAGAGCACAATAATAGCATAGCTTGATCTTCATCGTCAATATGAACCTCAACGTTCTTCAAATCATTTAAAAGAGTAATGAATTGATGATGTGATCTCTAAGAAGCTCACCTTTGTTTATGCGAAACGTAAATAGACGTTGTTTCAACAGTAAACGGTTAGCCAGAGACTTAGTCGCATAAAGAGTTTCTAACCTTTTCCACAAGGCGAATGAGGTCTTCTCCATCAATACCTCCTGCAATACTATATTCGCGAGGCACAACTGGATTGCAGACAAGGCATTTTCATCAAGCTCTTCTCATTCTGTTTGATTTAGATTTTCAGGCTTTTTACTTGTAACAACCTTTTTCAAGCCGTTTTGAACTAAAATTGCCACAGATTGAAATTTGTCTCACCATCGAACTTCTCAATTTCAAACCTTGTTACTGCCATCTCTAAACGGGCTAATCTATGAAAATTGAACTAGCTCTGATACCACTTGTTAGGATCGTCCTGATTAAGCAACAAACAAGTAAAAATAGCAGAAGAAATTGAGAAGATGAACACACAAATTTAACGTGGAAAAACCCCTCCAAAGAAGAAAAGAAAACCACGGGCAAAGATAATTTTACTATAATGGCAAAAGAATGAAGAGTACAAAAGATGGAGATAAAAACTAAACCCCGAAAAACAAAGAACCCTCAAAACGTAAACACAAAATTCTCCGAATGTGTTATGAGTTCTAATCTAATGGGTATAATTTTTAAGATTGTAAAAGAGCCTATTTATAGGCTAAATTAGTAAGTCAAATAAACTACACTAATAAATGTCAAATATATTATACTAATAAATACTAAATCTTCTAGAAAGAAAATATATTTTTTTTTAACTTGACTTGCAAGCAATCTCTTAGAATTTGTGTCACACAACTCTAACAATCTCCACCTTGACACGAATTCTTTCAACACCATCTTTGCCAAAACCCGCCACGGGCCTATCTTGAACTATGTAGGGAATTAACTGAGTCGAATCTATGCTTAGAAGTCGGAAGACTTCTAGCCTTCGACTTATGCAATCGCCAAATCAAAACTAACCCGGTCCGATTTTCACGAATATAGTGCCCTAACTTTTTAAAACCTGCATCCAAAAGAGAACCTCTCTTTAACGAAACGGTCATACCTTTTTCCCTCCTATAACCAAGTTGCCTCTGCTCCAAACAAGTTGACTTTGACTCCGTAACGAATGAGGGACATCCAATTTCACCGGTCATCGTAGAACCTTCCGAATATAAAGACGCGCCATTTTTTTACCTTTTAACAAAACGAGAGCTCCACGAGATACTTTAATGTCGCTCGACTGGATGTTGATTCTGCATCCTTTCAAGTCTAAAATACTCAAGGAGATGAGATTCTTTCGTGAATCAGATACATACCTGACATCTGAGAGTGTCCTAATCGTCCCATCGTGTATCCTAATTTTAACAGTATCAATACCGATTATCTTACTAGATGAATCGTTTCCCATATGCACAACTCCACCTTCAACTGAATCGTATGTGAAGAACCATTCTCTATTGGGACACATGTGGAAAGAACATCCTGAATCTAGGATCCACTCGGGGCGTAAGCTTGAGTTATCGCCGTTGACACTAACAAGAAATCATCACCACCTTCATCGACCAAATTAGCACCAACTACATCTTCCTCGTTACTCTCAATAGCTTTTTTATTTCGCAGTTTATAACAATCTGCTTTGACATGACCTAACTTTTTACAATAGCGACACCTTTTGTCTCGTTTCTTTTATGCTACCAAAACAAAAGCTTGCCTATTTGCTTTGCTATGCAAACCAAACTCATTGTCGAGTTTGTCTCTACTCAACAAAAGACCCTTCACATCTTCGAACGAGAGGTTGTCTCTGCCATAAATCAAGGTTTCCCTGAAAGACTTGTGTGAAGAGGGTAAAGAGCACAATAATAGCATAGCTTGATCTTCATCGTCAATATGAACCTCAACGTTCTTCAAATCATTTAAAAGAGTAATGAATTGACTGATGTGATCTCTAAGAAGCTCACCTTTGTTTATGCGAAACGTAAATAGACGTTGTTTCAACAGTAAACGGTTAGCCAGAGACTTAGTCGCATAAAGAGTTTCTAACCTTTTCCACAATGCGAATGAGGTCTTCTCCATCAATACCTCCTGCAATACTATATTCGCGAGGCACAACTGGATTGCAGACAAGGCCTTTTCATCAAGCTCTTCCCATTCTATTTGATTTAGATTTTTAGGCTTTTTCCCTGTAACAACCTTTTTCAAGCCGTTTTGAACTAAAATTGCCATCATCCGAACTTGCCACAGATTGAAATTTGTCTCACCATCGAACTTCTCAATTTCAAACCTTGTTACTGCCATCTCTAAACGGGCTAATCTATGAAAATTGAACTAGCTCTGATACCTCTTGTTAGGATCGTCCCGATTAAGCAACAAACAAGTAAAAATAGCAGAAGAAATTGAGAAGATGAACACACAAATTTAACGTGGAAAAATCCCTCCAAAGAAGATAAAAAAACCACGGGCAAAGATAATTTTACTATAATGGCGAAAGAATGAAGAGTACAAAAGATGAAGATAAAAACTAAACCCCGAAAAACAAAGAACCCTCAAAACGTAAACACAAAATTCTCTGAATGTGTTATGAGTTCTAATCTAATGGGTATAGTTTTTAAGATTGTAAAAGAGCCTATTTATAGGCTAAATTAGTAAGTCAAATAAACTACACTAATAAATGTCAAATATATTATACTAATAAATACTAAATCTTCTAGAAAGAAAATATATTTTTGTTTAACTTAACTTGCAAGCAATCTCTTAGAATTTGGGTCACACAACTCTAACACGGTTTGAGATCTCATTAAAATATATAAAAATACCTTTGAAATAATTTAAATTACTCCAAATTCTAGATCTGGAAATTTTTGTTTTTAATTGACAAGATTAATCAAGAAATTGAAGAGAAAAGAGATCTTACCCAAGCTAGTTGAGAGAAACGACAATGACAGTTTCTTGGCAATTTCGAGATCGATTTTGGGGTTCAAGATTTTTGATTTGGGGCTGATTTAGATGAGAATAAATGACATCAATATAATAAAGAGGATGGTGCACAATCTTGACGCAAAAAGAAAAAGAAAGAGATTGTAAAATGGGTGGTGTAGGCGACGTCATTAATGAAGGAAAGGAAAAAAAATAAAATCAAAGAGAGGGAGAGGAGGAGATGAACGGCTAGGGCAATGAGGAGGAGGATTAAAGGCTGATTATTTGTGAAAAATTAACATTTATACCTAGGGTTACAAGGTTTGGATGGCACACACATTAAAAACAAGGAATTTTTGCCAAAAATTAAATTATTTCGCAAGGAAAAAGTTTTGAACTTGGAACCTTATTTAATATCCATGCTTTCTCATATTACTTTTAACCATTAGGCTTTTTCCTCATTCTTGAAATAATTTTGCAATATTTATTTTAAAAGTAAGGCATGTCACATACTAGGGTTTAGGGCAAAATTTGCAAAATAATAAAAATGATGAGAAAGAAAGGATTTGAACTTGGGTTTAAAGGAACGTTTCACTAACACTTAACCAATAAACTAATACCTCATTTATTTTCTAAAAATGCATAGATAATCTTCAAATTAAGGCATGACCACCCTCTCTTGATTTACAAACCCAATTCTACTAACCCCTGATTTTTGGGATGTTACAATACAGATACCTCAAAAATGGTATCAATAATTTTTTAGGATTTCTAAAAACAGAATACAAGTTTGGTCTCAATTTTTTTAAGGGTATCGATAATTTCAAAAATATCAATACTTGGTCAAAATGGTATCAATACTTTTTTAACTCAAGCAATTCTAACTTGTTTGAAAATCATTTTGATGTGTTAAAATGATTTTAACTTGGTTGAAATCATTTTGACTAGGTTAAAATCATTTTAAATTGATTTTAAAAATTTTCAAATTTTTCTAAGAGTTTAATGTAAGTATTCAAAATTTTATCTCTTAGACTTTAAATTTAAAAATCATTTTGTCAAATTTAACTTATATTAAAAATACTTCAATTTGTTATATTAAAATCTTATATTAAATAAAGCTTGGTTTTACAAAATGAGACTATGGAAACTAACCTTGTTATTCATAATGTCTTGGGATGCAACTCCACTAATAGCCTTTTAAAGGGAGACCCAAGTAAAGTGGGTTGTGAAGTTGTAGTTGTTACTTAGACGGTTCTAATATAGAAGTATATCTACATTGAGTTTGTAGAAGGATAATGTGAGCAATGGAGTTTCTAAAGAAGCCTAATTGAGGATGACTATGGTCGACCAAGGCCTCCTATAGAATCATAGTGATCAGGCCCTTTCTGTCTTAGACCTATGTAAAAATTTAGCGGTGGTCATAAAGAAAAATATTTATCGAAGCATTAATAAGCTAGGTCATGTTGAAGTTGTTGAGAATCAAAATAATTCTTTATCAGTCCTGAGTAGTTCTTCCATAAAACCCCCGAGTAAACAACAACCAAATCGTAAATCCAATAAATTGAAAGTTCGTGTCTCGAAATTGAAAGTTCATGGGATGTGTAAGGTTCTTAATGGAGAGGCTATCGGTTGTTTGGCTGATAGTCTGAATATGGACATGGAAAATTGTTGGGTTTTCAACTAACGACAATGGTTCTAGGTTTACCAGCTATGAAAGCAGCCTTGGGTTTGGGATTACCAGCCATGCAAGCGTCCATGAAAGATGACAATCTGAACTCTACTTGGGTCAGTTACTATTGGTTATCTGCTCTGTCCCTATGTTGTTTATGATGATTAATTCCTTCCTGGTTTGGAAATGTTAATGGGGTGGTAGTGTTAAATTTGTTAGAGTTCTTAAGGAGTATATTAGAGACAATAATCCTGCTCTGATTGCTCGTATTGAAACTAGAATTAGTGGTGCTAAGGCTGATTGGATCATTGCTAAGTTTGGTTATCTGTATTCTTATCGAGTTGAGGCTTGTGGTTTTGTTGGGGGATGGGGATTTGGCTTTGTTAGAAGGAGAATCTTGATGTGCATGTTGTTTTGAATCATGTTATATATGGTAGCCCACAAGTTAGTAAATAGAGAGTACTTTGGAAGTGTTTTAAGGGTTATTGCGAGTTTCATTGATGGACTGGATTTCGATTGGTGATTTTAACGTCATTCTCTCTTTTGAGGAGAAGGCTGCTGGCGTCAAAACCCAAAAAGGATGGTTGTACGTCATTCCTTGATTTTATTGTTGCTTATCATATGAATATCTGGGCTCCAAAGGCCCTCAGTTTACTTGGAACTGAGAGAGTAAGTATGAAAGGTTGGATAGGGCTATCAATAAGTAGGAAAAAGGGCTGGGTCTTTCCAAATGCACCAGTTTTTCATTTGGAACGCTTGAAGTCGGATAATAGGTCACTTTTCCTTTCATTGCAGTCGGTGGAGGACCGAAAGGGATTTGGTCGTTTCATTTTTTGTGAGTTCTTGATCAGATTTAGTTACGAATAATTTGGGCAACTCTTTGACAGTCGCAAAGAACATTTCAAAATTTGTGCCTACTATTCAACGATAGAAAGTGTTCGGGAATATCGTGCTTACCACTCAATATTTTAAAAAACATGTAAAGTTTTTATTTAAGTTCAATCAAGAATGATTAATTATACAATAACAAATATAATTTATATTTTTTCCTAAATTATATAACATGCTTATATTATATATGCATAAACATAATTATCGATTTAATTCCATACAATTACATATAACATATAAAAAAGTTAGAAAATTAAGTCGCCTTTGACTAGCCAATAGTTTCCATGCTATCCTAAGGAAAAAAAAAATAAGATTACGAAAATTTTCTCAAAGCATTCTTTGGGCCCTTTGAGTAAAAACAAAATATCATGTGGGTTTCGCAAAAAATAATCCAAAACCCAAAAATTCAAACAAAGTTCAAAAAGCAACTGCCATCATCGGTTGAGCCAACAAAGTTGTCGCTATTAGTTAAGCTACCACCGCGGGCTAGCATCAATCACTGCTGGTCTTTTTTTATTGCCGCCATCCATCACTGGAGGCTTGACTTTCTCTATTCGATTTCAGTCTATTTCCTACTCACATCAAATTTTCTAATTTTATAAAAATAAAAATAAAATATTTATGCGAAGATGATAGTCCACGATTTATTTACAAACCCAAAAATTTAAAAAGCCGAAATTACAATTAGTTTAATGCTAGGAAGCACAACTTTTAACAAAATTACTTTATAATAAATTAAATAAAACATGCATCTATTCGCATACATAACAGTCCAAAACATGCATATAAGTTAAGAATGGTACTTCTTATTGTATTTAATCAAACAATGAGAGAAAGAGAAAGTTCAAGATCAATTTATATTATAAACATAATACAACTTGGCTCGATAACAATTATTATAAAAATTAGTTTAGAAAACAGTGTTCTAAGCATAATAGAAGTTTAAATTTTTTTCTCAAAATCGAGCAAAGTGATATTTATAGTAATAAACTTTTAACCTAATTATTACCTACACTTTGTGAAACGCATTCTAGGTCATTTCCTGGCTTTCTACTAATCAGTCTTCTCCGTTATCCTTAAACCTCGAATTGCTTTAAGTGCGAGCTCAAACAAAATGAATCGAACACACAAAATGAAAACTTTTTATTAACTTTTAGTATGATAGTCGATACTCTCTATTAAATCTAGAAAATGTGAGCTTTTTTAGAAAATAAATTTATTTTATAAATAAATTGAAACTATTTTCTCATAGAATAACAATGGTTAATGGTTGCATGTAATTTAGTCATCCATAGAGCCTATTTATGGCAAAATAGTATAAGAGTTATACTTAAACAAGGGGTAATTAAATAATAATATTTTAATAAAAAATACAGTATTCCACTGTATCTAGAATACAAGAGGCAATGTCATACCCTTATTAGGACTAGGGTTTGTCGCCCCCCTCACATGGGATGGACCTCGAGACTCATCTTGTGTATTAGATACAATTATATTGTTACTTGGACTTTTATCCAACACTTGTAATTTATCCAACTTAATAACCATTTTTTTCTATTTCCTAAAATATTAATTATTTAAATAATTAAATTTAATTAATTAATTTAACCAATTAAATAATTTTTCAACCCAATTCTAATTCCGTTAAAGTTATGGTAACTTTACCATATTAGAATCTATGATGAAATATACTTAATTGTCTCAATCCATAAAATCACGATGACTAATTAAGTTAATTCTCATTTTGCACTTTAATTATTTAATTAGAATAAAATAAATAATAAATTTGAAGAAATTAATTTAAATTTTAATCATCTTTTGTACTTAACGACAAACGCATTTACTGTGAATGGTGATACATGCAATCGATTTTTATTGGTTTATTATTTTAATTCATTCCATAGTAAGGTTCTACGTGCAACTCGTTTTGGGTTATCTCAAGCTGGCGGTGGGAACAATTGAGCATATATAATTAGGGATCAAATAATTTGTAATTAAATTTCATCTTTTCGCCTATTAATTGCAACATTATTTAATCATAACCATTCCACTATAATACCATGATTGAACTCTCCTTTATAATATACCATTACGAAAGCAACTCAATAAGTGTTCGTCTAATGACCTTGTCGTAAGTGTATGTTACCTTAATAAGATATCCTTAATCTCTTTGGGTTAAATTTTTCACCCAATATAATCCTAATTTATCTAATGGTAACCATTACTTTCTTCGTGAAAAAGTCAATTACAAGCAAATAGTAATTAAATCATTTGCCCTATACAAATGACCCATTTTCACGTTACTTTTTCAACAACCATGTAATGCCAAAGAGAGGATATCATTTACCTTTATAGAGCTACACTTCTATTGTTTTTGAAAGATGCTACATCATGCAGAAGTTGCATACCCAAGGAATTGTCTTTCAGTTTCTTAACTATTTGAACCCAAGCTTTTAATACATCAAAGTATACGAGTCATGCATACATAGTCCCTCATCTACTTAGGATTAAGTATGTCACACTATGAATGTCACAAGTGAATAAATCGATAAACGGATTTAGGATAAAATTAACTTGGGTCTTATTCAATGTATTGTCAATCTAGACAATCACATCTATGTCTCTATCTTTTGGGAGTTATCCCTTTCAATACCAAAGACAAGACATCTCCCAAATTGGACACAATAGACAACATAATAATCTTTCAATAGGATTGCTCAATTTCAATAAGACTATGAACTTGACCTACCACAAATTGTAGTGGCAATCTAAGTACTTTTCAACATTTAACAAGCTTATTTTTAAGTCGTTTCATGTTTAATTATTGCATTTCCAGTTTTCTTAGCTTAGATTCAAATCATTACAAAATAAGTGTTTTTACGCAATATTTCGAGTTAGTTGACCTATTGAGCCAATATCAGCCTTAAGTGGTAATAACGATCTAATTGAGTGTGCAGAAAACCTATTTTCAGGCCCAAAAGTATCAGGAATGACAGTCGAGTTGTAGCACAATCAAACAAACACAAGAATTTATATTCGAAGTTCAATGTCATGATATGCACTAGGCTGTGTTGCGACACAAGTCTGATGAAGGGAAAAAATTAATTAAGGGTGTTTCCATCCGTGCAATCCATATGTAGAGTGATTAAGGTTTGTATTTGACCTAAAATGGGCTACTAACTTTTCCTATAAATAGTTAAGCCTAGGTCAAGCTTGGGAAGATTTTGGCCAATCCATTTTAGATTTTTAGTTTAGTAGCTTAGGATTTTGACTTAGTTTTATTTTATTTAAAAATATATTTGTTGTTATTCGACTTGGATTTGATTTGAGTCCAAGTCTTTGTTATTTAGTATTTTCATAATTTTCTTTTACATTTCTCTTGTAAACTACGATATCTCAACAATTGTTAAAGGATTTCGTGGATCCAAGCACATCTAGTTTATCAAACCAATCAATTTCTATCCCTCTCTCGTTTTAATTTATTTTGTGTGTTTTGCATGATTAAGTTAATTCTAATGAAGATGGGAATTGAATTGATGATTGGCTAAGCCCTTTAGGGAGATTAACGAGAGGATGTCAGAGTGATTAATAGAAGAATGAGAGTTCCCCATATGAATTAGTTGGTATAAATTATTGTGTGCTTAAACCCTAGGATTGACGAGCCTAGGAAGTATTCTAGGTTAAACGAGGTCGAGAGATAAGTTTGTCGAGTAAATCGTAATTTATCCCGGTCAAGAAAGTGAGGTATGAAGATAAGTTAGTATTGGTTGATTAGATAGGTAGTAGAGGCCGGAAGGTAATACTATCGAGTTAATAACTAATTCCCTAATAAAACCCAAGTTCTGAAGTTAATTACAACAACTGAAACGAGTTAATATTCATTTTGTTACTCGAGATTTTTTTATTTTTCAATTTTGTTTTCATAGTTTAATATTTATTTTATGGCTTTAATCTTTAGATATAATTATCGTAATATAGTTTTTAATGATTACTGTTTGGATCTATTACTGTAGATGATATTTTTAGATTTAATTCATCCTCCCATGGATACTATCCTCGGAGTACTTCCAATACCCCGTTGTACATTTACTATATTATAAGTTGACCCATATATTTGTGAAAACCGCTGCTATATTTCTATATCTTTTTGTTGCAACATTTCCAGCCTAAAATTGGAACGTTTGGCAAGAGTTAGAACTATTTAGATTTTCTACTAATACAAGTTGTCTTCTCCCATTATGATCGACCATATAATGCAACTTAATATTAGTTACATGTTAGATAATCAATGAGTCAATATTTGCTTACATTTTGCTTTTTGCGCAAAAATCATTGGGGACAAATACAAAAGATATTAATGTTTAATGGAATTTTATTTAAACCAATCTATTCAAAAAAAAATTACAATTATAAATGACGAATAAACTACACTTAAGGCACTAGATTCCAATAGGATCTCTTCTCGGTCTCACCTAGTTCATAGCTTACCTCTCGGACTCGCTATTTAGCGCTAGAGTATCAAGTTCTACACAATTGAATCTCTTCTTGGTCTTTTGAAGTCTTCAACTAGAGGTGTCAATTTTAGTTTACTAAGAAATTTAATACAGTCGAATAATTAACTAATAAAAAATACATACTAACCCCAATTAGCTACTAGCATCACAATCGACCATTAAGAGAATTTAGAACACCATGGAATTAAAAATACAAGCAACCATACTATACATTTAGTTGATAAAAATGATTAAGAGCAAGAGTTTAGATATGCTCATTCACGGAGACAGTCAATTCTAGAGCTGGAGCTTGCTTTGATCTCCATTTACATTTCCATCAATAAGAAAGAGTTGCAAAAGCTACAACACACTTACTCTCTAAAAAGTTTTTACGAAAAAATCTGAAAACACTCTACGAATTCTCTCTAACAATCTCTTCTGTCTTCTTTTTTAATTATTTCTTATACCAAAGGTTCTTTTATATAAATGAGTTAAAAGACCTCTTAGCACTCTTTCAAAATGAAACTTTCTAAAGGATAAATGACTAATTCCCTTAAAATTCTTTTAAGTAATCGTCAGTAACAACAGATCTACAACGTAACGTCGCAACCTCTATTTTTACAATGTCATGGCATGACGAAGATACATTCTCCCGAGTAAGGGTCATGGTGCAGATGTCGCGTGCTCAAAGTTTGCATGTTGCGACTTAATGAGACATCACGACTTTCAATAGTTTCATGTCATGACACCACTCACTATTTGACACACCTCCAAGTGTTGTTCATTCCTTTCAATGTTGTAGCATTACATTGGTCACTCTCTTCCTTTAGATTCAAACAATGAGTTAGGTCGTGACCTTTGTTCACCCTAGGGCATCTTCCAATAACCTCTCATGTTGTGATGCCAAGCTTCCTTACGCTGCGGCCTAACTTTCTGCTTTGCTCAACTCTCTAAGCCTTATGCAAGCTAGCCTTTAACTCACCTTTATATTCAGACACACTCCTTTAAGTACCACTTATTAACTAAACACTAAAATGACATAAATATGCTAAAATGAACACAAAAAACCCCACTATACCAATAGAAAACTATAAAGAAACTTAATACTAAAAGACCTCGGTTTCACTTGAAAATAAGCTAAAACAAGCAAGGAGAGACCGTAATTTCATACACCAATTTACCCTCAATCAATATCTTCCTTGTTTAGTTACTAAGCATTTATGCTAATGTGTTGTAGTTTCTTGCACATAGATTGATTGTGGATCATATGAAACCATGTATACTTTGGGGGTTTCTATCACCTTAGCAATGCTTGAAGAGTATGTATTAATTCTTTAAGTGTTGTTTTTTATAGTTTGGAATTTACATAAGTTGAGTTTTATTAATATAAAGTTTGTAAGTTTTAAATTTAATCCAATGAAGTCCACACCATATTGGAGCTTTCTATTTACGTCTTCATATTTGTAATGATTTAAAATGTTCATTGGGCCATAAATTATATTATATGATTTTTGAATTTTATATGATTTTGTTTGGAACCCATAGATATGATTTAATAATGTTTATAAGTGGTTTAGAGTCAAAATTTTGGTCCCGTGGGTCCAGTGTCTGGTACCCTTAATTAGTAAACACTTGGGCAAACAAAAAACAAGATTCCACAGTAAATTGGCCTAGGCACAGATACATAGCCCTATGTCTCGATACCCTAGGATTGAGCATCGACACTTACTATTTTAGGTATCGATATCTGGCATTGGGAAGTGCCCCTTACATGTTTCGACAATTTTGACCCTTAGACACCTTTGATCATCCTTAATAGTTTCTAAATGATTTTAAAGCTGTCAATATCATATTGTATTATTTTTATAATTTCTTTTAAATTATTTTAATTTTCAATTTATTGTAAAACTCCTACCTTACTCAACTCGAATGCCTTCGATTTAAGCCAAAGAACTTAGAACTTTTGTTTTATGAGTTGGATATGTCTCTATATGTATTCAATGAGCCAAAATGATTTCGAATCATAATTGAATATTTTTAATCTCTACCAATTTGATTTATAAAAAATCAATATGTTGTGAAGCGCGTCTTTTTGTAAAAACAAAAATTTTGGTTTAAACAAAAACTCACTATAGCATCTCATATTTGTACCGTTAATTGGTATAGGTAAAGAGGATTAAATTTCTTTTGGTTTTTAGCCTGTAGAGAGATATTAATCTCCCCCATTGGAACATCAATAAAGTTTTGGTTATGTTAATCTATTTGTGAACTAGAGCTCACATTCTAAGCAAGTCGAGGGTTCGATAATAGCAAAAAAAATCATGTTGGTAGAAAGTTGGGAAGCGACCTAGACCACTTATTCTTAAACAAAGGTGCTAATTTGGTAAAAGAGTTATTACTATAAGTAAAACAAAGATTCAATTCTAGAAAAAATTTACTTTTTCTCCTGTGTAAAAAATCATTTTTTAAATTTAATTTTTCAAAAAGATTTAAAGTTAAGTCTCACTAACAAATAGTTCCCTATTTACGTTGATATATGCATGGATGGGCTGAAATTTATTAAATTCCATTTACCAAAGTGGCCAATTTTTAAGTTTGGGAAATCAATCGACTTGCGCTACTTTTTGGATAGGACTAGACGCTTCTGGGTCAAGATGTCTTCAAGGAATTCGAAGATATATCTCTTTGAATCGCACTATTTCAAGTTTGGGAGCTCGAGTTATTACTGTTTTAGTGAAGAGTATGCGAACAGAAGTTTTGGACGGGATTATTACGAAAATTATGAGTTTTGAGCTTTTAATTCAAGTTTAAATCATATTGGGTTCAACTTTTAGGCTTAATTTTTATTATATATCAGCCTAATATTGTATTTATTAGGTTTTATTATTTTATTATTTATTTATTCTAAATTTTGGATATTGTTTAAGTATTTCAAGTTATTTAGGAGTTTTATGTTTCTTAGTCAAACAAGAAAGTTTAGTTTAAAACTACTACTTGTTTAGATTAATTAGAGTTTTAGTGTACTTTAGAGTTTTATTTGAATGTACTTAGCTACCATATAAAAAGGTTTCTTCATTGTTCATTAAAGACACGATTGTTTTCATTAATAAAGTTTTCAACTTTGGGACTTAGTTTCTCTGTGCAAGATTTCTTTCTTGTGATATTTAGAAGAAGTTCTCTTCTTGATTTTTCTTCAAGGAATCGTTGGAATTCATTCTTCATCCTTGTATCAATAATTATTTCTTGGAACGTTGATTAGAGCTATTGATTGAGTTTGTTGGGTTTTATATCTCAGAGGGTTCAATTCGACACTTATTCATCTATCCATCATATCCATCGGTTTAATTGATTCATCTTTAACTTTTATTTTTTTCTTATTTTTAATATTTATTCTTAGTTTTTAAATTTCTTCTTTTAGTGTTTTCATTTTCTTTAATTTCTAAATTTGTTTACTTCTTCTTTACAGGTCAGATTTAATATTTCTTTCTCGATTCAAACAACTTAAATAGGTTCCTACTTTCGCTTCCCCTCTTTATCATTTGGTATCAAATTTGAGAGCTTTTCAGTTGTTTCCTTGTGCTATATAATTTTTTTTGCCAATTTCACTTAAACAGTCTATAAAAAACAGAAACAAATTAAAATAGAAAAAATTTGGGACTGAATTTCGTGCCCACAATTTTTTAGATATGATATTTATCATATAAAGAGAATTTAATTTAATTTTCATGATTGTAGCACATTGGGAACACCTTGAACAAAAAATTTAAGTTGTTTTTCATTGTTTCAGGTTTTCGATTAGATAGTTTATTTTCTTTCATTCTAGCATTAGGTTTTCTTTTATTTTAATCTTTTATTATTTTATTATGCATTCTAACAAGAGATAAAGAGTTGGATAAGAGAGTCCTAGATGAGATTTAGGTAAATAAGGGTTTACTCACTAAGTTCTATCCAACTTACCTCTTCTTCTTGTTTTAGGTAAACAGATTAAAGGCTGCGACAAGAGGGACAACGCCAAAGCTACAACAAAAGAGTGAGAGATGGTTTGCTATGCATACAGAGCAAAAGGGGAGCAGCATATTCAAGTCTGATAGAAATATTTTGATTACGTTACAAAAATTGTTTATAAACCTTATGGCATGTACAAAATGTGTTAGTATTATAAACACTGCTAGTAACATTGCTTAGAGGCAGAATAAGTGGAGTAATGTAAACAAGTGGGATATATGTACTTTTGAGTCCTCATCAAGTGAAAGGTCTTTTTCAATGGTTGTAAGCATATGTTGTACGCCCAAACATAATTTTTTTGTGCAATGTTACTAAATAAGATGTATTGTTGAAAGTTGTATGTTTTGGTTAAGTATAAGTTTATGTTTGAGTGGTAACACCTGAGATCTGGATCTGGCAAATCAGATCAGGTTGACAGTGTTACAAATAATATCAGTTGTGATTGTAAATCAGCGAGCTATTTGGAATTGCGATTGTAAATCAGCTAACTCAAAAAAAATTGTTCATTATCGTAAATCAATGAACTTAGGTTGTGATCATAAATCAGCGAACCTTATTAATAACAGTTGTGATCATAAATTAACGAGCTATTTGGAGTTGCGATCGTAAATCAGCTAACTTAGAAAAGATTGTTTGTGATCGTAAATCAATGAACTTAGGCTGTGATCGTAAATCAGGGAGCCTTAATAATATCAAATGTGATCGTAAATCAGCAAGTTGTTTGGAGTTATGATCGTAAATCAGCTAACTCAGAGAAGATTGTTCCTGATCGTTAATCAATGAACTTAGCTTGTGAACGTAAATCAGCAAGCTGTTTGGAGTTGCAATCATAAATAAGCTAACTTAGAGAAGATTGTTTGTGATCATAAATCAATGAACTTGGGCTGTAATCTTAAATCAGTGAGCCATAATAATATTAGTTGTGATCATTAATCAGCGAGTTGTTTGTCATGTTTTTTTACTTCCTGTCTGGGCAAATTAAATAACATTTGCAAAAAAAAGTATCTTTATTGAAAAATGGAGTAAAACATTTATATATAATTTTTTTCAGATGGCGAGAATTCCATGTACAAGGTAGAACAGGACCATCCAGTTTTGCTATTCTATGAACTCCATAGCCTATTTTCTTAACAACTTTGTAAGGTCCTTCCCAATTAGGAGCCATTTTTCCTTTTTTTTGATGCTGGGAAATTAGCTTCATTATTTCTCAAGATTAGATCAGTCACTTGAAATCGTTTGTTTTTTTACTCCAGATTTGTAGTATTGAGTGACATGTTGATCTCGCGCAGCATTCCTGATTTCTATTGTCTCCCTAATTTTATAAATAAGATCTAAATTGAGTATGATGGCTTCTTTGTTGGCATTTTCACCAAAATGAGATGTCTTGTGGGATCGTAGGCCTGTATTAGTAGGTATTACTGCTTCTGCCCCATATATAATTGAAAATGTTGTTGCCCTAGTTGTTGTGAAGAAGGTGTTCACAGGGCCCAAATAATTCCTGGTAGCTCTTCTAGCCAAGCGCCATTGGCTTCATCAACCTTTTCTTTAAAGCTATAAGATTTTCTTGTTCATTGCCTCTACTGAACTGTTTATTTGGGGCATTTTCACAGAGCTTTGAGCAAGTGATATTTGTAAGTCGTTACAGAAGCTCTTAAATTTTTCCTAGAATTAAGTTTCATTGTCTGTTATAATCAAAAACGGGATGCTGAACCTGTAAACAATGGATTCCTAGACAAAAGATCCCATTTTCCTCTCTGTTATTGTAGCCAAAGCTTCAGGTTCTATCCATTTAGTAAAATGATCCAAAGCGACAATTATAAATTTTTTTTCTAAACTGTGGCTACTGAAAATGGACCCAAGATATCTATTCCCCAAGTTTCAAATGGCCAAGGACCAGACATCATTTGTAGAGGCTCTGTTGGTGATCACTACACCGGAGCATGTTTCTGGCAAGAATTACAAGTACGAACCATGTTGTGACCTTCTTTCTATATGGTTGGCCAATAATATCACTTCTTGAGAACCTTTTCTGCTAACACTCTTCCCCCTAGCTAATTGCCACATATTCCCTCTTGTATCTCCCTTATGACATATTCAACTTCAGTGGGACTAAGGCATATCAAAAATGACTAGGAGTAACTCTTTTTATAAAGTACACCCTGTAAGATGATATATCTAAAAGTGATAGATCGAATAGTTTTAATTGAATGAAAGTTAAATAACTTGCAAATACCAGTATGCATTAAATGTAAATAACATCATACCTTGCAGCTTTATGTTGCACTTTGGCTAACTCTTTTTTGTTCAACTATTGATTTCCCCCTTGTAAGGCTTGTATTATAGGGGTCATTCATGTTTGTTCTTGATTTAAATCAAGCACTTGCTAACTGTCACAGCTTGGGGTGGCTCTATGTTCTAACAGGATATTCCCTCTTTGCTCAATAGTTATAGAGGACGCCAACTTAGATAAAATGGCATCTTTGGTGTTCTCTATCTTGGATAATTGTCTAACTTCTGCCTTATCAAATTGAGTGTGTAGTTGGGTAGTTATGGCATGGTACTTCTTTGGACTAACCTTTTTTACTTCATATTGCATGTTCATTTACTTCGCTACAAACTGAGAATCAATGTATATTATCAGCTCCTTCACCCTCAGCTGTCGAGTTAGTTGTAGCCCAAAAATTAAGGCCTTGTACTCTACAGTGTTGTTAAATGCCTAGAAAGCAAAGGAAAGTCCATATTTCTATTCATTCTCATCAAGGTTTATAAGGATAGGGCCCTCTTCCGATCCCATCTTGGCTCTTAAGCCATCATATAAACTGTCTAGCATTTCGACTTCCCAACTGGGCTAGTTTGTCCCTATGATGAGCTAACTACATCTTGTATAATCAACAAAAAAATTTTAGAGTCAAATATATAATTGTAATGAAATGTCATGAGACAAAGTGAGCATTGTTCAAATAAAATTTCAATAACCAATGTAACCTACTACTATATCATATATGTGAGTAATAGTAGGGTTAAATATAAAATTAGTACCCAAACTTGTTCACTTCTCCCAAATTGGTACTTATGGTTTTTTTTGTCCCAAATAGGTACCTGAAATTTTTTTGTCAACTAAATTGGTACCCGAGTCTAACACCGTTAGTTTTTTTGCTGATGTGGCAACGTTGGCCAATTGTGGGCTGTCACGTGGCGTCCTCTTATACCTTTTTTTTTCTTTTTTTTTATTTCCCTCCTTTTCTTTTCTTTTTCTACCACTACCTTTTCCTTCTTTCCTCTTCACTCTTCTTCATAGCCCAATTTAGGGGCCAACTGTAATGAAGAACTGACACCATATTCTTGGGTTTTTTCTTGGCTTTTCAAGAAAAAGATTAATTTTAGGTGTTTCAAGTTCTGGGTTTTCAGCATTTTACTTTGAATCAATGTTTTTTTTAATTTTTAAAACAAATCCTCTCCCAAATCTTTTCCTTTTCATGGTTTTCTTCAAATGGGTGTTAAATTTATAAGGTGTTTTAGTCAAAAATCGTAAACGTAGTGGTAGTTTTTCATTGCTCCTTACAGACAGTGCAACACATATAGTTTTGTTTATTTCCACCCTCGCTATTGCTTCCACTGCAGCTTTCAACGTCAGTGGTTGCTCGTTCCATCCAACATTATGAATCTCCATCTGTAATAACTGATCAATTAATCACTCAAACCCATAACCCAACAGAAACTCGAACATAGTCGGGGGTAACAGCCTCAAACCCGACCCAGATCCGTTATCATAATAAACCTCAAACCCTCTCCCATTTTGTTCAACACTCGAATCTCCCCCAGAAGGATAAGACGTTGTCGTTCTATCGCGTAAGACAATAATAGGGTTAAAAGGAGATTGATTCCTACCACTACGACATCTATGGCAAAGAACAACAGTTTCGGGACTAGGATTAGCATAAACTACTGTGGTTGTAAACACATGTGCCACTTCATTATGATAATCGATCTCTTCAATGAACCCACTATATTCAAAATTAAAAGAAGAAAACCCCAAAATTAACCTGATTCAGAACTAATTCACTCCCATTTTAGGAGCAACAATGGTAGTCGCTTTTACAACCAGACCCTTAAAGGACCTTTGAGTTAAAGACCCTGGCTTTAAAGATCCAAAGGAAGAGAATTTCACAATGGATGATGGCCTTGATCATTGAAATAAAGCCAATTTCTTGATTGATACTGTCATTGATGATGCTATTAACTAAGATGTGACCATTTTTGTAATGAAAATTTTCCTAAAAGAGTGAAAATAAATACAAGGAAGATGAAAAACAAATATGAAGAAGACAGAAAGGCGGCTAGGGAAAAGAAAAAGAAGAAAAGAAAAAGGGAAGAAAATGAAGGAAAATGAAAAAGAAAAGAAAAAAGAAAAAGATGTACAATAGAACACTACGTGGCGCACATGATTTGCTAGCACTACCATGTCAGCAGAAAACTAACGGCGTTAGACTTGAGTACCAATCTAGTTGATGGAAAAAAGTTCATGTACCAATCTTGGAAAAAAAAACCATAAGTACCAATTTGGGAGAAGTAGACAAGTTCAGGTACCAAATTTATATTTAACCCGTAATAGTATTTCAAATTAAAGAGCTACGTGTAGGGTCTGGCGATCTATGGAAAGAACATTCTACCATGAAGTCGGCTTTTACTGTTGTTCTCAGGGCGTACTCTATTCCAAATTCTGCTAGCTTAATTCCCTATTTTGTCATTCTTCCTGAAGTATTTACCCTAGATAATTTCTTTAATGGGTTGGTTTATCATGACTGTCACAGGATGGGCTTGAAAATATGGTCGCAACTCGTGAGCTACCATTACTAAAGCAAAAATGAGCTTCTCCATCTTTGAATATCTCTATTCGCCATTCTACAACACTTTTCTAACATAGTATATGGGAAACTAGTGAACCCCTTCTGTCCTGATCAAGACTGTTGCTACTATTTCTTTAGACATTGCCAAAAAACGAGAAAGGGTTTTACCCACTCACGACAACATCAAAAGTGCTGGAGCTGTTAAGTACAACTTAAGTTGTTCAAAAGCAGCCTAACATTCCTTTGTCCAATTGAAAGAAGTCCTCAGTGCCTTGAAGAAAGGCAAACACTTATCTTTCATTCTAGACACAAACCTGTTCAATGCGACCACCCTCCTTGTTAGACTAAATGTTTTTAATATCTTCGAGGGAGACATATCTAGAATAGCTCAAATCTTCTCAGGGTTCACTTCTGTACCACTTTCTGAAATCATGAAGCCCAACATTTGTCTGCCCTTAACCCAAAGACACACTTCTCTATATTCAGATTCATGTTATAAGCTCGCAGAAAAATGAAAGCTTTAGACAAACCCGCAATGTGCCCCTTCAAAGTAGTACTCTTCACTAACATATCATCTACATAGACCTCAATACTGTTGGAACACCAGTACCCCTACGGCGCAGCGGAAAAATAAAACATTCGGGAATCCTAACAATGGATCCATGTGTGAGGAACGAATTGGGGTGAAATAAAGGTTTCAAAATTATCGAATCTTTATCCTAAGTAGACAACAACGCCTCAGCAACGAGTAATCTGATCTACTATCGAACCAAGCCGTAATCTATCGTGATTCTGACCTCTACGTAATCCATCCAATTAACAATGAACGGAAGGAATGCCCAATACTGTTTTTGAAAAAGACATTGCTTTGACAGCTGCTAGATCCCAAGCAAAGAAAAAACGGGATTTTTATATCTATTTTTAGGGTTTTTAGAAATTAAATAAATATAACAATGTTTTAAACCGAAAATTATAATTACATTAATTATAATAATGATTTCGGTAAACTATATATTTATTTGAATTTATATACTAACCAAATTCATGTTCTCATTATGCGTACAACAACCTTGTACATAATGTGTCCGATATTTGATTACCCAATTAAATTAATTCTATAATTAATTTAATTCAAGCGACAGCCAAACACAATACCAACTATGTTTTATTTTGTTTATTTCAACTATAGGGTATGACCCTGTAGGTTCTTCTAACGTTAGCAGTAATACTAGAACGATTCTAATGTTACAAACAATGAGTGGCACCTAGCAATGCATCATCGCTACCAAAGTCATAAGAAATCATGATTCGACATAACCTTTTTATGATTAACCTTTCATGCAATAATCCTTAAGTCCTTTCTCTCTGGATTAGACACAAGTCATGGAATAGTCACACTTATATAGTCCATTCCATGTTCCTTGATATCTTAAGTAGAATATGACATACAAATAAGTATGACATCTCATATCAGCTTATTTGAGCATGGCCGTGCATTTCTAGTCTCACTCAATCAAGTGGTCTAAGATATTACTCCCATTATGTAAGAGGGACTTATCCTATATCGATCAACCATATCCCTCTACATAGATCGTGGTATATCTAACATCAGCCTTTATAGAACAACCAGTTGCGGTGTACGTTTGACTGTATCAAAATATACAACTCATGATGTTGGGATTATGATGATCTCAAGTCTGAGGATCATATACATATTAATCACTATGAGTAATGTTGCGACAATTACATAATAATCCAAGAAACATACTCATAATGGGTCAATCCAATATGTTGTTCTATAACACACATATTCATGCATCGATTTTGACATTCCATATCAATAACAACTCTTTATCATCAATCAACCACATGTTAGTCTTAATGCATTATTGTTGTCCTATCCAACAATAATACTTGACTAAGGACCCTTTAAGAATAATCATATTATTCTCAGGACATTATTATAAAACAATTTATTTATACACACAAAAAAGAAACTGAAATAATAATGGTAATGCCTTATATTAATAAACATGATAAATCAAGTATGTTAATATAAACATCTCATGATTGATCTTTGGGCATACTCTAACAAATACTGCAACCAATTTGTTCCTTAAAAATCTTATTAACCAGTTGTTGATATGTTTCTCCTGGATTCTTCAACCCAAAAGGCATAACCCGATAGAAAAACAGACCCTCATCTGTAACAAAGGTTGTCTTATCCAGTCTCTAGAGCCATGAAAATTTTATTATACCCTGAGAATGCATCCATAAAGCTCATGAACTTGTGGTCTGCCGAAGCATCCAGTAACTTGTCAATTGAGGTTAAAGGAAAACTATATTTTGGGCAAACCTTGTTGAGACTAGTAAAATCAATGCACATTCTCCATAACAACATTTTCGCCATAAAAACATTTGATACCCAGTCAGGGTACGCCACTTTCCTAATAAATCCTGCTGAAAGCAATTTACCCACCTTCTGTTTGATGGCCTTCACAACTTGTGTAGTGAACCCTCTCATTTTCTACTTAACCAGCTTGACCTCAGGGAACACATTCAGTCGATGCACAATCACCTGAGGGTCCACACCAAGCATGTATGTTGTTGACCATGCAAAACTTTTTGAATTCTCCCTCAAGCACTGTACTAAGTCCTTCTTTTCTTCCTCTGCTAATGCTAATAAAATCCTTACCAACCTTTCCGTGTCATCATAAAATAATTGCAGGGTTTATGTGACCTTTGCTGCTTCTAGCTTGTAAAATTTTTTCTCACTTCTAACATCCAAACTATCTAAATCTAAAACCTGACTAGCCACCTCTACCTACTGTAACTTTTTTCTTGTAGCTCATGTTCACAAGTCTGTTTAATTGACAACATATGACACTGTCTAGCTAACCACTAGTCAGACTTCATGAAATCTATCCCCGTCCTGTAGGGACTTGATCTTCATGCAAAAGGTGGAAATCATCATTCTAACCATTCTTATAATAGGATTCCCAAAAATGATGTTGTAAGCCATAGGATGTTCTACCACAAAGAATTGAACATATTTTGTAGTAGTGCGCTCGCCATCCCTAAGGGTAACAGGCAAAGTAATACACCCTTTCTCCTCAACTGGATGGTTAGCAAAGCCATATAAGGGCTTGCCTTCTTCAAAGCCTTCTTTTTTAGCCCTAACCTCTAATAAGCATCCCAAGTTAAAACCTCTACAGTACTTCCACTATTAACTAGAATCCTTTTAGCCTCTAATCTTAAAATAGCTTTTGTCATGACCATAGGGTCATTTCCTTCCTCACCACATACTGAATCCTCATATTCCTTATTAAATTCCACCCACAATTAACTGACATAACGCTCTTAAGATGAGCTTTCTTTTCGGGTTGGAGGTCCCCCGCTCTTCATCTATGTTAGTTATTACATGTATCATGCCTCTAGCTTTCTATTTACCTTTATTAGTACCTCGCGGAATCTGACCTAACGGCGAGGTCTTTTTGGCTACAAAATATTTTAGCCTATTGTTTCTATTAGCCTCCTTTATAGCATCCTTCAAAGAGAGGTAATCCTCATTCTTATGTCCTCTATCATTGTGGAAACTACTTCTGTTCTTAAGTTGGATATCAATTGGTTGGGTCGCATAGGTGGTAGACTTAGCAAAATTCCCAAACTTCTTACCTGATTAAAAAAGTAGGTGCGCGAAGCATTTAACAGAGTGTAAGCTTCAAATTGCCCATGATGTAAGCTTCAAATTGCCCATGAAGAACATACCTTCTTGTGTGCTCGCCCTCAGGCCTCTGAAATACCCTTATTGATTCATTCTACGAGTAATTCCTCTGTTTCCCCCCACTTTGGACCCGTAAACTCTAAGAAGGACCTTGCTGGTCACGCGCACTCTAGCGACCCCTAAATTGCCTATCATCTCTCTGAAAGGTGTTACGAGCTACTCTTCTAATTTCCTCTGCCTCAACGAACTTATGTGTCCTCTCATATAAGTTAGCCAAACTCTATGGTCTATTCTCAATAAACAAATATTGCACATGTTCATTTTGAACTCCCATAATGAAGGCATCAACAACCCATTGGTCATCCAAATTCTTCGTGTTCAATGTGGTTGCATAAAATCATTTCACATAATTCTACAAAGATTCTCCATCTCTTTGTTTTGCTGACATTAAACCCATTGGAGTTCTCAGTATCACCCTATGAGCCTGGAACCTACCCAAAAAAATCTGACCAACTGTGAGAAGCTCTAGATGAAACCCTATGGTATAGATAAATACCAATCTTTCACGTTTCCCTTAAGAGTCATCGAGAAAGCTTTGCACTTCGTCTCATCCGAGGCCACTAACATATTAACATAGTCGTTATATTGCATGAGATATGCTCTAGGGTCCCTTCTACCTTCAAACATCTATTTCGACACTTTGAATTCAAATGGTAGGTTCACAACTTCAATCTTTGGTGAAAAGGGGTTATTAGAACAAAAAAACTAGTCCATGTCTTGTATATATCACGGTGCAATGCATGAACATCTCTATGCAAAGCATCCATATCACTCTACCATAGCTTTGCATGTGCTCTTATAGCCTCCTCCTGGAGGGGCATGACATTAACTTGAATATTAGAATGGTCAAACTGCATATTTCTTCTTAATTCCTTGTTCTATCTTAACAGCTCCTAATGAAACAATTGCTGCTATTCAAACCTTGTACTCTGCTGAGTCATCTGTTCATTCATTAAATTTAATTGTTCCTATAAACAAAATAATTGTTACAATGATGCTCCCTGATCATAGGGAAAGGATGGCCCATACCAGAAAGGGCATTAAGGTTAAAAGAATTAAAAACACCTCCTTAGCCTAAGTTGCCCAAGTTTTCTGGCCGATCAACAAACCAGCCAGCAAAAAGATTCCTATTTTGAGGATAATTGTCGATTTCAGAACCTTCTGCTTGGTCTGATAGGAAGTTGCTAGGGAAATTCTCGTTAGGGTGAGTCATCTTGGTTTTCTGATTTTTTGACGGTTGAAAGTCTACCCACGCTCACCGTACCAAATTGTTGAGTGTTTTTTGTGCGTTTGTCTCGCAAAGAGGGATGATTTCTCTATTTATATGATACAATTCTTGTTCCTAAATGTAATGTCCTAGGTAGGCTCCCATGCATGCCAACGCGTACCTTATTCTATGATCCACAAGTGTTCTCTAGGTGAGGGTTTGCTTGCATGGCAATGCAAACTCACCCTGTGTGAGCTTGTGAAAGGATGTGAACTTCACCACGTGTGAACCCATCATGTGCGAGCCCATGTAAAGATGTGAACTATGAAGGTTACAGATCGGTCCCAGTCAAGTAATCGGGTAGCAGGTCGGTAATAACGAACACCATAACAATTATTAACCTTTAACACACACATATAAATATTACCTCTTATTAAATTTATAACACATATTTAAAGTAACTGAAGTTTAGGGAGTACTCACTTAATCTTCTTGCTTCCATGAATATAGAAAAGACCTCATTAACTTTAATTCAACAATTACTCCTTAGCCTTGCAGCCTCTTCCTTTAACACTCTTTCTGGCTTCCAAATACATGTCAAACCAAATACTATAACACAAGTTACCACAACAACACATATATTGATATCTTAAATATTATAACAAAATATTAGTTTAAACATGAATAATGAGTTAACCAAACCTTTTCACCTTTCTACTGAACTATCTATAGTTGAGTTAAGCCCCACCTTTACCAAAGCCTTCAATTGAAAACTTTAAGATATGGGAATTTTGCGCTAGATGATCTTGTTCAGAATTTCTCACCCAAGATTTAGCTAAAACTTATGGATTTAGCAATGGAGGCTTATGGTTTTTAGAAGGAATTTGGCTTCATTCATTGTTTCTTTGGGTTTTTCAAATGAATAAAATAAATAGAGTAAGAAAGGGTTATCCCCCTTCTATAGTGCTTTCTCGTGCAAATCCATTATAAAACCCATAAATGGCCAAGATTAACTCACCCAACTTACGGACAATTCCAAGAGCTCTTATTTCACCTCCAAAATTTCTAATTTTTATTAAATTAAAAGTATATATAGATGTATATAAACATTAAAAATGTCCATCATATCCTATAAGTTATACAAAAATTATAACTATGATCATTTAGTCATTCTGTTAATTTCAAGGCTTAATATTCATTTAAAATCTCATACTTTCTCCACTTAAAAATAATACAATTTCTATTTTGACTCTATTAATTTCCTTTACTAAAGTAATTTATTTCTAAGGCATTAATTAAGGCATAAAAATATAAAAATATATTCTAGAGTTACAATCAACTCAGTAATATTTTCTCACCTTGAAATAGTGTCGTTACCAATACAAAAAATTGATTTATTAAAAAGATATTATATGATGTTAATACACATATGATAAGGTCATTAGACAAAATCTTCATTCATGTAGCTTTTGTAATGGTATATAATAAGGAAATCATTCATGGTTACTTTTAATGGATTATCTTTGTGAATAAATAACATTGTAATTAATAAACGAACAATCAAAACTTAATTATAAATTATTTAAGCCCTCATTATATATGTGTTAGGATTTGTGCCCTTAGTGCGTCATTACTTGTAATTTTCGGGCTGATTGAATAAATAAAATTACCACATGGTTGATTGATTTAAATATTTGTATGATTCACCTTAATGGGTTTTTAATAAAAAGCAAATATATGCTCTTTGATTACCTAAAGTTTAACTAATAATATGTCACACCCCGAAATGTCAATTTAAGTTGGAATCTTGATTTTGGGTACTAATTTGAAAAGTTTACAAATTGAACGAGTTTTAGTGGAAATAAGAAGAAATGGCAAACTGGTTGAGGAAAGGTTGGATTTCAACCTTGGTTCTGTTACATTTGAACTAGAAAGTCTCATAGTGGGAGACATGATGATTATGAATATCCACACTTGGTTATTGAGTTGAGATCAGTGAAGAAAATGAATGAGTAGTATCTAAGGGAGAGAGATTATTCTTTGGGGTGGTTCATTCATTTTTTTTTCTTGGTCTTTCTTCATCTTCTTCATTAGTCTGGTTGAAGGAAAAAATATTAAGAGCAGTCTGAATGGAGGGAAGAAGCCAGAGTTTGTACATATGTAACTGAGGATTTATCAAGCTAGTAAGCTTCCTAACCCTTCTGTGTTCACGGGTTTAAAAAAAAGGAAGAAAGTTAAGGTATTCAACTATCCATCAAACCTATTTTATTTTGGTTGGGGTTGTGGTAAATCATTTAAATGACCTCTACATGCAAGCAAAGTAGAATCCTTATGATGATGAATTATCTTCATTGGAAATTTTGAATCGGTTGTTATGTTTTGTAAGCTGGAGGCTCAAGTAGCAAAGGAAGCTAAGTAGATGATTTCGGTGTCAACCTCCAGGTGAGGTCTAGAGCTTAGGTATTAAATGAATGTTTTCTATTTCAGAATCGTGTGCAGAATATGAGTTATTTAGTGTTCTACCAATGGCTGAATGTTGAGGTTTTTTGTTGCATGTTGTATGTGTTAAGTTTTACAAATGATGAATCATTCTAAGGTAGAATGTTGATGTGTCATGATGCATGTTGCGTAATGATATGCAATTGCATGGATGGGTGTAAGTTGACTATGTTGAGTAAATGAAATGATTGGCATGATATATGTCGTGCATTAAACCTTAGTATTGTTTTCGTGTTGGTGTATGAAATGTATGCATGTCATTTATATTTATGGCTTTGCGAAGGCTTGGATGGATAGTACGAAGATTACATAGGCATTTTATTTTATAATTGTGGCTTTGTGGAGCTTCGGGTGGATTGAATTCTTGGAGGAGAAAGGTGCGCACCAATATATGAAAGCCCTTAATAGGTAGTATAAGACTCTGGGAGTCTAAGGCTTTAAGTCCTATATGTGAAATGAAAGTCTATGGCCATGACATTACCGTAAATGTAAAAGTCTGTCAAGACTATCATAAATGTGGAAGTCTATCAGGACTATTGTATATCTGGAAGTCAGAACTATCATATATGTGGAAGTTAGTACTATCGTATATGTCGAGGTCCGTTATGACTATCTTAAATGTGGAAGTTCGTTAGGACTATATTTTAAGTAGAAATATGCCAGGGCTATTTTACAAATAGGATTCCACAACGAAGAGATCCGCTTGTACGAGTTCGCCAAAAAGGTGATTTGTTAGGTGTAACACCCTATGCCCGGCCCAGTCGCCGAGCCCGAATATCAGGATGTCACACCACTATCACGCATAACACATTATAAAATGTCACATTAATAGGCCATCGTCCTCTTTATTAGCGTTCTTACAAATTTTTAAGTCAAGCATATATTAATCATCATTAATATATGCCAAATATACTTCAAACAGACTTATAATATCAATTAAACATGCATTAGAACCACTTAGCAAAATTTCAAAGCAAGTTACGTAGTTATCGATACTAAAACAAAGGTATCGATATTTCACTTATATGGTACTGATACCGATTGGAAAATCGATACCAAAACAGAATTATATTTCTCGTTTAAAAATCAAACCCCAAAATTTATCAGTACCTTTATTAAAGTATCGATTATTTTACCCCGAGTATCGATACTCATGGTAAGGTATCAATAACAAATTATAATACTAACTTCCTACATATCGAAATATCATAGAGGTGTCATTTTTATAACCCGAATATCGATACCTCTACTCCAGACCACAAAAATATAGCACATCTAAGCATTTAATCCATTGTAACAAATATCTAATCAACTTGCATCATTTACCTCTTTAAACCAATGTCAAAACGACCAAAATAACAGTTCAAAACATCAAAAACATGTCCGAGCAAGAATCAACTTACCAAGGTCCAAATCTATAGTTCCTAGGAATAATTAAGCTACAAAATATCCAAAACATTATGGCAATATCATGCAACAGTTCTACCACATTATTCAACATCCTTTAACCATACATATAGTTCATGGCACTTCAACATAGCAAATATTCAAACCAAAACAATACCAATGAAATAATTATGACATCCATCAAAAGTGCTAGTGTAACACCTCTTACCCGTGTTCATCGCCGAAACAGGGTAAAAAGTATTATCAAACATAAATTACATATTTTCATACAATCGGAGTTTTTTTTTATAAAATTTTTGACATAATCCCTTTTACAAATCTCTAATCCCTCCTGCAAATTTTCAAAACGCAATCTCAAACGAATTCAATATTTCAACTAATACAGCTATATACTTAAACATAATTAAACCATTCACGACATTCAAAGTAACCTCGCTAGTATTTAAAAAAAAACAACCTATCAATTAATATAAATTAACATCTTAAGCTAAGTAGTAATTAGTACATATATACATCACATTAACATTAATTCTTCTATACATGCCATAATTCAGAAATATTGGTTTCAAAATACCAAAAGATGTAGATAGTGTGGATGATCCCTGACTCTGTCCGAATTCCGAGATGATTTATAACACTATAAAACAAGAAAAAAAAGAAAGAGAAGTAAGCATATAGCTTAGTAAGTACGTACGTAATTGATAAACAAATTTAAAACATGTTTCCATAGATAACATAATTTTAATCAACCATAAATTTGATATTTATTCAAATTCCAGCAAACTATTTTTCTGCGTCGCAGTCACTAAATTATTTTTATCCAAAGCTACATAACTCAAAATTAACTTCTGTAAATTTTCCCTAAAGCTAGACTCATATACCGTCTTATTATAAAACTTTAAGAATTTTTGACTTGCCCAATTAGTACAGTTTATTCTTTAAAGTCACCCATGTTTCACTACTCAACATCTCTGACCTCTCTTCACTAAAAATGAATTATCTCACTGTACAGAATTCAGATGACATTTTCATTTGTTTATTTTAAAATAGACTCATTAATGATTCTAAGCATATAAATTATATCTCATAATTATTTTTTAAAAATTTGTAATGATTTTTCCAATTCAGAACAGGGATTCCGAAATCAATCCGACCCTGCCTCACTAAAATTCAAATATCTCAAAATATACAACTCTTTTTCTTGATCTTCTTATTTTATATAAAATTAGACTCATTAATATTTAATTCCATATCTTATTTAACCAATAAATCAATTTCTACAATTTTTGGTGATATTTCAAACTAACATCACTTCCACTATTCGAATCTGTTCTGTTTCATTTCACTCATTTACATAACATTGCAACAATTTATTTTGTAAGCACAGTACGAAACTTCATCACTCCAGTTACTCTTTAGCAAATTTTCACACTTCAATCACATACTCATATTTGTTTATCAATACTCAAATCCCGTTGAACACGTTGGTATAATAGCGAATATTTGGTGGTTTACACATAGTACCACCCGTGTAATTATTATCATTCAATACACGTAGTAGTCTTCACATAGTACTACACACGTGATAAAACTTTCCGATTCACGTAGTAGCCTGCACATAGTACTACACATGTGACCAAAGCCTTCCGGTACACATAGTAGCCTGCACATAGTACTACACATGTGACCATTATCTATTGACACACGTAGTAGCCTGCACTTAGTACTACACACGTGTTTATAGGCACTTTATTCAAGCCTTTCTTATTCGACATTACACGAGATTCTTACTTTTAAGGATTTACAATTTATCCGTACACAAATCACAATTTCAATATTTCAGGTCCAATCCCATAACAAATTTAATAATTCAATTCAACTACTTCACTTATTACTTGTCAATGATATATCCACAATTCAAGCAAATTTTAATCGATTCAACTATAAATTCTAAATTTCTAATTGTTATATAACTATTTCATATTACACCATTTCTCATATATTATAACAAAATATCAGAAATAGTTATAAACTTACATATTACTTACCTCGGTGCAAAATATAGGAATTTTGCAATTCAATCCACAATCTTTTCCTTTCCCTTATCGAGGTTGATTCTACGTCTTTCTTTATCTATAATATCAAATTTATCTTGTTTAATATTCACATTATCAAAATAATCCTCGACTCAACTTTTGACAAAATTACAATTTTGTCACTAAACTTTTGCGTATTTACATTTTTGCCCCAAAGTTCGAAAATTAAATTTTATTCCTTATTATTATGTTTTATAACATGCTGAACACTTTTCCCTTCTATGGCAACATCAAATTCTCACTCTAACTCTTACTTATGAACATTAAATATTTTTACCGATTATGTTATTTTGCTCGGTTTCACTTAAAATCGACTAGCAAAAGTTGTTTAACATGAATTCTAGCTTCATATTCTTCCATAAAACATCAAAATACATACATTTCACACATGGGTAATTTTTTCAAATTTCAACCCTAGCTCAAAATAACAGTAGAAATAGATAAACCGAGCTACAGGAATCTCAAAAATGCAAAGAACATTAAAAACGGGGCTAAAATGAACTTACAATCAAGCCTGAAAGTGGCCAAAACCCTAGCTATGGAGTCCTTCAAGTTTCAGCAGCAAGCAAATATGATAACACCATTTTTTACATCTTTTTCTCATTTTAATTCTATTTATTTACTAAATTACCAAAATGCCCTTACTTAAAAAAATCCTATTTCACTTATTTCTTGTCCATTTTTGTCCATCACTAACTAATGGTCTAATTACCACATAAGGACCCCTAGTTTATAATTCTATAACAATTAAATACCTTTAACAAATAAAACTCAACTTTTGCACTTTTTACAATTTAGTCCTTTTCAGTAAATTGAATGCCCAAACGTCAAAATGTTTTAATGAAATTTTCACGAAATTTTTTCGTGAAATTGTAGACCATAAAAATATAGTAAAAATAAAATTTTCCTCTTAGAATTTGTGGTCTCGAAACCACTGTTCCGACTAAGCCCTAAATCGGGCTGTTACAACTCTCCCCCTTTAGAGATTTTCGTCCTCGAAAATCTTACCAGAAAAGAGGTTTGGATATTGTTTTCTCATAACTTCGTCCGATTCCCATGTAGCTTCTTCCATTCAATGTTTTTGCCACCACACTTTCGCTAGCTATATTTTTACTCCTCAATTGTTTGACTTTCCGAGCCAGAATCTTTATCGGTTCCTCCTCGTAAGTCATATCCGATCGAATTTCAATTTCTGTCGGAGAAATTATATGTGAAGGATCAGAACGATATTATCGTAACATTGACACATGAAATACATTATGTATCCTTTCCAACTCTGCTAGCAAAGCTAACCGATAAGCCACGGGTTCAATCCTTTCGATAACTTCATATGGCCCAATAAAACGTGGACTCAATTTAACTTTACAGCCAAATCTCAAAATCTTCTTCCATGGAGACACTTTCAAAAATACTTTATCGCCCACTTGAAACTCAATTTCTTTTCTCTTTAAATCCGCAGATGACTTTTATCGGTCTGAAGCAGCTTTCAAACAATCACGGATTGCTTTCACTTTTTCTTCAGTTTCTTTCACCAAGTCAACCCCGTGAATCCGTTTCTCACTGAGATCAGTCCAATACAAAGGGTTTCTATACTTACGTCCATATAACGCTTCATACGGTGCCATTTGTATACTCAAATGATAGCTATTGTTGTAGGCAAATTCAACCAATGGTAGATATTTCTCCCAACTACCTTCAAATTCTAAGACGCAACATCAAAAATGTCTTCAAGAACTTGAATTACTCTTTCAGATTGTCCGTCAGTTTGCGGATGGAATGCAGTACTAAAGTTCAATTTTGTACCCAAGGCTTCTTGCAACTTTTTCCAAAACCTCAAAGTAAACCTCAGATCTCTATCTGAAATAATGGACTTAGGCACCCCGTGCAACCTCACAATTTCAGCAACATATAACTCCGCCAACTTGTCAAGTGAGTAATCAATACGTACCGATATAAAATGGGCTGATTTCGTCAATCTATTAACGATTACCCAAATAGCATCTTTCTTCCTAGGAGTCAGAGGCAAACCCGTCACAAAATCCATCGTGATTCTGTCCCATTTCCACTCAGTAATCATTAATGGTTGAAGTAGACCCAAAGGTACTTGATGTTCAGCTTTTACTTGTTGACAAATCAAACACTTTGATACAAATTCAAAAATATCCTTTTTCCTACCCGGTGTAACAGCCAGATTTTAAGCCTAGTCGGAACAGTGGTTTCAGGACCACAAATCTGATGAGAAAAAAAAATTTATTTCTTATTATATTTTTATTGTATACAATTTCACGGAAATATTTCGTGAAAATTTCGACGTTTGAGCACTCAATTTAGTCAAAAAGGCTAAATTGTAAAAAGTGCAAAATTTGAGTTCTAGAAGCTAGAGGTGTCAAATTTCTATGAAATTTTAAATTGAAGGTCCTTAAATGGTAATTAGAACATTGGTTACGTTATGGACAAAAATGGACATGAAATAGGTGAAATAGGATATTTTTAAGTTAAGGGCATTTGGTAATTTGGTAATTAAAACAAATTAAAAAGACAAAATAAGGCCAAAATCATCATCTTCTCCATGACTGATGGCCGAATATCATGTGGACTCAATGGCTAGGGTTTTTTCATTCTTTCAAGCTTCATGGTAAGTTCGTTCTAGCCCCATTTTTCTTGTTCTTTATATTTTAGAGTCCCGGTAACTTGTTTAAGTTATTTCTATCATTAATTCGAGCTAGAAATTATGTTTGAAAAATTACCCATAGATGAAAAGTATGAATTTTGATGTTTCATGATAGAATATGAAGCTTAGAATTATGTTAAACGATTTTTGCTAAATGATTTTCAGCGAAAACGAGTGAAACGGTATAATTGTTAAAAATTATTATTGTTCATAAGTGCACTTTAGAGCAAGAATTTGGTGTTTCTATAGAAGGAAAAATTGTTCATCATGTCATAAAACATAAGAAAAAGGAATAAAATTTAATTTCCAAGCCTAGGGGCAAAATCGTAAATTTGTGAAACTTTAGGGGCAAAAATGTAATTTTGCCAAAATGTAATTTTGCCAAAATGTGATTTTTGGACTGGATTGAATAATGTGAGTGTAAAATAAGTTAAATGTGTTATTATAAGTCAAGAAAGACAAGGAATTGACTTTGCTTAGTGAAAAAGAAAAAAATGAGAAATAGTGAGAAATTTCCCGATTGAATATTCGGAATAAAAAGGGATACGAATGAAGTGATAGAAATGATCACATGTGTGACATGGACTGTGTGTAGGTCACTATGTGAAAGTGAAAGTGATGGTCACGTGTGTAGTACTATGTGTAGGCTACTACGTGTACCGGAATGAAAGGTCGCATGTCTCGTACTATATGCAGGCTACTATGCGTACTGGATAGCTTCGATCACATGTGTAGTACTATGTGTAGGCTACTACGTGTATCAGATATTAATGGTCACGTGTGTAGTACTATGTGAAGGCTACTACGTGTATCGAATGATAATAGGTAAATGAGTGGTATTATGTCCAAACCACCGAATGTTCGCTATTATACCAACATGTTTAACGGGATATGAGAAATTGCAAACCAATAAGAATATGTGATTGAAATGCGAGGAGTTTCTAAAGAGTCACTGGAGTGATGAAGTTTTGTACCGTGCTTACAAAATAAATTGTTATAGTGTTATGTGAATGAGTGAATTTGAAACAGAACAGATTTGGATAGTGACAGTAATGTTAGTTTGAAAAATAACCAAAAATTATAGGAATTTATTAATGGTTGAGTGAGATATGTACTTAAATATTAATGAGTCTATTTTTACATAAAAGAAACAAAGCAAGCAAAAGAGTTATTCATTTTGAGATATTTGAATTTTAGTGGGGCAAGGTCGGATTGATTTCGGAATCCCCTGTTCTGACTTTGGAAAATAATTAAAAATTGTAAAAAAATAATTATAAGTTATAATTTATATGATTAGAATTATTAATGAGTCTATTTTCAAAGGAAACAACTGAAAATATCATCCGAAATCTGTACAACGAGATAATTTGTTTTTAGTGAAGAGAGGTCAGAGATGTTGAGCAGTGAAATAGGGGAATCTTTAAAGAATAAATTGTACTAATTGGCCAAGTAAAAAATTCTGAAAATTTTATGGTAATAATAAATGTGAGTCTAGTTTCAGGGAAAATTAACGGAACTTAATTTGAAGCTCTGTAGCTTCGGATAAAAATAATTTAGTAACTCTGACTCAAATAGATAGCTATGAATTTAAATATAAGTGAATAGTGAAATTATTTATAATGCTAATTAAGCATGTTTTATACATAAAGGATGTGGAATGGAGAGGAGGATGAGGATAATAAAATGTATGAATTAATTGTGTATAAATGGTCATATGTCTGATTATAATCGGTAAATGTTAAATTGAATGGTAAATATGTATTGATCTTGAAGGACTATTGCGGTATTGAAAAGCAATTGATCAAATGTTTAAGAAATTTAGTCATGATATTTATGCGTGTGAAAATAATGATATATGGATGATTATATCATTGAGGTTGCATTGATTAATTCGGTTTATGTTATAGAAATGTCAAGAACATTTGTCTTTGATATGTGATGATCATGTAATGCCATGAAAATTTGTTTATTTGTGTGGTTTAAAATGTATCTATATTTTGTTATATAACTTATTTTGTAATCTATTTGACAAATGATAAAAATTAATTCGGTTACTATGTGAGGTGAATTATGATTTGTGAAGCATATCTATATTCGGCAATAATGAATAAAATATATTTATGTCATGGGTGAATGGTTAAACACTTGGGTTAGTATAAAGTGTATATTTAGTAAGGTTTGTTGGAAAAGAAATAACAGTTTTTGTTTATATCAAATAGAGAAAATTTGTACTATCTTTGTGGCTAATTTTGTTAGCTTTGTGGGAGATGAATGGATAATGTATATATATGTGACAATTAGCTTACTAGATAGTGAGTAATTGATATATTACATTAGTTAAAAAGGAAAATTTGACGATATGAGAATATGTAATGATACGGGTAAATTCAGGTACTCAGGACGAATTCAACAAGTAAGTGAAAATTTATAAATTCATACGACGATGAAGTGAAAGATTGTGAGTATATTTAGCCAAGAAAACCCTAATTAACGACTCGAGAATAACAACTTGAAAGTTTTAATTTAGATGAAATTTTACGACTTGGTTTACTACGGTTAAAAGTGTATATGTTCTGGTAATACCTCATACCCTATTCCGGCATCGAATACGAGTAAGGAGTGTTACACCCGGCCACCAATACAATTTCTTCAAATCATTATACATTTTCGTACTACATGGGTGAACTGATAAACTACCATTGTGTGCCTCATGTAAAATTGTCCGAATCAACTCATCATCTTTCGGTACACATATCCTATCTCGGAACATTAGACAATCATCCGATCTAATTCAAAAGTTTGAATCACAACCTGATTCACACTGAGATCTCTTGACTTGTAATTCACTATCATTCTTCTGAGCTTCACAAATTTGCTGCAAAAATAACGGTCTAGCTTTCAACTCAGCCAAAATTGAACCATCCTCAGACAAAGCTAAACTCGTATCCATGGTTCTCAAAGCAAACAAAGATTTTCTGCTCAAAGCATCAGCGACTACATTTGCCTTTCCTAGGTGGTAATCAATAACTAACTCATAATCTTTTATTAATTCAAGCCATCTTCGTTGTCGCAAATTCAAATCCTTTTGATTCATCAGATACTTCAAACTTTTATGATCAGTAAAGATTCGGCATTTCTCACCATACAAATAATGACGCCAAATTTTTAAAGCAAAAACGATAGCAGCTAATTCCAAGTCATGCATCGGATAATTCTTCTCATGTGGTTTCAGCTGTCTCGAAGCATAAGCTATTACTCTACCTTCTTGCATTAGCACACATCCAAGACCATTCAACGATGCATCACTGTAAATTATAAACTTTTTCCCTGTCTCAAGTTGCACCAACACCGCGCCTCGATCAATAACACCTTCAATTTCTCAAAACTTTGTTGACATTTATCAGTCTATTCAAATTTGACATTCTTTTGCAATAACTTAGTCATAGGAGAAGCAATCATTGAGAATCCTTTAACAAAACGTTTATAATACCCGGCTAAGCCCAGAAAACTTCTAACCTTGGGTACATTCTTTGGCGGCTCCCAATTAACAATTGCTGAAATTTTACTCGGATCAACCCGAATACCATCACTTGAAACTATGTGTCCCAAAAATCTGACTTCATAAAGCCAAAACTCACTTTTACTAAATTTAGCAAGTAACTTCTTCTCTCTCTAAATCTTCAACATGGTTCTCAAATGCTCGACGTGCTCGGATTCATCTCGAGAATAGATTAAAATATCATCTATGAACACCACCACAAACTTATCCAAATACAGTTGGAAAATTTAGTTCATCAAGTCCATAAAAATATCCAGAGCATTAGTTAAACCAAAAGGCATCACTAGAAATTCGTAATGTCCATATCTCGTTTTGAAAGCAGTTTTTGGCACATCTAACTCTTTAACTCTCAATTGAATGTAACCTGATTTCAAATCAATCATTGAAAACACTGTTGTTCCCTTTAACTGGTCAAACAAGTCATCAATTCTTGGCAACGGATACTTGTTCTTTATAGTGACTTTGTTGAGCTGACAATAGTCAATACAAAGTCTCATAGAACCATCTTTCTTTTTCATAAATAACACAAGAGCACCCCAGGGAGAAAAACTCGGTCTCACAAATCCCTTATCTGTCAACTCTTGTAACTGAGATTTTAGTTCTTTTAATTCTGTTGGAGCCATTCTATACGGAGCAATAGAGATCGGTGCAGTCCCAGGTAACAAATCAATAGCAAACTCAACTTCTCTAATTGGAGGTAATCCAGGCAATTCCGCTGGAAACACATCCAGAAATTCACAGACTACTGGAACTGATTCAAGCTTCGACTCAGTCATCTCAGTGTTTAACACAAGCAAGATAAGCTTCACACCCTTTTCTCAAATATTTTTGGTCAGACATGTGCGAAATCACCATAGGCAATTTATTTGTTTCATCTGTTTCAACCCGAAGAATTTCACCAGTTTCACATTTCAATTCAAAAATTTTCTGCCTACATTTCACGTTGACATCATGCAAAGTCAACCAATCCATCCCCAAAATAACATCAAACTCATCAAATGGTAACAACATCAAATTTTTCGAAAAACAATGACCTTGAATCATTAAAGGGCAATTCTTGCAAACCTTATCGACTAACACATATTTGCCAAAAGGGTTTGACACTTTAATCACGGATTCAGTAAATTCAACAGGCAAATTCTTATTAGATACTAAATTCACACAAACAAAAGAATAAGTAGACCCGGGATCACTCAATGCAATAACATCAGTGTCATAGAGAGAAAATGTACCAGTAATCACTTCGGGAGATGATGCATCCTCTCGAGTACGTATAGCATAAGCTCTAGCAGGTGTTCTAGTTTCTGGTCTCACAGCTTGTATCTTTCATTTCACTTTTACTACTAGCTCTATTTCCAGTATTTCTCGGTGGTCTACCTTTGCTAACAGTATCACCCAATCTAACATTTTGAAAATTTTCTTCTTCAACTTTCTCAGGGCAATCTTTAATGTAGTGTTGTCGAGAACCACACTTGAAACAAGCTCGGCTAATTAACCAGCACTCACCAGGATGTTGCCTTCCACAATGTTGACACTCAGGTTTATTAGACTTCACACTACCCACACTTGCTATTGAAGTAGCTTGAGCTTTCAGATTCAAATATGATTTCCCACGATCTCGGTAAGAATACCCAGTTGAAGCAGTCGATCGAGAATTCACTTCTTTGAACTTCTTTGACTGATTTTGGAATGACTTACTCATTGGTCTTTTTCTTGCATCCCGAGCCTCAATCACAGCTTTTCTCTTTTCTTTATTCAATTCTTCAGCCTTGCAAGCTCGACCAACCAGTACCACAAATTCTTTCAGTTCCAACATCCCAACAAACATTTTGATATCTTCATTTAACCCATCTTCAAACCTTTTACACATAATAGCTTCTGTGGGCACACACTCTTGAGCATATTTACTAAGTCTAACAAACTTTCTTTCATATTCTGCCACAAACATTCGGCCCTGCTTTAATTGGAGAAATTCCTTACATTTTTTATCGATGAACCGTTTACTTATGTATTTCTTTCAGAACTCCTCTTGGAAGAAATCTCATGTAACCCTTTCTTTCGGAACCACAGATACTAATGTTTTCCACCAACGATATGCTGAATCTTTCAGTAAAGATATGGCACATTTTAAACATTCTTCAGGAGTACACGATAATTTATCAAATACCCGGATATAATTTTCAAGCCAAAATTCTGCCTTCTCGGGATCATCATCTATGTTAGCCCTGAAATCTTTCGCCCCTTGTTTTTGGATTTTATCAACTGGGAGTTTACTCAATTTTACTAATTCAACACCTTGTGAAGCTACAAGAATCGGTTGAGGAATAGGAAGGGGTGGAGGAGGTTGAACATTCGGATTTGCTCGAATAAACTCTGTGTACCAATTATTCATCATATGAAGGAAGGCTTCTTGAGCCTTATCCTGACTATGTGTTTCAGTTCCATGTCTACTTTCCTTAGGTGCAGTCCCTTGCGCGGGAGCCGGTGCATTGCTTTCTACATCATCCGCTACAACTCGGTCGGGATCCATTTACTATATAAAAACACAATTTTAAATTGTCAAAATCATCACACTATCACAATATATTTATGGTATGTATAGATAGACTTTCACACATATTTTTTTAGTCTGAGAACCGGCAAAACCGTAGCTCTGATACCACTAAAATGTAACACCTCTTACCCGTGTTCATCATCGAAACAGGGTAAAAAGTATTATCAAACATAAAATACATATTTTCATACAATCGGAGTTTTTTTTCTTTTTTATAAAATTTTTGACATAATCCCTTTTACAAATGTCTAATCCCTCCTGCAAATTGTTAAAATGCAATCTCAAACCAATTCAATATTTTAACTAACATAGCTATATACTTAAACATAATTAAATCATTCACGACATTCAAAGTAACCTCGCTAGCATTTTTTTAAAAACCTATCAATTAATATACATTAACATCTTAAGCTAAGTAGTAATTAGTATATATATACATCACATTAACATTAAGTCTTCTATACATGCCATAATTCAGAAATATTGGTTTCAAAACACCAAAAGATGTAGATAGTATGGATGATCCCCGACTCTGTCTGAATTCCGAGATGATTTATAACACTATAAAACAAGAAAAAAGAAAGAGAAGTAAGCATATAGCTTAGTAAACACGTATGTAATTGATAAAAAAAATTTAAAACATGTTTCCATAGATAACATAATTTTAATCAACCATAAATTTGATATTTATTCAAATCCCAGCAACTCTTTTTCTGCATCGCAGTCACTAAATTATTTTTATCTGGAGTTACGGAACTCCAAATTAAGTTCCGTAAATTTTTCCTGAAACTCGACTCATATACCGTCTTATCATAAAATTTTCAGAATTTTTAACTTGGCCAATTAGTACAGTTTATTCTTTAAATTCATCCCTATTTCATCGCTCAACATCTCTAATCTCGCTTCACTAAAAATGAATTATCTCACTGTACAGAATTCGAATGATATTTTTGTTTGTTTCTTTTGAAAATAGACTCATTAATAATTCTAAACATATAAAGTATATCTCATAATTATTTATTTTAAATTTTTAATGATTTTTTCAAGTCAGAATAGGGGATTCTGAAATCAATCCAACCCTGCCTCACTCAAATTCAATTATCTCAAAATATACAACTATTTTGCTTGATCTGCTTCTTTATAAGAAATTAGACGCATTAAGCTTTAATTTCATATATAATTCAACCAATAACTTAATTTCTACAATTTTTGGTGATTTTTCAAACTAACATCAGTTCCACTGTTCGAATCTGTTCTGTTTCAATTTCACTCATTTACATAACATTACAACAATTTATTTTGTAAGCACAATACGAAACTTCATCACTCAAGTTACTCTTTAGCAAATTTTCACACTTCCATCACATACTCATATTTGTTTATCAATACTCATATCCCATTGAACACGTCGGTATAATAGCGAATATTCGGTGGTTTGCACATAGTACCACCCATGTAATTATTATCATTCGATACACGTAGTAGCCTTCACATAGTACTACTCACGTGATCAAACTTTTCGGTTCACGTAGTAGCCTGCACATAGTACTACACACGTAACCAAAGCCTTCCGGTACACATAGTAGCCTGCACATAGTACTACACATGTGACCATTATCTATCGATACATGTAGTAGCCTGCACTTAGTACTACACACGTGTTTATAGGCACTTTATTCAAGCCTCTCTTATTCTGATAGTCCCACAGAGATTCTTACCTTTCAAGGATTTACACTTTATCCGTACACAAATCACAATTTTAATATTTTAGTCCAATCCCATAACAAATTTAATAATTCATTTCAACTACTTCACTTATGACTTGTCAATGATATATCCACAATTCAAGCAGATTTTAATCAATTCAACTATAAATTCTAAATTTCTAATTGTTATATAACTATTTCATATTCAACCATTTCTCATATATTATAACAAAATATCAGTAATAGTTATAAACAATTTATTAATTACATATTACTTACCTCGGTGCAAAATATAGGAATTTTGCAATTCAATCCACAATCTTTTCCTTTCCCTTATCGAGGTTGATTCCTCGTCTTTCTTGATCTATACTAGCAAATTTAGATTGTTTAATATTAAAGTTTATCAAAATAATCCTCGACTCAACTTTTGACAAAATTATAATTTTGTCCCTAAACTTTTGCATATTTACATTTTTTGCCCCAAAGTTCGGAAATTAAATTTTATTCCTTATTCTTATGTTTTATAACATGCTGAACAATTTTCCCTTCTATGGCAACATCAAATTCTCACTCTAACTCTTACTTATGAACATTAAATATTTTTACCAATTATGTTATTTTGCTCGGTTTCACTTAAAATCGACTAGCAAAAGTTGTTTAACATAAATTCTAGCTTCTTATTCTTCCATAAAACATCAAAATACATACATTTCACACATGGGTAATTTTTTAAATTTCAACCCTAGCTCAAAATAACAGTAGAAATAGATAAACCGAGCTACGAGAATCTCAAAAATGCAAAGAACATTAAAAACGGGGCTAAAATGCACTTACAATCAAGCTTGAAAGTGGTCAAAACCCTCGCTATGGAGTCCTTCAAGTTTCAGCAGCAAGCAAATATGATAACACCATTTTTTACATATTTTTCCATTTTAATTTTATTTATTTATTAAATGACCAAAATGCCCTTACTTAAAAAATCTTATTTCACTTATTTCTTTTCCATTTTGTCCATCACTAACTAATGGTCTAATTACAACATAAGGACACCTAATTTATTATTCGATAACAATTAAATATATTTAACAAATAAACTCAACTTTTGCACTTTTTACAATTTAGTCCTTTTGACTAAATTGAGTGCCCAAACGTCAAAATTTTCGAACGAAATTTTCACGAAATCTTTTCGTGAAATTTTAGACCATAAAAATATAGTAAAAAAAATTTTCCTCTTCAAATTTGTGGTCTCAAAACCACTAAGCCCTAAATCGGTCATAAGCCCTAAATCATGAGACTCATATTCTAATAACTCATTTTACAATAATTCATCAAGACTAAACAATGTATACATGCTTTAATAACTCACAAGTCTAACTTATATATTCACATGCATTCATACGTTAAATGATAATGACCCAAACTACAATTACATACACAAATTACCATGATAACATACTAACATTTTCTTAAAACTTAAATGAGCTCATTTAGCATATTATTCACATGTTTATGCATCTGTCTCACATCGTATTATCACAATATATAAGATCACATTTAAACAATAATTTGGCACTTGAGGCTATGAAACATAAAAGTGGGCTCTATCACCACACATCGAATACAAGGATCTCAAACACACCAATTAACTCATAAAGTCAAACATATCCCAAAAAGTGAAGCATAAAGCTAACACTCTCCAACACACCAAACATATCTCGTTGAATGGAGCTTAGCTCACATTCCCTTATCTCTCCAACCTGTCCCAAGGCCTCAATGCCCAAAAACACAATAGATATAGGTGAGTACTCACATTTAATTGCACATTAAGTGCCACAATAATGCTTATTGAGCCATTACATATCCGACCCCATATGTGTGCATTAAAATCAGTACATCATATATCACATACAAGTATTCTCACATATTACTTGTCATAATAATATTACATTCCACAATTCAACACATATATTCTTACCGAAATTTCGCTCGCTTTCGCTACACATTTGCATTATTAGCGTCTCATTATCTGTTATTTGGCATGTATATAAGGCCCACAACACAACACAATTCACAATAGTTATCACTCATGTCTCATATGACAATATCGCATCATAATAATCAATCCACAATTATTCATATAATCACATAATTGCCAAAATAAAGCAAGGGAAATAAAAAGCTTACACTCGAAACTTAGGATAGGGGTTTATGCTATTCTTAAGCTTCCAATTAACACTATGAATCGTGTTTACAAGTAGCGATTCCAAACACTCACCGTCCACGCTTTCACCTAGATGTCGAAAGTTTAAAGTAGCTTTTCCATGCCTTTTGCCTTACTCGAAGAAAACTCCAATGGTTCCGATGCTTCACACATAATAACCACACAACATACACAATCAATTAGCAGCCAAAGACTCACCTAAACCAACCAAAAATGCAAGCCTAAGTTATATCCCTCATGAAATTGAAATTTCGACTAACAAACTTGAAACTCAAATATCTTTATCTTAAATCATTCTCATTACCTATAATTGATTCCAATCATCTATTTATGCATCTAAGAACAATTCCTAACCTTAAAATTGCTCAAAACTATGCAGATTCATGGATCCGAAATTTCAACATACAATGGCAATTTTCACAAAAACTCAATAAAAGGTTGGAAATCTTCAACGAAACTTAAAGTAAGTTTAGAAACCTTCTAATCATGTTAAAACTAATTGAAAAACACTTTGAAACCATGTTTTACCCAAAATCCCAAAATCCACAATTAACGATCCAATTTTTTATTTTTATTTAAAACATGCAATTTAACAGCTAAAAACTCAATTTAAAGGATCAAATAACATCAAAAAATAATTAGGAATCGAATCGTTACCTTAGTTGACAAAAAATGAAACATTTGATTGAAAACCTGAAAAACCTAAAAATTAAACAATGGAGAAATCTATGGTATTCTTGGATGTTTTTCTTGAAATACTATGGAGATTTATGGCTTGATGAATGATAGAAATTTAAGGAATTAAGTTTGGGAATCAAAATTGAATGAGAGGAGCTTTGGAATGCAATGGACGGCAAAACGAAAATAAAGAGAAGAGATTAATGTGAATTTTATAAAGATGAAAGGGAAAATAGGGTGAAAATTAAAATTTGGTTTAATTTCCTTTTAAAAACTCATAATTCAAACCCTTTTACAAATCAGCCCTTATTTCAAAATTGAAAGTATTTTGAACATTATTTTCAAAAATTGTTTTAATTTCTAAAATGACATAGGCAAAAACATATCCAAATACCATGCTAATGAAATTCCTAAGCTCACTAGAGCTAAAATTTCTATTTTACCCTCAAAACTTTTAGGCCTAATTTTGGGGTGTGACATTAGGAGTAGGTCACTATGCATGTGCTAATTGATAATATAAGATAGATGCAAATTACGACGATTTACCAGATCTATTTATTTGATTGAGATGAGTAGACTGTCTTTGTTAATCCGTAATAGGGGTTATGAATCTGTCGGTATGTTTTGTAAAGCATAAATCCACATACAGCTACATTATCACCTATTGTGTGGTTGTAGGAATGTTTTTAGCCGATTATTTGTTTATCTTTTCTTTGAATTTTTGCACTATTTTACCAAGTGTTATTTGAAAAGTAAGTGTGTTATTTAAATTATTTAAGGTGAGTGATAATACTTTAACTACCAGAGTTTTAAATCCATTATTAAATAAAATCATTTAACAAAGCTTCGCAAAATAAAATTAATAAATCTCAACTGCATTAAAATATAAGATTTCACTCCTTATTTTGCTCTCTTTAAATACTATTGTTGATTTACTTTGTTCTATCTTTGTCGCAACATCAATTGGGGAGACATGACACATAGCAAACTGTGTGCCTTTGCAAAAATGCATGCAGCCAAACACCTATTTATGTTTATTTCACCCAAAATATAGCTTTAGCCAAACTGATTCGTGACTATGTTGTGTGATATTACTTCAATATACAGACATACAAAGAATCCAAGAATTACAGATGACCGAAGATCATGACATAGCAACATGCGGATTCACATAACATAAATCCGCACTGCAAGCAACACATGCAGAAGCAGCCAATCCAGCGAGCTTTAATCGTCAGCTGATTATTCTATGACTTACCCTTGAATATTTTTAAACGTGAACGTGGCCCTTTGGACCTTGCTTCAAGAAGCTTGGCCTTCAAAGTGTTCTCCTTCGTTCCTGGAGGTAGCTTTGTTGAAGACTCTGATTCATCTAAGTCAGGGGATGTGAATTTTGTCATCCATTGCCGCACTGGGCTCAGCTGGTTCCTCCGTGCCGGGAAACTACAGGAAGCCTCGCCACAGTCGTTTTCAGGATTTATATTCCCACCTTCCGACAGTGCCATGTGATTTCTTATTAAGTTATCCAGTACATAATTTGAGCTCAATCCATGTATCTCATCAAGCTTATTTTTTCTTCCCTCGCTGCCATATTGGGTGGCTTCATCATTTTCAAACTTTTGTGACACTGTTTTTTCAGTGGTGTTCCCTATACCAGTGTCTTCCTGTGCCGAATCGGCCAATTGAGATTTTTTATTTCCATTACACATAGCTCTCGCCATCTTTTCTTCGAACTTTACTTGTAAACTGGAAGGATGCCGAGTTTTACTCTTCTCGTGAGATGGAGGTTTTTTCTCTGCATGATTTGATTTTATTGTTTCTTCAAGATCACCATTTAGAGCTACATCTTTATGTGATTTGAGGTCAACATTGTTTGGCTTATTCAGCTCAAAACAATTCGAATCACTGCTGGCAGAATCTTCCTCATCACAAACATCTTTAGGTGCACTAACTGCATTTAGAGGTACAGATTCAAGCGACTTCCTGCGATCCTTTCGTGATAAATAATTAGAACGCTTAGAAACAGAAGTACTGATCCGTTTAGCTTGAAGGAAAGTCTCTATCTCAAAGCCTAATTTGTCTATCATTGACTTCTGTTCATGGAAACCCGACTGAGCTTCTTCCGGCTTGATCTGCATTCGCTCATCAAGCCAAGATTCAGATATATGAAGAATCATACGATCACAGTCAGCTGCTCCATCCCAATCTTCATCAGATTTCTGTCTAAGACCATGCACCTCACGTTCATAGCTTTTTATTCCCCTTGCAAACTCATCACAAAGATCTTCCAAAAGCTTCCTTGATTTCCTTTCTCTTTCAAGGTCTTTCAAGGCATTAGACAGAGAAACTTTTATGTCAGATACTTCCCGAGCTAACTTCCTGTGTAGACTCTCTGAACGTTTTCTTAACTTTCTTTCATCTTCTAGTTCATCCCTCACAGACTGTACAGCAGCGTGAATCCGATCTTGCTCCTTACTCTTCCTAGCTAGTTTGTCTTCAGCAATCTGCTTCATCAAATCATCAATTTCATGTCGATCTGCTTGTTGATCTCGCAGTAACTCCTTAATCCTAACACGAGCATGATCTAGTTCCATCTTCAATGCTTTTATCAATGAGATATTCGATACATGTTGTTCTTCCAGGCTCCAAATCCGATTCAGTACTTTTAACAGCTCTGTAGACGTTTTGAGATTATAATGCGACTCAACAACCCTTCCCCTAAAATCCAACGAACTGCTAGGAGTGACTGCAGGATTATAAGGTGCCACCTGAAAAAGTGGGGCATCTCAAATCTCTGGATGGGTCAGAAGTGAAAATTAAATGGGAAAGACCTAATAATCAAACCATGAAATTGATATTTAACATAATAACACAAAAAGGAAATCAGTGTGAAGTTGAAGATAGTCCGAATTTATTCATAAAGATTTTCATCTTAAACAAACTCTGAAATGCTTTTTTAAAACAAGCATGCTATGGCAGGAATAAAACATAAGTAATAATTATTATATCACAAATGCCCAACCATGACATCTATCAACTTAGAACCTAACTCAAAAAGAGTCAAATTTGAGACAGAGACTAGAGAGACATAAATCAAAGTCAGGCTATAAGCCTATAACTGATATGAATCCACTTGGTCATGGCTTAAGCTAAGCAGGACTTGTAACAATCTTTCTTACCCGAACTCAAATTCCAGGAAGTTTCAGTTGAAGTAGCAATTACAGAAAGGAAAAAATCATCTTTCCTATTCCATATTTATTCCCCAGATAGTACATCTTTTAAGTAGGAAGTCGAAGAAAGTTTTACCTCCATTGAACTGCCATAACTTGCAGGAGATACAGGCTGAAGGGCATTATTATTTTCAATTGATCGATGGTGTTTCATAAGTGTTTGTGCAACATGCCTCCTCAAACTACTAGCACTCTCCGGCTGATATAAGAAACAAAACAGGAATATAGGTAAGAGAAGGCATTCCTTCCACCTCTGGTAACTCTATATCTTCGTTTTACAGAAGTGGCTGAAGACATTGTGTTGAAGCCAAAAACAACTGGATTAAATCAACTAATACTTCATTCATTGTTGAGTTTTTTAAGTAATAATTATCAATTCAATGGCTTTTGGTCCTCATTAGGGTACAAGAAATACTCAATGGCCGATTCCTTCAAAAAGTTTCAAGCTTAAGACTAATTACAATCAAACATGAAGCAGCATCCAACTACCAAATAACTGCATCAAACACCAACGGGTTTATGCTATTAATAGACAATTGTATGCTTTGTTTTTTCGATAATATTAATTTAGCAGACAGAACAAGTTAGTATATAACAAATTAAAATGCCGGCATTTAATGATGATTCTAAGATCCTACTAAGAACTAAGTTGTAAATTGGATCAATCAGAATCACTAATGACAAAACCAATTACAGAGATGAAAGTATAAGACTAAGAGAAACTCTCCATTCTTTTCCAGGAAAACCTTGAACTTGTTCATGTTTAATCGTATACAAAGCCGCACTAGATTTTGAACTGAATAGAACGCTTGACAAAGCAATCTTTCCAACAATAAGCGACTAAATAATAAACAAGAGGGCATTCAAAGCAAATAATCAAACTAAAAAACACACTCTATAAACGGGAAAACAAAGCAACAAATTATGCAGGAGAATAATCAAACAACCAAGACCAATAATATGAAAGCAAAAACGTAGCCCTATTAACATAAACTGTAAGCATCACAAAGCATGTAGTTAGATGGGAAAACAAGTCTCATTTACCACACCCAAAGTTCCAAACCCATCTCACCAACTAACAGATAAAATATCCTTCAAAGAAAAATTAACATATAAGTAAAAAAAAAAAATACATTGACACTACTAGTGCATAAACAGAAATATCAAACAAGAAAAGGAAATACCTGGTCAGGATCAGAACTGGGGCAAGGATCAGCCAAGAAGTGAGAAAAATCAATGCCCTTGTCCTTGAAAAGGTTGTTGTGACGGCGTTGATGGTAGCGGCCATTAGTGTTGTTAGCACCTCTATGCATTTTAGGTTGAGGAGGCTGAAGGAATTGGTAAAACTCCCAGAGTGAAGCAGCTAGCTTTCTTGCAGAAACAGCGGCAGGAGGGGAAGGGGTGGTGGTGTTATGATGAAGTTGAGCAAAAGGGTGGTAAAGTCTCCAAGAGAGGAGTGGAGTAGTGGGGCCCCTTCCTTTCCTATTCCCTACCAATAATACCCTCCTACTCAACTTTTTACACAAATTTTGCTTCTTTTCTGCTCCCAATTCTCCACCTTTTTTCTGCTCTTTTCATCTCTCCTTTTCTTTCTTTCTTCCAAGCCTTCAAAAGGGTTTTAATTAAAAATTAAATACAACTGTTTTCTTTTCTTTTCTTCTATTCTTTTTCACTTACCCCCCGCCCCACATGGCCATGGGGTCTAGGTTCTAGTCTGAAATTTAATTTGGCTCTTTACTGTGGATATTCTGTCTTTTTCTTATTTATATCTAAACTGCTTTTGGGTTCTGCCTCCACCTTGCAAGTGAATAACACACTGATTGATCATGGACAAGAAAATGTTGGAGGGTAGTGAATTGGATGTATTAAATCGTTTGGCAAAAAAATTCGATGTTTCAAGTTAAGGTTTTATGCGAAAAATTAATTTTAAATAAGAGATTTGATTTGGCCTATTTCAAATCAAATCCATCCCATATAAATTATGTGATCTCGAAGAATTTCATTAAAAAAAAAAAGGTCGATTACCTGTCAAGCAATACGCTTTGTGATTGCACCAAGCTAAGGGAGCTGTAAAAGTAATAAAAGAACCTTTGATTAGGGTGGTTACTTACTGAAATAGGTTTAGGGAAAAACAATGTCTACCCATCCAATCCAACCATCAATCACGGTTATGAAGGGGATTGTTACAGTGACCAACTCTTATTAAACCAAGAAATGTCATTGTTGTTTACTCACAAGATCTTGGTCGCGTTTACAGTTGAATTATTATATTTACAGTAATAAAGTAGCATTTTAACCCGTATTATGTGTGTTAAGAAAGATAACGAGGAGCGCAAGGTGGGGCTTAATGCGTTTTTCTTTTTTCTTTTCCTCTCGAATACAATGATCCGATGCATCCAACTTACCAAAACCAAAATTATACTCTAAATAAAAAAATTGTCTTTATTCCCCCTCCTACTTTTATAGGGAAATAGGATGTTTTTATAGGACTGGCACGTCCGGCACTGGGGCAATAAGGAGCCAAAGCGAAGTGGCAGGTGGCGATTAGTGATTAGCTATTGAACTTTGCTAAGGATACTTACTTTAGCTTCCTTGTCGTGTTGGGGTTTCTTACACTCATGAAAAGCATTGGAACTGGACACGATTTTGTTTGTAAATTCTAATATCTCATCTTTATTTAAAACCTCTTACATTAAAATGGTATTTCAGAATCCGGATTCTTTTGCATCTTATGATTTTAGATCAATTTCATTATGTTTCATACATATCCTAAAATAAATATTATATAACTATTTAAAATTTATATTTATTCCAGTTTCGACAAAAAACATATTTATTTCAGTTTGTATCAAATACAAAGTACGAAACATATATATACATTGTCGAACCCATTTTTTTGATAAAACAAAAAGTTTAGTTGCCGACTTTGAAAACCGAAAATTAGAGTCGTCACCGATTCTTTATTGAGGTGTAATCAGCTCACCTTGAAAACAATTTTGGCCTGCGAAATTTGAGAAAACAGGTTCGGGAGTCGGTTACGCACGAGGAACGGTTAGCACCCTCGTAACGCCCAAAATTGGTACCGAATCGATTGTTTAATATCTTAGTGTCAAAAGTTTGAAAAGATTTTAAAATACAATCATTGTATTTAAAAGTTTGTATAAATTAAATACATGTTAAAATTCTCTCATTCAGAGAAAAGAAAATGTCACACCCAATGCGTTAGGGCATGATATTTCATATCCTCAAGAATGAGCTTGTCCAAAAAAACTCAAGCAATAAAATTTAAAAGGATATTCAATTGCTTAAGTCAGACGAAGAAATCGAGACCCAATACGTTAGGTTACAATTTCTCAGAATCCCAAACATTGAATATTGCCTTTATTTTTTTTAGAAAAATCTTCATCTCGAGAAAGCAATATATCATACCCAATGCATTAGGACATAACATGTTGAATTCCAAAAAATGATTTTTTGTTTATGTGTTTTTTTTAAAAAAAATATTCTCGATTATTTAGGTTCAACTAGGAAAATTGGAACCCAATACGTTAAGGCTCAATCCTCTCGAAGATCTCAAATACCGAATATTGCATTATCTTAAAAGCCTTTGAACAAAAAAAATGGTTTTAATGCTTTGAAGAAACCAAATATATTTTCCTTAAAATGTGATAAAATGTTAATATACAACATGAAACAAATACTTTAATATGAATTATATATGTATATGTATTTACAAAATAAGTGTATATATATAAGTATGATATATATAAGTAAAATTTGAAAATATGTATATGCATATATTAAAATACGTATATATATGTATAATATGTATATAAAAATGAAATATATATAAAAAATATTTATAATAATTTAAAACAAATAAAAAAGAAGAAGAAGTGCACGCATATGCATATTATAAGAATGTATGCATGTATTTAGAATTATAAAATATGCAAATATATGCGCATGTGTATATGTATTATAAAATGTATATATACATTTTAAAATTATAAAACACAAAACAAACAAAAAATGTATGTATACATAATGAAAATAACTTAATATAAACTATATAAATGAAAATAATTTTTATAATATGTATGTATATATATATATTATATAAGAAAACTTACAGTTAATAATTATTATAATATGAAATCAATAATATTTATATAAAGTGAACATAATTTAATATAAATTATATATATATACATATATAAAATAGTATTATATTATATTTTAAAATAAACTTGAAACAAATAACGTATAGAATAAAATATTGTATACAAAAAAAGGGTAAATATATATACAAATACCACCATAATAATAAGACTAATACTACTAGTAATAACAACAGTAATAATAATAATTATTATAATAACAAACTAATATTAAACTTAATTAGTAAAACAAATACAAAGGACAAAGTTAAAATCAAAACAAAATTGAAAAAAAAACGAAAACAAATTAAAACAAAGGACAAATTTGCAAAATGCGCATAACATGAAGGGCCAAAAGGGAAATTAATCTCGCCCTTCCAAAACGTTGTACAACATTGGATTAAAAGAAAACAGATTTAATATGTCATGGAAAAATTTGAAAACAAGAAAAATCAATGGTTTTGAAATGATGGAAAACATGAAAGGATTAAAAACATAAATAACCCATCAATGCCTAAAACCCATTTCAAATCCTAATTAAAATCCCTACTCCATTTGTAACAACAATGATGCATTCATCCTCTCCCCCGCTCTTCACGCCTAAATTTCCCCTTTCAATCTTGATTCGAGATGAAGCATAGCAAGGGCATCGACAATGGCCTTGACCTGGTAAGAACCTCTTCTCTTCCTCTTTACTTTCGTTTTGCACACCGGAAAATAAAAACAAAAAAGCGATAAAAATGAAGAAAATCACCTTCAAAATCGATTGCTATATTTTATTCCCTTTTGTACTTGGTTTACACTTGATTTCTTTCTCTCTTTTTGTTTCAATCGCCTCCAAATAAAAAAAAGAAAAAACTTTTGAAAATGGATCCTTTTTATATCCAATCCCCCCAGAAAAAACAAACCATATTTTCCTATAATCCTATTGCCCTCCCTGCTGTTCGTAGCTTGTTGCAGGTACCACTAGCGAGAAGACGTGTGCGGCGTCTTGAGAGCTCTTGAGCGTGGGCGATTCTTTGCGGCGTGGGGCATGTGGCGCCGGTTTGCTGCTAACCACTTAGGGTTTCTGTGTTTGGCTAATTTGGGCTAGTGCTATTGGGCCGAATGGTATTGGGTCATTTGGATTTGGGTTATTTGTAAAAATAGATTGTTTATTGTATTTATTATTTTTTGAGGTCTATTTATTTAGGCCCGGGCTAAAATGGCCTATTATAGCTGCCTCTCTTTGCTCGTTATCGTGTAACTGGAACGGAGCAAAGACTTTAAAAATGGCCAATTTTGCCTGGTCATGCTGGATCTTGGTGCTCCTATTCTTCAAGTAGCCACACTCCATCCTACTGCATCTTCAAAGGTATAGGAATTGGTGCTTCGATCCACTCCACTGCAACGTCAGGGAGATAGGATTTGTACTTTGTAGCTTCTTAAAAGAACAAAATTTGCTCTCCTTAGTCTGCTCCACTACAACTTCAGGGAGATAAGACTTGTAACTTCAACTTATTCTGCTGCAACTTTAAAGATAAGTCTGATACGATCTACTCTACTGCAACTTCATAGGATTGGTTTCTTTTGTCTACTCTACTACAACTTCATGGAGATAAGACTTTATGCGATCTGCTCTACTGCAACTTTAGAGAGATAAGATCTGTGGTTTTAATCCGCTCCACTGCAACTTCAGGGAGATAAGACTGGATACGATCTATTCTACGACAACTTCAGAGAGATGAGATCTGTGGTTTTAATCCGCTCCACTGTAGCTTCAGAGAGATAGGATTGGTACATTCAATCTGTTTAACTGCAATGTCGGGGAAACAAGATTCGCCGTCGTAGCTTCAATCTGTTCCACTGCACAGCCGGGGAAGTAAAATTCACCGTTGTGGCTTCAATCTATTTAATTGCAATGTCGGGGAAACAAGATTCGCCGTCGTAGCTTCAATCTATTCCACTACACTACCAGGGAAGTAAGATTCGCCGTTGTGGCTTCAATCTATTCCACTGTAATGCCAAAGAGATAGGATTCACTGCCCACAGCTTTAATCTGTTCCACTTCAGCTCCACTTCAGCTAATCCAAGTCTTAACGCCAGGGAGATGAGATTCGTCGTCGTGGCTTCAATCTGCTCCGCTCCAATGCTAAGGAAGTAAGATTCGCCGTTGTGGCTTCAATCTATTCCATTACAACGTCAAGGCGAGAAGACTGGTGTCTTCGATCTGCTTCACTGCCAGTACAGGAAGGCAAGATCTGCTATTTTCAACCTACTCCACTGCTGCTCAGGGAGACAAGACTGGTATCTTCGATCTACTTCGCTGCCAATACAAGAAGACAAGATCTGCTATTTTCAACCTACTCCACTACTGCTCAAGGAGATAAGGCTGAAGTTTCACCGGTTTGTTTTCTGGGGAACATGGCCTGTATAATTCAATCTATGAACCTAATTATGCCTAGTGATTAGGATGTCTTGATCAAAATGAATCAAATGCTCCTAACTAGACGTGTATGAATGACATTTGAATGAATGTAGAATTTTTTTTCCGAGAATGATCCCGCTTAGGTTATCATTACTCAAAGTTTATTAAGATTTTATCACTGACGTGCTACAACACATTCTTGCTTGGCTGGCATCTTTAATGAAACACTTAATCAGACTGCCCCCACCATAAACTTCAAAGTTTAATCCACTAAGACACAAAATTTGTATCATCTTTTCACTGTAACCCAAGGGTAGAAAAACATGACTTTTCCCAATCTTCTCTTATTGCAATGTGAAGCACTTTGGTCTTTTATACCATTCTCAGGGTGTCATACCAAATGCCTATGCACAAATGAAGGATTTCTTTCTCCGAAGAAACCTCTTCTTATCGCAAGGTGATCACTGCTTATTTGTTCAATGAAACTTTATCACCAACACCCCATCTTGTCATTTTGTTCAGTTAGTGTTTAGACAACAAAATCCGAAAGGATAATCTTACTTTAGAATTTTTCTTTTTAGACATTTCAACCATTGCACTTGGTGTATTCTAAACAATGGCCCTATTTTAGGTCCCTATATTATTTAGAAACTTCCAGAGTAATATGCAAAAATTCCTTTGTAAAAGTATTATTGGCCCATTAATCGTTGTTTCAATGTAAAATGCTTGAATAAGACTATCAAAATGGACAAGATGAAATTTATTGAAAATAAAATACGAGATAAATAAATCATCAAGAATAATAAGAATAAAAGAAAAATTGACTGGAAACACGTATCTTAAAACAAAAATAAAGTATTCCAAGACAACAAATTTAATATAAATAGTGGGAAGGCTAGGCGCCCCAGATATCACAGCTTGAACTTTTCTGTACAGACTTTCTGAAGACCATTTTAAGTTTGACAAGTGCTTAGAAGACCAACAGAACTCTGTTAATGCCCCAAGATATCGCATCCCCTTTCCCACTAATTCAATCATAGTAAAATCACTGGATGCCCCACTTGATCAATATTTGAGCCACCCTTTTTCGGGTTTTCAACTCAAATCCCCTTTGGTCTCAAAGCGCCCTTTGTGGGTTTTCGCCTTAGCCTCTCCCCTTTTTTTTTTAAGAAAAGTACTTCTTAACCGAATCTGAGTTTACAGGGTTTGGTAAATCCTTGTCATCCATCTCACTCAAGATCAAAGCTCCCCTAGAAAAGGCTTTCTTTACTACATATGGACCTTCCCAATTTGGCATCCATTTTCCTCTAAAATCCCTTTGTATAAGAAGGATCTTTTTCAACACTAGCTCCCCCTCGTGGAATTCTCTGGGATGAACTTTTTTATTGTAGGCGCGCATCATTCACCTTTGATACATCTAACCGTGCTGAATAGCCTTTAGCCTTTTTCCTTCTATTAAGTTCAACTGATCATAACGAGATTGAACCTATTCCGCCTTATCCAATTTCAACTTAGCTAATACCCGGAGAGAAGGAATTTCCACCTCAATAGGTAAAACTGCTTCCATCCCATAAACCAGAGAGAAAGGTGTTGCCCCGGTCGAAGTCCTGACAGACGTTCTATAAGCAAAGAGGGCGCATGGTAATTTCTCATGCCAGTCTTTGTAAGTCTCAGTCATCATTCCCACAATTTTCTTGATATTCTTATTGGCTAATTCTACTGAGCCATTCATTTTTAGGCGATATGGTGACGAGTTATGATGTCTGATCTTAAATTGACTACAGACCTCCACTATCGCACTATTGTTCAAATTCAGTGCATTATCAGATATGATCCTCTCAGGCATTCCATATCGACATATGATCTCCTTTTTCAAGAATCTGCTAACTGCTGACTTCGTGAAATTTTTATATGAAGTAACTTCCACCTATTTAGTAAAGTAGTCAATAACCACAAAGATGAAGCGATGCCCATTAGAAGCCTTTGGCGATATCGGCCCAATGACGTCCACACCCCACATAGAGAAAAGTCATGGAGAAGTCATAACATGAAGAGGTGGAGGAGGTGCATGCATTTTATCACCATAAATTTGGCATTTATGGTACTTCTTAGCATAATTGATGCAATCTCTTTCAATATTGGACCAGTAGTACCCAAATCTCATGATCTGCCTGGCCATTGTGAAACCATTTGCATGCATTCCGCAGATACCTTCATGGACCTCCTCTAGAATTTTTCTAGCTTCCACTGCATCCACACATCTTAACAGCACCTAATCCTTTCCTTTTTTGTATAGAATCTCCCCATCCAAGACATAGTTAATGGCCACCCTTCTCAATGCTTTCTTATCATTCTCTGTTGCCTGATCTGGATACTCACGATTTTTTACATATTGTGATATATTCAGGTACCAGGGATGATCATCTTTTTCCTCTTCCTCAATATTATAGCAATGAGCCGGGGTTTCAGAAATACTCATCTGAATAGACCTCATGTCCTCTAACTTGTTCACTCGGATCATAGAGGCTAGGGTGGCCAACGCATCAGCCATCTGGTTCTCATCTCGCGGAAGGTAACAGAAAGTGATGTCATCAAACTCGTCCATCAATTCAAGAACCATCCTTCGATAACTAATCAGTTTAGGGTCTCTTGTCTCCCATTCTCCCTTGAGTTGGTATATCACCAATACGGAATCCCCATACACTTTTAGTACTTTGATTTTACGTTCGATGGCTGCACGAATGCCCATAATGCATGCTTCATATTCTGCCATATTGTTCGTACAATCAAAATCTAGTTTGCTAGCAAAAGGATAATGATCTCCGCTTGGAGATACCAGAACTGCCCCAATTCCGTTACTTATAGAATTCGAGGCTCTATCAAAACTTAGCTTCCACACATGATCCATTGGGGGATTTTCTTCAGTGGCTGCCACATACATCAAATCCTCATTTGGAAAATCAAAGTTCAAAGGCTCATAATCCTCCAAGGCTTTGCTAGCTAAAAAGTCAGCTATTGCGCTCCCTTTCACGGCCTTTTGACTCACATACATTATGTCAAATTTAGAAAGCAAGATCTGCCATCTGGTCATCCTTCCATTCAAAGTAGTCGACTCCATCATATACTTTAAGGGGTCTAACTTTGAAATCAACCAAGTCGTATGATACAACATATATTACCGTAATCTACGAGTTGTCCAAACCAGGGCACAACATAACTTCTCGATAACGAGTACCTCGCTTCACAATCAGTGAATTTCTTGCTGAGATAGTATATTGCCCTTTCTTTTCGCCTTGTCTCATCATGCTGGCCTAACACGCACCCCATGGAATTGTCAAACACTCTTAAATACAGTATAATGGCCTATCCGAACTAGGCGGTGATAGCACTGGAGTATTGGACAAGTACCGTTTTAATTTGTCAAAAGCCTTCTGACATGCTTCATCCCATACACCTGGATTATGCTTCTTCAAAAGACGGAATATGGGGTCACATTTCTTAGTTAGTTGTGAAATAAACCGAGAAATGTAATTCAATCTTCCCAAAAAACCTCGTACTTCTTTTTGAGTGTGTGGTGGAGGTAAATCTCGTATTGCCCTAACTTTGTCTGGGTCAACCTCAATTCCTCTTCCACTGACTATAAAGCCTAGCAACTTCCCTGATCTGGCTCCAAAGGTGCACTTTGTTGGATTAAGCTTGAGCTAGAAATTTCTTAGTCTTAAAAACAATTTCCTCAAAACTTGAACATGCTCCTTTTCTGTTCTGGATTTTGCAATCATATCATCAACATAAACCTCAATCTCCTTGTGCATCATGTCATGAAACAAAGTCACCATGGCTCTTTGGTAAGTTGCCCCCGCATTCTTCAATCCAAAGGGCATCACTTTATAATAAAACGTTTCCCACAAAGTGATGAATGTAGTATTTCTCATGTCTTTCGGATGTATCTTTATTTGATTGTATCCAGAAAAGCCATCCATTAAAGAAAATAGTGAATAGCCTATCGTATTATCCACAAAAGTATCAATGTGAGGCAACAAAAAAATATCTTTTGGACTAGCCCTGTTCAAATCCTTGTAATCCACACACATTCGTACCTTTCCATCTTTTTTAGGGACAGGAACAACGTTGGCTACCCATTCTGAATATTTGACTTCTTGCAAGAACCCTGCATCAAACTGCTTTAGGACTTCTTCTTTACCTCATTTCCCTCCTCAAGGCTCACAATCTCCAATGATTCTTTGTGAGGTAGGATTTGTTTATCCTCTTGTTCTACCATTCTCAATAAGTCCGGAGATACCCCACAGTCTACGCCATCTTCAAAATCATGTGTTCCCTCTAAACACATGTCTTGCTCAAAAGGGGATTCTAAGTTTGAAGCAGCGTCATTCATATCATTGATATCCGGGGACCTATAGTAGGTGTCAGAGAATATACAAAGAATGTATGAATTTATGAAAAAATATGATTATGAATGAATAAAATAATGATGTGGAAAAAGAATAAAAGAATAAAAGAATAATTACTCGAAAAAGAATGAAAAGACTACTGGCTCAAAAATGAATACGAAAAGTGTATTTATTAGAACCATAACGTTCAACATGTGCATATTCCATAAAAAAATTCAACATGTGCATATTCTGAACATTTACTCTGAACAAGCTCTAAAAACTATAGGAATCTCTTTCGTAGTTCAATTGTTTAGCTCACTTCCAGGTTCATAAGGGCGAATCTCTAGTAATGTCTTTCTCTCAATTGTGTCTATGGCATTGATGTGAACCTCTCCCAACATTTTTTCAAGACCTTCCTCTTTAAGTATTCTTTGTTCAGGATAAATGACCCCCCTGATTCAAAGGTTTGGGATATGTGAGGAAAAACCATATGCTCCCACTTAACTTCATCTCCAATTAGGCGTGCCCTTCTCCTCTCACGTCTTTTTTCTATTTCTCTTCTCCTTTGTTTTATGTCTGGTCTATAGTCTAGACCAAAACGATCAAACTTATCTTTCATTACTGGTGCCTCAACTCATCCTTGCAGATGTCTTCCCAATCCTTTTCCCGATACAGCTCATCTTCCCACTATTAATTGGAGACCCATTTTTATGGTCTTGGATATCTTTGGCACTGGGATTCTATTCCCCTCAGTAATAAATGTTGCATTTGCGAACTCTAGAGATCAGAAAGAACATTCCACCGCCTCTTCATCAGTCTCCACGTATGGTATATTATTGGTTATTGATGCGATAATACCCTCCTCGACGTTTATTGTCACCAACCGTCCCTCTGACACTAACTTCAACTTCTGATGCAGCGATGAAGGCACAGCCTTTGCCGAGTGTATCCAAGGTCTCCCCAACAAACAGTTATAGGAAGGCTTGATATCTATTACAATGAACTCTATTTCATAAGTATTTGGGCCAATCAGCAATGGTATCTCAATTCTCCTCATAACTTTCCTTTCTGTTCTATCGAACACCCTTACTACATTTTGACACGTTTTCAGATGTGAGCTATCCACAGGTAGCCTATTGAGAGTAGATAAGGGCAATACATTTAATGCGGATCCATTATCAATAAAAACTCCTGGCAGCATGTATCCTTTGCACTGAGTAGTAATGTGCAGCGCTTTAGTGGACCGCATACCTCCAGATGGTATTTCGTCATCATTGAAGAAGATAAAATTATCAACGCTTATATTGTTGACCAACCGATCCAATTTATTGACAAAAATATCATTAGCCACATACGTTTCATTCAACACCTTCATCAGCGCATTTCGATGCACCTCCGAACTCATGAACAAAGCTAACACAGAGATACGAGCTGGTTGCTTATGCAGCTGCTCTACGACACTATACTCACTATGTTTCAAAAATTTCAAGAATTATCCTCTTTTACTGGCTCATTAATCGATGGCCTAGATTCAACTATCTTTTCTTTCTTTTGGTCTACCTAAAAAAAAATTCCTTCCGCCGACTCTGCTTGGGCATTTATCTAATCGCAGTGCTTCTCACTACACGTATAAGAACCTGTCACTTGGCTTTCTTTTGCAACACTAACCAAAGCTTCCTTCCCCGAGATTGTTACATTGCACTCATAATTCCAGGGGACCATTTTACTATCCTTATACGAAAAATTTGTCGGCTTCTGAATTGCAATCTTCAGTGTCACCTGTGCCCTTGCCTCGTTAACCTTAGGACGCGAGATGATAACCACAGGATGATTAACCTTCAGAATCTTCGTCATTGACTTCGATGCGCATATACTTCCTTTTTTCTCAACTTCTTCGAAAAACTTCATTTCTCTATTATCCATCATGCTCTGGACCAGAGCTCTGAATTCTTTACATCTCTGAATTTCATGTCCCACCTCCTGATAGAACTCACAATAATTTTAGGTCTCACCACCTCCTTCTGAATTCAAGACGATTAACCCTCTTCCCGCCATTTCCTTCCAAACCCACCTCAAAGGAATTTTTACCTCAGCAATGCTCTCCTTGACCCTTCTCCCCATATTTTCACTCATCATGTTTACCCCACTATCAGTGTGATTGGGTAACAGATTTCTTGTACCAGATGCATCATCTACCTTGACAATGCCCATACTGATGAGCTTTTCAACAAACTTTTTAAAAGCTGTACAATGTTATATGGAATGCCTCGTAATTCCTACATGGTAATCGCATTGTGTATTCGCGTCATACTATTTAGGATACGGAGGCTGTAAAGGGGTCAAGTAAAAAGGGGCAACAACGTGTGCGTTGAATAAATTCTGATACAACTCCTTATATGACATTGGAATTGGTGTGAACTAAGGCCTCTCAGTACTTGGCCTCGCACCAGATTCTTGTTTTGATGAACCCTGTTGATTAGCCACTACCTTTCTAGGCTGATTCACCGTAATTGATTTGTTGTATATATTCACGTTGTTCACCTCACTCTCTTTTTTCTTTGAGGTTTTCTTTCTGTTATTCTCTCTAACATCAATCTTTCTGCTCCTTATAGCACTTTCAATTATCTCACCACTCATGACTATGTCAGAAAAGCTTTTGTAGCACTTTCTAACATATGTGTTATGAATGGGGCCTTCAGCGTATTTATAAAGAGTATCATCATTTCTCTTTCAAAGAGCGGTGGTTGGACCTGAACTACCACCTCCATCTATCTCTGAGCATACTATCTGAAACCTTCATTCGACTTCTTCTCCATGTTTTGCAAGGTAATTCTATCAGGAACCATTTCTGCCACATGACTGTACTGCTTCATAAAAGCCTATGCCAAATCCCTCCAGGAACTAATCATAGCACGACTCAATTGATTATACCATTTAGATGCTACCCCTGTGAGGCTATCTTGAAAGCAGTGTATCAAAAGTTGGTCATTATTGACATATCCAGTCATTTGCCTACAAAACATGGTGATGTGGGCTTTAGGGCAACTGATCCCATTATATTTCTCGAACTTTGGCATCTTGAACTTGTAAGGGAGCACCAAACCTGGAACCAAACTCAAATCCTTAGCATCAATCCTACCATATCTCTCAGTGTTTTCCATTGCCTTGAACTTCTCTTCAACCCACTTCCACCTTTCCTCAAATTACTTTGGCAATTCTTCTTTCACTTTTTCCTTTTCAACCGCCTCATCGAAATTGAGGACAATAGGATTGACAAGATTATTCTCAGGGCTAGAGCCTGATCCAGCTTGGTAATTCATTGACCTCGAAGCATCGGCCTGAAACTGCTAAGGCTTATCGTAACAGAAGATTTGCGCGGGTATACTTCAGCTTGGGGCTGTGCATATGAGGGAGTAAAGCCTGGAGGATACAGGGGTCCGTCTTCACCTTCTTTTTTGACATTAATCATAGGGCTCTTTCCTTTATCCTTTCCTTCAGTCAACAGTCGCGTTAACTGTGTCATCATGCTCCCTTGAGATTCCATCATTTTGTCCATCATACTCTGCTGGATCCTCTCGAGCTGCTCCTGCATTTGCTGCTGAATTTGATCTTGCATTTCTTTTTGGAACTGTTCAAGCTTTTCTAATCTTTGATCCATACTTTTTGATTTCGCTTATGTTCTGTAACGGTGTTGGGTTGGCTGGTTAGCTTCCAGATTAACTGAGGAACGATTTTGTTTAATTAGAACCCTTTAATAGTTTTTAATGCATATTATGCGATGTATGAAAATGAATGCAAAAAGGCGTCAATTCTAATTTCAATTACTTTTAGAAAACTTTATTAGAAAATAAATCTCTTTACATAGAATGGGCTACAAATAAGGCTTTGCCCTAATACTCAAGGTCTTAATCTTCTTAAGTAACGAGTCCAACTCTTGTCCCCGGTCTGACTCCAATTCATACTTCATGCTCAATGTGTTGGCCTGTACTGCCAAAGCTTGTAGGTGATCTACTACCTCTCGAATCTGAACCACAGCTTCTCCCATAACGTGATCCCTATTTCTAACTTGATTTTGGAAATAATGAAGTTGTTCATTCTGACGACCCTCCTTTGCCTCTAGATGCTCAATCCGAACCTCACAATTTTGCAATGTTGCTTCTAACCCTTCTATTTTATTCTTCATCTCTTCAATCTTGCTTAGACTTGCCTTTAGCTCTACTACAGAATTTTGACTTCTATGTTGACGAAGAGACCCTTCTAACTCAACCACTCTGTCTTTTAGTTCGCCCTTTTCCTTTTGGCTCTCTGACAAGCTCTTTTCTAATACTTCATTTCGTGCTTGAACCTTTTGAAAATTTCTTTCCCACCAGTCTGACTTATTTCTTTCTTCTCAAATTTCTTCACGCCACTGCTCTGAAGTTTTTCCAAGCCCGGCAGTTCTCATTGACATACGCAGCTTCTTGTAATCCATCTTCAAGCTATCTAGTTCTTCTTCGGCTTTATTCTTTCCATTTCTTAGTTTATCAGCCTCGAGCTTCTGAACATCCACATCCAGTCTCAAATTCACCTTTTCTTCATCTATTTCCTCTATTTTCTTCTTTAATTTTGCATTTCTTCTTTCAAAGTCCTGCTTTATGATTTCCAACTCAGAAGAGACAACACGCAAATGCTCCTCTATCGACTGACTATTTTCCTGACTTGGCCCAGGGACGTTACCGTTGATCCTCTTAACCTACCATTTGCTATACCCGGGAGTTGTCATCGGACCCATAGCCAATCTCTTCATTCAACGAGTATGACTCCATGCATTGACCATCTCACGAACTCTCTTTTTGTAACCATTGCCCCTATACAAGAATTCACACTCGGCCAGTCCCTGAGTTACGGGCACAAACTGCCTTGACCTGTATTGCCTTAGCACTAGCAATGGGGCATAACCAACAGCTCCCCAAATTCCAAGCAAAGGAACCCAGTCAAAATCCCCACACCGATATAGGATCTCATCTGGAAGCAACTACGGAGCTCTCCACTCGATATCCTCTTCTTGTAAATTCTAAAAAATTACCATCCATTTCTCTTCCGATATATCATCCCTCCTTGGTGTAGCCACTATCTCCTTCAATGGTGAATAAGTTTCAGAGAAGACCAGATATAAAACTTTATCAACCTCTCAAAAGTGACTGTGGAACCATGCAAGTAGGAGCTGCGCACATCCAATGAATCTACCCTCTCCCGTTCTCCGGCATGCACTCAGTGACCTGAAGGTTTCTGCCAAAAGTGCCGGGACTGGTGTAACTCTTTTATCAAGCCGACCAAATAAGTCAATGACCACCTCGTCAACATGTCCCAAAGCCTTAGGGAACACAACCAAACCATATATACTTAAAGCAAAGATATCTACCTTCTTCCTTGCAACTGGGTGCACTAAAATGAGGTCCTTCAAATTTTTCCAAGGAATGCACTTGCTATCCCCCTTTTGCTTGATCCGAGCTGTAACCCACTGCTCACTCATCCCTGTAATATTCATTAACCTCTTCAAAAAGGTCGGTGCATTTACAACTTTCAAGTAGACTTTGTCCACTAGAATCTTCGAACACCGAAGTAAAGTCATGTATTCTTCTATTGTAGGCACCAAATCGACATTCCCAAATGTGAAGCAACTGTAGGCCGGGTTCCAAAACTGGGCAAGAGCTCGAAATAGATGATTGTCTATCTTCATATCAACTAAATAAGGCAAATCCCCATAATTTAAATAGAATAGCTGTCTAACCTCATTATTCTATTGATCCCAAATCTCTTTCAACTCCTGCAAGTTGTTCTGGGATACGCTAACACGGGTGAAGTCCCATAATTCTGATACGTATCCCTCGGCCTAACTATCACCTTTTTCGCGCTGTGTCATCTCAGCCCAAGTTCGGACAGTCGCATTATTCTCTACTCTATCAAAAAACCCTTTTTCCATGATAAGCTTTCTATCTAGCAATCGAATACGAACCAACGCCTTTTTATAATGAAATGCCATGTAATTGTAATGCCATGCAATCAGAGTAAAACACAAAAAGTCAGTATCAATTAAATACAATACAACCAAGAAATAGTAAAAACTCCTAATTAGGTATCTACTAAGGTTAGGAGTAATTCAACCTAGGGTGAGTTCCTAAGGTTCACTATATGTGGTTTGGCTTCTAGAGCATAGGTACCTCAACCAGCAGATTCCTCGATCCTCACCCATTATAGGCTCATATGGACTAAATTCGGTTCAGGGGAATATATTTCCCTGTGACTATATGGAGATGTAGATCTCACGGAGGCATAGGTACAAATGTATCCTGAAAGCGATCCACTATCCTATACAGAGGTGAAAACCTCACGAAGGACTAGCTTCTCACTCCCACTTAGAAGGGTAAGACTAAGCAGTCTTTATGCAATATAATGTGAAGTTATAAAACTTAATTTACAATAACCATACCACAAATAAAATGCAATGAGAGGATCGTAAATTTTCAAATCAAATTTTCAATTTTTGACAATAATACAGAAAGCAATCAATTTTACAACTTGACTCTCTAATAGGTCCCCTGTGGAGTCGCCAAGCTGTTGAAACCATTTTTTTGATAAAACAAAAAGTTTAGTTGTCGACTTTGAAAAACGAAAATAGGAGTCGCCACCGATCCTTTATTGAGGTGTGATCAGCTCACCTTGAAAACGATTTTGGCTTGCGAAATTTGAGAAAACAGGGTCGAGAGTCGGTTACGCACGATGAAGAGTTAGCACCCTCGTAACGCCCAAAATTGGTACCGAATCGATTGTTTAATGTCTTAGTGTCAAAAGTTTGAAAAGATTTTAAAATACGATCCTTGTATTTAAAAGCTTGTATAAATCAAATTACATGTTAAAACTCTCTTATTCAGAGAAAAGAAAATGTCACACCCAGTGCGTTAGAGCATGATATTTCATATCCTCAAGAATAAGCTTGTCCAAAAAACTCAAGCAATAAAATTTAAAAGGATATTCAATTGTTTAAGTCAGACGAAGAAATCGAGACCCAATACGTTACGGTACAATTTCTCAGAATCCAAAATATTGAATATTGCCTTTATTTTTTTTAGGAAAATCTTCATCTCGAAAAAGCAATATGTCATACCCAATGCGTTAGGACATAACATGTTGAAATCCCGAAAATGATTTTTTGTTTATGTGTTTTTTTAAAAAAATATTCTCGATTATTTAGGTTTAATTAGGAAAATTGGAACCCAATACGTTAGGGCTCAATCCTCTCGAAGATCCCAGATACCGAATATTGCATTATCTAAAAAGCCTTTGAACAAAAAAATGGTTTTAATGCTTTGAAGAAACCAAATATATTTTCCTTAAAAATGTGATAGAATGTTAATATACAACATGAAACAAATACTTTAATATGAATTATATATGTATATATATTTACAAAATAAGTGTATATATATATAAGTATGATATATATAAGTAAAACTTGAAAATATGTATATGCATATATTAAAATACGTATATATATGTATAATATGTATATAAAAAATAAAATATATATATATAAAATATTTATAATAATTTAAAACAAAAAAGAAGAAGAAGTGTACGCATATACATATTATAAGAATGTATGCATGTATTTAGAATTATAAAATATGAAAATATATGCGCATGTGTATATGTATTATAAAATGTATATAACATTTTAAAATTATAAAAGACAAAACAAACAAAAAATGTATGTATACATAATGAAAATAACTTAATATAAACTATATAAATGAAAATAATTTTTATAATATGTATATATATATATTATATAAGAAAACTTACAGTTAATAATTATTATAATATGAAATCAATAATATTTATATAAAGTGAACATAATTTAATATAAATTATATATATATACATATATAAAATAGTATTATATTATATTTTAAAATAAACTTGAAACAAATAACGTATAGAATAAAATATTGTATACAAAAAAAGGGTAAATATATATACAAATACCACCATAATAATAAGACTAATACTACTAGTAATGACAACAGTAATAATAATAATAATAATAATAATTATAATAACAAACTAATATTAAACTTAATTAGTAAAACAAATACAAAGGATAAAGTTAAAATCAAAACAAAATTGAAAAAAAAAACGAAAACAAATTAAAACAAAGGACAAATTTGCAAAATGCGCGTAACATGAAGGGCCAAAAGGGAAATTAATCCTGCCCTTCCAAAACGCTGTACAACATTGGATTAAAAGAAAATAGATTTAATATGTCATGGAAAAATTTGAAAACAAAAAAAATCAATGGTTTTGAAATGATGGAAAACATGAAAGGATTAAAAACATAAATAACCCATCAATGCCTAAAACCCATTTCAAATCCTAATTAAAATCCCTACTCCATTTGTAACAGCAGCAGCCGCATTCATCCTCTCCCCTGCTCTTCACGCCTAAACTTCCCCTTTCAATCTTCGATTCAGACGAAGCATAGCAAGGGCATCGACGGCGAACCAGCACTGGTAAGAACCTCTTCTCTTCCTCTTTACTTTCGTTTTGCACACCCAGGAAAATAAAAACAAAGAAATAACAAAGAAAGCGATAAAAAAATGAAGAAAATCACCTTCAAAATCAGACTGCTATATTTTATTCCCTTTTGTACTTCGGTTTACACTTGATTTCTTTCTCTCTTTTTTGTTTCAATCTGCCCTCCAAAAAAAAAGAAAAACTCTTGAAAATGGATCCATTTTTATATCCAATCCCCCCAGAAAAAACAAACCATATTTTCCTATAATCCTATTGCGCTCCCTGCTGTTCGTAGCTTGTTGCAGGTACCACTAGTGAGAAGACGTGTGTAGCGTGCGCAGAGGCTACTGAACGTGGGCAGTTGCTGCGACGTGGGGCATGTGGCGCCGGTTTGCTGCTAACCTGTGTTTGGCTAATTTGGGCTAGTGCTATTGGGCTGAATGGTATTGGGTCATTTGGATTTGGATTATTTGTAAAAATGAACTGTTTATTGTATTTATTATTTTTTGTGGTCTATTTATTTGGGTCCGGACTAAAATGGACTATTACACACATGTAAATAGATTTTTAAACAAACATTAAAATAGATCTTATTCTATTGAATCATTTATTTTCATATACATGTAAACATGATACATATATATTTTTGAGATTTTTTAAGTATAATGATTTAATTAGCCTCCAATTTTATAAAAATATTATTTTAATTCTTGATATAAATTTTCGTTTTTAGTTTTTAAATTTTTTGTCAAATCACTTTAAAATAATAAAAATTAATGTTTTTAACTTTGTTAATGTTGCATACATATGAATGACATGTCAACATTTAGTTTTTTTAAAATTTATAATTATAAAAATTATAAAAATATTTTTAAAATTAAAATTATTATAATTATAAAAAATGTTTTAAAATTTTAAAATATTAATTAAATACTACATGTCATCTACATAACATACATGTAGATTGCCACATTAGTTAAGTTAACAAATCTATTTTTTTCATCTTAACGTGATTTGACAACAAATATAATTTTAATAACAAAAATAAATAAAAAATTAATGAAAAGTGAAAATATTTTTTTTTTATAAAATTGAATGACAAAAATATTCATTAGTTATGTTTTATCATGGAACAAACCAGAAAATTGCAAACGAATTAATCTACTCCAGGCAACTCCACTATGATTACCACGTAGTGCCTTAAGAACATAAGGTGGACTAAGCGCTAACAAGCAATTTTGGGAAAAAAAATTGAGATAAAAAGTTATTGTTAAATAAGATATTTTAAAATTTTTATAAGTGCTTTTGATTGAAAATTTATTTTTGCAATATATTTTTATTCTAAAACTAAAATAAAAAATTTTAACTTTTATTTAAAAATATCTTTTTAGGTAAAAACACTCTTAAAAAATAATTTTAAACTAAGCCTAACAAAAATACGTAAAACCAGCGGTAAGCTTGTAGCATTTTTATTTGTTCACAAAAGGTTTATCAAAAGGAAGGCACAACTATTCGAATATTCTGAACATAAATTAAAAAAATAAAAAAAACATTCTAATTTTTTTAATGGAGAAAACACGTGCAGTATGGAGTGGCTTGCATTTAAAGCTTTCAATGCAATGACAGCAAAAAGACAGATCCTAATGCACGAGGGATTTCACGTGTTGGCGAAAACTATTGTAGCATCGAACTCTTTTTTAACGCTATGATTTTTTTATTGTCATTTCATATAGAAAGAATGATTGTGGCAGATGATGATCAACGTGTTTTACAAAGGTGAACGAGGGCATGATTAGTGAATAAACCTATAGAAAGTAGTCGAGATCTCAGTCGTGTACAAGATAATGCCTCAAAGGGCTAATAAACCTACATTGAACAAATGAATATTAGGGCTCACTCCGATTAGTGAGAGTGTTTGAGTTATATGACACAAATCCTTGTTAAATAAATAAAATATAGTGACAAAATAACGAGATCTGTGTAGGGCTTAAGGTCAAGAATCGAAGGCCCGAGGCCGTAGCCCAACAAATCCTTGTCTAGGGGTGAGCAAAACTCGATTCAACTCGAAAAAATAAAAAAAATTCGAATTTCGAGTTAAACGAATTGAGTTATTCGAGTTAATCGAGTTATTCGAATCAACTCGAATTTTTTTTTCGAATTTCGAGTTCGAATCGAGTTGAGTTTTCAAATTCGAATAACTCGAATAATTCGAATAATTCGAATATCAAACTATAATATTTTACATTTTTACCCAAACTCCTAAACCTTTTTACTTTTCCCTCAAAACTTTTACTCCTTCCCACTTTCCCCCCAAAACTTTTACTTTTCTCCCCTCCCAACCCCCCAATCTACCCAAAATCCATTTCCCACCAAAATTTTACTCTCCCATTTACTTTTTCTCAAAATTTTACTCCCAAAAATTCTCAAAACCTTTTATTTTCCCCCAAAATTTTTTTCTCCCTCCCACTTTTCCCCTAAAACTTTTATTCCTTCCCATCCCACCTCCCATCTACCCCAAACCCTCCCCTCTAATTTTTTAACATTTTCCTCCAAAATTTTACTCCCTATTTACATTCCTCAAACTTTTATTCCCAAAACTTTTATTTTCCCCTAAACTTTTACTTCTCACCCTTTACTCTCAAATAAAAATCAAAATTATCCAAAAAAAATCACTAAACATAAATAGTAATAATTTTATTTATACCTACTATTTATATTATTAAATTAAATTTCACATTTTATATTATTTATATTATTGAATTGTTTAGTCATATTAACTATTTATGTTAAAATTGAATTATTAATTATGCTATAAAATATTCATGTTAAAATTTTATATTGGTATCAATTTCACATTTTAAAAAAAATAACTTTTATTAAAAAATTATATTTTACATTTAATATATTTTTAATTCCAAAATACATAGTGACAAGAATCAAGATAATTGAAACAACTAAGCAAGCAAAGAAGCTAACCAAGATATATAAAAATTAATAAATAAATTATGAGGTGATTAAAGTTAATAAAAAATTTGATTAAGGTGGACAAATTTTATTACGATGGGTGACAATGGTTACAAGGACCCAAAATTATTTTTTAAAATTTAACTCGAACAAATATATTCGATTCGATTCGAATTCTATCTCACTCGACTCGATTTGAGAAAACTTCAAATAAAGTTAGGATGATAGAATGAGATTCGAAAACTCGATTAACTCAAAAATTTTTGATTCGATTCAATTCGATTCGATCGAATGCTCACCCCTATCCCTGACTAGGGGTGCGAGGGATAAAGGCCCTCACGGTACGGACCATGCTACACAAGTAGAATCCGTATAGAACTACACTTCTTCTATTTTTCATTGATTATAATAAGGTTTTTCAACCTTTAAATAGATGTAGTCGAAACTCCTCTTGTATAATCATTCGATTTTTAACATTAGTGAATTTTCTTCTCCTCTGCTCGTGGTTTTTCCTGAAAGGGTTTTCCACGTAAAATCTGTGCGTTTTATTTTTCTTTTCTTATTATTTCGCGATTGTTTCTATTGTCATTATCGACGTTAGTTTTAACAGGAAGCAACGTGAGACCTTGGTACAATACTTCGGCTTTTTAGGCATGAACAAGGCACATAAAAAAGTAAAACTTAATGTGGCAAGTCTCTTTATAGATAATTACTGTTGCGGTAGTTGAAACATTTCTAACCTAAAATAATAGATGCAATGGACACCTGAAAACATGAATTTTTATGAACTTAAGAAACAAAGTCTTCAAGAACTCGAAGAAGCCACAAGTTGTTGAGATATTTTAATTAAAAACCCAAATTGTTTTGTATTTTGTAAACTATTTGTCTTAAAGAAATTGCTGAGGCAAAATGAGCTAAGAGTTTCCGAGTGACACTCGGTAGTGCTAAATGTAGACTGTTATTAAGGTGGTTAAAAACTTGTCTTATTTGGTTTGACAATTTAATGAAGAAAATCTTTGGACCTGGTTATATGTTTTTATATTAAAGATGCTTTAGTACATCTATAGAAATCAATCCTTGACATTTGAAGATTGGATTGGATTCACGTGAATCAATAAAGTCCTTGGAATGTGGAGATTTGATCAAGACAGTGTTGCTGATTTTGGAGAGCATACCTTTGATTGATTCTACTTTGATTGTTATTAATGTAATAGTTATTTTCAAGAAGTTACTTTGTATTCACATAGATTCTTTGTTAGCAAGCCAAAATCGATATATGCTTAGAGGCTTGTATAGGTTTTGTATGAGAGATTATTGAGTGCATTCTAATATGTTTATTGAGGAATTTTTTTGTGAGAGGGTGCAAACTTATTGTAAACATTATTGAGTGTTTACTGCCCAGGGGGAGGATTTATAGGTAAGTATTCTAGTTTTAAGTACAAAGGTGAGATCTTTATTCTTAAGGAGTGATAGAGTGTGAATAACTTGTTGTATTTGCGATAGAAGATAGTGGAATTACTCACTAAGCTAGGCTTCATAGACGTAGGGAAATCAAATGACATAAACACACCTTAGTGTTATTTCTATTTTGTTTGCACAATTTTTCGCAGTGTCAAGTCGTAGTTGCCACTACAGTCCAGCACTTCCATTGCATTTGTTATTTTAAGCAAACAAGCAACTTAAGATAGCAACAATTAGTATCAAAGCATACACTTAACGTACCTAGTGGTGAATCTTGGTGTTGCTTTTTTCTGAAAATGGAAGGTTCCTCAACTACTCGCCCCTTATGCTTGAGAATGGTAACTATCCCTACTAGAATGCTAGAATAGAAGCCTACATTAAGTTTGTCGATGAAAAGGGATGGAGATATTATCTCACTAGTTGGCAAGATCCTATTGTTGATTTAGATGTTGGAAAGGTTCCTAAACCTGAAATAGAATGGACAACTGAAAAAGAGAAAGTTGCAAATGCAAATACTAAGGCCCTGTATGCCATATTCTGTGGTATTGATATGCAAGAGTTCAAACAGATTTTCAAGTGCACTGTGGCAAAGGAGGTTGGGAAGTTCTCCAATTTGTTCATGAGGAAACTAATATTGTCAATCAATCTAAGATGCATATGTTGACCACCAAATTTGATACCTTGAGAATGTAAGATTTTGAGACAATTTTATGTCAAGTTATGTGACTTGTTTAATCAAGCTTTCACTCTTGGAGAAGAGTACTTAAACTCTAAATTGGTGAGAAAAGTCTTACAGTCATTGCTTGAAAAATTCTCTATCAAAGTGACTACCATTGAAGAGGCTAAAGATTTGGAGAGCTTGAAGATTGATGAGTTGATAGGATCCTTACAGACCTTCGAGTTGAACTTGGATGAATCCAAGAGGGTTAAGTCTAAGTGAGAAAGGAGCTTTGTACTCCAAGTCGCTAATGAAGCGTCAATTCCCAATGCCTCTACCAGATAAGAGCTTTAATAGCATATTGGACTACTTACTCAATAATTCAATAAGGCCTTTAAGAAGCAAGCTAGGAGATTCAAAAAGTTTAAGACATTAAAGAATACTCCTAAGAACAAGAGAAAAAGTGTTGTTTCCAAAGATGAGGCAAAAAAAAGGAGAAGGGCATCCAACGTTATGAATGCCTTAGCCATGGTCATATTCAAGCTAATTTTGTTAACACTCTTAAGAAGAAAAAGAAGGCATTATGTGCTTCTACAATGACTTGAAAGTTAGTGGTGTAAAAATGCCGATTTTGGGACCCTATTTCTGTAAACCAAGACCGTGAATATTTTTATTAAATATTTATGGAGTTATAGTAGAAATGAATTGAATTTCGGGTAGGAAATTTTATCGAATTATTGATTAATTAAGGTATAGAGACTAAATTGTAAAAGTGGTAAAAATTAAATTACTATCGATTTTTTTATTTGAAACCTAGATTTAGGACCAATGTGGTAATTATACCACATTGTAAGTATTGTGGACGATATGGGAGCATGAAATGTATATAGGTAAGTAATAAAAAAATGAAATAAAAGTTAAATATTAAAAACAAGTTAGTGGAAAGGTTGGTAGAAAAACAAAACATTCTCTTCCATTTTTGTTCATACAACCGAGAGAAATGAAGGGAGAAAGAAACATTCAGCCTTCTAGGGTTTGATTTTCAATCACAAAATTGGTTAGTTCAATTTAGTCATTTTCTTGTAATTTTTATGTTTTTAAAATTCCAAGAGCTTAATCTAGCTGACTCGTGTGTTATTTTTTGGAATTGTTAAAGATTTAAGAAGTTTCCATTGACGAATCTTTGAAGTTTCAGGTATTAGATAGATATATTTTAAGCATAAGAGTGAAAATGACTAAATTATAAAGTTAATTTGTAGTTTTGTACAATAGGGACTAAAATGCATAAATTTCAAAATTTTGGTATAATGAGAAATAAGAGGTCTTAAAAGGACTATAGTGGAATCGACTTGAAAATTTGAATTCTAAATTGAAAATTATGACAGTCTAGGTTTTAAGAATTAAATTGAATAAATGTCAAAATATGTAAGACTTTACAGATGATAGTGAACTGAGTTGGAAAATAAAGTTATGCATTATCGTATTAATGTTTGTAGCTAAATACGACGCGGGAGCATCAAAAGGAACGAGGAAGGAGAAAATCAGAGACGAGTAGTTTGAGTTTTTGTAAGTGTTCCTATGGTTTAAAACTTATTTATATTATATATTCCTACAATAATATACATATTTTACTATTACAATAAACTGTTGGCAGTGAGTTGAAAAGATTTGGGATAGATGAAATTGAATACTATACTAAGTACCAAAATGAATATATGTATAATTATGAGGTTGAATTATATTTGCTATTGAGTATGATTTGGACAAAAGCGTTTTGAGTATAGAAATCAAGATATGAAGACGTATATATTTAGCTATACTATAAGGGATGGAGGTGATCGACGTGCCAGCGGAATAGACTTGATAAGAAGCCATCGTCATTGGGCAACCTAGGGTGGCAGGTCATCGTTGCTTGGCAATTCAGGATGACATAAATGAAATAAAAAGTCATCGTCGTCAGGGAATCCGAGGTGGCAAGTAATCGTTTCTAGACAATCCTAGATGACATAAATGAAATAAGAAACCATCATTGTCGGGCAATCCGAAATGGTAAGCCATCATTGCTAGGCAAATCCGGGGTGGCAATTCATTGTTGCTGGGAAATCTGAGATGATAAATTGAAAAGAGTTAAAATGAATTCATGAGTTCAAAAATTTTAGTGGCGGTATATTACAGACTGATGTTTCTAAATATGAAAGGGAATAATAGGTGACAAATGATTCATGTTGAAACTTAGTAGTATGAGTTTTAAACCTTAATTCAAGTTAATGTTCTCCATATTATCTCAATTTAAAAAGAAGCATGTTGAATTACTTGCTCAATGTGTAATTCACTTTTTGTATGTAGGATAGGTTTTAGTTACTTTCGGTTTTCACTTCAAGATCCAATTGAGATCCCACGCTCCTTAAAGTTCGTGTTCCTTTTTCTATATCATTTGGCCTGTACCTGGGGATGTCATTTTGACATCTATGTTGTTTATGTATGTTTGAATTTGTTAATATGTGTTCTAGTGAATGGTTAACACTTAGTTATGTAGTTTTGTGTTTAGTTGAAAGATGTAAATGAAATGGTGAATGTTTAATATCCATTACATGTTATTATGGAATTGTATGTTCATACCTTGATAAATGACATTGGCTATGTTTTGGTTGTGAATTGGTGCCAAGTTGTGGCATATTGGTTAGATGATTAGGGATGTGTCAAATGGCTTGATTTTTATCTTGGTATTGGCATGTTTTTGTGCATGATTTCAATGGTAAAAAATGCATTTTAGGTCACTTTTAAGGATTGAATTGTATCATTCGTCAAATGACTTATTTTTATGCCACATGGGTTGACACATGACCGTGTGAACATTGTAAATTATGAACCATTTGTACCATTGATCAATTGCAATTCTTTGTAGCAAATTAAACTAATTTTTGTATTTAATAAGCTTGTTATAAAGCAATTTCGCTATGTTTTTATTTAGTTTTTACTTTCAGTACTTAGGTAATAGAATGAGAAATTTCAGTATTTTATATAGCCTTGTAGGATAAAGTAGGCCTAAAGTTAGACTAATATGTTCAGTGAGCGTGTAGGACATTACTTGAGGGCAGAAAGACAGTGGATTGCTCTTGATGTTGCAACACGGAGCTAGGATGTCAAAACGTAACAAATAGAATATCCAAGAAGCAATCCGCCAAGGATGTCGCGAAATAGGCTACAAGGTGTCACAATAGAGCCCTGAAGTCACGCCTAAGGAAGTATACTGCTATTAATGTCGTGACATTAACGTGACGTGACCACTTAATGAAGTAGGGTGTTTTCATCAACACAACTTACTCTAATGAAGATTAGTTAGCCGTTTTAGGTCAAGGATGAGCTACTAACCCTAGGCTTATAAATAAGATTACTCCCTTTTGATTTCACTTTTATTCTTAGTTTTAGGTTTTTACTTGTAATTTTTATTTCAGTCTTTGTTTTGTTCTTTAAAAGATCTAGATTGTGGATTCGTCAAATTCATTACAGATTGTTGTTCGTACATCAATATTTATATATATCAAGATCTTTCTCATCTTTACCTTTAATTTTGCAAATGCCTACCTTTCAATTCAATTCTATTGTATGCGCTAGATCTATGAGGAACTAATTCGTCAAGGAGATTAACGAGAGGTTGTGGGAGTAGTTAACGCCTATGTAGGGTTTCTTAGCGGATTAGTTGGTTGGGAAAAGAAGAACTTAAACCGTAAGATTAAAGACCCTAGCAAGTCGTAGAGATAGAAATTAACCCGAAATCGGTATGGTCTGTAGTGAAAACTAACATTGACCCAGTCTAACCTGTGACATCGAGAGATAAGTAGTTCTTGTCAACTTATTAATTTATTAAAAGGCCGGAGGCCCTAGTAGTTTAATGACTTGCTGATTGGATACTTCGGATACCACGAAATCCTCATACACCCCAATGATCAGGAAAATACCACATTTACATGTCCCTTTTGTACATATGCTTTCAAGCGCATGCCATTTGGGTGATGCAATGCCTTGACAAATTTCATGAGATGTATGATTGCTATCTTTGCAGACATGTTAGAAGATGACATTGATGTGTTTATGGATGATTTTTGGTAAACGAAGATTCATTCAGAAAATGTCTAGATAATCTGGAAAAGGTGTTAAGAAGATATGAAGAAACCAACCTGGTACTTAATTGGGAAAAATTTCATTCCTTGGTGAAGGAAGGAATGGTTATTCGACATCAAATATCTAAGAAAAGCCTGAAAGTAGAAAAAGCTAAAATCGAAGTCATAAAAAATCTACCCATTCCCACTATAGTTTGTGGGGTAAGAAATTTCTTGGGACACATTGGTTTCTATAGGCAATTCATTAAAGATTTTGCTCAAATCACAAAGGCACTAAACCAACTTTTTCATAAAGATGTACCTTTCATGTTTAATAAAGAGTGTATTGATGCTTTTGAGGCAATAAAGAAAAAACTTACCTTTGCACCTAGTATTGTTAACCCTGATTAGACAGAACCTTTTGTTATTATGTATGATGCTAATGATTATGCGATAGGAGCAGTGTTGGGACAAAAGAGAGACAAGATATTTCATGTCATTCATTACACGAGTAAGACATTGAACCCAACACAAACAAATCTCACTGCCACAGAAAAAGAAATTCTAGCCATTGTATTTGTATGTGAAAGATTTCATCCTTAGTTGATGACAAATAGAGTATATACCTATACAGATCATTCTGCATTAAAATATGCGATGAAAAAGAAGGAAACTAAAGCTTGACTAATGGGATGGGTCATATTGCTTCAAGAATTTTACCTTTGGATAAAAGATAAAAAAAGGAACAAAAAGTCAAATAGCTGATGATATATCAATGTTGGAAAATGGAACAAAAATAGAAACTGATGAAGCAGTAAACGAAAATTTCATCAACGAGCAATTATTTAAACTAGAGCTGTATCAAGACACAGAAGGTTGATAAATTGCCATGGTATGTCGATTTCGTTAATTATATAGCCTGAGGGGTCTTCCCAATTAACTCCTCTTGGCAACAAAAGAAGAGGATTATCCACGAATCGAAAAATACATTTGGGAAGAACTGCATGTCTTTCGGTAATGTGCAAATCTGATCTGAAGATGCGTAGCTAAAGAAGAGATAGATTACATTCTAAAAGGATGTCATACATCACCTTGTGATGGAAAATTCAGAGGTAAAAGGATCGTGCACACGATATTACAATAGGGATTTTACTGGCACACCATGAATAAAGATGCCTATGACTTTATGCAGAAATGTGACAGATGCCAACGAACCGAAACTATATCGAAGAAGGATGAAATGCAATAGACCGAAATCTTGGAAGTAGAAATCTTTGATGTTTGGGGAATTAACTTCATGGGGCCTTTTCCAAGTTCATTTGGGAACCAGTATATTCTGTTAGCCATAGATTATATCTCCAAATGGGTTGAAGCAATGACTTTGCCTACCAATGATCCCAGGTCAGTAGTGAAATTCTTAAGGAAAAAATATATTTTCATGGTTTGGGACCCTCCGAGCTCTCGTTAGCAATGAAGGATCCCATTTTTGCAGTAAATAGTTTGAATGTAAGATATTGAATCACTATTACTTACCATCCGCAAGCGAATAGACAAGCAAAAGTGTCAAACTAAGAAGTTAAACAAATTCTTGAAAAAACAGTAAACCCGAATAGGAAAGATTAGGCAATTAGACTAGATGATGCACTATAGGCATACAAAACTGCATATAAAACCCGATTAGGCATGTCCCTATATAAACTCGTATATGGGAAAAACTATCACTTTCCTTTGAATTAGAAAAGAAAGCATACTAGGAGATAAAGGAAATGAACTTAGATCCTGAGTTAGCTAAAGAAGAAAGATTATTTCAGCTACAAGAATTAGGAGAGTTTCGATTCATAGCCTATGAGAATGCAAATCTGTATAAAGAAAGGAGTAAAATCCAACATGATGCAAGAATAAAGAAAAGAGACTTCTTGCCAGGATAGAAGTTTCTTCTATTCAACTTAAGGTTAAAGTTGTTCCTAGGGAAATTAAAATCAAGATGGATAGGACCATACATCATAAATCACATTTTCACCTCACGGTGTAATTGAACTCATAGGAAACAGGGGACAACCTTTCCCTGTCAATGAGTAGAGAATAAAACATTATTTTGAGGGAACAATAAGGGAAGTTGTCGAAAAACAAGATTTGCAATGTAAAACCATATGGGAGAAAGATGATGGAAAGGAGACTCAAGAGGAAAATTGGGAATTAAACAACTACCTGTTACAGAATGAGGATTCCAGTCTCACCAATTAAAAAATTGTAGTCGGTAATTCGTGTTTTTTGGAAGGAGTCACAACATCAACTACACCTGTAAATTATTCTTCATGTCTCGAAACTGAGACAAATTCTATACAGGCATACTGCTATTAGTGTTGTGACATCGAGTCTGAAAAATCTATAACTCTAAAATATTTTCCAAGTCAACGACACAAGTAAAGAACTAACTCCAGCAAACAACTAGGCAAAGAGACCAACAAGAGAAAGGTTAACTTTTCTTACTCTTAGCCTTATCAATATTATGGATAGAACTGTTGTTTTCAAAGAGGAAGGTGTAAGTAAATATATGTTATACCTTCAACCAAAAATGTTTCTCCAAGAACAAGGCTATGATCCTTTAATGATAGTGTGTAAGGGAATATTGGAAGTAGTAAATTAGTGCGAATGGACTACGTTCTGTCTAACCCCAGAAGAACTCGCTGTAATACCAATTGTACAAGAATTTTATTTAGCGCTAAAAGAAAGAGAGAAAAGAGAGCTAATAATGAGATGCAAGCATATGTTACGGTGAGAGAGATAGATGTCTTAGTTGCTCACAAGGTAATTTATCAATATCATGATGCACCATACTATTTTTGTGACTTTATGTTTAAGAATTATTTATGTCAGTACAAAAACATAAGTATGGATAGCATAATAGCATATTTAATAAAAGGATGAGAGGAATGGATGTACTAGACAAGCACCGAGTTGGCATTAACATTTAATCAGACATTAATGTCACATCTACTAAAAATATGGATGTAATTTATTTGCTCCTAGATAATAGCTACGTCAGATATCTCTTATAACATCTCACTTGGTGAAGCCTTAGCGCTCAAGTGTTGTTTTTCGAAGTAAGATTTTTTGAATGGGTTTTGAGTAAGTAAGGTGTTAGATTCAACCAAGAGATTGAAGTCTATGGGTGTGCCCTTAGGCGAAGTATTTGTTAAACGAACAAAGTCGGAAGAAAACAGAATGGCATAGATCTACTTGACCGAACGATGCCTTTAGTGGATAGATTAGGCGAATAGTTAACATTGGAATATTGAGTGAAGATATCTTGTAAAGTGAGAAATTACTGGGAAGGAACTTATTAAAGTGTTAAGGAATTTCGAGTTTGGCTAGTTATGGTACTGGTTATGTTCTAATGAGATGGTTAGGAACGAATGGTGGACTTGACCTAAAAGTGTTTATTTATATATAGAATAGTGGATTGTATTATATGTCTCCTTACAACTGTAAACCACCCATATGACAGATGGAATAGGATTATGATGCGTGTCAAGTTCTCATAGAGACAAGGGTGGTATATTTAGGTAATTAGGAATTGAAAAAGGAGTTTTCCTCCTCTTTTCTCAATAAGTAGTTCTTTGGTCTGGATCTAAAGAAAACCAAACTTACTTCCTTCATGAAAGCTGAGGGCTGATCTGGATTCCCACTTAGGGGTGCTTCATGTCAAGGTAAGGTTTATGATCTTCCATGCTATCTTGTAAAAGAGTAAGTCTGTTTCTATTGGGCGAGGTTAAAGACCTAAGGCTTTATTTGGTGGATTTTAGTATTTGAAATGAAAGAAAAAGGGATATATGAGGGGGTATTAATGAGTTTCCATGTTTTGTAGTAGTAATTGTTACTGATCATTTAATGGAAGTTTAGATCTGGAGTTTGGAGATGAAGAAAGGGGGTAAAATTCAAGTGAGTCCCTAAACTGAATCTTGCATGCATAATATGCCTTATATGAATTTTTGTGCTAGGTGATAAAGTTCTGAAATTGAGACTAGAAAAGTATGAAGTGAAGATTTTGATGAGGATTGTAAGATTTATGAACTTGAAATGCATGGATTTCAAGAAGTTCGATGGACTAAGTATAGGATGCGAATCTGGAAGTTAATGAATGATTATGGTGTATATGTGTTCGAAAGCATGAATATATTTGTTTTGGGTAAGTCATTGTACGATGAGTCTATATATGTATGATTAGTCCGAGTCTGTCTTTGGAGTCGTCTAAAAGGGTCTGTCAGGACTTTAAACACGACTTTGAAAGGAAAAGTCCATGGCCATAGTATTTCAAATGAAAGGACTATATTTTGTAAGACCATAGTTGGTGGGATATGGCATCATATGGAAACACCATATCATGTAAAACCATAACTGATGGGTTATGGCATCATATGGGAAGAACTAAAGGAAGGTTATTACCAAATGGGGTTTCTGCGTGATCCCAAATTATGAGGGGCAAACCTCATGTAATGTGAGTCTAGGTGAATCCCAATCGTAAAAACTTCAGAAAATGGAAGCGTTTGTGGCGTATCTGAAATGGAAGCCTCTGTTGGGGTCTATAGAAAGGGATGCCTTTGTGGTTAATAATGAAAAGAGCATTTCTATGGCGTGATTTTAAGGAAGGCCTTAGTGGCTATCATTTGAAGGGAATGCCTCTGTGGCGGATTCTGAAAAAGAGAAATGGTATTCTTGGCGAACTCTGAAGGTGTAGTAAGTATGGTGAACTCTGAAGGAATAATATATATGGCGAACTCTAAAGATGCAGTAAGTATGGTGAACTTTATAGGAATAATGTGTACAGCGAACTCTGAAAGAAAGGCTTCGTGTGAAATGTTATAGTAAATCTTGCATAATCTTAAGGTATGAATAGAGAAGCTGGAATGTGCCAAATTATGTGGCGAATCTAAGGTATGAGCCAAATGGACTTATAGAACAAATCGATCAACAATATTATGTTTGTGTGCTTCTCTGAAGTAAGAATGGTTAAGGAATCATGAAAGGATAAGACAAAGAGCGCCAATGAGGTATCAAAGATATGAAAGGCAATTTATGATCTCGATGTGAAGTGTGACACCTATGGCATAACAATGGAATCTTAAAAATGTATTCGCCAGAGTCAAATTGAAGAATGGAAACAATGAGATAGAAGAAAATGGAGTTCCCGAACAAGATCCAAGTAAATCAGGGATTACTCACTAAGTTCTCGTTAACATACCTCTGGATTTTTATGTCACAGGTAAACTGAGATGAGACTACGCTTTGAGGGACAATGCCAGGGTACGCCAAAGGAGTGGCAATATGGGCTATTATGCATACAAAGCGAGTAAAGTGGCGTGTCTGAGTTCGAGATAATATAATGAATGTAACACTCTATACTAGGTCTAGTTGCTAAGTCCAAACTATAAGATATTACAACTATAAAACTTTAACATCATTCACAATTTAATTAAAAATAACCATATAATTCATTTATAATAATTTTCATTCTAGTCAATCAAAACAAGACCTAATTTGAGCTTATAGAACATTTAAAACAAATCCGGAACAATGTTGGATTAAAATGAAAATTTTACAAAATTTTGAGTAAAAAGTGAAAACAGGGGTTACAAGGCCGTATGACAGAGATCAGCCTGTGTGGCTCAAAAACATGGTCGTGTGGCCAAACTGTGTAACTCATTGTTCCCATATAACTTAGGGTTGTTGGAAAATGTGCCCATATTGTAGTAAACATGTAACTGTTTTCTATTTATTTGAACGATGAATAAATAAATAAATTTAATTTCACATTTCACTATTATGTCTTTTGTATTTTTTTCTTTCATATTTCCATGCATAGAGAAATTGTGACAAGCAAATATTAGCTCATTGATTGTCTAAGTTCAAACTGAAGATAACTGACATTGTAAGAACGTTTACATTGCGAGAAAGACAACTTACTTTAGTAGATAATCTAAATGAGTTTGTAATCCCGTAAAAGAATCAAAGTGAGCATTTGATTCAAATACTGAGAAAGATTATTATGTCTTCTATAATTCCAATTGGGGAGATGACTAGTATTGGCTATTGGAGCAGTGAACTCCATGGGTAGAGAGTTAATGATATCCTACCATTGGCATTTTCTGGATTGATAAATATAGAACGTTGCCACGAGTTGCTTGTTCTCGAATGAGCAATTTATCACAGTCATTTGTTGATAGTGATCATATTAATCGTTAATAAGACACAATTGTGACAATGATATAAAATAGGATTCTATTGAGTGAACGGATTTAACTTAAAGGAATCAAGGATATCATATGAGGGTAACACACACATGACGAGGTCATTGGACATAACAGTTGGATGAATTGTTTTCGTAAAGAGTATACAATAATAAGTTTTCAATCATGGTACTTCTTGTGGACTGACTCCAAGATTAAGTAATTGCGAATTATCAGGATGATGCTTCTGGACATAATTGCAATCACTAGAGCTTAATTGTATATGTCCAGTTAGTCTCTTTGATTTCTTAACAAAAGCTCGATCGAACTGTATTTGAATCAGAAGAAAATTCTACAACTTTGGAAATAATTTAATTGAGTCAATTTATTCGATGTGGAATTAAATTAGATGGTCGTGAGAATTTTTCAACTAGAAAATTTGATTAAAGAATTTTCTTGAAAAATTAATTTGGAAAATCTAAGTGACTTTTGAGAAAATTAATTTTAATCAAGTACAATTAAATTAATTAAATTATTTAAAATTAATATGATATTTTTGGAAATTAATTTTCAAGTCAGATAATTGGCCCAATGGATAATTGAACTTGAAAATTGGACCTAAGATCATAAATTGGGCCGGGATCCCAAAAATGAGACCAAGACCCAAAAACTGGTCGAATTGGGCCTAATATGTGAAACCGGGCCGACGGTCCAACTAATGGCTAGACCGGACCGGTTGGGTTGTTATTGACTTGAACTGAACTGAGAGTAGTTGAACCAGCTTGGGGTGCCGGAAGGGTGTCGCACCTGTATCATTGGACATGGCGGTGTCGGCGACTGCGACAATGTGCCAGTGGCCGGCGATGATTGATCTTCGATGGTTGAATAGTGGAAGAGTTACACTCCTACTAGGACTTTACCAGAGAATTTGATTTTAGATTAACTATTTCAAAAAATAATAATATTTTAATAGTTTAATATTAAATTTAATAATTATCTTAATAGTATTTTATTAATTTAATATTAAAGTGATTATCTTAATATTAAATTAAATTTAATATTTATCTTGTAGAGAAACATTCTGTTTTTAATAAGATTTAATATTAAATTTAATATAATATTTATCTTGATAAATATTAGATTAAATTTAATATTAAAGTGATTAAGTTTAATCATAGTTGAACTCTTTAAACTCTTCTTATATCAAGAGAGCCTTGAGTCATTATTTTACACACACTTGAATTCAAGAGAAAGTTGTAGAGAGAAAATTGTGAAATTACCCCATTGTTAATTTTTGTGAAAAATTTTCAGAGTCGAAGCGAGCCTACACTTGGCAGACGTGAGCTTGAGGATAGCGAAGAAGACTACTCGGTCGAAGCGCTCATCCTAGACGACTCAAAAAGGTACAATTTTGATTAAGTGTTTATTACTTTAGATATCACAACCAAGATCTTGTTTTGGAAAAATTTTTAAAAACTCTAGTTTTTCCCTAAATTTATTTTCTGCTGCGTTTTCCAACAAGGGTAACACAGCCGTGTCACCAGGCTGTGTAACTCTCTGAGGCTCTGTGGATGAGCTTGCACTAAAAATCAAAGAGCCCGTATGGCTGTGTCATGGAACCGTGTGAGGCACAGGACTGTGTAGCAGACCATGTCATAGGCTGTGTGTGCCCAAAATACCTTAAAAAACAAGCGAATTTACTTACAATTTCTTAAACACCAAGCCATGTATTTACCACCAGATTAACCTATTAAAAAATGTACTAATTCACATTCAACCTATGCGCCTAACTAATATGCCCTCGTTGGCACTACATTTCAATATAAACAACAACCATATAGAACAAGACATAACTAACATATCAATCTTATTCAATCATCAAATAAATTCCAAGTAACATAAGCTACAATCAACCATCTATACCAAACTTTCAAATGCCAAATTACGACAACCAAAGTTCCAAGATTTGTCAAAACAAAATGACTATTTCCACAAAAAATCACCAAGTAAGACATCAAATGACAAGTTACCATTTCCATGATACCAAGTACCAAAATTATGTTTACAAACCAAATAGCACAAATTATTATCTCCCAAAATAGAATCAAAATGATGTTCCAAATTAGTTTCACACATTCATCACAAGTTATTCATGAAATATGAAATTTAACATTATCTACCAACTTTAATCACATTACAAATCTAACTAAAACTTTAAATTTATCAACTTCAAAACCGTATACGCATGTCATAAAACCGAAATAACAAATAAAAAATCATTGAAACAGAAGCTTGATAGTGTGAGCCTTAAATTTGATCCATCCAACTAGTTATGCAAAATGTTAACTACAGAAAACAAGAGCAGACAGAGTAAGCTTAGGTAGCTTAGTAAGTTCATATCTAATATTCAAATCAACTTACCTCAACTAAACATTTGAAAACTAAAAACGCTTAGATTACTTAAACCTGACAATCATTTACAAGAACACATTGAATTAGTGTTGAATTAGTTCGTCATGTACTTCATGCTCTTCAATGATTCAATCAAATTCATTCATATAAATATATCTACATTTCATTACATCAATATCATAATGAAAAATTCTTGCATTATCATTCTTTAATATAAACCTTCTAATAGATAAACACCGAAACTATCAAATCATTTTAAAATTTGTCACAAATTTTAGTAGCCCGATGAACTATAGTAACATGAATCAGATACTTGGGTAACCCAATCACACCGGAGAGCATCAAACTACTAACAGAGGCACCGAAGTGAAAATATCGTACAAGTGCATGCTCTAACCCTATTAGCATGTCAATGTTAACCTAATCGTTTACTACATTTAAACAGGAATTTAAATGAGTTCATCACATTAACAAATCAGAGGCACTTCCACATAAGCAATTCCATATATTGTAATAATTTAAAATCATTCAGAAATCATACTATTCATATTTCTCAATATTCAACAGTTCACGACATAGTCTGTCTCACATTAGCTTTCGTTTATAGTAAATTAATCTCAATGCATAACATTTACAATATATAATTTCAAGATTTTATAGCAAGTAATAAGTACAAATATATATATTAATGCACTATGATCTTACCAAAATACAATAGCTATCAACATGCGACGACGACTACTTGACGACTACTCAACGACTTTTTATTTCCTGCGTTTATCAACCGACTGATCAGTTTCTTGATCTAAATATAATAATTTTTATTCAATTAGCCAATTGAATATCATAAAACATTTAAATTTAAAAGTTGACCCTTTAACAAAATTTTACACTTTTACCCTAAACTTTTACATTTTATACAATTTAGTCCCTAAACTGAAACTTTCAAATGTATCACAATTTCACCAACTTCATGCTAGTTGAATTTTATTTTATACTATTATAGCCCATAATTATTCAAATTTCACAAGAATTTCATGTCAAATTTAAAATTTTATCAATTCAGTCCTTTAACTAAAAATTAACCAAAATCACTTTACAAAATAGTCCTATTTAACTATCAAGCTTAATAATCTATCATCAAACTTAAAAACATAAAATATTCATCCATGACATAATTCTAAACATTTAAAAGTTTTACGAATTAGTTCTCGGGTTAGCTAGATTAAGCTACAACGATCTAAAAAACATAAAATTTATGAGAAACAAATTAAAAAACTCACTTACATGCAATAATCTAAGCTTGGTCTAATTCAAAGCTTCAAAAATGGAGGTTTTAACTTTGGTTTTCGGTGGAATCAAGAAATAAAAAAAGAAGATGATAACTTTTTTATGTTTTTATGTTTTAACTAATGTTTATAATTTTAATTAATTAACAAATACACTATTTTAATTAAAACACCATCAAATACCGTCCACCAACCTTAATAATGGCTTAATTTCCCCGTAAGTCCTCTCACATTTACTCTTGAAACCATTTAATTAATAAAATTCAATAGTGATTAAGTTTTACATTTTTATGTTTTAGTCCTTTTTCTTTAATGAACAAGCCAAACATTAAAATTCCTGGACCGAACTTCAATATACCTATATAGTAACTCTCGTAAATATAGCTCAGTTTACAAAAATGAGTCCTAATACCTCATTTTCTACAACCACTTGATTTTAAAAGCAACCTACTTGAACTTAACTATTCGTTCAGTTAGTAAAAGTTATTAATCCAACATTCAATATAAAACTATATTTGAGTTGTACGAATTAAATAATACTAATTAAGGACTCAGTAGTAGGATTTGTGGTCCCGAAACTACTATTTTTGACATCACTGAAAATGGGCTGTTACTATGAATAAGCTATGAAAATTGTTTATAAGCCTTGTAGAGTGAACAGAATATGATATATACTTGTAAGACCTCGCTAGGAGAAATGTTTTGTTCAGTAGTTTGCATATTTTGTTTAAGTATGAGTCTGTAATAGAGTGGTAACACTCGAGATCTGGATCCGGCAAATTGGATCGGGCTGAGGGCGTTACATCTCTAACATTAATACTCTACAAGCTATTCTAGTATATGCAATTTTATAGAGAAAACAAGTACGCATAGGAACATGAATAAATCAGAGTATGCTCGAATGCGTAAGAGATAAAAACGAAAGGAACTTTCTTTCCAGACTTGGTAACAACATTGTGTAAAAAAAGTAGGAGTTCCAATGGAAACAATCGAAAGATTTATGAACCCACCGAAAAAGATGATAGGGGATAGGACATATACACAATTCTTGATATTGTATAGGAAGCAAGTTGAAGAAAGAAAACGACGGGGACTACCAGGAGGAAGGAAGAGTTGAAACCTAACCTTGTCTAATTTTGCAAGTTTTCTATATAGGAGCACTATACAAGGAAAGCACCACAATTGGGAGCTAAAACGAGCAAGGAAGGAGAAACCCAAAATAAGCTCACAACAATTTCAACGCCAAACGGATAACTTTTTTCTTTATACATTAGAGTTGCATATTAAGGACAATATGCTATCTAAAGTGTGGAGAGTAAAATAGGAAAATTATGCTTTTATTTTTATTTTTACATTCATTTTTCATAAATTTTCTTGTCTAAATGTATGCTTAAGCTTGTAGAAATACAAGTGATTGGTTAAGAGCATGCATATATGTTGATTGTGTTTATTGTTAAATTTGGTATGATAGTGGATGATTTTAAATTATCGATTGTTAGACTAATTAGTTCTATATATTACAATGTGAATAGACATTAAGTAATTGAGTGTACCAAATTATAAAGGAAATAAAGGGAAACACGCATACTAGTATGGACAATAGGTGACTAGAGTTGCAATTATTTAGTCAATTAAATTCATGAATATTGAAATACCTAGGGATGACCTAAGACATTGTTTGGTATAAAAATAGAGCAAAAAAGTCAACCTTATTTATCAACCTTTAGTACATATATTTGAGCCATAAATCACTTATCGAGGAACCTTCATATAAAACTCAAACCCAAAGCATAACTTGTACTTATCCTTTTTCTTTGGTCCCTGAATTGCACGAATTTAAACTTCAGGCCATACGTATTAAGGGATAGGTAGATACATAATGAGGGTTTTGAAAAATTAAAGTGAAATAGGAAGAAATAGTGTGATATAGTAATTATAGGTCAGACCAAAAGTGTATTAAAAATGAAAAATTCAAGAAAAGTTAAAACGAGATGAAAAATTACAAAATCAAGAAAAAGCATTGTGAATAAGAGAAGAGTAAAAAGTCAAGTGACCAAAAACCATAGGTCATAAAATTAGAAAAACTCAGTCATTAGTGCAGCAAAACTCGTTAAGCTGACTATAGTTGCTATTATGTTGTAACTTCCTACATGGAGAGATAAGGAAGGTGAGAGAAGAAGATTTAAGGCGGTGAGCGGGAATGGGATACTAAAGGGGGTGAATCGAGAACAATACGATATGCCAAACTAATTTCATAATTAAAACCGTTTTGATGTGCACTGTTCTTGAAATCCATGCCAACCTTAAGCCTCAGAACATTACAAGCTGGAAAGTCTAATGTGACCTAGGTAAATCTATTTGTGGATGGACATTGCATTAAGTGAACGTAATAATAGTGGTCAATATTCTGCTAGCATAATTGAAGTCCTTATGTAATCTTCTTGATGGGTTAATACACTTGATAACCTTTTCGCCTATATGCTTTGTAATATACTGACCTTAGGTGTTTGAAATTGATAGTGGTAAGTCATTTACATATCATGCTAGAATTATACGTACTTATGATTATACCTGGCTACTTTTCTCCCAAATTAATATTTGTATCATGCTTGCTCAAGGGTCGTTAGTTGTTTTGTTTTTCTTTTTATATGTTTGCCTTGCTTGAGGACAAACAATGACTTAAGTGTAGGGGAGTTCAATCTGCTGCAATTCATTGTAGCAGATTAAATTACTTTCTGTACTTAATAAGCTCCTTAGAAAGTAATTTTATTATGTTTTTATTTAGTTTTTACTTTTAGCATTTTGGCAATTGTGATAGCCCAATTTTTCCCGGGCCCGAACTGCAAACAAATAGAAGGCCCAAACAGAAATCAGATAAACAAAACCAAAAAATAAATGATAAAGTCCAATAAATGAGAGCCCATTTACAACAAATGTGGCCCAATATGGCCCAAACGAAGAAACCTAAAGCCCATGACACTAAAAGCTAAACAAAAACCCTAGTGCCCCCTGCGCCGGATCCTCGCCCAAGGTCTGCCCTTTCTGCAGCCATTTCACTAAAATGGCAAAGGGTCTTCCTCTCCTCTCTGTTTATTCCAGCACCTGCCAGAAAAGAGAAAAAGGACAGATACAAGTGTATAAACAGCAAAAGAAAATAGTAAAGAAAAAAAACAATGTTGTAAATCGGCTATAAAAGACACAACAATCACAATGTAATTTTTTACAAAAAAGCAATAAAAAAACCAACAGAATATAAAATTTCGAAGGTAATTTATTTTTTTTATTTTATTTATTTTTTTGAATCTTTTTATATATATAAAAACATTAAAAAAAGAAAAATAAGGAACTTGCCTGATGCTTCATGTTCTACCATCGAGAGTGGCCGAGGTCGTCACCTCCGATGAAAGGTGACCCCTTTTAAAAACCCTAAAACCAAAGGGTTCTCTCTTTTTTTTTGGTGACTTTTGGCGAGTTTGTCGAGAGACTCGACCCCCGATTTGAGTTCTGGGAGTCGAATGACCAAAAAGGGGACTTTTTTTGCATTTTTCTGCCACCGGGAACGACAGAGCCCATCGTCGACGACCGGTAACCTTCATGGAGGCTCGCCGAACCAGTGGCTGGTCCTACGGTGTGTTTTAGAGAAAAAAAGAAAGAGGTTTTCGATTTTTTTAAAAAAAACTAAGGCTGAAATGATTTTTTTTCAAAATTTTTAACTTGAATAAGGGGTCAGAACCGCATCATTTTGGCCTGGGTGTATAAACCCGAAAACGGCATCGTTTTGAAAACTGACACAAAAACCGACTCGAGACCCGACACGACACACGCAGGATCCGTGTTTTTAATGCGGGGGGTCTATTTGCGCCTTTGGTCCCTCCACTTTTTAGGTGATTTACAATGTAGTCCTTTTTACCTTTTAATTTTACCACTTAATTTTATTTTATTTTATTCTTGTCCTTGGGCCATTTTTAGGAAATAGACACCCAAAACAGTGTCGTTTCGAGATAGACCCAAGACCTGACCCGAACCGCGCAGGATCCGCGTGTTTTCGACAAGGGAGGGTCTAATTTATTCTTTGGTTCTTCCGTATTTTCACTATTTTAAATTTCATCTTAGTACTGTTTATTATTTCTTTTAATTTCACCCCTTTATTCTTTTTCTTTTGCAATTTGGTCCCTCGATTATTGTGGACCCATTAAGGGAAGGACACGTGTGAATTTTTTTGAGGAAAATTGCCTTTCAAGTCCCCATATATTTCATCATATTTTAATGTAGTCCTTTTGTGTCTTTTCTTTATGATTTATACTGTTAATTTTGTTATGTTTTTGATTTAGCCTTTTATTTCTTCATTTACCCATTTATATATGTCCTTTTTGAAATACATTCTTTAAACTTCATTTAAATTTCAATTTAATCCCTATTTTGGTTAATTTTGCCATTTTATTTACTATGTAATTTATTTTAGTGTTTAGATTTATATTATTTACATTTTCTTTTCGTTTATACATTTTTATTTTTGTTTTACCTTCATCATTATTTTATTAATTTATATTATAATAACTATGCTATGATTAGTACCATTATTATTATTATAAAATTGATATTCTCATTATTATTGTAGTGGCATTTCTATCATCATTTAACAACACATTCTTTTATTTATTTTATTTTTATTTTATCTTTTGTTTATTACCTTAATATCATCCTTCCATTTTTACCTATACTGGCTATTTCATTTTATTTTACTATCATCTTTTCATGTATTATATCACAATATGTTCATTCATTTTACTTAAAAGAAAACACATTTAAAAAAAGGGTTATCTTCATTTTTTTAACGTATAAAATGTTCAAAACCGAGGTAATGTTCATTATTTTTGGAATTAGTATAGTCGTGTTCCTAAATCACGGAATATGACTTCTTTCTAAAATTGGGATAGTCGAATATCAATTTTAAAAATAAAAAAACGAGATTTAAGTAACGACCAAACGGTGTTTATTCTTGATTTCGAGGATTTAAGGCATTGTGTCCTAACTTACGGGACATGATCCTTTTTTCTCGATTAACTTGAGATAAGCCCTTTTCATGAAAATTAATTTAGTTAAGTAACACCTTAACACAAAAAGGGGGTCGTGATTTAAATTCCCTTCAAATTTTCAATTCTCGACACTAAGACATCAAGTAATCAACTAGGTACCAATTTTGGGCGTCACAAGGGTGCTGATCCTTCCTCGTGCGTAATCGACTCCCGAACCATTTCATGGATTTTGTAGACCAAATATAACTGTTTTAGTACATCAAACCTTTTACTAAAACAATCACATTACGAGGTGATCCGATCACACCTCATAAAAAGGATTGGTGGCGACTCCCATTTTTATCTTTTTAAAATAAAAGTCGATTTCAAAAAGGTTTTGACAGCAATAAAATGAGAAATTTTGGTATTTTATATGACCTTGTTTGCCAAAGTAGGCATAAAGGTAAACTAATATGTTCGGTGAGTGTACAGAACATTACTTAAGGGCAGAAGGACAGTGGACTACTTCCGATGTTGCAATACGGAGCTGGGATGTCACAACATAGCAAACATAATACCCAAAGAAGTAGTTAGCCAAGGATATCATGACACAAGCTAGAGGGTGTCACGAAACAACCCTGAAGACACACTCAAGGAAATATATTGCCATTAGTGTCACGGCACATACCATAGGGTGTCGCGACATTGGCTCGACATGGCCACTTAATGAAGTAGGCATGTTTTCGTTTGCATAACTTACTTTAAGGAAGAATATTCAGCCATTTTAGGTTAACGGTGAGTTGTTAACCCTAGGCCTACAAATAGGATTGCGTAGAACAATTTATGGAACCTTTGCCTCTCGTTTATTTTCACTTTTATTCTTATTTTTAGGTTTTTACTTGTAATTTTATTTCAGTGTTTGTTTTGCTCTTTGAGAGATCTGGATTGTGGATTCATTAGATTCGTTATGGATTGCTACTCGCACATCAATATTTATATATATCAAGATCTTTCTCATCTTTACCTTTGATTTTGCAAATGTCTATCTTTTAATTCAATTCTATTGTATGTGTTGGATCCATGAGGAACTCATTCGTTATAGAGATTAACAAGTGGATGTGGAAGCAGTTTACGCCTATGTAGGGTTTCTTAGCAGATCATTTGGTTGGAAAGGATAGAACTTAAACCCTATAATTGACGGACCTAGAAAGTCATGGAGTTAGAAATTAATCTGAAATCGGTATGGTCTACCGTGAAAACCTTACCCTTACCCAGTTTGACCTGTGACATCGAGAGATAAGTATTCCTTGCTGACTTAGTAGGTTAGTGGAAGGTCGAGAGGTCTTTCTAGTTTAATGACTAGTTGATTGGATAGGACCCAAAATACAAGTTAACTATGAACACTGAAGCGAGTTAGTCTTCTGCGTTTAGATCTGATAAATTTACAATTTGTTTATATCATTGTTTTATTTCTTCCTTAAAATTCCTTTTATTATCAATCTATGAATTGTTGTAATATAATTTAGGTAAAGTACTTGTTAGACCTATTAGTGTAGGAGTTAGCTTTAGTTTAATCAAGCCTCCTTTGAGTACGATCCTCAGAGTACTTTCAGTACTTCGTTGGACAAACTATACTACAATCTGACTCGTATACTTGTAGTCACCGCTTAATTCATATATTTTATTGTAGTATTCTCACTTCTGACGTTTGTACGTCGGGAGGTGGTCAACCATACAATTTTTGATTGTCACACGGGATGGCCATACACTCTTGTGAGCACTGTAGATTTGATCAATTAGTTTTCCACATGAATCCATTTTTAAAGGGCCCATCCATATGGCCATGTGACTTTATTTGAATAATTTCAAATTTGACCCACATGGTCACAGTGAGTTACACGGTCTGGTCACACGGCCGTGTGACTCTAGTTCTACACGGTCACAGTTCGGTACACAACCAAATTATTGGTCATGTGACTTTTGTTGAATTTTTTAAATTTGATTCATACGACTTGAGAGAGTTACACAGCTTGAATACACGACTGTGTAACCCCTGTTTTACGTGTTTGCCTTTATTCTTGGAAAATGTTACAATTTAACCCTATTTATTTTCGGGTCAACTTCATAGCTTTCGTAAGCTTGGTTGAGACTCAGATTCATTTGAAATTTTGTTGTGCATGGATTATGTAATATTTTTAATTGTTTAATTGAGTTTTAAAGCTAGAATTTGTATGTGATTCATTCTATTAATTGTTGTAAAATTTTATAGTTCGGGTCCGGTGATCAGATCGAGTGAGGGGTGTTACCTTTATTGGTATTAGGGCTATAGGTTTAGCTAATTCTCGGACTAAATCAAGCTTAAATGTGAGTCTAGAAGGTACATGCCAAAGATGAGTCGAGTTTGGGTCGAAAAAATTGGCTGCTAATTATATATGTTTTTTGTTTGTAGTTAAACATGTCAGGAGAATCTAGAACTGTTGTTGATAATGGCATTAATAACAGTGGGCGAACCACTGAGAATGAAAATAGCTTTGAAACCTAGACATTGAGCATGGATTTATCTAGTACCCGTCAAACCAGTAAAACTAGACATAGACCTGAGGGTTAAGGAAATGAAAATATACTCCGTACTATTGTAGAAGGTCTTCAACATTTAACAGGGGCTACTTCTTCAGTTGTGCCAACATCGGCAGCCCGATGAGCTCATATAAAGAAATTATGAACGTACGATGCTACTGAATTCATTGGAATAAAAGGAGTTGACCTTTTGATAGCCGAAACGAGGTTTGAAGAGACAAACCGTGTATTATAACAATTAGAATCTACTCCCTGAGACTGTGTTACTTGCGTAATTTTATTGTTACAAGGAGAGGCATATACCTAGAGGTAGACTATAACATGACATGCATCCACTGAACAGATTGATTGGGAATTCTTCCAACTTGAATTTCAAAAAAAGTAAGTTAGGGAATTGTATCTTAAGGACTGAAAACAAAAGTTCCTGTTGTTCAAATAGGGTGAGAAGGTTGTGGTTGATTATGAGTAAGAATTTTTTAGGCTCAGTAAATATGCTTTGCAATTAGTATTGATGAAAGAAGAGCTTAAGGTTCAGTTGGTCTCAAACAAGATAAAAGAATTTTTGGACTTGATTGATCGAGTGAAAATGGTTAAACAGGAAATAGGAATTGATAAGAAACCTGAAACCTCCTAATTCCGTTGGAAGCGAGTCCAGACCTCTAACTCACATCCGTTACTCGAAAAAGTTGGAGGCCAGCTTCGAGATCTGCTAAGTCAAAGAAGAGCTGAGATAGATATCCTACAATATTAAGTGGGTAGTGTGGTAGGCCCTAGCAGTGATGATGATAAACTAGGTTGTACGTTAAGCAGGAAAAGACATAAGGGCGAATGTTGGAAGAAAACTAGAGCTTGTTTTGATGTTGGTTATTGACCTAACGTCAATTGTAGTAGTTATTTTAGGTAATTTTTGCACTTAACGAGCTTATTTCATTAACATTTTATAATTAATTAATGCATTTTAGGTATAGTAGGTTAAGATTAAAATTTAATAAAAATAAGTGTTTTAAACACATTTTGGAATGTTGATGACCTATTAGGCCGACATGGGCCTTAGGTAGGGTTAATTTGTGTATTTAAGTGTGCAAGAGGCATAATTTTAGGCCCAATTGACATCGAAACTTTGGACAAGTGATTCACAAACTTCCTAGACTATGAAAGCATGACAAAAACATCTAAAGCCACAAAATGTCTTGTGTGGCACAATACACAAAGTTTGTGGCGCGACATGCAATGTTTGTGTTGCAACACACACCCTGTGTTGAGCCGCAACAATCCTTTTTTGAGCCATAACAGCCTCTGTTGAGCCATAGTCTGAACATGAGCTATAAGCAAGGATGATGTTGACAACCGTATTTTGGTAGATTCTCAGAGATTTTATTTCTTACTTTCACCCAAAGTATCAGGGGCATATTAGGCATAAAGTGCACATGTTTTAGCCTATAAATAAGAGGCTTCTATACACAAATTAAGGCATCAATAAAGAATCAATCCATCCACCCAACACTTCTTCAGTTATTTAGTTTTAGTTTTCTTTTATTCTTCTATAGTCGGAAGATCTTATTCCAATGTGAAAACATTTGCAAGTGGAGATTGCTCCGGATCCGTACTTCAATATAATTAGTCATAAGGATTCCCTTGTCTCTTCTATTCTATTCTTTTATTTATCTTTCATTAATCTGGCCAATTGATGTTTGTATGAATAATTGAATAGAATAGTGTGCTTTATTCTTATCTTGCATGATTCATTTATTAAACTGATTAATTCATTAAGTCGATTAATTAACAAAAAAATAAGGGTTCATAATATGATTAGTTGGTATAGATTATGCATTCCTAAACCCTAGGCTTTACAACTTTAGGAAGTAATCATAGGGTATGTAACACCCCTAACTTGTATCCATTACCAGAATAGGGTTACAGAGCATTACCGAAGTTTACGTTTCAAAACTATTAAAAATTTTAAACATTCAATTCACTACATTAATCATATAAAAATCAATCAATAACATACATGTTGTCCTTTATAAAATCCCTCGAGGCCCTAAAAACACATTAGAAACAAGTCGGGACTAAATTTGAAACATATAGAATTTTTTAGGAAAAAGTGAAAAATTTCAAAATTGCAGGGGTTAGACGGTCGTGTGACTCACACAGCTAAGAGACGCTCCTTTGTCTCAAGCCGTGTGGACATTTGAAGTAGGGACACACGACCATGTCTTAGCCTGTGTCCGTGCCCGTGTAACTCTCTGAATTGGGTCACACGGCCAAGCCACACGCCCGTCTGCTAGGCCGTGTAACTCTCAAAATGCAACATTTAAAAACCTATAGGGGACACACAGCCATGTCACCTGGCTGTGTGTCACACACGGCTGAGACACACGCCTGTGTCTTTGACCATGTGGATGAAAAATAGGCCATTTCCAAGCCATTTTTCTCACCCATTCAGGCACACACCTATAACCAATTTACCACATGTGATTAATCATCCTAGAGTACACGAAACCATACAAAAACAAGCTATCCAAATAGGTACATATTCATACGAACAATATGCCCAAAAGACACCTCAATCACAACAATTAAACATGTATAACTAAATGCTTAGTTTAGCCAAAACTTACCATTTTGTACACATATCAAATCCACACTCATATTTACTTAATTTACCATTTAACATTTAGCATCATAAAGACTATAAAGTCATCCATCAAAAGGCCACATACATATATCCACATATCAACCATTTCAATAATTCAAAATACCAAATTTACAAGCCAAAACATAATGGCTAAAACATCAACCAAAAACACTTATATATGTGCATATTTATCCAATATCAATTAACTTGTTTCCATGCCAAAACATAACATAATTGCTACATAATCACCACACCATATTAGATTCATGCCATATCTAGTTCAAAACCTTTCAAAAGCATACCATATCTTGACCATGTTGAGGTCAATTCATCATATAATACTTTGACCATTCAAACATGCTTTAACACATTATCAAAATTAACACATATCAACAAGGCACCTAATGTACCAAGGCTACATCACCCAAAATGACATATACATGCCAAACTCATTACTAACATTCAACTATAATCAACCATAAGTCCACCTATACAAGCCATTATAACCTTAACCAAGACATCGAAAACTACCGATATAACTGCTGGATAATGTGATAGATCTCCGATGAGCTTCCAACCAGATTGAGCTTCCAGTAATCTAAAAAGTAAAAGAAAGACAACTACGTAAGTAATGAATGCTTAATAAACTCATATAAACTTTAGTCATATCAATCCATTTCAAATATGAAATTTATACATATCAAGAATAATCCTATATCGATACCGCAAGATTTATGAAATCATATTCAACAACTCACAAAGTGACTAAATCCACAGCATCACATATACATATCATCCCTAGCAAAGTAGGATTTTCAATAACTTTAAACTCTTTCAAATTTTCTTATTTTCATTTGCATTTCATTACTTTCCATTGCATTTACTTTATTTAACTTAAATAACAACATCAATTCAACTCATCATTCCTTTTTTCATCATTTTACACTTCAAGTATGAACTTAATATTTCATTACCTTTCCACACTAGTTTCAAATGCATAACACACAAGACATAAGCATATCATCGACCATAGTCATATGATAGTGCATTTAAACATAGCTTTTTTGGGAATTAACCACATGATAAATCATTTCATAAGAAATTTCATAATTAAAACCTTACCACTATTTCATGAACACAAGCACATTTCCATTTGGGCTCTTACTGTAACACCCAATTATTGCCCGGTCCAGTAAACACCAAAAACAGATAAAAATAATAAAAAATAAATAAAGGTCCAAATGTCCATTACATTGACCCAATTTAAAATCCCAAGTTACAGTGGGCTTATATGGTCCAAACCTGAAATACAGAGGCCCAAAAATAGATCCTAGGGGCCCAAAAATAAATTTCTGAAGCCCTTAGGGTTTCTGAAGAAATCATCAGCGCCGTAGCCAAAATCATTGCACGAGCTACGTCCCCGTACCTGTACAGCAAGAAATAACAGAAAAGGAAACCAAATCAAAGATTTTGAATCAAATAAGAGATTTGTTCCTTTATTTTCTATATGATTATGGCTATAAAAAAGCCATTGTAACACTATAACAGGGACCCCAGATTTTGAAAATCAAATAAAAAGCTATTACTTTCAGAGAGCAAACAAATCGATCAAAGGTTGTTACTCATAGTTTTTATTTATTTTCTACTGTTATATTTATTTTTATTTTATCATTTATATACATACGAATAAAATAAGTAAGAGAAAAGGGAGAAACAACCTATTTTTTGAGCCCAAATCGCCGTAAACGGTCGAGGAAGTCGTCTCCGAGGAAAGACGGCCAGAAACCGAAAGGTTTCTTAGGCTTTTGAGGGTTTTTCGCTTACCTTTTGGAGTTTTTTAGCCCAGATTTGGGCTTAGAGGGGCCTAAGGAATCGAATAGGGGATTTTCCCCTTTTTTGGCCACCGTAGACGGTGGTGCCGGCGCCGGAGATCGGCGGTCGGCGCGGTGGCCGGTGATCGGCCGAGGACCGGGCCTTAGGCCGGTGCTCAAAGGAAAGGGGAGAGGTTGGGAGCTTTTTTTTAGTTTTTTTTAAACAGAAAGGGGAGGCCAACCCGACTCCGACCCGACCCGACCCGGCCTAGGATCCGCGTGTTTTATACGGAGGGGCAAATTGCGCTTTTAGCCCCTCCGCCTTTTTAATATTTTACAATTAAGTTTTTTTATCTTTTTAATTCGCCTATTAATTTTTTTCGATTTCAATCTAGCCCTACTTGAACGACGCCGTTTTAGTGGAGAAGGGAAAATTTTCCTTCCAGCCCCTCTGTGTCATTCACGCGTTTAATTTAGTCCTTTGGGCTTTAATTATTTACGGATTTCCCCAGATTCTTTTATTTGCCGTTCAATTTAGTCCTTTTTTTAATATTTATCTTAAGATTGATTAATTTTAATAGTTTTTTATATATATTTTTCATAATTTTCATATGTAATTATTTTTTTAGATCTATATGCATATATATTTTTGTACATATTTATATATTTTTTTCAACTAATATTTTCTCTTATTTATATATACACATATTTTATTTATTTTGATAATATAGATATTATATATATGTTTTTATGTAAATCATATGTATATTTTTTAAACTTCATAATTTCAACGTGTATATTATCTACCTTCTATTCTTTATTTATTTGGTTTGCTTTCTTCATTCGCTATTTAATTGTGTTTAAATTTATTTATTTATTCATTTGGTATTTTGGTATGTCATGGATTATTGTTTTTAATTCCATTTATTTATTTGTTTATATTATTTTTATGCCATCGTTAAAATTATTATCATTGTATTTATTACTATTGTATTTGTTATTACGATATTTGCACATATAATATAACATTGCATCATCTTTTATTCAAACTTAAAAATGGAAAATTTTCAAAATTGAGATAATGCTCGTATTTAGGATTTTCAAGGAAATTGAGCCCTAACGTATTGGTTTCCGATTTTCTTCGTTAAATCTAACAATCGAGCATTTCTCTTTAATCAAAAAAATAAGAACTCATTATTGGGAATTCAACTCGTTGTGTCCTAACGTATTGGATGTGACGCATTGATTTATCGAAATGAAGATTTTTTCTAAAAAATAATAAAGGAAATATTCCGAGTTTGGGATTTTGGAGGAATTGTGCCCTAACGTATTGGGCCGCGGTTTCTTAAATCTTGAATAAATGGATATTCTTTTAAATTTTTATTACACGAGTATTCTGGCCTAATTCATTTTTGAGGAAATTAGAATGTCGTGCCTTAACGCATTGGGTGTGACATTTTCTTTTTGTGAAAGGATAAGGGTCTTAATACGTAACATTTTTAAGTTTTTTTCTAAGGATTATATTTTTCAAATTTTCGACTTTAAGACATTAATTAATTAACTAGGTACCAATTTTTGGGCGTAATGAGGGTGCTAATCCTTCCTCATACGTAATCGACTCCCGGACCCATTTTTCTAAAATTCGTAGACCAAAGTCGTTTTTAGGTGACCCAATCACACCTTAATAAAAGATTGGTGGCGACTCCCAATTTTTCCAATTTTTATCGAAAACTAATTTTTTTTCCAAAAAAATAAAAATGGTTTCGACAGCTTGGCGACTCCACTGAGGATCATACATTTTTTAAAAAAAATAAGAGAGTCGAGCCGCAAAGCTGATTAATTTTTGTCTTATAGTCGAAAAAATGAAATTCATTTTTAAAAATTCTCTTGCATTCATGCTTAATTGATTTAAGTATTTTAAATTATTTTGCATTATACATTACATGTACTGGATAATTTTACCCTCTAAGTGGGAGTGAGAAGCTGTTTCTTCGTGAGGTTTTCACCTTCGTATAGGATAGTGGATCGCTTTCAGGATACATCGGTACCTACGTCTTCGTGAGATTTTCATCTCCGTATAGTCATAGGGAAAATGTGTCCCGCTGAACTGAACTTGATCTGCATGAGCCTATAATGGGTGAAGATCAAGGAATCTGCTGGTTCGGGTACCTTTACTTTAGAGCCAAACCGAATATAATGAGCCTTGGGAGCTTGCCTTAGGTAGAACTACACTAAACCCTAGTAGATGTCCTAATAGACATTTTACTCTTCATTGATTATATGCTTATATTTGATACTGACTTTTGTGTTTTATTTTGTTTGCATGACATGGCATTTCATTTCATCATAAAAGGCGCCAGTTCAGATTCAGTTGCTAGATAGAAAGCTTGTCATGGAAAAATAGTTTCTTGATAAAGTGGAGGACAATGCGGCTGTCTGAACTTGGTCTGAAACAACGCAGCAAGAAAAAGGGCGATAGCCTGGTCGATGGGTATGTATCGGAATTATGGGATTTTACTCGCATCAGTGTAACTCAAAACAATTTGTAGGAGTTGAAGGAAATCTGGGATGAGTGGAATAATGAGGTTAGACAGTTATTTTATGACAATTATGGGGATTTGCCTTATTTGCTTGATGTGAAGGTAGACAAGCATTTGTTTCGAGCCCTTGCCCAATTTTGGAATCCTGCTTACAGTTGCTTCACGTTTGGGAATATCGATTTGGTGCCTACGATAGAAGAATATGTGGCTTTACTTTGATGTTCAAAGTTTCAAGTGGACAGGGTCTACTCGAGAGTGGTAAATGTGCCAACCTATTCAAAGAAGCTGATAGGTATAACAGGGATGAGTGAACAGTAGGTTGCTGCACGGATTAAGCAAAAGGGGGATAATAAATGCGTTCCTTGGAGAGGTTTGAAAGATGCAATTCTAACACATCCAGATGTGAGAAAGAGGTTAGATGTCTTTGCTTTAAGTATATATGGCTTGGTTGTCTTCCCCAAGGCTTTGGGGCATGTGGATGAAGCAGTCACCGATTTATTTGACCGACTGGATAAGAAGGTTACACCGATTTCGGCAATTTTGGCAGAAACCTTCAGGTCATTGAGTGCATGCCGAAAAACAGGTGAGGGCAGATTTATTGGATGTGCACAGCTTCTACTTGTATGGTTTCACAGTCACTTTTGGAGAGTGGATAAGGTTTCGTATCGGGTTTTCTCTGAAAATTATTCACCACTAAAGGAGATAGTAGCTATGCCGAGGAGGGACGACATTTCAGAGGAGAAGTGGATGGCGATTCTTCAAAGTCTTCAGGAGGAAGATGTTGAGTGGAGAGCTCCTTGGTTACTTCCAGATGAGATCCTGTATAGGTGTGGTAATTTCGATTGGGGTCCACTACTTGGGATTTGGGGAGCTAGTGGATATGCCCCGTTGTTGGTGCTGAGACAGTATAGGTCAAGACAATTTATACCTACGACCCAAGGGATAGCTGATTGTGAATTTTTGTACAAAGATGATGGTTATAGAAAGAAGATTTAAGAGATTTCTAGCGCGTGAAAACAGACTCACCGAATGAAGGGGTTAGCTGTGGGTCCGATGACAACTCCTAAGTATAATGAATGGTGGGGAAGGAGAATCAACGACAATATACCTAAGGTAAATCAAGAAGGTCGCCAGCCAATAGAGGAGCATTTGCGAGTTATTCCTTCTGAGTTGGAAATCATAAGACGAGATTTTGAGAGAAGAAATGCAGATTTAGAAAAGAAGATAGAGCAAATGGAGGAAGAAAAGACGAACTTGAGATTGGACATAGAAGTTCAGAAGCTTGAAACTGAGAAATTAAGGAAAGAGAAAAACAAGGCTGAGGAGGAGCTGGGTAGTCTGAAGACGGATTATAAAAAGTTGCGTCTGTCAACGAGAACTGCCGGGCTGGGAAAAATGTCAGAACAGTGGCGAGCAGAAATTCGAGAAGAAAAGGAAAAAGCCGATAGATGGGAACAAAAATTAGGCTTTAGAAAAGAGTTTGTCAGAAAGCCAAAAGGAAAAGGGCGAGTTAAAGGATAGGGTGGTCGTGTTGGAAGGATCTCTTCGTCAATATCGAAATCGAAATTCCGCAATAGAGTTGAAAGCAAGCTTGAGCAAGATTGAGGAAATGAAGCAAAGAATCGAAGAGTTAGAAACGGTGTTGCAAAATTGTGAAAACTGGATCAAGCACTTGGAAGCAAATGAAAATCGTAATAAGGAACAACTGCACTACTTTCAGAACCAAGTTAGGAGCAGAGATCATATTATGGAGGAAGCTGTGGTCCAGATCCAAGAAGTAGCTGATCACGTACAAGCTTTGGTAGTACAAGCAGACATGCTGAGTGTGAAGCATGAATTAGAATCAGATCGGGGGCAAGAGTTAGCTGTGTTACTTAGGAAGATTAGAACGCTGAGCAATAGGGCAAAGCTTTATTGGTAATTCGCTTTATGTAAAGAAATTGGCTGTCTTGTAAAGTTTTCTCAAATGGAATTGAATCAAAATTGATGCCTTTTTTACATTCATGCATTGCATTACTTCATATGCATTTAAAAATATTAAAAGATTCTAATTAATTTAAATCATTCCTCAGTTAATCCGGAAACCAACCAGCCTACTAAACACCGCTACGGTACTCAATCAAAAACTAAGGATATGGATCAAAGGATGGAAAGGCTAGAACAGTCCCAAAAGGAAATGCAAGAGCAGCTTCAAAAGCAAATGAATAAGCAGCAAAAAATGATAGACAAAATGATGGAATCTCAGGGGAGTATGATGGCTCAGTTAACTCAATGGTTCAACAAGGGAACTGATAAAGGAAAAGGCTCTGTGATCAATGTTGAAGAAGGAGACAATGAGGGCCCTGTCTATCCTCTAGACTTTACCCCCAGCAAGTTGAGATATACCCGCGTAGGGCCTCTGTTACCATTAATCCTCAGCAATTTCAGGGTGACGCTGCAATGCTAATGAATCTTCAGGCAGGATCAGGCTCTAACACCAGAGCCAACCTTGTTAATCCTGCTATCCCTGATTTCGATGAGACGGTTGGAAAGGAGAAAATGAATGATGAGTTGGCAAAATAGTTAGAGGAGAAGTACAAATGGCAGGAAGAGAAATTTAGAGCGATGGAATGTGCAGAGAGCTACTATGGGATGGATGCTAAATAATTGAGCCTGGTCCAGGATTTAGTACTCCATTACAAGTTCAAAATGCCAGAGTTTGAGATGTACAATGGAACTAGTAGCCCCGAAGCTCATATTACCATGTTCTGCAGACGAATGACCGGTTATGTCAATAATGACCAACTCTTGATACATTTCTTCCAGGATAGCCTCACAGGGGCAGCATCCAAGTGGTACAATCGATTGAACTGTACCTAGATTAATTCATGGAGAGATCTGGCACAGGCGTTCATAAAGCAGTACAACCATGTGGCTGACATGGTACCTGATAGGATCACTCTGCAGAATATGGAAAAGAAACCAGGCAAAAGTTTTAGGCAATACGCATAGAGATGAAGGGAGGTTGCCGTACAAGTTCAGCCATCTCTTCTAGAAAGAGAGATGACGATGCTTTTCGTTAAGACATTGAAGGCCACATTTATTACACATATGTTAGAAAGTACTACTAAAAGCTTTTCTGCCATAGTTATGAATGGCGAAATGATAGAAAATGCTATCAGAAGGGGGAAGATAGATGCAGGAGAAAGTAGTAGAAGGTCGGCCTCGAAGAAGAAGGTAAATGAGGTCAACAATACAAGTTGATATTCATAGGAGATTACGGTGAATCAACCGGGAAAAGTGGCTGTTAACCAACAAGGATCATCAAAGCGAGGATCCGAAACAAGGTAAAATACGGAGAAGCTTCAATTTACGCTGATTCCGAAGTCGTATAGGGAATTATATCAGAATCTATTCAATGCACACGTGGTTTCCCCTTACCACTTGAAACCTCTGCAGCCTCCGTACCCCAAGTGGTATGATGCAAATTCACAATGCGATTATCATGCAGGAATCGTGGGGCATTCTATAGAACATTGTACGACGTTCAAGAAGCTGGTAGAAAGACTCATAAGCATGGGTGTTGTTAAAGTGGATGAGTCACCCAGTACGGAGAATCCGTTACCTAATCATAATGAAAATGGAGTGAACATGATAGGAGGTAACATGGGTAGGAAAATCAAAGAAGATATCGCAGAAGTGAAGATTCCTTTGAGATGGATCTGGAAGAAGATGGTAGAAGGAGGGTTGCTTGTATTGGATTCAGAAAGAAGCTTTGAAGAGGGGGAAAACTACTGTGAGTTCCATCATGAGGAGGGACATAAGATTCAAGAATGCAAAGAATTCAGAGTATTGGTTCAAGGCCTGATGGATAACAAAGAAATGGAGTTTTATGAAGAAGCTAAGGAAGAGGGGAGTATTTGCACATCCGAATCTACAAAGGTTCCAAGAGTAACTCAGCCTGTGGTCATCATCTCGCGGCCAAGGAATGATGAAGTGAGAGCGCCAGTAATGCCAAGAATCATAATAAAGAAACCTGCAACCTTTTCTTACCAAGATAGTAGAAGGTTCCGTGGAACTATGAGTGCAATACAACTGTCCCTGGAATGGAGACTACAAAGGACCAGGATGTGAGTGCCGATCCAGAACATGTGAAAAGGAAGGGCCATAATAGTGGAATAAGAGGGGAAAATAGCTAAGCCTGTATTGTCTATCAACGAGCTAGTGAAGGAGGAAGAAGCCGTGGAATTCCTTAAATTCTTGAAGCACAGCGAGTACAATGTTGCCGAACAGTTGCATAAACAACCGACTCGCATATCCATACTAACCTTGCTCTTGAATTCAGAAGTACACCGAAGTGCGTTGATGGATGTTAAATGAGACCTATGTGGCCGCTGATATTTCTGTCGGCAAGTTAGATCAGTTGGTCAATAATATTAGTACTGATAATTTCATATTCTTCAATGATGATGAAATACCTCCTGGGCGCGTGGGATCTATTAAGGCTTTGCATATCACTGCACGATGCAAGGGGCATATTTTGCCAGGAGTGTTAATTGACAATGGATCAGCTTTGAATGTGTTGCCATTATTCACACTCAACAGGCTTTCCATAGATAGTTCGCACATGAAAACATGCTAAAATATGGTGAGGGCGTTTGACGGTATAGAAAGAAAGGTCATGGGAAGAATTGAGATACCCCTACTGATTGGCCCAATAGTTTATGAGGTAGATTTTATTGTGATGGATATCAAACCTTCCTACAATTGTTTATTAGGAAGACCATGGATACATTCGACGGGGGCAGTACCGTTATCATTACATTAGAAGCTAAAGTTAGTGTCAGAAGGTCGGCTAGTGACAATCAACGACGAAGAGGATATAATAGCATCTGTATCCAATGAGATGCCATACGTGGAGACTAATGATGAGTCAGTAGAATGTTCATTTCGATCTTTGGAGTTTGTAAACGCGACATTTGTTCCTGAATGAAGCAAAATTTTGGTGCCCAAATTATCCAAAACTACGGAGATGGGTTTGCAGTTGTTGGTAGGAAAATGAGCTTTACCTGGAAAATGACTGGGGAGATATCTTCAAGGGAGGATTGAGGTTCTAGTACTGAAAGGGAAGCAAGATCACTTTGGCTTAGGATACAAGCCAGACAGAGGACAGAGAAAGAATGAGCTAGAAAAAAGACAGGAAAGAAGAAGGGCGCGTCTAAGTGGGGAGGAAACGAAATGGGAGCCAATGATAATTCCACATGTATCCAAAACCTTTGTATCTGGAGGAGTTATTCATGGTGAGAGAAAGATACCAGTTGAGGAAAGCATTGAAGAGACGTTGGGAAATATTTACATCAATGCCATTCATGAGCATGTGAATGAGGAGAGGAGCTGGTTGGATATTCGTCCTTATGAGCCTGGGAGTATTCTAGACAATTGGACTGCGAAAGAAATACCTAAAGTCTTTAGAACTATCTCAGAGTAATATTCAGAACAAACTTGTTGTTTTAGCCTAGAAATAACAAGATCTCTTTTGTGAAATAAGCTTATGTTTGAATATCATTATTTTAATAAAACATCTTTGCAATTGTTTCGAGCAAATATTCTTTCATTCTTTCCATAAAAGTAAATATATTCTTTCACAAGTAATTATAAATTCATACATCCTTTTGTAACCATATTAGGTCCCTGTATATCAACGACAAGAATGACGCCGCTACGAACTCAGAGTGTCCTTTTGAACAAAACATGTGTTTAGAGGGATCACATGACTTTGAAGGTGATGAAGCTTGTGGTTTATCTCTGGACTTGTTGAGGATGGTAGAACAAGAGGAAAAACAAATCGTACCTCACAAAGAATCAGCAGAAATTGTGAGCTTGGAAGAAGGAAAATAGGTGAAAATTGGAACTGAGATTTCTGCAAGGACAAGACGAGACCTCATTGAATTACTCTGAGAGTTCAAAGACGTCTTCGCATGGTCATACCAGGATATGCCTGGATTGAGCACTGACATCGTGGTACATCGCCTACCTATAAGGGAGGATTGTAAGCCAGTTCAGCAAAAATTGAGAAGAATGAGGCCCGATATTGTGCTTAAAATAAAGGAGGAAGTCAAGAAACAATTTGATGCGGGGTTTTTACAAGAGGTCAAATATTCTGAATGGGTAGCCAACATTGTTCCAGTTCCTAAAAAAGATGGAAAAGTACGAATGTGCATGGATTACAGAGATCTGAACAAAGCAAGCCCAAAAGACAATTTCCCACTGCCGCATATCGATACTTTGGTTGACAATACGGCGGGATATCCATTGTTTTCCTTCATGGATGGTTTCTCAGGATACAACTAGATAAAGATGCACCCTGAAGATATGAGAAAGACTACATTTATTACTTTGTGGGGAACATTCTGCTACAAAGTAATGCCATTCGGATTAAAGAATGTGGGAGCAACATATCAGAGAGCCATGGTAGCCTTGTTCCACGACATGATGCATAAAGAGATTGAGGTTTATGTTGATGATATAATTGCCAAATCCAGAACAGAGGATAAGCATGTGCAGGTCTTGAGAAAATTGTTCTTAAGACTAAGAAAGTTTCAGCTCAAACTCAACCCAACAAAATGCACTTTTGGAGCCATGTGAAGAAAGCTGTTGGGCTTCGTGGTTAGTGAGAAAGGGATCGAGATTGACCTAGACAAGGTTAGGGCAATACGGGATTTACCGTCACCGCGTACTCAAAAAGAAGTTTGAGGTTTTTTAGGACATTTGAATTATATTGCTCGGTTTATTTCATAGTTGACCGAGAAATGTGACCCCATATTTCACCTTTTGAAGAAACATAATCCTGATGTCTGGAATGAAGAATGCCAGAAAGCCTTTGAAAAGATAAAGCAATACTTATCCAATACTCCAGTGCTGTCACTGCCTAGCCCAGATAGACCCTTGATTTTGTATTTGATGGTGTTCGATAACTCCATGGGATGCGTGCTGGCCAACATGACACGACTGGAAAGAAGGAAAAGGCGATATACTATCTCAGTAAGAAATTCACTAATTGTGAAATGAGATATTCGCCTATCGAAAAACTATGTTGCGCCTTGATTTGGACAACCAAGAGGTTGAGGCAATACTTACTGTATCACACGACTTGGCTAATTTCAAAATTAGACCCTTTAAAGTATATGATGGAATCAACAGCGTTGATGGGAAGAATGGCTAGATGGCAAATCTTGCTTTCCGAGTTTGATATAGTATATGTAAGCCAGAAGGCCATCAAAGGGAGTGCGATAGCAGATTTCTTGGCTAGCAGCGCTCTAGAAGATTATGAGCCTCTGGACTTTGATTTCCCGAATGAAGATTTGATGTATGTGGCAAATGTGAAGAGGATCCCCAAGAAAATCATTCTTGGAGATTAAACTTTGACGGAGCATCGAATGCACTAGGCAATGGGATTGGGGCAGTCCTGGTGTCTCTGAATGGAGATTATCATGCTTTCACCAGTAAATTGGACTTTGATTGCACTAATAACATGGCTGGGTATGAAGCTTGCATCATGGGTATACGGGCAGCCATAGAGCGGAAAATTAAGACATTAGAAGTGTACGGAGACTCAGCATTAGTAATATACCAACTAAGAGGGGAATGGGAGACAAGAGACCCTAAGTTGATCCGTTATCAGAGATTAGTTCTGGAATTGATAGAAGAGTTTGACAACATTACCTTCTATTATCTCCCACGGGAAGAAAATCAGATGGCTGACGCTCTTGCTACATTAGCTTCCATGATTAAAGTGAATCAGTTGGAGGACATGAAGCCCATTCAAATTAGTATTTATGAGATCTCGGCCCACTGTTACAACATTGAAGAAATAGAGAATGATAATCGTCCCTGGTACCGAGATATATTACTATATGTGAAAAATCGTGAATATCCTGATCAGGCAACGGAGAATGATAAGAGGACATTGAGGAGATTAGTTATTGACTATGTCCTAGATGGAGAGATCCTATACAAAAGGGGAAAGGATCGAGTACTGTTGAGATGCGTGGACACTGTAGAGGCTAAGGAAATTCTAGAAGAAGTCCATGAGGGTGTTTGTGGAACGCACGCCAATGGATTCACAATGTCTAGACAGATCATGAGATTTGGATATTACTGGTCCACTATGGAAAGAGATTACATCAATCATGCCAGGAAATGCCATAAATGCCAAATTTACGGGGATAAAATGCACGCGCCTCCTTCACCTCTTCATGTTATGGCTTCTCCATGGCCTTTCTCCATGTGGGGTATGGACGTCATTGGACCAATATCACCGATGACTTCTAATGGATATCGTTTCATTTTTGTGGTTATTGACTATTTCACTAAGTGGGTAGAAGCAGCCTCATATGCTAATGTCACGAAGTCAGCAGTCAGTAAGTTTTTGAAGAAAGAGATTATATATCGATATGGAATGCCTGAAAGAATCATATCTGACAATGCGTTGAATCTGAATAATAGCACAATAGCGGAAGTCTGCAGTCAGTTCAACATTAGACACCATAATTCATCACTGTATCGCCCAAAAATGAATGGTGCAGTGGAGGCAGCCAACAAAAATATCAAGAAAATTGTGGCGAAAATGGCTGAAACTTACAAAGATTGGCATGAGAAGTTACCATTTGCTCTTCTTGCTTACCGAACATCTGTCAGGACTTCTACTGGGGCAACACCTTTTTCTTTGGTTTATGGAATGGAGGCAGTTTTACCCATTAAAGTTGAAATTCCTTCTCTCCGAGTATTGGCTGAGCTAAGGTTGGATGAGGCAGAATGGATCCAATCTTGGTATGATCAGTTAAATCTGATAGAAGAAATAAGACTAAAAGCTATTCGTCACGGTCAAATGTACCAGAAACGAATGATGATAGCATATAACAAAAATGTCCGTCTTAGAGAATTTCATGAAGGAGACTTGGTGCTGAAGAAAATACTCCCTTTACAAAAGGATTTTAGAGGGAAATGGATGCCAAACTGGGAAGGACCTTATGTTGTAAAACAGGCTTTTTCTGGAGGTGTTTTGATTTTGAGTGAAATGGATGGTAAAAACTTTCCGACTCCCGTAAATTCTGATTCAGTCAAGAAATATTTCACTTGAAGGCAAAAGAGGAACCAAAGTGAAACCTGCAAAGGGCGCTTTGATCCCTAAAAAAAAATAGAGAGGCCAAGGCGAAAACCCGAAAAGGGCGCCTTGAGAGCAAAGGGGGTTTGAGTTGAAAACCCAGAAAGGGCGGCTCAAACACTGTCAGATTGGGGCATATGGTGATCCTGCTACACTTAAGTCAACAAGAAAAGGATATACGACGTCTTGGGGCATCGACAAAGTACTATAGATCCCCTAAACACATGTTAAATTCATAATGGTTCTTGGTTCGCACGGAGAAGTTCAAGCAGCGATATTCAAGGCACCTAGTCTTCATATTACTTGTACCAAGTTTGTTTGTTCTTGTAAATACTTCATTCTTTGCTGTTCTTGAATACTTTTTCTTTTCAAGACACTTGCTATCAATAAATCCCTTTTCTATTTATTCAAGTTATGACCTGAATTAATTCATCTTTTATTCAATATTTGTTGATCATTTGTGCAAGCATGTCGCATTAGAATAATGATGGATGGACTAATAAACTTTCATAGAAGAAGTTTTGCATATTACTATGAGAATTTCTAAACCTGAAACAAGACTATTGTTTAGAACACACCAAGTTTAAAAGAGAAAGTCTAAATTGAGATTGCTTTTTTCGGATTTGGTTGTCGAAATATCGAATGAGATGGCAAGAAGTCTTGATTAAGCAGGAAGAAGTTCCCTATGGAAAGAAAACTCTTCATTTGTGCATGAGCATTTGGTAGGACACCCTGGGAATGGTGTAAAAGAGTTTCATGATCTGCATTACGATAGGAGAGGATTGAGAAGAGTCAAGTTTTCCTACCATTAGGTCACAGTGGAAGGAGGATGGTACAAATTCTGCGTCCTAGTGGATTGAGCTTTGAAGTTCAAAATGGGGGGCAATTTGATTGAGTGTTTCTTTGGTGATGTCAGCGAAGCAAATGCGTCAGCAACAAAACCTTAATAAACGTTAAATGATAACTTGAGTGATAATTCTCAAAAAATGACATTCTGTATTATTCAAATGTCATTCACACATGTCTAGTTAGGAGCATTGAATTCATTTTGATCATAACATCCTAATCACTAGGCATAATTAAGTTCATAGAATAGATTTTTATAGGTCATGTTCCCTAAAGAACAGATCAGTAGCTAGTAATCCTATCTCCCTGAAGTTGCAATGGAATGGATTAAAACCTTAGATCTTATCTCTCTGAAGTTGCAGAGAGCATATCGCATCTAGTCTTATCTCCCTGAAGTTGTAGTGGAGTAGACTAAGTAAGCAAGTCTTATCCTTTTGAAGTTGCAGTGAGGCAGAATGAAGATGGAAAATCTTATCTCCCTAAAGTTGTAGTGGAGCAGGTTAAAGCCGATAATCTTATCTCCCTGAAGTTGCAATGGAGCAGACTAAGTAGGAAAGTCTTATCCTCCTGAAGTTGCAGTGAGGCAGATTGAAGATAGCAAATCTTATCTCCCTGAAGTTGCAGAGGAGCAGGTTAAAGCCGATAATCCTATCTTCCTGAAGTTGCAGTAGAGTGGATTAAAACCTTGGATCTTATCTCTCTGAAGTTGCAGAGAGCAGATCGCATCTAGTCTTATCTCCCTGAAGTTGCAGTGGAGCAGACTAAGTAAGCAAATCCTATCTTCATGAAGTTGCAGTGGAGTGGATTAAAACCTTGGATCTTATCTTTCTGAAGTTGCAGAGAGTAGATCGCATCTAGTCTTATCTCCCTGAAGTTGAAGTGGAGCAGACTAAGTAGGCAAGTCTTATCTCTCTGAAGTTGCAGCAGAGCAGATCACATCAAATTCATCTTTAAGTGACAACATATCAAGTTGAAGCTATAAAGTTGCAGTAAAGTAGATTGAAGCATTAGTTCGTATACCTCTGAAGATGCAGTAGGAAGGAATGAGGCTACTTGAATAAGAAGAGTACCAAGATCCAACACGACTGGGCAAAATCGGGCGTTTTAAAGTCTTTGCTCCATTCCTATTACACGACAACCAGCAAAGAGAGGCAGCTGTAACACCCAATTATTGCCCGGTCCAGTAAACACCAAAAACAGATAAAAATAATAAAAAATAAATAAAGGTCCAAATGTCCATTACATTGACCCAATTTAAAAGCCCAAGTTACAGTGGGCTTATATGGTCCAAACCCGAAATACAGAGGCCCAAAAATAGATCCTAGGGGCCCAAAAAATTTCTGAAACCCTTAGGGTTTTGAAGAAATCATCAGCGCCGCAGCTGAAATCATCGAACGAGCCACGTCCTCGTACCTGCACAGCAAGAAATAACAGAAAAGGAATCAAATAAGAGATTTGTTCCTTTATTTTTATATGATTATGGCTATAAAAAACCATTGTAACACTGTAACAGGGACCCCAGATTTTGAAATCAAATAAAAAGCTATTACTTTCAGATAGCAAACAAATCGATCAAAGGTTGTTACTCATAGTTTTTATTTATTTTCTACTGTTATATTTATATTTATTTTATCATTTATATACATACGAATAAAATAAATAAGAGAAAAGGGAGAAACAACCTGTTTTTTAAGCCCAAATCACCGTAAACGGCCGAGGAAGTCGTCTCCGAGGAAAGACGGCCGGAAACCGAAAGGTTTCTTGGGCTTTTGAGGGTTTTTCGCTTACCTTTTGGAGTTTTTTAACCAAAATTTGGGCTTAGAGGGGCCTAAGGAATCAAATAGGGGATTTTCCCCTTTTTCGGCCACCGTAGACTGCGGTGCCGATGCCAGAGATCGGCGACCGGCATAGTGGCCGGTGACCGGCCGACGATCGGGCCTTAGGCCTGTGCTCGGAGGGCAGGGGAGAGGTTGAGAGCTTTTTTTTAGTTTTTTTTAAACAGAAAGGGGGGGCCGACCCGGCATAGGATCCGCGTGTTTTATACGGAGGGGCAAATTACGCTTTTAGCCCCTCTGCCTTTTTAATATTTTACAATTAATTTTTTGATTTTTTTAATTCGCCCATTAATTTGTTTTCAATTTCAATTTGGCCCTAGTTGAACGACACCGTTTTAGTGGAGAAGGGAAAATTTTCCTTCCAGCCCCTCTATGTCATTCGCAAGTTTAATTTAGTCCTTCGGCTTTAATTATTTACGGATTTCCCCAGATTCTTTTATTTGCCGTTCAATTTAGTCCTTTTTTTAATATTTATCTGAAGATTGATTAATTTTAATATTTTTTATTATATATTTTCATAATTTTCATATGTAATTATTTTTTTAAATCTATATACATATATATTTTGTACATATTTATATTTTTTCAACTAATATTTTCTCCTATTTATATATACACATATTTTATTTATTTTGATAATATAGATATTATATATATATTTTATATGTAAATCATATGTATATTTTTTAAACTTCATAATTTCAATGTGTATATTATCTACCTTCTATTCTTTATTTATTTGGTTTGCTTTCTTCATTCGCTATTTAATTGTGTTTAAATTTATTTATTTATTCATTTGGTATTTTGGTATGTCATGGATTATTGTTTTTAATTCCATTTATTTATTTGTTTATATTATTTTTATGTTATCGTTAAAATTATTATCATTGTATTTATTACTATTGTATTTGTTATCACGATATTTGCACATATAATATAACGTTACATCATCTTTTATTCAAACTTAAAAATGAAGAATTTTCAAAATTGAGATAATGCTCGTATTTAGGATTTTCAAGGAAATTGAGCCCTAACGTATTGGTTTCCGATTTTATTCGTTAAATCAACAATCGAGCATTTCTCTTTAATCAAAAAAATAAGAACTCATTATTGGGAATTCAACACGTTGTGTCCTAAAGTATTGGATGTGACGCATTGATTTCTCGAAATGAAGATTTTTTCTAAAAAATAATAAAGGAAATATTCCGAGTTTGGGATTTTGGAGGAATTGTGCCCTAACGTATTGGGCCGCGATTTCTTAAATCTTGAATAAATGGATATTCTTTTAAATTTTTATTACACGAGTATTCTATCCTAATTCATTTTTGAGGAAATTAGAATGTCGTGCCCTAACGCATTGGGTGTGGCATTTTCTTTCTTTGAAAGGATAAGGGTCTTAATACGTAATGTTTTTAAGTTTTTGCTAAGGATTATATTTTTCAAATTTTCGACATTAAGACATTAATTAATTAACTAGGTACCAATTTTTGGGCGTAATGAGGGTGCTAATCCTTCCTCATTCATAACCGACTCCCGGACCCGTTTTTCTAAAATTCGTAGACCAAAGTCATTTTTATGTGACCCAATCACACCTTAATAAAAGATTGGTGGCGACTCCCAATTTTTCCAATTTTTAACGAAAACTAATTTTTGTTTTTTCCAAAAAAATAAAAATGGTTTCGACACTAACCATTTCAATGTAACTTATAACTAAACATAATACAATTCAACCAATAGCTTAACACATGCCTAAGCATCAAACAACAACACATGTTAGCATACTTGAACATATTTCATATAAATTCAACATGGATAACCATTTATTCTCAACATGTAACACTTGAGTTTATTACTCATCTCAACTTACATAATCTCCATGTATCATCATATCAAGGATGTTCATATATGTACATGTCATAATACACATCATTCTCTTACCGTTTCTTATCTAAATAATGCCCGTTGAACCATTTAGAATATCGTTGGATACCCTGGATAGCACACACATAGTGTGCTAACTCATATAACTGTAATCTGTCAATTAATGTACATGTATGATCACACGAGCTGTGAATCAGAATGCTTACACGAGCTGTGAAAATGGGCTTGTTCACACGAGTTGTGTGTTGGAACGTAGCTACACGATGCTGGTCACACGAGCTGTGGAGTATCCGCAACACATGTCGGACCTCAACCATCAGTAGGAAGTTTAGAACTAGCAGACGAATCATGTAAACCGTAATGACATGTCATTCGTATCCTACAAATTCCTAAGGTTCAAACGGGTTCGATAATAGTCGTACGTTGTTGGATTTACGTTGTTTCATAACACGGTAAATTGCATACGAATAAATTTATTGATTTAATCACAATATAATCACATTTTAATATTGAATTTAATCAAAATTATACAGAATACAATTCATACAAACTTACTTGGCTAAATTGTAGAAATACCAAAGCTTAGGGGCATTTTGGTAATTTTTCATTTTTCTCGATTTTCCACCCGATCTTGATCTAAATTAATAATTTCATTCAATCTATTAATTTAGGCAAGAAAAAATTTTCATTTTATGCAATTTAGTCATTTTAAAATTTTTACAAAGTTGCCCTTAAAGTTTTACTTTTATTTAATTTAGTCCCTAAGCCCAAAACATACAAATTAACCATTTTACCAAAAATTGAGTCTATCTGAATACTCAAGGTATCTAAAATAGCCCATTCATGCAAAAATTTCACATTAAATTCTTACAATTTTACCATTTTAACAATTTAGTCCCTAATAGGAAAATTAATCAAAAATCACTTAATAAAATACTTTTAAATAACAACTAACATATAAAATTCATCATTTAACATCTAAAATCACAAGGTTCATCAATGGAAATATTCAAAATCTTTAACAGCTTCAAAATTGAAGGTACGGGCTAGCTAGACCTAGTTGCAACGATATCAAAAGCATGAAAATTATTAAAATTAGAGCAAAAATCACATACCATGCAAGCAATTTTTCCATGGCCGAAAGATTCATCTCAAACATCCATGGAGGTTCGGCTGATGATGAATAAAACTAAAAAGATTATAACCAATTAACCTTTTTTTATTTTAATTTAATATAATTATCAAATTACTACATTAACCTTAGTTAATAATTAAATAAAACATCAAAATCATGTCTATTATTGTCCACTAACACCTTGAATGGTCTAATTACCATTTAAGTCCCTTTTCCTTTATTCAGTTAACCATTTAATCACTCAAATCAAATAGTGATTAAATTTTACATCTTTTACAATTTAGTCCTTTTTAATTCATTAACTATCGAAACATTAAAATTTTTCAACGAAAATTTAATACCACTTTAATGACACTCCATAAATATTTGTAAAAATATTTACGGCTTAGTTTATAGGATCGAGGTCCCGATACCTCATTTTCTAAAACCACTTGACCTTAGGGTCATACCACTTGAACTTAATGAATCGCTTATAAATCATAATTTATCAAATCAAAAACCTTTTTAAAAACCATACTTGACTCATAAATATTAAATAACAATATTTATGAACTTTCTCGTCAAATTTGGTGGCCCCAAAATCATTATTTCTGACACCACTGAAAAATAGGCTATTACAGGGGAGACGAGGTCGGTAGACAAGTTGAGCTGAGTAAATCGTAGTTTATCCTAGTGGAGAAAGTGAGATCGGGAGATAAGTGAGTTTTCGTTGATTAATTAATTAGTAAAGGTCGTGAGGTATTACTAGTTAATTAATAGCTAATTCGCATTAAAACTTGAATTCAGAAATTAGTTAATCTTCTGTTTATTAATTAGGGATTTAATCGATCATAGGCTAGAGGCTTGCATTGCCAACATTAGGAATAGGAAATTCCCTTATTCTAGTTAGGTTAATTAATTTAATTAGTTTAAATAATAATTTACTTTGGATTAACACTACTGTTTCGTGAATCAATTAGATTAGTAAGTATTTTATATAATTTATTTAATAATAGTTTCTTCAATCTACAATCCCTTGGGTACGATCCTCAGAATACTTCCAAGTATTTCATTGTACTAAACTATACAATTTGACCCGTACGCTTGCGGACACCGCCGATTTAATTTAATATATTTTTGGTGTAATATTTATACTATAAACGATAATACGTTTATAAGCGATCAAGTTGTTGGTGTCGTTGCCAGGGATTGCGACGGTGAAATTTTATTATTAGATTGATCACCGTAAAATAATATTAATTGAAAGACGAACGAGCTAGATAGTGTTCTAACTTTTATTTATTTAATTTTATTTTATGTTTTTAGTGTGTAAAAAAATCATAATTATTATTTATACTTACCTTGTTGATTATTAGATTTAATCATGAATATTGAGTTTTATAGGTTGGTGTATGGGTTATCCAAATCAAGTTGGTTGAACGAAGATTTGACAAACCAATGGAGTCATGATTACAAAGACAAACAGCCTGAGTGTTCGAATGAACTCCCACCTAAGTTGAACGAGTCTACATTTGAGAGGGGTGGAGATCCGATGAATCAATAGAGTTACAACAGAGAATGTGACATGCTCCACTACTCAAATCAATAAGAATTGGATTTAATAATGGAAAATGATGTATATAGGAACTTGTTTGAGCAACATTGGAGCAAACAATGGACAAGTTGGACATAAGAAGTCTCAATAAATTAGTGGAGTTATGATCATAGGATTGGAGACTACGATTATTCATCCGAACTCCCTTATGAGTCAGATTTGTATAAGCCATTTCTTTGTGATCTTGAATTCCATGAAATTGAAAAACAAGTGGACTAGTAAGAGGAATTACTCCAAATCCAAGCAGAGGAAGAGATATATGAGTGACCTTTAGGGACACTCGAGCATTTAACGAAAACTCCTCATGATTCTTATGACTATACATCCGAACAAGAAAGCCACAAGAAAGAATTGCGAACTAAATCAAAGAGAATCCAACAATAGTTGGATCAATTAGAGGAATTATATCGGCAAAGATCCAAAGCAAGTACTCCATTGGAAGAGGTCATACATTATGTCTCCAATTCCGATCCAAAGGACCAATGTACCAGTGACAAGCATCCGAGATTAAAATTTGAAAGTTGATAAGAGTTTGGAACTGAAGACAGGAATGAATTGACTATACCTATAGACATTTTCGATCCAATTATCCGATTCTGAATGAAAGTGTAGACAAGCTTATACACTTTCTGGCTATAACTAAGGAGGTGCCAATTGCAGAAACCAATGAGTTTGTCTCGTTCTCATTTGATGATGAAAGAAAAACTCGGGCAACCAAAGCTTCTCACGACATGAAGAGGAGGAAGCTTAAGAAAATATTTCTCTGAAAGAAAAATTGGGGTTGGCTCGGATACAGCGCCAAGTGGCTTGTAATGTTGATGTCACGCCGGTCAAATAAAAGGCAATATCATTGGAATCGATTGAAGGTTCGAGTTCAGATTTATTGACAATGGAACAAACGACGGGTCAAAGTGTCGAGGACCAATTAAAAGTTCTTCTTTGAGGGCAATATGGATTGTCCTGACTCCAAAAAAGGACTTTGCTTTTAAACTGTGTTTGATTTTAAATTTTAGTTTTCTTTGTTTTTTTTTATTAGTTAGATTTCAGAATTTATATTTTTAATTTGATGTTAGTGTCACACCCCAAAAATCGACAGATTTAGAAAGATGAATAAAATATGAATGTAAACTATTAGGTGCATTATGGTAATATAATCCACCACCCTATTAGCCTAATGGCGAGTTAGAGTATTGGCGTATACAATCGATGCAACATCTGCCCGTTGGTGGTATTTAAGGAATTAATCGCATGATGTTTATAGGAGAAGAAAGATTGCACCCATGAGAGTGTGCTTATAAAGGGGTACGCCCCAGAGTTTTGTTTACTAAGAGCCTGTCAAGTGTATGAGGAAGCTGTAGGAGACTTAGTTACCTTTAAAATCACGTCGAACATGAGTCACCGCCAAGATATGGTACGCCTGAATTGCATTACTACTGTCGAATTAGATTTTTTATCGAATTTGGTTAGGAAATTTTGGGATTTTGCAGCAAGAAAAGTGGAGATCAAAGTAAAGAGAAGAGTAGCAAGATGTGTGAAATATTACTTATTCACTAAAACATGCCAACTAAACAAATCATCACAAGTAGCATGGACGACCATTTCTCAACAGGAGTCAATTAGATTGATTTAACCCTCCTTATGATTGGTCAATAGTAAGGTAAACCTTCATCGGATTTTATTTTACCTACCCTGGACTTCGAAGAGAGATCAAGGGACCGCGAGTTTTTTTATGGGAAACGAACACTTCAAATGGTTTTTTTTATCTGCTAAATGTTTAGGTTCTTCTTTCTAACCTTAACATTCTCTTCTTCTCTTACTTTGCTAAGATTGGATTGGGATCCCTTCTGGTAAGTCTTACAGCTTTGCACGTTACAACTATAAAAGGGAAGAGTGTTACAGGAGGGCCCTGCATTAGGGGTTTCTTGTAGTTTAAGTAGTTACTGCTGCTAGATCGGGAAGGATTGTCGAAGCAAAAGCTTTGGGCTAAGGTAAAGGTGAGTCTCTAAACCCAACTCCTGCATGTTGTTGCTGACGTATGTGTAGTCATTGTCTAATACTTTTTTGCTATATGATTCCAGTACCTGACAATTTTGGGTTATTTAAAAAGGTGAGAAAGATATACATTTGTGTTGCCTCCGGTAGGGCAAGTATATTGCTAACCGGATAGGAAGATCACTGTGAAAATGGAGATTTGTTGTGTAGCCTTAGGTAGGGAAACTATAATGCTAACCGAACTGGCAGATCATGAAATAAATATGTGGAAAGTCTATGGTCATGGCATCATATGACAATACGCCAAGAGGGGATAAAGGTATAAGACCATGTAACACCCCTAACTCGTCTCCATCACCGGATCAAGTGTACAGAGTGTTACATAATGTATAAAAACAATTAACATTAATAAATCATTCAAATCTCAAATTTAATCATAGCATAAATACATTTATGAGGCTTAAATCGAGCTCACAAGGTATTAAAAATAGTATGCAATAATCAAGGACATATTTGAAACAAATAAGAAAATTTTAAGAAAAACAAAAAAATTGAAAACAAGGGTCACACGGTAGTGTGATAGAGCCCAGACCGTGTGGTTCAGAAACATGGCTATGTGGCCAAACTGTGTAAAATTCAAAATATGGGTGACATGATCCTATCTCAGCCTGTGTGAGCACTCAAAATATAGTCACACGACCATGTCGTAGGTCGTGTGCTAGACTGTGTCAAATATGCTACTAAAATCAAAATGACACACAGTTGTGTGGTGTGACCTTGTGTGGCACATGGCCGTGTGGCAACCTATGTCCCAGGTCATGTGTACCTAAAATGACTTCCAAAACAATGTTCATTTCTTAGGTGCCAATCGAAACTAATTTCAACAATTTACACATCTTCAAAAATCATTCAAATAAGCTTAAAACATACCAAAACATTCAAACTAAGTGTCTAACCAATGTACCCTCATAGGTACCACAATTTAATCATCCAACAAGTCACGCACATATTAACCATCAAGTTAATACCTTAAAGATATACTTAACATACCAAATAATTCATTTCATCACATCCATTTTACCATATTGCAAGTTAATTTCATAAGGCCTAAACCAAATGAACAAAAGCTTTTATAATCACAGCCGTAAGCCAAAGATATCAAATATATTTATAAAACCACAAAGACTTCCCAAAACCAAAATCCAAACATTATCAACATGACCAAAATAACCAAAAGACTCTTAGTACATGCCATTTATAACCCAACTTCAAATAGATCAAAACTTCTATCGATTTGGGAACGGATAGTGTGTATGCTCTGACTTGAACTTCCAATAGATCCAGATTTCTGATGATCTACAAAGAAGGAAAATAGTGGATTTAAGAAAATCAATGCTTAGTAAGCTCACATATAATGAAAAGTAAACTTCACAAATTTGAATTATTTTGTACATTTCATGCATAATTTCATTAACAAGCTTATGAATTCGTTCATTTCCTGTACCCACAATTAATCTCACAAGTTAGTGAGTTCACATATATACATCAAACTTGAGCATACTATAGCAAAATATTCAAATAACATATTTACCAATCACTTCATCCAACTCAATCTATAATATGTGACACATTCCATTCAAATTTTGATACCATATAGCCATTTCATAATTGTTCCTTACATAAATAAATTTACATATAGCCATTTCAAGTATCAACATTATCACAACATGATTCAGAAATTCCAAGTCAGTAATCATTTAAACATACGGATATTCAAAAGTTATAATCCGTTTATTTCAATGAAACAGTTCTGTATCAAATAACCTTTATTCTTTTGATGGTTCTTTGTAAAAGTATTCAAGAAATAAATCCAAAAATAGATGATGCTCGTAATAGCTAATTAGATACAAAATAAATGTGTCAGGTTACTCGTCTTGGCTAAACCAATGACAACACAGAGAAATAGCCTAGCCAGGGCTATGTATACATGTAAGGTTACTAGTCCAGGCTAAATGTTTAGTTCAGGCTAAATCCAAGTCACATGTATATCCGAATCTGCAACAGATATTGGAATTCCGTTCAGAATAGAAATTCAGACAGATATTTCATGTATGAAACTTTTACTAGATCCATCAAAATCATTTCTGAATTTCATTATATTTCACATTGATCAATTTCATTTCAACAGTTTCAACAAAAATATATATGTATCATAAAAAAACATTTAATAATGAATTACAATAAAAAATAACAATATGAACTTACTTAGATAAAAAGGGTTGCGAAACAAGGCCGACAACTAATCCGTTAATTTAGTTTTTTCATGATTCAAGTCTGACTGTATCGTTTCTTGATCTAAATAATAATTTCATTCAATTAATCAAATTCTGGCACTTAAATAAGCAATTTTATACAATTAAGTCCTTCATTCATAATTTTACAAAATTGCCCCAACAATTTTCCTTTTATGCAATTTAGTCTCTACACTCATAACTTGCAAATTTACCATTTTTAGTTACCAAACATGCTTGCTGAATTTCTTAGGCTTTCTAACCTATCCTTTTTTATCAAAATTTCACTAAAATTCCATGAATTTTACAATTTTAACAATTTAATCTTAAACATTAAAATTACTAAAAATCACTTTACAAAATAATCCTATTTAGTTATCAAACTTATATATCTACCACCAAACTTCAAAAAAATCTCAAACTCAACAGTGGAATAATTCTAAACATTTAACAGTTTTACAAATTAATCCTCGGGTTAGCTAGATTATGCTAAAATGAACTCAAAAACATAAAATTTACAAGAAACAAACTTAAAACAGACTTACATTCAAAGGAACATCCATGTTTGAACCTCCCAACTTGTTTATCCATGGCTTTTCGCTGGAGAAAATAAAAGTGAAGAAGATGATGATGTTTTATGTTTCTATTATTATTATTATTATTAGTTGTATTAGGTTAACTTATTTTATCTAATAAACCTAATTTAATACATAATTTACTTAAAAACCACATATGTACTGTTCGCCATAACTTAATTATGGTTATATTACCATATAAAACCCTTTAAAACCATTTCTATGCTCATTTAACTAATTTTAATCAATAGCGATTAAGTTTTATGATTGGTACAATTTAGTCCCTGTTAATTAATTAAATATTTATGAGCTTTCTTTACAGAAATAATGTCCCGATACCTCATTTTTCGAAACCACTTAACTTTTAGGTTAACCATATAAACCTAACCATTTATTCAAATAGCTAAAATTCATCAAGTCAAAAATAAATATGAAATCATTGTTGACTAATATAATTTAAATAATAATTATTATGGACTTACTCGTCGGATTTGTGGCCCCGAAACACCGTTTCTGGCACTACTTAAAAACGGGTTGTTACAACTCTTCCCCTTAAGACAATTTCGTCCTTGAAATTTCTCACCTGATAATAGTTTCAATTACTATATTGTCAAAGATTCTTTAGTTTTCCAATTAAATTTGTACCAACTAGCTTGTTCTCACTCAATTTTGACTAGTATAACGGGGTTTTGCATTCTTGTCCGTAGAAAGCTTCAAATGGTACCATTTTAATACAATACTGATAAATGTTATTATAACAAGTTCAGAAAACGGTAAATATTTTCCCAATTACCCTTGAACTCAATGATACATCACTGTAATATATATCCTCTAGAATGTGAATTACTCATTTCAACTGGCTATCTGCTTGCCCCATAGTTTCGTGAATTTTGGATACATACGACTTAACTAGCTTTTTAATTAAGTAATATTCTTTGATCGAAAAAAAAATGAGCCAATTTCATTAGTTTGACAACAATAACCCGAATCAATTCTCCCTTTCCTAGTATCAAAGATAATCCAAATATTGAATCCATCGTGACTCGTCTTCATATCCAATCAAAAATTATAACAGACCATAACAATTCAGAAAAAAATTGATATTCAACTTTGACATGTTGACATACTAGACATCTCGATACAAACTCTAAAATTTCATGTTTTATTCCTAGCTATCAGTAATTTTATCTCAAGTCATTTCACAGTTTGTCACACTTGTCTGAATCTAACAGACACTGCAATAAGCCTCTCATAAGATGTCTCATATAATCTCAGAAATTTTCAATACATACATTTGATTTCAAAAATATAGACTATTATGACAGTCCGTACTGGGATTAATGATCTAATCATTCTGGATCTATTCCGATTTAGCTAACAATTTTCTAATCTTTTCTTTGCATCACACAAATTCTCTTAAGAATCAACGGTTTGACTCTTATCTTTATGCTAATCAAACGAGCATAATTCAAGGTTACTTGAGTAATACACTACTTTCGACAATGAATTTCTTCTAGGATGTAGACTAATTTTGAATTGAAGCTTCTGTCAATAGAGTTTTCAACTGGTCAGAACTTTGCTAATACTTATTTGATCAAAGAAATTTAACAGTTTCTTGTAATAAATTCATCCTCAGCAATACAATTATAAAAAATCTTAATGAATCATTTGTCGAGATAAGGCTAAAAGACTTAATTTGTTAGATCTGTTAATGTTGCGGGAATATTAGTTAATCTGAAAATAATAACCAAAATTCGTAATGTCTGAAATAGATCCTAAATGCTATTTTCAGCACACCTACATCTTTAAATCACAACTGATAGTAACCAAATCAGAGATTTATCTTCAAAAACACTATAACACTTTTTAACTAATTAATTAAATCTTCAATGAAGGATAATGAATTAAGCTCATCTTTCCTTTAACTGTGACATATTCAACCGTTGATAATATCTACACAATCTCATTATCCCGACCTTCTTTTTCACAAAGAAAATAGGTGTGTCATAAGGTGATACACTCAGTTGAATTAAACATTCGTCAATTAATTCTTGCAACTAAGCTTTTAATCCTTTTAATCTGCTTTATAGCAAGCTGTAAACTTTATAGCAAGCTCAACTTTTCATCTGCTGTAGAAAGTGATAACAATTAGAACAAGCTTTTAATCTGCTGTAGAAAGTGATAACAATTAGAACAATCCTGGACACTAACTTTATAGCAAGCTCAACTTTTCATTCTAGTAGTAAACTCGATAATTTCTTTGGATAAACATCTGTAAACTTGCAAACTGTAGGTAATTGATCAATTTTCATTTCAAATACTTTTGAATTCAAAAATTATGAGCTAAAAATATATTATAAAAATCTCCCATAACTAGATTTGATTAATTCTACTTTCCAATATCTTGATATTTATTGATTTATTTTATATATTTTATTATTATAATAATATTAAAAACTCCTTTTATTTTTACTTTTGTAGTATAACTTATTTTGAGTACTTATTATATCTTTTGGTATTTAGGTTAAAATTGATCTAGCACTAGTCTCCCTTGGGTACGATCCTTAGAGTACTCACCTACTCTATTGTAACCATATTACAATTGGACCTGTATACTTGTGGATACCACCTCATTTATATATCTTTTACTGCAATATTTAGACTCTGGACGTTAGTACATTTGAAGGCGGTCAAGTTGTTGGCGTCGTTGCTGGGGAGGCAACGTCACTAGTTTGGTTTTAATTTTTGCACTTAAAAGAATAATTAGAAAATTTTTAGGTTATAGATACGATCTCTAATTTATTTAACTAACTAAATCCACTATTACTTATTTTTTTTCTTAGGAAGAAAATCGTGGTAACTATAGGAAACCGGTCAACAGGAAAACGGATAATCTCGATTATATATGGTCAGACGAAGAATTAGATTACGATGCCGATATTTACGAAGAAGGGGTCTATGAGGACTGGGAAATACAGGAGAACCAAAGATTATTGATGCTTGAATTAAGTCAAATCCAGGGAGAAACCTCAACTTTGTCTTAAGAATATAGCAACAGCATCAACGTACACTTAGAAAGGCATCCAGATGCAAGCAAGGGAGAGAATACCACTATTGATGTTTGTAAGATCAGGGAACTCTTGGATTATAATTCATGTTGGCAGATAGAAGAATACTATGATGAATTAAATGAAATAGCAACAAGGGAAGATATGGAACCAGTTGAGGAAATGACAAGAGAACAGAAGAGTCAGACGGGCATAGAGCTTATCTTTTCAGTAACTTTAGGTTCCTCTAACAACACCAAAATGCAAGAGCCGTGTAAAGCAGACTTACTGTTGGAGACGATGATATTTACGAAAAACTTAGTGGAATAAATCTCAACATCTCAAGATCTCGCAAAGAAAAACAAAGATAAACTTGCAATTCTAGGAGATAAACTCGAATTGACTACTCGTTGCACGAATTTAGTCCTAAACCAAGCACCCCAGAAATTCAATGATATAAGAATTTTCTAGATGCTGAAAAGAATTGAAAAAATATATGCTAATAGGACTTATAATTGCATAGTAGGTCTCAATCAAGCTGGACAACTAATAAGCATATGTATTGAGTTGCAGACACCACAAAACGTTCGATTATTACTAGAACCATTCAAGAAAATTATTTGCAAACAAATGGAAAAATTCAAAAGCTCGCAGATTCAGGCTCCAAGCAATATAATGTGTAAGGCCCTGAAAATAGGTCTAGTAGTTTTGGGTAAGTTTACCAGGTTTCGAGTGAAAATTGGGAATTAACCGGTTTAATTAGGGATTTATATTCTTAAGTAGTTTGCTTAATTTCATCTAAAAATCGATAAATAATATTCCAAAAATAAAAATATTTTGAGAAAATTTAATTTTATGGTTTTAAATAATTTTTGGGTAAAATAAATATTTTTGGTTAAATTGAAATTTAAAAATAATTTAAAATGGGGGTTTAATTGGGTGATCTAAAATATTAATTAAATGAGACTAATTTGAAAAACAAGAGAAATGTGTAAGAGGTTATAGTAAATAAACCATATTTTTAGAATTTTGGAGGGAAATGAGCAAATGTAAAACAAGGGAAAAGGGGGAGTGGCCTAATGGCAAATTCCCGAAATTTTGAAAATCAAGTGGGGGGTTTTCAGTTTTAAAAACTCTGCAACTACCTCACATTTCACTCATTTTTCACCCGAATTGAGAGTTTTTTCTCTCATTTTTTTGTTTTCATAAACTAAATATTAGAGAATAGATCTAAACCCTTTCTCCCAAAATTCTCTCTAAAATCTCTCGAAATAATTTTCAAAGTTGGGCAAACAGTCATCCGAATTTCTTGAAGCATTTTTATTTAAACTTCCGAATAAATTATTTGAGTTTAATTGAAGGTAATCCTCATCTCTAAACTTTTTTTCAATTTGATTTCAATCATTATTTGTTAATTAAAGTGATTATAATGGATTTTCAACTTTAATTTCCTCTTTCTTGAACTTGAGAATCAACAATGGTGGATTTTTAATTTTGAATTGGAATCCAAATATTAATGGACGTCTAAGCTCAAAATAGGTCTAATAAGAGGTTTTTAATCTTAAACCAAAAGATCAAACACGTTTTATGGATCAATTTTGAGAAATTCGTATTTGATCATAAACGTGGATGATTTTTCGGGAAAACTATGAAACAAATTAAATTATGAAATTAACACTTAGAATACATGGATGATTTTTTTAGCATGAGCACATACATCTTTATGAAAATTTCCTCAAATATTGATTCCCAAGAAACTTAAGTTAAAATAGGTGCACAAAATTAGGATATTTTCAAAAAGATGGTAACCGGCTTATAATGTAGGTTCATTTCAAAAACAGGCCTTAATGCTCAAAATTGTAGTTTCAAGGGCCTCAAGAAAGTTACTAAGTCAATTCTAAAGATATAAACCTTCATGCATGTCTAATCTCAAGAGAAACTAAGTTTTCATGGCAAACATTACCTAAGACTAAGATCATAAAAACATTCCATTTTTCATGATAACATACAATCACTTAGATAAAATCATCATTCATGCTTGCATACAAGCTATCTTATTAAAAAGAATTTCTATAAACATTCATTTATTAAAACATACTTATGAAAGAAATGATTTGAAACATACTTGAAAACTCTAAAAATTTGAGTAATTATTTGCCTTACCCCCTTTAAAAAGAAGCAATGTCCTCATTGCAAGAACAAAGTAATGAATGAAAACTGAACACCAGGTAGGGTTGTAAAGAAAGAGATGTGAGTCATTAAGACTGCTTAAATACCAAGTCTTTCCTAATGACCCAATCCTAAACATGTTCATTCCCATTGCGACATCACTTAGTCTTTTTCTTTCTAAAGAAGTATTTATTCATGATTGCTATGTTTTATTTTGAAAAAAATTAAATCCTAATTACTAAAGAAATAAATTCCTAAAGACCTAGAAACAATTAAATAAATAACAAGACAAGAATCCCCCTTTTTTTTCTAACTTATTCCCCTTGTTGTCTTTAGCTCCATCTTCGCTTGCATCGTCAGTCTCTTCCGTCCATGTCTCAAAGATAACATCTTTGCTACTGGTTTCAAGTATTCTCTTCGACAAGAATGGCTCCCATACTTTCTTATAATCCATTGGGATCCCAGATTTGTCACAACATCAAGCACTTGTTGAAGAAAATCCCAATTGATTTTGCTCATCATAGGGTAGTACTCATCTTCTTCAACATTAGGTAAATTAAACAAATCATTTATGGACTTAGAAGTAAGAGGTACATTTTTCTTTCGAATAATGACTTCAGTAGCATCTTGCGTAGTAAAACTAGCATAGAATTCTCAAACTAGTTCATCATTGGGAAGTGAACGAGCATCACAGAATCGTTCCCATTTGAGAGCATTGATTATCTTTCTAATTGGCACAGGAGCAACCATCACATCATTGCTCTTCAGGTTAAAACCTTTTTTCGGCATCATAGGTTGATACTTGAAAATTGAATCAATTCACTCTTTCACTTCTTCATCAACCACAATCGGGTTTTCAGGAGTAGTCTTTGATGATCTAGTTCTTTTGCAAGACATGGTATTTTCCTAAAAATTTAGCAGAGTTTCTGCACAAGAGAGAAAAGAGAAATCGACAAAGTTGGTATAACTTGCTAAGGCAAAAATCTTGCGACAGCAAGGATGGTGCAGCGGCGATCTCTTTGCGGAGGCTGTAGGGAATTTTGGCAAAAAGAAGAAAAGAACTAGGGTTTCTTTCGGGATTTGAGGTTGACAGCACAAAAGGGAGATTTAGGAATTTTTAGTGTGTAAGAAAATTTCTTTGAGGGATATGAAAATTAGTAGAATGATGAGGGGTTTATATAGGGAAAAATTAGGGCAACATGTAGCAAGAATTTAGCTACATTAATGTTACTTGGGCGGCAAGTAATGGGTGTGACAGTAAGGCCTAAATTTTTTTCCTCCTTTTTGCTGTCTTGGGCCTCAAACTCAGACTGTATCTTAAAAAAATGATTAGTACTTGGGTCAAATTTGACCCCCTTTATTAACATAAAAATTTAAAATTTAAACTGAACAAAATAAAACTTAAAAAATTTAATTAGAAAATTTCTTCTTAACAAATTACATTAAATTAATTCCTAGGAAAGGTTAGAGGGGTCACAGCGGCACACACTGCACTGGACTTACCCACGAACTATCTGAAATAGGATAGATGATTCTCGCATCTAACCATTTTATCACTTCCTTTCTCACAACTTTTTGTCTAATAGGATTGAGCCTCTTTTGCCCATGAATTTGAGCTCTTTCACCTTTCTCTAAAATGATTTTATGCACGCAAAATGAAGGGCTTATACCTCGAATATCAGCTATGGTCCAATCAATTGCTTTCTTAAATTTCTTTAAAATAGCAATCAGTTGTTCCTCTTGATCTTTCGTTAGTTCTGCTGAAAAAATCACAGGCAAAGTAGAAAAGTCACCTAAATAAACATATTTCAAATGGGAAGGAAGTATCTTTAGTTCGAGTGTAGGTGGTTCTTCGATTGACAACTTGGGTTGCACAAATTCTTTGACTTCCAAATCCAACGGTTTAAACTGTGTAGATTGAGTAAAATTTCTCAGATTGGCTTCCATCAAAGCCATGTTTTCTTCACCTTCTTCATCCTCCAAAGGGTCAAACTTTAAGGCTTTCTCTAATGGATCTTCCTCAAAATTTCTTTCTATAGAAACCAAGGTTTCTATCTCTTCCATAATTGAATACTCCTCTGTTGGATCGAGAAATTTCATCCCTTACCTGGTAGTTAAAAGTTACCTGGTCTTGAACTCGCATGATGAGTGCGTCTTTCTGCACATCAATTAGCGTTCTCCCCGTGGCTAGGAAAGGTCTCCCAAGTATGATTGGCACTTCCTTATTTGCTTCAAAATCTAAAATAAAGAAATCAGCAGGAAAAATAAATTTATCGACTCTTACCAAAACATCCTCGATCTTTATTTCGAGATATGCTAATGATCGATCCGCTAGTTGAAGCGTCACAGTTGTAGGTCTTACCTCACCTATCCTTAACACCTATCCTATACATAGTTGCGGCATTTATTGCTTATCTTTTGTGGAATTTTTTATAAAAATGCTACAAAAAATCATTTCATTTTGAGCAAAATTGGGTCGTTTTGCTTTGCTAAAAATTATTTATTTTTTCTGCTAAAAATTATTAGTTAAGTGATTTTACAAAATATTTTTTATTACTATTTTTTATAAACTGGATTTTTATAAAAAAAAAACAAGTACTTTAAAATAAATATCTTATTTTAATGAGAACACAAATGATTAAATGGTTGTAATTAATTATTCAGTTAGAATTATTCAATGTAAGCAATCAGTCTCTCACATATCAAATTTCTATTAAAGATTGAGGCGTTAATCATGATTTTATATTATTCTTTTCGATGTAATCTCCATTTTATTAGAGATATTTCTTCCTAACTAAAATATAACTATATTGCTAGATGTTCGATGTGGAATGATTTTAGTTTTGTATTTCATTTTTTGTTATAATTTGGTCCTTCCAAAATAGATAGTTACCTATCCATATCAATTTGTTACTTTTATTTATTTCTTTATCAATGTTTTCTTTAAATCTAATATTTAAATATATCAAATGGTTTTGATTAAATATTTTAAATATAAAAGCATTAATTGATTGTATAAAATTTCATCATTTAACAAATCTCAAGTAAACCTTGAATCCTAAACCATTTAATATGTATAAATTCAAAAAACTAATTAATGTAAACCCAAAACCCTAACCCGACCCCTGAATCCCTAAACCCTACATCCATAACTCTTAACCCATAACGTCTAACCCCTAGCCCCTAAACCTTAAATCCCAACCCTTAAACCATAATCCCTAATCCATAATCCCAAAAGCCATACTGATCCCTAAATTAACCTTAAAATAGTAACTCTTAAACCGACCTTAAATCTTAAATTAATCATATACCTTAAACAAAAAACCCTAAACAAATTTATTATTATCTCTTTTACAATTACATAAGAACATATTTAATATATAAATTCAAAAAACTAATTAATCTAAACCCAAAACCCTATCTCGACCCTTGAATCTCTAAACCCTAAATCCCTAACTCTTAACCCCTAACGTCTAACCCCTAAACCTTAAATCGCAGCCCTTAAACCATAATCCCTAAATCCATACTGATCCCTAAATTAACCTTAAAATAGTAACTCCTAAACTGGCCTTAAATCTTAAATTAATCATATACCCTAAACCAAAAACCCTAAACTATAGTGATAATTAATTCAATATTTTAAAATTAATACTATCTCTTTTACGATTATATAAGAAATTATTTAATATATAAATTAAAAAATAATCAGTAATTATGTACCCAAAAAACTTTAAAATTATTTTAAAAAATATTATTTTCATTTTTCCTTGTGTTTTATTTCAAATTATTTCTACGTGTCATTATTTTTTTTGAAGATTTTAAATATTCAATTAGAAATAAATTGAATTTTATTTAATTAATATAAATAAACCAATTAAGATAAAATGTTTTTTGCGACGCTTTTTCAAAAACGCTGCTAAAGCCCCGAGCATTAGCGGCGATTTTTCAAAAATGCCATTAAATCCCCTAGCATTAGCGGCGCTTTTTCAAAAACGCCGCTAAATCCCCTAGCATTAGCGGTGCTTTTTTAAAAACACAGCTAAAGCCCCGAGCATTAGCAGCACTTTTTTAAAAACGCCTCTAAAGCCCCGAGCATGCAATGCTTTTTCAAAAATGCCGCTAAAACCTCGAGCATTAGCGGCGCTTTTTCAAAAACGCCGCTAAAGCCCTAAAAGGTCAGAAAACGACGTCGTTGGGCTTAGGTTTTTTGCGGAGTTTTTTCGAAAAACGTCGCTAATGCTCATTTTTAGCGGCGTTTTTCAAAAAACGCTGTTAATGCTCGATCTTTAGCGAAAATTTCTATAAAGCGCCGCTAATGCTCAATTTTTACCGGCGTTTTTTGTCCAAACGCCGCTAAAAGTGCCACTAAAAACCTGTTCTGCTGTAGTGCTTGATTATAACTTAATTAACATTAATTTATTAACCTAATCTTTAATGAATTTAATTTAATAATTATGAAAAATATTAGTGGTAGAAAATATCATCATCAGCTATCTTATGAAATAAAATGATTTATTTACCATTTGGACCTTTAGCTACTTGTCATATAAGTCCTCAAACCTTTTGACAATTAAAACTCTATAGCGATTGGACTTTATAATATAGTCATTGAGCCTCAATTAACAATTAATTTGGAAAAATTACTCGACCAATCTTCCCCATACTTTTATATTATCCTTTTAATATTCATATTTACTATTTATGAAATCAATTTAGAGAAATAGGGTTTTAAAACTGCGTTTTCCGGTACCATTGAAAATCAGGTCGTTACATGAAGCCATGACCAAATGATTTTATAATTAATAGGTGAAATGCTGGAATGCTTTCATGACTAAATGAGTTTATAATTAAAAGGTGAAAAGTTGGAACTTAATTAAATCATTTAAGCCCTAATTATATATGTCCAATCAGTTCTTACGCTAGCTCGTTGAAACTAGAAATGAATTGCATGTATAATTAAATGAGCATAAATAGATAGAAATTATAATGTTAGAGAAATGAGTCGCATTTGCAAATGAATGTGTTTTCTTATTGAGTATAGAAATAACTTGAGAATTAATTTAAGTTTTTCAAATTATTATTTAGTTAAATAGTTGAAGTTCAAAATTGAAATTAAGTTAATTAATCATTGTGAATCTATTGAATATGGAAATTAAATATATTTCCCCATAGAATCTTTTACTATAAAGTTCCATGACTTTAAAGAAATTAGGATCGAAATGAGAAAATTATTTAATTGAAAATTTTGATTGATCTAATTAAATTAATTAATAAATAATATTTATTTTGGGAAATATAAAACCATGTATTGGGTTGAATTAAATTATAAAGTGTTGGATTAAAAGTTTAGGAAGCACATATAATTGGACTCAATACAAGAGAGGCCCAAATGTCCCTCATATTACATATGAGGGGCGAAACCCTAGTATATTTAACTAGGGTGTGTCAGCCCCCTCTTCTAGTTTAAATAGAAGATTGATTTTTCTATTTAATAAATATTAATTGTGTTTTACTAATTCAACCAAGATTCTACTATCTCTCCCTATAAATAGATGGCATTGTAGAATTATTAACACACAATAATAAGTTTCACATAACTTTGAGATATTGTTATTCTACCCGAAAGTAGACAGAATATATTTTCTAAGTATAAATTATGTTTTCTAGGAATAACAATTCTGACAGTTAATATTGAGAGAGAATTACTTTCTTACTAAAAGTAATAAATCGTTTTTGGTACTATGTTTGATTCGTGATTATTCGAGCACACACTTGAAGCAATTTGTGGTACGAGAATAGCAAAGAAGGTTGTTTGGTTGAAATCTAGGAACACCTAGGACCCATCTTTGTAACAACCCATTTTTTAGTGGTGTCGGAAATTGTGGTTTTAGGGCCACAAATCTGATGAGCGAGTCCGTAAATATTATTATTTAATATTTACTTATAATAAATTTTGATTGGATAATTTTTGTTATTTGAATGAATAGTTAAGTTTAAGCGATTTGTCCCTAAAGTCAAGTGGTTTTAGAAAATAAAGTTTTCAGACCTCGTTTTTATAAACCAAGCCCATAAATATTTTTATTAAATATTTACAAAGTGATTATATATGAGTTTTGAAATTTGGTTCGGAAATTTTAACGTTTAGATAGTTAATTAAGTAAAAGGACTAAATCATAAAAGCTACAAAACTTAATCGCTATTGACTTTTAGTGCTTAAAAGGTTAAATTAGTGATTGAGGAGGACTTATATGGAAAATAGGCCATTCTTAATTATTGTGGACGGTCAATGCTTTATTTTTGGTTTAAAATGAATGTTATTATTATTTAAATTTTAAAAGTAATAAAACATAATAATAAAAGTAAAAAGATAAGAAAAATTATCATCATTTTTATTCTCATCTTTTTGAAAACTGAAAAACCCCATGGAAAGAACCTTTAAAGCTTTGGTCTTGTCTTTTTCTTTTGCATGATATGTAGCTTTGATCCATTTCTTGTAATTTTATGTCTTTGAGATCGTTGCAATTAGGTCCAGATAATCCGTATCACCGTTTTTGAAAATGTTAAGGATTTTGGATTTTTCCATTGATGAATCTTTCTTATTTTTTATGTTAAATGATGGATTTGAAGTATTATTTGTTGATTAGGATTAGTTTCTAAAGTAATTTTTTTAGTTTTAGTTAAAGGAGTAATGTGATAAAATATTAAATTGATAGGAAATCCTTGTGAATTGTGAATAATTATGGGATGTAGTTGTACAAGTGAAAATTCGATTAACATGGGAAATTATGAAATTTTGAGAAATTTGGAATTTCGGGTTTAAGGACTAAATTGAGAGAAATGTAAAAGTTTAGGAAAATGTGTAAATAATGAAAATTTAACGGTCATAAGTATCAAATTGAGTTGGGATGTGTATTTGAATTTGATAAGATTGAATTTAATTAAGGTAGATCAAGATTTAATTAGTATAGAGGATAACAGAAATGGAAAAATTATAGATTAGTCCCTATGAGTTGACCGTTAGCATATATTAGGTAAGTTCATAGTGTATGTGTGTATATGAAAATTTATTTATATTTGTATTAATGCTTTCTAGATAATTGTATTTAATGTGAAATTTGATTATTTACATATAAATTATTAAATGTTGCGATTGAGTACAAATGGTAAATGAATATTCGGAAGTGATGAATTTTGTGGTTTTACAAAATTGAAAGGAATATAAAGGACTTATGGTATGTGTATGAAAATAAGAAGTGCCTATGAATGATTGATTTATCAATATTGTGAATTTAATTATAATGTCAGGTTGAATGTAGTAAACAGTTAGGATACGATTGGCATGCCAATAGGGTTAGTACGCGCGCTTGTACGGGATTGCACTTTGGCACTCTGTATTTGCACTACAGTGCCTCTGTTAGCAATTCGATACTTTCTGGTCTCTTTTGGAGGAAACCCGAGTATCCGAGTCAATTTTTTATAGTTCAACAGGTCATAAAACTTTATGATTAAATGTAAAATCATTCCATGAATTACAATTATGTATAATGACTTGTTTGGATATATATATGTGAATATGTATGGAAACATGAATAGTTTTTATTTGAGTTATTGTTTATATTGAATTATATGAGATGAATGCTTTGATTAGTATAGTTTGATAATGAATATTAATGTCTTGGTGTAATTATATGTTTCATAAGTCTATAATTATGCTTTCTAGTTATGTTTGTGGTGTGTTTAGAGAATTAAATGGTTATATGAGTATTTTCCAAGTATTCAAGGTTGTTTCATTGGTTCAACGGGTAAATAAAGCATTAAAAGGTATGTGATTACATGAAATGAATTATGATTTTGAGTAATGATATGGATTATGATGAAATGTGTAATTGAAAGGAAAAGATGGTCTAGTATATATGTATGAGTGGTGAATTTTAATAGTGAAATGTTAGGTATGTATTATACTATGTTTTGATTGAAATTATATATGGAATATTACACCAACTAACCTTATGACGTGGTGTGTATTGGAAAGGAAAGTTGACTTATGACATAAGGAAATTATGCTTGGTTGTTTAACTTAAGTTATGTTTCCTTTATACGAACTTACTAAGCATTAATTGCTTAGATAGTTGTTTTTCTTTGCTTGTAGATCATCAAAAGTGGAATCTCGTTGGAGCACCATCACACTATCAATTTGTCATATTGGTAGTTTTGGTTAACAATTACAAATGGCATGTAATAGGAGTTTGTTTATGCTATTCGACAATGTGATGTGGTTTAAGTTTTTTTGTCTATATGCCTTGGTATTGGTTTTTAAATGTATATATGTAAGTTTAAAACATGAATTTATGACATTTAGTTTGAGTTGATTTGGATGTTAACTTATGGTGACAATAAGGGTACATTGGTTAGAAATTTAAATTAAATGATATGTGTGTTTAGACATTTAATAAGGCTTGAATGTTGATTTGATAACTTGGTTTATTTTGAGTTTATGCTGAGCTTATATGTGTCTTAATGTCCTTAGTTGATGAATTGTAAATGAAAGTGAAAAAATATGGTATGTGACATTTATGTATGCTCATATGGAAGTAGTTAAGATATGGTTAAATGGTATATGTGAAGTATGTTTAAGGAATGAACTTGAAATGTCAAATTGAGTCAAGTTGAGGTGTTAAATTGTGGTATCAATTGTAGGTATTATTGGTTAGACATCTAAGTTAGTTGATTTTGGTATGGTTTTGGTGTGTTTTAAAGTGTTTTGGTCATGTGAAAATTATTGGAATGGTATGGTTTCTTATGCAAGAAAAGGTCAATGCTTTGGCTTGTTTCAAAGTCATTTTGAGAAGCACACGGCTTGGGACACGGGCTGTCACACGGCTATGTGCCACACACGGCCACCCCACATGGCTATGTGTCATTATTGTTTTTAGTGCACGTTTCACATGGTTTGAGACATGGCCATGTTTTTCAAGTCAGTATGTAACACGGTCTGGCACACATCCTAAGACATGGCCATGTGACCCAACATCGAATGCACACACAATTTGGCACACGATTTGCGACATGACCTTATGACCCTATTTTGAATACCCACACGGGTGGACACACGAGCTGGGACACGACTGTGTGTCCAAACTTCGAATGTTCACACGGTCTGGGCTGTGTCACACGGCCTGGCCACACGGCCATGTGACCCCTATTTCAAAAGTTTTTAAGTTTTTCCTGAATTTTCTAATTTGTTCCGCTTTGATCCCAAACTATTTTTAGGGCCTCGTAGACTCCATAAGTGTATTTTTGCCATGATTAGATTCAATTATTATATGTTAGTATTTAATTTGTATAGTTGTTTCTATTGTGAAGTTAAATATTTTATTTTGCTCGGTAATATTTCGTAACCCTAATTCGGTAATGGAAACGGGTTATGGATGCTACAATCTTGCATAAAGCATAGGCATTTTTCAGGAAAAAAGTTTATTGTTATAAATATCAGAAACAGGTTCGATTTTCAAAATTTTAATTTTTCGTTGTGACAGAAAACAATTTTTAAACTTGATTTTTCCAACAGAGAGAAGGTTTACCTTTGAATTACATGTACCATTGAAGTTCGATAGATTGCCTTGAATTTTATTTTCTTCTTCTACTCTCAGGCGCATGGTAAGAGATTTAATGGAAAGTTCTTTTTGTTTGTGGTATTAGACCTTCTCAAATTCTTTACAAGAGTTGGGCAATCTGTCGATAATGATAGAGACTTCCATTTTCTTATAAAGAGTTATTCCTTCACGTCGAATATCATGTGCAAGCACTTGGAGATCGAAGGCTTGTTCTATCACAAATTTATTTTCCACTAGTTGAAATCCAAAATAATGGATACATGCACAACTTTGATACCAAACTTCTTTAGCGCCATACTTTTGTTACAATGCCTTTCCAAGTATTCTTCGTTGAAACATATGTTTGATTGCAATAATCATACAAATTTTCAAAAGGACAGTTGAGTAAATAGTTCTACAGTGGTCATGATTTTTCTCCCATTTATTCACATTCTTTTCATGCTCAGCTTTTTCTTCAATAGTCATAGCTTTGGTTTTTTTTTTCTTGGGGCTTTTTTCTACCAAAATGTATAAGACATTCTAAAGTGCTAAGTAGAAAAAGAATCGTTTTCTTCCATCTTTTATAATTTGCACCATGAATGCGAAAAGGTCAATTGAGATCAATGGCTTAAGTAGTTTTGGGCAAGCATTCAACAACATTCTCCGTAAGGGTATTGTCTCAAATTGATAGACAACGTTGCACAATAATTCTTCTTGATAGGAGTATAAGATCAATTTATTATTACCGAAGAATCACAACTTTGATAGTTAAAATAGGGTGACAAAGATTGAGGTGCAGATCAAATTGCTCTCTTGAGACTTAAAATAGGGTGACAAAGATTGAGGTGCAGATCAAATTACTCTCTTGAGACGATACTCGCTCTCTTAGTGATAATAACTAATGTAAATAGGTTACATTGCATGCCATTCTCACTGTACACCCATTGTATACCTTGTTAACCTACACAAATTTAAAGCAAACTTGAAAAGAAACATTTATTAAACTTTAACTAGCCTGCACAAGCTTAAACCAAGCTTCAAACAAACATTTATTAAACTTTAAATAAATGCATTGAAAACAAAAGTGGGTTAATTAAACATATATTAATAAAAATTTTAAATAAAAAATTTTCATTCCTTTTATTAAAATACTCTAATATATAATTAAATTAAAATTAATTAATTAATAGATAATTATATCAAATTAAAATTAATATATCATATTATATAGTAAATTGGAGTTTGAGTAAATATGATATATGCTACTTCCTACATTTTTCTTCTTTGGTATAATTATGGTTTTAATTCTTACGATGTATTTAGGAAATTCAAATCAATCAAATTTAGTTTCCACATTTGAACCATTTGGTGGACCTAATCGATGTGTAAAAGATGGGGCAACCAATAATTTTGTTGGAAAAAATTAGGCACATGAAAATGCAAAATCAAAGCCCTAAAACTATGCATATTAAGGTTCCAAATTAAAACGTGGTTTCCCCTTTAAAACATAAGCGTGAATATTAAGAAAAAAAATCGCATCATATTACCTCATGTATACTGATAACGTGAGATGTGGGTTTCCATTGTCGCATAGATCCTACGGCCATTCATCACCAAAACATCTATTAAGTCAGCCACTTGCATTGTTTCATTGATAAGGAAAAATAACCAGTGACCAAGTCGCTTTACAACCTTTCAACACTCGTGCCTAATCTTTGATCTTAAGCTATTAAAAAAGAACCATGCATCTTTTCAGAACTATTGGTTTTTTTTCTTTTTTAGAGTTAAATGTGATATTTAACTTTTAAATTATAATAAATAATTAGTTTACTATAATCTGTATATTTTTCAATGAAGTAATTGTATTTGGCAAAAGTTATACATTTTAATATCCAAAAGGTAACCATATTAATTTTTAATTTTTAATTTAGGGCTAGGGTTGACTTGATAAAATTAATTGCTAATATTATTAGGTTTCAATTCTCATAGTTTTGTTAATGAAATAAATTTATGATCAAAATTTATAATGAGATTGTTCAAAAAAATTAGTGTTAATAGAGAATTTATCTTAAATTTGTGTTTAATCTATTAAACACAATTTGATTACTGTGATATTTTTTTTTAACTTTTACCATTGATTTGATGAAAGTTAAATATTTTTGGCCCTCCAACTTTCACAAAAAAAAAGTCATTTTAGCTCTCCATTTAAGTTTTCACCTATTGTAGCCATTGAACTTGCATTTTTTTGTCAAATCACCCCAAATTTGATGGAAGAGTTAGCAGATACATGTTAACATTTAATTAATTTTTTAATATTTAAAAATATTTTTATATTTTAATGATTTTTAAATTGAAAAAATGATATTTTTATAGTTTTTTATTTATTAAAATTTTAAAAAATTAATTAAATGCTAACATGTCATCCATGTGGCAATACATGTGTGTGCCACATCAACAAAGCTAAAAGATGTTAACTTTTCTATCCATTTTAGGGTGATTTCGCCAAGAACACAAGTTTAAAGGTTAAAAAGGGCGAAAATTAAATAGAAAGCTAAAATAATATTTTTTTGTAAAGTTGGAGGGTCAAATAAGTTATTACACATTTAAATAATATACGACTTGCAACATAAGCTCCATCTGCTTGAATTATCAAAGGAAAAGTTAGTTTCTATTAGTGGAGTCATTGTTTGCTGCTACCAATTCATTCCTGTTGGAAAATATACTATTGCAAAACTAATTCGTTAACATTGATTGGAAAAATAAACCAAGAATTAAATCAAAATTTACTACTCCACGGAAAAAACCACTTCCTTAGAAACGAATTCGCCATAATCGATGTAATCATGTAATGGACGTCGTCCCCCAAGGTTAACATAATGCTTCATTATTTGTACACCTGAATAAGGAAGGTGGAACACAATTGGTATTTCTCTTTTTAGAGAAATCACATTAGAATTAATTTCCAAGAAAGTTTGGAAGGGTCATTGTCAGTCCCGCTTAAAACCCAAACTCCTAGACAAAATTTCCTCTAATGTAATTTAGGAAAAAAGACATACTTTTAGAAGGGAATAAAAAACAGGTGAAGAGAAGAAAAGAGTTTTCTGGTTGTTGTATTTTTCTTTGTGTGAAAAATGAGGAAAATAGCTCTCTATTTATACTAGTAATAGAAGGGTAAAGCAGTAAATATGTAAAGGCAAAAGAGTAAAAATCATAGGGTCAGTTGACCCACCATTTACAGACAATAGTAAAACAATATATTCTCTGTAACAGTAAAAATAGGGAGGAAAAATTTCTTTAAAGAAATTATTTTCTTAAAAATAGTATAAGAGTTTTATCAAAAAAGAACTACACGTGGCACGTGTCGAAGACATGTGTTAACATGGACACGGACCCTGTCGGCGATGGCACGCGTGAGTCAGACCTATAGCCCAATTACTCAATGAGAGTAAGAAGTAAGACTATACGTAAACCCTCTCAATAGCCTATACTTAACCAATGTGGGATATACCTACTTACCAACAATCATTTGCATTACCAACGATCCCCCACTAATGCAAAGTAAATTTGAAAATTTTGTAAACGCGAGAAAGACTAGATGTTTTTTCAGTTAAAATGTGAGAAGAGTAATAGAAAAATTAGTCGATTAAGCACTAGTATCTTGTGGATTTGAAGTAGTACATAGTAAAATGAACGATTCTTCTTTTTAACAAGTGAATGAATCTTGAACTTGTTAACATGAGAGTTAACTCTTGACACAAAACTAATCTTAGATCCAATTAATGTTTCGCGATAAATCAACAAGTTTTAGCCAATACACTTCGGGATGCTGGTAAGTGATCTAGAAAACCTGCCCAAATACTTTTAATAGAAGGTGGCTAGTCCTTCACACTAACGTAGGTGATTTCATCAAGTCTATCTCGATATAGACCACTTAAATCAGGGTTATGAAATAATTAAGAGCATTTATTAACTCATCATCTCAAAATTAGATTCAGTGAATTCATCAAGTCCCTCTCAATAGGACCACCCAACCTCTGATATATGAACTCATTAAAAGTAATAAACTCAACCTCTCAAGTCGTTGAGTTCATCAAGTCTGTCTGAATAGGACTACCTAAACTATAGGCTATGAATTCATTTAGAGTAAGAACTCAACCTTATGTATGTATATTGTTCGCCATAGGGATATGTAATATGTACACTATTAGTATTTCCATGGTTTTGTTAGGCCACATTGAACTTAGAGATCTAAGTTGAGTATCCACCATGAATTCCTCAACCACTAGGCGTAAGACCCATCCCCCTTGATGAATCAAGAACCATTTTCCTATTTAACCTTTTTGTCAGTGGATCAACTAGGTTCCTTTTAGACCTCACGCACTCTAATGCAAGTACTCCATTCTTTATTAAATCTCTCACAAATTTATGTCTTATTCGAATATGTCTCTTCTTACAATTGTAAGCTTGGTTCTTGGTAATGCAAATTGCAACTTGAGAGTCACATAATAGAGATATGAGAGGTACTAGTTTTCCCTATAAAGGAATCTCTGCAAGTATATTCTTAAGCCACTTGGCTTCTTGCCCGACTAAGTTAAGAGCTATAAACTCTGACTCCATCGTGGAGCGACATATACAGGTCTGTTTAGGTTACTTCCATGAAATGAATGCTCTACGCAAAGTAAAGACATACCTACTTGTAAAGCTCACCTCATCACTATCAGTTACCTAGTTTGTAATACAATAGCCCTCAGAGACTACAAGGTATCTGAAAAGTTCCAACTCCTAAGTTATTGTATCTTTAAGTTATTTAAGCAAACACTTTAGAGCATTCCAATGCTCATTGCTTAGATTGTGGGTATATCTACTTAGTCTACCAATTGTATAAGTAATGTCCAATCGAGTGTAGTTCATCAAGAATATAAGACTTCCAATAACCTTAGCATACTTTAACTGAGAAACACTATCCCCTCTGTTCTTTAACAGTTGTATGCAAGAATCATAAGGAGTTCTCACAGGGATTACATCAAAGCTAATAAACTTTTTTAACACTTTCTTTATATAGTGAGGTTAGTTTAATGCAAATCCCTTTTTTGATTTTGTAACCTTCACTTCTAAGATCATATCTATCTCTCCCAAATTAGTCATTTCAAATCTGATAGATAAGAAATTCTTGGTTTTATTAATGGCTTCTATTTTGGAACTAAAAATTAACATGCCATCTACATACAAACTTATGATGACACAATCAGAACCAAACATCTTAGAATATATACATGCATTTGCACCATTAAGAATAAAATCAAAACTGAGAACAGTCTTATGAAATATCTTATACCATTGTTTTGAAGCTTGTTTGAGACCATATAGAGATTTTTTGAGTTTGCAAACTTTATCTTCCATCCTAGGTGCCACAAATCCTAAAGGTTGCTCCATGTAGGTCTCTTCATCCAAATTACCATTCAAGAATGTTGTCTTCACATCCATTTGATATAACGTCAAATTGTGAATGGAAGCTAAAGCAAACAAAACACGATTGATTGAGATCTTAGTCACAGGAGAGTATGCATCAAAATAATCTACTCTAAAGTTTTTAGTAAACCATTTAACCACTAGTTTTGCCTTATAGTTTTGTATTAACCCAACTGATCTAAGTTTCTTTCTAAAGACCTATTTATTACTAATAGGTCTAAAACCTCTAGACGAGTCTACTAATTTCCAAGTGTGATTAGACATAATAGATTCAAGCTCATTACTAATAACATCTCTAAAAAAAAACTAGATTCTGTTGAATTTATGGCTTCACAACAAGTTTTTGAATCCTCATCTATAAAAAAGACAAGATCATTAGAATCACTTATTAAGTCTAAATCATTAATCTCAGTTACAAAGAAAGTAAGGAAATCAAGTCTAAAACTAGTGGCAGTCTTTTGTCTTTTACTTCTCTTAAGTTCCACATCATCATTAAGAATATCTCTATTATATGTACTAGAAGAAGAAAAATGCTCATCTAATTGCATATCAGCATTTATGCCAGATTCTTTAAATGAAAAATATTTTCAAAGAAAACAAAATCTCTAGATTCATATATGGAAGAATCATGCAAAGACATGAATTTATATGCAACACTGTTTAGAGCATAACCATCAAAAACAACATCAATACTTTTAGATCCGATAGTGTTTTGTTTAATAGTAGACAAGCCTACTTTTTCTAAGCACCTCCACACTTTCAAGTATTGTAAATTAGGGGCATAACCTTTTCACAATTTGTATGGGGTACAGTCTAATTCTTTATAAGACACTCTATAAAGAATGTGGTTTGAAAAAAAGTACAGTCTCCCCCATATGTGGTCAGATAAATAAGAACTAAGTAGTAAAACATTCATCACTTCTTTTAAAGTTCTTCTTTTCCTTTTAGCTATGCCAATTTGTTGTGGACAATAGAAAGCAAAAAACTCATGTATATTTTGTCTTTTTTTAAAAATTCTATAAGAAAGTTAGTGTCATACTCACCACCCCTATTGAATCTAATATGTTTTATTCTTCTATCAAGCTAGTTTTCTACTTCTACTTTATAAAGGAGAAATGTTTGTTCACTTCATCTTTTGTTCTTAGAATATAAACCTTTGTATACCTAAAGTAATCATCTACAAAGGTATTATAGTAGCATTTTCTATTTTTACTTTAAGTGTTTCTAAAGTCTGCTAGATTAGTAAGAACTAACTCTTAAAGTTCAATCTTCTTATTAGAAACGGTCTTTAAGGAAGGTCTATCATGCTTGGCTTTAACACAAATTTCATATTTATTAAAGCTACTATCATCTTGATTAGAAACTAGATTCATTTCTATGAGTTTTTTCAAAAAATAAATATTCACACTTCCTAATCTAGCATGACACATGTCAAATGATTCAACAATATAAGCAAAAGTGGTGACTTTATTATTAAACAATCTCAATCACAAATAAACCTCCACTCAAACAACATTTGTCCACATAATCTCTATTTTGTGAAAGTACAAGTTTATTGGTTTAGAGGATCATATCGATGTATTATTGGCATATAATTGAGTAAGCTAGAGCAGTAACGGGGTGAATTATTAGTTAAAGTGTTAGATTGGCGTGCTGTGTAAATTTATTAGTACGCCATTATGAGGGACACCTTGTTAGAATTCTCTATTTGGTGAACTCTAGGGTTTTACAAACTCTTTTATGAGACAATTTGAGAACCTCAGATGTTTGTGGTGAACTTGCTAGTTCGTGAAACGATAGAATTGTTTTATGTGGAAATGATAGCTCGGTGAGTATCATTAGAGTCTAGTTCAAACCTAGTTGAAATTGAACTAGATACTATAGATGACAACTTGATATGTTTAGGTAGTTGAATGACTTGTTCAGTTGGTTGCTTAAGTATGCAAACAATGTTTTACCACTCTGATTAGCGATAATAGTTGTGTTTAGTAAAAGATTAGATTTCAAATCTTATTAGGCAAGCTTAGTCTTAATGGGATTTATGACCTTCCCACTAAGCTTATTTTCCACTGTGTTTGCTATAAAAAGATGCCTATAACTAGCATGTTTCACCTTTGTTTCTCTATGTTCTTCTATACATCTCTAAAATTTAGTTATCTTTACTAGAGGAGATGAGAAAAGCTTCCAGAAGATTTTCAAAACACTATTGATAAGTACCAATTGACTAGGAGTTTCTGGGAAACCCTTAGGATGTTGTCAAAGGAATTTACGTCTTTGCATTAGTACATGCATGATCAATTATTAGTAGATGAATGGTCTAATGATTATGATTGTTTCTTATTTAGCTCAAGAAGCTAGAAATGTACGAGAAATCGAGGCAAAAGACCAATAGAGCAGATTCTATCCTGAGGTCTCTGATGAGTTCCTTTTTGCTTCCTTTGAGTTATGAAAATTCTATGATATGTGGGCTATGAGTGGTAAGTTGTCCCTATTGAAAATGGGTCGATGTGTCTTATATTGATGAGTGTGTAATAAGTCTGTGTTGGGTGTGTGAGCATGGTATAATTGAGGTAAAAATAACCACCTTGTGTGCGAGCCTAGAACTAGACTGTTTGTGATGCCTCCGGTAGGCAACTTTATTGCAAATCAGACTGGAAAATCACAACCCAATCTTGTGGGAAAACACTTGTTCAATCTAACAAGGAATATGAAAAAAATATGATATGACTGATATATGATTCTGGATTCTGAAAAGGGGCCCGAGGTTGGCACAAGGTTGGGCTATAAGTAAACATATGTAACTATATGAAGTGCATATAACTTGGCGGCATGTGTCAGCCATGGATATTATGTGAGTTATTTTGACTAAGTGTCGTTGTCAGAAAACTATACTGGTAGCTTAGCGTAATGTGTCTATAAGATTGACTCTCAAAGATGTCTGTATTTTTGGGTCGAAGATAGGTAATACAATAAACAACATGTGTCTACCTAGAACTTGCTAAGTTCAATTGAACTTTCTCTGTTACTTTTTTTCTAAGGCTTTTCAGTAGTAGAAGAAGATCAGTAGAAGGAGACTACACAAGAGCTACGCATGCGAGTAAGCCACTTGTCTATTTTGTATCATGCATGGCTAGTTGGCGGATGGCGTATATATACATTTGTACTTCAATTTTATTTTTACCCCACAGCCGTATTATTTTTGTCTTAAAGTAGAACTGCCCCTTATTATTCACATGTAGGTCAAACTCCGTTGATTCACAATTTACAAACTTGCCTTTTCTATTAAGTGTATTCGTCATACATGGCAGTGTATGTTTTAAAGATTGCCTTCATTAATTCCTACTATTTTCTCTAAGGATGTGGTACTAAGTGAAGAAAACAGAATGGTCTTTAACTAAAAGAAGAACGCTTATAACTCATTTCTCAAATATTTAAATTAAGCCAATGGATTTGAGTCTATCAGTAACGGCTCGATCCATTAGGCGATTTGTTTGGCTGATTAATATACAACATGTATTCTTGATGGTGTTAAGGGGTGTTACAAGTTTTTGGTATTAGAGTCTAGATTTAGTCGATTCTTGGAACACCGAAGGTTAGGTCACACAACATTATGCATGACATATTTCTGGCTTAGTCACTGTAGGTTTGATTTATTTAAGTTTTACTGTAGTGTAGAAATATGTTTAAAAGATCAAGAGAAGAGATGGGTGAAGAGATTGAGAGTCTCATACCTCTGGCGCAAAGGCAAGGTCCTACAGCTGATTCAGGCATGGCCCGAAATGCTTTTTTTATGCCTTTTTTACAAGGATGAGTCAATGTTTTGACCAGTTTATGGGACAGCCCAAGTGCCTCAACCATCCTAGTGACCTCAGCTCAAAATGGTACAACCAGTACCTCTGGCACCTTCAGCTCCAGCTACAACTAAGATTAAGGGTGATCCCGTGAGAGTGATATGTAAGTGTGGTGCTAAAGAATTTCTCAGGGACAAATGTGATGACCCCGCTGCAGCAAAAGAGTGGTTATCTAGCATAGGAAGGATGATTTCAGAGCTGGAATGTACGACGACGAATAATCCATTATGCGTTGTTTCTTTATTGGAGGGAATGGTGTATCAATTGTGGGAAACCCAAGTAAACGTGACCCTGAAAGAGTAGACTGTTTGATATTTTTCTCAATTAAGTTTAGAGAGAAGTATGTGAATCCCATGTATGTCGAGTAGATGAAGAAAGAATTTATGTATCTCAAACAGGGACGAATGACAATAATAGATTATAAATGAGAATTTGTTAGACTCAGTCGTTATGTGCAAGATATGTTCCAAACCGAAAAGGCCTTGCGTGATAGATTTGAGTGGGGTTTAAGGGATGAAATTCATGCTGTGGTAGTAACATCAGAAGTCTAGACTCTTCCAGCCGTGACAAGTAAGGCTCAGAAGATGGAAACGATTATTCAAGAAAGAAATAGAGGGTAGGATTGGGAAAGGATGAAGTAGGGGTTTTTTAGTCCCCGACCCTCGAAAAATTTTATGAAACTGAAAGATAGAAGCTTATCTACACCAAGGAGAGATTTTCAACCCCCGAGTTTCTGATGAGAAGGAGGTGGGCGAAAAACTACCTCAACGGCATGTACTGGTTGATCCAGGATGATGAGGGATCCAATATGTGAGCACTATGGAATGAATCATCTGGGTGAATGTTGGAAACAAAAGGGAGCCTGTTGACCTGTTATTCTTGTGGATCATTGGATCATCATATTAGAAACTGCCCTTCAAAGGCTACTACCATTTCAGAACAATCTATGTGTGGAGCTCAAAGTACTCAGTAGGAGGAAAAATTCGGAATTGTTTGAAAGTCAAGATCAGATCAAGGAACTTCAAAGAAGAACTACACCAAGCCCACCTCAAGGGTGTCCACCAGAGCCTATGTAATGAAGGCTAAAGAAGATGCAGACTTACTAGAGGTTATCACGGCTATATTTTCTTTTTTTGGACATAACATTCATGAATTAATAGACCCTAGGTTAACCTATTTGTACATCTGTACAAAGGTCGTGGAGGGTAAGAGTTTAGAAATTGTTCCTTCTAAGACAAATGTGTTGGTGACTGTAAACTCGAAATTATATAGGGCTTTTCTATATATTTTTACCACATTTTTACTTAATAGCTATGTTTATCTTGAATAATTGTTATTAAAATAAATGAATTTTACTTAATTAGTAATATTGGGCATGAATTTATAAAGTATGTTAAACTGTGCTTAATTACACGATTTTTGTACATATTTATATTATTTCATGTTAATTTATTAATTTATGATTTTTCACTATGCAGGAGGACCATTGAAGATGTGATTAATGTGAATGAAACATAGACATGCTTAAATTAATTCATGTGGACGGCAAAACCATGCAGTTTGGGTCATAAGGTTGATAATTTGATCTAGTAAAAGAGGTGCTAAAAGATGGACATGTCTACTACATTATTGGACTGAGAAACCATCCAACAAGGGGGAACTAAATCCCAGTTTTGACACAAGTAGATGGCAGTCCAAAAGCAAGTTTGGGTATTTAATTGAAAGTACTTACAGTTGGAAAATAATCAGAAATCCGCCCAACTACTTCACTGTTGAAACTGTCTACCCTATGGCTATTAATAACCTTGATTTGAATTCAAAATGAGGAAATTCGTCATCCCACTCTCCTTGAATTCAAAATGAAGGGATTTGAAATCTATTTTTAGTTAACTCTACCCCTTACCTTTGCCTAGAAATACCATGAACCAAACCCTTAATCCCTCATCCCTCAACACTTATTTCTCTTCTCTCAATAACATTTTCTCTACATTCCATTTCCCTTTTCCTTCCATTGAATAGCCGCCCATCTCCTTTTCATCCTTTAGCCACAAAAGCTTCGTCAAAAGCACTCTTTGTCCAACCACCTTAGGAACTCCTTAGCAAAAGAAGCATTGAGCAGACGGAGGAGCGCATCAGTCAGAATAGATCTGAAAGGCTGCTCAACTGAATCAGTCAGAATTGACCCGAAAGGCTACTTAACTGAATAGAGTTTACTCTTTCCTCTTGTTATTTATTTTAATCATGTTTGCTTTAAGTTTATTGTTTTTGACATCAACAATGATGTTTTAAATCCTATTTTCTTGGATGTTTATGTTAATTCAATAAAATCTATTTTATTCATGTTTAACATGTTTAGGCCTCAGTCAATCATGTTTTCAATTAATATCATGATGTATTTCATTTTTACGTGATTGGGTGCACTCAGATTAGCTGAGCGATCCTAACTAGATGACGGCTAGTAGACACATATTTGAAAACTGCAATGCTCAATTTAGATCCTTAAACTCGACTAAGTTGAGGTTCGTAATATCTTTAGTTAGCTCTATTTTCTTGCATAGTTTTTAGGTTTATGTAATTAAACTATTGCAAATGTAAATTTCCCTGTGACCTTACATAAATGCTCAGAAACCCTTAGTTAATATGATTAGTAAAATGCATATTTAACTAAGTTAAAGACTCCGAAATGTCTTAATTTGGTTTCCAAATTCATGAAAGATCTAGTTGTCATTGAAGTAATTTCGAACATTGTTAAGCATGATAAAGTAAATTGAATTGATTAATATAATTATCCTAGCCCATTTAATGTTAATTTTTATTGTTGCTAAAGCCTTTCATTCATACATTTAGGTAAATTGCATCTAGATTAGAATTGCATAGAGATCAATCTTTGTATCTAGCTAAATTAATCATCACTATCCAAATTTTTTTTTTACATCAAATTGTGAGTTTATAATTTTACAAATAATTGATTAGCATACACTGTCCCTGTGGAGACGATAACTCATTTTACGTACTTATTACTTGAACGATTATGTACACTTGCGCATATTTCTCGTTACAAGTTTTTGGCGTCGTTTTCGGGGACTGTTGCCTTAATCATTTTTGTGAATTTTTTTTTGCAGTTTGGTTTTTCTTTTATTTTTATTTAATTTCTAACTTTACTAATTAATTCTTTAAATTTTTTTCTTTCACTTTATTATTATTTTCTTCTTTATTATTTAGTTTCTCTTTTATTTTCTTTTCAGGTCATCATGAGCATAGATCAAATCATCGATTTACTCCCTGTATACTCTAAAATCAAGCGGGCATTTAGAAAATGAAGACGAGAAAGATTAGCCCAAAGACAAGCCGCAAAAATGTGTATTGAGAATAGAAATGATGTTCAAAGGAATGGAGCCACTAATGCTCGAAATCCAATCCTTATTGTTGATGATAGGGACCGACCCATAAGACAGTATGTCGTGCCACTTCTTATCGAACTAAATCTGAGAATTAGGAGACTAGAGATCGAGGCACTACAGTTTGAATTGAAGCCTGTGATGTTTCAAATGCTTCAAACAATAGGCCAATTCAATGGAATGCCCACAAAAGATCCACATCTTCACCTTCAATTGTTTACGGAGGTGAGTGATTCCTTCAAGATAGCCGGTGTAACTGAAGACGTACTGAGGTTGAAGTTGTTTCCATACTTTTTGTGAGGTTGAGCACGAGTATGACTTAATTCATTGCCATCCAACTCAATTTCTACTTGGAAAAAATTAGTTGAATGCTTTCTGGTAAAGTATTTTCCACCTAGCAAAAATGTTAAATTGCGGAATGGGATCACCAGTTTTCAACAATTGGATGATGAGTCCTTATACGAGGCGTGGGAAAGATTCACAGAGTTACTACATAGATGCCCTAATCACGAGATTCCACATTGAATCCAATTAAAGACATTCTATAATGGTCTCAAGGCACACACAAGGTTGGTGGTAGATGCTTCTGCAAATGGTGCTCTCTTGTTGAAGTATTATAATAAGGCTTACGAAATCATCGAGAGAATAGCCATTAATAATTACCAATGGCTGATAAATCAAGTAGCTCTATGAAGAATTATAGACGGAATGCATGAAGTAGACACCCTTACTTCACTTTCAGCTCAGGTGTTGTCTATCTATTCAATGTTGAAACAGTTTACTACTAAAAATTTACATCATGTTGCCGCTCAGCCACCAATCCACTACCAAGAATGTGGACTGAACAACACTTACATGTAGCATAGATCGGATCAACCTCTTGGTTTCAACGAACAAGTTAAGAACCCACCGCAAGTTGAACCTTCAAATAATTTGGAGAACTTGTTGAAGGCATACATTGTTAAAAATGATGCCTTAATTCAAGGCAAAGCAACAAAATTGGAGAATCTAGAAAATCAAGTTGGGCAATTAGCTGATGAGTTTAGAAATGGACCCCAAGGTGCTCTACCAAGCAACATAGAAAATCTTGTCAGTCGAGTCTTCTAATATTAAGAACTTATTAAGAGCATACATGACGAAGAATGATGCAACTTTGAGAAATTTAGAGAACCAGATGGGGCATCTAGCCAATGAACTTCGAAATAGAGCACAAGGAGCTTTGCCCAATGACATGGAGAACATAAGAAAATCGAGCAAGGAGAATTGCAAAGCGGTCAATTTACGAAGCGGAAGGACTTTTGAACCCAATGAGGTTGAGGTTGAAGATCAACCTCCCCCAAAAGAGGAAAATCAACCAACAGTTGAAATTCTTGCACTGGAGAAGTCAAATTCTACAATTTCTGAAAAGGTAAAATCTAAACTAGTGAATTCTGATAAGCTAACCTCTTCATTAGATGCAGATATATTACCTCAAAAGAGCTATCCAATCCAAGACAAAGTTCCACAACCTCCATATTCTCAAAGAATCCAACAACATAAATAACATACTCAATTTAAGAGAATGTTGGATGTGTTGAAACAGCTACATATTAACATCTTATTGGTAGAAGCTTTGGAGTAAATGCCAAATTATGCGAAAGTTATGATGGAATTTCTATCTAAGAAGAAAAGGTTTGGGGAATTTGAAACTATAGCCCTGACTATAGAATGAAGCCTATTTTTTCAGAACAAGTTGCCTCCTAAGTTGAAGGATCTAGGAAGTTTCATCATACTTTGCAATATTGGAGAATCCTATTGTGGCAAGGCTTTGTGCGATTTGGGATCAGGTATCAACTTAATTCCTACGTCTAGGTTTAGACGATTAGGTATTGGTAAGGCCAGACTGACTACTATGACACTCCAATTGGCGGATCGATCTTTAGCATACCCAGAAGGAAAGTGTCTTGGTTCGTATTGATAAATTCATATTTCCTACTAACTTTATTATCTTAGATTTTGAAATAGATAAAGAATAACCAATCATCCTAGGAAGACCCTTCCTAAAAACTAGCAAAACAAGAATCGATGTACAGAAAGATGAACTCACCAAGTCTTTACTTGTTCTCAAGAAAACTAAATGAAAACAAAATAAAAACCAAAAATAAACTAGACTGATAACAAGAATTAAACATGCAAAGAAAAGAAAATGTACTTGAGCTAGCTTGATACAAGAAATTGGATAGAAATATATTAACAATACAATGTAAACAAACATATAAGTCTAGCATGTTATGTAATTGATTCACAACTTCTAAAATTAAAAGGGTTAGTTCATTAAATTACAAAGCAAACAAATAAAGGAATGTTAAATATAGGTTCCCATGAAAACAAATATATAAATATACATGTATGTTCAAATGAATATAAGTGGTAAAAAAAAAAAAAATCGGCACAATTTCACCCACACAAGGAACTACCTAAGTCAAAGAATAGGCTCAATAAAATGGTTAAGCACGAAAGTATTTGGCATATGATAATGTCCCCAATACTCCCCTGAGTATTCATATGCTCACCATCTTATATCCACTTTTCTCACCTTCCTTATTTCTCCATTACTAAAGCATATTATAGTATTATGAGTACAATCATCCAAGCTCGTATATTTTTAGTGAACAAATGTGAGCGTACTTTTTTTCCAACTCACTTTGCATTTATTTGTTCATCGAGATTTTCTCGATTGGAATTTTGCCTCATATTTTTTTTCTACAAGCTCAAAATTCTTATACTCACAATACCATACAATTCATTAACTTTACTCTTTTTTTTTTCTCTTTTGAAACCTCTAGGATGTATCTACTAAATCCCTCAATATAAATGGTCGGACGTCTAAATCCGTGCAAGGAAAAAGAAATAAATGATCAAATAGATTATATAATAAGCTTAAGGTTTCATTTATGGTTCATCAAGAAAATGGGTTCATGCTTCAAAATAGGTAATAGGGAAATATTTATGGGATAACTTTTTTGTTTGAATAATTGTCTACCAAATAATGCCTTAGGTCGTCCCTAATTAATTCTATATATCGATTTAATTGACCAATTCTATCAATTTCTACAACCTATAATTCAATTAAACATGCATGTTATTTTTATACATATTTATCATGTGATATACTTAACATCTTAAATCTATTCGTAGTGTAATAAATTGAACTAAGTAGTCTAAAATTAAAGGTTTAGAATCAATTATTATCAAACTAAATTTACAATTTATTCACACAATCTTGTTAACATTCTCCTAACCAATTACTTGTATTTCTACAAGCTCAAGCGCATAGAAAACATGCAAAATAAAAATTTAAAACTACTAAAAACAAAGGAAAATAAAATAACTAAAAAATTTAAAAATTTTCCTAAATCACCCCTACACTTATTTGGCACATTGTTCCTAATGTGCAAGTAAAAAACATAAAGGAAAGAGATTACCCAATTGTCGTGACTCATGCAATACAATTGGTGGGACTACTCCCCCTTTATGTTTTAACTCTATATTATTGTGCCTTCAAAAATTTGGGGTTCCTACTAAGAAAAACTAAACACCACTACATATATAAAATATTAAAGTATTAAATAATTAAAAACTAAAAAAATTAAAATCATCTCGAATAAAAAAAATACTAAGTCCAAATTAAAAACAATGAAAATTAAAGAAATTTTTTAAAATTAGTCAGAATCAGGATCCAACCCTTTATCTGTTTTGTTTGGTTCACTTTTCGACTCCTCTTATGGATCTTCTTAGGGATCTTCATGTTATTCCAATTCCTTCTCTTTTTTCATCTTGCTTGGTTCAGTCTTTACCTTGTACTTAGCTGTTGGGAATTGTGGTAGCTTCAACCTGCTTTCCCTCGCATAATATTCAAAAATCGTTCCAGCTTCTTGCATCCATTTAACTATCCATTTTGAATCGAGTAGCGCATTCTCGACTAGATGTGGTTTTACCTTTATAGTTATCTTTCATTTTTTTATTCACTATAAGATATTCCACACACGGTTCTACTATCGAAAACTTTATTAGTTGTAAGATATGACCTGCTCATCCCATCAACACCTTCTCTTGTTGGCATAGAGTTGTCACGAAGTGCGGGAAAAGTAATTCCACCTCGTTTTTCTTACACATTGGAGCATGCTCTGATATATCCATGTTCCTACATAAACTTGTTCCCTTATTAAAATCACATAAAACAAAGTTGCCTAGAACGTATCAATATCGGACATGTTTGGCATAAGGAAAATTCGAGTGCTGATAAATTTCAGCCACTTTCAAACTTTTGACGTTAACTTTGTAGTCAATGCCCAAGTGATGTTTTCACTCATCCTTTCCGTCTGTAAGGAGATTAATTATATATTCCATATCTTCTCTCAAAAAATACATTAAATATGTGTGTTGTACACAATCACAGAGATATAATGGAATATCATAATACCTGCTATCTCGGGAGGCAATATATAAATCTCCTTCCCTCGGACTAATATCCCCATCAATGATACCTCCGTCGGTCTATTTTCATCCACCTGATTCAACATGGTGTAAAATTTGTGCCCAATCAGAAGGTACACTGGATTGGTTGGGGTTGTGCAAAACTTCTCCCATTGATGAAATTGAATCAAATCACGTGTCTTACCTTGCAATGCGCTTAGCGAATCGAAACTTATTTCTTGTAAAGGGATTTTTCATTGGACCATTCGAAGATTATTATTGAGCTCCCTTTCTAAGATGGTGGTATGGTTATCCGCTACAGATTCGCTGTTGGAAAGGTTACTATGCATGTTTTTGGGGTTACAAAACAAAGAAAAGACATGAAATTTACAAAATCCAGAATAAAAATGTTACAAATGGTGATTCGATTGATTATGACGAACTACAGTTTTTGGCTACTGATAAGGGAAATATATATAAGACATCTGGGGCTTTACTTGCCATGCAAATTTGGTGAATATCTTGGAAGATCACGTCAAACCAACAATGGAAAGTTGCCAAAAATGACCTGCATGTCACGCCACAGAGGATGCATGGCACAACACGATTCCATTTTGCCTTTTTTTTTTGCTAAATTTGAAAGTGTGTCGCACCATAGGTTAGACATGGTGTGACACGACAATAAAATTATATATTTTTGGGCTCAAAGACTGTTATGTGATGACATGGCTTCGATTTGGCCTCTTCGAGACTTATAAAAAGCCCTCGGTTGTTTGTACATGCACCCTACTAACGTCTAACTCCTCCATTGTTATCCGAAACCTGTTTCCTTCTAATTCTAACATGCAATAACAAGTGCAATTTCTAATTCTAACAAATCAAAATAACATCATATACAATATGTACAAATTAATTGAATTTTGATGGGTTAAAATCTATGTTGTGCTACCAGACTTGTCTGACAATTTCTTGAACTTCACCATTGACTTCATTCGTCACTCTCGACCATTGTTGGCCTTCCAGTTAATTCTATTTATTCCAGGATCTCGCCATTTATCCATTTCTCTTGCATTATGAGTACCTACACAACTCGGAAAGTACCTTTGATTAAGGTCGTTAAGGATTAAATTGAATAAAACGTAACATTCCTACCTAAGCAATCCTTCACTTTGGGAATCTTGACCATATTTAAACACTTCCATTTTGTTATCAATTTTTATAATAAACTCGTTTCACTTGAGATCGATTGTTGATTTAGAAGTGGCCAAAAATGGCCTACCAAACAAAATAGGGATTTCCCGATATTTCTTAAAATTAAGGATTACAAAGTTGACGGAGATTATAAATCCACATAGTTTGACCAATACATCCTCGAGTAAACCTTTTGGATGTAACAAGGATTTATCGGCTACTTGCAGCGTTATCAATGTGTCTTTTAATTCCCCGAGTCTGAGTTTCTGATAGATTGATAAAGGCATTAAATTTATGATAGCCCTTAAATCGCATAGAGCCTTACTGAAGTGCTAATCTCCTATCTCTATTGGGATTGTAAAAGTACCTGGATATTTCAATTTTAGGAGTATCTACTTTGCAATTAGCACGCTACACGAGACATTAATGTCAATTTGCTTGCACTTTTTTCATTTTCGTATGTCGTTTCATTATTTCCTTTAGTTATTTGGCATACTTCAGAATTTTATTAATAAGTTCAAGGAGCGATAGATTGACATTAAGGGATTTAAATAAACTGAGAAAACTTATAAAATTTGCCTCATCGAGAATGGTACCTTCGTTGTGCTCGGTCTTGTGATAACCAGACCAGATACTGATTCAGCTATCCCCTTGATCGGTTGATGGTGATTGGCTTTCTCCTCTTCCGTGGGTTCATCAAACTCTTTTGGAATCTCATCCTCTTCAAGGATGGGCTTACTTGGCGAGTTCAATTCTTTCCCTATCGCAAAGAAATTGATTTTACTTGCTCCTTCCCATCTCTCCAAGGGTTGTTCTTTGTGTTTCTAGGGAGACTATCCGTTTTGCTTTTGTAACATTGCCACTAATTGGTTCATTTGAACGTAGAGGTTGTCCATTCAGGATTCGAGTCGTCCACATGTCGCTTAGACTTGTCAAAATTTTGTCTTCATTATTTTTATCTCTCCTCTAATTGATCGAATATTTGATCGCATGCAGCATGGTCATTCCCCATGATTATTTGTTACAATGGTGGAGGTTGATAATGAGGGTTTTGTTGGGTTTGCGCTTGATTTACACCTCTATGGCGGCCTTCTCACTTACGGTTTGGATGATCCCTCCAATCGGGATTATAGTTATTTGAATAAGGATCCTTACCCTTATTAAGTATGTAGCTTGCCTCCTTCGATTGGTTCTAAAAATCGGGCTTCATTATTGTTGGCTTGGCAAACATATCCAAATGGTTAAGCTTTTCTAAAATTCATTGGTATCGATCATCATCATTATCTTTGTTCATAGCTTTTACTATTGGAGGTTTGGATTTGTACATAAATCTCTTATTGGGCTACATGTACGAATTGATAGCAATATCATTAATGATTTTGTAGGCTCATTCTTACGTATGAAATATGAGAGATCCGCCAGTTGTTCCATCTAGGCTAGATCTGATGTGTCTGTCAACACCGTTATAGAAAATTTGTATTTGGAGCCATGCCTGTAATATGTGACGCAAGCACTTCCTTAGCATTGTATTGAAGAATTCTTATGCCTTGTATAGGGATTCACCTTTGTATTGTTTAAAATTGGCGATTTCTCGCTAAAGAAAATTTTCTCCTAGATCTTTCCATGTTGTAATGGAACCCGATTCTAATGAGTCTAACCAATCAATCGCATTGTTGCACAAAGAGGACGGGAATAACCGAAGTTGCACAACATCATCGAATATCCCGTTGTACTTGAAGGTGTCGCAGAGTTGTAAGAACCGCTTCAAGTCCTTGTTCGGATCTTCCATTGCATTTCTTTGACTTACATCATGTTTTGGATCATCTGATTGTGGCCACCTTTATTTCAAAATTATTGGTGTTAATCGTTGGTAGTTCTATGCTTCCTCTCACCACATCGAGTGTAGGTAAGGCATACTTATGTAACGTCCACTGATCCATTAGGACTTTTTCCCGGTTACTTCCCTTTCGCTCTCGTGGATCTTCAAATAATGGATACTCCTAGGGTAAATTTATTATCGCAGGTGGATCGATGTTCATTGACTGACGAGTGCACCTAAGTATTTGCTCCAAATCTAGGTATGGTTCAATTAGAGTGTTGGAGCTTTGGGTCATAAACGACCTAAAAAGAAATTAAACAAATAAAAATAAATAAACAAAAAATAAATATCATATGTATAGGTTTTAATGTTCCTACTTATCTTATTAATTGTAAAAATACTTTCTAGACTTAATGCTGAAACCTCCCCGCTAATGGTGCCAAAAACTTAATCGCCTATAAATGTGTTGTCATTTATAGTAAAAATAGCATACCCAAAAATATATAAAATTAGAACGGCGATGTCCACAAGTATACGGGTAAAATTGTAATATAGTATATGTGTACAATGGAACACAAGAAGTATTTCGAGGACCATACCCAAGGGAGGATGGAATAAATCTATAGAAAATCGTTTTACAATAATAAGTTTAAATATTAATAATTAAATTCTATATTACGACAAAATACAAAATGGGATTAATAAAAGAAATTAAATAACTAAATAAATAAACAAGAAAATAAACAATGACCTAAATAAAAAATTAATCAAGAAGATTACCTCATTCCAAGATTTGTAATAACTTTAGATTAGGGTTTAGGGTGGATTAGCTATCAATTAACCAATTATTACCTCCTGGCTTTAAACTAATTAATCTATTGGTTAATACTCGCTTGTCTTCCAAACTCAATTTCTCAACCAGGATAAATTGCGATTTACTTGGTTAAACTTATCTTCTAATCTCGTTCAATCTATGATTACTTCATAGGGTTGTCAAGCCTAGGGTTTAAGAACGCGTGACCTATACCAACTAATCCTCTTGGGGAACCCTAAATCTTCCGTTAATCACATCCTCATCCACTTGTTAATCTCCATTAAGGGATTTATCTACTCATGTTATTTATAATCTTAATCTCAATTGAATAAAACATGTAAAAAAGATGTTTAAATCGAAAGAGAAAAGAGATTAGAATAATCTTAGATTCGATGTCGATGAAAGAATGGAGTAGTAAATCTCTTGATTGAAATAACAAATAACGTCGCTTGCAAAGAAGAAATAAAATGAAAATACTTTAATAATATAAAAAGAACTTTTGGGACAAAACTGATTCCAAGAGGAAAACTAAAGAGTTTATAAAAGTCGAAAGAAATTAAATCTAATCATACTTCTAAACTATTAGGGTTTTTGAATGCGTCTAAGGCAACTTAGTTACATCAATCCCCTAAGGTCTTATTTATAGAAGTGTTGGCAGGCTAAATTAGGTCTTCGACACATCCTATATGTTCGTATAAAGTTGATTGTGCGAATGAAAATAACCTCAGCACACTTGGGCAGCACATTGACTATGGCACAACACAATAGATGTTTTACACATTCTTTGGTTTATTTTATACGTTAACAATTCAAGAAGCTTGTGCATCACTCGTCCTTTGCTCCTACGTTAATTGGGCCTATAATCCATCGTCCTACAAAATCAATTACATATATTGGCACTACCTAAGGCCCATGTCGGCCTAATAGGTCACATCACTCACAAATTGTGTTTAAAAAAAACTTCTTTTACTAATATTTAATCATAACTAGTAAATACCGAAACGTAATATAAAAATACTAAATTGCCTAGAAAACAAGCACCTTAAGTGCGGAAATAACCCGAATTAAGTACTACATTTGACAATAGGTCAGTAGACATGTTTAAACAATAGTAATTTGTTCCTAAATTGTTGGAAAATATACTACTGCAAAATAAATTCATTAGCACTGACTGGAAAAATAAACCAAGAATTAAGAAATCAACAATTACTGTACCATGGAAAAACCACTGCCTTAGAAACGAATTTGCCCTGATCAGTATGATTGTGTAGCAAACGCCGTCTCCCATAGTTAACATTATGGTTCAATATTTGTACACTCGAATAAGGAAGGTGAAACACAATTAGTATTGCTCTTCTTAGGGAAATCACACTAGAATTAATTCCTAGGAAAGTTTGGAGGAGTCACAGTTGGTCCTGCCCAAACTCCTAGACATAATTTCCTCTAATGTAATTTAGGGGAAAAGACAGACTTTTAGAATGGAATAAAAACGAAGCGAAGAGGAGAAAAGAGTTTTCTGATTGCTATGTTTTTCTTTTCGTGTGAAAAATAAGGAAAATAGCTCTCTATTTATACTAGTAATAAAAGGGTAAAATAATAAATAGCAACGGAAACAGAGTAAAAATCATAAGGTCAGTTACAAAACTGACCTACCATTTTCACGCAACAGTCAAAAAATATATTTTGTGTAAAAAAGGGGGGGGGGAATAAAGTTGCTTTAAATAAATTATTTTCTAGAAAATAATATAAGAGTTTTATCCAAATATAACTATGTGTGTTAGCCAGCAAGCAACAACAACTCACATGAGTTAGGCCTATAACCCAATTACTCAATAAAAGTAAGAAGTAAGGCTATATATAAACCTTCTCAATAGCCTATACTTAACCAATGTGGGATATATCCACTTACGACCAACAATTCCTTCAAATCCAAGCTTTACTATATTTTAATTAATTAATTAATCAAACTCAGGTTTAAAGAAAGTTTGGAGCACCCACTAGCTAGTTAACCAAAAGTTATTTTCCCATTTTTACTAAATCACAAATTTCCAATGTTCATTTATGTTCTAAACCAAAAGAAAACCTAATTATATCCAATTAGATTGTTAAGAGAAAATAAATGGCCAAGGGCTAAACTCGCCATCTACTGTTTATATTCCAACATGATATTGTGCATGTGTTAATTAAAATATATAATTGAGATGTTATTAGGGAGTTTTGGTTTACACGATAAATTTGCATTTCTCTTTGCAAACTAAAAGTAATTAAAAGTAAAATTATCTAAGAATCAAATTGATTCAAGTGACAAATTTTTGCTTATGATTACACATGATACTTGATATGTATTTTTTGGTACATTAAAAATTCAAGAAGAGATATCATTTATAGGACTAAAATAATGAGCCTTAAGTTATTGACATACAACATCAATTACTTATTCTTCTTGTTTGACATATATGTAATACCCAAATTTTGCCCGGCCCGAACCCATATAAAAAACAAATAAAATTAAAATACCATTATTGAATAGTCCAGTTTTTTACAAACATTAAGTCCAAATAATATAGCCCAATACCATAACCCAATTACAATAATAGCTTAAACCCATTACCTAAACCCAAAATACATTACATACAGCCCAATACCAAACCTGAATCAGCTTGCCCAGTGCACCTAGCCCACTAACCTAATGGCCCAATGGCCCAACACCTAAAGACAGTTAACAGAAAACCCTAGCAAGCTATCGCGCCGCAATCGAACACGGGCTCTCTTCCGCGCCATACCAGCGTCGCCCTCCACGCCTTCACGCGCCCCCTTACACTCCAGCTGGCCTCCGTACACCTGCAACAAATGACAAACAAACAACGCAGCACACAAAGAAACAAAAAAGAAGAAAAGAAAATAGCGAAGGACAGATTTTTTTCTTTCTTTTTCATTATTCTGGTTTTTTCGATATATAGATCGATTTGTAAGAAAGCAGGGGAAAAGGAAAAAAAGAAAGCATTCAAAGAAATCAAAAACCCCACGAATATTGTATCAAAATCTTCGAAAGAAAAGCAATATAAAAAAAAACAGTTTCAAAAGGTGACTAGGAATCCTTTTGACTATCTCTTTGCTTTCAATTGCTTTTTTCAATTGTTATTTTTCTTTTTTCACGTTCTGTTTACTATTTTATAAAAGAAAATAAACAAGGAAGAGGGTTTACCTTATATCGGCGCTGTCGAATCCTCATCACTTCGTCGCAATCGAAGTTCGAATGAGGATTGGGGCATGAGAACGGGGGATGAGAAACCCTAGCAGAGACGAAAGAGGATGAGGCGGCCTCCCTCTGACCTGGACTTAGGGCTGAAACATTTTGTTTCAGATTTTGGGGTGCTTAAATAGATGTATAAAATGACGCCGTTTGAGGCTGGATTTCATAGCTTCAAAACGGCACCGTTTTGGTCGTTCAGTGACCACGACCCGCGTGGTGACCCGACCCGGGGAGGATCCGCGTATTTGGTTTCAATGGCCTATTTATGTGTTTGGTCCTTCAATTTTTTGATTGACTGCAATTTAATCTTTTTGTTTTTTTTTTAATTTCGCCACATAATTCAATATTGTTTTCAATTTCGTCCTTTTGTCAGTTGAGGAGACAAACATTCGAAGCGACGCTGTTTCCAATGATCTGACTTGATTGCCAGATAGGATTTGTGCGTTAAATTTCTGTTCTAGTCCCTTTTATTTTAAATGAGTTTCAGTTCGGTCCCTTTCATTTCATTTTATTGCATATCTGCACTTTGACTTTCTATTTTAGTTTCCACTTAGCTCTTTTATATATATATATATTTACTACAAATTAAGTGCTCTTATTATTATTTAAATTATTATTTTATAATAATCAATGATATTATTGGTACTAATTACACACATTTATTTACCTTTTGTATATATATTTTTCTCTTATTATGTATTAATATTTTAAGTTTTTATATTATCGTATATTAGTATCCCATTTCATTATATTTTATTGGTATTATAAATAACCGTTTTAGAGTTATCATACATTTGTTTTAACCTATTATGTATTATTTATTTAAAATCATGGTATCATTGTTCCAAAGTTACTACGTATTATTATTTAAAGTTATCTTACATTTATTTTATTGTTTTAATTATAATTTGTACACATTTTAATGTTTTCGTTTTATTTATAAGATTTTTCTTTACATTTTACTATGTTTTTTAAATTGTTCTTTATAAAAATAAAACTCTTATATAGTATTATTTTATACTTTCGCGTTAACATATAATAAATCGTTTTATTTTTATACGTATGGTATTTGTTTGTTGGCATTCATTTATTATTAGTGTTTTTAACAAATATTGTGGTTTATGAATTATCGCCTCGTATCATGCATTGTTATTCCGTTGTGCTTTATTCGTTCGAAAAACCTGTTTAGTATAGTTTAAGTATCAAAACCAATTTATTCAAAGGTTTTCAAAAATAACGCAATACTCGAAATTTGGAATCCTCGAGAGAATTGAGCCCTAACGTATTGAGTTCCAATATTCCTCGTTGAATCTAAATAATCGAAAATTTTCTTTAATCAAAACACGCAAATAAAAATTCATTCTCGGGAATTCGATACGTTGTGTCCTAACGTATTGGATATGACATGTTGTTTTCTCGAGACGAGGATTTTTCTAACAAATAAAAATAAAGGCAATATTCGATATTTAGGAATTTTGTGAAATCGAACCCTAACTTACTGGGTTTTGATTTTTTTTTATTTGACCCAAATCGGATATCCTTCTCAAATGCATAGATTTTAAAAGTCAAGAGATAAATGTAATTTTGAGGATTTAAAATGTTGCACTCTAACTTACTGAGTGTGACGATTATTTCTTTGAAATAAATTAATCTCATCGTCCAATTCATTTTACTCAAATTTTCTTTTCAAAGGATCGTATTTTAAAATCTTTTCAAATTCTCTACACTAAGATATTAAACAATCATTTCGGTACCAATTTTGGGCGTTATGAGGGTGCTAACCCTTCCTTGTGCGGAACCGACTCCCGAACCTGTTTTCTCAAAATTCGTAGATCTAAAATCGTTTTCAAGGTGATCCGATCACACCTCAATAAAGGATCGGTGGCGACTCCCATTTTAATTTTCAAAGTCGACTCCTATTTTTCAAAAATTTAAAAATGGTTTTGACATACAACATCAATTACTTATTCTTCTTGTTTGACATATAAATTAAGAAAAACCTACTACTTTGTTTTGGTGTCAGTATATTTAATATATAAATAGATGACGTTTAAAACAAGATTTATCTACTTAAGTAAACATGATAAATCTCTCTCACCCTCTCCGTATATTTTGGCCCTTGAATAGCCACTTAATCCCCCAAATCACAAGAGAAATGGGTGCTACAAGAGTCACTGAAACCCTTGTGCTTTCTCTCCTCCTCCTCCTCTCAGGTTCCTCCGCCACTCAAAGGAAGAAAACCCGAGCAGCGCCCCGGATGCCTTGTAAACAAATGGTGTTTTACTTCCACGACATTCTTTACAATGGGGAGAATGCCAAAAACGCAACTTCAGCCATAGTGGGCGCACCTGCTTGGGGCAACCGCACAATCTTGGCTGGACAAAACCATTTTGGTAACGTGGTTGTGTTTGACGATCCCATAACCTTAGACAATAATTTACTTTCGATCCCGGTGGGACGTGCACAAGGCTTTTATTTGTATGATAGGAAAGATTATTTCACAGCATGGTTAGGGTTTTCGTTTTTTTTCAACTCTACTCTGCACAGGGGGAGCATCACCTTTGCCGGGGCTGATCCTTTGAACAAAACAAGGGACATCTCGGTGATTGGTGGCACTGGGGATTTCTTTATGGCCAGAGGTATAGCCACTTTGATGACTGAAGCAGTTGAAGGGGATGTCTATTTTAGGCTCCAAGTTTATATTAAATTATTTGAGTGTTGGTAACTAGTATAATGCCGCTGCTATCTGCTTTCTCATCTTGTTTTTCGTTTTGCGGCATATTTTCATATGGTCTTTAGTTGTATATTTTCTTTTTTTGACGTGTGATTGTCAACTGAGTTAAGATATAATTTAAGATACAGTTGACATTATTCAAGTGAGCGTATCGTTCTATTAAGAATGTTAATGTTTAATTTTAAATATTATATATCAAAAAATAATAATATAATGCAGCATAAAATTAAATCTTTTACCTATTATTAAAAATTACTAGCTCACTCTTAATTTCCATTTCGATTCACCTTCCTTATTCTTTCAACACTTCAACGTTTAGCCCTTTTTTTTTGTGATTCAGAGATAAAATAGTTATTAAAATTTTAAAGATAAAGTAAGTTTGAAAGTGCAAATTAGAGTCAAATATGAAAATGTAGTGGCAATACATGCATAAGCTGGATCAGTGGCTTTTAATCCTGGATATAAATATTCGAGAAGTGAAAGTTCAACAACTTATAATCTCTCCTTCTTTGAGTGATTAAATCTTCTTATAATCTCCATATAAGTAGCATAAATTCTCTTATAATCGCTCTTTAAACTGAAACACAATTAACAGAGAAAAAGATCTACTCCTTTGGAATCCAACTGCTTCCTTTAAACTAGTTATCCATACAAAACCAAGCGGAAGTAAAAGACAAATATTTTAACTACTAATTGCATTTTCAAGTGGAAACCTAGATTAGAATTTTAGATATAACAGTATTTTAAAGGGCAATTACGTAAAATAGATATTTGAAAAATACTAAAAAATCTTGATTAAAATTATATTCATTATTTTAATAAAAATTATATTCTTGTCTAAATTATATATTAATGGAGTCAAGATAAAATTAATAGAAAATAAATTATTATTATTATACATAATAAAATAAATTAATTCAATTCATCATATATGTTTTAATTTATAGAATAAAAATAAAACTGTCAAAGATTTAGTTAGGTTAATAGTTAAATGATTATTGATTTAGTCTTCTATTCAAGCTTATGTTAAAAAAATATTGAATTCAAAAATAAATTTAGAAAAACATTAGAAATTCATAAATTGAGATTCGTTTTAAACCTAGAGATGTTGATGGAAAAATTCATGTTAGGCCTATGTATGGTGTCTTGTAAAATACATAATTGTAAGTCCTACTTGACCCAATTTTACTTAAGTCTGTATATATTTGTTAATGATTAACTTAAGTTTATTTAAAATTACTCATTTGTTTTATTTTTAAAATATAAATATAAATATTTTTATTTAATATTTATAATTACATATTTCAATACCATAAATCTAAACCTTAAACTTTAAATGTAAAAAAATTATATATTTTTAATATTTATACTATAGTATAACGTGCTTAATTTTTATATGATATTAATTACAAGCTTAATTTCTTTTGCTCAAACTCATTTTTTGGTCTTAATAATTTTTTATACCCTTGTAAATTTTGGATTGACCTTCAAATATTCAGACCCTTGAATAAGTTTATTTAAATTTAACTCTTTTTATTATGCAATAATCATTATATTTCTTATTTAATTTATATATACAAAAATAAATATAAAAACTTAGTTGATCAAAAACTTAGTTGTTTGGTTTAATATTTTAAATTTAATTTAACAATCAATTTGTCAAAATTCGAGACAATCTTCAACTACTTCTGCTTGTATGTTGTATAAGATAAAATATTATGATAAATTAAATTAAATTAAATTATTTTATTTTATTGCAGAATTTCTTTTCTTTTAATTTTAATTATGAAAAATGAGCTACACTTTCTTATAAAAGAAAATTCTTTACAACTTAAAAAAATCGAACTTAGCGTTATTTTATTAAGGGGCATGGAGCGGGGGATTTTCATCCTAAATTAAAATCGAAATATGTTGTCAAATTAACCTATAAAACAAGGAATAGGGATGGATATAGGGGCACAAGGGGAGGTGGCTTCCTTTGAAATTTTCAAGTTCTCAAACTTTTATATGATATTCTCGATTCACCCCTTATTTCTTAACAATTCATCTCCTTTAACTTTGGGTTTATGTATCATTTACGAGGAATTTTATTTTTTACTTCTTAAATTTAAAATGTTAATATTAATTGTATCAGATATTGATGTAAACTGAGGCTTTGTAATTAAGTTTTATACTCCAATAACTATATTTCACTTTCAAAACAAAGATAAAAGGTCCAATTATTTTACCAGGAATGTGTTTATAACCAATTTTAATATTTTTAAAACAATTTTTTATTTTCATATTACATCTTATGGTTGAGAGGCTTGAGATTATTGATGATTTATGTCAAGCTTTATAGCGCAAATCTCAAGATATACTTAATGTGATGTAGTTAGTTTCATCCACAAAAGCTCTTCTTCAGAAACAAAGACAATGTATTTGGAATGCAATATTAAAGAAAGGTGAAATCATTTTGTGAAGACCAAGATATAAAAGTCTCTTATTTGAGTGATAGATATAACGTTGATTGAGGTTGGTCTCGCAATCAAGGAGATATCTTACAATTGAGTATGACTATTAATTTGATATATTCATTTTTGTTATAGATTTGTTGTTACAAGAAATGGATTCATGCTTCAATGATAATATAGTGGAGTTGCTAGTGCTGGAAAAAATTCGATTCGAAATCAATTTTCTTGCACAACGGAAAAATAAAATTTTAAAAATTGAGCTGGTTTGTGATGTTAATAACAATAAACTTTTTTCCGAAATAATACTCGTGCTTTGAGCGGGACAAATCCTAGACGTTCTTGGCTTTCAACCGAACGACCTTCTCCACTATTCTTGTACCATGAATTGCTTCGAGTGTGGGCTCAAACAATTTTGAATCAAATATGGAACTAGAAATAATTTTCCTACTTTCAATAGGAAAGTAAATATCTCTTATAGGAACCAGTAGAATCATTATTCCTGAAAATATAATTTGCACTTAGAAATAAATTCCGACTATTTTCAGGCAAAATAACAATATCTCAAATTTGTATAAAACTTATGTAATTTTTTAGCCTTACTGGTGACATATATAAGGAGAGGAAGTAAAACCCTAGTTGAATTAGTAATACAAAAATAATACTTATTTAATAAGAAAATCAATCCCCTAGTTGAACTAGGACAAAGGGGTAGGTAATAGGGTGTGCCTCCCATTATATGTATTATGGTAGGGATTCAAGCCTCTCCTATATTAGGTCCAATTATATGTGCTTTATGGACTTTTAACTCAACACTTTATAGTTTAATCCAACCCAGTGCATGTTTTTGTCTTTCCCAAAATAAATTTTCTGTAACTTCCCAAACCCGACCTAGACGTTATGGTTGAATTGTGAAGGTCCTGTTGAACATCTAAACTACGAATCTACCTTATCGCTGGTTGAAAACCTCAAATATGCTTTTTAAAAAAAAATAAAATCATGGTTACCTTTGTTATTTTTGTAAAACATTCATTTAATAAGTTCAACTTGTATTAAGTCAAGTTAATAACATAGTCATGGTTTTAAGAAAAACACATTGCTTATCATTGCTTTTGAAAAACCCTATTAAGTTTAGTTGCAGCGAAAAACTGATTAAATAACTAATAATTTATTAAACCAAGTAACATGCTTAGTCCAATTTCAGAATATACTTATAAATCAATTTAAAGTATGTAAATTATGCATGCATGGTAAACCCCAAAATAAAAACAAACCCATACCACAGTTCAAATAGCTTTACAGTGCAAAAACCATATAAATTTAGGGAACTTTAACTAAAACAAAATTAAATAGAATCTAAGTTCGAAGCCTGCCGTACGTCCGCATGCCATGTTCGATCCCAGTCTCGTTCATTACCTGAGAGGTTTGAAGTAATGGGGTGAGCTAACTAGCTCAATGTGAGTCTAATCAATAAGTACATTCAACTTTCATTTAAGATCAATCACTCAAAACATCCATATAACACAATCATAGCAACCATATAAACATTAGAATGAATCATGGACATATCATAATGCAAAAAAAGAATTTGTACCCAACCATCAACTACACACCACGAGTTTCCTAAAACTCGCCTACCAAACTCCAAACAGTGCAAGTAAAGCTTAATGTGCTTAAACCACCATATAAACATAATGCATATTCTGCCATTTAACATAGAATGTGATAAAATCGCCAGTCTCCACAGTACTCCCGTGCAGTGCACTAACTACATGTAAATGCAGACTTAATATGCCGCCAATACTCCACGGAACTCCTTCGTCAACCACAATATCCCACCCACCCCACCCCATGCACATGTATAACCGGTTTTCATTCAATACTTTTCATAGCATTTTACCTAACAAGATTTCGAGTTTTCAATATTTAATTCCAAAGTAAAACATGTTATACATACAATCAATCACACAATACATCAACAAGTCTTTCATATAAGTAGCATACAATCAACCAAACAATTTTGTAAACATGCCATTTAGTTAAGGCCAGTAACGTACCTGATTTAGCCACTTTAACACATTCACTTAGTCAATTAAATGATCCTGACCAACAAGCTTATTCCATATTTGGATCATATAAAATATTATTAAAATATTCAAGTTAACAAGTTAGGACCAATACATTATTTTTTGCACTACTGTAAAACACTGCGAAACCCGTAGTTTCTCCTTAAGACCTTAAATCGATCCTAAATTAAAAATTAATATTTTATCAAATTAATATACCACTGAACCCACCCTAAAACACCTTTTCATGGGTTCAAATCAAACAACACAACTATAACAATTTTTTGGATCTAAATTAATTAGGTTTCTTACACTGGTTTGATGCGAAACGTATGCGCGAACGCTAATCAGCTTTACTGTCGGTTTGGGGTGTTTGGGCCGGCACCTAACACCATTAAATACTGAAAAATCAGTAGCTATATAATCATAAAATTCTTTAACCCAAATTATAATTTTTCCCAACAATTAAGTCAAAACTACGCATTAGCCTATAATCAACCACACTAATGCTTCTCGAATTGTCTAATCTGAGTCATCGAATGATGAAGATTGAATTTTCCTAAATCACACATGATTAAAGGCTCATTAGGAGAGGTTCTTCAGACCAAGATATATCTGGAAATAGGTGGGCAAATTTAAAGAAAAAAACAGCCCCCTTTTGCTGCCTCTAGGCATGGCGCACCAGCACTAATAGTGGCAAATCGAGGCTAATTTAAAAAGCCAATTGAAATAAATTTTGAAGGCTGGAAAAATACCCATAAAATAATTAAAATTTACCCCCATCCAGATTTGGAAATTTGGGTATTCCCTTGAAAGATTCATCAAGAAAATTAAAGAAAATAGGCACTTACACAAGCTAGAAGAAAAAGGCAACAATGGTACTTTTTGGGCAGCAATGGGGATTGTTCTTGGAGGTAAAGGATTTTAGATTTATGGTTGGAAAAATGAAATCAAGAAGGAGAGGAGAATGGTGCAAGAACTTGTTGCAAAATAAAAGAAAAAGAAGATGGTTGTTCTAGGTGGTTTGGGCGGTGGCAATAAGAGGAAAAGAAAGAAAATTTTAAGAGAAGAGAGGAGAGAAAGAGGAAGGGGCGATTAGGGCAGACTAAAAATCAATTAAGGGCTGATTAAATTAATTAAGAGTGATGTTCATACCTATATTTTACTAGGTATGGATGACACATATAAAGGAAATTAATGGATTTTTGAAAAATTAAATTATTTGCATAGGAAAGGAATTGAACTTGGGACATCAATCTAATTTCCATGCTTCCTCATTTTCTTTTAACCACTGGGCTAATTACTCATCTTGAAATAATTTTGCATTCCTATTAAGCTAAAATTTGGGATGTTACAACTCTACCTCATGTAAAGAAATTTCGACCGCGAAATTTACCTAACTCGAAGAGGTGAGGATACTGAAGTCAAATTGAGTCTTCTGGTTCCCAAGTAGCCTCCTTAATGCCATGATTTCTCCAAAGCACTTTAACTAAAGGAATTTTCTTTCATCTCTAAACCTTAACCTCACGATCCAATATTCAAACAGACTCCTCATTAAACGTCAAATCTGGTCTAACCTCGATCTCCTCTACTGGGACAACATGCGAGGGATCAGATTGATACTGTCTTAACATTGAGATGTGAAACGCATCGTGGATACGATCCAAATTAGGAGACAATTCTAGCTTATGTGCCATGAGCCAATAAACCTAGGGCTTAACTTACCCTTTCGACCAAACCTCAAAACCTTCTTCGATAGAGATACTTTAAGGAAAACCAAATCTCCCACATTAAACTCAATGCCCTTATGCTTCTAGTCGACATATGACTTCTGTCTATCAGAAGCTGCCTTCAATCAATCTCGAATTAATTGAATCTTATCCTCAGTCTCACAAACTAATTCTAGACCCTTTAAGTTTCTTTCACCTACTTCAATCCAACATAAAGGTGAACGACACCTACGAGCATAAAGAGCCTTGTAAAGTGCCATTTGGATACTTGACTCGAAGTTGTTATTATAGGCGAGCTCCGCCATCGGTAGATACTCCTCCTAACTACCTTGAAAATCAATCACACAACTCCTCAGCATATCCTCCAAAATTTGAATGACCCTTGCCGGTTGACCATCCGATTGTGGATGAAAAGCTATACTGAAATCTAACCGAGTACCCAAAGCCTCGTGCAATTTCTTCCCAAACTAAGACATAAATCGAGGATTCTGATCTGAAATAGTTGACATTGGCACTCCATGCAGTTTCACTATTTCGAAAATGTAGAGCTTAGCTAGCCTTTGAAGAGAATAATCATTGCGGACGAGAATGAAATGGGAGAGCTTCGTCAATCTATCCACTATGACTCAAATTGAATATTTCTTAGTAGGTGTTAAAGACAACCCACTAACAAAGTCCATTGTCACAATCTCCCACTTCCACTGTGGAATTCATATCAGTTGGAGTAACCCTTATGGAAACTGATGCGCAACCTTGACTTGCTGGCAAGTCAAACATTTTGACACGAACTCCATTATTTCCTATTTAAGATTCGACCACCAATACACTTCTCTTAAATCACGATACATTTTAGTACCACCAAGATGCATAACATAAGGGCTGCTATGTTCCTTCTGAAGTATAGACTGTCCCAAACTCTGATCACTAGGTGTATTTGCCTCTGAAGCAAAAAACTCCCTCAGAATTAATCTCAAAATCCTCAGTCAACCCATCCTCAACTGTTGAAATCAAAGTGCTAGAGATTTATCTAAACCTTTCTTATCTTTGATTTCCTGTACCCAAACAGACTTTACTGGCAACTCAGCTAGGATACCTGCATCATCAAATAGATTTAAGCGAGCAAACATATCCCTTAAGTCAGACATTGTCGTTCGGCTCAAAGCATCGACCACTACATTGGCTTTCCCAGGGTGATACTTTATCGTACAATCATATTCTTTTAACAATTCAATGCATCTATGTTTTCTCAAGTTAAGTTGCTTCTATGTAAGGAGATATTTGAGATTTTTGTGATCAGTGTAAATAATACACTTTTTCACCATACAAGTAATGTCTTCAGATTTTAAGAGCAAAAACAATAGTTGCTAATTCTAAATCATGTGTACGGTAATTACATTCATGTGGCCTAACATATCTCAACACATAAGCTATTACCTTACTATCTTGCACTAGCACACATCCTAGCCCAACATGCGACACTGTACTCAACATATTCTTTACCAGATTTTGGCTGAATTAGAACAAGAGCTTCCTTCAACATGGATTTTAATTTCTCAAAGCTAGTTTGCTGCTCTTTTCCCCACTTAAATGGAGTGTTCCTCCTTAATAGCTTAGTCAACGGGGATGCTATTAAGGAAAAACCCCTCAACAAACCTTCGATAATACTTAGTGAGACCTAGAAAACTCTGAATCTCCAAGACATTCTTCGGTTGCTTCTAATCTAAAATTGATTCCACCATTGGGATCTACGCGGATACCTTCAGCTAATACCACGTGATCCAAAAATATAACTTCCTTCAACTAGAATTTACACTTATTGATTTTAGCAAAAAGCTACTTTTCATGAAGTATTTGTAGGAGCACTCTTAAATGTTCGTCGTGCTCAAATTCTATCTTGGAATATACTATAATGTCATCGATGAACACAACGATGAATTGATCAAGGACAGGCTGAAAGTCACGACTCATAAGATCCATAAATGTCATTGGCACATAAGTCAACCCAAAACGCATGACTAGGAACTCCTAATATCCATAACGAGTTTGAAAAAGTAGTCTTGGGAATATCAGATTCTTTTACATTAAGTTGGTAATACCTAAATCTCAAGTTAATTTTAGAGAAGATAATTGTATTTTTGAATTGATCGAATAGGTCATCAATTCTTGGTAGAGGATACTTGTTCTTTATAGTTAACTTGTTTAGCTATTAGTAATCAATGCATAATCGAAGTGTACCATCTTTTTTCTTCGTAAACAAAATCGGTCCACCCCATGGCAAAACATTAGGCCTAATGAAACCCCTATCCAACAATTCTTGCAATTATAATTTCAAATCCTTTAACTCTTTAGGTGCAACGTAGTAGGGAGCAATGGACATCGGTGCCGTTCTTGGTAACAATTCAATATCGAACTCCACCTCCTGATCTAGAGGCAACCATGACAGTTCCTCAGGAAAAACATTAAAAAAACATTTTACTGTAGAAATGCTATCAATAGAAGAATCAACGAGGCTTACATCTCAAACATAAGCAAAAAATGTTTCACACCCTTTCCGTATCATCTTCTCTACTACCATAACAGAGACCACATTGGATAAAAGTCACCAAAGTTACTCTCTTTAGTATACAATTCAAACGGACTTGTTGTTCAACCAAACAGTCTATCCCAAGAATTAGATCAAATTCATTGAAAGGCAATTCCATTAAGTTGGAGGGAAAAATCTCTCTTTGAATTTCTAAAGGGCATCTACTATAAGTTTTATTCACAAGTACAAATGATCCTAAAGGACTAACTACAATAACAGTGTTTTTAGTTTTCTTTACCCCAATGCCCAATTTTACAGCCACATCACAAGGATTATAAGAATGGGTAGATCCTATATCAATCAATACAAAATAAGGCACCGAATAGATGGTAAAGCTACTTGTTATGACGTCAGCCACATCTCTATCCTCTCAACGTCTAGCCACATATACCAATTTAAGTTGCCTAGTTTCAACCCGATTCACACCCTGAGTCGGTGCTCTCTGTCCTTGATTACCATTACCATTTTTGTTTTAATTACGACCTCTCTGAGCACCCTGATTACCTCTCTAATTTTGACCCCTGACTGGGCCTTAATTTCGAATTGGTACTTGCATCTGATCATTCCGGCATGGACAATCCTTAATCTTATGCTCTATCGAGCCATAAGTCAAACAAACACCTATTCTTCTCCAACTCTCGCCAATAGAGCACCTCTCACAAAGCTGACATACTTGGATCTTCCATTCTCTAGGGCCCACTACTTCCCAATTCTGCGGTGACCTAGCCTCTCTAGCTTGCTTAACAGGACGCGGATTTAGGCCAGCAAAGCCACCTCTCTCTTAGGTTGACCTCTCTATTCCCTTTTTTCTTGTGCTCCACGTATTTAATCTCCTCAATAATTTTGGTCTTCTCAACCAAAGCCTCAAAAACATGCTCCGAATATGGAGCTACTTAAACCTTAAGGTCATACCTCAAACCCTCTTGAAAACGAAAAATCTTTTCTTGCTCAGATGCCACCATACTAGGTGCATAGCGGCTCAACCTAAAAGATTCCATCTCATACTCAAAAACTGTTATATCGCATTGTTTCAACTTTATAAATTCTGACAGATAAGCCTCCACATAGCGAGGATCCACAAACTTACCGTGAAAGGCATCCTGAAAATAGGCTCACTCTATACGCTCTGGAAAGGTAACCCTAACCACTGATTACCACAACCTATATGCCTCATCCCTCAACAAGGATAGAACACCCTTAAGTTTTTCCTCATGAGTGCAGTTTAAATCATCCAATATACGTTCAGTGGTCTCCATCCAGTACTCAGTCACTGTAGGAGTAGTTCCTGTAATACCCCTGAACAACTTTGCCCCACCTGAATGGAGCCTCTCCGCAATCGTCGCACAACTAACACCACCAATCGGGGCCCCAACAACCCGATTCAAAGCCCTTAACAAAGCTTGTATTACTAGATCATCCTTATCATATTTATTATCATCATAATTCATATTACCCCTATTTCTACCCTCAGTAGTGGGTTCACTAATGGCCTCATTGGGCTCACCATTCTGAACGAGCTTTTGTAACACATAAGACTCAGCCGGAGCCATTAGAGTTTGCCCTTTACGACCCCTCTTACCACGAGTTATCATTCCATGGGTATTCACTTCATTGTTTTATGGAATCTACAATTTACAAGTAGGAATATATTAAGTATTTTGGTTTAATCTTTTATCACAGTTTTAACTAAGTTCTTTCATTTATAAGTTTTATACAATAGTCTCTAGTGTCTTTCTAAAGTTTCAATATTGTTTCTATGGCATGGCATCAGACCTTCGGACTTCGTCCTTTCCTGAAAGAAATAATTTTCAAAATACTATGGCTTGTTTTTCCCAAAAGTTCATTTTTTATAAAAGCATGCATGCAGACCTGTTTTTGAAGAGAATAAAAAAATTCAGTCTGAGGTTTTGAACCTTGGCTCTAATACCAATAAATGTAACCTCTCAAACTCAGCCTAGACGTTATGGTCAAATCGTGAAGGTCACGTTGGACACCTAAACTACAAATCTACCCTATTATTGGTTGAAAACCTCAAATACGCTTTCTTTTAAATAAAATTGTTGTTACCTTTGTTATTTTGGGAAAACTTTCATCTAATTAGTCAAGTTAAAAACATTGGCGTGGTTTCAAGAAAAACACAGATTGCTCATCATTGCTTTTGAAAAATCCTATTAAGTTTATTTGTAGTGGAAAACTGATTAAAGAACCAATTATTTATTAAGTCGAGTAATATTCTCAGTCCAATTTCAGAATATACTTATAAATCAAGTTAAAGTATGTAAATTATGCATGCATGGTAAACCCCAAAATAGAAATAAACCCATACCATAGTTCAAATAACCTTACAGTGCAAAAACCATATAAATTTATGGAACTTTAACTAAAATAAAATTAAATGGAATCTAATTTTGAAGTTCTGCATACATCTGTATGCCATGTCCAATCCTAGTCTCGTTCACCTGAGAGGTTTGAATTAATGGGGTGACCTAACTAACTCAGTGTGAGTTTAATCAATAACTACATTCAACTTTCATTTAAGATTAATCACTCAAAACATTCATATAACACAATCATAGCCACAATATCAACATTAGAATGAGACATGCACATATCATAATGCAAAAAATGAATTCCTACCCCAACCATCTGCTACACACCACGAGTTCCCCCAAACTCATCTGCTAAACTCCAAACAGTACGAGCAAACCTAGATGTGGTTAAACCACCATATGAACATAATGCAGGTATTCTGCATTTAACATATAATGCGATAAAATCACAAGTTTCCATAGTACTCCTAGTGCAATGCACTGACTACATATAAATGCGAGCTTAATATGCCGCCAATACTCCCAAAAACTCTTTCATCAACCATAATATCCCACCCCACCCCACCCCATGCACATGCGATATGTCATACAATATTTCAATCAAATGCACGTTTCATACGTATTATTTCAGTAGCATAGTTTACATGCAATCATTATAACGTTCACATATCAAGTGTTCAATTTCACAATCAAATTGGTGACATTTTATCATACTATCATTCAATAACACTTTAGGAAAATATTTACAGTGCTATAGTAGTTTTTCATTCAATACTTTTCATAACATTTTACCCAATAAGATTTCGGGTATTCAATATTTATTTCTAAAGTAACACATGCTATACATACAATTACTCACGCAATACATCAACAAGTCTTTCATACTAGTAGCTGACAATCAACTATTCAGGCAACCAAAACAATTTTGCAAACATGCCATTTAGTTAAGGCCAGTAACGTACCTGATTTAGCCATTTTAACATATTCACTTAGATAATTAATAAAGCCCGACCAGCAAGATTGTTCCACATTTGGATCATATAAAATATTATTAAAACATTCAAGTTAACAAGTTAGGATCGGCACCTTATTTTTCATATTACTATAGCACACTGGCGAAACCCACAGTTTCTCCTTAAGACATTAAATCAAGCCTAAATTAACAATCAATATTTTATCAAATTAATATACTACTTAACCGGCCCTAAACCACCCCTTAGGAGTTGAAATCAAACAACAAAACTATAACGAGTTTTTGGATCTAAATTAACTAGGTTTCTTACACTGGTTTGATTCAAAACATACACGCGAACGTTGTAAACTAAAAAATATATATGAATTTTCCTATATAATTCATCACCTTTTACTTAAATTTGTTGTTAAAACCAAGTAATTATTTAATAAATTAATGAAATATGCGAAAATATGAAATTAGGACATGAAAATCATTAAAATCTGATTTTATGCTTTATTATATAGTTTTCATGCATAAAATGGCTTATTTTATATTAGTTTAAGCATATTATATTTTTAAGCTATAAAGTGGGTCATGCATGATTAAATTAAAATAAAACATAAATTTATATTTAATAATTCATTTTAAATATTTCATTAATAAATTTGATTTTAATTAATTAAGTAAATTAATTAATTGAAGTGATTAAAATTATATTATTTGGTCCTTTAAACTATCTACTATTTTTGGACAGGTATGAGAGTTTTCTTCTAATTGCAAAATCGTCCAAATTGGGGACCAACTCAACCCAATTTTCGGTTGCACATGGCTGATCATAAATCAATTTTGGTTTAATTACACAAGATCCTTGAAGAGTTAAAGAAATCAGAGATTTTCTCGAAGATTTTCTGGTGACTAAGTCTTAGTCCTGAGTTGTGGTGGCACTCAAATTGACCAAGAATCAAGCAGAATCAGCCACATTTCCCCAATTCATGGCCAGCCATCCTTGGAAGAAGTTTCAAAAGATGGACACTCCTAGTTTTAGTAAACTAGCTCCCTTGCCTCACCTATAAATAAGAGTTCATTTCTCACTTTTTCAATCATCCCTCACTCATTCATCATTCTCTCCTCTCTCAACTCTCATAACTATCTTTCCCCCTCACGCTTATCATCATCCTTGCATAAGGATTTTAAGCAAAATTAGCCTCTTAAAGAACCCTTGGTCGGCCACCTTGGAGAACCATTAGCAAATGAGCAAAGCAAAGAAACGAAGGAGCCTCGTCAGTCAGAGTCTTGGCTGACAGCCACTCTGAATTGGGTTGAATCTTTCTTTTCTTTAATTTAATCTAAAGATGTTTGCTATGTGTTGTTTGTTCTTGTTTACAACAATGTTAGCTTAATTTTATTTAAGCTACTATGATTTCTTTAATTAAATAATATTTATTTGATTCATGCTTATAATGTTTGTGCCTCAATCGATCTTGTTTTCAATTAAAATCAAGTCTATATTTCGTTCATACGTGATTGGAATGCACTTGAATTAGCTGAACAATCCTGACCAGATGATGGCTAATGGACACATAATTGAAATGTGCATGCTCAATGCATGCTCAATTTAGATCCTAACTTGATTAAATTGTAGGTTCCATAACAACTCTAACCAAGCTTTGTTATCTGCATAGCTTTTAGATTTGTGTGATTAAATTGTTTCAAACCTGACACATCTTTGTTACTTCACACGAATACTAAGAAACCCTTAGTAAATAAGTATCAGAAAAATGCATATTTACTAAGTAAAGGATTCTGAAAGGACCTAATGTGGTTTCTAAACTCATGAAAGATCGAGTTGCCGTGGAATGTTTTTCCGAATGTTATTAAGCATGTTGATAGTAAATTGAGTTTAATTAAAGTAATTGTCCTAGTTTATTTATGTTATAATTATTGTAAAATTGTGTTTAATTTTACTAAAATCTATTTCATTTAGTTTGCATACTTAGGATAATTTGCATTAGGGATCATTGCATTTAGTTTAATATATTTTAATCACTACTTTTCAACTATATTGTGTTTTTATTTACCAAATTGTTAATATAATTTTACAAATTAAGTGACTTAGCACAAATACAATCCCTGTGGAGGCGATAACTCGATACTTACTTATTACTTGATAACGACTGTGTACACTTGCACAAACCTACGCGTTACAAACGTCAAAATGCTTTACTGTTGGTTTGGGGCATTTGGGTTGGCACCTAACACCATTAAATACTAAAAATAAGTATCTATATAATAATAAAATTCTTTAACCCAATCCATTATCAATTTCCCCAAAAATTAAGTCGAAACTACGCAGTATCCCAAATCAACCGCACTTACGCTTCATGAATTGTCAGATCTGAGTCGTCGAATGATCAAGATTGAATTTTCCTAAATCACACATGGTTCAAGGCTTTTTAGGAGAGGTTCCTAAGACCAATATATTTTTGAAATAGGTGGGAAAAATTAAAGAAAAGAATAGCCCCCTTTTGGTGCCTCTAGGCTTGGTAGACCAACACCAATAGTGGCAAATTGGAGCTGATTTAAAAAGTCAATTGAAATCACTTTTGAAGGTTGGAAAAATACCCATAAAATTATTAAAATTTCCCCCAATTCTATATCTAGAAATTTGGGTATTCCTTTAAAATATTCATCAAGAAAATTAAAGAAAATAGACACTTACACAAGCTAGAAGAAATGGGTGACAATGACACTTGTTGGGTAGCAATAGGGATTGTTATTGAAGGTCAAAGATTTCAGACTTATGGCTAGAAAAATAAGGAAAATGGAAGCAAGAAGGAGAGGAGAATGGTGTAAGAACTTTTTGAAAAAGAAAAGAGAAAGAAGAATGTAACATCCCGAAATAGGGCCTAAATGGAACAGTGGTTGCGAAACCATGAATCCAAGATAGAAAAGTTTATTGTGATTAATTTTTATGATTTACCGATTGATTGGATGCATGTGTTAGAATACCGATAAGAAATTTCAGCGATTGCATGTCTGAATTGCATATTAGGGTCTAATTGTAAAAGTGGGTAAATATGAGTTATAAATGATAAAGGATTTAATTGAAGTGCATAAATGAAATAGAGGTCCTTAAATGGTAATTAGACCATTATATTTTCATGGAAAAAAAATGGGCATGCATAGATAAAAAAAACTAAAGTTTTAATGAAGGGCATTTTAGTTATTTGGTAATAAAAAGAACTAAAAGGGAAAAAGATGGCAAAATGTGCTCATCTTCTCCATAAGGGCCGAATTTCAAGAGACTCCATAGCTAGGGTTTCTTCACTTTCTCAAGCTCATAGTAAGTGCATCCAAGCCCCGTTTTTAAATTTTTTTATGTTTTTGAAGTCCTCGTAGCTCGATTTAGCTTATTCTACCATTAATTCATGTTAGGATTCATATTTGGAAAAATACCCATAGGTGAAATGCGTTTATTTTAATGTTTTATGGTAGAACATAAAGCTTGAAATCATGTTAAACAACTTTTGCTAGGCGGTTTTAAGTGAAAACGAGTAAAAAGACATAATCGGTAAAAATACCTAATGTTCATAAGTAAATGTTAGAGTGGGAATTTGATGTTTCCATAGAAGGGAAAAATGTTCAGCATGTCATAAAACATAAGAATAAGGGATGAAGTTTAATTTTCGAGCTTTTGGGAAAAAGTGTAAATATGCAAAAGTTTAGGAGCAAAATCATAATTTTACCAAAGTTCGAGTCAATGACTGTTTTGATGAATGTGAGTATTAAATAAGCTAGATTTTCTATTGTAACTCCCCTAAACCTAGCCTAGAAGTTAGGCTCAAATCTGGCGTGTCGCATTAAAGTGTTTTTCAAAAACCATGTTCTCATTGAAAACCCTTCTTAATTATAAGCTTGAGTAAAATCCCAATTATGTTAGTTTATTTATTTAATTAAAATATGGTACATAGAAAAATTATTAAATTTATTCCCAAAATTTCTTTTCAGTTACAGAAGCTATGTTTAAAAGAAATCTATTTACGAAAACGTGATGTTTAAATATTGAATTGTGAAAGTGTAGTGTTTTGAAAATAGTTATTGTTTTGGAAAACTGCGATCTACTTTTAGCAGATAGAAAATGTAATAAACTGAAAATCCCAAATTAAAGACCAGAAATTAAAAGTTGAAGCTGTTCGTAGTGTGGCCACCTCTGAGTCCTCCAGTACGTCGAACCGCTTACTGAGGATTACCTTAAAAAAATAAGAATAGGGAGTGAGTTTACGAAAACTCAGTGTGTACAACCCTCATTGATCATAAAGCATGCATCACATCAATCAGGGCCTAAGCCCATTACAGTAAAGGTGGCAATTGGGCCTTAGCCCCCATCAGCCTCTGTTGGGCCTGAGCCCATATCAAATGGTACATATCACATATATCTGGGCCTAAGCCCATCTCAATATCAGAAACAGTATATGCAATGCATAAATACCCATACCAACCTTGCACTCCGTCTCCTACCCAACCCTACACTCCTGTGGGGATTAAATCGACCCACCCATCCCTACACTCCTTATGTAGCACCGGTTGCGGCAGTAACCAATATTGCAGTAGAGCTGCCAATCACATAATCGGCTTAAAGCCACAGTCGTCTCATGTGACCCGTACGATCATTACATATCAATCACTTCCTCCAATACAAGATCCCAACCCAATGCAGTATGTCGGGTATGTAGTATGCCATGCTCAAAATCAGTCTTATCATTAAAAGTTAAGTCAATCATACCATAGCACAAATCAGTCATTTGCCCTCTAGAGGCATTACAGTCATTTACCTTACAGGGGTGTTACCCTTCGAGGGTATTTCGGTCATTCAACAACCTTTTCTAAGGTCTATAGTTGCCTCGAGCGGCATAGATAAGCCAAATGGTCATAACGGTAGAAATGGGCCCAAGGCACATATTCGGCTCAAGTGGGCCTACACGCTCGTGTGGCCCATTTAGCCCAATTTTAGTCACGGCTATGCAAACCACATAGCCCAATCCAGAATTTGCCACTTAACGGAGATTTTACCTGTGTGAGGCCCACGAGCCCATTAGGCCCACACGACGCATTTCAGCCCATAGGCCCAAAACTGCCCTTGACCTTGCGATCGTCATGGTCGGCTCATTATATCCTATCAACCTAAGAAAATTTACTCGCGTAGGGCCCACGGGCCTGTTGGGCCCACTCGGCCCAATCCGGTCCATTTGGCCCAAAAATGGCCTAAGACCACGAGATCGCTCGTAGTGACCTCTGTCGTTGTATCGACTCATCCACATGCACGTCCATGCGCTCATGTGATAGTTGTAGCCATACTTTCTGCTTTTCGGTATTACGTGATTTCGAAATTTGTCGATCTACAATTGGAGGAGTGTGTGTACACACCTGTTTAAGCAATCGTTCCAAGTTTCTCAAGTGCCCCAACCTTGATCAATCAAAAAAAGGCCACACTCCTATTCCATTGCCAGAGATTATTCACTAGGCCTTAGGGAAACCTTGCATAAGAATCGAATCTTATCAAACACCCATTCAAGTGAAAAGTTTAAGCTAAACGAGTCCTCACTTACCGATAACGCAAATTCAATAGTTGATAATCATCCTACACCCTCTTTAAGGGCCGAAACCAAAAGTACTAAGAATAATAGGGATAAAATGGGGCAACAGTACTCTTATTTGAGAATGTCAGAAAACATATGATGTTAGAAGAAGAAAGGGCCTTTAATGTTAAGGAGAAACCAGAAGAAAAAACCATGAGCAGTTACCCTTTTTGTCAGAAGACTTTTGTAAACCAATACGATAATACCACTAAGAGAGCAAGAGAATATTCGGCCAAGTATCCCAAAAGAGAAGGACGAAGAATAGAGCCCAGTATTCGACAAGGGTTAGAGAATAAAAATGTAAGAAACTATTGAAAGGAGAGGAGAATGAGAATGGAAGAGAGGGGAAGAGAAGAGTAAAGATTCGGCCAGAGAATGTGGAGAGATTAAGAACACTCAGAGAGTATACGGTTAAGGCTCAGACAGAAAGAGAAGGAGCAAAGTTCAGCTTTGGCACATAAACGGATTGAAACAAAGTAAGGCCAAGAATAAAAATTCCTATTTGGCTAAAGAAGAAAAAAAAACAACAAAATCGACCAGAAGAGAAAAGAAGAGGCGAGAGACGATAATCCCGAAAAAAAATAGAATGCCGAATATGCATAAAGAGCAGTTGGCACTTTGCCCACTCCCAAAAGATCCCAACTTTTTCTTCAACCTAAAATAATGCAAGATTAGAGTTTCAATTCTGCTACACAACTTCAAACATCAAATCCCTTATTTTCACCCAAATTCTCTCCACCAAATCCACACCAACCACCATCAAAATCCTTCCTTTTTCCTCCTTGAATTTCTCCATGACTCATTCAAATTCCAACCTGCAGAGTTCTAGTCAAAGTCCACTTCTCATGCAGCAAGGAAGTAAAAATAAATACTCCCTTGCGTAACAGGAGACTCGAACTCAAGCTCCCTTGCCACCTTAATCACACCACTGCCACTGACTACAAACTCATCTTGTGTCATGATTTCACAAGAAAATATTTATAAAGCCTTCAAGCTAAGGCAAAGATTCACTGAAGAGCAAAAATAAAAATTTTTGCTAAAGCCCAGGTTTGAACCCAGGACTTCTCCAACACACCCGACTCTTTATAAATCACTTAACCACTGAAGCAGACATTCATTTATGTTATTTCCTTGCATGCATAAATTTTTATGTGATCCCACGCTCAAGACCTATTTCCATCTAGGCCCAAATTCGGGGCATTACATATAGATCAAGAAGAACGAAATTCAGAGTTAGACCGGGGAAAGATATAGGAGTCTAGTTTAAGGGAAAATCTACAGATCTAAATTTTGAGTTTCGTAACTCAAGTTATAATTAAATTAGTGTCTATTACGCAGGTGGACAGTTTTATTGTGAATAGTGAAATAAATTATTTTGATTTTTTTAAGTATTCAGAAAATTTTTAATGTTCCTGGTTTGGACCCGAACCATTTTCGTTGCATGTTTTAGGGTCTTGAGGGCATTTTAGGGACATATTGATTGAACGTGAGTGAATTAATTTTAAAAAAAAAATTATGCTCCGAACTGGTAGGTTAAGTCAAACAGCGCCTTGTGCTTGACTCCGGCAATGATCTTGGGTAAGAGGTGTTTCAAAGAAGGTGGTTTGGGCGGCGACAACAAGAGGAAAATAAATAAAAAATTGAAGAGAATAAAGGAGAGAAAAAGGGAGGGGCGGATAGGGTGGAGTAAAAATCAATTAAAAGCTAATCAAATTAAATAAAAGTGATATTTATACCTAGGTTTTACTAGGTATGGACGTTACACATAAAGGAAAAAGAGGGATTTTTGAAAAATTAAATTATTTGCAATGGAAGGGAATCGAATTTGAGACCTCAATCTTGAAATTATTTTGCATTCCTATTATGCTAAAATTTGCGATGTTACATATTATTTATTAAATTGATTAAAATTTCTAGTTAAATAATTTTCTCAACCCTATTTTAATTCCGCTAAAATTGTGACAACTTTACTTGAAAAGAATCTATTGGGAAATATATTTAATTTGTATACTCAATGGATTAAAAGTGAACAATTAATTTAATTTCATTTTCAAACTTTAATTAACTAAATACTAATTTGAAAAACTTGTATTAAATATCGATTATTTCCATAATTAGTTAGAAATCACATTCATTTTCGAATGTAACCTATTTCTTTAACTTCATCTTTTCTATCTATTTTTGTTCATTTGATTCAACATGCAATTCATTTCTAGTTTCAACGAGCTAACAAAGGGTCTTATTGCTCATATTTAATTAGGGCTCAAATGATTTATAATTTTCAATTTTTGGCCATTAATTATAAAATCATTTAGTCACAAAGTCATTCCACTATAGTATCATGATTGAGCTCTCCCCATTTACATACCATTATGAAAGCTACTCGATTAGTGCTCATCTAATGATCTTGTCATAAGTGTGTTACCCTCATAGGATATCTTTAATCTATTTGGGATAAATTCATCCTCCCAATATGATCATATTTGATCTCATGGTAATCATTACATCTTCCTTCATAAAAAGTCAATTACTATCAAATAGTAATTCAGTCATTCATCACAAAGACAAACGACTCGTGGCCACATTACTTTTCATCTATCATGTAATACTAATGAGATGTTATCATTTAACCATGTCTTGGGCTATGAACTTCACTATTGTGAATGATGCTACATGTATAATAAACTTTAGTTAGTCCATGTATCAATTTGTTCAATTATTAAGTTTTTAGCAAGTTGTCATTATTGAGAAATTGATTAATTAAGCTTGAATTTCATAGATATTTAGCTTAGATCATATTAAAGACTAAATTGTAAAGCTAACTAATCTTGTTTGTTAACTTTGTAACATTAGGGACCAAATTGAATAAATTGAAAACCTTTCATGAAATTATTGTAGGAATAGAAAGTATAAGGTCCCTAATGAAAGAATGTGAAATTAAATTTTTATCCGAAGTTAAATATCGAAAGTGGCTTTGTTTTTTGAAATGGATTGAATGAAATATGATATTATTTTATTCATTGAATTATCTATTGTAGTGAAAGGCGACGTCGGGTCGTCAAGAGGGAAAAGAAAAGAGAGAGTCATAAATGAGTGACAAGAGTATCCGATTTGTACTTTTATGATTCAAGATCTTTACATTTGTATGCATATTCATGTTAATGGCATGATTGAGTATCGAGGTAAGTATATAATTGCCGCATAAAATGATTCATTGTGAATGATGTTGATTAGTGGGAAACTGGGCTGAATTGAATAAAATAGAAATAAGTAAGATATAATTTGATAAATGTCTTATATCATGAATTGATGATATAATTGGTATGGAACAATGATGTTTAATATTTGATGATATGAGTTTGATAATAATAAGTTATATGAATTGAATCGTGTTGATAATATTAAATATTAGGAATTTGGACTAAATTGAATATAGTATAAAAGAGTGTGATATTATTTATATATAATAAGTGGTATGAACTATGCTATATGATATTGAATATCTATATATATGAATTGATGGTGAAATTAAATGAAATGAGATTATGATATATGGATGGTTGATGCCATTGTGAACTTAGAAAAATGCCAGGATACAGTTGGCATGCCAATAGGGTCATGTACGTGCTTGTGTATGGGATAGTTGATAATATGGAGATTATGAAAATTTATTTCAAGATCCAGCATCTATTGTAGGTCACTAAGTATTCATTTTTTCTACGTAGACCTTGGTGTAGAGGAGCAATGCATTTGAATACGTATATACATTTGATGCCTACGTGCTTTGCACTTCAGTGCCTTGGTATGGTGTAGTTTATGCTTAAATGAGCCTTCTTGGTGTGGTGTGGTTCACTCGTGTGTCTGAGTCCATTTTTATTAAGATTGCATTGGTTGAAACGTTAATTTGATTTTTGAAATCGAAATATAAGATGTGTATTGGTTAACTGATGTTTGAAATGATTTGATAATACAAAATGGCATTACAGGTACATATATGTGCAATGTGCTTCATGATAGCATTTGAAAGATCTTGCAAACCAGTTTATACAAGCCCAGAGGGTCAATATGAAAATATAGAGAATCAATAGATTTTATACAGAAACGGGAATATGATATGTTAAATGGCTTGAATGAAATGAAATTGAATATGATGCTAATAGAAAGTAAAGGTTTGATATGTTATATTGATATGATTAATTTGTGATACTTGAGATGGAAATATAAGTATGATTGGTAATAGGTTGATAACATGATGTAATTGATGGCCTCGTATGAATTGAAACACATGATGTGATATAGTTGGAATGTGATCTTGCAATAGCATATATTTATATTGTTACTGTGTTATTTTATATGACTTGAATCATGAAAGAACCACTGAGCTTTATCACTCAACATATGATTTGTTATTCTGTGCACAGGTATTAGGGAATGTCAAAGTCTCAAGGATTGATTTAGCATCCAAACCGCAACTCTCGCCTCAATAAAGTTTGTATAGTTCCTTTACTTTTTGATATAAGGCATGTACCTAGGTTTTGAGTCAATTTTGTATCAAATGGTCATTTTGAGTCCCAAATTGGCAATGTGATGTGAGTTTAATGTTATAACTTCTTAAATGCACATAAAATTTTTAGCTTAAGTAATTAAAAGGGTTAAATGGTTGAAATGTTGCAATACAGTATATGACGACTCAATTTTAAGTTGAATTTGTTAGTTAGGTATTTTTGAATGAAGATATGATGAAATGGTCTTATTTGAGGTAATTGGAATCAGGTGTTTTAAAAATGGTACCATTTAGACCTTTTGGTAATAGGACAGTCACATCGCGACATCGAGACCTTAACATCACGACGAGTCAAATCGCGAAAGTATAGAGCAACTTAATTCAAATGGTTGAAAGGTGTTGAACCTTTTTCAGCTAAAATTTGGTTGGAGTCAACTGAACGAGTTCTCCAACAATTATAATGTTCACTGTCTGTATTGCCACATGTGTGGTATCTCATCTAAAGAAGTGGATCAAATTACTTGGATATATCCGACAATTCAATGAGGGCTGATTGTCACCCGTCATGTGCCAATGAATTAGACTAATTGTATATTCATCAAGTCTAAGTTTCAAAAGAAGTATGTTTGTAAATTGTATTTGAAAGATTGGAAGCAAGAATTTATGATGTTGAATTAAGGGAGTATGCTAGAAGTCGACTACAAACGAGAGCTCTTACAGAGTTTCAAATATGCCCTTGAGTTAGTGCTGACAAAAGAAAAGTGTTGCAAATGATTCCTTCGGGGATTGTGTAATGAGCTCCGAGTTTAGTTAGTATTGCTTAAACTTAAAGAAATTTCCTATCTAATTGAATGGGTAAAGATGATTGAGAAAGCCATGCCACTTAAATAAGACAGTTGAGCCCCTCCCCTCGAACATTTGAAAAGAGAGTCGATTAGTTCGCATCCCTTGTTTAAGTGTTAGAGAGTCTCAAGGGTCTTGGATATTAACTCCAAAGAATGTCAGGTCTAAGAGAGATACCGAGTCAGGCAACCATATATATTAGTGAGCAGTATCGTAGGCCCTACGAGAGATGTTAATCTTTCAAACTGTGAAATTTGTGGAAGACAGCATAAGGGAGAGTGCTAGAAAAAGATTGGCGTGTGTTTTTAATGTGGGTCCCTAGAGCATTTGACTCATAAGTGCCCAAGAAATGTTACTGATGTTCCTACGACTATTCATAAATCTACTACAGTTAGAAGTCAGGGAAATAGTCGTGGGGGATTGATAACAAGGAATAGTTGGAGAAAGGAAGTTGGTTTTGTAGTCTAGAAATTTGAAGTTAGAGATCCTGTATGAGCCTATGTGGTTTGAACCTGGAAAGAGGGTGACGCTACCTGTAACACTCCTCACTCGGTCCAATTGTCAGACTCGAGCTACAGGATGCTACAATAGTTAACAGAGCAATTCACATACAGTTTCAAATATAAACATTCAATTAAGCAATCAAATTAGATCATAATTCATGCATAATATGATTTACAAACTAATCCGAGTCTCAATCAAGCTTACGACAGATCTTAAATTGACCCAAGTAAAAATAAGGACTAAATTGAAAATTTTTCAATAAGTAGGAAAAATTTTCAAAATAGTGACACACGACCATGTGGCTAGGCCGTGTTACAAATGGTGACCATATGGAATTGGAGTCACACAGTTGTGTATCTAGGTCGTGTAACTCACTGAAGTTGTTTGGAACTAAATGCAAAAATTTCATCAATAGCTACATGGTTGTGTGGTTGGGCTATGTAATAGTCTAAGACCGTGTGAAAAATTAAAGGACCAAATTTATAAAACTTACATGAGCGTGTGGCCAGCCCTTTTGATAATCGAAAATCCTGTGTTTCTAAATATTCCTATTTTTTAGTGAGCACACACCCGTGTCACCGGCTTGTGTGTGACACACGGTCATGTGTCAGCTCATGTGGTACAAAAACGTTTCTTTTTGTGGAAGTTACCAAAACCAATCTATCAAATAGGCCATGCATATTCAACTAACAACTTTTAGACCTGTCCAAAATGTACAATATCATACCGAAACATACCACAAATCGACATCCTAAGCATTTAACCAATATATCTCAATGGCATCGTCACACAATATGAACCAACCCAAATGATATTTTAGATTATAACCATATATATGCTTATATGCAATCAAGACACCAAATTATAACCATCTATAATTGAACATATTCCCAAAACTAACAATGTATAAGTTTGGCACCAAAACCATTTCATGTATCATGCTTATAACATCCAAATTACTATGCCTTATTTACCATCAAAACATCACCTATTTGAACATCTCATGTCACATTCAAACATACCATTAATTCATCTTGCTACACCATGTTTCCATACTAAATAACCATAACAATATCAACATATAAGTTTGGTTAAATACATTCAAAGGTTGCCATTCAAAATTGAATCCAACAAAGTATGTATATACAATTCAAATCCTATTTGCATGCCACATAACTGAGTTGTATGATTAAAAGTCTATCGAGAATAAAGTTGGATGGTGTGAGCTGCGAGTTGATCCAATCTTCACGTTCCACAAAAGACAACTATAGGACAGGAAAACATAACAGGGTAAGCATTATATATACTTAGTAAGGTCATAGGTGTTAAGATAGTAACTTACCTCATATCATAATTCAGTCTATCAAAATAACAAGTTTAACTAAGTTTCCTGTCACAACAATTAGGTGAGTATTTCCTATACAGTCATATAATCCATCAATTTAATTCAATATCGTTTCATCAGAACTATCAAACGAAATATATCATTTACTCAGTCAAAACATATAAACACTTATAACTAAATTAACACATTCATTTCCAATCACTAAACTAATTCAGAAAATACATTTACTTCTAAAAATCATTAGTTCGATGAACTATAATAACAGATACGGATATGCGGGTAACAATACCACAGTAGTAGGCACCGAAGTGCTAAACAGTAGGCATCAAAGTGCGAATCAGTAGGCACCGTAGTGTGAAGCAATAGGCACCGAAGTGCGAATCAGTAGGCACCACAGTGCAAATCCTGTACAAGCATGCAACTAACCCTATTGGCATGCCAATTGCATTCTAACCTACATTCATCTGGGCTTTATACGCACATCAGAACAATTCTTTACAGTTCATTCATTTATCACCTTTGTTCCAATTTGCATACAACCCCAAAGTATATTAAATAAGCATGAAATATTCAATTCTAGAACAACATCAAATTTAGATAAAAAAAATTTATCCTGTGAACTTACTAGGTACAAACAACAATAGCAGAAGTGATACGAACTAGTCTATAATTTTTCATTTTCCTTGATTATCTACTGATCGATTCAATTCTTAATCTAAATAGTAATTCATTTCAAGTTACCAGTGTCAATTACCTTAGATCATCTTATTCAATGTTTATGTCAACTTGCTTTCAATTTTCACAATTTTCCTAAAGTTTCACATTTATTCAATTTAGTCTCTAAAATCGAAACAATCATATCTTTCACATTTAAGCTTCGTTATTCAATCTATTTTCAATTACATCCTTTTATAACCTTCTAGAAGCAATAATTGTAGAAATTCCATATTAGATTTGACATATTTACATTTTAGTCCCTATTCTCAAAACTAACAAAATTCACTTTATAAATTAGTTTTATATCACATTTAAGCTTTCAATCAAACCATTTAACACCAAAAGCTTCAGATATCATCAATGGAAACATTTCAAAACTTTAATAGTTTTATGAAATAGTCCCTAGCCTAGATTAAGCTACAACGATCTCAAAAACATAATATTTACGAAAAATAGGGAATCACTAGATGAGTCATGGGATCGCTTTAAACTCATGTTACGTAAATGCCCAAATCATGGCTTACCAGATTGGCTGAAATTTCAAGTTTTTTATAATGATCTTGATGGAAATTTGCGCTATAGTCTTGACGGAGTGTCAGTAGGGGCATTCATGTTAAAGCCACAGACCGAAGCTTGCCAACTTATCGAGGACGTGGCAATAAATCCTTATATGTGGTCGGTTGAGTGATTCACATATAAAGCTAAATAACCAACCGTGAATGCAGTTGATAGCAAGAATAAGTATCAAAAAGTCCTCAAAAGGCTCAATCAATTTGACATGAGTTTGGTCAAGGCTCAAGTCAATAATCAACCAATTCTAACCCATTCTAATGTAAGACATGATGGCGCAGGCACTATGTGGGGAAATGCTAATGAGAACAGCCAAATGGAGGTTAACTATGTGAGGAATAGTGAATATAACCCTTACTCCAACACCCTTATAATCCGAGGTGGCGTGACCATCCTCACCTTAGGCGGGGAGGGAACCAAGGAGGTCCTTCCAATCAGGGCACTCAAAATCTTAATCCTCCTTAACCAAATGCACCTTATCAACCTCCATTACTATTTAGGGTACCCAAAGATCCGGAAAGAAAACTAGCCTTTAATAATAACCCTCCAATGTCGATTAAGGTGAGCAAGGTAAAGGAAGGCTTCCATGCGGTGCAAGACGATGTGTGTCAAATTCATGGTCAATTAGACCGAATCGTACAATAAATGCAAAATCATGCACCCTCTATTATCCCTCGTAATATCGAGCCAAACCCGAAGAGGGAAGAAAAATGACATTTCAAGGGAATTAGCCTTAGATCTAGGGTTGTGGTTCAGGAATTTACCCGACCAATTAGTGGGGAAAAGGATATAAGTGGGAAGTAAGAGAGCACTTGCACTCCTAGTGTTGAGATAGGGTAAAAAAGAAGGAAGGGCCTGAAAGCGAGCCCATAAGAACTGAACTAGAGGATAAAATTGATCCAATACAACAACCAAATCCAACCCTCATTCACTTTTCGAGTAGACTAGAAGAGAAGAAGAAGCGAGACAAAAAGAGTTTCTAGATTTCCTTAAGATGTTTAAGGCTTTGAATGTCAACCTCCCATTGCTTGAGGTCCTAGGAAAAGTGCCAAAATATGCCAAGTTCCTTAGAGAAGTGATGTTTAGGAGAAAAAAGATTGAGAGAGAAAAACAAGTCGCTCTTAATGTCGAGTGTAGTGTTGTTGTGTCTAGAAGAGTCCCACCAAAACTTAAAGACCCCTGTAGTTTCACCATTCCTAATTTTGGCAAGGTGCTTTGCGATCTTGGAATTAGTATAAACTTAATTTCTTTGTCCTTTTACAGTAGGTTAGGTCTAGGTGACCTTAGGGAATCTTTGATAAGCCTCTTACAAGTCGATAGGTCCCTAGTATAACCAAAGGGAGTTTTGGAGGATGTTTAGTAAGAGTTCGAAAATTCATTTTACCAGTTGACTTCATAGTTCTTGACATTGAGGAGGATTTAGAGATATTGAATATGTAAGGGAGATCATTCCTAGTTGCCTCTAAGGCCACCATAGATGTGGGCAAGGGAGACATGACGATGGAAGTCAGTGGAGAGGTAGAAAATTTTAGGCGTGTAGAGCCTGAACTTAAGGTAAAGGAAGTGCCCCCTAATGGTGAGCTAGAGTGCCAAGAAGTTTAGGTAGCGTCCAATCATGTGACTAACAAGGTGAAATATTTGAATTAGTGTATGTTTGCAGGTTTGAGACCAAGGATGCGAGGCATTCAAGTGAGGAAACGAGGCATCATGAAGAGACGATTCATGAATCAACTCATAAGGTTGAAGATAATGAGACATCTGGTGGTGTTCGAAAACCTGTGCAAGCTTCACTATAGGGGTGTTACATATCATCCCAGAAGGAATTTTCAATTTGCCGCATGTGGCAAATGAACAAAAAAAATTTATAAATATTTGGATTACTGAGCATGGACTTCACATATTTTTTAATTTAAATTAGGATTTTAGTTTATGTTTTTTATTTTGAACTTTGTAGGTCATATTTTTTAGAGTTAAGAGAGAATTTAACAATTTTTAAGTATTTTGGGGTCTCATTCAGTGAAATAGCGATATCTAAGGGGGGATGTCGTGATTTCTCATACAATTTTAATGAGGGTGAAAATTCTTTTAGGCATAACAATATCAGACCCCTGGTACCGTGATACCCCTAGAATTTTAAAATTAAAAAAATTTTAGTTTTATATAGTGATATCACGATATCTAGCCCTCGGTACCCCAATACGTTGGATAGAATTGGAAATTGAATAGTCCAAAAACAAGGGATACGCGATTCCCACACCTGGGTATCGCGATACCCATGTCGGGTAAGGCGATTCCGAGTTAAGGTATTGCGATTCGTGTGTTCTGGAGGCGTTTTAAGCCTCCAAACACCCTAAACCTTTCATTTTTTCCCAAATCTCTCAAATTTCAAATCCTTAAAACCCTTAAAATACTCTCTCCCTCTCTATATTCTCTCAATCTCACTTTTCTTCTCTTCTATTTTTCTTGAAAATTCTCTTTTCTTGTTCATTTATTTTGGTTCTCTCCCTCTTTTTGCAAGTTTTTCTTTTTCCATCGCTTAGGGAACACAGAGCTTTTTAAAATCAATCAACTTAGTTTTAGCGAACAAACCAGTTTAAGTTTTCTTCTCTTTTATTTCCTTACAATTTTTCTTGTTGCTTTTACTTTCTTTAATTTTACTTTTATTTTAAGTATTTTTTTATTGTTCTTTAAATTTTAGGTTTTAGTATCATTAGCTTAGTTTGTTGGTTGATTGCTTGTGGCTATTAGGTTAGTTTTATATTGTTTTCTTAAAATTAAGAGAAGCAAAAAGATGCCCCCGAGACAACGAAAATGGTTTCGATTTGGAAATGCCTTGGCTCCGTCGTTAGACTTCGATGGCATTAAATTTTCACAAAAAAGAGGCTGCGAACTTCTATTGATCGATTCAGGGATGGAAGTTCATCCTTCAACGTGGTTCTGATCCAACCTCTTCATTTAATGATGAAATTTGGGATGATGTCCACATTCACAAGTGGTATAATTTTTGTATGCTTCCTAACCAGCTTGTCATAGTACTCGTAGTAATGGAGTTTTACTCCAATTTGAAAATTTCTAAACACGATCGGGTGTATGTCAGGCATGCCAGTTTAGATATTTCCCTTGACATGATTTGTGAATATTATGGTGTCCTGTGTTATGAGGAGGACGATCTACCATCCCTCGATTTAACTCGTTTTACTAACATAGACACGAATGCGATTTTGAATTACCTTACAGAAGGTAAAGGCAAGTGGAAGTAGGAAGTTTCATCTGGGTGACCTTTGCCATTTAAACAAACAATAATGTTCCCCATTGAAAAAAATTAGATGCAATTTATATTTACTCATCTTTACCTAGCTCTGAACACTAATAACATTAATATTTTTAAAGCAACCTTATTATACTCTATTTTGCAGTTCAAAAGAATTTGTGTAGGTACATGGATATCTCAACGATTGAAGCATTGCATTGCGGGCATCAAGTTTAGTATTTATTTCTCGCATTTGGTCATTGATCTCTATCGTAGGGCTAGCATAGACATAGCTTCCACCGAGCAGACTCACCGTCCCACTTGCAGTATCATTGGTGATTCCTTACTCCATCAATTCTAAGAGCTTCATAGGAAGCAAATTCCAGAGTGGAATCAATGACACAAAAACAAAATGAACGTGCCTCAAGTAGCAAAGAAACTAAGCACCAAGAAGAAGATTGAGGATGAGCATACACAATGGCAACCTAGGCTAGGCTGAGACGTGCATTACAACACCCTGATGCTAGACACAATGAAGCCATTTGTGGATATGTTTATGGCGAGTCAGGGAGCAGAGGCTATACAATGGCCAGACAGATTGAGTGATTCATCTGAGGATGATGAAGACGAGGAGGAAACCAATGTGGAGGGGAGTGACAAAGGTGAAGCAGCTGATGACAAAGCGATAGAGGATGATACTGCGACATCTTATGCTTATATCACTGATGACGTATTCAACCCTAGACGTCCGACGATCGAGGGTATTGTCATCCGAGAGAAGATCACGCCAATCTGCTGAACACACACCAAGAGAACCACTCTAAAGAGAAGAAATAGACAGTTAATTGAGGAAATTGACTCGGTGGACGACACATCCAATGAACAGTTATATTTTTTTCACATTTTACTATTATTTATTTGCATGACATGTAAACTAGAAACTACTTTTGGATTTTTTTTGCATGTTTTATTTTTTCTTTTATTAGTATCTGTATATGTTTTTCTTTGTGTTTTTTTTATGTGTAGCAAGTTACCCTGAAAGGATCCTTAATATTCGCGAGCTTTGACGAGGATGTAGACCCCCGAGCTGGTTTAATGCTCCTTTTAGGGAAGTTTGGTAATCTCCTATCATTTTCAGGAACACATTGGGTATAATGTGTAGGGTAAGCGTGGGGGATGCACCTTAATGATTTGAATTTTTAATTGTTCGTTTAAATATATGTAAGCTTGAAATAATTAGTGTTAGGTGATTGATTGGAAACACGAAAATATACACACTTTTCATGCCCTTTTTAACTCAAATTCATGCAGTTTCGGTAAAATTATTGTCGAAAAATATATTAATTATTAAAAAATAATTAAATTTTACATAAATTATTAACATGTTTAATTTTAATTAATTTTATAATAAGTTTTGATTCATTTTGATTATTTTCGACAGATTTGCACAAAGGGCGAAAAACAGCTTGGCAAACACTACTAGAAGCACAAAACCGAGAAGCAATTTTGAAGCATCAAGGTGAATTATATTTTCAACTGAAGACAGTGAAAATTATGAATATTAATTCATAATATAATTAATTTTAATTTTAATCCAATTTAATTGGGTTAAATAAATTATTGTTAATTAATTATGAAAAGGGGCCCCAATTGAGCTGAACTGAGAAAACTGATCCAATCGAGCACTGGGCAGCCCAAAATAGTCTGTCACGCTGACCCAATCAGCTTGTTTGGCTGATTATTTTTCTTGCGAAATATCCCTTGAAGACTCCTTCAATTTACATTCAAACCCCTCCACTATTTATGCCTTTCTAGATTTTCCCCAACCTTAAAGTAGCAAGTTTAAAACCTGCAAACTTGTCACATGTGTGGCTGGCCATGGGAGGAATCTATGGCTGCTGATTTTTGCTATTTTTAGCAGCCTTATCAACCTATAAATACCCCAATTGGCTGCTCACTTCAAACACATCTCAAAACCACTCATTCTTCACTTCTCTATGACTTTTCTCTCTTTGTTGTTTTTCATTTCCTTCCCCATTCCCTTGCTGATTTCACTTCTTGAAAAAGAGTCATTCAACCACCATTTGGATCAACATTCAAGTGTTTGTGGAAGTCTCGGTTCAACAAGAACAATCAGAGAAGGAGGAGCGGAGCAAACTAGTCAAGCCTCGGAAAAACACCGGATTTGATTCTTGTTCCCTATCCTTTTAATTTTGTTGTTGTTATGACGAACATGTCTCTGAATATTTGTGATGTTGATATGTTTAATTTAATTAATATGGCTTAAATTTAATTCATGTTAGGTTGATTGCATGTCGTCTACTTGAGTTATTAAAATTATGTTCGTGTTGTTATAGGCCTTGGTAAGATGTTTGATTAAGTCAAACCATGACTAAGTTATTCTTGCATTACAATTATAAGCTAACTAATGAATTAATTATTTAAACGGATTGAAATTGTAATTAATTGACATGATACTTAATTAGTACATGTTTAATCATCTAAGGTAGTTGAGGGTTAAATTAGTAACGGTATCTAACGATACATTAGCCTTGCATAACTTGCAAGATTATTGTGATTAAACTATTTCAAGGTAGAAATACATTGTTACCTCACGTAATCCTTTATGTGCTTATGAGATCGAATTAATTGTTTGAATTGGCATAGAAATATGTACAAGAGATTATTTTAATTTCATAAGCATATATGTGCATTAACACATTTTCTTATTAAAATTTGTTTAATCGGTTGAATTGACATAGAGATATAGTCAAGAGATAAATGGATTTTGGTAGGTAAGTATGTTCATAAGTTAGCAAACTACCGAGTTGCCGTGAATTTATTCGTAACAACATAAACATGAGTTTAATAATTCTAAGTTAATAAATGTAATTAATCTAGCACAATTAGGTCATCTTAATTAAAATCATCTTTTGAAATCGTGCATTGGAACTTTTATTTTATTTTTATTTATTTTACTTAGTTAAAATCTTAGTTTTTAATCACCTCCTCTAATCAAAATATTTTTCTTCACCAAAGTGCTTTTAATTTATTCATAAATAATTCTTTTCACAGTCCCTATGGGTACGATCACTCGACATTTACTTGTCACTTTATTACTTGTTACGATTGTGTACACTTGCACATGCCCGTCATTCCATTGATTCGAGAAAGACCTTAGGCATTGTTTCAAATAGCCTACGGCCTATAAGCTTACCTGTTGCTATATACCCTTAGTTCCCATATCTTTGAGCCTTGAGTACCATTTTCTTGTAAGCCTTCTTATTAAAGCCTTGAGCCTAAAATGAGTCTAGTACTCAATCCTTCTCGGTATTGTTCCTTAAAATTCACTACGTAATGGATGTCGGGCCATGGACATTAAAGGCTAGGTAGAGACATCATGGTGGCTTTGTGTGAGAAAAACAAAATTAAGGGCTTACGTAAGATTGTAGGTTTAAAAAAAAGAAAGAACGAAAGAGCACAAAATAAATAAATAAGAGCTAAATAAAAAAATATTCTCGAAAATAAAAATCTTTCGATTCACAATTATAAAATTTTGTACGTACTAATCTCACATAATAATTTCTAAGATTTTGGAGAAATAAGGTAGGTGAGGGAAGGAAAATAAAGAGGTGAGATTATGAATAAATTGAGGGTGAGTAGGGAACAATGTCATGTGCTTAACCATTTTTAGTGCTTAAACCAGTTTTAGGTGCCCATTATTTGAATTTTGAACCTTCCTAAGCCTTAGAGCGTTATAAGCCCAAAAGACTTCTGAGACCCGACTAAGTCACTAACACAATAATTCGAGAATAGCTTGCATTTGTTTGAACAAATATGACCAATTCTTTTTATATATCTATGAGTGATCCATATAATTTATTTGGATGGATAACACTTGTACATATGTTCATTTTAATTTCCTATACATCTATTGACATTTTAACTTAGTAAACTAACTATCTTTGCATTAGGAATACACGAGTTAGATAGATATCGCTCTTAAGTTGCATGTGATGTAGTTCTCGTACGAGTTTGATGTTTTATCACTATGAAGTTTAATTGTCAGATTTAGTCCTAGAGTCATCTTTCTTCTGCATGTTTGGTTTGTTTGCTTGAAGACAAGCCAAGGGTTAAAGGTGGGGGAGTTTGATCTGTCATAATTTGATATGAAAAATTAGGCTTTCCCTATATGCCTAAGGAGCTTATTCTCAAACAAAGTAGCGTCTTTTTGTATTTTCTTGTAATTTTTAGATTTTAAGTTAATAAGTGTAAAAGCCTTTTTTTTACTCATTTTAAGACCCAATTTGGTCAATAGTGCCATTGGGGGCCTTAACGTGTGGTTGAGTGATGTAGAGACATGTTGGAGGATGAAAACGAGAGACAACAGCACTCAAGGAAAGGGTATCACAATATCCACCCTCCAAGAAGACCACAAGTTGAAAATTGAATGGGGTATCACGATATCCTTTTCTTAGGTATCGCGATACTGATGTTGTGATGGGGACAAAATTGGAAAAAAAGGGTAGTCTTTTTTTCACCTGACGCGACAACCGTACAAGGCTTGTGTAAGGGCAATTTTGGCAACAAAAACTTATCATCCATTAGCATAAAATAACCAATTTTGGCTGAGGAGATAGGAGACACACATTAGCTTAGTTTAAGTCTTAATTCCTCTAGGTTTTCTTTTAGTTTTTCTACAGCTTTTTCTGTGGTTTTTATTTCTCTCCTCCTTTCTTAGTTTAGAGTTTATTTTATGATAATGAACCTTGTGTTCATAAGCAAATACAGGAAAAAAGGTGGTCTTCCTCATTTTGTATGTCGATGATATTCTACTTAACAGAAATGATGAAGGAAAATTGTCATTCATTAAACTGTGGTTAGCTCAACAGTTTAGCATGAAGGACTTGGGTGAAGCTAGTTATATTCTTGGAATTCAAATCCTTAAGGATCAAAAGAATAAAATTATAGCTCTATCACAAGCTTTAACATTAATAAGGTATTAGAATGTTTTGCAATGATCAATGTGAAGCTAGACGTTTAGCCGATCGCATTAGGTTTTCATCTTTCTTTAGATGATTGTCCTAAGACAATAAAAGAAAAAGAGCATATGAGTAATGTTCCATGTGCTTCGGAAATTGGAAGCCTTATGTATGCGATGCTTTGCACACGTCTAGATATAGATTTCATAGTAGGAATGGTTCGTCAATATCAGATGAATCCTAGTCTCAGGCATTGGCAAGCTTTAAAGCATATATTAAGGTATCTTAAAAGAATCAGGGATTATATGCTTGTTTATTCTAGGAAGAACCTTACTCCTATTTGATATATGGACTCAGACTTCCAAACCAGTAAAGATTCAAGGAATTCAAAATCGGGAAATGTTTTCATCCTAGGTCATAGAGCCATCAGTGTAAAACAAACTTGCATTGTTGATTCTACTATGGAGGCCGAGTATGTTGCTGCTTCTAAGGCAACGAAAGAAGCAATATGTCTTCGAAAGTTCTTAACTGAACTTCAAGCAATTCATGGTATGAAAAAGATTATAACATTATATTGTGATAATAGTGTTTCAATAGCTAATACCAAGGAAATGAGAAGTCACAAGAGGATGAAACAAATTCAGCAGAAGTATCACTTGATACGAGAGACAGTAACCAAAAGAATTATAGGTGTGGTGAAAGTAGCATCTGAAGATAACCTTACGGATCTTTTCATTAAGACTCTTGTAAATAGGAGTTTTAACAAGCGCGTCGAGGATATGGAAATGTGAAACATGACACATATACTTCACTAGGGAAAGTGGGAGATTGTTGGAAAATGTGTTCATATTATAGCAAACATGTAATTATTTTCTATGTATTTGAACGGCGAATAAATAAATTTCACATTTCATGTTATGCCTTTTGTTCTTTCTTTTATATTTTGCATGCATAGAGAAATTGTGACAAACAAATATTAGCTCATTGAATGTCTAAGTTTAAAATGATGATAAGTGGCATTGTAAGAATATTTACATTACGATAAAGACAACTTATTTCAGTAGATAATCTAAACGAGTCCGTCATCCCGTTAAAGAATCAAAGTGAACATTTGATTCAAATACTGAGAAGGATTATTATGTCGTCTACAATTCGAATTGAGGAGATGACTAGTCTTGCATATCAAAGTAGTTGACTCCACGTGTAGAGGCAAATGTATTCATTGGCAGAATGATACATTGGATTGGACCAAAGATGAATTAATTTTGAATACGTTTGTGAATTAATTCACTTGTGACATTCATGGTGTGATTTACCTAAATCTTGAGTTAGTCACTGACCAAGCGTATGTAACTCATGTGCTTTGATATAAGTCAAGGCTTATGCTCTAAAGATGATGAAATCGATAGTTGGTGTGTTGGGTACATGACTTGTGTATGGCATGCCTTTACTAGCAACGGTGTAATTCATAGCATAATTAATGAGTTAACGATATCCTCTCATTAGCATTGTGTGGATTGGTAAATATGGAACGTGGCCACTGGTTGCTTGTACTCGAACGAGAAATTTATCACAGTCATTTGTTGAGAGTGATCATATTAATCAGTAAGAAGAAACAATGGTGACAATGAAATAAAATAAGATTGTATTGAGTGAACGTATTTAACTTAAAGGAATGAAGGATATCATATGAGGGTAACACACACATGACGAGGTCATTGTACAAACCAGTTGGATGAATTGCTTTCGTAAAAAGTATATAATAAGGAGTTTTAAATCATGGTACTTCTTGTGGACTGACTCCATGATTAAGTAATTGTAAATTATCGAAACAATGCGTCTGGCATAATTGTAATCACTAGAGCCTAATTTTATATGTCAGATTGATCCCTCCGCTAGCTCAACAAAAGCTCGACCGGGTTGCATTTGGATCAGAAAAAATCTCTACGAATTTGGAAATTATTTAATTTAGTCAATTTATTCGATTCAAAATTAAATTGGGCGCGCATAAGAATTATTCAACTAGAGAATTTGATTAAAGAATTTTCTTGAAAAATTAATTTGGAAAATCTAAGTAATTTTTGGAAAAATTAATTTTGAATTAGTAAAATTTAATTAATCAAATTAATTAACATTTAATATGATATTTCTAAAAATTAATTTCAATATAGAAAATTGCCCCAATGGGTAATTGAACTTGAAAATTGGATTCGAAATTGTAAATTGGGCTTGGTAGCCCAAAACCGAGACCAAGACCCAAAAATTGGTCGAACTAGGCTTGTATGTGAAACCAAACCGACGATCTAACCGATGGCTGGATCAAACTGATTAGGCTGTCACTATCCCGAAGTAGACCGACATAAATCGAACCAGCTTGGGGTGTCGACTGCTGTGACGACGTTGGGTCTTTGGTGGTTGTCTAATGGAAGAATTACACTCCTACTTAGTTTCTACCAGAGAATTTGATTTCAAATTAATTATTTCAAAAAAATATTAATTTATTTGATTAAATATTTAATTTAATTTAATACTCATCCTAATAGTATTTATAATATGAAATCCAACCACGAGGATGATGATCCACTCACTTACGAGGAGGTTATGTAGGAAGCTGATTTCAAGCTCTGCAAAGAGGTCATAGATGCTGAGATAGATTCTATGAAATCCAATACAGTGTAAGAACTTGTAGACTTATCGATTAGGTTTAAACCCATAGGGTGTAAGTAGATCTAAAAGAAGAAGAGAAATGCAGAAGGGAAAGTGGAAACACATAAAGCTAGACTTGTAGGGAAAAGCTACACACAGAAAGAATGCATCGATTATGATGAGACCTTTTATTTGGTAGCCATGCTCAAGTTTATTCACATACTCTTACCCATTATCATTGCTCTCAATTACAAGATCTGGCAAATGGATTCAAGACAACATTCTTGCATGTTATCTTGATGAGACCATTTATATGGTTCAACCTACTAGCTATGTTGTTAATGGAAAGGAGGAGAATGTTTTCAAACTGCTAAGATCCATTTATGGACTTAAGCAGGCATCCCGTTTATGGAATAAAAGATTTGATCAAATGATCAAGAATTTTGGGCTAGGGCTAAAAGCGCTGGCTTTGAAGAAGGGGAGCCCTTTGTATGGCTTCGCTAACCATCCAGCTGAGGTGAAAGTGTGTATTACTCTGCCTATTACCCTTAAGGATGGCGAGCACACTACTACAAAATATGTTCAATTGTTTATTGTAGAACATCCTATGGCTTACAATGCCATTTTTGGGCATCCTATTATAAGAATGGTTAGAATAATAATTTCCACCTTTTTTGTGAAGATCAAATCCGTACTAGGACAGGGATAGATTTCATATAGTCTGACCAACAGTTAGCCAGACAGTGTCATATGTTGTCAATTAAACATACTTGTGAACAAGAGCTAGAAGAACAAAGTTCGCAGTAGGTAGAGGTGGCTATTCAAGTTTTAGATTTGGATAGTTTGGATGTTAGAAGTGAGGAAAAAGTTTGCCAGCCAGAAGTAGCAAAGGTCACAAAAACCCTGCAATTTTTTTAAGATGACATAGAAAGGTTTGTGAGGATTTCATCAATATTAAAGGACTTAGTACAGTGCTTGAGAGAGAATTCAAAAATTTTTGCATGGATAGCAAAAGACATGCCTGGTGTGGATCCTCAAGTGATTGTGCACCGACTGAATGTGTTCCCCGAGGTCAAACTGGTCAAGTAGAAAATTAGAGGGTTCACTCTACAGGTTGAGGAGGCCATTAAATAGGAGGTGGGTAAATTACTTTTAGGAAGATTTATTAGGAAAGTGGCATACCCTAACTGGGTATCAAACATTGTTATAGAAAAAAAGGCTAACGAAAAATGAAGAATGTGCATTGATTTTATTAGTTTCAATAAGGCTTACCCAAAAGATAGTTTTCGTGTACCCTCAATTGATAGGTTAGTGGTTGCTTTTGCAGACCAAAAGTTCATGAGCTTCATAAACGCATTCTCAAGGTATAATCAAATTTTCATGGCTCTAGAGACTAGATAAGACGACTTTTGTTACAATTGAGGGTCTATTTTGCTATCGAGTTATGCCTTTTGGGCTGAAGAATACAAGAGAAACATATCAACATGGTGAGATGTCGTTATGTCCACCAAATTAAATCCCCTTCCCGACCAATATTAACTAGTAATATAGGGAAAATAAGGTATCAATCCCATGAGGAAGCTTGTGTTAAATCTATTTGAAAGAAAGTTTGAAATAAAATTAAATGCAAATCACACACACGCACACGTATGGGGGGTTTGCTTGAAGGTTACTTGCTAAAACAAATGATGAACGAAAGTAGCTTAAATTGGAAACGCTTGAATTCGAGAATCAAATGGATAAAAATGATGCTTAGTTATCGATTCCTTAATCCACCAAACACAAGTAATTGTGACTCAAACTTATTCTAGAAAATCTACTCGATAGCGAGGCTGTAAAATCACTTACAAAGTGACTCACCACCTCTACCGATTTTAATCCAATTATGAAACATTCTTAACTGAAAACTATGCTTAATCAGCCCTTGGTTGGATCGATTAAAGATGCGTAAGGTACTAGAGAGGCTTCACCTAGCATTAACCATAGAAAATCTTCCAGCGGCTTCCATGTAATTAAATCCGCAGATGTTCTAATTAGTGGCTAGCTAATTAGTGTTCACCGATTCTAAGTCTTCTTAGGAAATATGATTTCTAAAATTTAACTTAGATGATGATATGAGAATCCTTAAATTAACTAGGTGATCAATCTAATTTATTTAGAAAAACCCTTTGAAAAACAATCAACTGCAGATTACCGAATTTTAATTCCAAATAAAATAAGTCTTTAACTCAACTTGCATTTGGCTTCATAAGTTTCTAACTAAGCATAAGGAATTTAACCCCTCATAGCTAAACAATAATTAATTAAAAACATGGTGGAATTAGAATCAATCTCGTTTAGCAATACTGCTCTAGTCGTCGAGCTTCCCTCCTCTCAAAGTCGCTGAACTCTTGGAATGATTTCCAGCTCCTTGATCGGCACTTGCTAGGTTGATTGGAGGTGCTATGCTTGCTGAATTCTTCGAACCTTTCTCTCAATTTTTCTCTCTTCTTTTTTCCGTCCCCATCCTGCTGGTTCTTCTCCCTTTTTAATGGAATAAAATCAGCCTCAAAATAGAATCAAAAATCTGATCTCCTTCTTAATTTTTGCTCATCCTATCGCATAAAATTAGCTCAAACCAATTAGACTTTCACTCCAATTTAACTTCTCAAGGCTGAGTTGGTTTGTCTATTGTACACTAGGATCGGTTATAGCTAGAAAGAGGGGAATTCAAATCAGATTTAAATCTAATTCCCTTGCTGGCTGGTCACACAATGTCGGCCTAATACGCCTCCAAATCTGATTCCCTTGTGGTCGATTTGGTTACTTCGAATTTACATTTTGACTATGTCAACATAAAAAATTCAGCATTTGCCCAGCCCTATCCATCAGCTCCATCCGTGGGAATTGGATTCCCAATTGAGTCCATTCGAACCATCTAAATGTACCTGTCTTGCACCATGACTTAAAACAACATTAAAGCATCGATTTGGGACGAAAAATAAATTAGCAAGGCATAGGATACACTTAATGTGAATTGAGCTAAGTAGAAGCCAATTGATTACAAATTCATCAATAATTAAAGTAATTAGTGGAATATGTTAAGCTCAAAATTGAACTTAACACAATAGCTGGTTAATAAGATTTTTAAGGAACAAATTGGTTGTAATATTGAGGTCTATATAGATGATATTTTAGTGAAGAGTACTACTTTGAAGGGGTGCATTGAGGATTTGTTTGAAGCTTTCAGTTTTCTATGAGCTTATAACATGAAGTTGAATCCAAAGAAATGTGTCTTTGGGTTAAGGGTAGACAAATTTTGGGCTTCATGGTTTCAGAAAGAGGTATAGAGGTGAACCTTGAAAATATTTGAGCTATTCTAGATATGCCTCCCCTGAAGACTATCAAAGATATTTAGAGTCTAACAATGAGGGTGGTCACACTGAATAGTTTTGTATCTAGAGTGACAGATAAGCATTTGCCTTTCTTCAAGGCATTGAGGACTTCCTTCAATTGGAAAGAGGAATGTGAGGCTACTTTTGAACAACTTAATTTATACTTAACATCTCTACCACTTCTGGTGTTATTGCGAGTGGGGGAGACTCTTTCTTTTTTTTTTGGCAATGTCTAAAGAAATAGTTGCAGCACTCTTGATCAGGATAAAAAGGGTTCACTAGTTTCTCATATACTATGTTAGCAAAGTGTTGCAGAATGGAAAATAGAGATATTCAAAGATAGAGAATCTCATTTTTGCCTTAGTAATGGTAGCTCGGAAGTTGGGACCATATTTTCAAGCCCATTCTGTGACAGCCATAACAAACCAACACATTAAAGACATAATATCTAGGGTAGATACTTCGGGAAGATTGACAAAATTGAGAATTGAGCTAGCAGAATTTGGAATAGAGTACGCCCTGAGAACAACAATCAAAGCCGACTTCATGGTAGAATGTTCTCTCTATAGATTGCCAGACCCTACAAGTAACTCTTTAATTTGAAATGCTATTACGAGTTAAATATAAAATTGCTACCCGGACTTGTCAACTTCTCCTAGATTGGTACTTATGGTTTTTTATCCAAGATTGATACATGAACTTTTTTTCCTTCAAATAAATTGGGACGCAAGTCTAACGTCATTAGTTTTTTGCTAAAATTGCAGCACTAGCAAATCACGTGCTGCCACATAGTGTCCTCTTGTACCTCTTTTCTTTTTCTTTTTCCCTCATTTTCTTCCCTTTTTCTTTTCTTTTCTTCTTTACTTCTTTTTCTTTTCCCTAGCCTCTTTTTCTTCTTCATCTTTCTTTTTCATCTTCCTTGTATTACAAGAATGGACACATCTCAATTAATAGCATCATCAATGACAACATCAATGAGGAACTTGGCTTCGTTTGAAGGATTAAGTTTTGGGAAATGTGCCCATATTGTAGTAAACATGTAACTACTTTTTATTTATTTGAACGATGAATAAATAAATAAAGTTAATTTTACATTTCACTATTATGTCTTTTTTATTTTCTGTCTTTTATATTTTGCATGCATGGCAAAATTGTGACAAACAAATATTAGCTCATTGATTGTCTAAAGTTCAAATTGAAGATAAATGGCATTCTAAAGAACGTTTACATTATGAGAAAGACAACTTACTTCAATAGATAATCTAAATGAGTCCATAATCCCGTAAAAGGATCAAAGTGAGCATTTTATTCAAATACTGAGAAGGATTATTATGTCATCTACAATTCCAATTGGGGAGATGACTACTCTTGGCTATTGGAGTAGGTGACTCTACAAGTAGACACATAGATGTATTCATTGGTAGAATGATACATTGGACTAGACCCAAGATGAATTAATTCTAAATCTGTCTATGAATTAATTCACTTATGACCTTCATGGTGTGATTTACGTAAATCCTGAGTTAGTCACTGTCACTGACCATGCGTATGTAACTCATGTGCTTTGATATAAGTGGACGCTTATGCTCTAAACATGATCGAGCCCATAACCGATATGTTAGGTACATGACTTGTGTATGGCATGGTTTTACTAGCAACAGTAGAATTCAATAGTAGAATTCATTGGCATTGTGTGGATTGATGAATATGGAATGTGACCACGGGTTACTTGTTCTCGAACGAGCAATTTATTACAGTCATTTGTTGAAAATGATCATATTTATCATTAAGAAGACACAATGGTGACAATGAGAGAAAATAGGATTGTATTGAGTGGACATATTTAACTCAAAGGAATCAAGGATATCATATGAGGGTAACACACACATGACGAGGTCATTGGACAAACCAGCTGGATGAATTGCTTTCGTAAAGAGTATACAATAAGGAGTTTTCAATCATGGTACTTCTTGTGGACTGCCCCTATGATTAAGTAATTGCGAATTATCGGAATGATGCTTCTGGACATAATTGCAATCATTAGAGCCTAATTGTATATGTTTGATTGGTCCCTCCACTAGCTCAACAAAAGCTCGATCGGACTACATTTGAATCAAAAGAAAATTATATGACTTCGAGAATAATTGAATTGAGTTGATTTATTCGATGTGGAATTAAATTAGGCGGTCTTGATAATTGTTCAACTAGAGAATTTGATTAAAGAATTTTCATGAAAAATTAATTTAGAAAATCTAAGTGATTTTTTGGACAAATTAATTTTGATCAAGTAAAATTAAATTAATCAAATAAATTAAAATTAATATGCTATTTTTGGAAGTTAATTTTCAAGTTAGACAATTGTTCCAATGGGTAATTCAACTTGAAAATTAAACCTGAGACTATAAATTGGACCTAGGAGCCCAAAACTGAGACTAAGACCCAAAATCTAGTCGAATCGAGCCCGGTTTGTGAAACCAGGCTGACGGTCCAACCGATGGCTAGACTAGACCGATTGGGTCGTCATTAACCTGGACCAAACTGGCTCGGGGTGCCATAAGGTTGTCTCACTTGCATCACTAGACACGACAATGCTAGCGGTTGCGACGGCGGCGTCCTGGTAGTCGGCGACGGTTGGTCGTCGATAGTTGAGCAGTGGAAGAGTTACATTTCTACTGGAATTCTACTAAAGAATTTGATTTCAAACTATTTATTCCAAAAATAATCTTATTTTAATAGTTTAGTATTAAATTAAATCAAATTAAATACTTATCTTAATAGTATTTTATTAATTTAATATTAAAGTGATTATCTTAATATTAAATTTAATTTAATGTTTATCTTGTAGATAAAATTTCTATTATTTAATAAGATTTAATATTAAATTAATATAATATTTATCAAGATAAATATTATATTAATTAAATATTAAAGTGATTAAGTTTAATCATAGTTAAACTCTCTAAACTCTCCCTATATAAAGAGAGCCTTGGATCGTTATTTACACACACTTGAATTCAAGAGAAAGTTGTAGAGAGAAAATTTAATGAAGAGATTATTCCAGAAAATTTCTAGAGATATTTTTCTGATTTACAACTTGACCCAAAAGTTTATAGAAATTGCAAAATTACCCCACTAGTAATTTTTGTGAAAAATTTTCTGATTCGAAGCGAGCCCACACTCGGCTGACGTGAGCTTGAGGATAACAGAGAAGACTACTCCGTCGAAGCGCACATCCTAATAAATCAAAAAGGTACACTTTTGATTAAGTGTTTATTAATTTAGATATCACAACCAAGATCTTGTCTTGAAAAAAATTTAAAACTCTGGTTTTCCCTAAATTTATTTTTCCCTGCATTTTTCAAACCCGTTTTTCTAACAATTGGTATCCGAGCTAGGTTGGGTTCTATTTATACGTATAAACAGATAATCAAAATAAATTTCTCTTCTTCTTGAATGATTTGATTACGTAGAAAGTGTCATTCGTTAGATATTATGCATGCTTTGAGTTATATATGGGAATGGATGTGATATTATATATTTGTTATATAATTGGCTTTATTGTTGAGGTTGTGGTTATTAGGAAATAAACCATGGACTACCATCTCCACGTAGGGTTATATATATATTTTTAAAATTCATAGAATTCTTACGAGTCGAAAACAGACATAAGACTTAAAAGTAATTTTTCCAAAAGGAGTCCATGACGAGGAAAAGATGTGTTGGCAGTTGAAGACCCAAACAATGTTATGTGGTGAAAAACTATGTAATTTTTTTCCATTTATTTTCTAGAAATAAAACCATGAAAACCTTGGCTGCCAATTTTATTTTAATTACCTATCTCATTACATATATTTGTTTTATAATTTTTTATAAGATTTATATTTTTTAATGTTATAATTGTGATATATATATGAGATGATCCACAATTGCTTGATTAAAAATAAGAAGTGTGCTAATGAGAAAATACATGTGTTCTACTGTTCTATTCACTTCTTTATGTTATTGGATAACTGTGAGAAGTGTTGAAATGAGAAGGTGCATGTATAGGATTAACTCTGGCTAGGAAAGGCTTGCTTTTTAAGCGGTCAAATTTGACTCACCTCCCTTCCCTGAGGCCCTACCTAGTGCACGGTTCGCATTCACTTCTTCGATTTTTCCCTTAAAAGAAAAAGTGGGGAGAATAAAAATTGTTTGTTTTAAGATTGATTGATTCTAGTGAATGAAAATTATTTCCATAGCATGCCATGCATATACTGGAAGCATGTCATTTATATTAGGTAAGAATGCCACTAAGACTATTGTATGATCATTCTTGAAATTTGGGACAAAAAACCTTGCATGTTTTTAAAATATTGAGTGGGAGAAGGTCCTTAAAAAAGACCTACGACCTCTATTGATGGCCTATAAGTGATAACATGATAAAGTATCGAGCTGGTTACTACCATGTTCACACCCCAAGGTAAACTTTGTCATTTAGGTTCACAAGATTAGGTTTCTTTTCAAAGACAACTGGTCATGTATGACTTTCAGAGAGATTGTCCCAATGTGACTTACAAATGAAAGCATGTTCATGATGGACATTGAGTCAATGGTTACACACTCAAGATCATATCTTATTAAATAGTTTCCCAAGAAACGATATTTAAGCTATAGATGATGGCAAAATGTTAAACGATTGTTAGATCGTGTGAAGTCTTGAGAATTAAGATTCATGAACTGATTGGATGTAATCCATGTTCTTTCTAGTTAATCATGGGACCTCAATGGGACATGGTTGATAGATGTGAGAATGATCGTAACAATGAGATATTTTTCAAGGTTTTAATACAAGACACATACATCATACTATATTCTTGATATGTTTCTTAAATGAAAATTATTTACTTAATACAAAGATAGTAATTTGTGAAATATTTATTTTTTTCAGTTCAAATATGTCTCCTACTCCTCTTATTAGCATTTTTATTGAGAATAAATTAAATGGGGATAACATTTGAGAATGAAAATGGAACTTACTGATAGTTCTCAGCTGTGAGAAACACAAATTTGTTCTTGACAAAACATGCCTTCTTGAAGCTCATCCCAAAGCGAGAAATCGCTGGAGAGATTCTGACTTGATTGCTTGATGTTATAGTTAGCGAGCATGAGTAGTATGTTCCAAAAGTAACACGAGAATTTCTGTACTACCAAAGAGATAATGAAAAATTCGGAGGATTTTCTTGGACGTCAAGTCCCATTGGCTTACAATCCGTTATTACAAATTTGGTGAATTCTCAATAGAAAACCAGTACTTCTGTCGAAGAACATATTCTTAAGCTTATGAGATTTTTTGCGGAAGTGAATGACAATGGGGTTGAAATAGACATGAACACACAAATTAAAATATTGTTCAAATCCTTAACCAATGAGTTTCCTTGTTTTGGGCTTGCTTACAACTTGGGGAACAAGGCACTTACATTGACTCAACTTATGAAGGAATTACAATCCTATGAGTTGATGCTCAATGGTGCTAAGCTGATTCAGGAGAAACCTAAGGTAAACTTAGTTGTGGACCCTTCGTCCTCTAAGGGAAAATAGAAAGCTAATGAAAAGAAGAAACTAACTAAATTTTAGGTCCCACCTCATATGGATAGGAAGAAGGCTAAGAAGTCAAAAGATCCTAAAATGATTAAATGTTTCTTTTGCAACAGAAAAGGACATTTCAAATCAAATTCTAAGGAGTATCTGGATTACCTAGCCAAAAAGGGCAAAGGTATGAAACTCTTTGTGGTTAACGCTTGCTTAGTGGAAGGATTAATTGAAAACTAGGTTATTGATTCTGAAGCCACTAACCATGTGTGCGTTTCTTTACAGGGGTTCAGCAAAATGAGAAGTCTGCGCGACAGGAGCCTCTCATTGCGGACCGAAGATAGGAGCTATGTTTCAGCCGAAGTAATGTGAGAAGTTATTTTAGACTTTGATAATTTTAGGAAAATTGTTTTAAAGAACGTGTTTTATGTACCTCATTTTAAGAGGAATTTAATTTCTGTACCATGTTCATTTTATGACGGTTATACCATGACATTCAATAAAGGGATTAATATTCACAAAAATCGTTCTTTAATCTATAATGGATGGATGGAAAATAATATCTACTTTATCAAACCAAATAACTAATCAATGCTTAAAACTAAAATAGTGAATAAAAAGCTTAAAACTTCTCACTCTAATGAGGGGTACGAATGGTATTTAAAACTTGGTCATCTTAACCAAGAAAGAATCACTAGACTACTGAAAGATGGTCCCTTAAGTATCCTTAAAGAAGTTAGTCTTCCAGAATGTGAATCATGCTTGGAAGGTAGAATGACTAAGAGGTCTTTTAATGCTAAAGGTACAAGGGCCAACCAACCTTTAGAACTTGTGCACATTGATGTATGTGGTCCCATGTGTATCAGTGCCCGAAGAAGTTACAATTATTATGTGACTTTTATCGACGACTATTCTCGATATGGATATGTGTATCTAATGCACTGCAAAAATGAAACCTTTGATAAATTTTGAGAGTTTCGTGTGGAAGTGGAAAAGGAATTAGATTTATCCATAAAGAATCTCTAGTCTAACCGATGTCGGGAATATTTGTTCGATGAGTTCTTAGGATACCTCATAGATAATGGGATTTTCTCCCAATTGATTGCAGCGGGAACTCCATAGCACACTGGCATAGCTGAGTAGAAGGATAGAATCTTTCTTGACATGGTTCGTTCAATGTTAAGCTATTCACAACTTTCTACTTCCTTCTAGGGATATGCGATACAAATGGCTTGCTATATTCTGAATGATTTGCCAACCAAGTCTTCTTGTAAGACACCTTATGAACTATGGCATGGAAAGAAACCCAATCTAAATTACTTTAGAATATGGGGTTGCCAACACACGTTCTAGATAAGGATGCAAAGAAGTTGGATGCATGGAAAAAATTGTGCATGTTTGTAGGATATCTAAAAGGAATAAAAAGAAGATTATTCTACAATCCAAAAGATAATACGATTAAAGTTTTTACTCATGCTACTTTTCTTGAGGAAAGCTATATGTATAACTTTAAGCCTCGAAGTAAAGTGGTACTCGAGGAACTTTCAAGAGTGGTAGAACAATCGCCGAGTTTAATTTTCAAGAAAGTTGTCAAAAGACCTGCAAACAATTAACAGCATAGGGGAATCTGTTGTAGTGGGAGAGTTTCTAAGAAACAAACTTGTTCATCTATGATGATAGTATTTATAATACGAAAGCAAATCATGAGGATGATGATCCACTCACTTATGAGGAGGCTATGCAGGACGTTGATTCCAAGCTCTTGAAATAGCCCATGGATTCTATGAAATCCAATACGATGTAGGAACTTATAGACTTACCAATTGAGATTAAACCCATAGGGTGTAAGTAGATCTATAAGAAGAAGAGAAATATGGACAGAAAAGTGGAAACACACAAAGCTAGACTTGTAGGGAAAGGCTACACACAGAAAAAGACATCGATTCCTATGAGACCTTTTCTCCGGTAGTCATGCTCAAGTCTATCCCCATACTCTTATCCATTTTTACTACTCTTGATTACGAGATATGGCAAATGGATGTCAAGATAGCATTTTTGAACGGTTATCTTGATGAGACCATTTACATGGCTCAACCCGTTGGTTATGTTGTCAAAGGAAAGGAGCAGAAAGTTTGCAATCTTCTAATATCCATTTATAGACTTAAGCAGACATCACACTCATAGAATAAAAGATTTGATCAAACGATCAAGAATTTTGGATTTGAGCAAAATGTTGATGAACCTTATGTTTATAAGCGTATAAATGACAAAAAGGTGGACTTCCTCGTTTTGTATATCGATGATATTCTACTTATTGAAAATGATGTAGGAGAATTGTCATTGGTTAAATTATGGTTAGCTTAACAGTTTAGTGTGAAGGACTTGGGTGAAGCTAGTTATATTCTTGGAACTCTGATCTGCCACAAATCGACGTGGCAAATTAGGCTTTTCTAATACACTTAAGAAGCTTTTTCTTGAGCAAAATAGAGTTTTTATTGTAGTTTTCTATTATTTTTGTTATTTTAATATTTTCGAGTAATAAGTGAAAATTCCTCCTTTTTATCTCATTTTTTATCTACATTGGCCATTAGTGTCATTTGGAGGCCTAATGCGTGTTTGAGTACTGTAGGGACATGTCGGAGGTCAAAGACTAGCAAGAATGGATTTCCTTCAAACCTTCTCTTATTTCCTCAAGGCATTCATTCTAAACCACTAAAATCTCTTCCCCTTATAAATTTCTCTTAATCTCCCTTTCAAATTTCCTTTGATTCATTTATTGATTTCTTTTCTTTTCTATTGATTTAATTTTTGTTAGTTTTCTTTTTTTGCAAGTACTGCACCATTTTGGCTTAGGGAACACGTCACTTCTCGATTCAATCCATTCGACTAAGGAAAACAATACGGTTCAAGTTTTCTTTTCATTTATTTATTATTACTATTTTTCTTATTTCCATTTTAAGTTTTTAATTTAGTGTATTGGTTGCATGTCATTGGGTATTTAGTTCATATTTATTGACTTTAAGTGCAAAAATTATAAAAATGCCCCTGAGGCCACATAAGCGATCTGGTTCCCAAACCGTCTCAGTTTTATCATCAGAATACGATGATGGTAAATTTACACAGCGGGAGGTCACATATTTTAATCAAACAATTTAGGGACATACGTTCATCTATGAACGTGGTTTTAATTTGGCCTCCTCGTTTAATTTTTAGATATGAGACGATGTTTGCTTTCATTGTTTTGACAATTTTTGCTTGCTTCCCAAGCAACCTACCGTTATACCTGTAGAATTGGAGTTTTACTCTAATTTAAAAATTGCTACGCATGACCAAGTATATGTCAGGCAGGCTAACATTAATATTTCTCCTGCCGCCATTTGCGAGTACTATGGTTTACCGTGTTATGAAGGAGACAACCTATTGTCTCTGGGCTTGAACAATTTCACAAATGTTGACACGGATGTCACTCTTAACTACCTTATGGAAGGTAGAGGCAAATGGAAGCACGAAGCTTCCGAGGAGTGACCCCTCTCTTTTAGACAAACAATTATGTTTCCTATGAAAAAAATTTGGATGCAATTGATATGCACTCATCTTTGCCCTACATTGGACACTAATAATGTGAATGTGTTTAGAGCAACCCTGTTGTATTCTATTTTGTAGTGCAAACGAATTTGTGTAGGTACTTTGATAAATAGACAGATGAAGCATTACATCGCGGGTGGTAAGGTTGGTATTTACATCCCACACTTGGTCACCGACCTCTGCTGTAGGGATGGTGTCGACATTACATCCACCGCACAAACTTAACGTCCCACTAGTAGCATCAGCGGTGATTCCTTCCTCCAAAAATTCCAATAGTTTTATAAGAAGAAACTGCAAAAAGGGAATTAGCAAAGTCATGAGAGAAGAGAAGCATCTCGACCTACAAAGAAACCAAACGTCGAAAGGAAAATCAAGGGTGAGCCAACACGATGGCAGCGCAGGTTAGGGCATGATATACGCTATAGCAATCAGATGCTCGAGACGATGAAACCTTTTATAAGCACATTCATGGCAAGTTAGGGAATAGAATCAATACAATGTCCCACTCGATCGAATGACTCATACAAGGGTGAGGATGATGGAGAGAAGGAAGTAAACTCAAGGGGGAATGAATGAGGTAGAGAGGCCGGTGATGAGGCATTAGAGGGTCGTGAAGCGTCAGCTCGAGTTAAGACTATGGAGGACGCCACTATGTTTATATGTCTCGTGTCCGAGGATGTAGATACAGGTGAGTAGAGCATGCCACTCAGAAGAACGAAAGTGAAGAAGACTACTCCCAAAGGAAGAAATGCACCGAGAGTCAATGAGACCGATTTAGGGGACAATACATCAAATGCTTAGTTACATGCTTTTGCATTTTCTTGTGGCATGTAAATTATCAAAAAATTTTGATTTTTTTGGATATTATTATTGTTTGTTTTTTGTTTGTTTGTTTTATGTGTTTTTCTTATGTGCAGCGAGTCACCCTAAAAGAGTATGCAACATTTAGAGCTTCAACAAGGAGGTGGACACCCGAGCTAGTCTGACGCTCAATTCTAGGGAAGTCTAGTAACCTCCTATCCTTTCTTTTGCACACATTGGGGACAATGTGTAATCTGAATGTGGGGATGCACTTAAACTTCATTTGTTTATGTTTTCTTGTTTTTATGTTTATTTTCGTGTTTGTTTTAATTTTGATGCATTTTTTTAAAAAAATTCAAAAATCCCAAAAATATATTCTGATTTTTTTTAATCTTTCAAAACTACAATAATATTTTTCTTTTTTTCTAAATTTTTATTATTGCATGGTGCTTGGACTTTGATTAAGTAATAAGTTAATAGTTGTATATATCAAATGCGTATATAAGATTGCTAAACTTGTAAAATTTGAATGATACTAGATAATTTCTTCCTTATAATTGTAGATTAATTCACTTAGTTAATAGGTATAATAAGTTAGAGGTAATAACCAGAATGAAAATGTATAAAATGTAGTGTAGGTGATGGGTGTCGAATCCACCAATATAAACCTACGCTTTAGTTTGCAAATTATGCAGTATAGGGAGTAGGGTCGATCCCTCAGAGACTGGTTTACTGTAAACTGTTGCTCGCTTGACCAGATTTATATCGGGCAAATTGTCGTGCCAAGACGTTCGGGGATAAAAATTTGAAAACACGAAATTAATGTAAAAATAACGTCAAAAGTAAAAGTTGAAAATGAATAATAAAACCGTGAAATAAATATTAAGGAAAATTAATTAGAATGAGCTCAGGTTTAGACACGAATTTTCCTCGTCTTTGAATCGATCCTCGAAATTGGATGAACTCCTCTTTTCCAATAAGCTAGTTATAGCTACCAAGGACGCCTCGGACACCAACTCTTCCTTGTGTAAATTAGTTATGGAACGTCCAATAACTAATTCTTACCGATCGAACAACCACGAAACGTTCGTGATTTAGAACTCTGGCAGCTTTGCGTTCTAGAAGAGCCTAGCTCGAACCAATGCCCTCAATCGCGTGGGACATTTAAATCCGGTTACTACTTCCCTTGACGGAACCAAACAGCAATCTCCACTTGGCACGCCAATGTGTTCACAGAAAACCGATTAGAAACGTTCCTTTCGGAATTCCAATTGTACGTTTAACCACACTAAATCAAACGACGTCTTTTTTGACTTAGTGTTGATCTGACTTTATGAGTTGACAAAATCATACTCTTAATCCGGAGAAGTAATAAGTACTAGAATTTTAGGAGTTAAATGGCTCGGGTTCGTAACTCACGAGTTTTGACGAGGCTAATTTCGACCTAAAGCTGAAAATGGGTTTAGTTGGCTAAGGTTTGGGGCATGTTGGTGTTTGATAAATTAAATAAGGTAGAAATGGTGAAAAGAGGGGTGATGTGATTGAGTATGGGGGTTGGAATATATTAAAGTGGGGTGGTTGACTATTTGGAAAAAAATTGAAAAAGGAATTGCAAATGACTTGATTTGGTGATTAGCTACTCGAAATTAAAAATTGAAGGAAAGGAAACTAAAGAAACAACAATGCTACGTGAGAAAAGAGAACATGTATTGAAAGACAAAAGCTAAATGTTTTTTGATTGATGAATTAATGAACAATACAAGCTCTATTTATACTAGGGAGTTTACTAAATCAGGAGCCAACTAGTCATAGGAAATTAAGGAAAAATATCCCATAATAAAATAAATCCCAAAATAATCTCCCCCACTAAGTCAACACAATTTTCAGCTAATTAATATTGGAAAAATTCTACTTTGGCCCTCCTTCTTTGCTTCTTTCTTCAATTTTCCCCAATTGTTTCCTTTTTCTTCTATTTAGCCCCAGATTACATTCCTGCACAAAATTCAATAAATATGGCAAAATTAGTGGTGCATTCTCATAAATTAACCAAATTAATTACATAAAATATGTAACTTTAGCATTTAATCAAATCCCCCCTACTTAGCTTATGCTAGTCCTCGAGCATTTTGTATGTATCTGCAAAAGGAAAAATTTTCTCCAAAATAGGACTTGACCCCCATGATTTGCACAATTCAACAATTTAATCCTGGCACATTAACATCTCAAATAACCTAGCCTAAGAAGTAAGTAAATATATTTCAGAAATTACTAGAGTTTGATAGACTTACCTTCATTTTATTATTTTATTTATTTTTGTACTTAGGACATTTTTTGAATTTTTTGACGTGAGACATGATGACAACCCAAGCACCATGTTCCGGTTACTCAATCCGGACGTCTTTAAGCGGGTTATTTCACCCTACTCATGATAACTTGTTAGCGGAGTGAGTGCAAAGAAATTGAGCAGCCACACGAACCTTTTTACGCGAGATGTAATGACAACCCAAGCACCACGTTCCGGTTACTCAGCCCGATGTACAACCCCAATTTTTCACTCTTAACATTCGTATCAGAGGAGTTTTTTTTTTTTTTGCATTCAAAAATTTGACATATGATAAAAAGTAGACAGTCAAGCAAACTTATAATTCCCAAAAATTTCTTACCCACTAAGTCTAGGTTATTGAAAAGTTTCATGTGTAAAGAATTAAATAGCTAAATAAGTCAAACCATAAGTGTACCATCCCAATTTAAAAGAATAATTTTACCTTTTACCAAAAACATGCAAAAATAGCGATGACAGATAAGCAAATTAGAACCAATTTATGTTTCCCTCCCCCCTTACATTGTTCCAATGTAATTCAAAGAATAAAAGTAAAGATAAGTAGGAGAAAGAGAGAGAGAAAAAAAAACTCCCCATGCATTTCAATGTTGTGGAGGTTGGTCTCGTAGGTAGAGTGGGCCTTGGCTGAAATAAAAAAAATTTTGTGGGTTGACATGTAGAATTTAATTTTGTCTTGGAATGTTTTCCTACAAAAATAAAATAGTAAAAATAAATAATAATAATAATAGGAAAAAAAATTCTTTTCAAATTTATAAGCTAAGCTATAAACTTAAGAAATAAATTATTAAAAACTAAGATTACGAGATTTGGTAAAATAGTCGTGATAAATGCGCCAAGTAAGTTCCTAGGAAAAAGAGGTGAGTCACAATGGACATACTTAAGTACCAAGTCTTTCCTTAGACAGAACTAATCCTCGACATGCATTTTCATTTTCCATTTTACCAAAAATTTTATTTGCATAAAGGAAAAGAAAATTTGGGTTGCCGCCTAACAGCGCTTTGTTTAACGTCGTTAGCTCGACGACCTGTTATTCAAATTTTGGGCTCCTCGAGAACAATCTCCTCAATCGTGTGCGTTTGAAAATTCTCGTAGAAGGGTTTCAATCGTTGACCATTCACCTTAAAGCACTTCCAGGTTTATTCGCTTTGAATTTCCACTGCACCATTTGAGAATAAATTAGTGATAGTAAATGGACTTATCCATTTGGATCGAAGCTTACCAGCAAATTTTTAAGGTGGAGTCGTATAGGAGAACTTTTTGTCCTATTAAAAATTGCTTCCTAGTGATCATCTTATCGTGGAATGCCTTCGTCTTTTCTTTATAAACTCGAGCATTTTCATATGCATCATTTCTAATTTCCTCGAGTTCCTGAATGTCCAACTTTCGAGCCCTTCCTGCGGTCTCCATCTCCATATTACACTGCTTAACTGCCCAAAATGCTTTGTGCTCTAATTCGATCGGGAGATGGCACTATTTACCAAAAATAAGTCGATAAGGTGACATGCCTATTGGTCCCTTGTAAACTGTCCTATAAGCCCACAGTGCGTCATTTAATCTCAAGCTCCAATCCTTTCTGTTAGGTTTAACAGTCTTCTCCAAGATGGACTTGATTTCACGGTTTGACACTTCAGCTTGCCCGTTTTTTTGTGGATGGTAAGCAGTAGAAATTTGTTGAGTTACTCCATACTTCTCCATAAGTGCACTTATGAGCTTATTGCAGAAATGAGTTCCTCTGTCACTGATTAATGCTCGTGGGGTGCCACACCTGGAAAAGATAGAACTTTTAAGAAAGTCAACCACAATCTTAGCATTATCATTGCGAGTAGCCTTTGCCTCTATCCACTTAGAAACGTAATCAACAGCTAAAAGTATATAGAAATTACCGAAAGAAGAAATAAAAGGACCCATAAAATCGATGCCCCACACATCGAAAATTTCACAAATATGGATGGGAGTAAGGGACATCTCATTTCGACGGCCAAGATTACCGACTTTTTGGCATTTTTCACAGGTTTTACAGAATAAGAAGGCGCCACAAAATATACTTGGCCAAAATAGTCTACACTCAAGAATTTTATGTGCGGTCCGTTTAGGTCCAAAGTGTCCTCCACATGCATAAGAATGACAAAAAGTTAAGATAGACTGTACATCTGTTTCTGCTACACACCGTCGAATTACCTGATCGGAGCAATACTTCCATAGGTAAGGATCGTCCCAAATGTAATATCGAGCATCCTTTTTAATCTTATCTTTTCTGGACCTTGGTAATTCTGAAGGTATAATACCTGTAACGAGATAATTTACTATGTCTGCGTACCAAGGATGAGCCGCATTTGCTGAAAATAGGTTTTCATTTGGGAAGTTGTCTTTCAATGGTGTGTCATCTGCTGGAATCGGTAATCGACTCAGATGGTCAGCTACTAAGTTTTCGTATCCCTTCTTATCCCGGATTTCAAAATCAAATTCTTGCAGAAGAAGAATCCACCTAATTAGTCGAGGTTTTGCCTCCTTCTTGCCTATCAAATATTTCAAAGCTGCATGATCAGAAAAAATAATCACTTTAGTTCCCAACAGGTAAGATCTAAATTTATCTAAAGCAAACACAATAGCTAATAATTCTTTCTCAGTGGTTGTGTAATTGCTTTGGGCAGCATCTAGTGTCTTCGAAGCATAGTAGATAACATGAGGCTCTTTCCCTATTCTTTGCCCAAGAACAGCTCCCACACTTCGATCACTTGCATCACACATGATTTCAAACGGGAAGTTCCAATTCAGTGGTTGCACTATGGGAGCTGAGGCCAATTTCTGCTTCAGTACGTCAAATGCATCTTTACAAGTCTGGTCAAATTTAAATTCTTTATCCTTCTGTAACAGACTGCAAAGCGGTTGTGCGATTTTCGAGAAGTCTTTTATGAATCGTCTGTAAAATCCCGCATAGCCAAGAAACGAACAAATTTCCCTCACAGATGTGGGGTAAGGTAATGAGTTGATAATATCCGTTTTTTCCTTATCGACCTCAATACCTTCTGAAAAAACTATATGACCCAAAATTAACCCTTTGTCAACCATGAAGTGGCATTTTTCATAATTTAAAACAAGATTAAATTCTAGGCATCTTTGTAATATCTTAGCAAGATTATCGAGACATTCGTGAAAAGAGTTACCGTACACCGTGAAATCATCCATGAAGACTTCAATGATTTTCTCGACATAATCAGAGAATATGCTCACCATACATCTCTGAAAAGTTGCCGGAGCATTACAGAGTCCAAACGGCATTCGTCTATATGCAAACGTTCCAAAGGGGCACGTGAAAGTTGTTTTATCTTGATCCTCTAGGGCCACCGGAATTTGGAAAAATCCTGAATATCCATCGAGACAACAATAATGAGTCTTACTAGCTAATCGCTCGAGCATTTGATCGATGAAGGGTAGTGGAAAATGGTCCTTCCGGGTAGCTGCATTTAACTTTCTGTAATCGATGCAAACCCTCCATCCATTCTGGACTCGGATAGGAACTAGCTCTCCGCATTTAATTTTTCACCATCGTCACACCGCTTTTCTTGGGCACGACATGAACAAGCTAACCCAATCACTATCGGAGATCGGGTATATCATTCCAAAGATCCAACAATTTCGGATTTCCTTCTTCACTACCTCCATCATGGGTGGATTAAGGCGCCTCGAGCATCTCTTTTGGTTTCGTGTTATCTTCGATGGAAATTCTGTGCATACAGGTGGATGGACTTAGCCCTTTTATGTCGGCTATTATCCAACCAATAGCCTCTTTATAATCTATCAGAACTCGAACTAGACTTTCCTCCTCATCTTTGGTTAGTTTGTTTGACACTATTACCGGCAAGGTGTCTTTCTCTCCCAAAAAGACGTACTTGAGGTGGTCCGGTAATGCTTTAAGCTCCAAGGTTGGTGGCTGCAAAATCGAAGGCAACATTCTAGTTTGGGAAGGTAATAGTTCAAATTGGTTACCCTGATTTGTCAACGATGGTTGCGTCTCCAAGTGTTTGACAATTTCGCGCAACGGATCTTCTATAACTGCTAACTCCTCGAGATGACTTAAAACATCCATGTCAATGCTTCTGTAAAAGACAGTTTCCAATTCATCAATGTCATGATATTCAGAATAATTTTGAGTTAAACAATCTATACTATCGATACTGGAAATATTTGATAACGAGTTAGGATGACTCATGGCTTCGTAGACATTGAATTTCACGATGTCGCTATCAAACTCCATTGTCAACATTCCACTCAGAACATCAATTTTTGCGCTTGCGGTACTTAGGAATGGTCTTCCAAGTAAGATGCCAGACGAATTAGTTGTGTTATCATCTTCTATATTAATAATGTAGAAATCTGCAGGGAAAACTAATTCGTTAACTTTAACAAGGACGTCTTCAAGCAACCCTTCGGGATAAATGACTGACCTGTCCGCCAACTGGATAATAACTCCTGTCTTTTTCAAAGGACCCGCGTTAATCATCTTATATATAGGATAAGGCATAATATTAATGGAAGCCCCTAAACCACACATGGCTTTCTTAATGCCTACATTACCTATCTCGTAAGAAATAGCAAACATACATTGGTCCTTGTATTTGGGCGGAACTTTCTTTTGCAGTACTGCGGAGACATTTTCTCCTACATTTACTCTTTCGTTACCTAGTAACCTCCTCTTGCTAGTACACAATTCTTTGAGAAATTTTGCATAGCGAGGGATTTGTTTGATAGCGTCGAGCAAAGGGATATTTACCTCCACCTTCCTGAACGTTTCGAGCATTTCTTTTTCCTCATTTCCTTTCTTATCGTTCGCGAGTCTCCCTGGAAAAGGAGGTGGCACCACAACTGGTTTCTGAATTTCTGATTCTGGTTTGGCTTTTCGATCACGGATCTGATTTTCCCGTTCCTTGTCTTGCCCAAGACTTTTTTCTGGAAATGGTTCCAAAATTTTTCCGTTACGAAGAGTTATTGCACTTGCATTCTGCCGAGGATTCGGCTCTGTCTGGGAAGGTAATTTACCTTGAGACTCTAAACGATTAACTGCCATCGAGAGTTTACTAACTTGATTAGTTAACTCTTGTATTGATGCGTCTGTCCTTTGTTGGTATTTTGCAGCATCGACAGCAAGTCTCTCCATAATAGCTTCTAGAGATGTGCTCGGCTTGGGTGGCAGTTGCGGTGGTTTCAAAGGTCTCGGTTGGTATGACGGATTATATCGGGGATTAGCTCCGTAATTCAAGTTAGGATGATCCTTCCACCCGTGATTGTAGGTGTTAGAAAAAGGATCATATCGTCTTTGTGGAGGTCCCAGAAAACCTCTGACAGCGTCAACATGTGCCGTTGAGTTTTCGTTAAGGATTGGGCACAAATCCATCGGATGTTCAGATGTAGTACAAACTCCACACAGTTGGGTCCAATTCTTCTTTTCTGTAAGCATAGATTAAACAATATTAGTAAGCTTATCCAATTTATCTTCTAATGATGAAACGTTTACCCCATTAACCCATCTTGTGGGTTCTGAATTCGGCCGATACTGTTGAGAATTTTCCGCCATGGTGGATATCAGTTCTCTTGCCCTTTGAGGAGTCATATTCACAAGCGCTCCCCCACTAGCCGTGTCAATCATTTTCATTTCCATAGGGAGCAAACCCTCGTAGAAATACTGAAGAAGAGATTGCTCGGTCAAACCGTGTTGAGGACAACTTGCACACAATTTTTTGTACCGCTCCCAATAGTCATAGAGCGATTCACTTTCCGTTTGGCGGATTCCCACTATGTCTCCCCTAAGTTCAGCTGCTCGTGATGCTGGGAAAAATCTGTCAAGAAAAACACGTAATAAGTCATCCCACGTTGTAATAGAACCTAGAGGTAAGTAAAATAACCATTCTTTTGCTGTATCAACTAAAGAAAAAGGAAAGGCCCGAAGTTTAATTTCATCTTCGGTTACTCCCTGTGGTTTCATGCTTGAGCAGACCATGTGGAACTCTCTCAAGTGAGTGTGTGGATTTTCGTTCTTCAAGCCTCGAAAAGTGGGCAAAAGGTGGATCAGGCCTGACTTCAACTCGAATGGGGTTTCTCCGGCTGGATAGTTGATGCATAACAGTGTTTGCTCGTTAGGAGCTGCGGCTAGCTGACGAATGGTTCGGTTCGCCATCCTTTCTGGTTCACCGAGGTTGTCTTCTACTTCTTTTGTTTCAAGAAGTGGTTCGGTCTCAGGATCAACCACTTCGACTTGTTTCCCACGTCAAATTGCCTCTGCACGAATAGCTTGTCTCAAATTTTCAATGTCGGTTTCTAAGAGCCCTTGTCCTATCTCAACCTCTGCTTTACTTGCACGTTTAAGAGCTTCTATCTCTTTTCGTCGTGCTCGTGCTGATTTTTCGATCTGCGGGTCGTATTCGAGATCTCCGGATGAAGATCTAGTCATGAAAATGATGTAAACAATTATAAGTGTTGCCAGTCCCCGACAACGGCGCCAAAACTGATGGGTGTCGAATCCACCAATATAAACCTACACCTTAGTTTGTAAATTATGCAGTATAGGGAGTAGGGTCGATCCCTCAGAGACTGGTTTACTATAAACTGTTGCTCGCTTGACCAGATTTATGTCAGGCCAGCTGTCGTGCCTAAGACGTTTGGGGGGATAAAAATTTGAAAACCTGAAATTAACAGAAAAATAACATCAGAAGTAAAAGTTGAAAACAGAATAATAAAAACCGTGAATTTAATATTAAGGAAAATTAATTAGAATGAGCTCAGATTTAGACACGAATTTTCCTCGTCTTTGAATCGATCCTCGAAATTGGATGAACTCCTCTTTTCCAATAAGCTAGCTATAGCTACCAAGGACGCCTCGGACACCAACTCTTCCTTGTGTAAATTAGTTATGGAACGTCCAATAACTAATTCTTACCGATCGAACAACCACGAAACGTTCGTGATTTAGAACTCTGGCAGCTTTGCGTTCTAGAAGAGCCTAGCTTGAACCAATGCCCTCAATCGCGTGGGACATTTAAATCCGGTTACTACTTCCCTTGATGGAACCAAACAGCAATCTCCACTTGGCACGCCAATGTGTTCACGAAAAAGATTAGAAACGTTCCTTTGAATTCCAATCTGACGTCTAACCACACTAAATCAAACGACGCCTTTTTGACTTAGTGTTGATCGACTTTATGAGTTGAAAAATCATACTCTTAATCCGAGAAGTAATAAGTACTGGAATTTTAGGAGTTAAATGGCTCGGGTTCAGTAACTCACGGGTTTTGACGAGGCTAATTTCTACTAAAGTGAAAATGGGTTTAGTTGGCTAAGGTTTGGGGCATGTTGGTGTTTGATAAATTAAATAAGGTAGAAATGGTGAAAAGATGGGTGATGTGATTGAGTATGGGGGTTGGAATATATTAAAGTGGGGTGGTTGACTATTTGGAAAAAAATTGAAAAAGGAATTGCAAATGGCTTGATTTGGTGATTAGCTACTGGAAATTAAAAATTAAAGGAAAGGAAACTAAAGAAACAACAATGCTACATGAGAAAAGAGAGAATGTATTGAAAGACAAAAGCTAAATGTTTTTTGATTGATGAATTAATGAACAATACAAGCTCTATTTATACTAGGGAGTTTACTAAATTAGGAGCCAACTAGTCATAAGAAATTAAGGAAAAATATCCCATAATAAAATAAATCCCAAAATAATCTCCCCCACTAAGTCAACACAATTTTCAGCTAATTAATATTGGAAAAATTCTACTTTGGCACTCATTCTTTGCTTCTTTCTTCAATTTGCCCCAATTGTTTCCTTTTTCTTCTATTTAGCCCCAGATTACATTCCTGCACAAAATTCAATAAATATGGCAAAATTAGTGGTGCATTCTCATAAATTAACCAAATTAATTACATAAAATATGTAACTTTAGCATTTAATCAGTAGGATGAATAAAAGATACAGATCCTTGTAGATAAATAATTCGAATTGCTAATTGCTCGTTTAAATAGATGTATGCTTAAATAATTGTTGCTAGGTAACTAGTCCAGGAAAGACCTTAGGTATTGTTTCTATAGCCTTGAGCCTAAAGGACAACCTTAAAACCTACATTACCCCTAGTTCCCAAATTTGAGCCTTATATGACCCTTCTTAATGAGCCCTTGTGTTTGAAACCTCAAGCCTAAATTGAGTTCAAAACTTAATCCTTCATTGTCCTTAAACTTTGTAACGCACTATTGAATGAAAATTAGGCCATGGATATCGAGGGTTAAGTAGGAAAATTATGGAGGCTTCTCACAAAAAATTACTCGATGATTAGTGAAGAGGGGTTGAGTTAGCTCGTAAATAATTCTCGCTAGAAATAGTGCTTAAAGAAAAGAAAAAATGAAAAAAAAAAAGAAAAGTGAGGATCAAAAGCATTGTGAGAGAAAATAACAAACAAAGTGTAAAAATGCTCAAAAATAAGAAAAGAAATGATAAAATAGTCTCAAAATCATCGTGCACAAAAATAAGTTAATATCAATTATCCTTTTCCACATTATTAGAGAGATAAGGAAGGTGAGAGAAGGAAAAATAAGACGGTGAGGTAAAAAATCACATTTTGGGGGAATTGAGAACAATTTCGTGTGCTATACTATTCATAGTGCTTGAACTATTTTGAGATGAACCTTTTTTGAACCCGTACCCACCTCAGCCTCAGAAATTTACAAGCCTAAAAGACATTTGGGACCCGAATGAGTCACCGACACATTAATTTGTATATACCTTACATTTGTTAGAATGAGCATGAACAATTCTTTTCAAATATCTATGAGTGATTTGTATAATTTATTTTGATGAATAACATTTGTACATATACATTGCCTCTATCTCTATTAACACTTTAACTCTTGAAGTAATAATATTTGCATTAGGAGTAGGCAAATTAACTAGATATCATTCCTAATTTACATGTGAAGTAATTCTTGTACAAATTTGATGTTGTATAACTATATAAATTAATTGTTTAATTTATTCCAACGGTCATATTTTTGCATATTTTGTGTGTTTGCTTGTTGACAAGTAAAGACTTGAGTGTGGGGGAGTTGATCTGCCACAAATTGACTTGGAAAATTAGGCTTTTTCGACACACTTAAGGAGTTTTTTCTCGAGCAAAATAGATTTTTTAGCATAGTTTTCTATTATTTTTGTTATTTTAACATTTTTGGGTAATAAGTGCAAACGCATCCTTTTTATCTCATCTTTTTTTATCCAAATTGGCCAATAATTGCATTAAGAGGTCTAACGTGTGTTTGAGTACTATAGGGATGTGTCAGAGGTTGTATTGCGATATCCAACCCCTAGAATCGCGATACCTCTGACAATATAGAAGACCAAGGAGACCATTCAGTGGTATCACACTAACCTCTTTGGGTATCGCGATATCCACCGTTCAAGGAAGACCTCAAGTTTAATATTGCCCGAGATATCGTGATATCACCTTCGTCAGTGGGATAAACTTAGACAAAAAAGGCAATCTTTGTTTACCCGGCTCACCACACAAGGCCCATGTAGGGAATTTTTGGCATCGAAAAGTCATTAGAACACCTTTCAAAATAGCCAAAAATTGCTGAGGAGGAGAGAGACACATTCTAGCTTAGTTTTAGGTTCAATTTTTTCTATGTTTTCTTTAGTTTTTTCTGCATTTTTCTAGGTTTCTTAGTTTTACTCTTCTTCTACCTTAGATTAGACTTTATTTTCCGCATTTAGTTTTTGTTCTTGTTGTTCTTTATGTTAGTTAAGCTAGTTAACACTATAGCTAAGGTTTATTTGCATTTCAATCCATGTACTTTGCTTTCAAGACTCGTTAAGCTATAGTTTAATGTATTTCAGTTTATTTTACTTTAAACTTGTTAAAGCTTGTTCCTTTTTTGTTTCTTGCCTTAGATTTTCTTCTTAAATTCTTTTGGTTCCATGCTATTTAAGTTTCATGCATAAAGATCTCAACTTTCATATTTTTTCTAAGACTTTACTTTCATGGTTGCCTTGTTTTCCATTGTTATGTTTATTTTCTTCACTTTAAGCATGAGTAACTAAACCTTTAAGGAGGTTGGTTGATGGAGATGTGGATAAAATAAAATCTTTGGATAAAGGACTAAAGCCTAACAAATTGGACTAATTTGAATAGAAGAAAGAACTTATGTAGTGACACCCTTAAGGGAATATCAAGATAAAGTGAAACCGAAAGGTAATCTTGTCGCCCACTCGTTCGTTAGTCCCGGATTAACCATGAGATCAAGAGAAAAACTGGACCTAATTCATCGAAGCCAAGAAAGTTGAGATCGAGAGATAAAATGGAGTCATTTAGTAATTTAAGCGATTTATGTCCCTAGCCCAATATTTGGTGAACCACATCAAAGTCAACCATCCCTCATTAGTGATTTTGTTGGATAGTCTCGTTAGTTTACATTTCTTGCAATTTAGTCATTACGGTAGAATATTTAATTTTCTTGCAAAATATTCTTTTATGAATTATTGTACTATAAAATCGTGTTAGTGGCCACTTAGACTCTACTGTGTATGCTAATCATTGTTGAATCACCTCTTCCTTTGGGTTCGATCCTTAGAATACTTTGGTGTTTCATTGTAACACTATAAATATTACAACTAACATTATACACTTGCATTAAAACCAAACTTTAAAAATAGTTTCATAAATTTAGTGTTTTAATGAGCATGCGCACAGCCGATCAAATTTGAATCCTTAGGGATCAAAAGAATAAAATGATAGCTCTATCACAAGCTTCATACATCAATAAGGTATTAGCATGTTTTGCAATGACTGATACGAAGCTAGACGCTCAACCAACCACATCAGGTTTTCATCTTTCTTTAGATGACTGTCCTAAGATAGTAAAAGAAAGAGAGCATATGAGTAATGTTTCATATGCTTCGGCAGCTGGAAACCTTATGTATGCGATGCTTTGCACATGTCTAGATATTTTTTTCGCAGTACGAATGGCTAGTCGATATCAGGCAAATCTTGGTCTCAAGCATTGGCAAGTTCTAAAGCTAATATTAAGGTATCTTAAAAGAACCGGGGATCATATGCTTATGTATTCTAGGGAGAACCTTACTCCTATAGGATACACAAACTCAAACTTCCAAACCTATAAAGATTCGAGGAAATCGACATCAAGAAATATATTCGTCTTAGGCCATGGAGCTATAAGTGTAAAACAAACTTGCAGTATTGACTCTACTATGGAGGTCGAGTATGTTGTTGCTTCTAAGGCAACGAAAGAAGCAATAACATTATATTGTGATAACATTGTATTGTGATTATGATGAAAAAAGCTATAACATTGTATTTTGATAATAGTACTGCAATAGCTAATACCAAGGAAATGAGAAGTCACAAGAGAACGAAACACATTCATCGGAAGTATCATTTGATATGAGAGACAGTAGCCAAAGAAACTATAGATGTGGTGAATGTAGTTTCTAAAGAAAACCTTGTGGATCCATTTGCTAAGACTTTTGTAACTAGGAGTTTTAATAAACACATCGAAGATATGAGAATGTGAAACATGACACATTTACTTCACTATGGCAAGTCGGAGATTTTTGGAAAATGTGTCTATATTGTAGTAAACATGTAATTGTTTTCTATGTAATTGAACGATGAATAAATAAATTTTACATTTCATGTTATGTCTTTTGTATTTCTTTTTTTCACATTTTGCATGCATGGCGAAATTGTGAAAAAAAAATTAGTTTATTTATTGTCTAAGTTGGCTTTGTAATAATGTTTAGATTGCAAGAAAGACAATTTACTTCCTTAGATAATCTAAATGGGTTAATAATCTCGTAAAAGAATCAAGGTGAACATTTGATTCAAACACTTAGAAGGATTAGTGTGTCGTCTACAATTCCAATTGAGGAGATGACTAGTCTTGGGTATCGAAAAAATTGACTCCATGGGTAGAAACATAGATGTATTCATTGGCAGAATGACACATGTCAATGAATACATTGGACTGGACCAAAGATGAATTAATTTTGAATCTGTTTCTGAATTAATTCACTTGTTACATTCATGGTGTGATTTACCTAAATCTTGAGTTAGTCACTGACTATGCGTTTGTAACTCATGTGCTTTGATATAAGTGGAATTTTATGCTCTAAAGATGATTGAGCTGATAGCCGGTTGTTGCGTAAATAACTTGTGTATGGCATTGTTTTACTAACAACAGTGGAATTAATAGCTCAATTAATGAGTTAGCTATATTCTCTCATTGGCATTACGAGGATTGATAAATATGGAACGTGGCCACGGGTTTCTTATTTTTGAATGAGAAATTTATCACAATCATTTGTTGACAATGACCATATTAATCATTAAGAAGACACAATGGTGACAATAATATAAAATAAGATTGTATTGAGTGAACAAATTTAACTTAAAGGAATCAAGGATATCATATGAGGGTAACACACATATGACAAGGTCATTGGATAAAACAATTGGATGAATTGCTTTCTTAAAGAGTATACAATAAAGAGTTTTCAATCATGGTACTTGTTGTGGACTGACTCCATGATTAAGTAATTGCGAATTATTGGAACAATGCTTCTAGATATAATTGCAATTACTAGATCCTAATTGTATATGTCTGATTGGTCCCTCTGCTAGCTCAACAAAAGCTCAATCGGACTGTATTTGAATCAGAAGAAAATTCCATGACTTTGGAAATAATTTAATTGAGTCGATTTATTCGATGTGGAATTAAATTGGACGATCATAAGAATTGTTCAACTAGAGATTTTAATTAAATAATTTTCTTGAAAAAATATTTGGAAAAGCTAAGTGATTTTTGGGAAAATTAATTTTGATCAAGTAAAATTAAATTAATCAAACTAATTAAAATTACTATGATATTTTTGGAAATTAATTCTCAAGACAGACAACTGGTCCAGTGGGTAATTGAACTTGAAATTTGGATCTAAGATCATAAATTGGGCTTGGAAGCCCAAAACCGAGACCAATACCTGAAAATTGGTCGAATTGTGCTTGATATGTAAAACCGGGTAGACAATCCAACTGGTGGCTGGACCGAACCAGTTGAGCCATCACTAGCCCATACCAAACCAGCTCGGGATGCTGGCGACTGCAATGACGGCATTACGGTGACCAACAAATGGTCAGCGGCAGTGGGTCTTCAGTGGTTGAGAAGTGGAAGGATTACACTCCTTCGGGGACTTTACCAGATAATTTGAGTTAAGATTAACTATTCCAAAAATAATATTTTTATAATTGATTTAATATTAAATTAAATTAAATACTTATCTTAATATTATTTTATTAATTTAATATTAAAGTGACTATCTTAATATTAAATTTAATTTAATGTTTATCATGTAGATAAATATTCTATTAATTTAATAAAATTTAATATTAAATTTAATCTAATAATATTTATCAAGTTGAATAAATTGAAAACTTGTCATGAAATTATGCTAGGAATGGAAAGTATAGGTTCCCTAATGAAAGAATATGAAACTGGATTTTGATCCAAAGCTAAATATCGAAAGATATGCTTATCTCAAGTTTAGAGACTAAATTGAACAAAATGAAAAACATGTGTGGCTTTGTATTTGGATGTGGATTGAATAAAATTTGATATTGTTTTATTTATTGAATTATCAGTCGTAACGAAAGACAACACTGAGCAATCGAGAGGGAAATGAAAAGCGAGAGTCGTCAACGAGTGACAAGAGGATTCAATTTGTACTTTTATGATTCGAGATATTTAGATTTGTATGCATATTCATGTTAATTGCATGATTGAGTATCAAGGTAAGTATATAATTGTTGTATGAATTTATTCATTGAGAATGATATTGATTATTGGGAAATTAGACCTAATTGAATAAAATAAAATAAGTAAGATATAAATTCATAAATGTCTTATATTATGAATTGGTGATACAAATGGTATGGAAAAATGGTGTTGAATATGTGATAATATGAATTTGATAATAATAAGTTATATGGATTGAATAGTGTTGATAATATTGAATATTGGTAATTTGGACTAAACCTAATATAGTATAAAAGAGTGTGATATTATTGATATATAATATGTCATGTCAATTATGTTATATGATATTGAATATTTATATATATCTATGTATATGAATTGATGATGAAATTAAATGAAATGAGATTATGATATATGGATGGTTGATGCCGATGTAAACTAAGTAAAAGTCTAGGATATAGTGTGCATACCAATAGTCATACGCGTGCTTGTGTACGAGATAGTTGATGATATAGAGATTATGATAAGTTATTTTAGGATCCAACATCTACTATGAATCACTAAGTATTTTTTGTCTCTACAGAGACCTTGGTGTGATGGAGGGATGTATTTGAATACGTATATACATTTGATGCCTATGGACTTTGCACTTCAGTGCCTTAATGTGGTGTAGTTTATGCTCAAAAGGGTTGTCTTGGTGTGGTGTGGTTCACCCACGTGTTTGATTCCATTTTTACGAAGATTACATTGGATTAAACGTTAATTTGAAATTTGAAATCGGGATATAAAATGTGAATTGGTTAAATGATGTTTGCAATGGTTTGATAATATATAATGGTATTACAGGTACATATATGTGCAATGTGTTTCACGATAGCATGTGAAAGACCATGTGAATTAGTTTATACTAGCCCAGAGGGCCGATATAAAAATATAGAGAATCAACAGATTCGATACGGAAATGGGAATAGGATACATTAAATGGCTTGAATTGAAATGAAATTGAATTTGTTAATGTTAATAGAAAGTAAAGGTTTGGTATGTTATATTGATATGATTAATTGGTGACACTTGAGATGGAAATATATGTATGATTGCTAATAGGTTGATAACATGATGTGTATAAATTAGATTGTAATTGATGGCATTGTATGAAATTGGTGTTTTTGAAGGAAAATGACGATGAAATGGTCTTATTTGAGCTAATTTTAAACATGTCCCTTGCCAAAATTGTTGATTTGAAGTATGGATTGTTTGTACAAGTTTTCTAAAAATGGTACCATTTGGACCTATCGATATCAAACGACCACGTCACGACGTTAAGACTTTAACATCACAACAAAATCAAGTTAAGGATTTGCATTGTGACGAGGAACCCTAGAAGTATAATAATATTTACAAGTCAAATATAGTATTATATATATTTTTTATCTAATAATTTTTTCTATTTGAATATATAGTTAGTACAAGTGGTTTGTCCTAAAGTTAAATGGTTTTAGAAAATGAGGTATCGAGACCTTGTTTCTATAAACCAAGCTCGTAAATATTTAATAAAAATATTTACGGAGTGATTATATAAGCGTACTAAAATTTGGTTAGGTAATTTTGACGTTTAGATAGCTAATTAAGTAAAAAGGACTAAATCACAAAAAAAGTGCAAAAGTCAATCACTATTGTTATTTTGGGCCAAATGGATAAGAAAATGTTATTACATGATTTTAAATGGTAATTTGACCATATTAGGTTATAGTGGACGGTAAACATTTATTTTTATTGTATTTTATATGTTATATATGTTAATTTAATTATTAAAGTTAATAAAATAATAAAAAGAAAAGAAAAATGGAATTCATCTTCTTCACTCATCAATTTGGAAACTGAAATACCATTTTTAGCACCTTGGAGTTTTGGCCTTGCTACTCTCTCATGCATGTAAGTGTATTTTCATTCGTTTTTCATGAATTTTATGTTTTTGAGATTATTTTAGCTTAATCTAGTTAACTAGGGGGTTAATTTGTAAAACTGTTAAATGTTTTGGAAGATTTCATTGATGGGTTTAGTATGTTTTTGAAGTTTAATGGTAGAATATTAATCTTGGTTGTTGATTAAGACCATTTTGTAATATGATTTTAGTTAGTTTTTAGTTAAAGGACCGAATTGATGAAATATTAAATTTGACATGAAGTTATTGTGAATTTTGAATAATTATGGGTTATATCAATATGAATGGAAATTGCTAGCATAAAATTTATGAATTTGTGATAAATGTTTTGGGTTTAGGAATTGAATTATATAAAATGTAAAAGTTTAGGAAAAATGTGAAAAATTATAAATAGGAAATCATATGCACTTAATTGAATATTATATGATATTAAGGCTAATAAATTGAAATAAATTACATTATAGATCAAGAACTAGTTGACAATTGAGGAAAAGGGAAAGTTGTTGATTTGTCCTTGAAGTTTTGCTAGTTTTGCAGTTTAGCCCTGTTAAGTCCGTACGATTTAATTAGGTATAATTTGTAATATTATATTGAATTCTAAGTTGTGATATGTCAAAATTATATCCCTATATATTTGAATTGTTACAAATTTATACAAGGCAAGAAAATAAATTGAATTGGAAATGTTATACGATTACCTGTATCAAGCCCGGATGAACATATGATAGAATACAATTGGCATGCCAATAGGTTATTAATGCATGTCGTATGAGTTTGACTTATAATGAGATGATTATTATTGATTTGTTACTATCCACTAAATATACTGAAGTTCAACATTTTCTGTGGACTATCGTGTTATATTTACAGTGATTCTGGTGTGTTACCAGGGGCAAATGTAAAGCCTTCGAGCTTGGCACTTGATGTCTAGGTGTGTTCCAGAGGGATGTTAGCCTATGGGCTAGGCACTTGGTGCCTAGGTGTGTTATCAGTTGGTTTAGCTTGTTTGAGCATTCCAGTGTGTTCTGGATGGTTAACCGCGTATTCGAATATGTTATATTGTTCATCAGGCAAGTTTTCAATAGTTATATGATTCGTTATTTAATTTTATAAATGTTTACATGATCTTTTGAATGTATAAATGAGAATTGGTATTGATTAATTTAGTATAATTGATCAGGTTATATAATATGTGTATAAATATAAAGACTCACCTCTTGAATGGTTGTGGTTGACAGGATTATTATTTATTAACTGATATTATGTGATTAATATGTTTATACGATAAGTTATATCGTTTCAACCGTTGAACTTGCTAAGCTCTATTGAAGCTTACTTGTGTCATTTCTTGTTTCTCTGTAGATATCGTTTTGTGGAATCAGGCGATTGGATCAACCTGAGGGTCATACTATCCATAGAACTATCGGTAGATTTTGTCAAGTTTAACTTTTGGGTTATATGGCATGTAATAGGTGTATTTTGTATATTTATTTTGAATACTTATTTCATGTGTTACATATTAGGTAGATGTAAAGTTGCTTAAACTTGGTATTACCTTGCTTGTCTTTGTGCCTTGGTTTTGGTAGAATATGTTCATATAACTATGTTTTTGGCTAGTTGGTACAAACCTCTTGAAAATGTTTGAAATATGGTAAGATTGAATGTGAATGGATAGAATGAAATGATAAGTTGGGTATGTGTTTTAAGTATGGACTTGTGAACTCGAGTGCAAACTAGTTTGGTATGAAATGTGAATTTGATTTGGCAATTGAATTGTGGTGTCAATGGTGATACATTGGTTAGGAACTTAAGTTGTTTGTTTTGGTATGTTTTAAGCTTGTTTGAATGTGTTTTTAAGGTTTGGAAATGATTGACTTTGGTTTAACTTGGAACCTAAGTTTTGGATGAAAATTTGTCTGTTTTGTAAGCTTTTTAAGGTGCACACAGCTTGGGACACGGGCTGTCACATAGCCGTGTGCAACACATGGCCTCCTCACACAACTGTGTCTTCTTAAATTTTGGTGCAGGTTTATCACACACGGTCATAGGTTGTTACACTATCTGGGAAACGGTCTGTGACACAACCGTGTGACCCTAGTTCTATTTGTACATGAGCTGGCACAAGGGCTGCAACACGGCCATTTGACCCTTACTTCGAATTGTACATGGTTGGGCCACTCGACCATGGTCCCGAGCCACACGACTATGTGACCCCTGTTTCTAAAATTTTTAACTTTTTCTAAAATTTTATGTTTTGATTCAAATTAGTCCCTAGTGGATCCCAAACTATTTCTAAGGCCCCGTAAGCTCAATTTAAGGTCAGTAAATGTATTTATGCTATAAATGAAATATAGATTTGAATATTGTCATTTAAATTAATATTTGAATGGTTTTATGATGTCATTTGATTGACTGTGTGTTGTAATACTTTGTAACCCTAATCTGGTGACGGAGATGGGTTAGGGGTGTTACAAACCTAATAGTTTGCAAATTTTACGATTTGGTCCATATTCGATCCCAAGTCAACTTAACAGCTTTCGTAAGCTCATATAAGACCCAAAAATGATTGTATAATATATTTTATATGCGTAATATAATAATTAGTATGTATTCATAATTAAATTGAATTTTATTTGATCATAGTTGCTCCAACAATAAATATGGCATCCCATAGCTCGAACCTAGCGACTGTGTCAGGTATGGGGTGTTGTAGTCAAGATGTCGTTAAATGGGACAGGGAGGCGGGGCACCTCAATGGGGATAAAGATTTCTATTCCTTAGTTTATTGTTAGTTTCTTAAATCCAGCAATTAGACAATTGGTCCCTCGTCTAAAAGATATGGGAAAAGGTCAAATACTACTATTCATTGTATTTTGTATAAGTTGTGGATTTAATCCATGTAATTCAATTTGGTCAATTTTAGTCCTTGTACTCTTCAAATTAGTACTTTCTGAATTTTGAAATTTCAGTCTTAATCCAAACGATAGTAGTTAAATACATTTGATTAAATCTTGCTTCTAGTCCTATACAATGTGTAAAGTTGTCAATTTAGTCCATGCTCTCCAACAGGATCATTCTTAGTCCCTATACTTTTCAAAATTTAAATTTTAGTCTTAACACAAACAATAACCATTAAATCAATTTCTTGGCATTTTGTTAGTAATATGTAAAAATAGTAAGTTGACATGGCATTACACATCAAGTACAAGGATTATGATTTAATAATTATCATTTGGTTAGGATTATAATTTTAAAATTTGAAAAGTAAAAGGACTAAAATTCACTAAATTAAAGTGTAGGGACTAAACCCAAAACTTATACATAGTAGAGAGACTAATAGAAGAATTTAATTGGGAAAAACTTGTTTTGTCTATTATCATTTAGTGTTTAAATTATATTAAGATGATCTTAAAAATCACTTTTAAGCCTCCAATAAAAATATGTAACTTAATATCATATATTTTCAAACACTAAATCAATTCTTTTTAATCATATTTTGACCTTGATTAGCGTGGATTTATTAAATAAAATTAACGAAGGGTTTATGGTTTTTTTTTTTGTTCAACTAAATCTATTATAGTATTTCTTGTTGCCTGTCATCTCTAAATGTTCTAGGACTTTGTCCAGAGCATCTTTATAGATTCTTGCAACTGAAGGCTATCAGCACTTGGTTTTCATTTACCACCATACATTGTAATTACAAACTGAAGGCTGTCATGTCTAACTTGTTGCCTGTAGTTTCTCCCTCTTCTCCTCGTTTGGAATGGTATATTCATGCATGGTGTGGTAAGAGAAAGTTGAGTTCTGCATACATGTTTAGATTCCCCCTCTATAGATCCTCATGCTTGAACTTTGCCATCTTTGAAAGTTCATCAACTGCTTCCACCAGGTGATCAAGCCTAACTACAAATTCAATGAGCAACGAAGTAAAGGTGGTAAGTGATAATGCTGCGGTGCTCTTCACTGCTCTCATCTGGGGCAAAATGCCTATTCTAAAACCCCCTCCCTTTTCGAAAGGATCCACCTCGCTAGAGGGCCAAGAATTCAGCCTTCGTGATTGTTTCCTCATCATCTCATAGTACGACTCTGTCAAGTTTTGTGTCAAGTGATTTGAGCTTTTTTCATGGTTTGTGCTGCAAACATCATCGTCCTGGTCTAGGAAGTCGTACGGGGTTGTTGGTAGAACATGAGAAAGCTTTGGAACTGGGTTAGAAGAGTTATCAGGAAGGTCATAATGAGGGGTGAGCAGGTATGAATGCATATCTATGACACGCTGGAGTCGCTCGGTTGAGCTGTGAACCCTGTTTAACAGGGAGGTTTTGAGGCTTCGCTTCATGTTCCAAATATCCTTGCCCAAGCTTCTCACTAGCTCTGCTGCCTGGTTTGCTGCATCCTGGATCTCTGACTGGAATGCGATTCGGAGGTTGTAAGGCGCCTGAAAACCAAGGAACAGAATAATAATTCCATCCAGAATTTGGAAATTCTTTCCTGCAGGTTAGTTCTTATTATGAGAAGAGGGGGAAATACCTGAATCTCAGAGTGAAGAACTCCATGTAGTGCCATAACCTCATAAGCACAGTATCGAAGAACTGCCCCAACTTTGACATACTCTGACCATGGATAGAAGAAGTTTCGGAACCGGCCATGTGGGGGCTCCCATTTTGATGCGTCAGCCTAATGATTGAAACCAGTCAGAATTATATCAACCACTGTCAAGGGAAAAACGAAGGAAAATTTATGCAATGTAGACAGAGTAAATTAGATTACCAAGGACTCCAATTTGGCAGAAGAGTTTAATGTGGTTCGGCATTTTCTGTAGGCAGGTTCGTCTGGGAACTCATCCATTACTTTCTCAGAAAATTCAGCTTGATTTAGCTCCTCATCTTCTAAATATTTCTTCACACATTCTGAAAGTTTTAGCAATTTTAACTTTCACCAAGGCTAATGACCAATTCAAGTCTTCTCCTTAAAGGGATGGGAGAGATTTTCCAAATTTGCTAATTACCTTCAAGTGAGTCAGCCAATGAGTTAAAGCTGTTGACTAGCTCTTCGTGTAATTGCTCCCCAGCCCACATAGGAAATACAAGTACGTTCACGAAAGCTGCCACAAAACCTCCAATGGCAATAGAGTACAGCCTATCCATGGAAGTTCTGATCGGGTTCCCCATTCGATATCCAGAGACTATTATGAAGCAATAGGTGAAGATTATGATCCGGAAACCATGTTCATAAGGTACAAGCGGTGGCCATAGTTTCACGAATGAAGTAATAGCCCCTGCTCATAATGTCCAAAAACAGCACTTTAATTAGTACGTGGATTTTTCTTTTTCCTTCATTTTAATAGTACATGGATAAAAAGGAAAGGTCTATTTCGTATAGTTTGGACTGCCTAGAGGATATACCAATAAGGAAGATGCTAAGTCCGATTATTATCGGCTCAGCAATTCGGCCTGTAAGTTGAGCTAACTCACCAACTGCAATAGCCAATATTGCAGCAAGCAAGCTTCCAAGTGCTCGGTTGAATCCTCGATTAAAAGTTTCCCCTTCACAAAATTCACAACAGTAAGAAAATACATTTCCTCTCATTTTCATTCATCATGAAATTAAGTCTTGCATTAACATACATACGTACCAACTGTATATTCAAACATGATGGCAACAGTGATGATTGACCAAATGATGTTTGTACCAAAAATTTCATAAGCTCCTCGTAGAAGTATGAGCAATGAAACAAGTAGAACAGCCAATCCTACTTTAAACGAGAATATTACCCTATCAACGTCGTCTTTGCAAAATTCCCAAGCACTCCATATCCAAGCTTTGCAGGGAAAGCCCTGAAAGCCTGATTTGTTGCCATCTTCCGGTTGCTTGGCTTTATTAGGTGGTGGAATATCGATCTCCACGCTGCCCTTTTTCCCATTCATTCCCCACTGAATTTATATAACTTCTCTCAACCCTGCCCTCAATGGTTCAGTATTACTTTCCAAGAAAATTGGGAATTACAGGCACATGGATTTGTGTATGGATGGGATGATAGGTTTTTAAAGGGAGTCCAACTCAGGATATAAAATGTAGAAAAGGGAATCATACGGTATAATAGTAATAGAAGAGTAGATGGAGCTAAAAACTCTGGATAAAGATGCTTAACCTCAATAATGTTGCAATGATGGAGAATTAGAATCGAAAATGGGTAATTTTTCTTCTATAGATAGAATTTTTTTTTTCTTTATTCTCTTCTAAGATTAATCTTACATTTCATGGTTGCTTGATTCATTTTGGTATTTAACCCACTATAATCATTGTCATCTGGTTGCCAATAAAGAAATTTCAAGCGAAGGGTCTTCTCAAATGATTCCAGAATAAGCAAATTTATGGATATTATTTAGAAGAAGAGAGCATATTTTGGTGGGTATTTTAAACAAAAGCTAACAGAAAGGCCTCACTTTTCTCCATTACAGAATTTATTATACCTTGAATAAGACTGTTGAGATGTGTGCACCAGTCCATCATCTGCTATTGTGATTTAAGCATATCACTATAAAATTCTTTCTTTTTTTTCGTATCTGACTACGTAATATATACTTTATTATATCTCAGAATGTATTCGCTAAGCCACGTATTGTTCTTTCACAGTTGTTTTCCTTGCCTCGTAGGGTTGCTTCTATTGCAGCTAATACTTTCTTTGAAGAAAAGTAGCTTGAATGGATTGATTACTTATTTGCAGTGACAATGCATTATGAAGAGCTATACCGTTACGTGAATAAACATAAATCTTATGACTTCTGATTAACTGATAATAAAGTTATTCTCCATAAACGAACGAATTGAGCAAGGTACTATCTGTACTCAAAATGTGAATTTGAGATGAGGAATATATTCCACTGTCAACTACAGTGATCGAACAATGCAAACTTAAATCTCACCTTTTATTTATACTCTGAAACTTGGAAACACCAATCACCACTATTTCACCCATTTGATTTCCCACCATAGGTGTTGCTAATTTCCCAAATGCTTTTTTTTTTTAAATTGTTTATCGAAATTACAATTAAACTTGATTGATTGGGTGGTTTTTATTTGGTACTCGTTAAAACATTTATTAGAATTCGCAAATTAAAATTTCTGCAAACATATTCTTTTTATCTACTATTTACAATTATTTATAATTTATTTTCGACTCTTAATTAAAATTAGACACTTTTAATGCATTCAAATATAAATGAATGAAATATTTTAATCTCAAAGTTACTGTACATCATACATCTTAGTAGAAGTTTAACTAACCATTACAGTCACTTAATAGGTAATGAATTATAACTATTTTAAAATTTAATCGCATTGCTTTTTAAGCCAACTTTTAAAATTAGAATATATCATATATTTTATAGGAGAGATTTACTTACATATAATATAAACATAATATAAAATTTGTTTTATATTTTTTGTAATTTTATATATTATTAATATTTTAATAATTCAACCGCTGTATTTATAAAAATATTTATGTTTGTTATGTATGTAAAATTTTAATCGATTCAATATTTCTATTATATGGATTTAAAATATTGTCTATATTAATATATATTTAATGGTTGAAAGTTTTGTACATAAAATAAATATTTAAAAAATTAATTTAGGTTAAACTTGACATGCATAATATATATGAAAATAAAATAAAATTTAACTGTAAAATTATTAAAATAATAATAAATATTATATAAAATATAAAATCAGCTTTTCTTATGAATTAACAGGAAAAAAACAAAGCTCTACCAACAATATAACTAGAACGACTTAAACTTAAATCACACTTAAAACAAAAAACATTTTAACCACCAACATCATTAGTTCTATTCGAAAAAATCTTCTCACCTCCGGCTCTCTCCGCATTCATATATCTGTAATTATATATAATAAAAAACAAATTAACGCAAAAATGGCACGCGTCTATTAAAGGAAGTCTCTTTCGGAGGTTCAACTATTGAAGAAGTATTTCGGCGGTCATTTAGGCTTCCTTTGCCCTCTTTTTTAATTTCTTTATTTAATAATATTTTATAATTTATTTAGATTTTTTTTGTATATATAGTCTTTTGTTTATCATTTTTTTCATAATGATTATAGAATGGTTAAATTATGAAATTAATATTTTTGTTTAAAATTTTAAAAAATTATAAGTGTAATTAAAATTTACTATTTGATCTTTGAGATAAAATATAATATTTTTGTTATAAAATAAATAGACAGAGAGTAAAGAATAAAAAATAATAGAGCAAAAGAGAAAACGTATTTTATTGATCAATTAGAATATTTATAAAGCTTCTTCAAAGTCTCTGTTTATAAGCATAAGAAGTAGAATTCTACTTCTAATAACTATTAGAATTTAAAGTACATCAAAACTTATCTTGATCTTGATGGACATCCACTTAATAAGATATTCATAACACTCCACATTGGATGTCCATTGGTAGATAATGTGCCTTGTTAAAATCTTACTAAGATAAAAACCCTGTGGAGAACAAAATCCTAATGAAGGAAAAATAGTACACATATCTATAATACGCATAATATGCTGCCTCATTAAAAACCTTATAAGGAAAACCCAATGGGACAAAACATCGGTTAAGGGAAAAAGAGTACAACGCATATTTACTGCCCCTCATGAAAACATTACATACTTTCTCATATCCTACTTATTCAATCTTGAATACTAGTTTTTCAAATGACTATTTGAATTTATTTGCTAAGCATTTATATCACCTTTATTTTGAAAGTCATGAGTGAGGGAAACTTTGGAGGAAATATATTTTGATCTCTTTAGGAGTTTCAACAATAATCATAGCAAACTTTAATTATGATTCTTCTATAAAAACACAAATAGGTATTTTGGATTATTTTATAATCCTCCTTCAACTACTATTTACCGTGATATGTTCAAATTATTCCAATTCATATAAATGAACCATTTCCGGAATTTCAATATGCTTCTAGCATCCTAAATCCTTTTAAGGATTTTAATATAAACTTTACTATATAGTGGTTCATAAAAGGTTGTAAAATAACCATTAAACGCAAGTTAAATCTTTTATGATTTGTCAAAAGAATATATCTAAAGGTTATTGCATCCACCACAAAAGAATATTATATCTTTTCATAATCAATGTTAGTACTTAGCGAAAAACTTCATATTTTTGTTCTGTTTTTGCAAAACTACTTCATTTGCACCCTCACTGGCTTTATACATTTAGATATTTGGACTACTGGTCCAAAAACTCCACGAATTTAATTGTACTTGAGTTGCGTCTTTCTATTTTGATCAATTTATTCCATATATATATATATATGTATATATATATATTTCTCAATAGATTTATTCAAGATCTTCCTTTTATTTCATTATTTCAATAATAATATTGCATGCAAAATCATTGTTGACAACTTTTATTCTTCGGTTTGACATTTTCTCGAATTGACATAACTTATTGAGATCATTTATTCTCATTATTTTAATATTCAGTTTCAGGTACCTAAATCTCTTCCGGTGTTTTACTTATTAGTTATGTATTGGGTGTCTTCTAGAGCACTCGCCTCCACTATATGACCATTTAGAAGAATTTTTATCTTTGGAGCCGATCAATCAATTATTTATTCTAACTGATTATCCTACTGAGACTTTGATTCAAATTAAAATATTAGGTGGTATATAACAACTCGTTATTCTCATTAAGTTTTTAAATATATCTAACAGTTAACTTGTAATGAGTTATCCTTATTGAACTTCTAGTTCAAATTACTCTCCCCCTAACTAATTAAAAGTTCTTATTTCTCTCTCCCTAATGTCGGGAAGACTATCAAATCAAAATTTTAATCACAATTCATGTTATAATTTAATCTCCAAGACATTCAAAACATAATACAAATAGACATATAATTAATATATATTCCCAACTTTCCTTTGAGGATTCACTCTTCTTTGTGCATTGTGGTGGAGCAATTGGAACATATACGCACATACAAAAATTCAAAGATGAGAAATATTTAGCTCTTAATCAAAAACCAAAAGTAATAGAGAGTATTTATAACTTATTGGCTTGATGCGTACAACATGTAAATCAACATAATCTCATATTAAAATAGGAAGTTTAGTTCTCATAAGTAATGGTTTAGACATTAATCAGAGGCGCTCAATCAATAATTTCTCTAAACCATTATGCGCATAAATAACAAACTTTTACAAAAAAAATTCAAACTCAATCAATAAAAGATTGAGATATAAACTCGTCAGCTTTACACTATAGGAAATTAAGGTTTTAGCGGCGTTTTTAGTGGCGTTTAGATGAAAAATGCCGCAAATATTATACATTAGTGGCGCTAATGGAAAAATGCCGCAATAGGTAAAGTAGTAGCGGCATTTATGAGAAAAACGCCGCAAAAGGTCAAGCAGTAGTGGCGTTTATGAGGAAAACGCCGCAAAAAGTCAAGCAGTAGCGGCATTTATGAGAAAAATGCTGCAAAAGGTAAGCAATAGCGGCGTTTTAATCATTTTATTTTAAACAAAACGGCGTCATTTTGCTTTGTTTAGTTTTATCCCCAAATCATATCCACGAAATCCCTTATGTTTTTCCCCTAAAAATTTCCCCGAATCCCTTAATTTTTTCCCCAAATCAAAACTCCCCAAATCCCTTAGATTTTCCCCGACCGTCTACTTCATCGCCGTCGACTGTCCCCTATACTGCATCGCCGTTGACACTCCTCTGTCACATCGCCGTCAACACTCCTCTGTCGCATTGCCGTCAACACTCCTTTGCCGCATGACCGTCGACACTCCTTTGCTGCATCGCTGTGTAAGTTTTTCTGTTTAGTTTGTTTGTTAATTTATTCTCATCTTTCAAATTTTAACCCACAGCAACTCATAAACATCTGTTCTGTATAAACAACCCATAAACAATTTTTTCCCGAAACAGCAACCTCATCTGGTAATTTTTCATTTTATTTTATTATTTTTATATCTATTTTTTAAAAATTTCAGATAATTTTCTTTGTTCTGTCTTTTTATACCCAGAAACAAATTTGCCCTGAAATATCTATTTTTGGGTTAATTTTTATTATTTTTGGGGTTATATCATTAACATTTCTTTTCTTTTCCTTTGTTCTGTCTTTTTAGAATTGAAATCTTTTAATTTTTCATGCATTCTACTAGATATTGAGGAACGGATTGGTATATGGATTAATTTGCAGTAAACTATTATAGGAAGATTTTAGTTTCTGTTTGTTTTATACAATCAATTTGGTTAGTATACTATTTTATGCATTGGTATATGACCGTTAGATATCGGTTGAAAAGTGTATAACATTTCATAGCTTACATGTAGCTTTGATTTTCATTTGATGGATTCTTTTGGTTCATTGAAAAGTTTGGCTAGCACATAGTCTAGACTTATGTGGTGTTTGATTTGCAAAATTTTTATGACTGCACATAGTCTAGACTTAATCCAAGACCTCACCTTAACCCCACTTTACCATTCTTTTCGTCTAGAAATTAAAAGCTAGACTTTCTCTGCTTATTCAACCGTTACTTAGTGCTTTGATTACTTATATCGTATGGTTACCCTTTTGTTTTTGTTTTTTTTTTCTCTTTTTAGGCTATTACTTGTATGGTTTACTTGATCATTGTTACTAATTTACCAAATTATCAGCAGCATCCAGTGGAAAGATTATGAATGTCAATCACTGCATGTGCTTCATCCTAACCAATTCTAAGTGCTGCAATTACTGCATGTGCTTCAAGCCAACCCCAATCACTAAGGTTACTTTTGGGTTCAAGAAACAAATGTTTTGGGTTCAAGCCAACCCCAATTATTGCATGTGCATTAAAAATTTTTTAGTTAAATTATTGGGAAGAAAGAGGATAAAAAAATTGATAATAATCAGAACAGCTGAAGTTGAACTAATAGTAAGTAGCTAAGCATGAATGAACAGGCAATCCAAGAATTAAGAAATACTTTTGATATTATTATGATGACTTTGATATTAAAAATTTTTTAGCAGGAAGAAAAAATATGAAAAATTGCCTAAACAGGAATGAAATCACTTATATTATAGGACATGTGATCCCTGAATTTTTCCTACTGCTTTTCCCATGCACATTTTTTCATTATGGTATGTTTACTTAATTTATGCATTTGTTCATTTTTCTAATTATGTACATATTACTGAAATTTTAGTTTTTTAATATTATTACAGAAAAGGTTATTTCAAATCAATGTTGTTTACTAAATTAATTAATTAATAATTAAACTTCTCCATATTAATTATGAAAAGAAAAAAGAATTTCCGTTAATTTGTGTTTATTCGATTGAAAATAATTTTAAATAAATTTACTAAATAATGAAAAAATACTATAATAGAATCGTTAAATATTAGTTTTGTAAAATTATTTTCCTAAAACTTTACACCAAACAAACAAAAGTTGAATTACCAACATGGTTTAAATTTTTTTGTATTAAAGGTCCATTGATTCTAGTGGACTTGAAACCCAGAATCAGTTCTATTATTCACTTCCTTTTAAGCTATACCCTAGATCATTTGGTTGGATTGTTAGGGTTTAAAACTTTATTAATAAAGGTAAATTATAAAAATGATCACTCAATTATGCTCACGTTCATCTTTTGGTTACTTAACTTTACAATTTTTCAATTTAGGTACTATTCTATTTTGATCCCCGCTGTTAAATTGATAATAGTAAGCATTTTTGTAATTGGTATGATAATATATTTAGTCCTCAATACTTATATATTCTATCGATTTGATCCTAATTTTAAATAATTCAATAAATTTAACTCTTTACATTTAAAGTTAATGATTATCATAACTTACATAAACATTTAAACATTTAAACATTTAAAGTTAATGATTATCGAACTTACATAAACATTTAAAGAATTAAAAATGTAATTTCTAACATTTAGAGAATATAAAAATATATATCATATCATAACTTACATAAAAATTTGGATCATAATATATAAAAATCATAGAAATTAGGGCAACACTATTGTTTTTCCCTACTCTTAATTATTCTTATAAATAAACAACTTACCTGAATTAGTTTACACCCATTAAAATACAATGCATTAAATCTTCAAGGTAAATTTTTTATAGCGAATTTGGAGTATACAAACGTAAAATGTTGTCACTAATATATATTTTTTGATTTGAAGACCGTAATTTATTGTCAACTTTAGACTTCAAGAACTACGAAATGGAGAAAAGTTGGATGGATTTTTCAAGGGTAAGTAACGACTATCGAAATGGAGTACAAACTTTTTAAATTTTGCATTTCAAAATGCAAGCCAAGAGAATATGGTTCTTTGCCCGTGTAAGAAATGTGACAACATCAATTGGTATTTTTGTGAAGTTCTCTACGAACATCTAATTCTTGATGGCTTTTTTCGGGGGTATAAAAAATGGATTTTCCATGGAGAGTGTACACCTCTTAGAACCTCTTCAATGATTAATCCAACTTATCCTCATAATGCTTACCATTAGTTTGTTAGAGAAGATGACATGGAAGGTATGTTACGGGATGCATTTAATATGCACAGTCATGATTTGCAACCGTTTCCACCTGAAATTATTGCATCCGATGATTGTGATATTGGTGGAAATGCTTTTAGCAAAACGATAAGAAGTGCACTTGATGAAGAGCCAAATGTATGTCAAAAAAGGTGACGTTTTGTATAATTGAACTATCTAATATAATAAAAGCTATTTGTGGCAAAGTTTTGATTGTTGAAGAACTTGAGAAAGTACAAGATCGAGCCGCCTTGACTTTATGCAACTTGGAGAAGATCTTTCCACCTTCGTTCTTCATTATTATGGTGCACTTGCTAATCCATCTCCCTCATGAAGCAAAACTTGGTGGACTGATTTTCTATCGATGGATGTATCCTATAGAGAGGTGCTAATTTATTTGCAAAGTTTTCATTCATTCATGAATATACCTTTAATTATAACTTTTTATTATGTTGTATATCGTGTTTAGGTTCCTATACAAATTGAAGTCTTATTGTCATAATAAGCGTTATCTAGAAGGATCAATTGCTGAAGGTTACTTGGTAGAGGAGTGTATGACTTTTTGCTCTAGATATTTAGAAGATGTTGAAACAAGACTAAATTGACCAAGTAGAAATGCTGGGCTCACTAATCATAACTTATCCGAAACTTATCTATTTCAAAGTTATGGGCAACCAATCGGTAAAGTTGAAATTACACACTTAGATGATAGATCTTGGGTACAAGCACATCAGTATGTTCTTTTTCACCACGATTCAATTGACCCATTACACAAGTAACTTTTAGAATTTGATAAATATTCATCTTTTGAATTTGTTTATCTTCTAACCAAGTAATCCATTTTTTAACATAGTGAGTACAAACAAGTCTTGAGATCTCATTCACGCTCCCAAAGATTACAACAGTTAGAGATTCATAAGTTATTCACAGAATCTTTTCATAAATGGTTAGGGAAAATGGTATGCAACTAAAGCTTTCATTGAAAAATAATAATGTTTTCGTATAACATTTATAATTAATCAATTTACTTTCAATTCAATAGGTTTGGAGTGGAAAGGACGTCAATGACAAAGTTAAATGGCTTTCCCAAGGTTCAAATAAAGTAGTAAAAAGATATATTGCCTTACTCATTAATGGATTCAAGTTTCATACAAAATCTCGTGAAAGATTGAGGACTTAAAATTGTGGAATAATTGTTAATTCTTCAATTACAAGTTATGCTAGTGCTAGGGATAGTAATTCTATTGAGGGAAATGTGGAGTATTGTGGACTTCTTACGGACATTATTGAGTTGGATTACTATGGCAAATGGAAGGTTGTATTATTTCAATGTGATTGGGCTGATATTAATACTGCTCGTGGAATTAAAAAAGATCAATTTGGTTTTACAATGGTGAACTTCTCTCGATTAATTCACACTAGACAACAATTGATAGACGAACCGTATATATTTTATTCTCAAGTCAAACAAGTTTTTTACTTAAAAGATCCAACTGATGAGTGTTGGTACGTTGTACTCCGTAACACCCCTATAGACTTGTTTGCCATGAGCAACAGAAGTAGAGATGACATCGACGAAAGATCAGAAACTTTGCCGTTTCCAGAACAAAACTTAAATGAAACTATCCTAGTACTAGTACACAATTTCAATGGGTTCGCCAGGATATGGATGAAAATATTTACGAATCATGATGTAGTAAGATTTTACGATTATTTAATTATATGTAATATTATAATTTAAATCTTAATCTTGTTAAATATTTCAACTATTTTATATGTACTATTATTTTTGTAATTAGTTACTAATATTTCAACTATTTTATGTGTATTGCAGATAATATGCCTAGAAGAAGATTGTGAGATCTAAGTATTATTCAAAATCCTCCAAATTCAGAAGAAACAAATAATGAACAATAGACTACTATTGGATTTTCGAATGTTCTGAATATAGCTTACGAACATGCAGAAATTCAAAGTAATGTTAACATTAATTTACATGCATGTTGACTTTTATTATTGATTTTTGTTTCAAATTCTTATATTATCATATACCATTTTTTTAGATGAAAGTGGTGGGAGGCATAAAACTCGAGGACGTACGCTATTAAAAGATTTATACGATCTAAATTCTGTCGAGCGTGTCAAAGTAGCTAGAAATAGTCATGGTGAGCCTATTGGATTAGAAGCTCAACTTTTAGCAAGATACTTGGGCATTATAGCACGAAATGCCAATCTGTTGCCAATCAACTATGAGTCATGGCATCATATGCCGGATAGTAACAAAAATCAAGCTCTCGATAATATTAAGGTCATAACATGAATGTAATTTATAATACTTTGGTTTAAGTTTCATTTATATTTACTTTCTAAACCTATGTTATTTGTAAGAGAGATTTGCTTTAGAGGTCTCGGATAATTATGTGAAGAAGGCATTAGGAACGAAATGGAGAGACCATAAAAGTACTTTAAAGAAGGAATATTTTAAGAAAAATATAAGCCTCGAAGAGAAATTGCGAAATGTCCCCCGGGAATGTTGAGGTACCAATGGAAGATGCAGTTAGATTTTGGAATTTAAAGAAAGGAGAAATATTATGTACTTCCAAACTCTTATAATTATTTTGGTTTATAGTATTTACTATTTACGTAATAATAATTTCATAATGTAGGATCATGGGCGAGTTGGAACTACAAGTAGGCAAAAACAAAAATTCACGCACACAGTTGGGTCGAAAAGTTTTGCTTGTGTAGCTGATAACGAGGTATTTTGAATTTATTAATTGTGCCAAATATTAATTACTTTCTACTAAATAATATTTTTCCGACTATATTGTAGGAACTGTCTTCTGGTAAAAAAGTTGGACGCCTTCAGCTTTTTGAAATTACACATTGAAAGAAAGATGGATCTCCTATGACTACTGAAGCTACAAAAATTATGGAATATTTACTTAATAAAATTTGAATTATTTTAAATATTTATCATGTTTAATTATAATGATTTAATTCATCGTTTGCAATGCAAATAATGCTAAGTTATGTTGCATTTGTTTGATTATATATTTCGTTTCTAACTCATTGATTGATAAATTAGGAGAAACTAAATGATAAAAGCTATCGCTTCAAGTGATAGTTCTATTAATTTGGACGATATTGATAAATGAATTATTACTGAAGTTTTGAGTCCTAAAATGTATAGTCGGGTTCAATTTCAAGGATCTTTTGTTAACCCAACCCAATAATTTGGATCCAACTCACAGCAATACATGCCTTCGATGAATCAGGCTCAAGCTGAAGTTTAGAGGTTAAGAGACAAGATGTCTCAGATCCAAGTGAGCACAGTTGAGCAAATTTCTCAACTTAAAGCGGATGCGACATCGAGAGAGGTAGAGGCTTAAAGAAAATATGATGAATTCTAGCTACAACTTAAAGCGGAGGCAGTAGTGAGGGAAGCAAAGTCAACAAGAAAATATGACGAACTCTAGCTATAGATTCAGAATATGATGAAAATGTTTCAGCAGTCGCAGAATTCGCCATCTTAGATTTTTGTTTTCTTATTGTGAGAATATCTTAATAATATAACTTTTGAATATAATATATTTTGTTATTTCATTTATTAATTTAGATCATATACATATATTTTTTTCATGATAGTATCATTTAGATTTAAAGTTTTTGGTTGAATTCGATGTTACAAGAAATTATGTTGAAAATTCAAGTTCTATATGAATTAAAATGGTTTGGTAAAATCTACTAAAGTTGGTGGCACTTTTCCCGCAAATGCCGCTAAAGAACATGACCTTTAGCGGCATTTTTATGAGAAGCAATGCTAAAGGTCATGTTCTATAGTGGCATTTTTCCACATCAACGTTGCAAAATTTAGTGGCATCAAATTATTTTTGCAGCGCTTAAAGGCCAAAAAAAATATCGCTAAAAACATGTTTTACTGTAGTGTTAGCAATATGAATTGTCTTAATTGCATAATTGGAAATTAATTATTTAAACAAGTAATCTTGCAAACGACAGGTTGCAAGTTGATAACACATACGTGATTATTTTGTAGATGCATCTACCAAAATCATATAATATCAAAACTATCCACATGGTGGATGAATGGGCCTATATTCATTTCAGAAATGCAAGACATTAAATCTCAACTTTAGCTAGTGAGTTTTTAAGAATCAATTTTCATTGAGAACAAGCAAAAAATGGGAATTTTTTAAATTAAAGAATCTTTTGATTCTTTAATGAATGTCCATATGAATTCTCAATTAATTTTCGCATCATATATGATCCAAAATGGTCTAACTGGTCACGCCAAGTAGTAAATGCATTTGTACCAATAAACTTTTGGTTTACTTTAACATGCATTTCAATTGTACTAATAATGTCAATATAAATTGTGACAAATTGAAATTTTTACTGTCATTCCTTTTACTTTGTATCCACATATAAATGCTATTGTGACATTTACTACTAGAAATGTCTAAATCAATGTGAAGCCTAAATCACTATTTTCCAGGTGTACAACATGTACATAACCAATGACTTTTCATACATAAGTTTTCTCTCTTGCAGGTTCTCATCAGTAATATTTTTCCACGTAATTTTAATTGAGAACTTATTCTGAATACTGTAGAGTTATACTCACAATTTTAAAAAAAAAACTTGCAACTTTAGGTGCATCCAACCATAACAAGCTTTAGATAGATTTACCATATTTTATTGCTCGTAAGTAGATCTTTCACAGTCAAATATTTTGATTTCAATCCCTTAATGGGGATGATGACAAAAGAAGGTCACAAAGATAGCCACAGTCAATACAATTTAATAACAAGGGTAATCAATAACTCAATCCTCCTTTTTTTTCATCCTTTCAAATTAGGTATTGATAGAAATAGTGATTCATGTGAAATATAATATTTTCTTCATTCACAATCTCAATATGATATCCATTATAATGAATAGCTTTTAAAACCAATGGATTAACCATCACAATATATTAATATATTAACTCTTTTGGAAGTTTTGACTAATTTTATACTACCAAATATTGGAATAATATTGGTTTATATTTTCTTTTACGTTCACTTCGGGGGATGCGATAGATTTACTATGATGAACTTATAAACGTCCCAAAAAATTTTTTATTTCATAATCACCATCGTAAACATGCGTGGATTCCAAATCAAAATCTATCTATTCATGTTGTCGTGATTAGTCTCCAATTATAATAAATATGATATAATAAACAAATCATAATAAAATATACCTGAAAATTTTTAACATCATTGTCATCACCCTGGCTATTATCACGAGTACTGAGTGGTTAAAAGCTCTAATGATTACCCATAATGCGCAAGCCTCAATTGAAATAGCAGCAACTCTAGGAGGCAATTGACAATAGTAAATTTTGGGATATTTTTGTGACTGATGGAGAAAAACAATTAAAAGAGAATCGTGTTAATAACGTGTTATAAAATAAACAGACAAAGAACAAAGAAAATGGGAGAGCAAAAGAGAGAGCGTATTTTATTGATCAATTAGAATAATTACAAAGTTTCTCCAAAGTCTCTATTTATAAGTATAAGAAGTATAAATGAAGTAGAGATCTACTTCTAATAACTATTAGAATCTAAAGTACATCAAAACTTATCTTGACCTTGATGGGCATCCACTTAATAAGATATTCATAACAATTTTAAATTTTTAAATTAATTAAATTTATTTAATTATGATTTTTTGGAAAAAATTATATTGGAGTCAATTTAAATTTTTACATTCATCAAGTATATTATTTTAAATGATTTTATCAAATATAAAACTTTTATTAAACAAATTTAAATATTTCTACAAAATTTCCAAATGTTTATTTAATGGAAATTCATCTTTTATTTTCTTTCTACAAAGCATAAAAAAGAAAAGGTCGAAAAAGATAAGACTTTCCTTTTATTTATTTTAGTGGTTTTGTCAAGAGATTATTAGCTATTAAAATTTATAACTGAATCATTTAATTTAATTGAGTTAATTTAGTATTATTTTAAATATAATTATAATATATATAACAAATACATATTACTTTTTAATTATTTTATATAAATTAATTAACCAAATTATCCAATCGAACCAATAAATATTAAGACAATTCGATTAAGACCATGAAGGTCGATATGTTCATGTTAGGACCATGACTATTGAGTAATTTTTGTTCATGACCTAATCATTATTGGACTTGGTCAGACACAAAATAAGACAATATGTCTATTTTTATGTATTGGCCTTTTTGATATAGGCCTTACTTTAAAACAAATGGGTTTCATGAAATACATCATTCTTGCTATCAAAAGGAACGGTGCGTGAAGAGTTTGAAGTAGAATTCGACTTGGATTAAAGAGAGAACCCTTTTCTCTCGTTAATTCGTTGCCAATGACTAGTTTCAAGGAAGGAGTTTTTGATTGGCTTAAGACACTATTGATTGATTATGAAGCACACAGGAAGTCAATTGTTCCATTTCTTGGTATTTGGTATTTATTGTCATTGCCTAGGATTCCTATACATAGGTAGTACTTTGTACATTTGAGGTATTTGTTTTATTATTGTGTAGAGAGTTGTGAATTGATATTCTAGCTAATTGTTCTATTTCTTTTCACACTCAGTCTTAGGAATTAATTGTGAGTGAATTAAACCTTTGTAAGTGATGTTTGGGTAAGTGGTTGTAACTAGTTGGGACTTGTTATTGTCGATACAAATACATCTTGTTGAAGGGTAGTTTGGGCTTACACCAATAAGTGGTTGAATTAATTGAGGAATAAGAGACCATTCACTGAGCAAGGCTCCGCAGAGTAGGATTATTTTCGAAATATGCAAGGATTATTTTCGAAATATGCAAACAAACAAATGTGTGTATATCTCTTCCTACTTTTGTTATTTTTTTCTATTTTATTTTCTATTCAATTATGTGAATGAACTCGCTATTAAACATTCAAGTGATATTCGTAGCAAACTAACGAGGTTTTTCAAGTGGTATTGGAACGATCTTTAAAATTTGTTTAGAGACGATCTTAAACATTGTTTGTTGTCATGGAAACTATGAGAGAAGGAAGCTCTATCATTCGAGCACCTCTTCTAGTTAACTCCTCAAACTATGCCTATTGGAAAGCCTGGATGAGAGCTTTTATTATGTCAATTGATGAATAAGCTTAGGAAGCAATCGAGGAAGGATGGAGAAAGCTCGAGGTAACAAGAACTAATGGTGCAAGCAAACCAAAAGAAAAGAATTATTATACTTTTAAAAAAAAGAAGGTAGCTCAGGCAAACTCAAAAGCTCTCTATGTGATTTTTAATAGTGTCGACTTGGACCAATTCAAGATGATCTAAACATGTGAAACTGCTAAGAAGGCATGACCATCTTACAAAATCAACATGAAGGGAATGCTTCTATCAAGATGTCAAAACTCTAAATTTTGACTACCAGGTTTGAGAATTTAAACATGGATGAAGATGAAACTATTTTTTTATTTTTATACAAGCTTATGTGACATATCTAATGAAGTTATTTGTCTTAATAAACGGTTTTTTAAGGTGAAACTTGTCAAGAAATTTTTTTGGTCTCTTATAGAAAAATTTGTTATCAAAGCCATTATAGTTGAAGAAGCTAAGGCTATCACCACCCTTAGGTTAGATAAGTTGATTGATTCATTCAAGACCTTTGAACTGAATCTTGTGGAAGAGAAGCATGACATAATAAACATGCGTGGATTTCAAATCAAAATCTATCTATTCATGTTGTCGTGATTAGTCTCCAATTATAATAAACATGATATAATAAACAAATCATAGTAAAATATACCTAAAGATTTTTAACATCATTGTCATCACCCTGGCTATTATCACGAGTACTGAGTGGTTAAAAGCTCTAATGATTACCCATAATGCGCAAGCTTCAATTGAAATAGAAGCAACTCTAGGAGGCAATTGACAATAGTAAATTTTGGGATATTTTTGTGACTGATGGAGAAAAACAATTAAAAGAGAATCGTGTTAATAACGTGTTATAAAATAAACAGACAAAGAACAAAGAACAAAGAAAATGGGAGAGCAAAAGAGAAAGCGTATTTTATTGATCAATTAGAATATTTACAAAATTTCTCCAAAGTCTCTATTTATAAGTATAAGAAGTATAAATGAAGTAGAGATCTACTTCTAATAACTATTAGAATTTAAAGTACATCAAAACTTATCTTGACCTTGATGGACATCCACTTAATAAGATATTTATAACAATTTTAAATTTTTAATTAATTAAATTTATTTAATTATGATTTTTTGGAAAAAACTGTATGGGAGTCAATTTAAATTTTTACATTCATCAAATATATTATTTTAAATGATTTTATCAAATATATAAAACTTTTATTAAACAAATTTAAATATTTCTACAAAATATATTTAAATATATTTAAATATATTTAAATATTTCAAAATGTTTATTTAATGGAAATTCATCTTTTATTTTTCTTTCTACAAAGCATAAAAAAGAAAAGGTCGAAAAAGATAAGACTTTCCTTTTATTTATTTTAGTGGTTTTGTCGGTAGATTATTAGCTATTAAAATTTATAACTGAATCATTTAATTTAATTGAGTTAATTTATTATTATTTTAAATATAATTATAATATATATAACAAATACATATTACTTTTTAATTATTTTATATAAATTAATTAACCAAATTATCCAGTCGAACCAATAAATATTAAGACAATTCGATTAAGACCATGAAGGTCGATATGTTCATGTTAGGACAACGACTATTGAGTAATGTTTGTTCAGTGACCTAACCATTAATGGACTTGGTCAGACACAATATAAGACACTACGTCTATTTTTATGTATTGGCCTTACTTTTAAAACAAATGGGTTTCATGAAATACATCATTCTTGCAATCAAAAGGAACGGTGCGTGAAGACTTTGAAGTAGAATTCGACTTGGATTAAAGAGAGAACCCTTTTCTCTCGTTAATTCGTCGCCAATGACTAGTTTCAAGGAAGGATTTTTTGATTGGCTTAAGACTCTATTGATTGATTATGAAGCACACAGGAAGTCAATTGTTCTATTTCTTGGTATTTGGTATTTATTTTCATTGCCTAGGATTCCTATACATAGGTAGTACTTTGTACATTTGAGGTATTTGTTTTATTATTGTGTAGAGAGTTGTGAATTGATATTCTAGCTAATTGTGTGGTTGTAACTAGTTGGGACTAGTTATTGTCGATGCAAATACATCTTGTTGAAGGGTAGTTTGGGCTTACACCGATAAGTGGTTGAATCAATTGAGGAATAAGAGACCATTCACTGAGCAAGGCTCCGCAGAGTAGGATTATTTTTGAAATATGCAAACAAACAAATATGTGTATATCTCTTCCTACTTTTGTTATTTTTTTCTATTTTATTATCTATTCAATTATGTGAATGAACTCGCTATTAAACATTCAAGTGATATTCGTAGCAAACTAACGTGGTTTTTCAAGTGGTATTGGAGCGATCTTTAAAATTTGTTTAGAAACGAACTTAAACATTGTTTGTTGTCATGGAAGTTATGAGAGAAGGAAGCTCTATCACTCGATCACCTCTTCTAGTTGACTCCTCAAACTATGCCTATTGGAAAGCCTGGATGAGAGCTTTTATTATGTCAATTGATGAATCAGCTTAGGAAGCAATCGAGGAAGGATGGAGAAAGCTCGAGGTAACAAGAACTAATGGTGCAACCAAACCAAAAGAAAAGAATTATTTTACTCTTAAAAAAAAGAAGGTAGCTCAGGCAAACTCAAAAGCTCTCTATGTGATTTTTAATGGAGTCGACTTGGACCAATTCAAGATGATCTCAACATGTGAAACTGCTAAGAAGGCATGACCATCTTACAAAATCAACATGAAGGGAATGCTTCTATCAAGATGTCAAAACTCTAAATTTTGACTACCAGGTTTGAGAATTTAAAAATGGATGAAGAAGAAACTATTTTTTATTTTTATACAAGCTTATGTGACATATCTAATGAAGTTATTTGTCTTAATGTACGATTTTTTAAGGTGAAACTTGTCAAGAAATTTCTTTCATCTCTTATAGAACAATTTGTTATCAAAGCCGTTGTAGTTGAAGAAGCTAAGGATATCACCACCCTTAGGTTAGATAAGTTGATTGATTCATTCAGGACCTTTGAACTAATTCTTAAGGAAGAGAAGCATGACAAGTTAAAAGGTGAAAAGAATTTTGGTTTGCTATCGATGAAATTAGAGAACAAATTGCTTTGCTAACCAAGAACTTTAATAAAGCTTAAAAAAGGTTCTCGAGAAAGAAATTTGCAAAAGAAAACAGTGCTAGTAGGTCCAATAGAAAATTTTAACAAAAAGAAGACAATGTTTTGAACAAAAAGAGGGAGATTTAATGTTTCAATGCAAAGGATATGGTCACATTCAATCCAAATGTGCTAGCACCAAAAAGAAAAAAAAGTCTCTAGTGGTTACATGGAGTGATGAAGAAGATGAGAGTAAGTAATCAAACTTAGATGAGGAATTAAATAATTATGTGGCCTTCACTGTTTCTATTCAGCCATTTATTTAGACAAAAAATAGATAGTTTGTGAATTCATTGAAAAAGTTGAATGTGACATTGGAACTCTTGAGAAATCATATCTTCAAATGGTAAAAAAAATTGGATATAATGTCCCAAATGAATGATGATCTGAGAGATGAAATGGTTACACTAAAAAAGAAAATAAGAGCTCAAAGTGGAAGTTCAAGAAAAGGAAGAAGCCTTGAAAGTCTCAGAGAATGAACTTGCTGAGGCTAAAGCTGTACTTAAAAATTTAGTGAACAAAGTATAAAACTTGATTAATTCCTTATTGTTGGAAGAGTTGAATCAGATTATAGGGGTCTTGAATATCCTTTGAAAGTAAGCTAATTGACTTTCAGAATCAATTAGTTAAAGCTAATGAGTTACCTCTTGTAAAAACACAAGAAAGAACAAAAGATCCGCTTGGTATTACTGTAGAACAGTTGGTCACATTAGGCTATAGTGCTATAAACTTCAAAATAATTTATGGAAGTTGAAGACTGGAGTAGTGAATATTCAGAAAGCTGTGCAAACAGCTAAGCAAACATAGCAGAAAAAGAAACAGACTAGTATGAAACAAGTGTGAGTCAAGAAAAGAGATAAGTGTCTATTAGTGGCTACTTCTTTAAAGGTTGCTACTAAAGAGAAATGGTACTTTGATAGTGGATGCTTGCGAGATATGACTGGAAAAAAGGTCTACTTAAAGAACATTGTTCAATGTGATGCAAGAAAAGTCACATTTTGAGATGGTCATAAAGGAAAAATCATTGGTAAGAGATGCATAGATGTGGAGGGACTACAGAAACTAAAAATGTTCACTTATCACTTAAAAACCATTTGTATACCTAAACTAATCCCTGTGGAGACGATCTAACTTATCACTTTATTACTTAATCCGACGTGTATACTTGCACAATTCACATATCATTTTACACACGAAAAGTTTTTGGAACCGTTGTCGCGGATCGACAATTTGGAGTAATTTGGTTTAGTTATTTTACTTAATTTTGTTAGTTTTATTTAACTTAGTTTAATTTAATTTCTATAGGTTTTCCAGCAATGTATGAGAAGAGGCATTCTTGCTAATAAACAATATCCTTTTGACCCAGAGATCGAAAGAACTTTACGAAAAAGGTGGAAAGAACTGCGAAAAATGGCTAGGAACGAGAATGATCCTGGTCTCAATGATAATCCGAATGATGAAGATGCTAATCCTCTTGTTCGCAATGTGATACCTGGTATGAATGATAATTTGAATTGTCAGGGTGCTAATCATCATGTTCGTTGGGTGATAGATGACCAAGATAGGTCAATCCAAGAGCATGTTGTGCCAATTTTGGATGACCTAAATCCAGGGATAATCAGACCACAAATATAGGCTCAGCAGTTTGAGCTGAAACCGATAATGTTTCAGATGTTAGAAACTGTAGGACAGTTTGAAGGACTGTCCACTAAAGATCCAAGACTACATTTATGAATTTTTCAAGAGGTTTGAGACGCATTTAGACAACATTGTGTTCATGAAGATGCACTACGACTTAAACTTTTCCCGTATTCATTAGGAGATCGTGCCAGAGCATGGCTCAATACTTTGTCGTTAGGAACAAACGCAACATGGAATTATCTATGGCAAAGATTTTTGCTATGGTATAATCCACCAAATATGAATGCCAATTTTAGAAATGACATCACATATTTTCAAAAATTAGAGGATGAAACACTATATGAAGCTTGGGAATGATTTAAAGAGTTAATTCCAAAATTTCTGATGCATGGATTTCAACACTAGACTCAGATGGAGATTTTTTACAACGTGTTGAATGCACATGCAAGGATGGTAGTTGACACTTCTGCCAATGATACTTTGTTGGATAAATCTTACAATGAAGCATATGAGATATTGGAACGGATTGCCAACATTGATTATTAATATCCTACCACGCGAATTGGGACTGGTAGAAGAGCTGCTTGCGCCATGGACCTTGATGCAATCACTTCATTAACTGCTCGGGTATCATATTTAAATAATATGATTAAGACAATGAAGAGACCAACTACAGTTCAAAAGATGAAATCAGTCGAGCTAGCATGTGTTTATTATGGTAAAGACCATGTATTTGATGAATACCCATTAAATCCAGCATCTGTGTGCTACATGGGTAATTTCAATTGGAATAATAATCCATATTTCAACACCTATAATCTAGGGTGGAAGCAACATCCAAACTTTGGTTGGAAAATCACGGTACGAGGAATTTTAACAATGCTGCAAGACAGAATGCCATCAGTGCACCACTTGTTATTAATCAACCTATGTCGAGGCAAAATGTCTTACAGGTTCAGTCATTATCATCATCACCATCTATCGAAGACTTGTTGAATGAATTTATGGCCAAGAATGATGTCGTAATTGAGAGTCAAACTACATCCCTATGTGCTCTTGAGAATCAAGTGGGGCGGATAGCAAATGATTTAAATTCGAGGCCACAAAGAGCATTGCCAAGCGATACCGAGAATTTGAGAACACAAGGAATGGAGCAGTGCAAAGCTATCACTCTCAGAAGTGGGACTCATCTGGATGATGTTGTTCAAGATACCACGATAGAGGAGGACGCGAGACTCAACCATGAAAAGAACTCAGAACTGTCTGAAAAGTACACTGCAATTAAAAAGGTAAAACAACAGCCTGTCACAGGAAAATTAGATCATTTTACTGGTAGAAATGTCATAGAAAAACAATATTAGCAACCTAAAGGAAAACCACCTGTACCATTTTCTCAGCAATACCGCAATTGTAAACAAGAGGCCCAGTTCAAAAGATTTTTGGAAGTCTTGAAGCAACTCCATATCAACATATCACTAGTTGAAGCTTCAGAGCAAATGCCTAATTATGTGAAATTTATGAAAGATATATTGTCGAAAAAGCATAGATTGGGAGAATTTGATACTGTTTCTCTTACTGATGGGTGCACAACAATGTTGATGAATAAATTACCTCCAAAGTTAAAGGACCCACGAAGTTTCACTATCCCATGTTTAATTGGAAATGATTATGTTGGTAAGGTGTTATATGATTTAGGAGAAAATATAAATCCAATGCCTCTATTTATTTTCAGGGTGCTGAGAATTGGGAAGGCAAGACCTACAACAACTAGCTGATCGGTCTTATGCAGACGTATTGGTAAGAGTAGATAAGTTTATTTTTCCAAAAAAATTCATTATTTTAGAATGTGAAGCTGACAAAAATGTATCGATTATCCTTGGAATACCTTTTCTTGCTACAGGTATAACTTTAATCAATGTGCAGAAAGGTGAACTGACCATGAGGATGAATGATCAACATGTCATGTTCAATGTATTTAATGCGCTAGAATGTGCTGACTAGGATGAAGAATGTCGTGCCATTGACTTGATAGAAACAATAGTGGAGGAAGAGTTCATGAGATTTTGCCACAACAATTCTGATAGTGGTGAAGATTCATTTGAGCGGAGACCCTTGTGCACTTTGCTAGAGCAAAATAGACCTTTCAATTTTGATGAACAATGCTTGGTAGCTCATGTATATCAGCACGAAGCTATTGACGTTATGGACATGAAAACAAGGGACACATTTAAAGTTAATGGAAAAAGCTTGAAATAGTACTGGGGTGCTCATGTAGAGTGAGACAAACAGTTAATTGATCTTCGAGATGTTTAACTTCAACATCTAGAAAATTCCTTTTATTTTTATTTCCTTTTTCGATTTAAATTTCTCATAGTAATTTCATTTCCTTTGTTTAATAAACTACAAGAGGGGAAGGGGTTGATGACGTAGAGCCCGTTGAGACGAATCCTACAAATGAATAAAATACACCCAAAGCTCCAAAGGAAGAACCAGAGAAAACAAAGTTTGTCAGCGTTGAGACTGATAGTGAGGACGAGCTGAACCCCTTATTAAAAAGAAAATAAAAAAGGCATAATAAAGGGATATGTATGTATTTGAGTATGTATAAGACCAGATGAAAAAAGAAGAAGAGAAATTGAGTTAGTTAAAAAATGGACTAAGTAAATTAGGAGGTACTTGCTATAGTGAAAATTACATGAATACTTAAGGATTTCTCTTTCTTTTAGGGAAATATTTTCTACACTGCCTTTGCTAAATAAGCTTATGACACTTGATCGAATTTTTAGACATAGAAGATTGCTGAGAACTGAAGTACAAGATACTCTTTAAATGGTCTAACAGTGCAAAGCTGATTATGTTGCTATGGTGATTCTTGCATTCATACATTCATGCATATTTTGCTTAAGGACAAGCAATAACTCAGGTTTTGGGGTTGAATGATATGCGAATTGTGAGCATTAGATTTATACTTGCTTCTAAATCACACAACACCTTACCAACATAATGATTTCCAATTAAACATGGGATAGTGAAACTCCATGGGTTCTTTAACTTTGGAGGTAATTTATTCATTAAGATTTTTGTGCACCCGTCAATGAGAGAAACAGTCTCAAATTCTCCAAATCTGTGCTTCTTCGACAATATATCTTTCATTAATTTCACATAATTGAGCATTTGCTCCAAATCTTCAACTAGTGGTCTATTGATATGGAGTTGCTTCAAGACCTCCAAATATCTTTTGAACTTGGCCTCTTGTTTCCAATTGTGGAATCACTGAGGAAATGGTAGAGGTGGTCGTCCTTTAGGTTGCTGATATTGTTTTGCTGTGGCATTTCTACTAGCAAAACGGTTTGATTTTTTTGCAACATGCTGTAATTTTACATTCTCATTTGCAGTGTACTTTTCAAACAGTTCTGAGTTCTTTTCATGGTTGAGTCTTGTGTCCTCATCTACCGTGGTATCGTGAACAACATTATCCAGCTGAGTCCCACTTCTGAGAGTGATAGCTTTGCACTATTCCACTCCTTGTGTTCTCGAATTTTCGATTTCGCTTGGGAATGCTCCTTGTGGCCTCGAATTTAAAGCATTTTCTATCTGCCCCACTTAATCCTCAGGAGCTCGCAGGGACACATTTTGACTCGCAACTATGGCATCATTCTTGGCCATAAATTCTTTCAACATGTCTTCGATAGATGGTGATGATGATGACTGACCTTGTTGGACATTTTGTCTTGGCATAGGTTGATTATAACCAAGTGGTGCACTGATAGCATTCTGTCTTGAAACATTGTTAAAATTCCCCATACTGTGATTATTCCAACCAAATTTTGGATGTTGCTTCCACCCTAGATTAGAGGTGTTAGAATATGGATTATTATTCCAATTGAAATTACCCATGTAGCACACAGATGCTGGATTTGATGGACATTCATCAAACACATGGTCTTCACCACAATAAATGCATGCAAACTCGACTGATTTCCTCTCCTTAACTTCAGTTACTCTCTTCATTGTCTTAAATCGTATTAGTTAAATATGATACCTGGGTAGTCAATGAAGTAATTACATCAAGCTTCATTGTATGATTTATCCAACAAAGTACCATTGGCAGAAGTGGCAACTACTATCCTCGTATGTGCATTCAACCCATTGTAAAACATCTCCATCTTAGTTTAGTGTTGAAATCCATGCATCGAACATTTCTGAATTAACTCTTTAAATCATTCCCAAGCTTCATATAGTGTTTCATCCTTTAATTTTTGAAAAGATGTGATGTCATTTCTAAGCTTGGTATTCATATTTGGTGGATTATACCGTAGCAACAATCTATGGAAATGATCATTCGCATGGCGTCTTCAAGAACACCCAGTTGTCTTAATGAGTCACAAACCTCTTGAAGAAGTTGTAAATACAGTCTTGGATCTTTAATGGGCAGTCCACCAAACTGTTCTACTATTTGTAACATCTAAAACATTAAAGGTTTCAGCTCAAACTACCGAGCCTATATTTGTGGTCTGACTATCCCTGGATTTAAGTCATCCAAAATTGGCACAACATGCTCTCAAATCGGTCTATCTCGGTCATCTATCACCCCACAAACATAAGGATTAGCGCCTTAATCATTCTAATTATCATTCATACCAGGTATCACCCTGTGAACAGGAGGATTAGCATCTTGATCATTTGGATTATCATTGATACTAGGATCATTTTCGTTCCTAGTAATTTTTCACTGTTATTTCCACCTTCTTCATAAAGTTTTTCCTATCTCTGGGTCAAAAGGATATTCTCTGTTAGTAGGAATGCCTCTTCTTATACACTGCTGGCAAACATATAGAAATTAAATTAAATGAAGTTAAATAAAACTAACAGAATTAAGTAAAATAACCAAACCAAATTACACCAAATTGTCGATCCCAGGAAACGGTGCCAAAAAATTGTCGTGTGTGAAATGATATGTGAATTGGGCAAGTATACACATCGGATCAAGTAAAAAAGTGATAAGTGAGATCATCTTCATAGGGATCGGATTAGGTATGGAAATGGTCAAGTTATTATGATAAATTTAGATTAATGTTATAACAAAATAATGATAAGAATGCAGTGGTAAACAAAAGGAATATTAATGTGAACAATATGTGTAAATGATGAATAATTGAAAATGCCATGGCAATGCAAAAGTAAAAATGCAATGGCAATTAAGAAAATGATTATATGAATAATATGTAACTGAACAACTAAACAACTAAAGATGCGATGGGAAAGATACTATAGTAAGGGATAAGGGATATACAATGTTGATATGGAAGGTCAGGATTACTAAGAATCTACCCTTTCTATCAATAATGCCTTAGCAAAGTCATACTCAATCTATTACTCAGAAGAGTTCTAAAGTGGTCTGCTTCTTTCGAGAGCAAAAACCTCAAGTTACCTTGCCTGTGTCTATAGGCCTTTAATTTGGCACCCTGCACTGTTTCCTTCTGTATAAACACTGCTCTAAGTCTAGAGTCTACTACAAGTATCTGTTGAGTACTTGCTCATATCATTCAATTTTGGTCTGACTAATCTAACCTTTTCAGAATTAAATTAGTTTATGGGCATGCTGCACAGTCGTCTATGTCAAGGGATTGCACACATGAAATTTAGAAATAAAAAAAATTGAATGAAATAGTAAATCAATTTAGATCTATGCTTCAACCATTAAAGAAAATAAGGTTACATCAAGTAATCCCAACATTATGAGATTTAGCTCATGGGTTGGCAAATAAAACTCAAAACCAAAATATCATTCAATATCTTTTTTAATCAAATTAATTCACGGAGGAACAGATTAAGAAATAACAAAAGAACGTCGGGAAGACAACTTTCGCACGTCCAGTTCACACTCCAATGGCACAGTGTCTTGTGATGGCTGAGAGAGATTGCTTTTGTTTTCCTCTTTCCTTATCTACTCAATCGCTACCCTCTAGTTCGCCTATGGATCTCCACACTTGTTCGTCTTTTTGGGTTTCCTCCTTTGGCTTTTTATAAGCTTTTTCCCTAGGGTAAATCCAACAACCCAAGATATCTTCTCCTCTTTTTTAGATTTTCTTTTTGGTTTAAAATCCCTTCCTTTAGGGAACGTGGTTATCAGCTCATGATCTCATGATCTTTTTCCTCTTATTTAGGCTAATTTTTTTTAGTACAAGTAGAGTTGGACTGAGATTGGTATACGTTGAGTGTTGACTAGGTCATCTTCTTGTAATTACCACGGCATACATGTTGGCAAACTGTCCAACCTTTTGCCTTGACAAACCTTCACTCCTTTATTTCTTTCTCTACATCCTGCAACTGCCAAACCACCAAACACAACCCTTCCACATGCAATTAAACGTAATAAATAATAATATTTAAGCATCATCCAAGCTCCTTATGCAACATTCTAAAAATGCTAAAATAATATCCTAAAATGTAACTAAATTTACTTAAGTACAGGCGATTAGCTAGGTGTAAAGGCATGAAATATATCTCTTTTCAAGAATTATCAAAACTCAAGCTTTCATTTACATAAAAGAATATGAGTCACGTATACATAGTCCATCATCCATTCATGATTAAGGTATGTCATACCATGAAAGTCACAAGGGAATAAATCCATAAGCGGATCTAGGATCTATTTTACTTAGGTCATATTTGATGTTCTCTCAGTCCAGTCAGTCTCATCTATGTCTCTATCTTTTGAGAGTCATTCGGTTTGATACCCAAGATATGATATCTCCCCAGTTGGACTTGATGGATGGCATACGAGTCTTTCAATCAATTTGCTAAATTCTTGATAAACTCAGAACTTGTTTAGATTATTTATTAATATAAGTTTTCTTTCTGTATTACGAATTAACCACGTAATACCACATAATATTAGTTAAATGTTAGATAATTAGTGAGCCAATATTTGTTTCCATTTTTCTTTTCGTGTAAAAACCATTAAGGACTATATACAAAGTTATTGATCGATATTTTATTAACTTTTTTTGAAAAATTACAAGTACATATAGACAAAATCACTACAATAATGGCACTAGATCCCAACACCTAGGTTGTTCCTTTTATTGAGGTTCTTAGTCGTAGTCTCTGTTGGAAAAAACCTGGTTTAAAAATGGTTTTCGTACACAGTAGAAAATAATAATTTTGAAAACTGACCCAGTTTGTAATCTTTAAAGCAATAAACCCTAGACCAAATTTGCACATATGTTTTCGGATAGTCGAATCCTTATCGTTCTCGACTTTCAACCAAACAATCTTCTCTGTTATTCTCGTACCACAAACTACTTCGAATGTGAGCTTAAACGATTCGAATCAAAACACAGAGCTAGAAATAATTTTTGTTTTCTTTTGGGGTGAAAACAAAAAATCTCTTCTCAAATAGAAACAGAAGAAATTGTTATTTCAGAAAAATAGATTTCATAATTAAGAATAAATTGTTAATCGTGAGGTGATAGATGACCGAGATAGATCATCCACCTAAGTCCCACTTCTGAGAGTGATAGCAATAAGCCTCTTTAAGGATTTAGCTACACATGCTCAAAGTCAAGAAAATAAACATAAAAATACAAAACAAAGTAGCCATGAAAGTAAAGCTTAAGAAAAATGAAAAAGTTGAGACTTTTATGCAAAAAAACTTAAATAGCATGAAACCAAAGCATTTAACAAAGAAATCTAAAGCAAAATACATAAAATGAACAAGCTTTAACAGATTTGAAATAAAAGAAACTGAAATACATTAAACTAAAGCTTAGAGAGTCTTGAAAGCAAAGTACATGAAATGGAAATGTAAATAAACCTTAGCTACAGTGTTAACTAACTTAACTAACTTAACTAACATCAAGAACAAGAAGTAAATGCAGAAAAATAAATTCTAATCTAAGGTAAAAGAAGAGAATAATAAAAACCTTAGAAAAGTGTAGAGAAAAACTAAAGAAAACATAGAGAAAACTAAACTTAAAACTAAGCTAAATGTGTCTCTCTCCTCCTCAGTAATTTTTGGCCATTTTAAAGGGTGTTCTGATGACTTTTCAATGCCAAAATTACCCCTACACGGGCCTTGTGTGATTAGTTGGTCGGGTAGCCAAAGGTTGCCCTTTTTGTCCAAGTTTGTCCCTCTAACAAAGGCAATGTCACGATACTCAGAAGAGGATATCGCAATATCTTGGGCAATATTGAACATGTGGGTCTTCCTTGAAAGGTGGACATCATGATACTCAAGGAAGATGTCATGGTACCACTAAAGGGTCACTACTCATTTTCAAGTTCCAACACGTCCCTACATCACTTAAAAACACGTTAGACCTCTCTATAACACTATCGGCCAATTTGGGTAAATAAAAATAAACAAAAATGAAAGATTCACTTATTACTCGAAAAACTTTATTTTTCTCAAGAAAAACTCCTTAAGTCTGTTGGAAAAGCCTAATTTGCCCCATCGATTTGTGGCAGGTCATATTCCCCCACACTCAAATCTTTGTTTGTCCTAAAACAAACACACAAAACATGCAAAAAGATGACCCTTAGACTAAATGAAACAATTAAGTTATATAGCTATACAACATCAAATTTGTACATGAATTACTTCACATGCAATTTAAGAATGATATTTAGCTAATTTACCTACTCCTAATTCAAATATTATTAGTTCAAAAAGTTAAAGTGTTAATAGAGATAGAGGAAATGTGAATGAGCATATGCACAAATATGGCCCATTAAAATAAATTATACAGATAGCTCATAGATTTTTAAAAAGAATTGTTCACTTAAGTTCTAAAAAATGCAAGCTATATACAAATTGATGCGTCGATGACTTATTCGGGTCCTAAAGATCTTTTTGGCTTGTAACGTTCTAAGGCTAAGGTTGGTAAAGATTCAAAGAAAGTTCATCTCAAAATGATTTCTAGCACTATGAATAGTATAGCACACGACATTGTTCTTAATTCCCTCCAAAATACACGGGTCGCAATATATGAAATCGAATATCATGTGACCCGGCTTAGATATTACAATATCCCTTAATTTTGGACCTTTCTGATTCGATTCTATTTGTGGTATCACGATACTAAGGGTTGGGTAGCACGATACTACTCTATAAACAATTTTTTTGACTTTTGGAATTCATGGGGTATCACGATAGTAAGAGGTGGATATTGCAATACCCTAAATATTTTTGGCCCCTCTTCAAAAATGTTGGAGGAACCACGGTATCCCCCCTTGGATATCGCGATTCCATTGAACTTATCCCAAAAACACTACAAAATCATCAATTTTCCTTTCAATCCTCAAAAATCAAACCTACCAAGTCTAAAATTAAACTAACACAATTTAAAATTCTAACCTAAATGCAAAAAATAAATACAATCCATGCTCAAAACAACTAATTATTTACAAATCCTTTTTCATTCACCACAGATGGTGAGTTAAAAAGTCAAGTTTAGGCAGTTGGTCACACCACCAAAATGGTGTTTCATCGGTGTCTCCGACATTAGAACTCATTGTTTGTTCAGCATCCGACCAAGGCCTTTTGAGAGTCGTATTTTCTTCCTTATCCTTTTACATTTTTGAATTCTCTTACGTGGCCTGCGAACACCTAGAACAACACACCATTCCATGAATGTTGCAAATTTGTTAGCATGATAATCTTTCGTCTTAATCACTTGGCACTTATACTCTTATGATGATTGCACTTCCTTAAACCTAGACTCGGGCTTGACACAATTAAAAACTTCAGTTTCTCCTTCAATACCCATAATCAATTCACCTCGTCCTACTATGGTGTCCCTGGATATGGCTAAGAAAGGTCTCCCTAAGAGTATCAGGATTTCTAGATACTTCTTAAAGTCAAGCACGGTAAAGTCAACTGGAAAAATGAATTGCCTAACCCTCACTAGCACATCTTTAAGGACTCCTTTGGGTCGTACTAAATATCGATCGACTAATTGCAGGGTGAGTTATATTTCCTTAAGCTCTCCCAACCCTAACCTCCTTTAAATTGACAATGGCATGAGGTTGATACTGGCTCCTAGGTCACACAGGGCCTTCCCGAAACTTACTCCTCCTATCTCAATGGGGATGGTAAAGCTATTAGGATCCTTTAGTTTGGGAGGAACTCTCCTAGACACTACCGCGCTACATTCTTCGTTAAATGTAATTTGCTCTCTTCTCCGTATTCTCCTCCGATGAAACATTACTTCCCTAAGGAACTTAGCATATTTGCGCATCTTCTTAAGAAGTTCTAAAAAGGGGAGATTCACATTCAAGGCTGTAAATATCTTGAAGAAGTCCACAAACTCCACACCATCTATCTTCTTCTTCTCCTCTAAACGACTCGAAAAGGGCATAGGCTTTGGACTAAGTGCTGGTGGTGGAAAGCGTCTATCCTCTATTTCGACTTGTGTGGGTTCACTCTCAATTTTTTCTTTCTCAGATACCCCTTCTCCAACACTAGGAGTTCAAGTGCTCTAATCATTCTCACCTACTTCTTTCTTCCCATAATTTGGTTGGGTAGGTTCCTTAACCCTAGCGCTGGATCTAAGAGTGATTACCTTCATGTGCTCCTTTATTTCTCTCTTTAGATTAGGTTCGGTAATACTCGGTATGCTAGAGGCTAAATTATTTTGCAACTGTTGCAAAAATTGGTCCAATTGACTCTGATTTGGTGCACATCAGCTTACACTACATTGAAACCTTCATCTAATTTACTCACCCTAATCGACAATGGAGGGTCACTATTATAAGATGGCTTCCTTTCTTGGTCTTGGGGTGCTTTAAAAGGTAATAGAGGTTGGTATGGTGCATTGGGTTTTAGAGGGTTAGCGTCTTAGGACTATCATGCCATCTAGGGTCATAGGTGTTGGAGTAAAGGTTATATCCTCTATTCCTTACATAATTAGCCTCTATATGGTTGCTCTCATTCTCTTGCCCTGCATTAAAATTGGTTAGATTTGGTTGGTTTTGGACTTGCGCCTTGGTCGCATTCATCTCCAATTGATTAATCCTCTCAAAGACTTGTTGATACTTATCTTTGCTAGTGACAATTTTTTTTCCGTTTGTTTGGTTCAATATGTGAACCATTTAGCCGACCACATGTTAGAGTTCATTTCCATATCCTCGATGAGTTGACAAGCCTTGGCATAAGTCTTTGACATGAAAGCTCCATTGGATGCTCTATCAAGACTAGAACGTAAATTCCCATCAAGTCTATTTTAGAGACTTGAAGTTGCAGCCAATCTTGTAAACCATGGTACGGACAGTTGCACAACATAAATTTCAATTGCTCTCAAGCCTCGTATAATAACTCTACTTCTGATTGTCGAAAATTCGTAATGCCCATTCGAAGTTTCATTGCCTTGCTTGGTGGAAAATATTTTGCCAAAAATTTGCTCGCTAGCTCATCGCAAGTGTTGATTGAATCTACCAACTACGACTCTAGCCACATAAAAGCATCGTCAGTAAGAGAGAAAGGAAATAACCAAAGAAGAATAGCGTCATCGGATACCCCATTATACTTGAAAGTATCACAAATGGCTAGAAACCACCTAAGGTGTTGGTTATGATCCTTACTCATTGACCCTCAGAATTAAAGGTTCAATTGTATCATTTGAATTATTATAAATTTAATTTTGAAGTTGTTAGCATTAATCGTCGGGAGATTAATGCTACCTCGAATTAGGGGTGTTCATTCGGTTAACCGACCGGTTAACTGACCCGAAATAACATTAACCGACCTTTCAAAATCTTTAACCGTTAATCGAACCGAAATTTTTTCAAAAACATTAACCGAACCAAAATTTTTTCGGTTAATTCTATCTGTTAACCGAATTAACCAAATTAACCGAATTACCCGAATTAACCGAATTGAATCACTACATAATTAAATTATTTTTAGACTTTTAGACTTTAGTTTTAGTCTTAGTTTTAGAATTTTATTTTTATTTATTAAATTATTTGTAATTTTTCTGATTGGGTTAGGTTGGGTAATTGGGTTGGCTTGAATACTTGGGTTTAGATTGGTCTGAGGTGAATAGTGGGCCTATTTATATATTATAATTTTATTTATTAATTTTTTCGGTTAAACCGAAAAAATTTGATTAACCGACCGGTTTCGAGCCGAATTAACTGTTAACCAAAAAATCAAAAATAATTAACCGACCCCCGACCGAAAAAATTCGGTTAACCGACCGATTAACCGAATTTGGTCGGTTAACTGAATTTTTTCAGTTTTACCCGAATTTTGCACACCCTACCTCGAATAGCGTAGTTGGGCATCGCATAGTCACGTAAATTTTTTACTCCATGGGTAGTTGTGATGGTTGTTGAATTTCTCCTTGCGGATCTTCGATAGGTTGCTCTCTTGGTGGAAATGGAATATCTTTTGTAAGTTGCGCCCTTATTGCGTGTGTGGTGATACATTCTAGTTCCAACTCAAATGGTAAGATACTCTTACCAGTTCGAGTCATAAAACATTCCTACAAGCATAAGAGATTGAAGAAAATTAACTAAAAGTTGAATGACACAAAAACTAAATGGAAAATACAGTCATATCTATAAATCCTACTTTGGCTACTTATCTCTACTTAAAAGTGTACACTAAAAATTACTCAATCTTACATCGTCCTCCCTGGAAACAGTGCCAACAACTTAATCGGCTCCCCGCGTGGGCATTAAAACAACTAATTTATGAAACAATTTTTAAATTCTGGTTTTACTACAAGCATATAGGTCGGTTGTAATATTTATAGTGTTACAATGAAACACTAAAGTATTCCAAGGATTGAACCCAAAGGAAAAGGCGATTGAACAATAACTACTATACACAATAGTGGTTAAATGGCTACTAATATGATTTTATATTATGACAATTAATAAAAGATAGGTTTGTAAGAAAATTAAATATTCTACTTTAGGGACTAAATTGCAAGAAATGTAAACTAGAGGGACTATCTAGAAAAAAACCTAATGGGGTTGGTTGACTTTGATGTGGTTCACCAAACCTCGAACTAGGGACATAAATCGCATAAATAACCAAGTGACACCATTTTATCTTCAGATCTTAATTTTACCGACTTAGACAAATTAGGTCGGGTTTATCTTTTGATCTCACCGGTTAATCTGAGACTAACGAATGGATGTGCGACAAGATTACCTTCCGGACTCACATAATCTTAATATTCCCTTAGAGGCATCACTGCCTAAATTCTCAGTTCTATTCAAATTTGTCCAATTTGTTACGATTTAGTCCTTTGTCCAAATATTTTAGTTTATCCACATCTCCATCAACCAACCTCTTTAAGGATCTAGCTACAGCTGCTCAAAGTCAAGAAAATAAACAGAACAATAGAAAATTAAGCAGACATGAAAGTAAAGCATAAGAAAAATGTGAATGTTGAGATTTTTATGCAAGAAAACTTAAATAGCATGAAAGAAAAAGCATTTAACAAAGAAATAAAGCAAGAAACATAAAAGGAACAAGCTTTAACAGATTTGAAGTAAAATAAACTGAAATAAATTAAATTAAAGCTCAAAGAGTCTTGAAAGCAAGGTACATGGTCTAAAAAAGTACATAAACCTTAGCTACAATGTTAACTAACTTAACTAACATAAAGAATATCAAGAACAAGAAGTAAATGTAGAAAAGTAAACTCTAATCTAAGGTAGAAGAAGAGAAAATTAAAAACCCTAAAAAAGTACAAAGAAGAACCAAAGAAAATCTACAGAAAACTAAACCTAAAACTAAACTAAATGTGTCTCTCACCTCTTAACAATTTTTGGCTCTTTTGAAGGGTATTTTGATGTCTTTTCGATGCCATAATTGACCCTACATAGGCCTTGTGTAATTGGTGGGTCGGGTAGACAAAGATTATCCTTTTTGTCCAAGTTTGTCCCTCTGATAAAGGTGATATCGCGATACCCAGAATAAGATATCGCGATATCTCTAGTAGGATTGAACTTGAGGGTCCTCCTTGAAACGTGGATATTGCAATATCAAGGAGGATGTCAGATACCATTGGAAGATCTCATTGGTCTTCTATACTGCCAGACGTATCACGATTCAAGGGGTTGGATATCGTGATACCCTTTCCCTAGATGTCATTCTCACTCGTTTTCGACCTTTAACATATCCCTACATCACTCAAACACACATTAGACCTCCCAGTGGCACTATCATCCAATTTGGGTCACAAATTAGATAAAAATGAGAGATTTTCACTCATTACCCGAAAAATATAAAAATACGAAAATAACGAAAAACTAACCTAAAAACGTGTTTTGCTTGAGAAAAATCTCCTTAAGTGTATCAGAAAAGCTTTATTTGCCACATCAGAAAGCTTTTGGTTCCTTATCTATTTGAACTCAGGCTTTTACTTAAATTAAAGTATACGAGTCAAGCATACATAGTTCGCGAGTCAAGCATACATAGTCCGTCATCCACTCAGGATTTAGGTATGTCACAGTATAAACATCATAAGTGAATAAATCCATAAGCAGATTTAGAATCTATTCTTCTTTGGTCCATTTCGATGGACTGTCAGTCTACTCAGTCACATATATGTCTCTATCTTTTAAGAGTCATCTGCTCTAATGCACAAGACAATGCATCTCTCCAATTGGACTTGATAGATGGCATATTAATCTTTCAATAGGTTTGCTCATTTCCAATTAGAGTAAGGTCATGTTTAGGTCTGTCTACTAGTATAAGTTGTCTTTTCGTATTATGATCCAACCACACAATACAGCTTAGTGTTAGTTAAACATTAGACAACCAATTAGCAACATTTGTTTTCATTTTGATTTGTGTGCAAAAACCATATGAGAACAATTATACAAAGTATATTAATGTAATCAATGAATTTATTTTATTAATCAATCTATTCGAAAAAATTACAAGTATATATAAACAAAAATAATACACTTACGGCACCATATCAAACAATCTCTTGGCTATTTGATCGGTCATATTAATTGTAACTCGGGTAGCATTGTTATTCTACTTCTAGTTGCTATTGGTAGTACTACTCTTGATTATAGTCATATTCATAATATCTGTCTTGAACATATGATTATGTTTGAAAAACGTGTTTGAAAAATGCAACGAAAAATAAATTTAGAGAAAAACCAGAGTTTTAAAAAAATTTCCAAAAAAAGATCTTGGTTGTCATATCTAAAGTAATAAACACTTAATCAAAATTATATATTTTTTATTCATCTAGGATGAGCACTTCGACCAAGTAGTCTTCTCCGCTATCCTCAAGCTTACGTTTGTCGAATGTGGGCTCGCTTCGAACCAGAAAATTTTTCACAAAATTACCAATGGGGTAATTTTGTAATTTCTTTAAAATTTTGGGTTAAGTTGTAAATCAGAAAAATATCTTTACAAATTTTTTGGAATAATCTCTTAAAAGATTTTTCTCTCTACAACTTTCTCTTAAATTCAAGTGTGTGAAATAATGAGCTAAGGCTCTCTTTATATAAGGAGAGTTTAGAGAGTTCAACTATGATTAAACTTAATCACTTTAATATTAAATCTTATTAAAATAATAGAATGTTTATCTTGTAGATAAACATTAAATTAAATTTAATATTAAAATAATCATTTTAATATTAAACTAAAAAATACTATTAAGATAAGTATTAAATTTAATTTAATATTAAACTATTAAAAATATTACTTTTAGAATAATTAATCTGAAATCAAATTCTCTGTTAGAGTCTCAGTAGAAGTGTAATTCCTCCACTGCTCAATCACTGACAACCAACCGCCACTGGAAACCGAGACGCTGTCGTCGTAACCACAGGAACCTCCGTGTCCAGTGATGCAAGTGCGACACCCTTACGGCACCACGAGCAGGTTCGGTTCGGGTGAATGACGACCCAACTGGTCCAGTCTAGCCACCAGTTAGACCGTCGGCCCAATTTCATATATCGCGCTCGGTTCGACCAGTTTTTAGGTCTTAGTCTTAGTTTTGGGCTCCTGAGCCCGATTTACAATCTTAGGTCCAGTTTTGGGCTCATGACCACCTAATTTAATTCCACATCAAATAAATTAATTCAATTAAATTAAACACAAAAATATGGAACGTGGTTGACCTCATCGTTCAAATAAATAGAAAACAGTTACATGTTTATTCATCATTCAAAAATAACATATTTTGGGACACATTGAATAATTTAAAAATAAGAATGGAAAACACAAAAAAAAAATAAACACAAAAACAAACATACATAAAACTTATGTGCACCCCCACACACTCAGACTACACATTGCCCCCAATGTGTACAAAATAAAGGTTAGGAGGTTACCGAACTTCCCTAGAATGGAGCATCAAACTAGCTTGGGTGTTCACCTCCTCCTTATTTTATACTATTTACAAAAGTAATTAATCCAACAGCTTTGTCTAATGACCTCGCCATGTGAGTGTTACCCTCATATGATATCCTTGATTCCTTAGAGTTCAATCCGTTCACTCAATCCAATCTTATTTTATCTCATTGTCACCATTGTCACGTCTTAATGATTAATATGATCAATTCCAACAAATGAGTGATAAATTTCTCTTTGAGAACGAGCAACCCGTGGCCACGTTCCATATTTATCAATCCACACAGTGTCAATGAGAGGATATCATTAACTCTTTAATTGAGCTATGAATTCTATTATTGCTAGTAAAGTCATGCCATACACAAGTATGTACCCAACATACCGGCTATGGGCTCCATCATCTTTAGAGCATATGCCTCCACTTATATCAAAGCAGTTGAATTGCATACACATGGTCAGTGATTAACTCAGGATTTAGGTAAATCACATCATGAACGTCGAAAGTGAATTAATTCACAAACAGATTCAGAATTAACTCATCTTGGGTCTAGTCCAATGTATCAATCTACCAATGAATACATCAATGTCTCTACTAGTGGAGTCAACTGTTCTGATAGCCAAGACTAGTCATCTCCCTAATTGGAATTGTAGACGACATAATAATCCTTCTCAGTATTTGAATCAAATGCTCACTTTGATTCATTTTACAAGATTACGGACTCATTTAGATTATCTACTAATGTAAGTTTTCTTTCTCAAAATGTAAACGTTCTTTACAGTGCCACTTATCGTTAGTTTGAACTGTAGACAATCAATGAGCTAATATTTTCTTGTCACAATTTCTCTATGCATGCAAAGTATAAAGGACATAACTAAAAAATACATAATAGTGAAATGTGAAATTAACTTTATTTATTTATTCATCTTTCAAATAAATAGAAAATAGTTACATGTTTACTACAATATGGGCACATTTCCCAACAATTTCCCACTTGCCCTAGTGAAGTAAATGTGTCATATTTCGGATTTACATATCCTCAACGTGTTTTTTAAAACTCCTATTTACTAGAGTCTTAGTAAATAAGTTCGCAAGGTTTTTTTCAGAAGCTACTTTCATCACATCTACAATTTCTTCAGGTACTGCCTCTTGTATCAAGTGATACTTCCGATCAATGTGTTTCGTCCTCTTGTGACTTCTCATTTTCTTGGTATTAGCTATTGCAACACTATTATCATAATACAGTGTTCTAGCTTTTTCCATACTAGGAATAACTTCAAGTTCAGTTAAGAAATTTCGAAGCCATATAGCTTCTTTCATTGCCTCAGAAGCAGCCACATACTCAGCCTCTATAGTATAGTCAGCATTGCAAGTTTGTTTTACACTTCTCCATACTATGGCTCCACGACCTAGAATGAATACATTTCTCGACATCGATTTCCTCGAATCTTTATAGGTTTGGAAGTCTGAGTCTGTGTATCCAACAGGAGTAAGGTTCTTCCCAGAATACACAAGCATATAATCATTGGTTCTTTTAAGATACCATAATATATGTCTTACAGCTTGCCAATGCTTGAGACCTGGATTCACCTGATATCGACTAACCGTTCCTACTACAAAATAGATATCTAGATATGTATAAATCATTGCATACATAAGGCTTCCAGCTGCCGAAGCATATGGAACCTTACTCATATGCTCACTTACTTCCACTGTCTAAGGACAATCATCTAAAAAAAGATGAAAAATTAATGTAGTTGGCTGAACGCCTGCCTTTACATCGGTAATTGCAGAACGTTCCAGTACCTTATGAATGTATGAAGCTTCAAATAGTGCTATTGTTTTATTCTTTCAATCTCTAAGGATTCAAATTCCAAGAATATAACTAGCTTCACCCAAGTATCTTATGCTTAACTGTTGAGCTAACCACAATCGTTTTTAATAAGAAGAATATCATCGACATACAAAATCAGAAAGATCACCGTTTTGTCCTTAATACGCTTATAAACACAAGGTTCATCAATGTTTTGCTCAAATATAAAAGTATTGATCATTTGATAAAATATTTTATTCTATAAGTGGGACACCTTCTTAAGTCCATAAATGGATCTTAGGAGTTTGCAAACTTTTTGCTCATTTCCTTTAACAACATAGCTAGTTGGTTGAGCCATTTAAATGGTCTCATCAAGATAGTCATTCAATAATGTTGTCTTGACATCGATTTGCTAGATTTCATAATCGAGAGCAGCGAAATTGGATAAAAATATGTGGATAGGCTTGAGCATGGCTAATGGAGAAAAGGTCTCATCATAGTCGATACCTTCTTTCTATGTGTAGCCTTTCCCTACAAGTTTAGTTTTGTGTGTTTCCACTTTCCCTTATGCATTTCTCTTCTTCTTGTAGATCTACTTACACCCTATGGGTTTAATCCCAATCGGTAAGTCCACAAGTTCTCACACCCTATTAGATTTCATAGAATCCATCTCGGCATCCATGGCTTGTTTCTAGAGCTTGGAATTAAAATCCCACATAGCCTCCTCGTAAGTGAGTGGATCATCATACTCATGATTATCTTCCGTATTATAAATACTACCATCATAGATGAAGAAGTTTGGTTTCTTTGAAACTCTCCCACTACGATGGATTCCCCTACGTTGTTAATCATTTGCAGGTCTTTTTACAACTTTCTCGAGAATTAAACTTGGTGATTGTTCTACCACTCCCAAAAGTTCCTCAAGTACCACTTTATTTCGAGGCTTAAAGTTATCCATGTAGGTTTTCTTGAGGAAAGTAGCATGAGTAGAAACTTTAATCGTATTATCTTTCAGATTGTAGAATAATCCTTCTTTTGTTCCTTTTGGATATCCTACAAACATGCACATTCTATCCGTGCATCCAACTTCTTTACATCCCTATCCAGAATGTGTGCTGGACAACCCCATATTCTAAAGTGATTTAAAGTGGGTTTCTTTCCATGCCATAGTTCATAAGGTGTCTTACAAGAAGACTTGGTTGGCACATCATTCAAAGTATAGCAAGTCATTTGTATCGCATATCCCTAGAAGGAAGTAGGAAGTTGTGAATAGCTTAACATTGAACGAACCATGTCAAATGAGGTTCTATTCCTTCTCTCAGCTACGCCATTTTGCTGTGGAGTGCCAAGCGTAGTCAATTGAGATAAAATCTCATTCTCTATGAAGTATCCTAAGCACTCATCAGACAAATATTCCCCACCTCAGTCAAACCGAAGATTCTTTATGGATAAACCTAATTATTTTTCTTCTTTTGCACAAAACTCTCAAAAGTTAACAAAGTTTTCACTTTTGTGGTACATTAGATACACATATCCATATCGAGAATAGTTGCTGATAAAAGTCACATAATAATCGTAACTTCCTCAGGCAGTAATGCTCATGAGACCACATACATTAGTGTGCACAAGTTCTAGAGGTTGGTTGGTCCTTGTACCTTTCGCATTAAAAGACCTCTTTGTCATTTTACGTTCCAAGCTAGATTCACATTGTGGAAGACTAACTTCCTTAAGTATACTTAAGGGACCATCTTTCACTAGTCTAGTGATTCTTTCTTGGTTAATATGAACAAGTCTTAAGTGTCATAGGTACCCCTCATTAGTATGATAAGTTTTAAGCTTTTTATTCACTATTTTAGTTTGAAGCATTGTGTAGTTATTTGGTTTGATAAAGTAGAGATTATTTTCCATCCATCCATTAAATATTAAAGAACGATCTCTATGGATAAAATCTCTTTATTGAATGTCACGGTATAACCGTCATAAAATAAACATGCTACAGAAATTAAATTCCTCTTCAAATTAGGTACATAAAACACATTTTTTAAAACAAATTTCCTAAAATTATCAAAGTGTAAAATAACTTCTCCCAATACTTCGGCTAAAACATAGCTCCCATCTTCGGTCCGCAATGAGAGGCTCCTATCATGTAGACTTCTCGTTTCGTTGAACCTTTGTAAAGAAACACACACGTGGTTAGTGTCTCCACAATCAGTAACCTAGTTGTCAATTAATTTTTCTACTAAACAAGCTTCAACCATAAAGAGTTCTATACCTTTGCCTTTTTTCGATTAGGTAATTCAAATACTCATTGCAGTTTGATTTGAAATGCACTTTCCTGTTGCAAAAGAAACATTTGATCTTTTTAAGATATTTTGACTTTTTAGCCTTCTCCCTATCCGAACGAGGTGGAACTGAAGACTTAGTCGGTTTCTTCTTTCCCTTAGATTTTTGTTTCCTCTTAGAAGATGAGGGGCCCACAGCTAAGTTTGTCTCATGCTTCTCCTAAACCAGCTTACCAACATTCAGCATCAACCCGTAGGATTATGACTCCTTCAAGAGTTGAGTCAAGGTAAGTGCATTGTTCCCCAAGTTGTAAGTGGCTCTAAAACCAGCAAAATCCTTGGTTAAGAATTTGAACACTATTTCAATTTGTGTGTTCACGTCTAGTTTAGCCTCATTTTCCTCTACTTTAGCAAAGAATCCCATAAGCTTAAGAATATGTTCTTTTACTGGAGTGTCAGTTTTCTATTAAGAATTCATCAAATTTGTAATAGCGAATTGTCGAGCCAATGCAACTTGGCCTCCGAGAAAATCCTTCAAACTTGTCATAATCTCTTTGGCAGTATGGAAATTCTTGTGTTGCATTTTCAACACACTACTCATGCTCACTAACATATAACATCGAGCAATTAAGTCAGAATCTCTCCATCGATTTCTCGCTTTGGGCTAAGCTTCAGGAGGGCACGTTTCGTTAAAAACAAATTTATGTTTCTCACAGCCGAGAACTATTAGCAAGTTCCGTTCCCATTCTCGAAAGTTATCCCCATTTAATTTATTCTCAGTAAGAATGCTAATAAAAAGAGTAGGAGACATATTTGAACTGAAAAAGTAAAGATTTAACTAATTACTATCTTTGTATTAAAGAAATATTTTTCATTTTCGTAACATATCAAGATTGCAGTATGATGCATATGTCTTGCATTAAAACCTTGAAAAAAATATTTTTTCATTGCTATTATCATTCTCACACCCATCAACCATGTTTCCTTAGGATCCTATGATTAACTAGTAAGAACATGGGTTACATCCAATCAGTTTGTGAATCTTATTTCTCAAGACTCCACACGAACTAAAAATAGTTTAACGTTTGGCCATCGTCTCTAGCTTAAATAGTGTTTATTGGGAAACTATTTAATAAGAGATGATCTTGAGTGTGTAACCATTGACTCAACACCAATCATGAACATGCTTTCATTTGTGAATCATCTAGTGAACCCACATGACAAAGTTTACCTTGGGGTACGGCCAGGGTAGGAATCGGCTCAAAACTTTATCATGCTATCACTTAGGGACCATCAATGGAGGTTGTAGGTCTTGTTCAAGGACATTCTCCCACTCAATATTTTAAAAACATGCAAGGTTCTTTTTATACCAAATTTCAAGAATGATCATATAGTAGTCCTAGTGGCATTGTTACCTAATCTAACTGTCATGCGTCCAATATATGCGTGGCATACTATGACAATAATATCCATTTACAAGAATCAATCAATCTTAAAACAAACAATTTTCATTCTCCACAGTTTTTCTTTTCAAGGAAAACTGAAGAAGTCAATATGAACCGAACACCAGGTAGGGTCCCAGGAAATGGAGGTGAGTCAAATTTGACCGCTTAAAAACCAAGCCTTTCCAAGCCAGAGCAAATCTTAGACATGCACCTTCTCATTGCCACATTTCTCATGGTTATCGAATAACCTAAAGAAGTGAATAGAACAATACAACACATTTACTTTCTCATTACCACACTTCTTATTTTTAATCGATTAACTGTAGATCATCTCATATATATATCACAATTATAACATTACATAATATTACAAACAATTATAAAAACAAATATATAATGAGATAGGTAATTAAAAATAAAATTTTCAAGCAAGGTTTTCATGGTTCTATTTCTAGAAAATAAATGGAAAAATAAAATTATATAATTTTTCACAACAAGACATTCCTTGGGTCTTCTACCGCCACCTTATCTTTTACTCGTCATGGACTCCTTTTGAAAAAATTACATTTAAGTCCTATGTCCGTTTCTGGCTCACAAGAATTCTATGAATTTAAAAAAAAAATCATACGTGGAAATGATAGTCCACAGTCTATTTGCTAAGAACCACAACCTCAGCAAAAAAAATTATATAACAAATATATAATATCACATTTATTCCCGTATATAACTTCAAACATGCATAAGATCTAAAGAATTCACTTTCTTTGTAATCAAATCATTCAAGAATAAGAGAAATTTATTTTGATTATCTATTTATACTTATAGATAGAACACAACATGGCTCATGATACCAATTGTTGGAAAAATAAGTTTGCAAAACGCAGCAGAAAATAAATTTAAGGAAAAACTAGAGTTTTAATTTTTTTTTCCAAAACAAGATCTTTTTTGTGATATCTAAAGTAATAAACATTTGATCAAAATGATATCTTTTCGATTCGTCTAGGATAAGCACTTTGACCGATTAGTCTTTTCCGCTATCTTCAAGCTCACGCCTTCCGAGTGTGGGCTCGTTTCGAATAAAAAATTTCATGAAAATTACCATTAGGGTAATTTTGTAATTTCTCTAAAATTTTGGGTCAAGTTGTAAATCATAAAAATATCTTTACAAATTTTCTGGAATAATCTCTTCAAAGAATTTTCTCTCTACAACTTTCTCTTGAATTTAAGTATGTGTAAATAATGACCTAAGACTCTCTTTATATAGGAGAGTTTAGAGAATTCAACTATGATTTAACTTAATCACTTTAATATTAAATTAATATAATATTTATCTACAAGAGAAACATTAAATTAAATTTAATATTAGGATAATCACTTTAATATTAAATTAATAAAATACTATTAAAATAAGTATTAAATTAAATTTAATATTAAACTATTAAAATAATATTATTTTTCGAATAATTAATCTGGAATCAAATTCTCTAGTAGAGTCCCAGTAGGAGTGTAACTCTTCCACTACTCAACCACCGACAACCAACTGCCGCCGGCCACCAAGATGTTGCTATAGTAGCCACCGACGCCGTCATGTCCAGTGATACAAGTGCGACACCCTTACGGTACCCCCGAGCCGGTTCGGCTGCTACCAGTTCGGTCCAAGTCAATGACAACTCAACCAGTCAGGTCTAGCCACCGGTTAGACTGTCAACCCAGTTTCATATATCGGGCTCGATTTGACCAATTTTTGGGTATTGGTCTCGGTTTTGGGCTCTCAAACCCAATTTACAATCTCAGGTCCAATTTTCAATTTCAATTACTCATTGGGCCTATTGTCTGACATGAAAATTAACTTCCGAAATTATCATATTAATTTTAAATGATTTGATTTTTTTTATCTTGATCAAAATTAATTTTTCCAAAAATCACTTAGATTTTCCAAATTAATTTTTCAAGAAAATTATTTAATCAAATTCTCTAATTGAACAATTCTCACAACCACTTAATTTAATTTCACATCGAATAAATCGACTCAATCAAATTATTCCCAAAGTCGTAGAATTTTCTTCTGATTCAAATGCAATCCAGTCGAGCTTTTGTTGAGCTAGCGAAGGGACCAATCGGACATATAAAATTACGCTCTAGTGATTGCAATTATGTCCAGAAGCATCATTCCGATAATTCACAATTACTTAATCATGGAGTTAGACCACAAGAAGTACCATGATTGAAAACTCCTTATCGTATACTTTTTACGAAAGTAATTCATCCAACTGCTTTGTTCAATGACCTCGTCATGTGTGTGTTACCCTCATATGAGATCATTGATTCCTTTCAGTTAAATCCATTCACTCAATACAATCCTATTTTATCTCATTGTCATCATTGTGTCTTCTTAATGATTAATATGATTACTATCAACAAATGACTGTGATAAATTGCTCGTTCAAGAACAAGCAACCCATGGCCACATTCCATATTTATCAACCCATACAATGTCAATGAGAGGATATCGTTAACTCTTTAATTGAGCTATGAATTCCACTATTTCTAGTAAAGTCATGCCATACACAAGTCATGTACCCAACATACCAGCTATGGGCTCAATCACCTTTAGAGCATAAGCCTCCATTTATATCAAAGCACTTGAGTTGCATATGCATGGTCAGTGACTAACTCAAGATTTAGGTAAATCACATCATGAACGTCACAAGTGAATTAATTCACAGACGAGTTCAAAATTAATTCATCTTGGAGCCAGTCCAATGTATCATTCTACCAATAAATACATCTATATCTCTACTTGTGGAGTCAACTACTCCGATAGCTAAGACTAGTCATCTCCCCAATTGAAATTATAGACAACATAATAATCCTTCTCAGTATTTGAATCAAATGCTTATTTGATTCTTTTTACGAGATTACGGGCTCATTTAGATTATTTATTGAAGTAAGTTGTCTTTCTTGCAATGTAAATGTTCTTTACAATGCCACTTATGTTTAGATTGAACTTTAGACAATTAATGAGCTAATATTTTCTTGTCACAATTTCATTATGCATGAAAAATATAAAAGGCATAAATAAATAAACATAATAGTGAAATGTGAAATTAATTTTATTTATTTATTCATCATTCAAATAAATAGAAAACTTACATGTTTACTATAATATGGACACATTTCCCAACAGATTACCCTTATACTAATGTTGGTCATAGTATTGATTCTAATAGTGTTGATCTCCCTACTTGTAGTTGACCTCATCAACTTGCACTCCTAGGAAATTTTGAGCCGATTGAGCCATAAATTCTTATTCAAGTTCCCTAGACAACACCAGTTGTTGTAACACTAAGGTTATATAAGGTGAAAGGCCGCTTGAATGAAGGTGGTTCCCACCTTATTGGGTGCAGAGAGCCACTTGGTTTAGTGGTTGGAGAAGTTTTAGGTAATACTAAAGCAAAGTTTTGGTACTTATTCCCTACATATCTCGTTCTTTTTGGATGAATTGGTATTTATACATAGAGAAGGGCCTAGAGTGGATCAATTGTTGCCTTCTTATGGGTTGGTAAGCCTGGGGAGTTGAGATCATTCAATGAGATTGGACTCAATGTAACAGTTATCTTTAATAGCATCACAATGATGACCCTTGAATTTTTGTAAAGACATGGGCTTCATCTCTTATGCGTAGGTGATACCCTAGCATAAGGTATAACAAATTTTTATATAACAGTAAGCAATGTCAAAATCCACATAGACTCGTAATAATTTTATTTCTTTAGTAAAATAGGTAATTAAAAATTAAAAGGGTTTTGAAATTAAAATTAAAATTGCTAAAAAAATTCACAAATAAAAATTTGAAAATCAATATGATGAGAATCTAGTCAAAAGAGAAATCTCAATTTTAATTCATGAGTTTCATTATCTAAGATAACTTCAATGTTCTTTAATACATTGGTTATAGTTACCGCATTGTGCTTATCAACCAATCTTTTCATACCTTTTTATAAGAAAATGGAAGCTCATTGAGATCATATCCCTTATTAACAAATAACCTTGTAACAAAACACCTAATATTTTATTTATTAATAGCATTAAAAATTAAAGAGGCTTAATTTTAGCCAGCAAACACACACAAGTGAGATTTATTTAAACTAAATTACAAATTTATGCAACTTAAATTGCATACACTCAATCATATTATTCATCACAAGTATTAGAATAATTAAACAATTATGGATTTGAAAATTTCAATTAACAACGCAAATATTCTAAGCTATGAAATTTGAACTCTATATTCAACAAACCTAAATATTTGTAATTAAAAACACAAAAAATTCTAAATACCAAAGAATAAAGAAATAATAAAAATAAAATATATCTCACAAACTTAAACAATCAAAACTTCAAAATCCTTTGAATAAAAAAATAGCAACTCATATTAAAAGAAAAACACAAAAAAGTTGTATACGGCTAGGTCAAATTCTGATACTAAGAACATCTATTTATAGGTTAAAGTAGAAAAAATATAAAATTACATTTCATGAATTAAGGCAACTTTTTTCCCAAGTTTATGACAATTTTCTACTGCAAAATTCAAAGCCATTTTGGGCATTTTATCAACACTTTTAGGCTTTGAGTGTCAATATTCTCTTTTCAACGATATATTATAGACCCAATTTGAAGTCATGCAACTTGAGATATGGTCAAATAATAGAAGCAAAGTCAAGTTGAAATCTTTAAACATGTCTAAATTCAAAAAACTAGCCAAAAGTAATTTCCAAACTTCTTTTTCTTTAATTCTTTCTTCTATTCCATGAAAAATTAAAATATAAATCAAAGTATAATAATTAAACAGTTTATCACAAAACTAAAAAAATCACAAATTAATCAAATTTTAAACTACATATCATTCCATCTCTATTATAATAAAACTCTAATTGAGTTAGTGTCACTCATCAACCCGATCCCAACTCAGTTGAAAAATTACCAAAAAATCATTCTTTATACAAAGTTATATTATTATGAGAGTATTGTTATCTTTTATATTTCACAAACTAAGAAAAATTACTAATAATAAAATTTTAACAAAAACAACAAGCATATCATCAAATCTTCTTTTTTTGGTTGAGAAAAATGAATGATAATTAATTAAAACTAAAGACGAGTTCGGTACATAATTACCCCCTGAGCATCATCTATAAGTAAATGAGCTATACAATCAGTAGGATCATAACATAAAAAAAAAAGTCATTAACAATAAGACTATCTGAGGGAAAAGAAGGCTAAACATTACTCCCCAAAAAAGCAAGTGCGCCTGCACATTTGTTCCTTTCTCAAAATATGTGCATCAATGGGCTAGAACTCATAGGTTAGAAGATATTAACTAGAAGTCAATCATTCCAAGTATCAAATTAGAGGGGAGGAAGGTTAACGTGGGCGTAAATCGAACCCCATAATTGTGATAAGCATCGACAATCTTAAAATAGATGTTGAATACTCTCAATGGCACTTTTGAAATGGGGCACAGAACTGGGATATTTAATCCACATCGGGACATGAAATGCTTTGTTGGGAGAGCTTTGTGACCATATTTCCAGAGTATAAACTTGAGTTTCGGGGGAGCTTAGCTTTCCAAAAAGAGGTCCACAACTGATTGAAACTATTCGATGGATTAGAAATCCGACTGAGAGCTAGGGAGTATACACTAGTAAGGGAGAAACAACAGAAATTAGAAAGTCACAAATAGATGGAATCATCACCGATAGCATGATGATTAACAGGGGTGCTCTGAAATTCCTCCAAACCCCTCTGAAGGTAATTGAATTGAGATGGACATCTATTCTAGGCTTGCTCGAATGTTAAGGATACCTCCCAATAAGTCAAAGGCATTTAGGTTATCTACTTAATAGATCACAAACCTATCCAATAATCATGCCAAGAGCTAACAGATCATTCATTAAGAACAACCCATCTTAAACTTGATTCAATAATTGGACTAACTTTTTGTAGAGATGACCAGATAGGGGAGACCACCTTTGATCGAAGAGGATCACAAAGTTCTTGAAGATATTTTGCTACCAGTGCTCTGGCCCTGAGCTTATCTTTTTCCTGGATAAGACACCAAACTAACTTCACTTGGAAGGTTTGGTTTTTTGGTTTGGCAAGAGGAACCCCTAAACCTCCATCAAATTTGGGCCAAGTAACCTTTTCCCATTTGATAAGACGTCAATCTCTCGAATGCTTCCTACCACCCAACAAAAAATTTCTATTGAGGTGGTCGAGTTGAGAGAAAATACTAGCAGGGAGCAATGAACGTCGCGTAAAGTAATTAGGAATTGTAGCAATCGTAGATTGGATGAGAACTAATTGCCTCACAAGTGAAAGATATTAGGCTTTCCAGGAACTTAATTTGTCTCGAGCCTTATCAATGATGAATTCATAGTCTACCCTAGAGACTTTTTTCAAATACATCGGGAAGCCTAGATATTTTTCGATGTCCATGGATTCTCTCACAGCAAGGGCATTGATTGTGGGAAAAAATCCAGTTTGAAAATGGTTTTCTTGCATAGCAAAAAATAAAATTTTTAAAAATCGAGATGAATTGTAATATTTATAGCAATAAACTCATTACCAAAATGGCACCTGTGTTTTTGACTAGACAGATTCTTGTCGTTCCTGGCTTTCAACCGAATAGCCTTCTTTGTTATTTTCGTACCACGAACTACATCCGGTATGGGCTCGAATGATTCGAATCAAACACATGATCTGTCATAATTTGATATTTCAAATTAGGCTTCCCCATTATACTTAAGGAGCTTGTTTTCAGGTAATTTCATGTATTTTTCGTAGTTTTTAGTAGTTCTTAGGTTTTCAATTGAATAAGTGTAAATGCTTCATTTCACTTGTCTTTGAGACCCAAAATTGGCCAATTGTGTCATTAAGGGGCGTAATGTTCGACTGAGTGTTGTAGGTACTTGTCAAAGGCCCAAAATTGTGCAAAAAAATCACAAAAAGAAAGGGTATCATGACACCGAAGCATGGGAATCGCAATACCTCTCTCAATCTCGGGATTAAGGCATGCTACAGTGGTATCACGATATCCTCCTTGGGTATCACAATATCCATGTGAACGGGAAAAATAAAATAATTTTTTTGACTTCAGATTTGTGGTCTCAAAACTACTATTCCAATTTCACTAAAAACAGTCTATTACAACTCTCCCCCCTCAAGGGATTTTCGTCCCTAGAAATATTACCAGAAAAAAGGTTCAGATATTGCTTTCTCATAGCTTCCTCTGGTTCCTATGTAGCTTCTTCTATTCCATGTCGCTACCAGAGAACTTTTACTAAAGTTATGTTTTTATTTCTCAATTCTTTCACCTCTCGTGCCAGAATTCTGATCAGTTCTTCACTATACGACATATCAAGCTGAATCTCAACATCCGTCGGCGAGATAACATGTGAAGGGTCAGATCGGTATCGTCACAACATAGACACATGAAAGACATTAAGAATTGTTTCAAGTTCTGACGGTAAAGCTAATCGGTATGCCAAAGGTCCGATTCTTTCAATACGACCCGATAAATCTTGGACTCAACTTCCCTTTACGACCAAATCGAAGAATTATTTTCCAGGCAAAACTTTCAAAAATACTCTATTGCCGACTTGGAACTCTATATCTTTACGTTTAAGATCCGCATATGAATTCTGATGATCTAAAGCTACTTTCAAACTATCTCGAATTACTTTCACTTTTTCCTTAGTCTCGCGAATCAATTCAACCCCGTGTGTCTTTTTCTCACTGAGCTCAGTCCAATATAACAGAGTTCGACATTTACGACCATACAGAGCCTCATATGGTGCCATCTTTATGCTTGACTGAAAACTATTATTATACGTGCATTCAACTAACAGTATATATTTCTCTCAATTGCTTTCGAACTCTAAAATACAGCAATGAAGCATATCTTCAAGAATCTGAATCACTCTCTTAGACTGACCATCGGTCTGAGGGTGAAATGTAGTGCTAAAATGCAACAACGTACCCAAAGCTTCCTGTAACTTTCTCCAAAACCGCGATGTAAACCGCTGATCTCTATCAGAAATAATGGATACTGGAACCCCATATAATCTGACAATCTCAGAAACATATAACTCAACTAATCTGTCAACTGAGAAATCTATATGTACCAAAATAAAATGTGTAGAATTCATCAAACGATCAATAATAACTCAAATAACATCTTTCTTTCTCAGAGATAAGGGTAACCCCGATACGAAATCCATAGTAACTCTATCTCATTTCCACTCCGGTATCATCACTGGCTGTAACAGTCCTGAAGGTACCTGATGTTCAGCTTTAACTTGCTGACATATCAAACATCTAGATACAAAATCAGAAATCTCACATTTCAGTCCCGGCCACCAATACATTTGTCTCAAATCATTGTACATTTTATTGCTCCCCGGATGAACAAACAAGCTACCACTATGAGTTTTGTATAAGATTTTCTATATAAGCTCTGGATTCTTCGGTACACAAACTCTATCTCTGAATAAAAACAATCATTGGGCCCATTCCAAAAATTTGAATCAGACGTCAACTCACACTGTACTCGTTTAGCTCGCAACTCATTTTCACATTTCTGAGCTTTGCAGATCTACTATAGAAACATTGATTTAGCTTTTAACTCAGCTAAGATCGAGCCATCATCAGACAAAGATAGTTGGGTATTCATCGTTCGCAAAGCAAACAAAGACTTTCTACTTAGAGCATCTGCAACTACGTTTGCTTTTCCCAGATGATAATCAATAACTAACTCATAATCTTTCAACAGTTCGAGCCATCTACGCTGTTTCAGGTTCAGATCTTTTTGTGACATCAGATACTTTACACTCTTTTGATCGGTAAATATGTGACATTTTTCACCAAACAAATGGTGTCACCAAATTTTCAATGCAAACATAATAGCTGCCAACTCTAAGTCATGTGTTGAATAGTTTTTCTTGTGCAGCTTTAACAGTCCAGAGGCATAAGCTATTACTTTTCCTTCTTACATCAAAACACAGCCTAAACCGTTCAATGACACATCACTAAAAATCACAAATTCTTTACATGATTCAGGCTGAACCAGAACTGGTGCTTCGGTCAATAGTGCTTTCAACTAGTTAAAACTTTACTAACATTTATCAGACCATTCAACGCGTCATCGATGTAACTATCATTGAGAACCCTTTTACAAATCACTAGTAATAACCAGCTAATCCTAGAAAACTTCTGACTTCAGATACGTTTCTCAGTGGTTTCTAATCAACGACTACTAAAATTTTACTAGGATCAACTCTGATGCCTTCAGTTGATACTATGTGTCCCATATAACCAACTTCTCGGAGCCAAAACTCACATTTTCTAAATTTAGCAAATAGTTGTTTATCTCGCAGAGTTTACAGAACAATTCTCAGGTGTTTGACTTGTTCAGACTCGTCTCGAGAATATATCAGAATATCATCAATAAATACCACAACAAATCTGTCTAAATACGGTTTGAAAATTATGTTAATCAAATCCATAAATACTACAGGTGCGTTAGTTAAACCAAACGGTATCACAAGAAATTCATAGTGTCCGTACCTGGTTCTAAATGCAGTTTTCAGCACATTCGATTCTTTGGTCGTAGCTGATAATAGCCAAAATGAAGATTAATTTTCGAGAACATTGTGGCACCTTTCAACTGATCGAATAGATCGTCTATATGAGGTAGTGGATATTTGTTCATGATTGTAACTTTATTGAGTTGACGGTAGTCAATGCATAATCTCATTGATCCGTCTTTTTTTAAACAAACAGAACCGGTGCACCCCAAGGTGAAAAACCAGGTCAAGCAAAACCCCTGTTTGTCAACTCTTGCAGCTGTGCTTTCAAATCTTTTAATTTGGTAGGAGCCATTCTGTAAGGTGCTATCGGTATCAGTGATGTTCCCGGTACAAGTTCTATAGCAAACTCAATTTCTCTGATTGGTGGTAATCCAGGTAATTCCTCTAGAAATATGTCGAAATACTCGCAAACCACTAGCACTGATTCAAGCTTCGATTCAGACACTTTAGTGTCTAGTACATATGCAAGGTAAGCATTGCAACCTTTTCTTACACATTTCCACGCTGACATAGTTGATATAACAATAGGCAACACACTCGGATTATCTGATTCAATACAAAGCGTCACACCATTTTGACATTTCAATACGATAAGATTTCGTCTACAATTTACCACAGCATCATGCAGAGTTAGCCACTCCATGCCCAAAATCACATCGAGTTCATCGAACGGTAATAGCATCAAATTAGCCAGAAAATTGTAACCCTGAGTCATCAATGGACAGTTCTTGCAAACCTTATCAACTAGTACATACTGGCCTAGGGTGTTCGATACATTAACCACGAATTCAATGGACTCAACAGGTAAATTTTTACTAGGCACTAAATTTGTGCAAACATATGAATGAGTCGATCTGGGATCAATCAAAGTAGTTACATTAGTATCATAAAGAGAGAAAGTATCAGTAATAACATCTAGCGCAGAAGCATCCTCGCGTGTGCAAATAGCATATGCCCTAGTTAGTGCTCGTGCCTCAGATCTCACAGCAGAGTCTTTTGTTACACCACAGCTACCACTCACATTTCCAGGATTACAAGGTGGTCTACCTCTCGCAACAGTATTGCTCGACCTCGTGGTCTGAGCTTTCTCTTTCTCGGGTTTCTCTGGGAATTCTCTAAGATAGTACTCAGGTCTAGTGTTTCTAATACTACCCACACTCACTACAGATGTAGCCTAGGGTTTAGGACTAGAGCGCTGGAAACACGAAAATTTATGTGTTTTTAGATGCCCTTTTTAACATAAAATCATGCTATTTCTGTTAAATTCTCATCAAAAAATAATTAAATTTTATAAAATAATTAAATTATTTTAATAATATGAACATGATGAATTTTAATTAATTTTATAGTTACTTTTGATTAATTTTGACTATTTTCGACAGATTCGCACAAAGGGCAAAAATTGGCTCGGCAGACAATGCTCGAAGAATAAAACCGAGAAGCAATTTGAAGCATCAAGGCAAATTTATTTCTAGCCTAATATGGATCAAAAATGTGTTTTAATTCATAATATAATTAATATTAATTGATTCCCAATTTAATTTGGGCTAAATAAATTATTATTAATTAATTATAGAAAAAAAGGTCTAGTTAAACCTCATTGGTTGAACCAAATCTAGTGAACTAAACCAGCCACCAATTGGGCTGCCCAGAACCGTCCATATGCTGACCCAAATCAGCATTTTAGCTGACTAAATAATCTTGCAAAGAATCCCTCGAAGAAATTTCAACCTTGCATTCAAACCCCTCCAAAAAATGTGGCTTTATGGATTTGCCCCAGGCTATTTTTAGCAAATTTGAATCTCTCAACTTTGCCATGTGTGTGGCCAGCCAAGGGGGTCTCTTTGGCTGATGGAATTTTCTATTTTTAACAGCCACAATCAGCTATAAAATCCACCCCTTGCTGATCATTCAACTCATCCCTCACACTCTCATTCTCTCTTCTCCTCTCTCACTTTCTCTCAACTTTTCCTTTCCATTTTTCCCTCTTGTTCAAGTGTCGATTTCTTCTCTTGGGAAAGAGGCCCTCATCAACCATTTTTTAGCATCAATTAAAGTGTTCATAAGCCACCTTGATAGTCGAGGACAATGGAGAATGAAGAACGGAGCAATCAGTCAAGCCACGGAGAAACACCGGATTTGCTTCTTCTTCTCTATCTTTTTAAATTTCGTTGTTGTTTTGACAAACATGTTTATGAATATTTATGCTATTGAAATGGTTATTTTAATCAATCTAGCTTAAATTTAATCCGTGTTGGGTTGATTATATTTTTTCTGCTTGAATTATTGAAATTGTGTTTGTGTTGTTATAGGCCTCGGTAAGATGCTTGATTAAGTAAAATCATGCCTAAGTTATTCTTAGAATATTAATTGTTAGATAACTAATGAATTAATTATTAAATCATATTGAAATTGTAATTAATCGACACAATACTTAATCAGTGCATGTTTATTCTTCTAAGGTAGCTGAAGTTAATTTATCTTTGGCGGTACATATGCCTTGCATAACTTGCAAGATTATTGTGATTAAACTGTTTCAAGGTAGAAATACTATGTTACCTCACTTGATCTTTTATATGCTTGTGAAGATTGATTAATCACTTGGATTGACATTGAAAAACGTTTAAGAGATTGGTTAATTTAATAAGTATGTATGAGCAGTAGTTAGCAAATTACTGAATTGCCCTGAGTTGCCCTTAGTTTTTAATCATTTTTAAACCAAAATATTTTCCATCACAAAAGTGTTTTAACATTAATTTCATAAATATTCCTTTTTACAGTCCCTGTGGGTACGATAACTCGACTTTTACTTGTCACTTTATTACTTATTACGATTGTGTACACTTGCACATTTTCGTCGTTCCAAGTTTTTGGCGCTGTTGCCGGGGACTTTTTTTTTTTAAAAAAAGCCATTATTTGTGAATCTATTTTTACATTTTGGTTTATTTATTTTCTTGTTTAAATCTTTACTTACTTAATCTTTCTGTGATTATTTCAGGTGTTTATGAGTATTGACCAGATTATCAACTTACTCCCTATGGACCCTGAAATAGAACGAACCTTTCGACAGCGAAAAAGACAAGCGAACTAGAGAAGGACCGAAGAGATAAACTTTGAGAATATGAATCAAGGAAATGAAGAAAACCTTGCTCAAAATCCTATCCTTATTTCTGATGATAGGGATGTCGTGCAATTATTTCACAATTTTAATCCGGGTATTAGGAGAACCGAAATCGAGGCACAACAATTTGAGCTGAAGCTAGTCATGTTCCAGATGCTTCAGACTATGGGCCAATTCAGTGGAATGCCTACTAAAGATCCTCATATTCACTTAAGACTATTTATGGAAGTGAGCGATTCTTTCAAGTTAGACAGAGTACCCGAAGATGCATTACGACAGAAGTTGTTCCCATATTCACTAAGGGATAGAGCTCGTGCCTAGTTGAACTCATTGCCACCGAACTCCATTTCTACATGGCAAGAGTTAGCCGAAGATTCCTCATGAAGTATTTCCCACCGAGCAAGAATGCCAAGTTGAGAAATGAGATCACTGCCTTCCAACAAATGGATGATGAGTCCCTGTATGAGGCATGGGAAAGGTACAAAGAGTTATTACGAAAGTGCCCTCATCATGGAATCCCATATTGCATTCAACTTGAGACATTCTATAATGGTCTCAACGCTCACACGAGGATGGTAGTGGACACCTCTGCTAATGGTGCTCTCCTTTCTAAGTCTTATAATAAAGTTTACGAAATTATTGAGAGGATTGCCAGCAACAATTATCAATTGCCAACCAATCGAGCAACATCAGGAAGACGAGTCGCTGGAATACATGAAGTGGACGCTCTCACTTCACTCGCATCTCAGGTATCTTCAATATCCTCAATGCTTAAGAATCTTACCACTAATGGGTCTAACAGTTTTGTAGCCCAACCACCTAACCAATTTGAGAATATAGCCTGTGTGTATTGTGGGGAAGGACATTTGTTTGAAGAATGTCCATCGAACCCCGAATTTGTATATTACATGGGTAACCAAACCTAAAACCGAGGGAAGCAAAGACTGCAATCCAACTTTTATAACTCATCATGGCGAAATCACCCAAATTTTTCCTGGAGTAACCAAGGGGCTGGAACCAGTAACACTTACGCCCAACCTAGACCAACTCAGCCACCTAGTTTCCCCCAACAAGTTCAGAAACCAACCCAAGTGGAACCATCCAATAGCTTAGAGAATCTATTGAAGGCATACATGACGAAAAATAACGCCACTCTAAGGAATTTAGAGAATCAAGTGGGCCAACTTGCCACTGAACTCAGGAACCGACCACAAGGTGCTCTACCTAGTGACACGGAGAATCTGAGAAATCTGGGGAAGGAAAATTGTAAAGCGTTGACATTGAGGAGTGGAAAGATAGTAGAGCCCAACACTGTCGAAGTTGAAAAGGAGCCAGCTGACGTTCAAGATTCAAAAGAAGTTCAACCAAGTGTTGAAATTCCAGTTTCACCAGAACCAGAATATGCAAAACCCGACAAAGTAACCTCAGGACCAGTTAATTTTGATCAACTAACAATGTCGTTAGATGCAGAATTATCACCAAAGATGAATCAACCAGAATCAGTCCAAGTAGTGAAACCACCACTACCCTACCCTCAAAGACTTTAGAAATAGAAGCAAGAGATTCAATTCAAGAAGTTCCTTGACGTAGTCAAGCAACTTCACATCAACATCCTGTTGGTTAAAGCACTTGAGCAAATGTCGAACTACGTCAAGTTCATGAAAGATATCTTGTCTAAGAAATGAAGACGTGGAGAATTTGAGACGGTAGCTCTGACGAAGGAATGCAGTGCATATTTTCAAGACAAACTACCCCCAAATTTGAAAGATCTTGGATGTTTTACCATACCGTACAACATTGGAGCAACATATTGTGGTAAGGCATTATGTGACTTCGGTGCAAGTATCAACTTGATGCTTATGTCAATATTTAGGAAGTTGGGGATAGGAGAAGTTAGACCAACTACAGTTACACTTCAACTAGTAGATTATTCCTTAGCACATCCAGAAGGAAAAATCGAGGATGTATTGGTACGTGTAGATAAGTTTATCTTTCTTGCTGACTTTGTATATTTTGAAGCAGACAAAAAAGTACCAATCATCCTAGGAAGGTCGTTCCTAGCAACTAGAAGGACCCTTATTCATGTGCAGAAGGGCGAGCTCACTATGCGTGTTCAAGATGATCAAGTAACATTTAACGACTTTAAGTCTATGCGATTTCCTGACACAATGGATGATTACTCTGATTTAAAGGATTTAATAGTGGGGAAGGAACTCAACTGTGTTGAGGACCCACTGGACAGAATTTTGACATCAAATCCTCCAAATGATGAAGAGGAGGATGAATACTTAGCTTTGCTAGAAGCTAATCAAAAGGAATTTAATCTGCAATCCTGTTTTGAATCTTTAGATTTAAAAAAAGGGACTATTATCAACCAAAAGCGTCGATCGAAGAGCCACCTAAATTAGAACTCAAGGTATTACCTTCTCATTTAAAATACATTTATTTAGGTAATGCTTCTACTCTACCTGTGATTGTTTCAATAGAATTGACCACTAAGCAATAAGAGAAACTTATCTTAGTTCTGAAACAATTCAAGAAGGCCATCGGATGGACCATAGCCGATATTCGCGGCATTAGTCCATCTGTATGCATGCATAAGATTTTCCAGGAAGATGGCAAAAAAGGGATGATCGATGGACAACGGAGACTGAACCCTATCATGAAAGACGTAGTAAAAAAAAGATCATCAAGTGGTTAGATGCGGGTATCATCTATCTCATCTCAAACAGTTCATGGGTAAGCCTGGTCCAGTGCGTGCCAAAAAAAGAGGTATCATGGTCGTAGAGAACAAGAACAACGAGTTGATACCGACTAGAATGGTTACAGGATGGAGAATCTGCATCAATTACCGGAAGCTGAACAAGGCGACTAGAAAAGAGCACTTTCCTTTGCCGTTCTTGGACCAGTTGCTGGATAGACTCGCAGGATGAGATTACTATTGTTTTCTCGATGGATACTCAAGGTATAATCAGATTACAGTAGCACCGAAAGATCAACACAAAATGACATTCACCTACCCGTACGATACGTTTCCATTTAGACGCATGCCATTTGGTTTATGTAATGCACCTGCTACACTTCAAAGATGTATGATGTCTATTTTTACTGACATGGTTGAGAAATATTTGGAAGTTTTTATGGACGATTTTTCAGTATTCGAAGATACTTAGCCAATCTAACTAAGGTACTAAGGCGATGCGAAGAAACAAATCTCGTACTCAACTAGGAAAAGTGTCATTTTATGGTACGAGAAAGAGTTGTTATAGGGCATCGGATAACGAGACATGGGATCAAGGTAGACAAAGTAAAGGTAGACGTTATTGAGAAACTCCCACCTCCAACATCTATAAAGGGTGTGAGGAGCTTTTTGGGCCACGGCGGTTTTTATCGAAGATTTATCAAGGACTTCTCCAAAGTTGCTAAACCCTTATGCAAATTATTGGAGAAGGACTCTATATTCAAGTTTAATGAGGAATGCTTAAAAGCCTTCAAGGATTTGAAGACTCGATTAGTCACGGCACCCATAATCGTCACACCAGACTGGGATTTGTCATTCGAATTGATGTGTGACGCAAGTGACTTCGCAATTGGAGCTGTCTTAGGCTAGCGAAGGAACAAATTTTTTCATCTCATCTACTACGCAAGTCAAACCCTAGCAGGAGCTCAAGTGAATTATATAGTAACAGAAAAAGAGTTACTTGCTATTTTGTTTGCTCTCGACAAGTTTCGATCTTACCTGGTAGGTACCAAAGTGATTTTCTATACAGACCATTCAGTAATTAAGTATTTACTTACGAAGAAATACGCTAAGCCGAGGCTGATCCGATGGGTACTTCTACTTCAAGAGTTCGATCTAGAAATTCAAGATCGAAAGGGAGTCGAAAATCAAGTAGCAGATCACTTGTCCAGATTGGAGTCACAAGAAGGGAATTCTCCTCTTATACCAATTCAGGAGATGTTTCTAGATGAACATTTCCTGAAGGTAAATCATGTCCATAATACCCCTTGGTTTGCTGATATTGCTAACTATTTAGCTTGTGGTTTGATGCCAATTGATAAGACGTACCAACAAAGTAAAAAGTTTATTCATGATATGAAGTACTATTTCCAGGAAGAGCCATATGTGCTTAAAAAGTGTGTAGATCAGATGATCAGGAGATGCATGCCAGAAGATGAAATACCGAAGATTTTATACCACTGTCACTTAGCTCCAAGTGGGGGACACTTCGGAGGTACACGTACATCGACCAAAGTATTGCAAGTCGGATTCTTTTGGCCAATACTATTCAAGGATGCATATGCTTATGTGAAGAGCTGTGATCGATGTCAAAGGGTTGGAAATGTCACCAACAGAAATGAGATGCCTCGAACAAACATCATTGAGGTAGAGTTGTTCGATGTATGGGGTATTGACTTTCTTGGTCCTTTTCCTCTGTCTTGCGGTCACAAGTACATATTATTAGCAGTAGATTATGTGTCTAAGTAGGTCAAGGCTGAGGCATATCCGACAAACAATGCTAAGGTTGTGATAAAGTTTCTGCAGAAGCATGTGTTCACAAGGTTTGGAACCCCAAGAGCTATCATCAGTGATGAAGGATCCCAATTTGTGAACAAATGGTTAAAATGGTTATTAGACAAGCACGGAGTGAAACACAAGGTTGCAACAGTTTACCATCCGTAGACAAATGGGCAAGCTGAACTGGCAAATAAGGAGATCAAAGGCATACTTGAGAAGGTAGTCTGCCCGAACAGACGAGATTGGTCCACAAGATTAGATTATGCTTTATGGGCTTACAGAACAGCATACAAGACACTGTTAGGGATGTCACCCTATAGGTTGGTCTTTGGGAAATCCTGTCATCTACCATTGGAGTTAGAGCACAAAGCTTACTGGGCTCTTCAACGGCTTAATTTGGATTCTAAGCTCGCGAAAGAGAAACGGATGTTCCAACTCAATGAGTTAGAAGTGTCTCGAATGTTCTCATATGAAAATGCCAAATTACTTAAAGAAAGACTAAATAACTGGCATGACAACCACATTCGAATTCGAGAATTTGAAGCAGGTCAACAAGTCTTTTTGTTCAATTCCAGATTGAAGTTCTTTCCAGGTAAGCTAAAATCATGTTAGTCCGGTCCATTTACGATTCACCAAGACTATCCATACGGAGTTGTTGAACTCCAAGTTAAGGGAGGTAATTTTCGAGTTAATGCTCAGTGCTTGAAACATTTTGGGGAGATAAAATTGAACAGGATAAAATCTCGTTCATTTTATCAGATACTTAATTTTTCATTTTTCTTTTTGAATAAATGATTTAGGGTATATTTTCGGGTAAAGTATGTTAAAATAAATTCTGTCTAGGAGATTGGAACTTAAGTGGGATCGTTTGTGACCCCTCCAATCTTTCCTGGCAATTATTTTGACATGATTTTCCAAGAAATTATCCCCTAAATGGAAAAATAAATTTTTAGTTTCAAATAAAAGGGTCAAGTTTGATCCAAGTTTTAATTTGTAACTCAATTTTAAATTTTCATTAAGTCTAGGGACTTAATTGAATTAGTTTTAAAAGTTTGTCGCTCTTTTAAGTAAATAATAAAAAAACTAGGTGCCTTTCTTTGTGAATATTTTCAAAAGCATATAGAATAAATATCTTTAATATTATTAATAATTTGATAAACTTTAATATATAATTATATTATTTATAATTTATATATTAATTTTATCAACTTAGCTTAAATTAGGATTAATTAGGAATTTTTATTTCGCACAATAAAATAAGATATGGGAATCAAAAGTAATTATGGACAAGTAGTAAAGTCTAAAGTGTGGCAATAGGTATATACATGTCTAGGATTGGATCTAGGAAGAGCTTGGTACTTAAGCAGACAAATTGACTCACCTCCTCTTTTCTGGAATCCTACCTGGTGTATAGTATCTATTCACTTTAAACAATGAGGACATTGTTCATTTTAAGTTGGGGGACCGAAAATTGAAATTATTTCCACTTAGAATAAAATTTTTCTTATAATTATGAATATGATATATTTTTGTTCAATAAATTTGAATTTTGTTAAGTATACTAAATTTAAGTATGATTATTTCAATAAATTGTTGTGTTAGCTTAATAATGATATGAAATGTATTTCTAATAAAGCATGCAGATCATACCATAAAATTTTAGTTCTTTAGGAAAGTTAGGCATGCATGAAAGTTTAAGTCTTTAGAATTGACTTAGTAGTTTCTCGACGCGAAATCCTAGGAAGCATGGAACGTTGAAAATGATTTAGGCAACTATTGTTTAGACCGTTTGAGCCTTTCAAGTCAACCATGATGAAATTTTTAGCTTTTGAAACCCAACTTTAAGACTTTATGGCCTAATTTTATTTGAACCCTTACAAAGTTAGCCATCACTTTTCTTAATTATCTTAAAAATGTCCCAAACACTAGACTCAGTATTATTCAAAGTATTCTTTGAAAATAAGTTTGGGGGAGTTGCAAAGAAGTATGAAATGCTCTAAAAATTGTAGTACATGCAGTAAAATACTCAAAAAGAAAAAGCATATGTACTTGAAGTAAATTGCACCAAAGAGCATGTGAAAAGGAAAGAAAAGTTGATGTATTGAAGGTAATTATTTCGAAAGGTCCGATACAAGCTGAGTCTAGGGTTTTTTTTTAAACCTAAAATTATCTATCTTTTACCTACCCCTAAGCCCAGCCACGTTACAACCTATTAAAGACCTATTGATTCAAAGTTCCAATGTTACCTACATTAGTGGAGAGAAATTGCTCTGTTCAACATATGAAGACATCAGTTAAACTTAATGATTGCAGTTTAATTTTGAATAAGGGATTAAAATCAAATTGGTAGGGATTAACATGTCTTTATTAAGAAACATTTAGTCTAATTTTGCTATTGTAGTAATTATTGAGATTAATTTGAACGATATATATACTTGAGTAGCATAATTATCAAATTTCTTGTTTTTGAGCATAAGTATATTGATTTCATGATTTTGGGAAGAATGTTGTTCTCGAGGAGTTTTTTAAAAAGTGTTTTCGAGAAAATTCTTTTCAAATTTGTGCATTATTCGGGACCAGTAATGAATTAAGTTTGGGGTGTGGAAACATGAAAATTAATTATGTGTTTTTACATGCCCTTTTTAACTTAAAATCATTCTATTTCGGTTAAATTCTTGTCGAAAAATAATTAAATATTATAAAATAATTAAATTATGTTAAAAATATAAACATGATGAATTTTAATTAATTTTATAGTTAATTTTGATTAATTTTGACTATTTTCGATAGATTCGCACAAAGGACGAAAATTAGCTCGGCAGACAATGCTCGAAAAATAAAACCGAGAAGCAATTTGAAGCATCGAGGAAAATTTATTTCCAGCCTAAGATGGTCCAAAAATGTGTGTTAATTCATAATATAATTAATTTTAATTTATTCTCAATTTAATTTGGGCTAAATAAATTATTATTAATTAATTATGGAAAAAAAGGTCCAGTTGAACCGCCTTGGTTGAACCAAATCTAGTGAACCGAACCAGCCACCAATTGGGCTGCCCAGAACCGTCCATATGCTGACCCAAATCAGCATTTTAGCTGACTAAATAAGCTTGCAAAGAAGACCTTGAAGAATTTTCAACCTTGCATTCAAACCCCTCCAAAAAATGTGGCTTTATGGATTTGCCCCAGGTTATTTTTAGTATAGTTGAATGTCTCAACTTTGCCATGTGTGTGGCCAGCCAAGGGGGGTCTCTTTAGCTGATGGAATTTTCTATTTTTAGCAGTCAAAATCAGCTATAAAAGCCACCCCTTTCTGATCATTCAACTCATCCCTCACACTCTCATTTACTCTTCTTCTCTCTCACTTTCTCTCAACTTTTCCTTCCTATTTTCCCTTTTGTTCAAGTTCTGATTTCTTCTCTTGGGAAAGAGGTCCTTATCAACCATTTTTGAGCAGCAATTAAAGTGTTCATAAGCCATCTTCATAGCCGAGGACAACGGAAAACGAAGAACGAAGAAATCAGTCAAGCCACGGAGAAACACCGGATTTGCTTCCTGTTCCCTATCTTTTTAAATTTCGTTGTTGTTTTGACAAACATGTTTATTAATATTTATACTATTGAAATGGTTATTTTAATCAATCTAGCTTGAATTTAATCCGTGTTGGGTTGATTATATTTTGCCTGCTTCAATTGTTGAAATTGTGTTTGTGCTGTTATAGGCCTCGGTAAGATGCTTGATTAAGTAAAATCATGCCTAAGTTATTCTTGCAATATTAATTGTTAGATAACTAATGAATTAATTATTAAATTTTATTGAAATTGTAATTAATCGACACAATTCTTAATCAGTGTATGTTTATTCTTCTAAGGTAGCTGAAGTTAATTTAGCATTGTATTTGGCGATACATATGCCTTGCATAACTTGCAAGATTATTGTGATTAAACTATTTCCAGGTAGAAATACTCTGTTACCTCGATCTTTTATATGCCTATGAAGATTGATTAATCGCTTGGATTGACATTGAAAAATGTTCAGGAGATTGATTAATTTAATAAGTATGTATAAGCAGTAGTTAGCAAATTACCGAGTTATCGTGAATTTGTTCGTAGCAGTATAAACGTAAGTTTAATAATTTTAAGTTAAAGGAATGTAATTAATCCAACAAAATTATATCATCTTAATTAAACCTTATTTGAAATCGTGCATTAGAACCTTTTTATTTTTAAATTATTTTTTACTTAGTTTTTAACCCTTAGTTTTTAATTATTTTTAAACCAAAATATTTTCCATCACCAAAGTGTTTTAACATTAATTTCATAAATATTCCTTTTTACAGTCCCTGTGGGTACGATAACTCGACATTTACTTGTCACTTTATTACTTGTTACGATTGTGTACACATGCACATTTTTGTCATTCTAAGCGTTGGGTACCTCTGTCTCTACTGGAGTATCTCACAAAAGCAGTAGAATGGTAGTAATGTTCTTTAGATTTCTTTGATGCTGACTGATATGACTTTCCTATCAATCTCTTTCTTGTATCTATAGCTTCAAATTCAGCGTGTCTTTTCTCTTTGCTCAGCTCTTTAGCTTTATATGCCCAATCAACTAGTACAACAAACTCTTTCAACTCAAGGATCCTGGCTAATAGCTTTATATATTCGTTTAATCCATCTTCAAACCATTTACACATTGCAGTCTCGGTCGGAATGCACTTTCGAGCATATTTACTCAATCAAACAAATTCTCGATCAACTAAACACTACCATATGACCTTGTTTAAGCTTCAAAAATTCTTTATGTTTCTGATCAAGAAACCTCTGACTGATATATTTCTTTCAGAACTTGATTTGAAAGAATTCCCAAGTGACTCGATCTCTTGGCACAACAAAAATCAATATATTCCACCACTGGTAAGCTGAATTGTTTAGTAGAGATACTACACACTTCACACATTTAGTCGGTGAACAGGATAACTCGTCAAAAACGCTAATGGTATTCTCTAACCAGAATTCAGCTCTCTCAGGATCATCTTCAGCAATAGCTCAGAATTCTTCAACCTCGTACTTACGGATCTTATCAACAGGAGACTTACTAACTCTGATAGGTTTCATACCTTGAGGAATAACGGGAACCAGTTGGGGAACAAGAGGGGGTGGAGGTTGTCGAGTAGCTGGGTTCGTCCGTACAAACTCGATGAACCACTCATTCATCATCTGGAAGAAGGCTTCCTTAGCCGCTCCTCCCCAGCCCTCAGATACGGGCTCGTACCACTTGAAGCTACTCCGTGAACAAAGGCTTTAGCGTTACTCTCTAATTTATCAGAATTAGCTCGATTGGATGTCATTGCTATATGAAAACATGCTTTGAAACGGTCAGGAGATATCACACTATCACAGGTTATATAATGGCATGTATATCTAGAGTCATATACGCTACGTTCAGCACGAGAATTGACTAAATCGTAGCTCTAATACCAATAAATGTAACACCCCTAACCTGTATCCATCGGTAAAACAAGGTTACGGAGCATTACCAAAGTTTACAGATTAAACAGACAGAAAATACAAACATTTCATATTATATAGCATTCATATAAAAAAATCAAATTCATACATATTGTCCCTTATACGAGCCCTGAGGCCCAAAATACGCATTAGAAACAAATCGAGACTAAATTGGAAACTCAGAAAATATTTTAGAAACATTTAAAATTTTTAAAATTGTAGGGGTCACACGGCCATGTAGCCAGGCCGTGTGGGCATTCAAAATAGGGACACACGACCGCGTCCCAGCTCGTGTAACTCTTTGACTTGTGCTACACGGTCAAGCCACACGCCCGTGCTCTAGGCCGTGTGAGCATACTGACTTGCACTCTTTAAAAGATACAAGGGACACACGGCCGTGTCATTTGGTCGTGTGTCACACACGGCTGAGACACATGCTCGTGTCTCTACCCATGTGGACAAAAATAGGTCGTTTTACAAACCACATTTCTCACCAATTTGGCATCCACCTACACTCAACATTTTGCATATACATAAGTCATAAATAGGCATCCAAAACAAGCCAAAATCAAGCCTTAAACATGTAAAATCTTCATATATAACTAATATGCCCTTAGGCACTTCAAATGACAACTTATAACATGTAAATCTAAACATTCAATATATTCAATTGTTTAACTAACTCATATGCATATTTGTACCCAAAACTTACCATGTAGATCATTAATCAAAACATACCATTTAGTACCATTTATGTACTTGATCTCTAGCATTAAATGGTCATCTAAGTCACTTGTAATTTGTGCACTAAAAACACCAATACAGACCATTCAAAACCTAACCTCATTATACATATGTGCTTTCTACAACAAGCACTAAATCACTCCAAATTATAATACATATCCATATGCATATTCAACTACCATTTAATTTTCATCCATCAAACATAAATCAATTCACATATTACCTATACCAAACTGCATATCAAACATGATAAGGCCATTTATATATACATAGAAAAATATACCAAAGCACAAGTCAAAGCATATGGCCACAACCACAACATCACACATAAGCCAACATTAGCCAAAATAACCTATATATGCTATTATAACCGAAATTAAACAACTAAAAGTACCAAAAGAGCCGATAGATAGTGTGATATAACTCCAACAAGCTTCCAACTCGAACGAGCTTCCAAATCACTATAAAACACGAAAAATAACACAGAGTAAGCATTTAAGCTTAGTAAGTTCGTATAACATAGAATTTAACTTACCATTTAACCACAATTTAGGTAAGTAAACAGAGCATATCCCAACCAATTTGGCCAAAAGCCTAAACGCATGTTCACCAATATATTAGCCAAGTAAATCACATATAAAATCCAATAAACATGGATGAATTCAACAAGTATTCAATTTTCATATACATGTATCAATCTTTTCATATATTAATATATCACGAAATATCATTTCATATATCTCCTGTAAATACCTGTAATAGTTCGTATCGAACTCATATAATCTCAGAACAGAATTGTGCCCGTTGAACCATTTAGAATATCGTTGGATATGCGAGTAGTACACACGAGGTGTACTAAACTGTAATCCGTCAATACCTGTACATGTATGCTCACACAAGCTCAGAATCAGTATGCTCTTACGAGCTGTAATCAATAAGCTCCTTCAAGCTTAATAACGGTAAGCTCATTCGAGCTCAGTATCGGTAAGCTCATATAAGCTGAATTGGTAACCCTAATGACATGTCATTTGTATCCTACAAATTCTTAAGGTTCAAATAGGGCTCAGTAGTCATCGAATATGCAATCGTTATTCATTCATGGCAATTACACATTTCACAAACATATAATTCAATTTAAAACATATAAATGCGCAATTTAATTACACGAACTTACCTTGATGAGTGTACGTCGATACGAAGGTGATTAATCCGATATTTTCTCTTTGCCTCGATCTAACTCCGTACGAGGTCTGAATGGATCTATACGAATAAATTTAATCCAATTCAATATAATTCACATTCAATTTAGTCCAACACACACTTTTGGCCCTATACTTTTAATTATTTTCAATTTAGTCACTAGGCTCGAAAAATGAATTCATTCAATTTTTATCGCTACCCAAGCCTAGTCAAATTATATAATTACTAATAGCAGCTCATATTTTCCATAAATTCACAAATTTACCATATAAAAATTTTTATTCTTCACCTTAGTCCCTATTTGACAATTTCACTAAAAATTCCTTTACGAAAGTTGTTTGTCTAACAACAACCATTCATTGTCTATCATCAAAATTTAAAACTCAAGCATACTCATCAATGGCAAAACCCTAATAGTTTAAATGTTTTACAAATTAGTCCTTGGGCTAGCTAGATTAAGCTACAACGATCCCGGAAACATAAAAATCATTAAAAACGGAACAAAAATCGTACCTAATTGGACAATAAAAGCTTGGTCGAATATCAAGCACAACAATGGCTTTCTTCTTCTTCTTCACATTCGATTGAAAAAGCAAAGAAAGATGAAAGCTTTTTAATTTGTTTTAACATATTATATCATTATTAACCGAATTACAAAATTAACCTTTATAAACATTATTTATTTCACTAAATGCCAAGCCACTATCATCCTCTAACATATTAATGGTCTAATTACCATATAAGGACCTCCACATTAAATTTATAAAGCTATTTAATACCTTTAGCTATTAGAACCCAACTTTTGCACTTTACGCGATTTAGTCCTTTTATCAAATTAAACATGTAAACTATAAAATTTCTTAATGAAATTTTTATATGGTAATGCTATCATGCTGTACACCATAAAATAATTTTTTTACTTTAGATTTTTGGTCCCAAAACCATTATTTTGATTCACTAAAAATGGGTTGTTACATGACCCATGTTGAATTTCTTGGTACTGTTAAAGATTTTAGATGTGACCATTGTTAATTAGTTTAGAATTTAAGGACTAATTTGATAGATTTTAAGCTTAGAATTGATAAGTGACTAAAATGTAAAGTTAATTCATGAATTTGTGTTTTAGGGACCAAGTTATGAAATTTTCAAAATTATGGGGTGGAATGTAAAACAGGGGCTATATTAGGCTTATGGTGAAATTGGTGTAAAAATTTGGGGTTAAATGTGAAAGTGAGGCTAGTCTCGATTTTTAGGATTAAATTGAATTAAATACAAAAGTTACATAAATTAGAAATTGACTGTGAAGTTGGCATTATATTGATAAATTATCATGTTTGCTTTAATCCGTAGTTAACACTGACTCAAATGCTTCAAAAAGAAAAGGAAAAGATAAAGTTGTCGACGAGTAGCTCAGAGTTTACAGTTTGTGTTTCTAAAATAAAAAACTATTTTAAAAATGTTGCTTTTATACACTGCATTATTTGGTAAGTATATATGTATAAGGCAAGTTAGTTTTTTTTTTTTTGAAATAATGTTATGGTATGTGAATTTGAATTGAAACGAAATGATTGAATGATTATTAGTGATAAGGTATTAAATTGCATGGTTGTAAAATTATTGTATTTGTATGTGATATTGGATTTGATTTAAAATGGGATTACAAATTCAATTGGGAACATTGTTACCCTATTAACTGTTCGGGCAGGATCGGGTATAATTTGCATGCCATAGGATAGGAAAAGTTCAAGGTTTTACGACTACGTGTCAGGGAGTATCGGGGACCCCATTTTTCAATTATACCGACCACTGTTGGGTACATCTATTCATCAGTTTTATCGGACAGCGTAGGGCGCAATTCATTTCTATGGTTTATTTCATCTGGCACTAGGTGCCATACTTTGGTGTATTGGTTGGATCCGCATTTCCGAGTCTGAGTCTGAGTCAGGTTAATAGGGGAAAATAAAAAGAAAAGTTGGAATTGTAATATGTGAAATAAATGAATGGAACTAAGATGGTTGTGAACTATGGATACTTAAGTAATGAATGCATGAATTGAAGGTGTGATGATTCATGAAATTTTATGTTTAAATTATGTGTTTCCTTGTATTTCTTTTATTGCATTTTTTAATCATGTAATTTAATGTTGATATTATGTTTAACTAGTAGTTCTATCACTAGCTCAACATCCAGTAATGATCCCAAACCTAAATGTTGGTGAATAGTCTTTTTGTTGGTTTTGGCATGTACCTAGGTACTAATATTCTAGTTATGGTCATTTTGTATCTTGATGGTTATTAATGGTATGTAATTAAGTATTTGTGTGCTTGAATTTGGTCAATTTGGTTGATAACTTGGAAGTGTTTTGCCTTGAATTAATTGTTTAGTGTGTCATGAATGAATTGGTTTCATATATAGTTTTATGCTTGTTTAATGTGTGAGCTTAGTTGTGTTTCATGATGTACTTAGATAATTTCTTAGCATGAATTTAGGGTCTGTTTGATTGACGAAATTGATTTTCCGGAAAATCATTTCCAACTTTTCCAGCGTTTGATTGGCGGAAAATATTTTCCATTTGGAAAATGAACTCCAAAACAAGGGAAAATGGGTTACATTTTAGGGAAAATGTCTTACCCTTTCAATTTCCGTAAGACATTTTCCGTGCTCTCCTCTCTATCGCCTCCTTCATTCCTTCCTTCATTTCCGGTGAAAATTGCTTCATTTATCGATTTTCCAAGAACTTGTTTTTTAATTATTCAATACTTATTTTTTAACACAATTACAAATAATTTATTTGATATTAGTTTTTCAATTTATAACGATTAATATTGTAGCTTAATAATTGAGTATTATTATAAATAAATCAATGCAATATATGTAAAAATAATTTAAAATATAAAATTTATTAATATATATTAATATATGTAAAACAACTTTTCCGAAAAATATTTTCAAAAAATCATAAGCAAAGAGAAAATATTTTACATGATTCAATCAAACACCGTAAAATATTTTCCAAGAAATCATTTTACATAAAAGTAAAACATTTTCCGTAAATCATTTTACGGAAAATATTTTATTGGCAATCAAACAGAACCCTTAGTTAAGGATATATTTATGCTTATAAACTATTTGAATGGGTAGGTAGCCCTTGTATTTAGGTTAGTAAGTTAGAATTAAAATAAATTATGGAATGTTAGATGTATTCATGTTTAGCTTATTTATTTAAGGTGTCATTTGAGGTATATTGGTTAGACAATCAATTGCTTGTTTAGGTGATATTATAGTTCATTGTTTGGTAGTTGAATTTTGGGTTCTGTTTGATTGGCAGTAAAATATTTTTTGAAAAATGATTTCTTGAAAATGTTTTACTTTTCTGTAAAATGATTTACTGGAAAATATTTTCTGGTGTTTGATTGAATCTGTGTAAAATGTTTTCTCATTGTTTGATGATTTCTGAAATATTTTCCGGAAAAGTTGTTTTTACATATATTAATTTATATTAAGCTAATGATTCCTAAAATGATTCCTAAAATTAAGATTCTAAAATCATCATAATCGATACATAAAATCAGTCTAAATAATACATGTTTCCATAATAGTTGACTAATTATATTTTCCACATACATCAATAACAAATACTATTAAGGTATAATTGTCTTTTAAATTCTTTTAGTATAGTAAATATGAGCATTATTTTAGTAACCAACAAATAACCATCAAATCCTCTAGAACAGAACATAAGAAATTCATAAAAGTATAACATCAGCAGCTTGAGATTTGCTATTGACTAAGATGTAGGCTTTCAAAAAATGCTCAAATCACCTAAACTCAAAATACTGAGTCATCCCAAAACATGCTCATATCACCTAAACTCAAAATACCGAGTCATCCCAAAACATGCTCAATATCTCTACTTCTTTCCACAGACATTACCTTATGCAAAATACAACGCAAAAATTAAGCAAAATACAACGAAAAACCATTCTCAGTGCATAGAAATTAGAATCGTAGAAATCCATCATTCAGATTATAAAACAAAAAAGAAAAAAATCATTATTCAATAATCAATATATCTACTACTTTCCACAAAAAAATCAAAATTATTACCCACAAAGAAAATAATTAACATAAAAAGTCTTTTTACCCTTAAATGCCCGATTCTGGAACTGGGTGCAGGACTGGAGGTGGACCGGTGGAAGTGGATCAGTGGAGGTGGATCGATGCTCGGTGGAGGTAGCTTGATGCCTTGATTTTGGAATTGGGAAAAAAAGGGAGGAGGGCACAATAGGGTTAGAGATTTGGAAGACTATCGGGCAGTAAAGCAAAAGTTAAAATTAGCAACATTATTACCCAAAAAATCAAAATACAACGCAAAAAAATTATGAACATCAACGAGTAAACAAACAGTTTACCTTAAATACGAATTTGTTGGCGATTCGGGACTAAACAAACCCTTAAATGCTTGATTCTGGAACTGGGTGGAGGGCCGGAGGTAGACCGGAGGTGGACCGGTGGAGGTGGATCGGTGGAGGACGGAGGTAACTTGATGCCTTGATTTTAGATTTGGGAAAAAAAGGGAGGAGGGGAGATAGGGTTAGGGAAGACTGTCGGCAGTAAAACAAAACTTAAAACTTAAAATTAGCAAAACTAGCAGAAAAGATGAGGTAGAGATGATAAGGAGCTGTGGAAATGGTTTCAAGGGTGAATAGATGAGCTGTGGAAAATGTCTTATCGATTTCTAAGGGGTAAGACATTTTTCAGAAATATGCGTTGATTTTACCCGTGTTTTGGAAAATGATTTCCTTAGCAATTCATTTTCCAACAATCAAACACCGTAAAATGTGGAAAACCAATTCCGAAAAATATTTTCCCCCTATCAAACAGACCCTTGGTATCTATTTTCAATAAGGTATCGATTCAGTATCGATAGCAACTAGGGATTTCCATTATTGACCTTAAAACTTTTAAATTTTACAATTCAATTTCATTATATGCTTGAATTTCACAATTAGGTCCTTATAAAGTTAAAATTTTTAATATGTTTAATTATATGCGATTTAATGATAAATGTTTAAGTTTTGCTTAGTAAAGAATATATCGATTATGAAATTTGTCGTAGCATCTTTTACTAGGGCCTGGTAAGGGTGTTACACATCCACTCAAAATTTGGGTATGTCACACTATGAACATCACAAGTGAATAAATCTATAAACAGATTTAGGATCTATTCTTCTTAGGTTCAGTTCAATGTACTGCCAGTCCAATCAGTCACATCTATATCTCTATCTTTTGGGAGTCATCCGCTTCAATGCCCAAGACAAAACATCTCCATTGGACTTGATAGACGACATATTAGGTTTTCAATCGGCTTGCTCATTTCCAATTAGACTAAGGACATGTTTAGGTTCGTCTACTAATATAATTTGTCTTTCCCCATTACGATCTGACCACATAATTCTGCTTAGTATTAGTTTAAACAAAGAATATTAATTAATCCATGAATCATTTTATTAACCAATCTGTTCAAAAAAATTCCAAGTGTACATAGATGAATATACTACACTTAGAGCACTAGATCCAACATTGACAACGTCACCCCTCAAATAATTAGGACACTTTGAAGAGAAGATGATCATTGACTCAAAGAAGTTAATGGTTTGACGTCATCCACAAAAAGGAGATGCGAGAACGAGAGGCCACCTTTAGAAGCACGAATAGGAAGCCACTCGTGTTGCTCCACCTCCCTCAAAATCATTATGCTCAAAAATTCCATACAAAGAATAAAGATATAAGAGGAGAGCGGATCTATTTGTCTTATACCCCTAGATGGTTTAAAACTTTGGAGTTTCGTACCATTTAGAAGGACAGAAGTGGTCGTGGTTGATACGCAGCTCAAAATCAAGTTAACCCGACTATCAAGGAAACCAAAGAACGTTAAGACTTTCAGATGAAACTCCACTCTGGTTTGTCATAGGCCTTTTCAAGGTCTAATTTTATTATCATGGAGACCTTCTTCCGTTTTATTCATTTTAAAGAATGAATAATTTCTTGAACGATCACAGCATTATCTGACGTTTGGCAACCCAAGAGGAAATACCTTAAGATGGAGACATTAACTTGTGCAGAATAGGTCGAAGTCTCATGACCATGAATTTTGTGATGATCTTATAAGAAATATTACAGAGGCTAATCGGTCTAAACTGTGTGGTATAGGAAGCCTCTTTAACTTTAGGGATAAGTGGGATAAGGATTTCATTTAGAGCTTCTGGGATCGAAGCTTGCTAGAACACCTCAATCACTAGATTCGTAACTTTATCCTTATCCTCTTGCTAACGTATCTTGAAAAAGAAGGGATGCAACCCATCTGGACCAAAAGCTTTGGTAGGTTTAAAAGACCAAACCGCTTTAGATATCTCCACAGAGGTGATTACCGCACAGAGACCTTGGGTAACAAGATCAGAAAGCTTCTTACTAATAAAGAGTTATCAACAGGGAGGGGAGAGGCCACCGTGGAAGTAGTGAATAGACTGGTTGTAACCCAAGATGGTATTATCAAATCTTTAACTCCTATAACCAAAGTATATTTTGGTTTTTATATAAATTTTTAATAAACATATTTGTTACTTAAATATGTTTCACTTACATTGTAGGTATGTTATAAATCTAGAAAAGTATGGCAATGCAATGAATGAAAATGTAAGTGTGATTTTAAACGTTGAAATCTACACAGAGATTAAGGCTTCTTTTGGATGGGTTGTTGTTTACTCCCGATGAGGTTAAAAACAATGATGACAATGATATTAGTCATTATAGCAATGAGATTGAATATCGTAGTGGTGAGATTAAAATTAGTGATGAGATATGTGTTTGAATTCAAATGTAGCAATAGTGGTAAGGTGAACTTTAATGAGGAGAAAAATGACTCTTAAGGACATTAAAATAATGTTTGTATTTAAAAGGACTTTATAACATAAAAAAAATTAATAAATAATTAATATTAATATTAATATTAATATTGATACATTATTTTATATATTTATTTTAAATATTTTAATTAATATATAATTATATACATTTATTATATTAAATTAATGAAAAATATTGAAAACTTTATATCAAAATAATTAAAAGCTAAAATTATAGCTAATTCAAAAATTAAATACGAACATGTTTAATAAAAATATATAAAGTGAAAGTTATTGAAAGATTTTGAATAAAAAAGTGTAAAACATGAGATCTTAGTGCTCATACTCAAGTTCCAAGAATGGTTCCTTATACACAAAATGGTGAGCTCGATAATGGCAGCACACACTTTCAAAAAAGAAACAAAATGGCGGCACTCACATTTTTGGACAGGTTTATTATAGCAAATAGTTATCATCGCTTGTAAGCAAGCGTTTGTAGTCCAACGGTTAGGATAATCGACTCCCGGCAAACGCAGGTTTTATTAACCAACTCTTTTTTTCTTCCCTGAATTAATTTGACCAAGTTCTGATGCAGCAAAAGACTACAAGCATAGGTTAATAAAAAGTGTTTGTTCACAAACCATTGGGTTGCAGAGGAACAAGATTATTTTTTAGAAACAAGCGTGTTGACCCGCTTCAAACTCTTCGGTTAGCAAAGGACATAGCATGTTACTGGTGTTCTGTTTTTTGCACAAGTCATACTGTTTTCATGCATCCTGATGCAAATAGTGATTCTCGAAATGGCTTAGCAGCAACAATTCATAACTGCTATGATTATGTTGGGTATGTTGCTTGGAAGAAGGGCGATGCTGGTTACGAAGCCTCTTCTGTGATCACAGATGGAGCTGAGCGCTGCTTGAAGCAATTTTGTAAAACAATTGCTGTTGCAGATGAAGTCACGGCCAAGTTGTTATCATCAGAGAACTTCTACTGACTGCAAAACATCTTAATATTCAGCTTTGTGTGCATGTCAAACAAGATAAAAATCTGGCAGGTCTCTTGAAGCATGGAAGAAACGGCTGGCACTGAAGGTACTCATTGTGGATTACAGACATTCGCAAGCTCCTAGCACATTTGAAGGCTTTTTCAGACATCCAAAGAGGGGATTTCCTTTTCAATGCAACTGTTTCATGGGCAAATTTCTGTTCTAACTTTAGATTTGCTTTTCAATGAAAATGTGCCTATAGCCTCTATACTTTTCAAAAATTAGGAATTTAGCCCCTCTACTTTTCAACTTTTAAAATTCAAGTTCAATTGTTAACACTAATAATTTTTTTTGGTTAAGTTTTTTTCTTTGGCTTTTTGAAATAAAAAAATTACTCACTTGGTACCCATTTAATTAAATAGAAAGATGTTGTAATTAACATGAAATTAACAAAAAAATTAACAGTATTAATAGTTGGACCTGAATTTTGAAACCTAAAAAATAGAGGGACTAAATTCCTGAAAATATAAGTACAAGGACTATTGATCAAAGTACAACAAAGGGTGATACAAGGAGGAGGTTGTGGTGCAAATGAGGTCGGTTTACCTTAATAAGCAGAGAGTCGGAAAAGACAAGAGAATAAAGAGACAGTTTTCAGGGTTAAGGAAGCTTGATTGCAAAGAGTAAGTACACAAGGAATGCCCAAGGGGAGAAGGATCATTTTCTCATCATTTGAGAGGGTATTTATAATAAAGGTCCTCTTGTTTGCAAGTATGACGTGAAAGGTAGTTACAGAAGAGATTGCCATCATAAAATACGTGAAGGATGTGCACATTTGGGCCCATTATGTTATTCCTTCAGCCAATATGAGACTGTTATGCTCGAATGAGTCCCGATGATCCCTGGAATGAGTGTTCACATTGAAAAGCTGGTGACCAAATAAAGGGACTATGTCTCTTTTATCAGTGAGCAGCTCCGCGGATGATGGTTAATTTGAGAGGTTGGACAATCAAAGACGACTCGGCGAATGGAGGGTGAAGGTCGACCCTCAAATGTCAAGCCAGTACGTTTTGAAGGTGCCACGTGTCTAGCCTAGGTAGTGGTATGACAAGGACTAAATTCCTATTTTTTGGAACGTACAGAGGCTATAGGCATATTTTAACCTTATTTGATAATTGAATAATCTAATATCACTAACTATTACAATAATTATTTTTAATGTAGACTTGTTATACCCCTTTGGCCTGGGCACATGGTAGCACAGCAAGCCACCTGAGACACACCCACAAACACCCTTTCGCTCATTACTAATCAGCTAGCCACTAGAGGACCAATGACCTAGAAGGTCTGATTCCAGTCGACCTCTCGTTCTCCCTCAAAGGATCCTGGCCAATCATCCCTGCAAGCTAGCTACTCGTTCCTTTCAGAATGGTCTCGTCCATCCATTCATCAAGACACCCACTCTTTTGTAGTGATAATGACTTTTAGGCCACCAAATCTCACCTAAACATAACAACCTTGCATCACAATTCGGAAGGAATGATAGAATGAGTCCCATCTTGAACATCCTCTCATGCACTTCACAATGATGACAACATCTCCAAGCATGGAACCTCCACTATATATATCCCCCAGATCAATGAAGAAAGGATCAAATCTTTAAGTATTCTAGTAACCCTTTTTGCCCTCAACATTCTCTTTTGCATCCTCAACTTCCTTGCTCACTTACCTCTTCCGATTCTCCGATCTATAGGGTGAACCAATTTTCCTTAGAACCACCACATCCTCTGCCTTATCTCCTCCCTTGTTGATAGTGATACCGAACATCAATAGAACCATAGAAAATAAATTTCTTTTCTTATCATGTGTATAGTTTTGTCTTCCAAATTATTTTTTTCTTATAAAAAGTAGAATCATTTTTATCAAAGTAGTGCGCAAATTTGTGTACTATAGGTAAAAGTACCAATGAAGCCTTTATACTTAGGGGCGAATTGCATTTCAACCCCACTTCTAAAAAGATGGACAAAATTAGCCCTTATACATTTCAAAACATGTAAATTAGCCCCTCCGTTAAATTTTATCTGTTAAATGATATCGTGGAATGTTAATTTAAATGGTTAATTACTAATTTGGTCCCTAAACTATAGTTAAATATCATTTTGAATTTTTTAAAAATTTCTTAGCAATAATTCTAAAAATTAAATTATTTTTAAAAATAAAATTCTAAATGAAAAATTCTAGAAATTCAAAATATATTTATAAAAAATCTAAAAATTTTACAAAAAAATCTTAAAATTGTTATCAAGCTTTCGAGTTGGAACCCGTAAGTCTTTTACAAGACTTTCTTCTCTATTTTACAAAACCTAGAAAAATAAAAAAGATTTTCCACGCTTGATTAAGCCGTAAATAAATAAAATCTTGATTGAAGCAAAAAAAATCAACTAAAATTTTTGATTGCTCACTTTCAAACTTCTCATGTTTAATGTTTACTTTCTTCTACTTTAGTGAATACTCTTTTTATTTCTCCTATGCTTTCAGATCTCATGATGGTGTGTAGTCACCATTATAAAATTTTGATTACTCATTTTCGCATCCCTTTTGCTATTATAAAATTTCTCATTTTAAGATTTTATTGTTTAATACCTTAAAAGCTTTAATCTTTAAGTTATTGGGTTTAACAATTTCTTTTGAATTTTTAATATAAATTTTGGGTTCGAACTAGGACTTTATGGGTTTTAAAATTTTAGAAAATAATGCTTTAAATTTATGGAAAGAAATAAAAAAAATAAGAGTGAAATTTTAATTTAAAAAATAAAACTCTAAAGCCATCAACACATCTCCAGATGTGGAGAAGCAGCGAAAAGAGTTCATTTTCTTCTTCTTCCTCTTCTTCTTCTTCTTCTTCCTCTTCCTCTTCTTCTTCTTCTTCTTCGTCGTCGTCGTCGCCGTCATCGTTGTGGCCAAAGAGAGATGCAAGCGAAAGATTTTGTTTATTGTAAATGTGTTGCTTCTTTGGTTTGATTGTATTTCAACAATAATAAAACCATGATTTTAATTGAAATGGGTGTTTTTAGAACTGCACTAGAAAGCATCTTCAACAAGTAAGGTTAATGCCTCATGGCATTAGATAGTTATCATCAAATCAAGAATTTTATTGAAAATGTAAATGTTTCCCAATTATTGAAAGAGAGCTCAACTTTTTAAAAATAAAAACACCATGATTCACCAAAAAGAGCTTATTTGAATGTAAGTTTTGGCTTTAATAAATCAGGGTTTGATTTTGTTTTAACATAATTTTAATTTTTAATATTTTTAATAATTTATATTTATTTTTAAGTTTTTTAAAAGATAGAATTATTGTTAAGAATTTTAGAAAAATCAAAATGATATTTTAACTATAGTTCAATGATCGATTAGTAAGTAACCATTTAACTTAACATTCCATGTCATCATTTAACCGATAAAATTTAACGGAGGAACTAATTTGCACGTTTCAAAATATATAATGGCCAATTTATCTATTTGTCGGTAGAAGAGTTGAAATGCAATCCATCTTTAAGTATAAGGACTTCCATGATACTTTTACCTTATAATATAATGAGGTTGCATTTCACTCTGGTACATTAAAAATTAACCAAAGGAGCTCTATACTTGATAAAAATTTCAATTCTGCTTGTTGGCATTAAGATTCCCTTATGGAAGGCAAAGCTGCAAGTTATGGGGATGCAAGGTACTTATCTCCGTTTTGCAGACTGGAAATGTCAATCTACTCAATTGGACTCTTCGTCCAGTGGCAAATGAAGGAAGATGCAAGTGGAAGCATGTGAACATCCATTAAGTAGCTACCGGATTACATCTCTGCGTTTTTCTTTAAGGCAATCCTACACTGTTTGTGTTCTTTATCTGTGATTCGATATCCAAAAAAAAAAAAGTAGTATTCTTACAAATTCCATTTGTTTATGCCCTCATATGTTGACGTGGAGTTTTACATTGCTCATTTGGATTGGCTTGGAATGATTAGCATTATAATGATTCCTTTTTTCATATTTTACCAAAGGGATAATGACAGAATTGGCCCCTGTGCTTTAATCAATTTTCTAATATGGTATTTCTACTTTTAAAATATCAATATCCATACCTAAACTTTAATGGGTATTTTGAAAGTAAAATTACTACATTAGAAGATTTGTGTAAAGTACAAAGTCCAAGGCCGTCATTATCTTACCAAACCCATCGACATTTTGAAAGTAAAAGTACTATATTAGAATTTTTGTTGAAATACAAGGACCAAATCTGTCATTATCTTACCAAATCCATTTACCCAAAATACCCGACCTAATTTATGAGCCAAATATCCCAAATCATTTCATCCTTTTTGGAGAAATTTCACCCTAAATATTTCAATCCCTAATATTTGAAACACACCCAAACAGATAATTGAAACATATCTAAAGAGATACAATTCATGAGCCAAATGTCCCAAATACTTTCATCGTCCTTCACATTTCTCCCAAAATATTTCAACCCACAAAATCTAAAATCTAAACACACACCCAAAGAAATAGATAACCCAAGCGCATCAAAAGAGATAAAAAGTTAAAATATATCATTAGTTTTGTAAATTAGGAATTTAGTACACCTATTTTTTGTATTTCAAAATTCAGTTTCAACTGTTAACACCATTAAAATTATTTTATTAAATTCAAGTTCATTGCAATGTCATTTTTAATTACATGGCTACCAAATGAGTATTTCAAAATGTCACAACAATAAATTTAACAAAAAAATTCAATAACATTAACAATTGAACCTGAATTTTGATATATGAAAATATATGGACTAAATTCTTGAAAATAAAATATAGGGACTAAGTTTCAAATTTGTGGCATATTATATATTTAAATAAAAACAGCTTAACAGTGTAAAAACCCTTAAACTTTTCAAAAATACTCAATTAGGTACTTAAATTGACAAAATGTATTAAAAAGACCATTCGATCATTAACTTTAACGATTGACTATTAAACTAATGGTCTTGTTTTAAAAAAAAATTGAATTAACCCTGTAACGTGTCACGTGATAGCACGACACATGACGAAATAAATAACAAAATGCATTAAAAAGATCATTTTTTACAAATTCATTTATTTAGGTCCTCTAATCGTCATCACCTTCTCATCCTTGGACACCTATACTTAATATTTAAAACCCAATGAGATTACTAGTTTACTACTAGTCTACTGCCATAATCATATAATATAATCTCATAAAATTAAATAATTGTTGGTTTTCATTCTTATTATATGATTTATCAATATCATAAAATTATATATAATAAACTAGTTTCTTTATGTATTTATTATTACTTTTTCACAAATAATATTAAATAATGTATTCTAATACTATATAAAATATTCTAAAATATGAAATATTTAAATATTATATTTTAATACTGTACAAATACTATAATTCCTTGCTCCAAAACTTAATATTTCCAAAATAATCAAGAAATTCTTGCTATAATATATATATATATATATATATATAACATTTTTTATCCTTGTAGTATTGACTTCAATATTTTTATATTTAATTTTTATAAAATTTATAATGTTTCAATAATATTACGTTAAAAGTAAAAATAAAATAACATAAATATATTTTTTAATTTATATTATTTGGTATATGGCAATGACATTTTGTCGTTATCTTTATTAAAATTAAAGTTAATAAAATTTCCAATTGAGTTTAAATTTTCTGTAGAAAGTGAAATTTTTTTTTTTGGTTGCAGCGGCGAAGAATATTGTAGATAGTTTGGGACATGGAAAACGTAAAAGCGTTATTTTTGGTATTTAATTGAAATGCCAACATACTATACCTTAATTTCAGTGATTATGATTGAAGTAATAGATATGTTAAACTGTTTTTGGTACTAAATGATGAGAATAAAATAAAGATAATTTGGTTTAATATTAAAGTTAATGTGAAAATTAGTCATTATTGTTAAAATTTTTATTTTCTTTTAACAGTTGTTGACGTGACACATTAACCTATTGAGTGACTGATATGTAGTATTTTTTTTGTTAACTAAACTTTAAAAGAGGAAAAAAGTTTTAAATTAATTACAGAGAGTGTACAAGCCCAATTTAACCCGGGCCCAACAAGCAGAGACCAAAAACCCAAACAGCAAACCTAAACTGCTACCCAACCCAAACCCAAACAATAAGCCCAAAACACCTTAGCCCAACAAGCCCAATACAAACCTTAACATTTCCAGAAAAAAAAAAAGTAACCCTAACCCTAGGTGCGCCGCACCTAGGGTCGTCCACCTGCTCTGCCACCGTCGCAGCCACCTGCAAAAATCAAAAGAAGAAGTGACAAGAAAGAAATAAAATAAAAAAATATTTTGTAATATTGGCTATAAAAGTCGAATGTCATCTCTGTAACAAGGGGTTTTTTTTTGGAGGAAATAAAAAAAATAAATTCAAGCAAAGAAAAAGAAGGAAAAAAAGCAAAAAAAAAAAACTAGAAACGTGCAAGGTTTTAATTCTCTTGTTTTCCAATTTTTAAATTTTTTCTTTTTTTCTTTATTTTTTTCTTTATTTTCCCTTTTTTTTAAAAAAATATTTTATAAATATATATCAAAAAATATAAAAAAATTTACCTTTTTTTGGCCATCATAGACGGCGGTGCCATTGCCAGTGACCGGCGGCCAGCGTAGTGGCGGTCGAGTGGACCCCTGCCGGAAATCGGGGCTGTTGAGAGAAAAGGAGAGGGATTTTCAGTTTTTTTTATGAAATGGTGTGAAATGATTTTTTTAGAAAAAAATTTGACTTAAATAGGCCACCAAAATGACGCCATTTTGGGCTGGCCTCTCAGGCACCAAAACGACGTCGTTTTGGGGAGGCTGATCCGAATCCGACCCAATAACCGCCAAGGATAACGGAAGGGCTAATTGTGCTTTTAGCCCTTCCTCTTTTTTCATTATTTACAATCAAAATTCTTTCATTTTTTAATTTTTCCCTATAATTTATTTCGTTCTTCAATTTGGTCCTTAGACCGTTTTAAAAGGAAAAATACTTGAAACGGCGCCATTTTGGGAAAGGGAATAATTTCCCCAATGACCCCTCCTTTTTTAAACGCATTAGTTTTTAATCCTTTTTCGATTTTTAGCATCAAATTTGTTTACGAATCTTACCTATAACTTCATTCTGATTATAATATGGTCCTTTAATTAATTTGTTTTATTGTTTGTTTATCAATCTGTCTAATATTTTTTAGTGGATATTATTTTTTATTTTTCTTATATTTATTATTTTTATTTAAGCTCTATTTATTGATTTATTTAAATATTTTGTTATCCTATTATTTTAATAAACTCAAACCCAATATTAAATACTTTATTTTCCATATTTTGATTCTGTGTATACATATTATATAGTTTAAATCATTTTTATTTTATTGTAAGATTTGTTTTTTTAATTAGCTTTTTCACTAGCTTTCAAATATTAATGTTAATATTTATATAATGTGTGATGTGAGATTATTGCCCTTATGTGTATTGTATTGCTTATTTGTACTTATCGATTATTTGTCATCTATTAGAGTACTTTTTTTTTGTTTACGAATTATTACTTCGCATTGCATATTATCATTTCCATCATGCTTTATTTGCTCAAAAATTATGTTTAATATGGTTTAAGTTTTGAGAATCATTTTATTCAAAAGCTTTCAAGATAACACAATATTCGGTATTTGGGATCTTCGAGAGGATTGAGCCCTAACGTATTGGGTTCCAATTTTTCTCGTTGAATCCAAATAATCGAGAATATTCTTTAATCAAAACACATAAATAAAAAGCTCATTATCGGGAATTCGATACGTTGTGTCCTAACGCATTAGATATGACATGTTGTTTTCTTGAGATGAGGATTTTTTTCTAAAAAATAATAAAGGCAATATTCAATGTTTGGAATTTTGAGAAATTGTGCCCTAACGTATTTGGCTACGATTTTTTCATCTGACTTAAACAATTGAATATCCTTTTAAATTTTATTGCATGAGTTTTTTTAGGATAAGCTCATTTTTGAGGAGGTGAAATATCATGCCCTAACTCATTGGGTGTGACATTTTCTTTCTCCGAAATAAGAGGGTCTTAACGGATAATTTGATTTATACAAGTTTTTTTAATACAAGGATCGTATTTTAAATTCTTTGCACATTTTTTATATTAAGACACTAATTAATCAACAATGTACCAATTTTGGGCGTGCCGAGAGTGCTAACATTTCCTCGTGCGTAACCGACTTCCAAACCCGTTTTCTGAATTTTATAAGACCAAAAATTATCGTTTTAGTAAATTTAAATTTTTATTAAAATGATTTAATTATGAGGTGATCCGATCACACCTAAATAAAAAGGGTTGGTGGCGACTCCATTTTCGTTTTTTTTTTCAAAATTTAAGTCGATCCCCTTTTTCAAAAAATAGTTTCGACATATAGCAAAAAATGCAACATGTCAATTATTTAATGGGTTAATGTGCCACGTCAAATAAAAATTTTAATGGTGGTGAATAATTGAACAATTATTTTATTTAAAGTGATTAAATTAAAAAATTAATGTGAGATAGTTTATAATTGAAAATAATCAAAATTGAAGGATAAAATGAGTTTAATTGCAGTCCGTAATTCACGCATAAATACCGTGATTTTAATGCCAATGTAGATTTTTTTTTGTTACGGTTTGAATATTATGGGAGGTAATATTGAAAAAATATTCAAATTAGACACAATTATGCTTTTAAAAGAAAATTTTCAGACTCAATCTTGAAATGATAGTAATTATATTTTCTATTATTTAATTAAAAGGATTATTTCCAAAAATATTAAGATATTTAAAACATGATTTATTTAGAATATGAGTAAAACAAATGTAAAAATATAACTCCACAAAATGTACATGTTTCTTCTTGTATATAATACAAAAGAAAACACTGATTTAATAGAGTGTTAGTCATCAGTCTGAACTATAAAATCATTTTAAATAATGATTCAATAATAACACCTTGACAAAAAAAATAGCATGAAATCATAATAGAAAAGAAAATAATTTAATTTAATAAATTAAAATATTAAGAAAAATGATTGAATAAAAAATTAAGAACGAAACTATTTATAAAAACTTTGAATTAAGGCAAAATTACATTGAAATATAAATCATTTTACGTACAAAAACTAATTCAGTAAATTAAGTCACAATCAAGATGTTAATAAAATAGAATATATCTTTGGAAAACCAAAATTTTTATTGTGATTTCGAGTTACAATGGAATAGAAATATATGTTAATTAAAAATTGGCAAGATTTTCTGTTTTAGTAAGGTTTTTTTTTATAATTGGCAAGGCTCTTTCCTATTGACTTTGTAGAAAGATTAAATTGAGATATTAATGAACAAAAATACTTGACAATCGTGGAAGGTAATTATTTTAATATTGATAGAAGAAAGATGCAAGCAAACTTCCATAATGTACTCATAGAAATAATCCAAATTTTAAGCCGGACGTGGTTAAGGAAACTCTGAATCGTGATGCTATCACCGATAGTCTGCTTCATTTTAATACTCTGTAGTTGTAATAAGCTGTAATATACTTTTTTATTATTTTAAAAAAATTGGAATTTAAAACCAAATTATTAAAACAGCAATTATCAAATAATATAATAATTAAAACAAACTTATGTGTTAAATCATCAACTTAACCACTTGTGAACATGTACAAATCATAAAAATACCATATATCTGTAAAAATTTAACTATAGAGGGTTCAATATCTATTTTACTTATTAAAATTGGATTCTCAGTTTTAATTTGATATTAATTTTGAATTATAGAATTAATTATCAATCTATTTAGAGTAAGTTAAACAGAATTAGTTATATTGTTGAGGATTCTGTTACGTTGTTAGCAACAATTTATCAACTCTTTAGTTGTGTATAAATTCATTCATCTGTATCAGAAGCTATTTTCTCGGTTGTTGTCCGTTGTGCTCAATGACTATAGTTCATCTCGAAACCTCCACGAATGAAGATGTGTCTCACTGGAATCCAACTCGTTGACCGCCTCCGGACGTAGCAACGTCCAAAGTGTGAATACTACAACTAAAAATATAGATTTGAGACGGTGTCCGCAAGTATATGGGTTAGGTTATAATATAGTTTTTACAACGGAATATGTGAGTATTTCGAGGATCGTACCCAAGGGAAGCAAGTACTAAATTAAAGTTAACCTAAATGCAAATAGAATTAATTAGTAGTTTAAATAAATTATATCACGACAAAACATAAAGGAAAGATTTTTAGGTTTTTATAAATAAAGAAATAAACACTACATAAACAAAAAGGGACTTCGGAAAACTTATTTCTAAACTTAATCAGATGTAGACATGAGTGATTAGCTCACTTTGGTGATCATAACTAATTCCTATTTTGGGTTTCTATTCAATCAACTAGTTGCTACCCTAGCAGGATCTCTCGATCTTCCACTAAACTAACGAGTCGGTAAGAAATACTTATCTCTCGACCTCACAGTCCAGACCGATTCAGGGCTAAGGTATTCATGAATAAGCCATACTAATTTTGGGTTAATTCCCACCTAAATGACTTCGTAGAGTCATCAAGCCTAGGGTTTAAGTTCTTCCTCTCCCAAGCAGTTGATCCTCTAAGAAAACCTTACATAACAATTAGTCAATCACACCTCCACTTGCTAATCCTCCACAAGAGGATTAGTTCCTTGTGGAATCCATGAACATAATAAACTTGATAATAAAAATTGTGCATAAAGAATAAATCAAGAATAAAGTTTAGAGAATCCTGATTGTATTTGAATGATGAAGTGTTGAAATCCACTAGTGTTTGATTGCGTTTACAAATCAAGTCTCCCAAAGAACACAAATGAAATAACTAAAAAGAAATCCATAACCTAAAGGAACGGAAACCTGAAAACTAAATTACAAAGAAAAACTTAGAATATGAAAAGTTGTCCCTAAACAAGTGCTAAATGAGCCTATTTATAGAATTAGGGTAGCCTTCGTCCTCAACCCTAGCACCTGATGTTCTCGTGTTTAATTTCCATTGTGCAGACAAAAACACCCCGGACTCATAATTAATCCCATACAACGCGGGTGTTGTGACACCCTAGTGTTTGTGCTACGACATCGAAGGCAGTATGCATAGTTCAGGGGTAACTTTAAGGAAGTGTGATGACACAGCAGACTTGAAATTCTTGTATTTTTCTCCCTATAAAACTCCTCGTGTTGCAACACAACGACCAGGTTTAAGTTCCCACGCCTTTAAACGGTCTTCTGTACACTTACTAAGTACGTTAGCTAGCCTTTAGGCCTCATTCAACCCCTAAGGTCAATAAAAGACTTAATACACTTTTTATTAAATTTAAACTAAACTAAGAACATAACTAAAACATATTAGAATTGCTCGTATTCAAGATCCTTAAGTATGAAAACTAGTTTAATCTATTACACCGAATTACGCCAGATCACTCATATCAACAGATCGTCATCACCATATATTTTTGATGGAGATGGTGCTTACTGATTTGTGCATTCATTTCCCTAGCATGACACGATCAAGCTTCAAAAGGACACCTTTTTCCAATGGAAGCATCAAGTCATGCTCATCGTCGATGAATACGGGCTTAGTGACTATGTCACTAGAACCTTCACTGATCCCCCTCAATTTGTGTCGGATTAAGAAGGGAAGTCAATTTCTAACCTTGATTTTTCCTCTTATCATTAACAAGACAAACTCTTCGCTTCTTGGCTTTTATCAACTGTCAGTAGCGATGTGTTGTCATGTTTTACAGGCGCAAACACCACTCACGTCGTTTGGAGTAAGGCATGCCTCCAATACCAAGGTTTCTCTCAAGCATACCTTGTATTATTTGAAGAAAGGTCATCTTTCAGTGAAAGAATATCTGGCTAAAATCAAGGGTATTTGTGATCTGCTCGATGCCTTTTTCCATACTGTCTCCAATAATAAACATGTAGATATCATCCTTGTCGGCCTTTCGGTGGAGTTTGAGTATATTCTAACTGTCATTTCATTTGCGTTTGAGCCGTTGCGTTTGGATTATCTTTTCAACATGCTTCTTGAGTGCGAAATTAGACAGAAATAGTTTGCCTCCAAGGTTCGTATTCAGGCGAATCTAGTTCAACAACCTCCTGCTCAATTCACGTCATCTTCTGCTAAACAGAATGTCATCGTGCCTAATTCTCGTACGGCTAGTTGTTCACATCATGGTGGTCATGGTTCTTACTTTGGTTGCAACCAGAGCGGTCATGGTTGTCCGCAGTGCCAGTTGTGAGTCCAGATATGGCATGTTGCCCAACGATGCTACTACCGATTTGATAAGTCGTTTCAAGGTTTTTCGATGGCGGGTAAGGTTTTGATAGGAGGCTATAACCCTATTTCAGAATCTTCTTCTTTTTATGTTGGGTCACAACCATAATCGAGTTTCTCTAGCCCACTAGTTTTTCTAATCGGCTCGATGTTTGAATCCAAACCCCTAGTCTAAGAAAATTAAGTCTCCTACTAGTTGGAACGACGGAAATGTGCAAGTGTATACAATCGCAACAAGTAATAAAGTGACAAGTAAATATCGAGTTATCGTACCCACAAGGACTGTACAAGAATTATTTATGAATGCAATTCTAAAAACACTTTGGTGAAGAAAAAATATTTTTATTTGAGGAGGTGATTAAAAACTAGGATTTTAACTAAGTAAAATAAATAAAATAAAATAAAAGTTCCAATACAAGATTTCAAAAGATTATTTTAATTAAGATAACATAATTGTGCTAGATTAATTACATTTCTTAACTTAGAATTATTAAACTCATGTTTATGTTGTTACGAATAAATTCACGTCAACTCGGTAATTTGCTAACTTATGAACATACTTGTCAACCAAAATCAATTTATCACTTGACTATATCTCTGTGTCAATTCAACCGATTAAACAAATTTTACTAAGCAAATGTGTTAATGCACATACATACTTATGAAATTAAAATAATCTCTTGTACATATCTCTATGCCAATTCAAACAATTAATTCAATCTCATAAGCACCTAAAAGATTACGTGAGGTAACAATGTATTTCTACCGTGAAACAATATAATCACAATAATCTTGCAAGTTATGCAAGGCTAACGTATCATTAGATATCGTTGCTAATTTAACCCTCAGCTACCTCAGACGATTAAACATGCACTAATTAAGTATAGTGTCAATTAATTACAATTTAAATCCGGTTAAATAATTAATTCATTATTTACCTTAAAATTGTAATGCAAGAATAACTTAGTCATGGTTTTACTTAATCAAACATCTTACCGAGACCTATAACAACACAAACACAATTTTAATAACTCAAGTAGACAAAATGCAATCAACCTAACACGAATTAAATTTAAGTCATATTAATTAAATTAAACATATCAACATAACAAATATTCATATATATGTTCATCATGACAACAACAAAATTAAAAGGATAGGAAACAAGAATCAAATCTGGTGTTTCTCCAAGGCTTGACTAGCTTGCTCTGCTTCTCCTTCTCCGCTTGTTCTTGTTGAACCAAGGCTTCCATGAACACTTAAATGCTACTCCAAATGCTGGTTGAATGACTCTTTTTCAAGAGGTGAAATCGGAAAAGGAATAGGGGAAGAAAATGAAGAACAATGGAAGGGAATGAAGAAAGAAAAGTGAGAGAGAAGTGAAGAATGAAAGGTTTTGAGATGTGTTTGAAGTAAGCAGCCAAGGGAACTGTTTATAGGTTGAGAAGGCTGCTAAAAATAGCCAAAATCAGCAGCCAAAGACTCCCCCCATGGCCGGCCACACATGTGGCATGTTTGAAGATTTCAAACATGCTATTTTTAGGTAGGGGCAAATCTTGAAAGGCATGAATAGTGGAGGGGTTTGAATGCAATTTGAAGGAGTCTTCAAGGGCTATTTTGCAAGCCGAATAATCAGCCAAACAACCTGATTGGGTCAGTATGTGGGACTGTTTTGGGCTGCCTAGTGCTCGGTTGGATTGGTTTTCTCGGTTCAGCTCAACTGGGCCACTTTTCATAATTAATTAATAATAATTTATTTAACCCAAATTAACTTGGATTAAAATTAAAATTAATTATATTATGAATTAATTCACATAATTTGGTCCATCTTAGGCTAAAAAAATTAATTCGCCTTAATGCTTCAAAATTGCTTCTTGGTTTTGCGCTTTTAGTAGTGTCTGTCGAGCCGTTTTTCGCCCTTTGTGCAAATCTATTGAAAATAATCAAAATTAATCAAAATTTGATATAAAATTAATTAAAATTCAACATGTTCATAATTTGAGTGTAATTTAATTGTTTTATAATAATTATATATTTTTTGACAAGAATTTTACCAAAACTGCATGAATTTGAGTTAAAAAGGGCATGGAAAAGTGTGTATATTTTCGTGTTTCCACACCCCAAACTTAAGTCATTGTTCGTGTCGGGTAATGCACAAATTTGAAAAAGAATTTCTCAGAAACATCTTTGAAAAATGCCTTCAGAATAATATTTTTCCCAAAATTATGATTTTAGTATACTTATGCTCAAGAACAAGAAATTTGATATTTATGCTACTTATGTATACATATCATTCAAATTAATCTCAATTATTCTTATGATAGCAAAAATAGACTAAATGCTTTCTCAATAAAGACATGTTAAATCCCTACCAGTTTGATTTTATTCCCTTATTCAAGATTAAGTTGCAATCATTAAGCTTAACTTATGCCTTCATATGTTAAACATAGCAATTTCTCTCCACTAATGTAGGTAGCATAGAAACTTGAATCCATAGGTCTTTAAAAAGGTTGTAATGTGACTAGGCTAGGGGTAGGTAAAAGATAGATAAATTTAGGCCAAAAACCCTAGACTCAGCTTCAATTGAACCTTCAGAATAATTACCTTTAATACACCAACTTACTTTGCTTTCACATGCTCTTTTGTACATCTACTTTCTTTCAAGTATATATGTTCTCTCTTTTTTTTTGTTCTTTTTTTTTCAGGAGCATTTTACTGTATGTACTACAATTTTTTGAGCAATTAATACTTCTTTTCAACTCCCCCAAACTTATTTTCAAAGAACATTTTGAATAGTATTGAGTCTAGTGTTTGGGACAATTTAAAGATAATTAAGAGAAAAGTGATCGCTAAATTTTGCAAGGGTTCAAATAAAATTAGGCCATATAGTCTCAAAGTTGGGTTTCAATGGATAAAAATTCATCATGTTTGGCTTGAAAGGCTCAAACGGTCCAAACAAAAGTTGCCTAAATCATTTTCAACATTCCATGCTTCCTAGGATTTCGCCTTAAGAAACAACTAAGTCAATTCTAGACACTTAAACTTTCATGCATGCCTAACTTTCTTAAGGAACTAAAAATTTTATGGTATGATTTGCATGCTTTATTAAAAATACATTTATATCATATTCCAGTTAACATAACAATTATTGAAATATCGAACTTTATTCATACTGAAGTTTAGCATACTTAACAAAATTTCAAATTTTTTAACAAAATATAACTTAATCATAACAAAAAGAAATTTTATTCTGAGAGGAAATTATTTCAATTTTTCAGTCCCCCTACTTAAAATGAACAATGTCCACATTGTTAAAAGTGAATAGATACTATACACCAGGTAGGACTCTAGAAAAGAGGAGGTGGATCAATTTTGACTGTTTAAGTACCAAGCTCTCTCTATATCCGACCCTAGACATGTATATATCTATTGCCACACTTTGTACTTATATATCTATTGTCACACTTTGTACTTTGCAACTTGTTCATTTTTATTTATGATTTCCACCTCTTGTTTTATTATGCGAAAATAAAAATTCCTAATAAAACCTAATTCTAAAACATTAAATAACCTAAGAACGAAAATAAAATAAAGTTAAGATCCCCCATTTTTATTTATTTACAGATCCCTCCGAATTCGACTCCTCTTTTTCTCCATCATCTTTGTTTTTGCATAAATTGCTTCGCTCCCTCTTCGATAGTGGACTCCAAGGTTCAAATATAAAATCTGGAAACTCAGGCACAAAAATAAACAGGTCATTGAATATTTTCATAAGAGCGCTTCTCATTGAGTCATCCCGTATTTTTGAATATCTCCAGAAAGCTTATTGCTACCACTACATATGTTGCATGATGTCCATCAACTTTGACAGCTTATCTCCAAGATCTGGGTGAGGCGATTGAGTCCTGAACATTGAAGTTGTGACGTCAGGTCCGGTTACTAGTTCCATTGGTTCTACCTTATCAAGGATTTCAGCTGACTGTATTGGTTCGATCTCTGTGGGATCTTTTTCTTCTTTTGCTTCGAGATCCTCGCTCTCTTCAACTCATTGTTGTATAATAGAGTCTCTGACTATTTGGTAGAGGTCCCAATCTGTGATTGTGCCCTGACTATAACATGTCTTCTTTATGTTTGCAAGAATTTTAGCTTTCAAGCACAAAATTATTATCGTAAAGGGAAAGTAAGCTAGGCCAGAACATCTAGTGGCACAATTCTACATTTCTCTCAAGATGATTTTTCCCACATCCATGGACTTTCTAGTTAAAATCGAGTATAATAAGACCATTCGCTCTAATTAAATAATAGTCTCATGTGAAATAGGCATAAGGTTGAATTGAATGAAATAGAACCATACTTTCGCTAGTGGTGTCAAATATTCTCTACGACAAGTGTGAATTCCTCACTTTGACATAATCCACTTAGAACCTAGAACTGTAAGTTCCTTGATAATTTCTTGTAGATTTTCAAACTCAATATTGCTCGTCAAGGAAGAATATTCATCGTCTTCGAAATCAGGTAACTCAAAGAATTCATTAATAGCGTTTGAGGTTATTGGTATCTTGATTCCTTGAATAGAAACTTCTGTTAATTCGTTTGAGGTCAAATTTTCATAAAATTCACTAACTAACTCCTCATCTGCACTAGGTCTTTTCTCGCAAAATAACTCCCAATTGAGAGCTTCAGCAATTTGTCAAATGCGTGCAATGAAATCAATATAATTGCTTTCTTTCAACGTAAATCCTTTTTTCTGGGTTCATCTGTTGATTCTTGAAAACGCTTTCATATCTCACTTTGGCTTCTTCACAATGGAATTTGTTTTGTGATTCATCAATTTAAGCTGAGGCACGAGTTCTTTTGCATTGCGTGATTAACTTGATCATAAGATAAAACAAAGATTTTCTCAAAAAATTAATTAGTATAAAATATTAATAATTCAATAAATTGAAAAATTAAATAATTAAATAAAATTAAAATTTAGGAGAAAAGTTTATCTTACCACCTTTTTATAAAGATTAAGAACTCAAAGAAAATAAATATAAAGCAAAAGACGTCGGTTTAGGGATGGTTGTAGGGTGTCTTGATGGTGTGGTGCAATAAGCAAGGGTGTTGGTGCGAGTAGCAAGGCAGCAGCAGCATGCTAGGGAGCAACGTTGCGCTAGGCGTGGCTTGGAGCGATGGAGGTAGCAGTAATGTGCGGATCTTTGCGTGAGCAGCAGTGCATGCATGTGCTTCTTGCGGATGTTTGGAGAATGGTAGCACTTCAAAAGGCCGAAAGAGCTTGGTGAGTCGCTAGGCGCACGAGTGATGGGGAGGCTCTTTGGAGCCGGCGTGCGGGCAAGTGCAGCGACAAGGAGCAGGTTGTTGGGTTGTTGGCGCACATGGTGTGCGTTGAGGTTGTTGGTGCCGAATGTGGGTGTTGGCGTGGCTAGGTTGAGGTGATGCAAAAAAATGGAACAGGTGGGTGAAATTTATGAAGGGAGTAGGAGTTTGATTAGAATTCTTAAAACAAATTAATAATTAAAATATTCTAAGTTCTAATTTTATATAGAGTTACCAACAATTAATAATTAATATAATACATATTAAGTTATTATTTGCTATTAATTTATTGAACAACTATAAAATATGACCAAATTTAAACTAATCCTAATTCTATGCAAAGTTGATAATAATTAATATATATTATAATAAATATAATTATATACTAATTATTACCATCTTATTTATTAAATTAAATTAAAACATTTATTCTAGATGCCTTTGAAAATATTTGCAACAAGAGACATCTAATTTTTTAATATTTACAAAAAAAGCAACCAAAATTTGAAAATAGTTCAATTAAGTACCTAGACTTAAAGAAAATTTGAAATTGAGTTGCAACTTAAAACTTGGATCAAAATTGCCCCTTTTATTTGAAAACTAAAAATTTATTTTGTCATTTAGGGAATAATTTCTCGGAAGATTATGTTAAAATCAATTCCCAGGAAAAATTGGAGGGGTCACAAGCGGTCCCGCTTAAGTTCTAATCTCCTAGACAGAATTTATTTAAACATACTAATCCTGAAAATATACTCTAAATAATTTATTTAAAAAGAAAAACAAGAAAAATTAAATATATAATAAAATGAATGAGATTTGATCCCTATTAGTTTTATCTTCCCAGTAATATTTTAAGCGCTGAGCATTGATTTGAAAATTACCTCCCTTACTTTGAAGTTCAAAAACTCCGTATGGATAGACTTGGTGAATCGTAAATGGACCGGACCAACGTGATTTGAACTTACCTGGAAAGAACTTTAATCTGGAATTGAATAACAAGACTTGCTGACCTGCTTCAAATTCTTGAACTCGAATGTGCTTTTCATGCCATCTCTTAAGTATTTCCTTGAGTAATTTAGCATTCTCGCATGAGAACATTTGAAATTCTTCTAACTCATTGAGTTGAAGCATCCGTTTCTCTTTAGCAAGCTTATGATCCAAGTTGAGTTGTTGGAGAGTCCAGTAAGCTTTGTGCTCTAACTCCAAGGGCAGATGACAAGCTTTCCCAAGACCAACATATAGGGTGACATCCCTAAAGGTGTCTTGTATGTTGTCCTGTAGGCCCATAAAGCATCATCCAGTCTTTTGGACCAATCTTATCGATTTAGGCAAACTACCTTCTTGAGTATGCCTTTGATCTCTTTGTTTGCCAGTTTAGCTTGCCCATTTGTCTGCAGATGGTAAGATGTGGCAATCTTCTGCTTCACTCCATGTTTGTCGAGTAACCATCCTTCATCAGTGATGATAGCTCTTGGGGTTCCAAACCTTGTGAACACATGCTTCTGCAAAAACTTCATCACAATCTTAGCATCGTTCGTCGGATATGCCTTGGCCTCAACCCACTTAGACGCATAGCCTACTGCTACTAATATGTACTTGTGACCAAAAGATGGAGGAAAAGGACTGAGAAAGGCAATACCCCAAGCATCAAATAATTTTACCTCAATGATGTTTGTTCGGGGCATCTCATTTATGTTGGTGATGTTTCCAACCCTTTGACATTGATCACAACTCTTTACGTAAGCATATGCGTCTTTGAATAGTGTTGGCCAAAAGAATCCAAATTGCAATACCTTGGTCGCAGTACGTGTACCTCCGAAGTGTCCCCCACTCGGAGTTGAGTGGCAATGATATAGAATCTTATGTACTTCATCTTCTGCCACGCATCTCCTAATCATTTAATCTGCACACTTTTTAAACAAGTATGACTCTTCCCAGAAATAGTACATCACACCGTGAAGAAACTTTTTCTTTTGATGATACGTCTTATCAATCGACATCAAACCACAAGCTAAATAGTTAGCAATATCAGCAAACGAAGGGGTATTACGGACCTGATTTACCTTCAGTATGTGTTCATCTGGAAATGTCTCCTAAATTGATATAAGTGGAGAATTCCCTTCTTGCGGCTCCAATCTGGACAAGTGGTCTGTTACTTGATTTTCTACTCCATTTTGATCTTGAATTTCTAGATCGAACTGTTGAAGTAGAAGTACCTATCAGATAAGTCTCGGCTTAGAGTCTTTCTTGGCATGTAAATACTTAATTACTGAATGATCCGTATAGACAGTCACTTTGGTACCTACAAGATAAGATCAAAACTTGTCAAAAGTAAACACAATAACAAGTAACTCTTTCTCTGTTATCGTATAATTCAACTGAGCTCCCGTTAGAGTTCGACTTGTATAGTAGATGGGATGAAAAACTTTATTCCCTCGCTAGCCCATGACAGCTCCAATCGCGAAGTCACTTGCATCACACATCAATTCAAATTGCAAATCCCAGTCTGGTGTGACAATTATGGGTGCCGAAACTAACCGACTCTTCAAATCTTTGAAAGCTCTTAAGCACTCCTATCAAATTTGAATGCTGTGTCCTCCAATAATTTGTATAAGAGTTTAGCAATTTTGGAAAAGTCCTTGATAAATCTTCAATAGAAACAGGGGTGGCCCAGAAAACTCCTAACACTCTTTACAGATGTTGGAGGTGGGAGTTTCTCAATAATGTCTACCTTTGCTTTATCTAGCTCGGTTCCATGTATTGTTATCCGATGCCCTAGAACAATACATTCTCGTACCATGAAATGACATTTTTCCTAGTTGAGTACGAGGGTTTGTTTCTTCTCATCGCCTTAGTACCTTGGCTAGATTGGCTAGGCAATCATCATATGTATCTCTGAATACTGAAAAATCATCCATAAAGACTTCCAAGTATTTCTCAACCATGCCAGTAAAAATAGACATCATACATCTTTGAAATGTAGCAAGTGCATTAATAAATCAAATCGCATGCGTCTAAATGAAAATGTACCATATGGGCAGGTGAATGTTATCTTATGTTGGTCTTCTAGTGCTACTGATAGTCTCACCTTACGAGTCTATCTAGCATTTGGTCCAAAAATGACAAAGGAAAGCAATCTTTCCTAGTCGCCTTGTTCAGCTTCTGGTAATCGATGCAAATTCTCTATCACGTAACCATTCTAGTTGGTATCAACTCATTATTCTCATTCTTAACGACCGTAATACCTCATTTCTTTGGCACGCACTGGACTAGACTTACCCACGAACTATCTGAGATGGAGTAAATTATACTCGCATCTAACCACTTGATGATTTCTTTCTTTATATCATCCTTCATGATAGGGTTCGGTCTTCATTGTTCATCAATCGTCCTTTTTCGCCATCTTCCAAGATGATCTTGTGCATGCATACAAACGGACTAATACCACGAATATCGGCTATGGTCCATTCGATAGCCTTCTTGAATTGTTTCAATACTAGAATGAGTCTCTCTTCTTGCTCAACGGTTAATTCCGCTGAAACAATAACAAGTAAAGTAGAAGCGTTACCTAAATAAACATATTTTAAATGTGAGAGAAGTACCTTCAGTTCTAATTTAGGTGGCTCCTCAATTGGCACTTTTGGTTGGGCATAATCTCTATTCTCTAATTTCAAAGATTCAAAGTGAGATTGCGTATTAAATCCTCTTTGATTAGCTTCTATCAAAGCTAAGTATTCATCCTCCACTTCATCACTTGGAGGGTCTGATGTCAAAATTTGCTCTAACGGGTCCTCAACAAAGTTAAGTTCCCTTTCCATGATTAATCCCTCTAAATCAAACACTGTAGAACAATCATCAATTGTGACAGGAAATCTCATAGACTTAAAAACATTAAATGTTACCTAATCGTCCTGAACACTCATAATAAGCTTGACCTTCTGCATATCAATAAGGGTCCTTCCAGTTGCTAGGAAAGGCCTTCCTAAGATGATTGGCACTTCTTTGTCTACTTTAAAGTCTAGAATAATAAAGTCAGCAAGAAAAATAAATTTATCTGCACGTACCAATACGTCATCGATTTTTCCTTTTATCGATCTGCTAATTGAAGTGTAGCCGTGGTAGGTCTAACTTCACCTATCCCCAACTTCCTAAATATTGACATGGACATCAAGTTGATACTCGCACCCAAATAACATAGTGCCTTACCACAATATGTTGTTCCAGTGTTGCAAGGTATGGTAAAACATCTAGGATCCTTCAACTTCGGGGATAGTTTCTCTTGAAGATATGCATTGCATTCCTTCGTCGGGGCTACCGTCTCAAATTCTCCTAGTCTTCATTTTTTAGACAGGATATCCTTCATGAATTTGACGTAGTTCGACATTTGTTCAAGTGCTTCAAACAACGGGCTGTTGATATGAAGTTGCTTGACTACGTCTAGGAACTTCTTGAATTGAACTTCGTGCTTCTACTTCTAAAGTCTTTGAGGGTAGTGTGATGGAGGCTTTTTTATTGGAACTGGTTAATTTATCTTCTGTGGCAATTCTGCATCTAACGAAGTTGTTAGTTTATCAGAATTAGCTAGTTCAGAAGTTCCTTATCAGATTTTACAGATTCAGGTTCCGGTGAAACTAAAATTTTAACACTCGGTTGAACTTCCTCTAAGTCTTGAGCATTAGCTATCTCCTCTTCAACTTCGATGGTGTTGGGCTCTAATGTCAATTCGCTCCTCAATGTTAATGCTTTACAATGCTCCTTCCCAAGATTCCTCGAATTCTCCGTATCACTAGGTAAAGCACCTTGTGGTCAGTTTCTGAGTTAAATTGCAAGCTGGCCCATTTGGTTTTCCAGGTTTTTCAATGTAGCTGATTGGCTTTAGATTAAGGCATCATTCTTGGCTATGTATGCCTTCAACAAGTTTTCTATGCCATTGGATGGTATAACTTAAGATTGTTTCTGAACTTGTTGGGTAAAAATAGGTGGTTGGGCCAATCTAGGTTGGGCGTATGTGTTACTGGGTCCAGCCTATTGGTTACTCCAGGAAAAATTAGGGTGGTTTCACCATGATGGGTTATAGGAATTGGATTGCAATCCTTGCCTTCCTCGATTTTGGTTTTGGTTACCCATGTAATACACGGATTCTGGGTTCGATGAACATTCTTTGAACAAATATTCTTCCCCACAATAGACACAGGCTATATTTTCAAATTGATTGGGTGGCTGAGCTGCAAAACTATTAAAATTTTTAAGCATTGAAGAAATCGAAGATACTTGAGATGGAAGTGGAATGAGAGCGTCTACTTCATATATTCCAACGACTCATTTTTCTAACGCCGATCAATTGGTTGGCCATTGATAATTGTTGTTGGCAATCCTCTCAATGATTTCATAAGCCTCGTTATAAGACTTAGAAAGGAGAGCACCATTAACAGTAGCGTCCACTACCATCCTCGTGTGAGCATTGAGGCCATTATAAAACGTCTCAAGTTGGATACAATGTGGGATTCCATGATGAGGGCATTTCTGTAATAATTCTTTGTACCTTTCCCATGCCTCATACAAGCACTCATCATCCATTTGTTGGAAAGCAGTGATCTCGTTCCTCAACTTAATGTTCTTGCTAGGCAGGAAATACTTCATGAGGAATCCTTCTACTAACTCTTGCCATATTGAAATTGAATTTGGTGGCAATGAATTCAACTAGGCTCGAGCTCTGTCCCTTAGTGAATATGGGAACAACTTCAATCGTAGCGCATCTTTAGGTACTCCGGCTAATTTGAAAGAATCGTTCACCTCTATGAACAGTCTTCAATGCAGGTGAGGATCTTTGGTAGGCATTCCACTAAATTGGTCCATTGTCTGAAGCATCTAGAACATGACTAGCTTCAGCTTGAACTGTTGTGCCTCGATTTCGGGTCTCCTAATACCAAGATTAAGATTATTAAACACTGGCACGACATACTGTCTTAGAACTCTATCCCTATCATCTGCGATAAGGATAGGATTTTGAGCAGGGTTTGCTCCGTTTCCTTGATTTAGATTTTCAAAGTTCATCTCCTCGGTCCTTCTCTGACTTGCTTGTCTTCTTCGTTGTCGAAAAGTTCTTTCAATCTCAGGGTCTACGATGAGTAAATTAATGATTCGATCAATACTCATAAACACCTAAAACAAACACAGAAAAATTAATTAAGTTAAAATCAAACAGAAAAATAAACCAAAATACTAAATTACTAAATTAAAAAATAATGACTTTTTAAAACAGTCCCCGGTAGCGGCGCTAAAAACATGAAACGAAGGAAATGTGCAAGTGTACACCACTGCAACAAGTAATAAAGTGACAAGTAAATGTCGAGTTATCGTACCCACCGGGACTGTGACAAGAATTATTTATGAATGCAATTCTAAAAACACTTTGGTGAAGAAAAAATATTTTAATTTGAGGAGGTGATTAAAAACTAGGATTTTAACTAAGTAAAATAAATAAAAATAAAATAAAATTTCCAATGCACGATTCCAAAAGATGATTTTAATTAAGATGACATAATTGTTCTAGATTAATTACATTTCTTAACTTAGAATTATTAAACTCATGTTTATGTTGTTACGAATAAATTCACGAAAACTCGGTAATTTGCTAACTTATGAACATACTTACCAACCAAAATCCATTTATCTCTTGACTATATCTCTATGTCAATTCAACCGATTAAACAAATTTTACTAAGAAAATGTGTTAATGCTCATACATACTTATGAAATTAAAATAATCTCTTGTACATATCTCTATGCCAATTCAAACAATTAATTCAATCTCATGAGCACCTAAAAGATTACGTGAGGTAACAATTTATTTCTACCTTGAAAAAGTTTAATCACAATAATCTTGCAAGTTCTGCAAGGCTAACGTATCGTTAGATACTGTTGCTAATTTAAGCCTCAGCTACCTTAGACGATTAAACATGCTCTGATTAAGTATCGTGTCAATTATTTACAATTTAAATCCGGTTAAATAATTAATTCATCAGTTACCTTAAAATTGTAATTCAAGAATAACTTAGTCATGGTTTTCCTTAATCAAACATCTTACCGAGACCTATAACAACACAAACACAATTTTAATAACTCAAGTAGACAAAATGCAATAAACCTAACACGAATTAAATTTAAGTCATATTAAATAAATTAAACATATCAACATCCCAAATATTCATAGACATGTTCATCATAACAACAACAAAAATAAAAGGATAGGGAACAAGAATCAAATCCAGTATTTCTCCGAGGCTTGACTAGTTTGCTCCGCTCCTCCTTCTCCGCTTGTTCTTGTTGAACCAAGGCTTCCATGAACACTTAAATGCTACTCAAAATAGTGGTTGAATGACTCTTTTTCAAGAGGTGAAATTGGCAAAGGAATAGGGGAAGAAAATGAAGAACAATGGAAGGGAATGAAGAGAGAAAAGTGAGAGAGAAGTGAAGAATGAAAGGTTTTGAGATGTGTTTGAAGTAAGCAGCCAAGGGAAATATTTATAGGTTGAGAAGGCTGCTAAAAATAGCCAAAATCAGCAGCCAAAGACTCCCCCCATGGCCGGCCACACATGTGGCATGTTTGAAGATTTCAAACATGCTATTTTTAGGTAGGGGCAAATCTTGAAAGGCATGAATAGTGGAGGGGTTTGAATGCAATTTGAAGGATTCTTCAAGGGCTATTTTGCAAGCCAAATAATCAGTCAAACAAGCTGATTGGGTCAGCATGTGGGACTGTTTTGGGCTGCCTAGTGCTCGATTGGATTGGTTTTCTCGGTTCAGCTCAACTGGGCCACTTTTCATAATTAATTAATAATAATTTATTTAACCCAAATTAACTTGGATTAAAATTAAAATTAATTATATTATGAATTAATTCACATAACTTGGACCATCTTAGGCTGAAAAATTAATTCGCCTTGATGGTTCAATATTGCTTCTCGATTTTGCGCTTTTAGCAGTGTCTGCTGAGCCATTTTTCACCCTTTATGCAAATTTTTCGAAAATAATCTAAATTTGATATAAAATTAATTAAAATTAAATATTTTAATAATTGGAGTGTAATTTAATTATTTTATATTAGTTATATATTTTCGACAAGAATTTTACTGAAACTGCATGAATTTGAGTTAAAAAGTGCATGAAAAAGTGTGTATATTTTCGTGTTTCCAGTAGTTAGCATATAGGCCAATATCATACGGACCTGTATTCTCTGGTCCTCTTAATGGAGCACGACGTGTGGGTCTACCTTTACCCAGCTCCTATGGCTCATTTCCGGTTCCACCTCCTAGGCTGTCAATTGCTTCCTCTGGCCCAATAATTTCAATCCTGTTTGCTTCTATCGAGAGACCATTACTTTGTATCCCGATTCTGGTGCTACAAACCATGTTCTCCATGATGCCTCAGTGTTGCATGACTCAAGTAAGTATTCAGGTAAAACACCTCTACTTATAGGTAATGGAACATGTGCCAATATTGCTCATTTAGGCCATAGTGTCATATCTACTTCATGCAAACTTTTGCATTTGACAAAATATGTTACATGTTCCTACTAGTCGCAAGAATTTGATCTCGATTTCTCAGTTTTTTTGGGATAATAATGTTTCTTTTAGTTTCACCTTTTTCATTATCTTATAAAGGATATCTAGATCAAGAAAATTCTGCTTCGAGGCCACACGAATGATGGGTTGTATTGGTTTTCTTCGGTGCCCTCCTCCACTATTTTAGATTTCGTTCGTAGTTTCAGTTTCTCCTTCAACAACATGATTTGGGAGATAGTTCTTGCTTATCTACTAAATGTAAGTCATTTGAATTACGGCATCATTGATTTGGGCACCCGTCTTCTAGTGTCCTAAGTTTGGTTTTAAAATCTTGTAACGTTCTTATTAATGCAAATAAAATGTAGCATGTATGTTCTGCATGTCAACAAGGGAAATCACATAATCTTTCATTTCTGGCTTCTACCACCGTCTATCACAATCCATTCGATCTTGTTGTCTCCGATTTATGGGGTTTGGCTCTTATTAATTCTAGGTCCATTTGGTATTATGTTTTGTTTGTGGATGTTCATAGTCAATTTATTTGTTTGTATCTCATTCAAAAAAAATCTCAAGCTATTGATTGTTTCATGCATTTTTAGAAATTTGTTAAAGTGCAATTTGATCGGGACATAAAGAAATTTTAAAGTGACTATGGTAGTGAATTTCGTTCGTTCACTTCTTATCTAACTAAGCTTGGCATCCTTCATCGTGTTACATGTCCATACACATCAGAATAAAAGGGAATTATTGAAAGAAAGTAACTTCATGTGGTGGAATTGGGCTTACATTACTTGCTCAAGCCCATTTATCGATGAAGTATTAGGGTAATGCTTGTAACACCCCTAACCCATCTTCGTCGTCGAATTAGGGTTACGAAACATTATTGATCAAGAGGAATTCATTTAGCATCATATCATTAAATATATTAAAATTATTTAAAACCAGCCCATCTTATGAATTTTGTCCTTAAATCGAGCCTTCGATGCCCCAAAAATAGTTTAGAAGCAATTCAGGACTAATTTGAAACAAATCAAAAAAATTTAGGAAAGCGTGACAATTTACAAAAACAAAGGACACACAGCCATGTGGAATGTCCCAGGCCGTGTAACTTTCAAAATAAGGACACATGTTTGTGTCTCAGCATGTGTAACTCACTGAGTTGGGTCACATGGCTATGTCGCAAGTCATGTGCCAGACCGTATAACACTCTGACTTGTGACACACGGCCGTGTCGCATTCCGTGTGCTAGGCCGTGTAACATACTGATTTGAAATACACGACCGTGTCTCTGACCGTGCGTGGCATACGACTAAGTGACACGAGCATGTCTCAAGTCGTGTGCACCTAAATGAACCTTAAATGACAAGTTTACTATTCCAAACTTTCTTAGACACTAAGTAAACCATTTACCAACCAATAGACCTATCCAAATGACATTAAGCAAGCTCAAATCATAATATTTTCTATCATCTTAAGTGCCTAACCAATGTATCCTCATTGGTAACACAAATATACACCTAATCAACAATATAAACCATCATCTAAAACATGCAAATTCACACAACTTAACTTCTAACCAATATGCCTATCATAGGCACCTCAAATCTTAACAAGTCAATTAAACCTCTTAGTCATACATATTCCACAAGTTTATTCAAAAACATATTCCATCATTCAAATTCCATAGCAAGGCATTAACTATTTACATTAAAATCAACATTACACATACCCAAAACAAAAGGAAGATCACAACAAGCCTATTACATGCCATATAATCCAAAATAAACATTCCAAAAACTACCGAAAATAGGTGGATAATGAGTGATGATCCGTCCGTCCAACCTTCAAAGGTATCTACAAGAACAGAAATTAACACAAGTAAGCTCATTGAAGCTTAGTAAGTTCGATATACAGAAACAATAAATTTTATCGAAGTAAAAACAACATTTCAACCAAAAATAACTTAACTACAATTTTTTCCTGTCATCCAAAATATCAACCCGGTGAATTGCATAATTCAATTCAAATCTCAATCAAAGTTCTCCGAGAATAATATACATATCCACAATATAATCAATTCTAGATATCAATTACATATCATGCCATTCAAAGTCATTATTTAACTATAATACAATAATTTACGATCTGATGAACGATTTACAAATACAAGCACAGTAATCCATCCGAAAATACGCCAAATGCTCATAAGAGTTAATCCAACCAATACACGCCAATTGCTTTGAAGAGCTAATCCAACCAAAAACACGCCAATTGCTCTAAAGAGCTAGTCCAACCGAAAACACACCAAAACAGGGAGTATAACACGAGAGTTCACAACAAATGCTGAACCTCGTCCTACTCGAGAAAAATGCATGTATAACACCACATCAACCTCCACTCCAATCCCCATATACACATCGTCATTCAATTGTACTCTATCACGCATTCATCTGATCCAATATTGAAATTCAATGACATTTTTCAAACAATTTTAATTTAACAATAAAACAATTAATATCCATTATATCATATTATATCATCAAACAATTCATATATATATATATATATTAAATTATAAACTGTACGAACTTACCTAGACTAAGTTGTAAGAGTTACAGAAGTTTAGGGACTATTCCTCTAATTTACCTTTTCCAAGTAAATCAACAGGGTCTTGATCTTAATGCAAAATTCCTAATTATTAGCTTACATTTCATATTCCAATTTATTTACATTTCATATTCCAATTTAAGTTACATTTTATACCCATATATTTTTTGAAATCACACAATTACCTCTAACTTTTAAATTTTTCAATTTAGTCCCTTAACCCCAAAATCATCAAATTAATTATTTTCCTCAAAATTAGAATATAGTAAAATATTCTAGGCCCTAAAATAGTCCACAAAAAACCTCCTATTCACCAATAAACCATGCGATTTTAATATTTTAACAATTTAATCCTTTAATAAAAAACTAACTAAAATCACTTTACAAAACAACCAAAAATTATATTCAAAGCTTCAAACACATTATTATCATCACAAACAACCAATATTCATCAATGGTAACTTCCAAAATTTTTAACAGATTCAAAAATAAAGGAACGGGTTAGCTAGACCTAGTTGCAACGATCTCAAAAACATAAAAATTACAAGAAACGGGTATCAATTTCACTTACATGCATCCACCTAAAGCCACCAAAACTTTAAGCTTTTGAAAATGGAGGTTTCAACCATCCAAGAAGAAAAATGTTGTTCAATTTCATTATGTTTTAAGTAAAATTTTAACTTGTTTACAAATTTGCCATTAAACATATTTTATTTTATCATTTTCATTCAAGTTGTCGTCCAACCATATTAATTAGGGATAAACTACCATATAGGTTCTTCCTCATTTAGTTATTAAGCTATCTAATCATCTAAATGAAATAATTACTAAGTTTTGCACATTTTACAATTTAGTCCTTTTTCTTTAATTAGCTATCTAAACGTTAAAATTTCTTAACCAAATTTTAATACGACCTGAATGACTCCATAAATATTCTATAAATAATATTTTCAGGTCAACACGATGGAAATTTGTGGCCCCAAAACCACTGTTCCGTCACCATTGAAGAACAGGTTGTTATAATGCTTTTTCATGTGTTTGTCCATATGATCAATCGATTGCCTACTCCAGATTTCCAAGATCGGTCCTCATATTTGGTTCTTCATGGCATTCCTCCAGATTATGATCGTCTTCGTGTTTTTGGGTGTTGTTATTCGTATCTTCATTCATTCAATCGACATAAGTTGGAGTTTTGGTCTCAACCTTACACTTTTCTTAGTTATAGCCTACAACACAGGGGTTATCAATGTCTTGCTCCAAATGGTCAGGTGTTTGTTTCCCGTCACGTAGTGTTTGATGAGGACTAATTCTTGTTTGAAACGTCATCAAGTGCTCACTATGTGTCCCTGCACTTAGACCGTACCAACATATTCGTTCCTGCCCTTCGTTCCTGTTCAACGCACAAATTATCTAATGTCATAGTTGTTTCTCCCTCGATATCTCAGAGGTTCACTTTTTTGTGCCTACAAGTGTTCTGATCTCTTTTATTTCTCATCGTGCTCCTTCTTCGGGGTGTTTGCTTACATCTAAATTTCATGACCTAAATCCGGTTGAAAGTAGTGGTAGTGTTTGTTTTTATAATGGCTCTACTGCTCTATTTCCTACACTAAAAGTTCTAGTTCTTCTTGATGATGTTCTTCCACCGGTTAGTCCTCATTCTACCAATACTTATTTTATGGTTAACTGGTCGAAAATTGGTATTTTTAAACCAAAAGTCCTGACGATTGAACTTGTCGAATGAGAACCCTGCAACATTGAAGAAGCTTTTGCTAGTGTTAAGTAGAAGACGACTGCTTAAGAGGAGTATGATGTTTTACTTCGTAACAACACATGGTATTTGGTTCTCTTACCTCCAGGTCAGAAAGTGATTGGTTACAAGTGGATTTTCAAGATAAAACGGAATCCTGATGGTACAATGGCTTGTTGAAAAGGGAAATTGGTTGGAAAAGGATGTTCTCAGGTTCCTAGGTGTGATTTTCGTGAAACGTTCAGTCTGGTGGTCAAACCTTCTACAATTCATACAATTCTTCTTGTTATTATCACTAAATGTTTCCAATTGTGACAGGTACATGTCAATAATGCATTCTTTAATAATGATTTAACTAAGGAAGTGTACATACAATAGTCTCTTGGTTATGTCCAAACAGATTAAAATTGGCAACCACTTGTATGTCGATTAAATAAAGCCTTGTATGGTTTACGACAAGCTCCAAGAGCCTCGTTTGATAAGTTGAAGGCATTTATCGTTTCCATTGGTTTTGAGCTTTCCAAATCCAATGCCTCCTTATTTGTTCGCATTACCAATATGTTTTGTATGTGTTGGTTTACGTGGGGTGACATAATTATTACCAGTGACTCAAGTACAAAGATTGAAACATTTGTCAACCAATTGTACACTGAGTTTTCACTCAAGGATATGGGGTTCCTTCACTATTTCGTAGCCATTAAGGTAAATTCACTCAAGTATGGTGGTCTCCATATTTTTCAATAGAAATATGTTCTTAATTTATTGGAACGATGTCTATGTACAAAGCTAAAAGAGTACCTACACCCATGATTAATTCTTGTCAATTGTCAAAGCTTATGAGTGAACCACTTTTCGATCCACATGAGTATCATAGCATTGTTTGAGCATTAAAATATGTGGTTCTTACTTCACCTGACATTGCTTATGCAATTAATCTTATATGTCAGTTTATGCACGCCTTGACTAATGTTCACTTTGTTGTAGTCAAGCGGGTTTTGCGTTATCTATATGACACTATTAACTATGGGTTACAAATTCAATCATCTGAACGACTATCTCTAGTTGGGTATGTTGGAGCAAATTAGGGTCTTAATTTTAACGACCGTCACTCAGCCACTGGGTATTGTATGTATTTTGGTGGGAATCCGGTCTCTTAATATTCCAAGAAACAATAAGTTGTCTCTTGTTCAACAACTGAAGTAGAATATCGAAGTATAACAGCTATTGCAGTGAGTCCTTGTTGGTTGAAATTCATGTAGCCCTAAATGACAAAACCACTATTTGTGTGATAATTCTAGTGTGATTATCGTTGCTGCTAACCTGGTTCTCCACTCAAAGTTCAAACATGTTGAACTTGACTTTTTCTTTGTTTGTAAGAAAATTACGGATAGAAAGTTGATTGTGGGTGAAACTCCAACATATGATCAAGTGGCCAACGTTCTTACCAAACCTTTATCATTGTTCCATTTTTTTCAGTTAAGGGACAAACTCTGGGTCACAAAAGTTGTAGATGATGAGTGAATATTAAAGTTAGTTGAACATAATTAGTTAGATTGTTGAGGATTTTGTTATGTTGTTAGCAGTAGTTTATCAATTGTTTAGTTGTGTATAAATTCATTCATTTGTATCAAAAGTAACCAAACTATTTATGGTAAACATGGTTTGCAGCACTAGAATCGAGATACCAAGTAGTAGTCTCAATAGAAGCAAATGAGACTAAAATTGTTAGGCCAGAGGAAGTAAGGGACAACCTAAGAGGGGGAACTAAAAATGAGCCATAGGAGCTAAGCAGGGGCAGGCCTACACAACGTGCTCCATCAAGAGGACCAGAGAATGCAGGTCCGTATGATACTGGCCCATATGCTGGTTAGAAGGAGACTTAATTTGCTTGGACCAGGGGTTTGGACTAAAACATCGGGCTAGTTAGAAAAACTGGTGGGCCAGAGAAACCCAATCGTGGTTGTGACCCAACATAAAAAGAGAAAAATTTTGAAATAGGGTTATAGCCTCCCATCGAAACCCTATCTGCCACCGAAAAACCTTTAAACGACCTATCAAATCGATAGTAGCATCGTTGGGCAACATGCCCTATCCAGCCACACAATTGACACTGCGGATGGCCACAACTACTCCAACCGCGACTATAGTAAGAACCAAGACCACCACGATGTGAAAAACTAGTCGTACGAGAATCAGCCACGGCGACATTTTGTTTAGTAGAAGACAACGTGAACTGAGCAGGAGGTTGTTGAACCAAATTCATCTGAATAGAAACCTCGGAGGTGAACTATTTCTGTCTAGTTTCACACTCAAAAAGCATGTTGACAAGTCAATCCAAACAAAATAGCTCAGACGCAAATGAGACACAGTTAGAACAGACTCAAATTCCACCGAAAGGCCAGCAAGAATAATATCTATCTGTTTATCATCGGAGACAGTATGGACAGAGGCATTGAGCAAATCACAAATACCTTTGATTTTAGTTAGATATTCCTTCACCTAAAGATGACCTTTCTTTAGAGAATGCAAGGTATGCTTGAGCCAAGAAACCTTGGCACTAGAAGTAGTGACAAACAGGAAGCATGCCTTACTCCAAACGGCGTGAGTGGTGTTCGCACCTGTAAAACATAACAACACATCGCTACTGATAGTTGATAAGAGCCAAGAAGCCAAGAGTTTGTCTTGTTGACAATAAGAGGTGAAATCAGGTTAAGAAATTAACTTCCCTTCTTGATCCAGCACAAACTGAGGAGAAACAGTGAAGGTTCCAGTGACATAGTCAGTGAGCTCATATCCATCGATGATGTGCATAACTTGCTACTGCCATTGGACAAATGTGTCCTATTAAAGCTTGATCGTGTCATGCCAGGGAAAGAATGCACAACTCGGTAAGTACCATCTCCATCAGAAAAACATGGAGACGATGATCTGTTGACACAAGCTGAATTCTAGTGAGATACACCTTCATTCGTGGAGGTTTCGAGATGAACTATAGTCATTGAGCACAACAGAAAATAACCCAAAAAATAGCTCTGATACCATGAAAGAATCTTACAAACAAACACAATAAAATAATATACTCTGATTTCTTAATAACAAACTAAGAAAATAGCTTGAGATTTCTTTTGAATGAGATAAAACCAAGAAAATCGAGTATGAACATCCACAAACAAAACATAATACTACCAATTGGACTCAAAATTAATATGGTAATATTATTTAAATTTTGATTATTACATTATTATATCTTATTCTTTTATTTTAGAATTTTTTATTATGGTATTTTTTACTCAAAAGGTAATTTGAAAGGTATATAGTATATTTCAATAATATTCTAGGATTATTTTTTATAATTCTATTTGAATACTTTTAAAACATAAATTAATTATTATTTGCATATTATTTTTGAAAATTACACTGTCATACATTATACTTAATTTTAAATTATATGAAAATATTAATATAGCTATTATAATGGATTAATTTTTAAAAACTAAATGAAGCTTTATTGCATTTTGGATATTAATTAAGTTTAAAATAATTTCCTTGCTAAATTTAATATTGATACTCATTTAAGATATTTTTATATAAAGAAATATGAAATTTTGAAAATTTTATATTAAAGTAGATTTATTTAACTATGACAACAAAGATTATTTGTCAATTATGTCTTTATATTACTTTAATATATATATTAGATATACTAGTTTTTTACCTATGCAATGCACAAGTTAGTTTGATTTATTAACCTTATAAATGTTGGAAAAAGTGTAAATTTTTGAAAACTTTGAAGCATATTTTTTATTAGTAAAAGTAGAGAGTTGAATCATAAAATTATAGTTTTATATTCTATTCCATGAGACCTTTACAACGGTATATCATATGCTCAAAACAGTTGAGTGATGAATGAGAAATTGATGTTCAAAGTTAGCTACTTATGAAAATTTGTTGAGGAAAAGAAAAGCTTAGATCCCACATTGGTTAATACCAAGTGTGAGATATGTATATATATGGGACCCACTTGAAAGATTATTGAATGACTAAGTTTGAAACCCTGCCTCGCGCGCAAGGGGTGCAAATCCAAACCCATCAAGGTTGGGGTGCATTCGCACGACGTGGGTGACTCAAAATGTTCGGACTGGTTGGGCTTAAGAAGGGCCTACAGATATTTTAAGCCCAAGAATAAATTTATTTTTCTCAACAAATATTATACAGAATCTGTTTTAAAAGGACATATATCTTGATTTGATTTGATTTGGTTCCAATCAATTTGATTTTATTTTATTCAAATTGATTTAAAGGCTCATTTAATGTAGATTTTCATCTTTATTCATGGAAATTTCCAAAATTCCACCATATTGAATGCCTATAAAAGCCTAAAAAATTCTATAGAATTTGTAGACACACACATTGAATTTATTTTGCTCTCGAAAATTCTTCTCTTTTTCTCTCTATATTTTCATACGTTTCTGTGATAGAAGAAGGCAAGGTTTGTTTGTTGATCACTACAGAGGTGTTACTGCTTCAATCATCTTGTTGTTGTATCCTGGGAGACAGTCGACCAACGTTTCTCCAAGTACCATAGGAGCGGCCGAATCTGACTTAAGGAAACTGTAAAACAGGCCTCAACATCTAGTAAAACTTGATTCTCTTATTCGATTTTTTATTTTCATAATCTTATTTATTTAATTGGTTTTTCTATATGATATTTTAAATATAAATATTTACTTAATTTGTTTTATTTAAATATGGTTTTTTTCATAAATATAAATATTTATTTATATTTATATTTGTTCACTAATGTGTTTTGTCAAATAATAAGTAATTTAAAACATTTTCATAATCATTTTAAAAATTCGAAACAATTTAAATGTATTTACAATTTATTTTCATGTAAATATGAGTTGAATGTCTTTAACACAATGGATTCAAAAAATTTATTTTCACCAAAGTTTTTTAATTCTTTTTAATTGCAATTTTTGTAAAAGTTAAAGTTTTACTTAAAATTTTAAAAAGAAAATAAGAAATAAGTTGTTTTTAGTTAATACTTATTTTAGTAAGTAAAATTTTAAAAACTTCAACAATATATTTGTGTTAAAGAGTAAATATGGTATTATAATTGTGAAAGAAGTGTATATATTGAAAAAATCCTTTAAAATTTAAAGGGGGTTAATATTATTATTTTACATTTAAATAATAATAATTTAATATTACTTTTTACAAATTTATGATGGTATTATTAACTATAATGTTGGAGTGCTATTAGGAAAATATAATATCACTACACCAAAACAGGCTTTTAGCAGCGTTTTTAGCGGCGTTTGGATAAAAAAACGCCGCTAATGATCGATCATTAGCGGCACATTACGGAAAACGCCACTAAAAATAAGCATTAGCGGCGTTTTTGAGAAAGCGCCGCAAAAAACCTAAGCCCAACGACGTCGTTTCTCGAGCTTTCGAGGATTTAGAGGAGTTTATAAGAAAGCGTCGCTAATGATCAGGGCTTTAGCGGCGTTTTTGGGAAGCGCCGCAAAAAAACCTAAGCCCAACGATGCCATTTTCTGAGCTTTCGGGGATTTAGCAGCGTTTTTAAGAAAGCGCCGCTAATGCTCAGGGTTTTAGCGGCATTTTTGGGAAAGCGCCGCAAAAAAACCTAAGCCCAACGACGCCCTTTTTTAAGCTTTCGGGGATTTAGCGGCGTTTTTAAGGAAGCGCCGCTAATGCCTAAGGCTTTAGCGGCGTTTTTGATAAAGCGCCGCAAAAAAACCTAAGCCCAACAATGCCGTTTTCTGAGCTTTCAGGGATTTAGCGGCGTTTTTGGTAAAGCGCCGCTAATACCCAGGGCTTTAGCGGAGTTTTTGGAAAAGCGCCGCAAAAAAAAACCTAAGCCCAACGACACCGTTTTCTGAGCTTTCGGGGATTTAGCGGCGTTTTTTGAAAAGCGCCGCTAAAAATATTTTATCTTAATTGGTTTATTCATATTAAATAAAATTCAATTTATTTCTAATTGAATATTTAAAATCTTCGAAAAAATTATGACACGAGAAATAATTTGAAATAAAACACATGGAAAATTTAAAATATTATTATTTAAAATAATTGTAAAAGAGATAATAATAAAATTGTTTAGGGTTTTTGGTTTAGGGTATATGATTTATTTAAGATTTAAGGCGGTTTAGGAGTTCATATTTTAAGGTTTAGGGAGTATGGGTTTAGGGATTATGGATTAGGGTTGGGATTTAAGGTTTAGGGGTTAGAGGGTTAGGGTTTATGGATTAAAAGTTAGGGATTCAGGGGTCGAGTTAGAGTTTTGGGTTTAGATTAATTATTTTTTAATTTATATTTTAAATATGTTCTTATATAATTGTAAAAGAGATAATAATAAATTTGTTTAAGGTTTTTAGTTTAGGGTATATGATTAATTTAAGATTTAAAGCCGATTTAGGAGTTCATATTTTAAGGTTTAGGGAGTATGGATTTAGGGGTTATAATTAGGGATTATGGTTTAAGGGTTGAGATTTAAGGTTTAGGGGTTAGTGGTTTAGGGGTTAGATGTTAGGGGTTAAGAGTTAGGGATTTAAGGTTTAGGGATTCAGGGGTCGAGTTAAGGTTTTGAGTTTAGATTAATTATTTTTTTAATTTATATTTTAAATATCTTCTTATATAATTGTAAAATAGATAATAATAATAATAATAATAATAATAATAATAATAAAAAAATCAAATATATTGAAATTATGAGTATAGTTTAAATTATTTAAGAGATATATAATAGATAGATTTTATATGTATTGAATGGTTAATTTAGAGGGTTTAAGGTTAAGGTTTACTTGAGATTTGTTAAATGATAAAATTTTGATACAATTAATTAATGCTTTTATATTTAAAAAATGTAATCTAAACCATTTGATATATTTAAATTAGTTTAAATAGAATTAATAAATAAGTTAAAAAGTATTAGATTGATATGGATATTTATGTATAATTATTTATTTTGGAGAGGACCAAATTATAAGAAAAAAATACAAAATAAAAATGAAATAAAAATGATATGGATATATAGGTAATTATTTAATTTAGATCATTCTAACTTAATAATTAATTACAACCATTTTATCATTTGTTTTCTTATTAAAATATACAATGTTTATTTTGAGAGTACTTTTTATTTTATTTTATAAAAAATCAATTTATAAAAAATAAAAAAAAAATTTAGCATAGCAAAACGGTGTCATTTTGTTCAAAATGAAATAGCGGCATTTTTGTAAAAAACACCGCAAAAAATAAATCAACTTATAAAAAAAATAAAAAAAATTTATAATAGCAAAATGGCGTCGTTTTGTTCAAAATGAAAAAATTTTGCGGCGCTTTATAAGAAGCGCCGTTAAAGGTAAGCAATAGCGGCGTTTTCTATAAAAACGCAAAAAAAATAAATCAATTTATAAAAAAATAAAAATTTCTAGAATATCAAAATGGCGCTGCTTTTGTTCAAAATGAAAAAATTTTATGGCGCTTTATAAGAAGCGCCGCTAAAGGTAAGCAATAGCGTTTTCTATAAAACGCATAAAAAAATAAATCAATTTATAAAAAATAAAAAATTTAGAATAGCAAAACGGCGTCGTTTTGTTCAAAATGAAAAAATTTTGCGGCACTTTATAAGAAGCGCCGCTAAAGGTAAGCAATAGCGGCGTTTTCTATAAAAATGCCACAAAAAATAAATCAATTTATAAAAAAATAAAAAAAATTTAGAATAGCAAAACGGTGTCATTTTGTTCAAAATGAAAAAATTTTATGGCTTTATAAGAAGCGCTAAAGGTAACTCAATAGCGGCGTTTTCTAAAAAGCAGCAAAAAATAAATCAATTTATAAAAAATAAAAATTTTAGAATAGCAAAAGCAGCGCCGTTTGGTTCAAAATGAAAAAATTTTGCGGCTTTACAAGAAGCGCTAAAGGTAATTAATAACGGCGTTTTCTATAAAACGCATACAAAAAATAAATCAATTTATAAAAAATAAAAAATTTAGAATAGCAAACGGCGTCGTTTTGTTCAAAATGAAAAAATTTATGACTTTATAACAAGCCGCTAAAGGTAACTAATAATGGCGTTTTCATAAAAAACGCCGCAAAAAATAAATCAATTTATAAAAAATTTCCCAAAATTTTTACGCGTTTTTATCCCAAAATTTCCCCCTGAAACCCCTAAATTTCCCCCCCTAAAATTGGTATCCTCAAAACACCTGAGTGTTTCTCTCTTCCACCACCGTCTTCATCACCATCTTCCCCTCTCTCCCTCTTTTTGCATACATCTCAGAAGAGCTCATAGTTTAACTGTTTCTCATATTTTTTTATCCCAATATTTCAAATGAAATATTCTTTTTCCCCCCTTCTTTTTTTGATTCCCCCCATCCCCAGAAATCTCCCTAAATCGATTCCCCAGAAATCGATTCCCCAGTAATGCTTAGCCTTTTTATTTTGTTCCCTTGGTGATGGAGTTTGCATTTTATTGTTTATTAACCTGATAGGATTTGCTTTTTCTGCAATTGCTACTGGATTTTCCAGGCATATGTGCAGATATAGCAGTGTCAAAGCATGAATACTGGTCGGCATTGGCTCCTCTTCCATTTGAAGTTGTTGTCTCAGCTGGACAAAAGGCTAAAGAGGAGGCCTGGGATAAAGGCTAGTTCATTTTCTGACTACATCCCGTTTAATCCCTCTTTCTTTTTAATATATATTATTTTGACCTATTAAATTTTAGAACTGTTACAGGTGGTGGACATTTAGACCGGAGTAAAATTGTTCGGGATCTTAATGATCTGACTGGAGAAGGAAATATTGAGAGTATGCTTTCAGTTGAAATGGGCCTTAGGGAATTAGCATCTTTGAAGGTTGATTTTTTTAAGCAAAATTAAATATTAATTTGGTATACTTTTCCTGGATGTTCTACATCCCTTTTTATAAATTTGTGTGCCACCTCTATGATGGTTTATGCCTTGCGCATTAACTTCTAAAAATTTTAGTAGCAGTAATACTTCTTTCCCTCCATTCTGTATTTATATGAATTTCTATTTTATTATTACTTATGTGTTTCATCTGCACTTTTTGGAGTACCACTTCGTTTTTCTTTTTTCTTTTTTAATTTCACGCTCAATACTGCTTTCAGGTTGAGGATGCTGTTGTACAGGCATTAGGCAGGCATAGGCGACTTGGTTAACGTTGTATAAGCAAATGTTGATTTTCTTTGTGAAATGGTTGATATCCTCAAAGTTGAAGTCTTGGAAGAACAGCTCAGTAGAAAGAGTGAGTCATTGGCAGGGTTACGCCCATCATTAGAAAGAATTTTGGCAGACATTCATGAACGCTTGACTTTTCGTGCTCGAACATATATCCGTGATGAGGTTTGTTATTGCTTATGTGTGCTTTCATGCATATGTTTGTGACTTTATTCTCTGTTTTTGAAAGAACAAATTATTTTAGTTGTCAATCTTTTGAGATTTAAAAATAAAATTGCATACAGTTGCACTTCATGTTTACCATGTTGGGAGAAACTATATTGTGCTTTCTGAATGTGCCTGTCTGAGTTAATACCACACATCCCAACACTGAACATATTGTCTTCTTGAATACTCAGATTGCAAATTATATCCCGATTAACGAAGACTTGAATTATCCTGCAAAACTGGAGCATTCTGCAGACGTGGTGTCAGAAACAGCTGTAAGTGTTCTTAACAATTCTTTGCTTCTCTTATAGATTGGATTATCCTGCAAAACTGGAGCATTCTGCATTTGTCATTGGTTGCAGACAATGGAAAGCTACTTTCCTGCAAGTCAATTCAGACCCTCATGTAAATGCTCTTTATTACCACTATTTATAGAACCTAACTTGATTTCTACAATTTGTATTGAGTTATTCTCCTCCTCTTGTGCTTATAAATTGTAACTGTTATAGGCTTGGTTAACGTATTTCTGGAGAAGAGCCAAAGTGTATGGCATGGAAGATGATATGGCGTTTTCTTTTTGTTTTGTTCTACAATTTTCAAGTTATTCTTGGGTCTCATAGTTTTCTACTTTTACTCTTTTACTAAGATTAAATGCCATCAGGATTATTGTTTCCTCTAATAGATCTAGCATATCGATTTGATTAAGCTTCTTTGTTTCAGCGCTTGAGAAGCTGTTAAAAGATCATGCTGGAAAATATATGACTGGAGATGAAGTTTCTATGGTTGGTTTCATTCTCTCCTGTTTATACACGCCTTTGAATTAATGTGGTTTGATTTTATTTTATTTTTATTTTTTTTGAAGGGGTGCTTCCTGCAGCAATATGTGATTAAGAAAATGTAAATCAGGTATCATCTAGATGCCATTCTGCCCCTGAACTATATATGCCTTTGGATTTTAGATGAATTAATGAGTTAGCCATAGATCTAAGTTCTGTTTGACTTAGCTAATATCATCTACTGTTGCTTGTTATGAAACCCTTTTAGAAGTTCACTCCTAATGTACTATAGAATAAGAAATATCTGAAACTATTTATTTTGAAATGTTCTGAATAATACATAAATATGGTCTGTTGACTTTGTTTGCAGGCAGATCTGTTTCTAGCACCACAAATTCTGGCTGGGATTGAACGATTCAATGTTGACATGGTAATCTGCTTATTCCATTAACTACTAGTTTCTGCATCCAATTGATATTTGTTCACTTTTAACTCATTTATGTCTACTGGCATGAAAATGGGAATTTTCCTTGTCTTAAATGGAAGGAAACAAGAAGAGCCTGGTTGATGCTATTGAAAAAGGGATTGATCTATGCAAACAAATACTAGAACTGTATAATGATTATTACCATGGCAGACTGATGAAGTTAGTGGTAATTGGTGGTGGTAAGTTACTTTGTTGTGATTCTCTAGATTTGTGGCCATTGTTTACTCTCTCTTTCTAGTCTCTGAGGGCAACAGTGCTTTTAACTTGGATGGCATTTATTTTCACTGCCTCTTTTTTCCTCCATTTCTGTCCAAAATTTTGTTTTATTTTTCATATCCATTTTACCTTGTTTAGACAGCTGATTTTTTAACTAATTTTTTTAAGTTTATAACTTTTCCATGAAAAGCTTAAACATACTTAAGCATTTTATTCTAATTTTTTGAAGGAATTTCAGTGCTTATTGTACATATGTCAGTTGGAAGAAAATTATGGTGTAATTGTTATCTAAATTATTTGTTTACATCTTTAATAGCATAATCATGATAATACTTCTTGATGGTGCAGAGTCTTTGGATGTACTTTAGCACTGGGTTGTTGAATTATTTTCTAACGTCAGACAAGGTTCTCAAGGAAAGCCAGAGTTTAAGGTGGAAGGTCCTGTCTGGAGAGCTGGTAAACTTTACAGGTTAGAGGCAGTTAAGGATGTCCATATCCTTGAATTAAGGTGGGCACTGCCTTGTCTTTTGCAAGCGTATCTGCGGAAACCAGAAGATTATCTGGCTCATCTTCTTGGCCATGGTATGTAATTCTGTGTTATCCTAATGCTTAAGTAGTACGTTGCTCATGGAAATAATAATAACAAAGAAAAGGATGCATGTGCAAATATGAAGAAAATGTGAACTGTCCAGTTTTGATGCCTTAAAAGTAATAAGTTATTCTTGATTTGCCTGTAAATGTGGATGTTATTTTTCATTTGCTTCAATTTCTATGCTTGCTTATATGCATATATGCATGTCCATCGCCAGTCTGTGTTCCTTTTAATCATTGATGGATTCAGGGTCGATGTTTCTTATTTTGGCTTTTTCAAGTTTTCATCCATTGATTGATGTTTGTAAGCAAGTATTTCTTGGTTTTAGTTGTTGCACTTAATTTCTTATTTCATATCTTAAGTTACTGGCTTTATTCACAAATATTTGTTTGGCAAGTGGTGAAGTTTTATGACTTTGTTTCTTGTTTTTTAAATAAATATACTTATGGGACACCCATGTCACACATACTTTTTGTTCAACTTAATAATCATGTATGAAAGCTTATCTTTTGATGTTTAATTCATCTTTTTGTGTGCAATGTTGCATGTCATGACATTGAAGTCGATGTTGGAGTGTTCAAGAGTAGCAAGTTATGTTACTACATCTTATAGAATTGTTTGGTTTTTTCTTTTCTTTTGAAATTAGAGTTTCTGCAGTAATTTATTCTTTTATAATAAATATTCTCTAAAAGGTAAATGGATAGTCATAAAACTGTTTTATTCTTATTAGCAAGAAGTGAACTCCGACCTAATGATTAAGATATTGTTTGGTTTTTATCATAAAAATTTTGCTCTCAATTCAATAGATGGAATACATGTGGACATCGGACGGTTTGGATTAAGTTGCTTCAATTTTTGTATTATTTTAAATATATTATGTGAGTTATATTTAAGTATTTTAATACATGGTTTGGGAAATTATGAATATGATTGAGCTACTTTTTGTTTATATTTATAATTTTATTATTTAAAAAATTTTAATTTAAATTAAAATTAAGTATTAAAAAGTCGAATTTGAGATTGGGAATTGAACTTCAGCTAATTACAATTAGCTATGAGTTTAATGAAGTAAACTTGAGAAATTTTAACTTTTATTTTGATTTAAAATTAGAATTTAAAAATAAAATTCAAAATTACAATTTTGCATTGAGCTTGAGTCATGTAATGTCAGCCTTTCATTTCCCGCCTTAGTTACGACCCAGCAACAAAGTTTTTTTTAGAAAATAAGGCAATGTTTTGATAAATTGGAAAAATAAAGTTTTGGTATGCTATGGTCTGCATTAGTTTCCTTTTGCTTATTTGGACTTTGAATGTACATTTCTGGTAACTTTTGTTTATGATTTATCAGGATAAGAAAAGAATATTTTGTTTCTTCCTTTTACTGTTTTATGTTTATGGTAGATGTAATGGGACTTGCGAGTGCATGATGTTAAAATTTAGTCACAGATTGACAATTATACTAACATCAATTGAATTAAAATTTAGTCGGCATATATGAATAAAAAAGTTTGACTTGCGAGTGCATGATGTTAAAATTTTTTGATAAATGATCGTTTATTTTGCCAAGAAAATTGGTCAGAAGTGAGCGTTTTGATTTTTAAATCTTTTTTAGCGTTTTGAATTTTAGGAATTATATATATAAACAGATAATATTACAGTTGCCCGATGACTCAGAAGTGAGCGATGAACTATGGGATGAGGTGATAGAGTTAATGAAATTTCGGGTGGTGGACAAGGTTCCGTTAATTCGTATGCTTGCAGTCCGGGCACTTTCACGATTTGTAAATGATTCTGAAAATAGCGACATTCTTGATTTATTTCTCGAAGTCCTTCCATTGGAACAGAACTCGGTCAGTGTGTAAACTTATATATTGCTTCTGTTGTCTCGATGAGTTGCGTGATTTGTTATTGTTCCTATTCTCTTGGCTCCAATTTTTTTGGTTGAAAACTTGATGTCTAAGTGTATGCTTGAGTTGGCAATCAATCCTGTGAAATAGTTTCTAGTTAAGGTGGCATAGAAGCATATAGTCCAAGCATAATCTGTTCTTACAATTTATGATTGTTTTTTGGTTTCTCCTCTCCACAAATTGTCTAATGTATTTGGCAGAATGAGATACATGCATTTCTCTATGTGGATTGGTAACCTATATCTTTGATTTGAGGCATAGTTTGATGACAGCATAACTTATTGTTGAAGTTATACAGCCATGTTGTTTGCATGCTGATGACCAGTTTTGACGTTTAATATTTCAGAATTGAGATGGATTTCCAGCTTGGAGGATGTATAGAGCCTGGAGAAGTTTATGATAAATAATGTGCTTGTTGTTGCACTTATATTAAATATTGTACCCTTTTTTGCGAAATTGTTGTATTTTGAAATATCTTTAAGATTAAGGAACTATACTAAATGCGGTCACAAAACTTATGTAATTCTAATATAGAATGTAAACAATTTTCTTATGTAATTCTAATATAGAATGTATCTTGTTTTAATTTTCTTAATTTAAATTCATTAATTTTTATATTTAGCTTTAAGTTAAAATTTTAATAGAAATTTCAAAAATAAATATTATTTAATTAAATTTTTTTAAAGTCATGTTTTTAGCGGCATTTGTGAAAAAGCGTCGCCAAAGGTCATTAGTGGCATTTTTGGCAGAAGCGCCGCAAAAGGTCATGATCTTTTAGCGGCGTTTGTAATAAAAGCGTCGCTAAAGGTCCTGACCTTTAGCGGCGTTTGTAAGAAAAGCGCCACTAAAGGTCCTGGCCTTTTGCGGCGTTTTTTAAAAGCGCCGCTAAAAGTCATGACCTTTAGCGACGTTTGTTTCTAAAAACGCCGCAAAAGTTAGCGACGTTGTCAACAGCGGCGTTTTCTGTGGCGCTTGTGAAAGCGCCACTAAAGGCAAAAAAACGCCGCTAAAAACCTGTTTTGGTGTAGTGTATTATAAAGGTAATTATTCTGTACATCTTAAATGGAGTAAAAGAAATTTCACAAGCAAGTTTAAGATGATGTCAAGTGTCATTTTTCATTATTTAACTATTATCTTATTATACTCTAAAAACAAATGACATCAACCCGTTATCCATATTATAATTAGAGACTATTGTTATACAATAATATGATTTTCACATTGTAATGGTTACACAAAAAATAATACAAATAATTAAAATACACAGAGGAAAAGAAGTTACATTAATAGTTGATATTTTAAATATGACTTATTTAACTTATTATTTATAATTTTCTTAACCAAATTGATGTATAATTAATTTGTGACATCAATTCAATTACACAGTTACATAATATTTTGAATTATTATTACTCCAATGCCCTAAATCTTTAAATCGAAAAATGTGTATCCTCTATAATATTAATAGGCGCTCCCCTTATTATTTTTGACATCATAGAATTTAAATTAGCAAATCACAAGAGAATAGTGTAAAAAATGTCTTCTCTGTGAAAGCGCTGGTATTGTGGATTCTTCTGTGAAAGGATTAATCCTTAAAAAGGTTTGATTCAGAGATAAAGATGATAATACGGATAGTAATATGTTGATCGACATGTCTACAACAAACAATCTCTTAGAGAGACGAGCTTGTAGGTCACTCATCCAAGATTGTTAGCAATGGCTTAGAGGAAAAAGAAGATTTTAATATTCTAGAAGGGGACATACAGAAGTCCTTTGTAAATGGAGTTCCATCTATTAATTTTTCAGATAAGGTCCACCAAATTCTCATCATAGGTATGGATAATACAGTGATTTTAAAACTTTTAGGTCATAATATTGGTTTTTCAATTTTGCAGAATAAAGTTCATAGCCTGTTGAAACCCTCGTCACCATTTCACATGATGGATATTGAAAATGGCTATTTTCTGGTTAAATTTCAAAACAAGCTAGGCTACGAGAACGTTCTTTTTGAAGGCTCTTAGATCATTTTTAGCCAATACTTAACAGTACAACCATGGACGATGGCCTTTAACCCATCACAGGCATATCCGAATATGGTAATGGCATGGATCAGACTCCCTCGTTTACCAGGGTATTTGTATAAAGCATAAAATTCTGGTCGAGATAGGGGGAATGGTTGGAAAGGTAGCCAACTTAGATATGAACACAGACAGTAAGGCAATAGGTCGTTTTGCCTAGATGGTTGTTTATGTTAATTTAGAGAGGCCATTGGTGTCCCAAATCTTAATCAATGGCAAAACACAAAGAGTGGAATACGAATTACTACTGATGGTTTGCTTCCACTATGGAAGGTATGGCCATGTGAAGGAGAGTTGTACCTTTAGAAATTCTGAACTGAACGCGAAAAAGAAACCAGCACCGCCTGAATTGCTACCGAAAAATCACAGTATGGTCGTGGATAGACCGGAAGAGAAGGGCAAGAATTATGGGCCTTGGATGCATGTAGAAAGGAAACCAAGGTGGAAGTTTAGGGATATTGCGCAGAAGAATGTTGAAATTCAGGAAAAGCATATGGAAGGTTCCCGTTTTAGGTCCCTGACTGATCGGGATTTGAATCCATAATTAATTTCTGGAGATGTGAATGGGTTGACAGATATTCGGCGTAATAAAGGGAAGGGAACCCCTAGTGGAAATCAACAAAAAAGGGAGGCTTCTCACCAGACCAATGGTTGGTTGGATAATGGGTCAAGGAATAAAAGCCAATTTAATGAGTTGGGCTTTAGAAATATTGCAGGCCAGATAAATATTTCTAAATGTGATATTGGACCAACTGTTGGGTCTAACTTGTCAAACAAAAAGGCCACAACGATTTCTCATTTGGACGGGGGATTCTTTAATAATCTAAGGGGAGAAAAACCAGTTTGGGCCTCGGTGGACCAATGGAAAATAAGGCTCGCTCCTTTTGAGACCAACCAAAGAAGGGCTTGGTGAACCAATAAGAACCTGCTGCTGATAGTAGTAATGGGAGTCGGGCAAAGGAAGGGCTCCTTTCAACCCGTAAATGACATCTCATGAGGTCGCTTTATAACATCCAAAAGGCTTTAGATCATTATGATTCCAATCATTTAGTTCAACAAGAATTGAAGATTCGTGATGAGTTGGAAAATGTGTTTAACCATGAAGAGTTGCTTTTGAGACAAAAGGCACAGTACAACTGGCTTCAACTAAGGGATCAAAATACTAAATTCCTCCATAGTTGTACAATTCAGAGAAGGAAGTTTAACCGTATCATGGCCTTACGTCTCGATAATGGAGAGTGGTGCTTTGATTAGAAAATTCTACAAACAGAGGCAGTGGGTTTCTTTGAGAAATTATATGGAGAAGTTTCGCAGGTCATGTGAGACCTTCCAAACAATATATTTCCACGTCTTAATCCTTCGGATATTGCTTTCTTGGAAAAGTTAGTCACAAATGAAGAGATCAATAGGCATTATTTGACATGACTCCGCTAAAAGCTCCAGAAAGTGATGGCTACCATGTACATTTTTTTCAAAGTCAATGGGATACCCTTGGTAATGATGTTTGCAAGTGGGTGAAGGGGTTTTTTTCTGGGAATCCTATTGAATCGGAGTTGAATAATACTCTGATTGTTTTAATCCCCAAAAAGGATTACCCTAAGAAGTTTAGTCAGTTTCGTCCTATTAGTCTGTGTTCTGTCCTGTATAAATTGGTAACGAAAGTGATTGCAAATCGGTTTAAATTGGTTTTCCCTAAATTTATTTATTAAGAGCAAGCTAGATTCATAACTGGTCGAAATATCTCTGATAACATTATTTTAGCGCAGGAAGTCATATATTCTATACGATGCAAATAGAATGGGAAAAATTAGATGGCAATTAAATTGGATTTGGAAAAGGCTTATGATAGAGTCAGTTGGGAATTTATTGGCGCTTCTTTGAAAGCTACTAGGATACCTAAATTTCTTCGAAAAGTGATCATGTCGGCAATATCTTCTTCTTCTATCCAGATTCTTTGGAATAGAGTTCCTACCCAGAAGTTTAAGTCGATAAGAGGGATCCGACAGGGATGTCTACTATCGTCATACCTCTTTGTGTTATGCATGGAATGGCTTGGTCATAATATTCGTTCAGAAATTGATATCAGCAGATAGAGACCAATTCATCTTTCAAAAGTGGGCTATGCAATTTCTCATTTGTTTTTTACAAATGACTTGGTTATCTTTTGTAAAGTAGAGCTTAATCAAGTTTATTTATTGTAGAACATTTTGAACCACTTTTGCGAGTTTTGGGGGCACAAAATCAATACTCGAAAAAGTAGTATTTACTTTTATAAAGGAATTGAAGATGATACTCATAATCGAATTACCCAAATGTTAAGCTTTCAGGAAGTTCAGAACCTTAGTACCTATTTAGGTGTCCCTCTCCTTCATGATAGGGTAACTAACAGTACTATAAGCTTTTTTGTTGAAAAGGTGAGGCGTAAATTGAAAAATTGGGATGCGAGGAAGTTATCCATAGCGGAAAGAATAACTTTGGCCCAATCAGTTCTTTTATCCATTTCGAATTACTTTATGCAATTTATGCTGATACCAAAAGGAGTTTATGCAAAAATCGAGAGATTGGTTATGTAGTTTATTTGGGGCTGCGTTGATGGTCATCCAAAAATGTCATTAGTAGGTTGGGATTCAATATGTTAGCCACGGTCTCAAGGTAGGCTAGGTTTTTGTCACTTGAATGATCAAAATATGTCATTTCTCATAAAGATCGATTTCAAATTAGTCTACAAGAATAATGTTGTATAGGTTTGTGTCATCTGTTTGAAATATGGTTGGAAAGAGCAACTTCCATAGTTTATTACTAGGAGCCAATGTTCGCGCTTATGGCGGTCACTCTCTAATATATGGTCTTTGCTTCGTGAGAACTTAGCTTGATCCATTGGTGACGGCACAAGCATCCATTGTTGAAATGATTATTGGATCCCAGGTATTGGTCTTTTACTTTCACAAATTCCATCTTTTGCTAACCTTGGTTTGGATTGCTTTGTAAGGGATTTGGTCAACTCTGATGGAAGCTGGAACTTGTATCTATTTTTCATATAGTTACCTGAAGAAGTGATTAACAGGATTTTTAGTATCCCTCCTCCTCATCCTGATTCGGGCTCGGACAGGGTGATATGGACTTGTTTAGCATAAGACGCCTTTTTAGTATGTAGCGTTTTCTTGTCTTTAAAAGAAGGAACTTGGAACTCTAGAGAGGATTTTTGAAAGATTATTTGGAAATATGAGGGATATCTTTGTCCTTTGGTTAGCTTTTAAACAAAGACTCATTACTAATTCGGAGCGCAAAAGATAGAGGATTGGCCATAGTAGCTCTTGCACTGTGTGCGGGCATGATTTCGAGGATATGGTGCATGTACTCTTAGATTATTCGGCAGTGAAGGATGTGTGGATGCATGTGCTTCCAAATCAACTCCAACAAAGGTTCTTTTCTAACACTTTTCAGGTTTTGCTTTCTTCTAACCTTTGTTGTCATTTGAGATTGCAGAATAGTAGGGTCACATGGTCGTGTTTCTTTGGATTAATTGCTTGGTGCATCTGGAAGAATAGGAATCATCTTTCAGAATGTTTCTTGGTCGGTAATTGAAGTGGTAAAAGTCTCTATTAGCTAGGCTCGTCAATTCGAACTACATCTTAGTAGGTGCAAAAACAATACCCCCAGCTCAGGTTACATTACTAATACCAATTGTACGTGGGTCCATTTACTCACTGATGGTGTTGTAGTTGGAGATACGGGCAATGCTGCTACAGGAGGCGTGGTACGATATCAGTTTAAAAATTGGATTCTAGGATTCAATTGTTACTTGGGTAATTTTTCTCCGTTTGAGGCTGAAGTATGGGGTACCCTAGATGGGATCCTTATTTTACTAAATAAAGGGTACAGACAGACCATAATTTAGATTGATAATCTTGAGGTAATTCAAGCCTTGACTAATTTTGGATTGGAGGATTTAGGTATTACTGTGCTTAGAAGGGCCCAACGTGTTATAAGAGTTGAAGGGCAATGGAGGATCAAACACGTGCCAATAGAACAAAACTTGGTTGCGGATCGACTAGGTAAACTTAGTTTGATGTGGAAATTAAGTCTACAGGTTTTTGATGAGGTCTCTAGGAAAAAATTAAAATTTTTACAAAAGGATAAAGAGAGTAGTGCTTTTATGCAATTAATTTGATATAACTTATCTTTTCTTTAAAAAAAAAATTTGCAAATCACCAACCTAAGACTAAGAGTAGGAATTAATAATAGTTTCAAAAAGTAGCATCGTATTGGTTCACTATTAATTTTTAAAGATCTAAGTCTACTTGCGATTTTCTTTTGAACACCAATCTCTTCTCTCTTCTCTCTTCTCTCTTCTCATTAGACATACTGTATTTTCCTTTTTTTATTGACAACAAACTGTATATTCTAATCCTAAATTGAAATAGCATCTCTCAATCAATTGGGGGAATTGGACAAAATTGCAATTGCATCGAGATTTTAAACCTAATGAAATTTTTTAACTTATTTTGGGGGAAAATCAAAAGGTAACATGAAAGGGACCACCAAATGAAAATTTATTAATTTTAGGAAAAAGAAGAATCCCATTTCCCGGAACTATTATTATTCACAGAAATATGAATTCCTCCATTGGAAACAACCCCGTAAAATCCTGTCCACCACCCAAAAATAAATCACCAAGGAAACTGGAAACTAGCTTCCGCCACCCTTAACACAGAGACCCAAATTCACAAAAAAAGCTGTCATTTGCAGTTATGCCTTTTAATGCAAGCTGACAGAAGTTGTTGAAATTAGGGCCTCATGTTGAGCTCCCACTCTCTCTCTCACCGCCCTATTCTTGCACCTTCTCTCTCCAAATTTCGGGTTCCCAACCGCCCCCCTACCTTTTCTTTATCCCGGATCTTTGAACACAATCCCAGGCTCACCAAGAGCGTAAGTACAAATGCTCATGCATTTTTGCTGTTTTCATTTTTATGTTAAACTTTACCTCTGACAATCTGAAGCTGAAAAGTGAGCTGCCGAGAAAATGGAGGAAATTTTAATTAAAACAAAATTGGAAATTTTAATCTCTCTACGCCTGTGTTGGTTAGTTAAACTTTTACCTACATGGATATTTTTTTAATATTGGTTTTTGACCCTGAGCTGAATTGTAGTTAGTTTGGTTCTGCTTGGTTGCCGAGAAAATGGAGGAAGAAAGAGTAAACTATGTATCTGGAAACTTGATCAGGCCATTTAAACCAGAAAGTAGCTTTTGTTAACATGTTGGGTTTTCCTTTTTTGGTCGTTCAATTGAATATCTCCTTATTCCAGTTATGTTAACTATAATATTGGTTCATAGTCATTTATGGTTAATGGTTTTGTTTTTAAATTGCAGAAATGGAAAATTTCATGCTTTAGGCATGAGGGGTTTTCCCCAGAGAATCCAAAACCTGAATACATTGAACATTTTCTGCCTGAAGAATTAGTGCAAACTGAGTTATATAAGTCAAGTGCTCACAGAAGAGATTGGAAATCTACTCTTAAAGAGGTGGTGTGTTCCTTTAATGTGGTTAAATTCAATGCAATGGCCTACCTTCAGTTTAATCTGTATGCCCACTACTACTCTTTGGTTGATCACTGACTCTATAGCAACGAGCCTGCTGAGACTGGACGATGGATTTATTAACCAAACTTCAGTCTGAGATAGAATTTATGGGAGAATCAAGGTGTTGCTCGTTTGTCATAGGTGAACTTACTGGCAATTGTTGAGAAAATGTTATATGGCATATTTTACTAAATACCATCTGACTCTTAGCACAATACAGACTAGGTGGTTCTAGATCAAAGGGGTAGAAATAGATTCAAGGGATAAAAAGTTTGAGCACTTCAATTGTTGAGAAAATGTTATATGGCTTATTTTACTAAATACCATCTGACTCTTAGCACAATACAGACTAGGTGGTTCTAGATCAAAGGGGTAGAAATAGATTCAAGGGATAAAAAGTTTGAGCTTTGAAGTGCAGAGTTTGTCAAATGTGTAAACATGTTTGCTAATTTCTTTACATTTTTGTTCTCTCTTTTTCAACAATATAGGGAAAAATGATGAAATTATCTGGTTATAGTGCAGGCTGCTGATGCTGTCTCGAGGGCTGTTGGTAGCGGGTGGACTGTACCATGGACAGCAGAGACTATTCTGCAGGTTAGTTTGTTTTACTTGGTACTCTGTAGAAATACATTTGGCATCTGCAACTGCCTTCTTAGCTTTTGTAGATGTTAAGCATGATTTGTCTGTTAATTAGACAGAAAGAAGCAGCTAAGAAAGTTGAGACTGTCTTACATTCTTCCTAATTTGTCACTGGTTGTAGTTTCAATATTTTCTGCTAGATAGCATGAACAAATCTTTGTTTATTGTTTCATAGCTGGCACTTGACAGTTTTTTTTTCTGTCCATGAGATAAGTATTGAAAATGAATTTCAGTAAATAAGTGGAACAATTTTTTATAATAGATTAAAATCATCATATCTGAAGCTAGATGTTAATTAATAAGACTAGGAACTGTAATAAATGAGGGGACTGAAGGAATGAAAGGTTGTTGTATGCCAGTCTCATTGAAACTTGGATGAAGTATAAATGTGTCAATCAGTTGCATGATAATATTTTTTGTGGTTACGCAGGTTATGCTTCTTTGGGTAGCTGCATTTTGGTTCATTGGGTCTTGGATGATTCCTTTTGCAGCTCACATGGCAGGCTTCAGCAAGGAATCTCTAACATTCAAAGGACAAGCCTTGTTCAGCCTTGTGACTGATGTAACTGAAGGCCTTGCTGGGATTGCAATACTACATCGGTGTCTGTCTCACTTTCATCCCCTTCCATCAGATTGGTTTAAATTTAGCTTGAGAGGGAAGTGGCTCTTTGATGTTGCTCTAGGATGCCTCATGTTCCCTTTCGTCAACCAATTATCTCAGTTCAATCTGACCTTGTTGCCCCTTATGCCTTCTACACCTGTAACCCTTTCAAGTGTTGAACAGTCAATTTTAGCAAGAGATCCAGTAGCCATGGCACTATATGCGATAGTTGTTTCGATTTGTGCTCCTGTGTGGGAGGAGATAGTTTTTCGAGGTTTCCTTCTCCCTTCCTTGACCAGATACATGCCTGTATGGAGTGCAATACTGGTAAGTTCAGTTGCCTTTGCTCTGGCACATTTTAATGTACAGAGAATGTTGCCGCTTATTTTCCTAGGAATGGTGATGGGTGTTGTTTTTGCACGGTCGAGGAATCTATTGCCATCTATGCTTCTGCACAGCCTCTGGAATGGCTTTGTGTTCTTGGATTTAATGAGATAATCAATCTTGTCTTCTCATGTTAGCTTTGGCTGATCCAGTGCTAGTGAAGCATATGCGTCAGGCCAATTTTCTGGGGTATGCTTGTTACAGTATATTCTTGATTGAATGAATGCCTAGGAATTTACAGGTCTCCAACTGAATGGTACAAGCAACACGAATGCGATTCAGTTGATCCAACATGGCTCCACAGAACTGCTCCACTGTTTCTGTTTGTCCACTATACCAGGGACATTAAAAGCAACCGAACGGAATGAAGATTGCATGTCCATTTTGGCCAAAGGCAGCCTTCAATCTTGGAACTGTAAAACTGCAAATTTGAATTGTTAGATGAGGACTCTTTCTTTATGGTAGATAATAATTCTTGCTTTTCCATTTGTTGCTAGGGTGTTTGGAAATTCATTCTATTTTTGTGTAGGCCAAGGCTACTAAACCATCAATCAGATGATATTTTAACAAAAAGGTCTTAAATCTTTAATTATGTCCAATAAAAACAAAAAGGGTCTCCTCTTTAAGTAAAAGATTAAATTTAAAAAAAAAAAAAAAAGCACTTTAGGTACAGGGAATGCATGTATTTTCGCCTTGGAAATAATAGAGAAGTAGATACATGCGCGTGTACCTTCCATTTATCAATATCTGGACGGTGATTCCAGTTTCAGGCCCCAACATTGTCTCTCTCTTTTTTTTTAATTAATTATAAAATGCTTTTGATAAGGTTTTAATTTTTCGGTTTGCATTTCATTCAAAATTTGATCCTTCCCATTGTCAGTAATCATCATCCGCACAAAAAGCCATAAAGACCAATTACAGAGGATGCATGCAGTGCATCAAATGAGTCCTAGATTCAGGAGAAGTTCCTCTCAAATATATTCAATATTAATGGAACAACTGGAGTGACATTGATCCATTTCTTAAGTGCACGGTAGGGCAGTTGACAAAATCACAGAGGTTGCACCAAACAAGCATGTTATATTTAGTGACACGAGAGCAAAGGAGCTAGTGATGCTTCTTCTCGTAAGGCCCGAAGAACTTGCAGGTGGAACTGTAAAGCCTTGCAGAGAAATAAATGTTATTTGAAGGAAGATATGCTAGTCAATGTCAATCGCCTAAGATGCTGGACCAAGCTTCGCTGATATGCCTACCTCTCAAGACTTGTAAAAATGGCTGGAAGAATATGTGAATCCTTCCAACTATTATCCATCTTTGTTGAAATGGTCAGAGTAGAATAGGAGTACGATGCCAAGCGAGCAGTACTTCTGCTCTTGTGATAATTTTTTATTACTCAACTCTCTTACATCTTGCCAGTAGCACGGTTTTGTACTTGGAGCTGCACCAACCATTTTGTAGTTTCACGCAGGATTTCCTACCATAAGCTAGTTACAATTCTAACGCAAACCAAGATTTTACTCGTATTTCGAAGAAAATACCTAAGATATCAAATACTATAGGATGCACATCAGATATCTAGCCATAGACTGCAGTTATCTGTCAACAGTTAACATATGCAACAAACATACGGCAAAGTGAATCATTCAGAAAGGTATCCAGAATAATTTGAGAGAACCTTCAACCCAATGTACAACACACTCATTCACAACATGCAATATGATAACATATTGCTACATTAACATATGTACCCATAAAAGGCCACCATGTATGTAGTAAAAACAAGATCTAAAAAGAGATCACATATTTCATCAAATTGTGAACAGTGACTATGAAAATAAAGGTATGAAAGCAGGCCTCTAGCTAATACTGGATACAATATTTTATACTACCTTCACAAACACAGCTAGCAGATGTATGTCAGGACCTAGCAACACCAACATCTTCACCGGTAATCTAATCTTTCTTCTTCTCCTTCTCCTTCTCCTTCAATGGTCTCTTGGGAATCTTACTCAGTACTTTTGCATCAAACACTGCATACTGCTTCTTGATCTCATGCCATGCTTTCTCGGTCAATTGGTCCACCTTGTCTTCATACTTCTCATACAGAACAGGCAGGGTGTGCAGTAGTACGAATACTATTTTGCAAAACCATTAAAATAAAATCAGGAAACCAAAATGTATTTAAGGGAAAGGAAGCAAAGCGTTAGAAGGTAAGTCATATACCTATGTAGAACAGTGTCAAGAAGTTGCACCAATTTCCCACAATAGACAAGACCCACAAGCCAGCGATCACCTGACCAATCATAGTGCCGAATCCAATATGATGGTCAAATGCATAGTAAAATGCTAGACATCTTTAAATAGATAAAAAGCTCAGGGAAAATTAAACTATGTAACTATTGCATCAGTATCTTAATCATAAGTCGAAGGAATAACTGCAAATAATCAACAAGAAAGCTATTCATAACAATAAAACAAGTAAAGAAAAAGAAACATACAGAGAGGAACTTCTTAAGATCTCTTCCTGATGCAATATCCCGCAGGACGGCGAAACCCCGGTTAATCTCAAACCTAAGCGCTTGGGCAAACTCTAAAACTGGGTCCTTGGGGATTTGAACTTCAGGGATGCGAGGTGGAGACCTATTCAAAACAATTTAACATTATCTCAAGCAATGAGAAACCAGAATACAAATACAGTCACTAAATTAAAGATCAAATTCAAGAGCTTACTTGTGGATGAAGGTAGCAGCATTTGACCACAAGAAGAGTAATGCAAGAGCAAGTATCAACAAGTGACAGACTAGTGTGAGAAGGTGGTACTCGAGCAATTCAAACAAAACCCAAATCACAGTTGCAACACCTAGTGCTCCTGCCGAAATCTTTTTGTTCCTCCACAGGAAAATATCAGCCTCTATTACACATACACCCAATTATAAGTATGCATTATAAACAATTATTGCCAGCCAGAAGGTAGTAGTTACTGATGACAATCAATTAAAATTTATCAAATTGTTATCAGGGAATATTATTGATAATCAACTAACATGCTACAAAATTATTGATGAAATAAGATAATCTCAGACTGTGTTCCTTCTCATAAAGCAAAAAAAGTAAACTTCAGTACAACAATTCACATCAAATCGATTAAAGATCCAAAATTTTACTTTCTTCCATAGTCAAACAAATACCAACAGATCAAAAACCTTAATTCAACTCGAACAACATCAGTTAATCAAAACCTCCATCTAAATCACTGAGCAAGATATAACTCTTTACGATCACCAACAATTTTTTTTTTTTGAAAAGGGAATTTCACGGATGCAAAACGAAAACCGAAACTTCAAAAAGAAAAAAAAAACCCAGACTTAAAAGAAGCTAAAAAACGAAGTGAACAAATTTAAGAAATGAAGAAAAGGGTTTTTGTAACATACGTTTGCCTCCACCGAAAACGTCGTGGACGGGCCTTTCTCTTCCAAACAGACGGAAGACTTTGGCCTTCATGGAGGATTCTGATGGCTTGTCATCATCGGAATCCGAGGAGGAGGAAGATAAATCATGGCCTTTGACCTTCTCTGATATCTTCTCCAACAACGATTCCTCGTGCTTGTCTTCGTGATCAGACATTATTTTCCCACAGGATTTCTATAAGCCTAACTACGAGTTTGAAGATCGAAAAGGAAACTCGAGAAACGGAAATTACAGTGTTCTACTTCTACTTGTGCTATTCTGTTCTACTTTTTTAAACTCGAATTCCTTTTGAGGCTAAATAGATGGTCTACACATTAGATTTAATCTGGACCGCTTAATGCTGCGGTTTTGATCTGGACTGTTCATAGGTTTGGATTTCCGAAGCTGTAGGTTTGGAGTGGAGCAGGCGTATGTAAAATGATCATAGAGTAGGTTTTACAGATTCGAGGTTAACGGGCGTTAGATTTTGATGGGGACATTCGTTGACTAAAACGTGGAATTTTATAAACCGTCAGATTTGTTTATTTTCTTGATGTTGGAGGCAATGGCGTAAGTCCTTAATTATTATATTAAATTAGTTTTATTATTTTAATTGGGAAATCCCAATTAGAAGAATGAAATTAATTAAAAGATTAAAAGACATGATGAATTTGTAGACAAAAATAAAATATTTGAATTTTTGTAGACTTAATTGAAGGACCCGCTTATAATTAATTAAATGATTGATTTGTGGTCAAAACTAAAGGCTCTTAACTTGAAAATTATGAGTCCCTTTTCAATGTGTGATGTGTCTCTTCTAGATTTAACAAAGAAAAATAAAATAAATAGACATAATCTAGAAACATGTTTCTAGGAAAAGGTTCATCAACATACAAATACATCTAATACCGCCTTCTCGAGTATAAAAATAAGAAGATATTGAATATATATTTACATGTTTTAAAGTAAGGTGCAGGACATGTGTCTTATTCCTTATCATTTATTACTACTCACACTTGTAATCTGATAATGCATGCATCTGACAAAATGTGGGTGAAATTTGAAGCTCGATTTGCAAATAGAGGAAGTTAGGCTGTGGAAGCATGCGTTGTAAATTTTTGGGACTTGTTAGTGGTTAAGACAATTATCTGACAGCCACAATGCGAGTTTCCTCGTAGGGCCACAAGAGGAACAAATAAGAATATCCCAACAAATACGTGAAAGATGTAGCCATAAAAAGCATCACAAATTCAAAAGAAACAGCAAATTCTGTCATATAACCCTTTTGAAGCTTATGTTGACAGATGTTGATGACCCTACATCCAGTTCCGTTCCTATGTGACCAATTCATTCAGTCACGGTTAAGAACCGGCTTTCAACAAATCTAAGATTTGAACCCCACAGATCCAGGAGCTAACCAGTAAACATGTATGTCTCATTGACTAGCATAGTCATAAATCAGCTCATTGAGGGAACTGTTTTGTCATGAATTAACCATAATGACCATCCTTTAGTCATAGAGGGCAACCTTTCAAGGCTCGTTAGGAATATAAAGGGCTTCGCTAATGCTGTCCCTCACCCTCAGCTTCCAAAATGGCAAAACCCCAATCAAACCAAGACATGTTCCCTTTTCTTCACAAGTTCAAATGATCAACATCTCTTCACAAGTTGTGTTGCGGTAGGCAGTTAAACATATAAAGGCTACCCTTTTCTTCACCCATAGACTTCCTGTTCTTCCATCTTTAGGTTTTATAATACAGAGAAAAAGAAGTATAAAGTATTGGATGACCCTACAATACGAATAAAGAAAAAAAAACACCAATTGCTGGACAAAAGTAGAGTAGGGGTAGGATTACGTACCTCATTTGTTGCTGTAAAGATTAGAAAAAAACAATCCAGAAAGAAAATATATAGCCTCCTCTAAGTGGCTTCATGATATCAGCTTGTATGCTTTCAATCAACAAAATACGGACTTGATCTTCAAATGCTATGGTCTGCAGTCTACAATCGAAATAAGGTCACACTGCTATCATAGAAGCCAATGGCATATTGCTTTGGTTGTAAAAAGAGAACATTCCAAACTTCAACGAATATGCCTTATCTGCTTACACTTGGAAAAAGTAAAAATTAAATTCTGCAGCGCGCGTCTAGTAGCTGTGAGAAATGCCAGTGTGACCCAGTTATTGGCAAATAAAGCAGCAAGCAGGGCCAAGAATATTTTTATACGTAAAAGAAATAAGGAGAATTTTAGAACTTAAAAACAACCCAGATTGCTAGGGCCTGGGGCAAGGTACTAACATTTGGATTGGGCTTAGGGAGAAACTGGTTTAAAAACCCAATAAACTTGAAAAGGAGAAGCAATAAAAAAGATTAAAAAAGAGAGTAAAGGAGCTAGAAATGGGATATGCCCAAGAAAAGGAACAATTGTTGTTTTCCCCAAGAAAATGGATAAGTGATGGGCTATCCTTCATCTTCAAAAGGAGGGGAAATGGAACAAAAATATGTATATGGCCAAGACTGATTACCCTCATAATTTCAGAGGCATTGATGTTTCTCTTTTATAGACTAGTTAACTTGTTTATGCATATCTAGTTTTCATCTTTTTTGTATCTTGGATGAAGTTGATTAGCTGCAAAGTTCAACATTTCAATGCTTTTGTGTTTTATATGTTGTGCATGCATACCAAACGTTTACCGCTTTAATAAAGTCAAGGTTTTAAAATTTTGGTGATTAATTTTCCTTGTAGTAGAAAAATTAAGAGAACAATAATAATAAGTAAAAGGGAGATGAAAATTCAAGAAAATTTTCATATATTAAACTTTCACTTACAATGCGCTTTATTTATAAGCTCCTTTGCATTTAATTAAATAAATGTAAATTAAGTCTTCTTACTTACTTGAAACATCTCATGGTCATAAATGAACCGAGAGTTTTATCTCATCACTTTAATAAGGGTTTAAAGGGTTATAGATATTCATTATTAATGTATTTACAACACTCCCCTTTGGATGTCTTTTAAATAAAAATATGCCTCATTAAAACCTTTATTAGGAAAAACCCTATGGGATAAAAATCTAATGAAGGAAAAAGAATACACAATGTCCTATTACAAGTTGTCTCGTTAAAAACCTTTATCAAGAAAACCCAATAGGACAAAACTTTGGTTAAAGAAAAAGAATACAACATGTTTTAGACTCCCTCTAATGGCAACATCACATTACATCTTTGAGTAGATGCTTTCAATTTTGTATACTAGTCCTTCAAACTAGAACGAATTTGTTGAACTTTTATATTACCTTTCTTCTCAAGATCATGAGTGAAGAATAATTCTAGTGAAATATGTTTCGTTCTGTCACATTTGAATGTAATCACCCTTCAATTGAGCTATACATGATGCATTATCTTCGTATAAGATAGTTGACATATTTTCCTGTAAAAGCAAATTACATATCTTTTAAATATGTTAGGTTAATAATCTTAGCCAAACACACTCTCGGCTTGCCTTATGCACTTATTTCTGCATGATTTTAAGAGGCTGCATCTAATATCTGCTTTGTTGAACGCCATGATATGACAATACCTCTACATGTAAATAAATAACTTATTTGAGATCGGTTTTTATGCGGATTCGATAAATATCCAGCATTAGCATAGCCGACTAATAGGGATTTTGAATAAATTGAATAAAATAATCCTATATCAATGGTCCCTTTGAGATATCTAAATACATGTTTAATTCTATTACAATGTCTACGTGTTGGAGAAAAGCTAAATCTTGCTAACAAGTTTATAGTGAAAGCTATATTATGTCTTATGTTGTTTGCAAAACACATCAATGCCCCTATGACATTTAGATACTGTACTTCAGAACCAAAAAATCTCTTCAACATTCTATCAAGGACGAAATTGATCTTTATTCACATCTAACGATCATACAACCATCGGGGTACTCAATGAATGTGCTTTATCCATGTAAAATTTCTTTAAAATCTTTTCCATATAAGTTGACTGATAGACATGAATTCCATCTTTTAAATGCTCAATCTGCAGGTCAAGACAAAACTTTGTTTTTCCAAAATCTTTCGTATTAAATTCTTTATTTAAATAATTTACTGCATTTTGAAGTTCTTTAGAACTTCTAATAATATTTAGATCATTAACATAAACAACAATTATGACAAGATTTAATTTAGACCTTTTTTTATAAAACAAATAGACAAATTGGATCATTTTATAAATTTCTTTCAACAAATATTCACTAAGATGATTGTACCACATATGTCCAAATTGTTTTAATCCATATAAACTTTTCTTTAATTTGATTGAGCAATTTTCCTGATAAACTTTAGATCCTTCTAGGATATTAAATCCTTCGGGGATTTTCATAAAAATTTCACTATCAAATGTACCATACAAATAGGCTATAACAACATCCATTAGTCGCATGTCAAGTTTTTCACGTACAACCAGACTAATAAGGTATCTAAATGTGATTGTATCCAGCACAAGAGAATATGTCTCTTCGTAATCAATGATGGGTCTTTTCAAAAATCCTTGTATTACAAGTTGTGCTTTATATTTCCTAAATTTATTTTTAAATCTCTAAATTTCCTTCTCGCTAGCGGTGGCCGACTCCAATTGAATCAAGGAATTAATTCAGCCTTGAAGAGTTTAATTGAAAATAAAACTCCAGAGGTGGAGCTAATTTATCTGCCGGGTTCAACTAGGAAAAGGGGATAAGATCAAATTTAAATTTAAATTGTTGGAGGTTATTATCCCATAAATAGAGATGACCAGCGATTGAAAAAGGGTGTGCGGAAAACAGAGAAAAAAGCAGAGAGAACAGAGCGAAAGGTGTGACTCAAGCAAGCGAATTTCAAAATTGGACCAAAAAAACCCGATCAAGTAGTGGAGTAGCACTAATAATTTCACTAATTAAGAGAAGGGAAACCCGACGACTTCCTTTCCCAAGATTCAGTTTGTAATTCATGTTGTTTAAATTGATTCTTGTTTTGCTTTACTTGCTATGAGCGGCTAATTTGCTTAAGCTTAGTTAGACACTTATGAAACCTAGCACAAGTGATTTGAAAATTTATTTTGTTCTAAAATCGAATTCGGCATTCTTGAGTTGTTTGTTTTTATCTCCCAAGGAATTTTTTCTAAGTCAATTGGATTGATCACCTATTTAATTTGGGAATTTTTCTTATAATCATTTAAGTGCAAATTGAGAAATCGAATTTCTTAATTAAGCTTAGAATTAGTGATGATTAATTGGCCGCAGCTAATTAAGACAACTTCGGATTTAATTTTAGAAGCCGCTGGTGGATTTTCTTTGGTTAATGCCAGGCGAAGTCTCTAAAACTCTAAAAAAAACCTTTGATAAGTCGACACAGAGATAATTAAAGGTAGGTTTCAATTATGAACGTTCTCTAATTGAACAATTTACTAGGGATAAGAAGTCGCTTCGTAAGTGATTTGTTTTTAGCCTTTCTGCTGATTTGGCTTATTAGAATAATTTAAGGCTGCAAAGGCTTTGTGATGGGTGGATTAAGGCGTCAATAACTAGGCATTTATTTTCCTTGATAATTTTTCAGCATTCTGAATTCAAGCTAAAGCATATTTGCTACTTTAGATTATTTTTAGCAATCGTAAAACATAAATTCCCCCCTCATTTTTCTCCTTCCTCGCATGCATTTTACATTACTTTAATTTTAAATCACTTCAAATAGATTTATTGCAAGCTTCTTCGTGGGACTATTCCCTATTTACCCTATATTACTAGTTAATGTTGGTTAAGTAAGCGGATTTAATTTGGCAGTCGTAAACGACAGCTACCAAATTTTGGCGCCGTTGCCGGGGAAGCGACGTAGTCAAATCTATTTGATTTTCAGAACTTATTTTGTTTTCTTATTTTTGTCTATGCAGGTAGATTAGTCCCTATGTATAGGTTATTAAGGAGTGGACGCCGAACATCGAAAGACCCTATTAACATTACCGATCAGCAAGCCGAATATCCCAACCTCCACGTTGAGCATAACGTTTCAGAGGATATCAACATGGCCAACCAGACCTTGAAGCAATTGGCCGCACCTAACTTTGCTGCACAACCACCATCTATCACTTATCCCGCCCTTGATAGGCCATTAAAACTCAATTCGGGATTTCTGAATTTGTTGCCGAAATTCAATGGACTACCAGGTGAGGACCCTTACCGTCATATTAATGAATTTTTAATTACTTGTTCAACTATGCAGCCAGATGGCATTGAAGAGGAACAAATCAAGCTCCGAGCTTTCCCTTTCTCGTTACAAGGTTTGGCGAAGGACTGGTTATATTACATGCCGCCAGGTTCATTCACAACTTGGACAGGGTTACATAAGGATTTCCTTGAAAAGTATTTTCCGGCATCAAGGATAGGGTCGATTAGGAAAAAAATTTGTGGAATTAAGCAGTTGGTAGGTGAGTCACTATATGAGTACTGGCAAAGATTTAAACGGCTATGTGCGAGTTGTCCACAGCATCAGATTAGCGAGCAGCTTTTAGTGCAATATTTTTATGAAGGTTTAACGCCACAAGATTGAGGAATGATTGATGCCGCAACTGGAGGTGCATTGGTTGACAAAACCCCTGAGCAAGCCCGAAATTTGATCACTAATATGGCACAAAATACACAACAATTTGGTCTCAGGAGGTCCGACTTGGGTAAACGGATGGATGAGGGCCAGTCGAGTATGATGGAGGCTCAATTAGCTAATTTAACGGTTATGGTAAGTAAGTTGATGACTGGAGGTACTACGAAAGCTTCACTATGTGGCATTTGTTGTTTAGAAGGACATACAGCAGATATGTGTCCGACATTACAGGAAGGGGAAGCTAACGCCGTCTTTCCAAATCAGAGTGATACGAGCCAAGGAGGTGACACTCAAGGGGTTATTTTTCCTAGTGGTCCAATCACTAGAAGCAAGTCACGACAATTAAAATCAAAGATGAATGCTTTTGTCCAAGACTTTGTTGCTACAAATTTAATTCATCATGTTCGTGACGTTGACAAATACGGGAATGCGATTCACTGGACCAATCTTGGAATAGTGCAAGCCCATAAATTGGTGGATTAATCTTTTAGGTATCTTATTATTATTATTTACTTAATTCTCATTGGTTGGGACACATCACTTATGAGTTAAGTAATTTTATTGGTTAGGTTATTATTTATTTATTTTCTTAGATAATTTTAAAGAGTTTTATTAGGGTTCAATTACTCTTGTATTTTACCTATAAATAGGCTTGCTTTCTACACATTGAGGGGAGGTCGAATAAAAAGAGAGTATTTGTTTTCTTCCAAATTTGTGTGAGACAAATTTTTGAGAGTAGAGTGATTCTTCTCTTGCTATTTAGTTTGGAGTTTGTTACTTTCGAGGGTATTTCAGAGTTACAAATATTCAAATTTCTTTGCCGTTCATCGATGTTTCTAGAGGTTTTTCTTCTAGGGGTTTCGTAGGGAGCCGCTCAATCATCGGCGTTTTTGGTTACAAGTTAACCAAGGGTTCCATAGGGCAAATCTATTTTTTTCTTTATTATTATTATTATTATTATTATTTAACTAATTTTATTTATTCTCGTTTTATTTCTAATTTGTGTTTCTCTTGTGTCTAGATCCGGGTTTTCGCATCAGTTGGTATCAGTTTCAGGCCATTCGGTGTTATTTTTGAAGCTAAAAAAAATAGCAAAAAAAGAAGAAGCAAAAACCGCAAAAAAAATCGCAAAAAAAAAAGTTGCCTACCTTTCATACGTAGGTTTCTTCTTTTCCTATTATTGTTATTATTTTTATTTTTCCCAAAATTGAATTTCTTTTCCTTCTTCTTTTCTTGACTCAGGTATAATTAAAGCTTCAATTTTTGAAAATCTTAAGACACCAAACGTTTCCGATTTTTGTTTTTCTTTTTTAAATTTGGGTAGAGTTTTCTTAAGTTTTCTTCTTATTAAAGCTTTTCTTTTACTTTAGAGTTAGGGATCGTTGCAGGTCTACATTTTTTTTGTTTCTCTTACGCTTTCTAACACTTTGTTTCTTTTTGTGTTAGCATATATTAAAGGCACGCACAATTCCTTCATCCGTGTAGCCTCCATTACAAATTGCGTTGTCAAGTTTATTGGCATCTTAGAGCAATTAGGGTCTTCATTGTTTCTTTGAAGTTTGCACCTCCATTATTTGATCTTGATTAGTAACCCTTTCTAAACATATTTACAAGTTTTGAATCATTCAGAGCGTTATTCTTTTGAGAGCTAACGAGTGAGGTTATTATTATTTTTTCTTTCTTGTTCTTGTTTGTTTGATCTTTCACAGATACCATGCCGCTCACTAGATCCCAAACTAGTAAAAATGAAGAGGATGAGCAAAAAAGAGAGAACGATCCTCTTTGGTCGAGTTGTTACAAAAAGAGATGAAAAAGTTGCAAACTCAATTCGAACATCGCATGACCCAGATGTTACAAGAGCAAAGGGAGTATCTTGATACAAAACTTACAACTCAAGAGAGATACATTGCCGATAATTACAAGAAGTTGAACGAAGCCTTTATAAGCCGATCAAATTCGCGAGATCGAACTTTTAAACGAAGGGAGGACCATGTTTTTGATGATGACTTTGAGTCCGAGTATGTACCTAGAGAAAGGTTGGAACGAAACAATGACACCCCCAAACCAAAATTTCTTTCTTTCTCAAGAAAGAATGATCCTGATGCTTACCTTGATTGGGAGGAAAAGATGGAAGCAGTCTTTGCTTGTTTCAATTACTCTGATGAGAAAAAGGTAACATACGCTGTCGCTGAGTGCATTGATTATGCACTAACATGGTGGAATCAATTATGTAAAAGCAGGATTCTTTATCGAGAGCAACCTGTTACTACTTGGGTTGAAATGAAGCGCATCTTGCGAAAACGGTTTGTTCCACCATACTATTATCAAGAACTCCATCAAAGACTCCAACATTTTGTTCAAGGAGATAGATCTGTGGATGACTACTACAAAGAGATGGAGACTATTCAGATTAGAGCCAATCTTGTTGAAGAGGCTGAGGTGACTATGGCTAGATTCCTTGCCGGCCTAAAGCCTGAGATTGCAAATCGAGTTGAGTTACAACACTACATGGATGTTGAAGAGATGCTTCAAACCGCACTCACCATTGAAAAGTAATTACGAAAGAAAGGGACAACGAGGGGTGCTAGTTCAGTTTCTAATCCTGCTTGGAAAGGAAATTGGCAAAAACAAGATGATAGATTGTGGAATGGGAGAGATGCACGGTTCAAGCCAAATGAGCCTAGAACTTACTCCAAAGATAGAGGTATGCCTAATTCATTTAAAGGTTCTACTTCTACTAATCGAGCTCCATCTTTTTCTTCTACTTCTCCTAGTGCCATTAAGTAGCCAAAAGATATTACCTGCTTGGGTCACTATGCTCGAGAATGCCCTAATAAAAAGTCATTGGTGATTCGAGAAGATGGCGAGGTTGATTTTGAGTCTGATAACGAAGATGAGATGCCTCATTTGGAAGATGCTGATGATGTGCATACTCATGATGAGTATGAAGAATACTTGGAGTATGGTGAGAAAGCACTTGTTGCTCGAAGGGCTTTAAATGTCCAGTTTAAAGAGGAAGGGCGCGAACAAAGAGATAAAATTTTCCACACGAGATGTTGGATTGGTGGAAAACCTAGTTCATTGATCATCGATAGTGGAAGTTACAGCAATGTGGTGAGTTCTTCCCTTGTTGAGAAACTTGGCCTACCTTGTGTGAAGCATACAAGGCCATATCGCTTGCAATGGCTGAATGATAGTGGGGAGGTAAAAGTATCTAAAGAATGCTTAGTTTCATTTTCCATTGATAAATACTCTGATAAAGTTTTGTGTGATGTTGTTCCAATGCAAGCTGGGCACATATTACTTGGATGGCCATGGCAGTTTGATCGACGAGTAAATTATGATGGTTTCCTTAACCAATATACCTTTGTGTTCCTTGGAAAGAAGTTTACTTTGGCTCCACTTCCTCCTCAAGAAGTCTACAATGATCAACTCAAACTTGCTAGTGAGATGGGTAAGGGAAGTGAGGTAAAAGCATTGAAAAAGGCTGAGAGTAAAGAGACCCTTAGTGTTAAAAGCCAACTTAAAGGCCCAACATTGGTGAGTGATTGCACACACAAGTCACGAGATGAGAGAGTGAGTTTATTCGCTAGGTTTTGAGATATCAAATTTGCTCTTTGTACAAAACAAACCTTTGTAATTATTAGGTTTAGGGAAAACTTTGTTTTGACTAACCCTCATACACATTTGCCTAGTTGTTTTGTTGATCTTTTGCAAGATTTTGAGGATGTATTTCCTTCTGAAATGGCTAAGGGATTACCTCCTTTACGAGGGATTGAACATCAAATTGACTTTGTTCCTGGTTCGAGTATTCTGAATAGACCAGTCTATCGAAGCAATCCTGAAGAAACTAAAGAGTTGCAAAGGCAAGTTGAAGATCTCTTGGAGAAAAGGTTGATTCGTGAGAGTCTAAGCCCTTGTGCGGTCCCTGTACTTCTCATCCCAAAAAAAGATGGTTCTTGGAGAATGTGTGTTGATTGTCGTGCTGTCAACAAGATTACGGTAAAGTATCGATATCCAATTCCTCGATTAGATGATATGTTGGATGAGCTTAATGGTGCATGCATTTTCTCTAAAATTGACTTAAAAAGTGGTTACCATCAAATAAGAATGAAACAAGGTGATGAATGGAAAACTGCTTTTAAGACTAAGTATGGCCTGTATGAGTGGTTAGTCATGCCATTTGGCTTAACTAATGCTCCTAGCACATTCATGAGATTAATGAACCACATACTTAGACCTTTTTTTAGGAAGATTTGTCGTTATGTATTTTGATGACATACTGATTTATAGCAAAACTTTGAATGATCATGTTGGGCATGTTAAATTAGTATTGGATGTGTTAAGGCATGAACGACTCTTTGCTAATATTGGAAAATGCACCTTTTATATGGATAAGCTTGTTTTTTTGGGTTTTGTGATAAGTTCTACAAGAATCCATGTGGATGAGGAGAAGGTAAAGGCAATTAAAGATGGCCTATCCCTAAAACTGTTTCTGAGGTAAGGTCTTTCCTTGGGTTAACCGGTTTCTACCGCAGGTTTGTTCGTAACTTTTCCATAATTGCTTCGCCTTTGATCGCACTTATTAAAAGGATGTATCTTTTCATTGGATGATAAGTAAGAATTAGCATTTAATGAACTTAAAGATAAATTGTGTAATGCTCCTATTCTTGTTTTACCTAATTTTGAAAAGACCTTTGAGATTGAATGTGATGCTTCTGGTGTAGGTATAGATGCCGTCCTCATGCAAGATAGTAAACCACTAGCCTACTTTAGTGAGAAACTTGGTGGAGCACATTTGAACTATTCGACCTATGATAAAGAGTTGTATGCCTTGATAAGGGCATTAGAAGTTTGGCAACATTACCTTTTACCAAAGGAGTTTGTGATTCACACTGACCATGAATCACTTAAGCACTTAAAGGGACAAGGTAAGTTGAACAAGCGACATGCGAGGTGGGCTGAATTCATTGAATCTTTTCATTATGTTATAAGGTATAAGAAAGGTAAAGATAATATTGTGGCTGATGCTCTATCAAGGAGGTACACTTTACTTAGTACTTTGCATACTAAGTTATTAGGTTTTGAGTATCTCAAAGATTTATATGCCACTGATTCTGATTTTGCAAGCATTTATGACGCATGTGAACATGGTGCATTTCACAAATTTTATAAGCATGATGGCTATCTTTTTCGAAATAATAGACTATGTTTACCAAAGTGTTCAATGCGAGAATTGTTGGTTCGAGAGGCTCATAGTGGTGGTTTTATGGGTCATTTTGAAGTCACTAAGACTTATGATGTTTTACATGAGCATTTTTATTGGTCTAACATGAGAAAACTTGTTGAGAAAATTTGCTTTACTTGCATTACTTGTAAACAAGCTAAATCCACTGTGATGCCTCATGGTCTATATACTCCTCTTCCTGTTCCTAGTTCACCTTGGACTGACATTTCAATGGACTTTGTAATAGGTTTACGAAGGACAAAGCGTGGACGAGATAGCATCTTTATGGTTGTGGATCAATTTTCTAAAATGGCTCATTTCATTCCATGCCATAATACTGATGATGCAACCCATGTTGCCGATCTATTTTTCCTTGAAGTTGTGAGATTACATGGAATCCCAAGGACTATCGTTTCCGATAGAGATGCAAAATTTCTTAATCACTTTTGGAAGGTGTTATGGGGTAAGTTAGGTACTAAACTACTTTACTCTACTAAATGCCACCCTCAAACTGATGGTCAAACCGAGGTGGTAAATCGAGTTTTGGGATCTTTGCTTAGAGCCATAATAGGTAAGAATGTTAAATCTTGGGAAGAATGCATACCCTATGTTGAGTTTGCTTATAATCGCTCTGTTCATTCTTCCACAGGTTTTACTCCTTTTGAGATAGCATATGGCTTTAATCCACTTACTGTTTTAGATTTGCTTCCTTTACCTTTGAATGAGATTACTATTTTAGATGGTGAAAGGAAAGCTGATTTAGTGAAAGAGATCCATGAGAAGGCTCGTAAAGCCATTGAGAAAAAGAATGAGTCCAATGCACATCGAGCTAATAAAGGGCGAAAGTAAGTCTTGTTTGAACCTAGAGATTGGGTATGGGTGCATATGAGGAAGGAATGATTTCCTTCTAAGAGAAAGAATAAACTTGATGCACGAGGAGATGGACCATTCCAAGTACTCGAGAAAATAAATGACAATGCTTATCGCATTGATCTTCCTCGTGAGTATAGTGTTAGTGCTACTTTCAATGTTTCTGATCTTTCTCCTTTTGAATTTGATGTAGGTTCAGATTCAAGGACGAATCTTCTTGAAGAGGGGGAGAATGATATGAGCCAAGGAGGTGACACTCAAGGGGTTGTTTTTCCTAGTGGTCCAATCACTGGAAGCAAGGCACGACAACTAAAATCAAAGATGAATGCTTTTGTCCAAGACTTTGTTGCTACAAATTTAATTCATCATGTTCGTGACGTTGACAAATACGGGAATGCAATTCACTGGACCAATCTTGGAATAGTGCAAGCCCATAAATTGGTGGATTAATCTTTTATGTATCTTATTATTATTATTATTTACTTAATTCTCATTGGTTGAGACACATCACTTATGAGTTAAGTAATTTTATTGGTTAGGTTATTATTTATTTATTTTCTTAGATAATTTTAAAGATTTTTATTAGGGTTCAATTACTCTTGTATTTTGCCTATAAATAGGCTTGCTTTCTACACATTGGGGGGAGGTCGAATAAAAAGAGAGTATTTGTTTTCTTCAAATTTGTGTGAGGCAAATTTTTGAGAGTAGAGTGATTCTTCTCTTGCTATTTAGTTTGGATTTTGTTACTTTCGAGGGTATTTCGGAGTTACAAATATTCAAATTTCTTTCCCGTTCATCGGTGTTTCTAGAGGTTTTTCTTCTAGGGGTTTCGTAGGGAGCCGCTCAATCATTGGCGTTTTTGGTTACAAGTTAACCAAGGGTTCCATAGGGCAAATCTATTTTTTTCTTTTATTATTATTATTATTTAACTAATTTTATTTATTCTCGTTTTATTTCTAATTTGTGTTTCTCTTGTGTCTAGATCCGGGTTTCCGCATCACAGAGAAGGTATGATCCATACTCAGCTACTTATAATAAGGGGTGGAGAGATCACCCTAATCTTAGATATCAAAACCGAGCTATGCCTCCAAGATTTGAGCAGCAAAATTCCCGACCATATAATATGTCACAACCAACCCATCAAAACTGAGTGCCGAAGCCAAGACCCATACCATGCTTGAACAAATGATGAAGATAATGGCTGACCAGAAGAAGGAAACCGATGGAAGGTTTCAGTCTTTGGAATCGGCAGTGAAGCAGTTGCAAACCAGAGCCTCGTCGACCGACGTAAATCTTGGGAACTTGCAAGCATAGGTAAATAATCGGTTACCATCACAGCCCATGGCAAATCCGAGGGATAATGTCAGTGCTATAACCTTACGAAGTGGGAAGGAGTTGAGATCGATACTAAAGAAGGTCCAAAACAGCGACGAGGAAGACGACACTGAGGTACAAAAGGTCTGATTTAGTGATATTGAAGAGGAAAATTTAGCCTTGCCAAAGGCTGATTTACAACTGTCGCAAGCAGCACCAAAGGAAGCAGGGAAATCACGTTGTCAACAGCCCACTGCTTCGTACGATGGAGCAAATTTTAAACAGGAAATGAGGGTTCCCGAGCCTCGAGCACAAGCAAGTCAGAACGCTAATAATCAACCTTGGTCTTATGTGCCGAATGCGCCATTTCCACAGCGTTTGAGGAAGGAAAAGTCAGACGACGTCAATGCCGAAATTCTAGAGACTTTCCGCAAGGTACAAGTTAATATTCCATTGATTGATGCAATAAAACAAGTGCCTAGATATGCTAAGTTTTTGAAAGAATTATGCACATCTAAAAGGAAATTAATTGGAAATGAAAAAATTAGCTTAGGCGAAAATGTCTCTGCAGTATTTCAAAAGAAACTCCCAACTAAATGCAAAGATCCGGGAATGTTTTCGATACCTTGTAAGATAGAAGACCTTAAACTTGATAGAGCTATGCTTGATTTGGGAGCTTCTATAAATGTCATGCCTAGGAGTATCTACGATAGGGTTCAATTAGGTGCATTAAAAGACACAGGACTGATAATTCAACTTGTAGATAGGAGTAATGCCTACCCTTATGGTGTTTTAAAAGATGTTCTAGTGCAAGTGAATGAGTTAGTCTTTGCAGCTGATTTTTATGTTTTAGACATGAGACCTAATGATAATTCAATTGATGTGCCCTTACTCTTAGGAAGACCTTTTCTTAAGACAGCTAGAACGAAAATTGATGTGCGTAAAGGGAATTTAACTATGGAATTTGATAGTGAGATAATTAAATTTAATATATTTGATGCTATGAGATATCCCACTGATATTAATTTCGTATTTACTCTTGATGTGATTGACAATTTTGTTCAAGATGTCTATGAATTAGGGGATGAGGACGAGTTGAAAAGCGTTCTGGCTAAGAGCATTTTTGATATTGATGAGCAAGAATTTATCATTTATGATTCTTTAATTGACTCAGTTTATGCATTAGACCACCCAAATTGACACGATTCAAGCCGATCCTCCCTGACCTTACGGCGACTGGTAAGTAAATTCCTTCATTGATTTCACCACCTAAATTAGAGTTAAAAGAGCTGCCCGAAAATTTAAAGTACATTTATTTGGGGGAAAATCAAACTTTACCATTGATAGTGTCGAATGCTTTAACCGAGATGTAAGAATCTAAGCTGCTTAGAGTTCTTAGGGAGCATAAAGAAGCCTTCGGTTGGACACTAGCCGATATTCGGGCCTTAGTACGACTTTATGTACTCATAAGATAGCCTTAGAACCAGATTCAGTCCCCAAAAGAGACCCCCAACGCCGATTGAATCCACCAATGATGGAGGTAGTTAAGACTGAAATTTTAAAATGGTTGGAAGCTGATGTCATTTATCCTATAGCCGATTCAAAATGGGTAAGTCCAATTCATGTTGTACCTAAGAAGGGAGGAATCACAATAGTTACCAACAAAGAAGGGTTGGAAATTCCTACAAGGGTGCAGAATGGTTGGCAGGTTTGTATAGATTATAGGAAGCTGAATAAAGCCACTAAAAAAGACCACTACCCCCTCCCATTCATGGATCAAATGTTAGAAAGGTTAGCTGGTCGCTCACATTTTTGTTTTTTAGATGGCTATTCAGGTTATTTACAGGTACCCATCGTACCTAAAGATCAAGAGAAGACCACCTTCACTTGCCCGTTTGGAACTTATGCCTTCAAGAGAATGCCTTTCGGATTGTGCAACGCACCAGCCACTTTTCAAAGAGGTATAACGAGCATATTTTTGGATTTTATTTCACATCTAATGGAGGTGTTCATGGATGACTTTACTGTTTATGGTGATTCATTTGATCAATGTTTGCATCATCTTGTGTTAGTTCTTAGACGTTGCATTGAGACTAATCTGATATTGAATTTTGAGAAATGTCATCTCATGGTTGAGAAAGGTGTAGTGTTGGGGCATGTCGTCTCAGCTAAAGGATTAGAAGTCGACCAAGCCAAAGTCGAGGTAATTAAAAATCTACCTTATCCAGTTACTGTGAAAGGAATTCGATCTTTCTTGGGACATGTAGGTTTTTACCGTTGGTTCATCAAGAATTTTTCGCAAATATCGTCATCTTTGTGTGCATTGCTAGGTAAGGATGTCACATTTGAATTTAATGAGAATTGCAAAAAATCTTTTGATGAATTGAAATTGAAATTAATCACGGATCCTATCATTCAAGGACCGAATTATGCATTACCCTTCGAGATTTTATGTGATGCTAGTGATAGGGCTGTTGGTGCGGCACTTGGGCAAAGAAATGGTAGGGAGTCTTATATTATTAGGTATGCTAGCGAGCTATTAAACCCAGCTCAATACAATTACACCACGACCGAGAAAGAGCTCTATGCCATAATTTTTGCCTTAGAAAAATTTAGAGCATATTTGTTAGGAGTCAAAGTTGTTGTATTTTCTGACCATAGTGCTCTTAAATATTTGTTGCATAAAAGAGAAGCCAAGCCTAGATTGATTAGATGGATTTTGCTGTTGCAGGAATTTGACCTAGAAATTAAAGATAAGAAAGGTAAAGAGAACCTTGTGGCCGATCATTTGAGTAGGATAGAAACTAGAATTTTGAGGGATGAGCCGAGTGATTTATTTCCCGATGAGAGGCTTTATAGTGTGTCTAGTGTTTTGCCATGGTATGCCGACATAGTGAACTACTTAGTGACTAAAGAGTTCCCTATGAATGCACCTAGACATTTAAGAGAAAAAATTAGAAGTCAAGCTCGATTTTACTTATGGGAAGAGCCATACCTTTGGCGATTTTGTAGTGACCAAATAATTAGGCGTTGCGTTGATGATAGTGAGATAGATTCGGTGCTTAATTTTTATCTTTCTCGAGAGGGTGGAGGACGTTTTGGGCCTAAGAGAACAGCTCATAAAATACTTGAGTGTGGGTTATTTTGGCCGACTATTCATAAAGAGTCATATGCATTTTGTAAAAATTGCGCATCATGTCAAAAAATCGGCAATTTAAGTAGCAGAAATCAAATGCCATTACATAATTTTTATGTTTGTGATATATTTGATGTATGGGGTATTGATTTTATGGGCCCTTTTCCTTCTTCTTTCGGTTATCTATACATTCTTGTGTGTGTTGATTACTTGTTGAAATGGGTAGAAGCATTTCCAACTAGGGCCGATGATGCTAGAATTGTGGTGAAACTTCTTAAGACCAACATTTTAAATAGATATGGGGTACCAACGGCTATAATCAGTGACAAGGGAACACATTTCTGTAATAGAACCTTGAAAGCTTTATTTGCACAATTTGGTGTCACCCACAAAGTGTCGACAGCTTATCACCCTCAAACCAATGGGCAAGCTGAGAATAGTAACAAGGAAATTAAGGGAATTTTGGAGAAAATTGTGAAGCCTAATAGAAAAGATTGGAGCCAACGGTTAGATGAAGCATTGTGGGCTGTTCGAACAGCTTACAAAACGCCAATAGGGATGTCGCCTTATAGGGTTGTTTTTGGGAAGGCGTGTCATCTTCCCGTAGAGCTTGAACATAGGTCATTTTGGGCTGTTAAGCAATGCAATCTGGATTATAGTTTGCCAGGTGAAGAGCGCAAGTTGAAGCTGCAAGAATTGGAGGAGTTGCGCTTGGAGGCCTATGACAATTCAGTCATCTACAAAGGTAAATCGAAGGCATTTCGTGACTCCAAGCTGATGCACAAGGAATTTAAGGTAGGGGAGAAGGTACTACTATTTAATTCTAAGTTTAAACTGTTTCCCGGTAAGTTGAAATCAAGATGGCCTCGACCATTTATAATAACCGAAGTGCATCATCATGGGGCAGTCAAAATTCGGAGCCTCGATACTAATAAAATTTTCAAAGTAAATGGTCACAGGTTGAAACATTTTTATGAAGGGGAGCGAGCAGCTTGGATGGAGGAGATCAATCTTGAGGATCCATGAGGAATTGCAATGTCGAGCCAACGACTTAAAAACAAAGGCGCTTGTGGGAGGCAACCCAAATATTCAGGGAAGTTTTCTTTTATCTTTTCCATTATTATTGTTTCTTTCCATTAAGTAAATTTTTAATTTTAATTCTCTTTTGCATTAGGGGCAATGAAAACATTAAGTATGGGGGAGAATCAACTCATTGATTTTCTAACGTATTTGATGCTTGTTTTGTTTTTAGCAACTTTCATGAATAAGACTTGTTAAATTTTCTTTAGGGAAATATTAAAATAAAAGAATGAAGATCTATTTCATGAATTCAAGTTGATTGGGGTGGTTGTATGTCGATTGGTTGGGTTAAATTTTGTTTTCAATTGATTGATTTTGGTTAATAAAAAAATAAAAATAAAAACATTTTATCTGCTTACTTGATCAATTATGTGCTCCTTGTGAGGAATTTGAGCCTAGAGCGTAAGTTGGGACATCCATGCCAACTTGAGAGGTTATTATTCATTCATGTGTGATTATTGTTATCGACTATCAATTACTCTAGAACTTTCTTTAGATCTTATTAAGGCTAGTAATACATTTGATTTCCATTAATATGATTTCAAGGGCAATAGGAATTGTTGACACCATTTTTTTGATCGAAAACGGGGTCGACTTGGGTTTTGAAAAATGAAACGGGAGTCGCCACCAATCCTTTTTTATGAGGTGTGATTGGATCACCTCGAAAAAGTGGTTGTTTTTAATAAACGGTTTGATTTTATTAAAACAACAAGTTTGGCCCACGAAATTCAAAAAAAACGGGTTCGGGAGTCGGTTACGCACGAGGAAGGATTAGCACCCTCGATACGCCCAAAATTGGTACCTAGTTGATTACTTAATGTCTTAATGTCGAAAATTGAGAACTTTGGAGAATTTTAAAAATACGATCATTTTATTAAAACGTTGAAAATTTTCAAGTAAAAGGGAATATTTCACGTTATTCGAGAAAGAGAATCATATCCAGTAAGTTAGGACATAATGTCTCGAATTCCCGATACGCGAATAAAAAATGCTTATTTAAAAGATATTTAATTATCTTGGATTTAAAAAGGGATCACGACCAGCAAGTTAGGACACGATCCTTTTTTAATTCCCGATATTGTTTAAAACTTGAGTTTGAAAAAAAATTCGTGTAATAAAGTTTAAAAGAATATTCAATTGTTTAAATCAAATGAAGAAATCGCAACCCAATACGTTAGGGCACAATTTATCAAAATATTAAACACTAAATATTACATTTATTTCGAAAAATCCTCGTTTCGAGAAAACAACATGTCACATCCAATGCGTTAGGACACAACGTATTGAATTCTTGATAACGAGCTTGTTATCATTTTTAAAGAATAATCTCGATTATTTAAGTTCAACGAAGAAAGTCGGAACCCAATACGTTAGGGCTCGATTCTCTCGAAGATCCAAAATACCGAATATTACTTATTTTTTTTAAAATTTCTTTTTTAAAATCTAAATAGAAATGGGCGTAATGGAATGATGATGGTGTAAGCAAAATAATCACGAGGAAAACAATATATAAGTAAATAAGAAGTCATATATATATAAATAAAATCAATCGCGTATGTACAATAATAAACCAATATAAAGCATAACAAATAATAATAATGGACATGTAAATAAATAAATAAATGAAGAAAATAAATAAAAGATATACACATATGAATTATAAAATATAAAAATATAAGTATTTACATATATATATAAATAGGTTATAAAATACAAAAATATATAAAATATAAGTATGTACATTATAAAAAGTGTGTATGTACGAAAGGTATGCATTTTAAAATATAGGTGTATATATACATATTTTGGAAATTATAAATATAAACGATACTTGTGTGTATGTATATGTATATAGGAAAATAATAAAAGGTATATAGATATATATAGACATGTATTAAAATAAAAATGTGTTTGTATGTAAAATATATGTACAAGCATAATGCATATATAGATATACATACATATATATATATATATATAGAATAAAAATAAACCTAAAAACAAAACTATTCAATATATTAACGAATAAATAAAAGGGCAAATAAAACTAATAATGATAATAATAACATTTAAAACAGCAATGATATATCATAATGATAATAATAAATATTAAAACAACCAATTTAATAATAAATGACTAAAATCCCACATAGAGGATTAAATTGAAACTTAAACAAAATGCCAAGGCCGAAACCAAAATAAAGAAAATAAAAGAAATACAGACAAAGGGGTAAATCAAAACGCGCATGAAAAAATATGGGCTAAACTGGAAATTATCCCCTGTCGATTAAACGACGACGTTCTAGCGAAGTCCAAGCACAGGGTTCACGGACCAAATCGAAAGAAAAATAGAAATATGGGGCAAAATTAAAACAAATAATAAAAGTGGATAGGACCCAATTGTAAACAGCCTCAAAAGCGGAAGGACTGAGGGCGCAATTAACCCTTTGTCCAAAAACACGCGGATCCTAGGCGATTCTGGTCGGGTCGATCCGGGCCGAGTCAAAACGACGTCGTTTTGGGGCTTAAGGACGCCGGCCAAAACGGCGTCGTTTTAAGGGCCTATAAAAGGCAAATTTCTTTCAAAAAAAAATCATTCCTTCCTTCTCACACACAAAAAAAACCGATATGCTCTCCCTCTCCCCTTCTCCGTTCCTCTCTCCGGCCAAGGGTCCGGCCAAGCGCCATGGCGCGATTCTGATCACGCAAGCATCGGCCAGAAAAAGAACGGCGGTGGGGGTCCAAAATTTCCCCCTCTTTACCCCGCATTTAGATCTCGACTTCCTAAACAAGGATCCGGTCTCAAAACAACCAAAAACGAAGGAAAAGGCCCTCAACGCTCCCCTACAGCCGACTCTGTCACCGGAGAAAGAGCCTCCGACGATGAGAATACGGATCGGCCCGGTGAGTTCCCTTTCTCTTTTCTTCTTTTTTATTTAATATGTATCAGAAATGAAAAAAATGAATAAAAACTAAAACAAAAATCAAAGCCAAAGTCGAAATCAACCTTTTGATAATCTGTTTTTTTTATTTGATGTTTTCCTCCTCTTTTACATTTCGATTTGAATGGCTTATATAGCCATTTACAACTTTCTCTTTTTTTAATCCATTATGCTATCATTTCTCTTCTTTTTCTTTGCTGTTGTTGCTGCTTTCTTTGCTTGTTTGCAGGTGAGCAGTTGGGCGATGGGACGTGCACGGCGCAAGTGGCAGAGCAGGTGGACGAAGGCCCTAGGTGCGGCGCACCTAGGGTTGCTGCTGTTTCTCTTTTTTTTCTTTTTTGCAAATGGGCTAGGGTTAGGTAAATTGGTGTTGGGCCTGCTGGTTGTAATTGGGTATTGGGTCTTTTATTTGTAATGGGCCCAGGGTCAAAATGGGTAAATTTGGGCTGTACAGGAATTAAGCCACGATTACTGATAAAAGCCGACCTTGACATTATTCCAATTAGTTAGCCAACTTGAAGCCTTAATTTCCCAATTTTTCATGTACCTCTAGAAATTAAACCAAAGCCTGAATAGACTCACCTTCTTAGGCTAGTTATTTCGGTTTGGAAGTTTATCATAATTTCGACATATGTTGGCCAATATATGGTGGTTTTTTAGCTAGAAATAAAGGGCTGATTTTCTTGAAAGGAAAAAAAAAGAAAAAATTAATATGAATAAGTTGCAGCCTTGCTATGAACGAAGCATGAAATGGATCAGTTGAATCAAGTGGTATGGAAATGAAAACGATTAAAGGCTGATTAGTCATCTGCTTTTAAAAAAAAAGAGAAAATAAAAAAAAGGGAAAATAGAGAAGAGAAATAAGGGAATTGATGACTTCCGAATGATTTTACTAGCCTAAGAGAACTAGCTCCACCATCCAAATAAATTCCTCCCGTCCACTGCACATTACCTAGGCCTCATTACAACCTTTATTTTGTCTCGATTATATTTATGGAATTTTATGTGTTATGTTATAGGTAAGATGGACAAGCAAGCCTATGGTGGTTAATTACGGTCGATTTCAATTTGAGAGCATTATACTAGCCTAAACACAATGAGTGAGGAGTGTTAATAATTCTTTCCGGTGAGAATTTATCGAAGAAGCATGATTAATTTCCTCTTCCTCTCTTGAATAAACCAAAATCTAAATTGATTGATTTCAAAATTCATCCCAAGCATAGGCGATGCAACAACTCTTGATTAGACTTGATATTTTTGAAATTCTTCTTGATTTTCTTTGACTTGATTGCTCAGGGACGATCAATAGTTTAAGTATGGGAGAGTTTGTTAAGTTCAATTTTTAGCTTAATTTACTCGACTAAATTATCTAAATTGTTGATTAATCTTTGATTAATTAAATTTTAAATCAACCTAAATTACATTAAGTACGTTCCATACCGTGATAATTTATTTTCATTCCAATTTGGCAAATTAACGTCAATCTTATGTCATGTGCAGGTGAGGGACATTTGGACAACCACATGGGCTCAATTTAGAATTAAAATCGCATAAATTAAGCTGCTGGAAGAGGATGGTCAGATGCTGGTTTTAAAGAAATTAAATTGACAATGAGACAAAGAAGAAAATTCGGTCCAATTGGATGTACAGCAGGCCGAATATGCGACAAAATCAGCAGGAGAATTATTTTTAAATCTCCAAATTTCCTTCTCGCTAGCGGTGGCCGACTCCAATTGAATCAAGGAATTAATTCAGCCTTGAAGAGTTTAATTGAAAATAAAACTCCAGTAGGCTGGAGCTAATTTTATGTGGCGGGTTCAGCTAGGAAAAGGGGGATAAGATCAAATTTAAATTTAAATTGTTGGAGGTTATTATCCCATAAATAGAGATGACCAGCAGCTGAAAAAGGGTGTGTGGAAAATAGAGAAAAAAAGCAGAGAGAACAGAGCAGAAAGGCGTGACTCAAGCAAGCAGAATTTCAAAAATTGGACCAGCAAAAAACCCGATCAAGTAGCTGGAGTAGCAGCTAATAATTTCAGCTAATTAAGAGAAGGGAAACCCGACGACTTCCTTTCCTAAGATTCAGTTTGTAATTCATGTTGTTTAAATTGGTTCTTGTTTTACTTTACTTGCTATGAGAGGCTAATTTGCTTAAGCTTAGTTAGAAACTTATGAAACCGAGCACAAGTGATTTGAAAATTTATTTTGTTCTAAAATCGAATTCGACATTCTTGAGTTGTTTGTTTTTATCTCCCAAGGAATTTTTTTTAAGTCAATTGGATTGATCACCTATTTAATTTGGGAATTTTTCTTATAATCATTTAAGTGCAAATTGAGAAATCGAATTTCTTAATTAAGCTTAGAATTAGTGATGATTAATTGGCCGCAGCTAATTAAGACAACTTCGGATTTAATTTCAGAAGCCGCTGGTGGATTTTCTTTGGTTAATGCCAGGTGAAGTCTCTAAAACTCTAAAAAAAACCTTTGATAAGTCGACACAGAGATAATTAAAGGTAGGTTTCAATTATGAACGTTCTCTAATTGAACAATTTACTAGGGATAAGAAGTTGCTTCGTAAGTGATTTGTTTTTAGCCTTGCTGCTGTTTTGGCTTATTAGAATAATTTAAGGCTGCAAAGGCTTTGTGCTGGGTGGATTAAGGCGTCAATAACTAGGCATTTATTTTCCTTGATAATTTTTCAGCATTCTCAATTCAAGCCAAAGCGTAGTTGCTACTTTAGATTATTTTTAGCAATCGTAAAACATAAATTCCCCCCCATTTTCTCCTTCTTCGCATGCATTTTACATTACTTTAATTTTAAATCACTTCAAATAGATTTATTGCAAGCTTCTTCGTGGGACGATTCCCTATTTACCCTATATTACCAGTTAATGTTGGTTAAGTAAGCGGATTTAATTTGGCAGTCGTAAACGACGGCTACCATTTTCTCATTTCATTTTCACGCAAATATCCGTTTATATCCTACCGACTTTACATCTTTAGGTGTTTGAACTATAGGTCCAAAAACCTAACATTTAGAAATTGAATTCAATTATCTTGAATTACGTCTTTCCATTTTGGCCAATTTTTTTTTTCTATTTCTACTTTTCTCAATAGATTTAGGCTTAGGATCCTCATTTTCTTTTGCTATTTCAATAGCAACATTATAAGCAAAATTATTGTTGATAACTATATTTTTTTTTTCCATTTTTTCTAAAGTAACATAACTTATTGATATCTATTTGTTATCACTATTTTCAGGTACTTGAACCTCGTCTGGATGTAATATCCCGTTTTCTAGTGGTGTTTAAAACATTGGTTTTGGGACCACAATTTTGATATGTGAGGTTGTGTTTTATTATTTAATTAATGTTTGTAGAGTTACATTAGGGTTGTATTAAATTTTGGTGAAGAAATTTTAATCTTTACCTAGTTAATTTAAGAAAAAAGACTAAATTGTAAAAGGTAGAAACTCGTGCCATAGTTGAATTGTATGGATTAAGTGGTTTAATTATTAAAGGAAGGAGGACTTATATGGTAATTAAACCATTTCATCAACTAATGTACGATAATTAAATAGAAATAGATTAAAAATATGTGATAATGGCATAATTGTAATTAATTTAAAAACAAAAGAAAAGAAAATGAAAGAAAGTATTATCATCTTTGTTTTATTTTTTGCTCGAGAATCGAACACTATTGTTGGGAGAAGAAGGAAGCTTCGACTAGATAGTTTTCTATGCATGTAAGTGTAATTACATTTTTGATATCGTTGCAACTAGGTTTAGCTAACCCGTATCTTCGTTTTTGAAACTATTAAAAATTTTAGATGTTACCATCAATGAATCTTTGTTATTTTGGGTGTTAAATGATGAAATGGAAGTTTTAGTTGTGGATTATGATTAATTTATAAAGCGATTTTTGTTAGTTTTTGATTAAAGGATTGAATTGATTAAATGTTAGAATTGATAGGGAATTTTGATAATTTAGAATAAATTTGGGCCATAAATGGAAGGGTAAAATTTCGGTTGGCATGATAAGTTATAAAATTTTGTCAAATGTGGAACTTTGAGTTTAGGGACTAAATTGAGAGAAATGTAAAAGTTTAGGGAAAATGTGTGAATGGTGAAAAGTTAAGGGTCATATGCATTGAATTGAATGTGAAATGTATGTGAATTTAATAGATTGTATTTAATTACTATATAGATCAATAACCAAGTCAAAAGACAATAATCGAGTAAAGTGGAAAATTACGGAGTAAATTGTAGGTAAGTTCATAGTGTTTTAATACATAAATGTAAATTTATTGTTATTATGTTATTATTTTCTAGTTAATTAAATATATATATGAGAAATTTCATCGGTTATTTATATAATAGTTATTATTTTAACTGAGTACATATGAAAAGGAATATTTGATTGTTGCAATTCTTGAGATTGCATATTATTGACATTAATATATTGAACTATAGTATGTGTACTGAATTGTGGAAGTTCCCTTGAATGGTGATTATGTTTAAAGGTAACGAATTTACGTATAGTGCCCGGTTGAATGTAGTAATCGTTAGGATATGATTAGCATGCCAATAGGGTTAGTATGCACGCTTATATGGGATTGCATTTCGGCGCCTCTGTTTGCACTTTGGTGCCTCTGTTACACTTCGGTTCCCTGTTTGCACTTTGGTGCCTCTATTACGCATCTATGATGCTTCTGGTGTGGTGTAGTTACCCAATTATCCGAGTCAAGTTACTAGTTTGTCGAGCTATGAAATAATTGAATTACAATTTATCTATATGTTAAAATGTTATTGTATAATCATAGTACTATTAAGTGAGAAATATTACAATGAATTTCTTGATTTCATGTATGGATTGCTTCATTAAGGAAATGTGAATTATGGTATGAATAAGTCCTTTGAGAAGGAAGTTATTATGATATATTTGAATATGTGAACAATTACTAATGTGATTTGTGAACTTATATTTGATTATCATGATTTATAAATTATCTTTTTGAATATTTATTTTGAATGAGGCAAGTTAATTTTGATGTTATACAATGAGGTTACTAAGCTTCTATAGCTTTCTTGTTTAATTTGTGTTCTTTTGTAGTGGTCAAGTTTGCGGACTGACTGGACGGATCGACTGAAGGCTCACACTATCCAGCCATTTTGGTAGCTTTTGTATCTTGTTTTGGGATGTGGCATGTATATAGGTGTTTTGTTGTAAAAAATGAAAATGCTATGCTATAATGGTGTTTCTAGTGAAATGCCTGGTTTAAATATGTATGTTTGAAATGTTTTTGTTTGGGTTGATTCTTAATAGTCAAGAGCTAGATGTTAACACTTTGGAATGGTAATTTTTTAGTATATTTATGCTTTGGCCATTTTGGTTGATGGTTTGATCATGAATAGGTGGTTAATGTTATGTGTTCTTCTTAGCTTGGTTGTTTGAATGAATAATCTTTGATCATGGTGCCTTTGAAGGACATATTGGTTAAATATAGGATAAAGGAAATTTAGGCATGTAATTGATGATTTGAATGTGTTTTTGATCCTAGGAAATGATCTAGATATGACATGTCTTGTAGTGCAAGGAATGGTGCATGAAATTGCTTGTTTTAAGGGTCAAAAATGGTGCACATGGTCTGAGACACAGGCTGTCACACAGCCGTGTGTATTTATTGTTTTTAGGTGTAGTATTTACATGGCCTAGCACATAGCCGTGGGATCCAAAACAGTTTGTCACATGGCCTGCAACACGATCGTGTGACCCTATTTTGAATACTCATACAGGTGGATACACGGGCTGGGACACAACCGTGTGTCCTGACTTTGAATGCTCACACGATCTAGGTTATGTCACACGGCTTGGCCATACTGCTGTGTGACCCCTGTTTCAATTTTCAAGTTTTTTTAAAATTTTCTGATTTGTTTTTATTTGATCCCAGATTGTTCTCAAACTGTTTTTAGGGCCCCATAAGCTCGATTTAATACCCATAAGTGTAATTATATCATAAATTGATTAGTAAGTTATATGTTTGTAATTTATTTGTTTAACTGTTTTGTAAAGAAGTCAAATTGTTCCATTTTGCTCGGTGACACTTCGTAATCCCTATTTCGGCAACGGAGACGAGATAGGGGTATTACACTGGGGTTTTTTTTATTAGTTATATTTTTGGCTTCTTCTTGGACACTTGCCTCTATAATATGACCAGCTTGAATATTTGCTCACTTCCTTTTACGAGGCTTTTTATTTTTGAAACTGACTGGCCTTCTACACTTCAGGTGTGGATTATTTTCTTTTGCACTAACAGTTCGCCCTATTGGGACATCAATTCGTATTGGAGCATTTTTTCAACTGATATGTGAGATTTTGTAATTCTCTTTAGGTTAATAAATAAATCTCACAGTTGATTTGTAAAATGAATTATCTATTGAACTTCTAGTTCACATAGCTTTGTATGAGGATCTTAGACAACGATAATTCATTCCAAGTACTTTATTCGTCCAACCTTTTATTCTCTGCCCCTAATGTTAGGAAAATTATCTCATCATGATTGGCAACTCATGTCATAACTAAATATCGAATTAATAGCTCAAAAATATTTAATAATATAAGGAGACTCATATCAATATACATTTCCAACCTCCTATAATGGTCCATCTTTGTGTGTTGTGATGGAGCAATTGACATGTATACAGCATATCCAAAAATTCTAATATGGAAAATATTTGGCTCTTGACCAAAAGTCAACTGTAATAGGGAGTATATATTATAACTTACTGGCTTGATACTCACAAGTGCTTTTGCATGCAAAATAGCATATCCCTAAGTTGTAACAGAGAGCTTTGTTCTCATAAGTAATGGTCTAGCTATTAGTTGGAAGAGTTTAATAAATGATTCAACTAAATTGTTTTATGTGTGAACATGAGCTATAGGATGTTCAACTTTTATCCCAATTGATATACAATAATTATTGAAAGCTTGGGACATAAATTCACTAGCATTAGCAAGATGAATTGTTTTAATTGCATAATCTGAAATTAATCATTTAAACAAGCAATATTGCAAACGACATGCTGCGAGTTGATAACACATGTGATTATTTTGTAGATGCATCTACCAAAACCATATAATATCAAAACCATCAGCATGGTGGCTGCATGGGCTCATATTTATTTCAAAAATCTAAAACATTAAATCTCAACTTTAGCTAGTGAGTTTTTAATAATCAATATCATTGAGAACAATCAACACATGAGAATTCTTTAAATTAAATAAACTTCTGGTTCTTTAATGAATGTCCATATGAATTATCAATTAATTTTCGCATCATATATGATCCAAGATGGTCTAACTGGTCATGCCAAGTAGTAAATATATTTGTATCAAGAAATTTCTAATTTACTTTAACATATTTTCAATTGTACAAATAATGTCAATATAAGTTTTGACAATTGATAATTTTATTATCATTCTTTTACTTTGTATCCACATATAATAAGTATTATGACATTTACTTCGAAATATCTAAATCAATGTGAAGTCCTTAATGTCATTAACTCAATAAAAGAAATATAATTTGCTAACTATTATATGCAATATTCACTTGAGAATATGCCAAAATCTTCAAATGACCAAATTGACTTTAATGATCAAAAGTGATTATAAAATATTTATTGCATACATTCACTTCAAGGAATTTGCAAAAATAATTTAGACAATAATGTAAGCATATATCATATTTCTTACCAATAAGATCATATAGGTATCACCCACTTCAAGGAATGATTAATTAATATAAATCATTGATCATTCTATTATAAGAATGAACATTTAGCAACATTTCAAATCATCCATCTTCTTATTTATTTCCCAATAATGACAATAGGTTCCATTTTCATATTTATTATGTATTGCTACATTCACTTTGGGGAATGGAGCAGAATCAGTGGAACGAATAACTCGTTATTTTGTTTAGACCAAAGAATGCATGGGATCAATTCATAATACTTTTAAAATTCTTTTCACAAGAGTTTTGCATAATCAATTAGCTATTAAGAAATAGTCAAGTCATGCATGGAGTTTATTGTAAACCAAATGTATGGATAAAACTAACATCTAAAATATCAAACCTGATATAATGTTAGTGCTAGAAAAAATTCATAAGTCATTGTAGAGATGCATGAAATTTACTTCAAAACAATATGTTTCATGTTCACTAAAACCTTTCCATTTATAATTTGATCATATCATTTCTCTAAATAATTAACAAATGGAATAACATAAAGCGTATGAACCACCTTTAACAACTTTACAAAAGTAACAAGTTTCTTAGGGCTATATAGTAGGAAAAATATAAGTCATTTTCAAAATTAAACCACGTGAGTTTTTCTTTTATGCTTCTTATCAAACAATAATCGGTTAATACATGCGAGGTCCATAGAAATGTCAATGGTCAAATTAGTATAATGATTTTCATTTTAAATTTATGAAAATGTTTCCAACCAAAATAATTTAAGAATTAAAATGACGATTAAACTTGAAATTTTATATTAGAATAAACCCAAAATCAATTTAAACATTCCTTAAAATTACCTTTAGAACTACGCATGTACTAGTATTAAAAATTTTAAATTGTATAACCAAATTAAGAAGAGACAGAGAGGAGCGTTATCTATATTTGAACTAAATCAAATATGAATAATAAAAAATTCATTGGTTTATCAATACAAATTTACCTACTAAATATGTTTTAACCAAATATATTATTTAATTATAGAACCTATTATAGCGACATAAGTAAGTCCATCAATATTCATTTTCATAAATAAATAATATGCTTAAAATAGTAAGTAGTCAATGGAATCAAAACTTAAAAGAAATATCATCTCAAATATTTAAATCATATATCAAATCAATTTAATATTTAAAGATGCTATTGTTGAGGAAAAACACGTAAAGATAGAGATCTAATAAGTTGATATATCTTTGTTGTTTGACATTGAGTCTTGATGATTTTATCATGAAGTAAGCAAATAAAGCTCTAGTAGTATACTTTAAATCCAATCAAAATTCATCAATAGCAAAATTTCAAAATAACTTATATGATATCTTGATACACCCCAATGTTAAGAACATTGAATTAAAATTATACAAATATCAAAATCCAAAACATATGTTGTCTATAAATTAGAATATGTATATTCAAATTGAAACCATCAAATAAACACATAAAACAATTAGTTTAATGATGACTAAGAATCGATGCAAAGTCACATATTCGATGAACCTTAGGCCTTGATTAATAAAAATGATTGATAAAATTATGGAATGTTATTTACAAATCTATCAATTTATAACATTAAAATTAATCTATCATCATTCAAACATAATCACCAAGCAATTATCAAATAACATATATTAAGAAAAAATATGAACAAAAATCTAGGTACATATAAGAATGTGATGTGATAAGTAAATTTACTTGAATTTCTTATCTTCTACTAAAGCTTTAGTAGTATGGCAAGCAATCCTTACATAAAATTACTTTTGATCAAAATCTATATTGAGATAAAATATTTTACCATCCTTAAAATTTAGAAATAAAATAAAATAAACAAAATCATCATAATTATTCAAGACTTAAAAAAATCAAATATGAAACATTAAATAAAAACTCCCAAAATTTTTTGCATCTTGTGTCTAAAGCTTGAATGAACAATTATGGAGGGTAAGTCGATCTTTAATAGATAATGATTTTACTTCTAAGCAAGATCGTCTTGATAATGTTTTATAGAAAATTAAGAGAATAATAAGTAAAAGGTAGATGAAAAATACAAATAATTTTCATATATTAAACTTTCACTTACAAGGTGGTTTATTTATAAGCTCATTTGCATTCAATTAAATAAATGTAAATTAAGGATTCTTAATTAATTCATTGAAACATCTTATGGTCATAAATGAATCGAGAGTTTTATCTCATCACTTCAATAAGGGTTTAAAGGGTTATAGACATCCATTATTAATGTATTTATAACATCCTTCCTATTTTTTTCTTAATAGTGATTAATTTTTAGTAATAACATTAACAATGAAAAGACCAAATTCAAACCAGCGAACAATGTTTTTATTTAAATTAGATTACATATCTACATAACAAGAATTGCATATGTAGTTTATACTCAATAATATTATTTGTCACAAGTATTACAACCAATTAAACAATCAAATTCTAATTGACAAGACAAATATTCTAAGTTGTCAAATAAAATGCTATATTTATAAAACCTAAATATTTGTAATTAAAATGAAGATATGCAAATACCAAAACGTAAAGAACAAATTAAATCTCATAAACTTTTAGAATCAAAACATTGAAATCCCTTTGACAAGAAAAGAAGTGTCATGGAGAAAAGAACACGTAAAAATCAAATAATATTGAATGCGACTAGGTCTAATTCCAAATCTAAAACTATGTATTTATAGAACAAAATTTGCATAAGAAGGAAAAGACAAAAGTGTCTGTAATAAATTAAAAGAGTTTTTCTAGGTTTTTGGCAAATTCGGGTCTTAAATTTTTTAACCATTTTTAGACACTTTCATAACGATTTTTTGGGTCCAAGTCGTGAAATAAATTTGGCTAGATCTTTTGATTATCTTCAAAATAGTATATTATGAGCATAAATAAGAGTTTTGCAACTCATAATATGGCCAAAATATTGAAGTAGAGTAAGTTGAAAGTCTAATCTACAAAATTTACTAAAATAATCTTTATGTTCACTTTTCTCCAATTATTTCATCTAATACATAAAAATTGAAACATGAGACAATAAAATAATTAAAGTATTCAATAACACAATTCAAATAAAAATTATCACAAATAAATAAAAATTTATGCTCTATTATATCTAATGTGGATTTACAAGGGATGCTTAGATGACATGGATATGAAAGTCAAATTATTAATCTTTGACCAATTAAAGGAGGGTAGTTGAATGTTTTTTTATTGAAATACTTAAGAAAAAGGTAAATTTAGTGAAAAATGTCACTTTTTAAAAAAAAATTGACAATTTAAATTGTTTTTCACATTATTTAGGAAAATAGAGATTGTTTTTTAGGTTAAAAGCTGACGTGATAGAAAACGCGTCTTGTAAAAGGTACTTTTAAAAAGCAGTGTATACCAAACCGCTTTTAGAAAACACTTTATACCAAACACACTTCCTTTTAATAACTTAGTTTTTTTGTTTGGTAGGTTCTAAGTTTGAATCTCCTACTATGTTTATTTGATTGTTTTTTCTAATGAATGTTTTTGAATTTTTTAATTTAATTAATATTTTTAATTAATAAGCATGTTATTTTCAAGTTTTAATTAACAAACATGTTTTAAAGTTTTTAATTTATTTCTAATTAATAACTTCTTTATCTATGTAGACAACATAATAATTATGTAATTATATAATGAAAAGAAATATTTTATATTTTGAATATATTTAATTTTGTAAAAACATCAACTAAATTTTGACATATTTTTCTTTATATATAATTTTTATGTCAAATATTTATGGTAAATTTTAATATTATAAAATAATTATTTTAAAATTATCATTTTTCACCTACATTGTGGATATAATAATGAAAATATATTTATATATATCACTATGTTGAATATATTTTATTTTTAAAAACATCAACTAATTTTTATATATTTTTAATATATTTTTATGTTAAATATTTATTTTTCATTATATATAAGGAATAACATATCAAAAATTTTAATTATATATAAAAATTATCAAAATAAATATATTCAATATAATGATATATAAATATATTGTCATTATATCTACAATGTAGGTGAAAAAATAATGATACTTGAAATAATTACTTTTATAATATTAAAATTATCAAAAAAATATTCGACACTGATCCATTAATAAAGATTGCCTTTCTTTACACCCTCTGACAAAGAAATAAATGACATCTCATCCTAATTGGCCCATAAGATCGATTCACCCTAATTAAGAAAGGCTGTTTAAAACAGTAAAACAAAAAGAAAGAAAAAAACCTAAAGCAAACATAAAACATAAGTCTTCATTAGAGGGTAACTAAACAGTTCCCATTTCTTCCCATAATCGATTCAATCAGTGGTTATTTCGACAACCCAAATCTTGAAACCTTCCATTCCAATGATCATCTTATAGTCCTTATTGCTTTCCTATTGTCGATCTGACACTCTACGGGGTTTGTAACTTCTTTTATTATCCCGACTTTCCTTTATGACTCCATTTCCTTCCCTCTGCATTCGCCTTCTGTCCTCTGTCACCAGCTCTTCCACTTTCTTCAAGGCCTCTTCTATCCAATACCTAACCGTTTTGTTGAAATAATCGAAAATTCATTGATTCAATGCCTTCAGTCTGTTATACATTTATAGACTTAGTTATCAAACTAACTAACTCACACATAACTAATACTAACTACTCTGCTAACTGCTCTGCTAACTGCTAACTAATTTACTTCTCAACACTCCCCTTCAAGTTGAGGGTTGATACATATCTTTAACCCCTAACTTGGATACTAAGTATTCATGTTGCTTGATGCTTAAAGCCTTTGTTATCAAATCCGCAAGCTGCTCAGTTGTCCTAATATGCTGCATCTAAATCATTCCATCCTTGATTTTATCACGTACAAAATGACAGTCAATCTCTATATGCTTCGTCCGTTCATGAAAAACAGGGTTAGCTGCAATTTGCAATGCTGCCTTACTCTCTGAAAAAACCAAAGATTTATCAAATTGACTAGGACTGACTTCTCTCAACAGACCACTCAACCATACAACTTCTGCTACAACCACTGCCATACTCCTATATTCAGCTTCTGCTGATGATCGAGAGACTGTGGTTTGTTTTTTTGACTTCCATGAAACAAGGGAGTCTCCAATTTTAACACAAAAACCAGTCACTGACCTCCTTGACATAGGACATGAAGCCCAATCAGAGTCACAAAAAGCAATCAGCTGCGGTTTGCTTGCTGCAGATAGTAAAATACCTTGACCAGGACTTCTTCTTATGTACCGTACCACCCGAAAGGCAGCCTCCAAATGTGATTTTTTTGGTTTGTGCATGAACTGGCTTAGATGTTGAACTGCAAACATTATGTCTGGTCGTGTATTTGTCAGATATAGTAACCTTCCCAACAATCTTTGATACATCGAAACATCTGCAATTAAATCATATCCTTCAATCTTCGTTTGTACAAACTCATAATATTCAACTGAGGTGAGTTTCTAATTCTACTCAAGTGGTGTGCATACTGACTTTGCTTCCCCTAATTCTAGATCAACTATTAACTCTAAAGCATACTTCCTTTGATTCAATATAATCCCCTTGTTTGATCTCATCAATTCTATTCCAAGAAAATACTTCAACACACCTAAATCTTTCATCTTAAAATTTTGATGTAGAATTTGTTTAAATTCATTTATCTTATCAACACTACTGCCTGTAATTAACAGATCATCTACATAGATGAGTAAGATGACGATGTTACCTCTACTCCTTCTTGTGAACAAGGAATAATCATATTTGCTTTGCTCATATCCTCCTCGTATTAAGGCCTCTGTGAGCTTTAAATTCTACTGTCGAGAAGTTTGTTTTAGACCATACAATGACTTACGCAGACGACATACACGAGACTCCCCCAGGCTACGAAAACCGTCCGGAAGTTCCATATAAACTTCTTCATACAGGTCCCCTTGAAGAAAAACATTGTAAACATCCATCTGAAAAATAGGCCAATCATGAATGGCTGTCATACTAATCACAGCCCGAACTGTTACATGTTTAACAACAGGAGAAAAAGTCTCATGAAAATCAATTACAGCCTTTTGATTATAACCTTTCCCAACAAGACGAGCTTTAAAACGCTTCACGGAACCATCAGCAGTATATTTAATTTTATACACCCATTTGCAACCAATGGGGACAACACCAGCAGGTAAAGGAACAACCTCCCATGTACCATTAGCCTCCAAAGCTTGAATATCTTGTTACATAGCATCAACCCACCGTGGATCCGAGATGGCCCCATTATAAGTGTGGGGTTCAACCAAGGAAGAAATATGAGCAGCAAACAAGCGAGTATGAATAGGCAAATGAGAAGAAGAATAAACAATAGGCAAACAAGATGTGAACGATTGACTAGAGCAGACATAATCTTGCATCCAAGTAGGCAGCTTGACAGACCTTGTAGTATGGCGTAATGAAATACTAGTAGGTGCTGAGGATAAAGAAGATGAAGATGTTGGTATGCAAGGTGAAGAGGAAGTAACAGGTATAGCAGATGAAGGAGACATAGAGGTAACAAGCATAGAGGGTGAAGCTAAAGGCTCAAGTTGAAGAAAAACAGAAGGATCAGTATCAGGAAAAGACAAAAAACACCTTGTAGGAAAAGTAAATGGGAACACCGTTTCATGAAAAACAACATCACGATTGACAAAGAAGGTTTTGGTTTCAAGATTAAACAATAAGTATCCCTTTTTTACAAGTGAATAACCCATAAACACAGAAGGAATAGCTTTAGGAGAAAACTTATCACGATAATTAGGAGTAGTGGCATAGGCAAGACAACCGAAAACTTTTAAGCGAGAAAGATCAGGAGGCTTATTATACAAAAGTTCAAACGGACATTTCCAGTTCAAAATAGGAGTAGGAAGACGGTTAATAAAAAAAAGCAATTAAAACACATTCGCCCCAAAATTTAGTTGGCAAGTGAGACTGATATTTTAACGACCTAGCAACTTCAAGTAAATGTCTATGTTTGCGTTTAGCAACTCCATTTTGCTGAGGAGTGTGAACACATGAACTTTGATGAATAATTCCAGACATAGTAAAAAACTCAGCACACTCATTTTTGAAGAACTCATACCCATTATCACTGCGAACAATTTTTATAAAAGTGGAGAATTGATTTTTTATCAAAACAAAAAACTGTTTGAGATATATGAGTGCACCACTTTTAGATCGTAACAAATAAACTCAAGTCATTCGTGTGTAATCATCAACAATTGTTAAAAAAAACCTATGACCACTATGAGTAGACACTCGATAGGGTCCCCACAAATCTATGTGAATAAGAGAAAAAACAACATTAACACGAGATTTATGAACGGGAAATGGAAGCCTCGTTTGTTTAGCTAATGGACAAACAAAACATTTATGAATATTATCCACATCTGACATTGTACAAGAAAAATTAGGAACCTTATTGAGTCTTGAAACCGACGCATGACCAAGTCTAGTATGCCAAAGAAAAGAAGAGTCAACTGTAGCAACAGTAATAACAGAGGAAGGTGAAACCACAGAAGTCTGGCGAGACGAATCCAGGATGTAAAGACCATCTCGTGCTTTACCAATCCCCCTCATCTTGCCACTGGAGAGATCCTGTATGAGACAAAAATGGGGATAAAAAGAAACCATACAATTGAGATCAGTAGTGAGTCTTGAAACAGAAAGTAAATTATAATGAAAGTTCGGAACACAAAAAACTCTTTTCAACGGAAGATTAGGCAAAATTGTACACGTTCCAACATGAGTAACCGAAACAGAGGAACCATTCGAAAGTCAAACACTTGGTGACCCAAATGCACATGCAACAGGAGATTCCAAGAAACGAAGATCTGATAATATATGGTTAGTAGCTCCAGTATCTATAATCCATCTATTGCCAATATCAAGCATACCTGCTAAGCTGCCAGCAGCTTCAACCACAATAGGTTCCTTGTTTAACAGATGCAAAATCTGATTATATTGCTCCTGCGTAAATACTGGCGCTTGCAAACGAGGCCCAAGGGAACCCACCACTTCGCTACTACAAGCAGAGTCAGGAGCAGAGACATTATTTACTGCAGAGTTATTATGCACCTTCCTTTTTGTAAATTTGAAATCGGCAGGATAGCCAATCAACTTGTAACATGTCTCTCTCTTATGTCCTTTAACCTTGCAATGATCACAAATACCATTGAACCTCTTCTTTTGTACCATCTGGACTGAAGAGAAAGGAACCAAATCATCTCCAATAGTACTAGAACTATGCTTTCTTTGCGATTCTTCTTGCATAAGCATCGAATACGCATGATTAACACTTGGTAATGGACTCATCAACAAAATTTGGCTACGCACCGCACTATACGAATCATTCAAACCCATAAGAAACTGAAACAAATGCTGTTGTTCAACATGCGTAGCATTCTGCCTAGATTGAGGACATCCACAAGCAAATGGAGGTACGAGAGCATCATACTCATCCCAGAGTAATCTTAACTTGGTAAAATAGGCAGAGATAGAAATAGTACCTTGAGAAGACAAGGTAATCTCACGATGCAAGAAATAAATTCTTGAACCATCGATTTTGTGAAACCTCTCACTAAGATCACTCCACACCGCTGCTGCACTAGACGCAAATACAATCCCTGCAGAGAGTTCTTTACTGACCGTATTCAGAATCCAGGATAGCACAATTGCATTGCACCGCTTCCATTGATAACCCATTTCTTCCGTCCATGTATCTTTGGAGCAAGTACCGTCCACAAATCCCAATTTGTTTTTAGCTAGAAACGCGATTTTCATAGTTCTACTCTAGACATTGTAGTTCTCAACACCAAGCAATTGATGGGCTACCAACAAAGTGCCCGGAGTGTCAGAAGGATGCAAGTAAAGCTGATGATTGAAATCGATGATTGAGTCGGAGATACTCATTGCCTTTGTTACCGCGAACCAAAAAAAACAAGGGAACACAGACTAAAAATGCCCTAGATTAATAGTCCAATTTCGTTGAATCAAGCAGACTTGGGCTACTAACACAAACCCAGCAAATTACCTTATGAAGTACAACGAACCAGCATGCCAAAGAAAAAAATCATCTGACCACACCAGCAAACGTAAAGAAATCAAAGCAACAAGAAATGAACACAGCAACCAGAACAACCACAGTCACCGATTAACAACTCATCAGAAAATTTGACACTTTTCGTAGCTCTGATACCATGTTGAAATAATCAAAAATTTATTGATTCAATGCCTTCAGTCTGTTATACATTTATAAACTTAGTTATCAAACTAACTAACTCACACATGACTAATACTAACTACTCTGCTAACTGCTCTGCTAACTGCTAACTAATTTACTTCTTAACACGTTTTAAACCTCTTGTCTTCTTGAGCCAGTCCATGCGCTGCGGCATTTGCTCCTCTAGGTATGAATCTAAACTTTATCTTTTCAATAATTTGGGCGTTTGTTTTAATCATTTTAATCATTGTGCTCAATATTGATTTGTCTTCGTCTTTTGATATTACTTTTCTAATTACTTTCAACGCATTTCATTCCACCGTGATTCGACGAAAACCTATCTCTTCTGCAAACTGCACTGCTTGCTAACATGCACGCGCTTCCGCCATTGCTGGGTCCAAGACACTTTTAATCGGGTAAGTTCATGTCCCCATTATTAATCCTTCATGATCTCGAATGATGATTCCTAATATTGTTGAATTTGTAATTTGTTGAAACGAAGCATCAAAGTTGATTTTTACTATCGATTCCTCTAGTAGGTGCCATGATTTGTCTTCATCTCTTTTTTTGTCCGATATAACACTTATGATATCCTTGACTTCTTTGATATATGCCTTAATGTAGGATATAACACCAAAACTGTTCTAACCTGCATTTTCATGATATCTCTTATTTCAGTTAAACCATATAGCCCAGAAAGCCACTGCTATTGTCTTGCATTCATCTATACTTGCTTTTATAAACTCAACTGCTAACCACATTCTGCATTCTTGGTTGTTGTTGTCTGTTGTGAAGGATACTCCCAGGTCCTAAAGGACCTGCCTTGTGAACGAGCAATCTCGAAACACATGCTCAATAGTTTTCTCTCCAACTCCACAAACAGGACATTGATTTGTCACTGCAAATTTCCTATTTTGTAACACTTGTAATGTAGGCATATAGTTATTAGTTATTCTCCATAGCATAATCTTTATTTTAGCAGCAATCTATAAATTCCAAAGCTTTGTATAATAGGTTTTCAGTGTTGTAATTTGTAATTTTCTTTCTCTATCTGATGTATCTGTGGCCTCTGTCATTAACCACTTGTATCCATTCTTTGTAGTGTATACTACTGTTGTCACATCTCCAAACCCGCCTGTCATCTTGCACATAATTGCTCAGCGGAATTGTTAAAATTCTTCTTGCATCATTTTCCTCAAACAACTCACAAATCACATCCTCTTTCCAGGTATTTTCTTCTTCATTAATTAAATTAGAAATTGTAGTATATTCCATACTAATTCTTTGCACTTAAACTCTCCCTTGACCAGACCCTGGCAACCAGGCATCGTTCCATATATTGACTCCAGTTCCTCCCCCGATTCACCACCCACAACCTTGCTCTAGTAACTTCCTAGCACTCCTAATACTTCTCCAAGTAAAATATGGGTAAAAGCCCAAATTAGTCGTCATAAAATCACCATTTAGAAAGTATTTTGCTTTTATAACTTTTGCCAACAAACTATTTAAAGTCATTAATATTCTCTAGCCTTGCTTTGCCAGCAACGCAATGTCAAATTTAGCAAAGTTCCTAAACCCCAATCCCCCTTATGCTTTTGACTAGGAAATTGCTTTCCATTGACACCAATGAATTCCTTTATTTGTTTTTATATTGCACCACCAGAATCTAGAAATTAAATTCTCTAATTCACAACATATATCTCATGGCAGTAAAAAACATTGCATCGCATATACCGATATAGCCTGTAATAATAAATACCTCCTTACCCTCTACTAAAAGTTGTCGTATGCTCCAAAGTTCCATTCTTCTGACCATTTTCTCCTTCAAGCTTACGAATGCGTCTCTCTTTTTCCAGCCATCATTGTTGGTAGTCCAAGGTTTTTCTGGGATTGTTAGATATCCTTAACCCAAGCACTCAACCAATTTGATTCTTTACCACACTTGGCACATTTCTGCTAAAGTAGATTAAAGATTTATAAAAATTAACTAACTGACCTAATACCCCCTTTATACTCCTCTATAATCTTTTAATGGCAATCACGCTTTCTTCACTTGTTTTTGCAAATAAAATGCTGATATCTACAAAGAATAAGTGTGCTACCTCAAGTATATTACGTTCCACCTTAACCCCTTTAATCAACCCATCATTCCTTGCTAGACTAATAAGACGCGAAAAACCCTCTGCACAAATTAAGAAAAGTTAAGGGCTTAATGGATCACCTTGCCTCAATCCCCTAGAAGGCATAAATACCTCTCTTTGTTCTCTATTAAGCACTACTGAATATGACATGGTTTTAACACATCTCATTACCAAATTAATCCACTTTTTACAGAACCCCGTACATGCCATCATCTTCTCAATAAAACCCCATTCCACGCGATCATATGCTTTACTCATATCTAGCTTTAATGCAAATTTTCCCTTAGTTCCCACATTTCTTCTTTTTAGAGAATGCAAAAATTCATATGAAATTAAGATATTATCTGTAATATGCCTTTCTGGAGTAAAAGCACCTTGTACCTCTTCAATGCAGTTATCTAGCACTCGTTTAAATCTATTAATGACTACTTTAGAGACTATTTTGTAGATTGCATTGCATAGACTAATAGGCCTGAACTGAGTTATGTTGTTAGGCATATTTATCTTTGGAATAAGGACAATATTAGCTTGACTAATCTGGGTCATATCCTCTCTGTTCATTAACATATTTAAGCAAAATTTTGAAACATCCCTTCAACCGATGTGCCAGTATTTTTGATAAAAGATGGCTGGAAATGTATAACACCCCAAACCCGGTCTAAACGTTATGACCGAATCTGGCGATGTCACATTGTAACACCCCTTACCCGTATTCGACGCCGGAATAGGGTACGAGGCATTACTAGAAGACATACATTTGCATACGATTAAACCGAAGTTACAAAATTTCATCCAATTAGAACTTTCAAATTTTAATGTGCTTTTATAATTCTTTACAACATATCCTCGAAATATTATATTCATAACAAATAGGGCCTCGAGACCGATATTTACTCATGTAATTCAAAGCTTTATTTCCATTTCATTCAATTCACAATTTCTCATGTTCACAATTCAAATCAATTTCTCAATTCAATATATATATTTCAATCATCTAAGAATATAATTCAAGTTACACGAACTTACCAAGCTAAATTGCGAAATACCAAAATTTAGGGACATTTTGGTAATTTTTATTTTCCTCAATTTCCACCCAATCTTGATATAAATTAATATTTCATTCAATTTATTAATTTAAATAATAAAACAATTCATTTCATGCAACTTGGTCACTTTTTGACATTTTTACAAAATTACCCTTAAAATTTTACTTTTATTCAATTTAGTCCCCGAACCTAAAACATGTAAATTAGCTATTTTAAAATAAACTCATATTAGCTTAATATTCACATATATTTTCCTCCTCCACTCCATTCCACATATTTGATATATACATAATACCCCTATTAACTTGTTTACTCATAACAAGTTGTTCACTTGAGTCATAGTCACATATATTTTGAGTCATAGTCATAGTCACTATTGGTCCTTCAACTTTTTTTATTTACACTTTAATCCCTCAAATTTTGAGTATTTACTCTTGGGCAACAAAACTATTCTCACTTTTACGATTTAATCCTTTCTTGAATTAGTATGTCATAATATAATTCCCAATGTTGCCATAACTCAAAATTTCCCTTTTTTTCACTTTATTTCCTTATTTTACTATCAAGGATACCTACTTTCTTACTGTAGTAATTTTTTGGGGTATTACAAAATGCATCCATACCTGAGGCTTTCAATAGAGCTATACTTTTAACCGTCTTCAAAACATCTTCTGCTGTGAATTCTGCATTAAGCTCTTCATTCATGTCCTCTCTTACACATTGTTGCACTCCTGATAACACATGATCACAATATTGCACTTCACTAGTTGAAAATAACTTCTCAAAATAAGATGTCGCCACTCTCATCATTCCTTTATCATCATGAACCCATTCTCCATTTGTCTTCCACAATCCTTTAATTTGATTTCTCTTTTTCTTGTTTCGATCCCTAAAACGAAGCCAATTAGCTTTAGCTCTCTATCCCCAGAGTGGAAAATAAATTTAGGGAAAAACCAGATTTTTAAAAATTTTTCCAAACCAAGATATTGGTTGTGATATCTAAAGTAATAAACACTTAATCAAAATTGTACATTTTTTATTTGTCTAGGATGAACGCTTCGACCGAGTAGTCTTCTCCACTATCCTCAACCTCACGTTTAATGAGTGTGGGATCGTTTCGTATCAGAAAATTTTTCACAAAAAATTACCAGTAAGGTAATTTTACAATTTCTCTAACCTTTTGGGTCAAGTCGTAAATTAGAAAAATATTTCTAGAAATTTTCTGACATAATCTCTTTAGGAAATTTTCTCTCTACAACTTTCTCTTGAATTTAACTGTCTGTAAATAATGACCCAAGACTCTCTTTATATAGAGAGAGTTTAGAAAGTTCAACAGTAAACTTAATCACTTTAATATTAAATTAATATAATATTTATAAAGATAAATATTAGATTAAATTTAATATTAAATCTTATTAAAAAATAGAATGTTTATCTACAAGATAAACATTTAATTTAATTTAATATTAAGATAATCACTTCAATATTAAATTAATAACATACTATTAAGATAAATATTAAATTAAATTTAATATTAAACTATTAAAATAATATTATATTTGGAATACTTAATCTGAAATCGAATTCCCTAGTAGAGTTCAAGTAGGAGTGTAACTTTTCCATTGCTCAACCACTAATGACCAACCGCTGCCGGCCACCGGGACGCCGCCATCGCAGCCACCAGCATCGCTGCGTCCGGTGATGCAAGTGCGACACTTTTACGACACCTCGAGCCGGTTCGGTCTGGGTCAATGATACCTAATCGGTTCAGTCTAGCCACCAATTGGACCATCGGCCCAGTTTCACATACCAGGATCGATTCAACCAGTTTTTGAGTCTTAGTCTTGGTTTTAGGCTCTCAGGCCCAATTTACGATCTCACGTCCAATTTTCAAGTCCAATTACCCATTAGGCCAATTATCTAACTTGAAAATTAACTTCCAAAAATATCATACTAGTTTTAATTGACTTGATTAATTTAATTTACTTGATCATAATTAAATTTTCTAAAAATCACTTAGATTTTCTAAATTATTTTTTCAAGAAAATTCTTTAATCAAATTCTCTAGTTGAACAATTCTCACGACCACCTAATTTAATTCCACATTGAATAAATTGACTCAATTAAATTATTCTCAAAGTTGTAGAATTTTCTTCTGATTCAAAAGCAGTCCGATCGAACTTTTGTTGAGCTAGCGAAGGGACCAATCAGACATATATAATTATGCTTTAGTGATTGCAATTACTTAATCATGGAGTCAGCCCACAAGAAGTACCATGATTGAAAACTTCTTATTGTATATCCTTTACGAAAGCAACTCATCAAATTGCTTTGTCCAATGACCTTGTCATGTGTGTGTTACCCTCATATCATATCATTGATTCCTTTGAGTTAAATCTGTTAAACTAAATACAATCATATTTTACCTCATTGTCACAATTGTGTCTTCTTAATGATTAATAAGACCACTGTCAACAAATGACTGTGATAAATTGCTCGTTCGAGAACAAGCAACCCATGGCCACGTTCCATATTTATCAATCCACACAATGCCAATGAGAGGATCTCATTAACTCTTTAATTGAGCTATGGATTCCACTGTTGCTAGTAAAGCCATGCGATACACAAGTCATGTACCCAACATACCAACTATGGGCTCGATCATCTTTAGAGCATAAGCCTCTACTTATATCAAAGCACATGAGTTGCATACGCATGGTCAGTGACTACTTCAGGATTTAGGTAAATCACACCATGAGTGTCACAAGTGAATTAATTCACAAACGGATTCAGAATTATTTCATCTTGGATCCAGTCCAATGTATCATTCTACCAGTGAATACATCTATGTCTCTACTCGTGGAGTCAACTGTTTCGATAGGTAAGACTAGCCATCTTCCCAATTGGAATTGTAGACGACATAATAATCCTTCTCAATATTTGAATCAAATGCTCACTTTGATTCTTTTACGGGATTACGGACTCATTTAGATTATCTACTGAAGTAAGTTGTCTTTCTCACAATGTAAACGTTCTTTACAATGCCAATTATTTTCAGTTTGAACTTTAGACAATCAATGAGCTAATATTTACTTGTCACAATTTCGCTATACATCCAAAATATAAAAGATATAAATACAAAAGACATAATAGTGAAATGTGAAATTAAATTTATTTATTTATTTATCATTCAAATAAATAGAAAATAATTACATGTTTACTACAATATGGGCACATTTCCCAACAAGAACTTCCTTCTTATCTTCCTCCCAATTGATGCGAGTTTAATTTCGATTAACTCTTCCAATATTTCATCATCAGGTTTGCCTTTATTAAGTTCACTTAACCTATCATTTAGCATAGTCGTCTCGCGTTTTCTATTTTTTTGAGTTACTGCCGCCCACCTCGCTATCGCATGCCCAATATTATATAACTTCTCTGGTACCTTCCCACTACCTTCTTCCTACATCCTTTGTAACACCCATTACCCGTATTCGACACCAGAATAGGGTACGAGGCATTACCAGAACACATACACTTGTAAACGTATTTAACCGAGTTATAAACCTTCATCTAAATTAAAACTTTCAAATTATTAACATGATTTTATAATTCTTCATAATATATCCTCAAAATATTATATTCATAATAAATAGGACCTACGAGATCCGATACATATTCATGCAATTCACAAGTCTTAATAATTCAATGCTTCATTTCCATTTCATTCAATTCACAAATTTCTCATGTTCACAATTAAAATCATTAAATTCAATACTAATACGTATTTATCATTTAACTCAACGTTTATTGATTATACAATTCATTAACACATTTATGAAATTCTCAAGTTTGCAATGAAAATATCACTTTAGCTTAAATAACAACATCAACTCAACTCATCATCCTGGTATAAATTCACTACCACTTATCCATTTACTATAATTCTTTTAGGCCCATTTGTCTCTTACCATCATTAATCAAATTAGGGAACGGTTATGGAAAATTGAGTACTTCCCTTCCACTTTGCCATAGTATAACTATGGTCTTGCGTATGATCACTTAGCACTTTCCGAAGCCATAGCCTGCCATGGTCTTACACGGATCACATTTATCACTTGTCACTTGTCCCTGATCAGATAAGTGTAGCTAAAGCTACCACTCATCACTTGTCACTTGTCACTGATCAGATAAGTGTAGCTAAAGCTACCACTCATCACTTGTCACTTGTCACTGATCAGATAAGCGTAGCTAAAGCTGTCACTTATCACTTGTCACTTGTCACTGATCAGATAAGTGTAGCTAAAGCTACCACTTATCTCTTGTCACTGATCAGAAGTGCTCAAATCCGACGTTCCGCTCAATTTGATCATTTATTCGGTTTTTGCATTGTTATTTTATTCTCAAATCATCAACAAATATCTCTCATCATACATTATATAATTCATGAAATTAACATTTAATCATTAAATTTCAGTCATATGAACTTACTATTTCATTATCTTTCCACAATCGTTTCCTATGCACATCACACAAGATATAAACATATCATTCAACCATAGTCGCAAGCTAGTGTATTTAAACATAACTCTTTTTGGAACTAACCACATGATAAACCATTTCACTAGAGATTACATAATTTAAACCTTACCACCCTTTTCATGATCACAAGCATATTTCCAATTAGGCACTTACCATTTCAATGCATAACTTATAAATTTAACGTGGCATAATTCAACCACTACTTGGCCAAAGCCTAAGCATGTACACTAAATACGTTAGCCAAATACACATATAGCATAAGCATTATAAGCATGGATGAGCATAACATTTATTCATGTATCACGCTTACCAACATGTGTTAATTCATAAACCATTCATGACATTATTTCATGCCAAATCATATACCAAATATACCATACACACATACTATGAAACTTTATTTTCACACATGAGCTTAAACCATGACCAATAATGCACAAATATAAGCATCATTTCTATTTCATCGTTTATCAAATATAATCAAGCATATGACCAATTATACACAAATAATTCATATATTTCCCAATTTTCCTCCTCCTCCTCCTCTCCATTCCACATCCTTAATGTGTATAACACATTTAAACAACATTATCCATACTATCACTATTTTCCTGTATGTAAATTCAAACTGTCTGTCTAAGTCAGAGTCACTAATTTATTTATATATAGAGCTACAGAGCTCCAAATTAAGATCCGTTAATTTTCCCTAAAACTACACTCACATATATTATTACCATAAAATTTTCATAATTTTTTGTTTATCCAATAATTACATTTTATTCTTTAAAGTTTACCCTATTTCACTGTTTGACAGTTTCGACCCTCTTCACGAAAAATTAATTATCTCTTTGTATAGAATTTGTATGATGTCCCCATTTGTTTCTATTGAAAATGGACTCATTAATTATTTTAAATATATAAATTATAACTCATAATTATTTTTATACAATTTTAATGATTTTCCAAGTCAGAATAGGGAACCTAAATTCATTCTGACCTTATCTAAAAAAATTCATTATATCTCATGATTTACAATTCCATTACTTACACTGTTTCTTTTATCAGAAACTAGACTCAACAATATTTAATTCCATATTTTTTTCATCGTCTAATTCAATTTCCACGATTTATGGTGATTTTTCAAAGTTAACCTACTGCTGCTGTCCAAAATTGTTTTAGTGCAAGATGTTGATAATCAAATTTATAACACCCTCCTTTCCTTTCTCTACAATGTTTTCAATCAATTCCTCTTGTTTCCCTTCACTAACATATCAAGAAAATAGAAACTTATATAATAAAACCCTACATTAACATCAATTTCATAATTTTTCAATAATATCAAACTTAAAAATATATTGAAATCTTGATGTTCTTACTTTGCTCTATTGATTTCAATCTTTAACTTGATTTTATCTCTCCTCCAGCTTCTATTTCTCAAATCTAACTTGATATTCTAGCTCCCCATAGTCTCCTTAACATTTTTCTCTCTTGGTAGCTATGGAAATTCTTTTGATTTCTAGGTGAAAATGGTAATTTTTTTGTGGAAGGACCAAATTGTAAAGAAAGCAAAACTTTCTTTCTTCTCTTCTCTTCTAACGTGAAATGCGTGGGAAAGGAAGATGATTCTTTATCTTTTCTTCCACATAAATATATACTAAATAAAATAATAATAAAATGATAAAATGTCATTTAAAAATCAAATTAAAATATTAATAAACTAATATTTATTTATTTATTTATTTGACCTAAAATTTCTCCAACATCATCATTATTTTCTAGATTTCTCTTTCTTCTAATTGACCATTTTACCCTTTAGATCTTTTAAAATTCCATCCTTGAGTCATCACTTAATTTGGTAAAATTACGATTTAGTCCTCATAATTCTTCATCTATTCAATTTGGCCCCAATTCATCCATTTTATTTAGTTTCTAGATTATTCCACCCTTAAAATATTTACACTATTGGTCCTTCAACTTTTTCATATTTACACTTTAACCCCTCAAATTTTGAGTATTTACTCTTGGATAACAAAATTTTTCTCACTTTTGCAATTTAATCATTTCTTTAATTAATATGTCATAATATACTTCCTAATGTTGTCATAACTCAAAATTCTCCTTTTTGTCACTTTATTTCCTTACTATATCAAAGATAATATCTTACTGTAAAAAAATTTGGGTATTACATTTCTCTCCCCCTTAAAATAAATTTCGTCCTCGAAATTTTCCTCGTCGAATTTGTGGTCCCGAAACCACTGTTCCAACTAGACCCAAAAATCGGGCTGCTACATCCTTTTTACCTCCCCCTCCAAATCTTCCTCTAAAATCCAATTTGCATTAAAACAAAACTAAGGTGGTGTTTTTCTCCTTATTCTTCTATTGTTTCTTTTTATTTCCACCAATAATGGGTAATGATCAGATATGGAATGAGTAAGATATTTCACACAGTATTCGGGAAAAAATGCTCCACCATTCTTGATTCACCACTTCTCGATCTAGCCTTTCTTTTATGTTATTTTCTAGTAATCAACCTCTTTCCCATGTAAACCATTGTCCTGAGAATCCCAAATCAACAAGTTGACAATCCTCTAGCACCATTCTAAATACTTGCATATTATTCTCATTCCGAGTTCGTCCATGTCTCTTTTCGAAGGAATATTTTATTTCATTGAAGTCCCCAACAACTAACCATGGCAAAGAACTGCTACTATTTAACTATCTGATTAAAGCCAACGATTCCATCCTTTACCATTCATCTTGTACACTATAAAAGCCTGTTAACCTCCACGAGGTCATTCCTTCCCCTTCAGAGACTTCAACATCGATATGCGACTTTGAAAAACTTCTAATTTGAACACAATAATCACTTGTTCATCCTAAAAACACACAATAATCATTTGTTCATCCTAAAAACAGACCTCTTCTTGATCCTATGCCTTCAACCTCAATTCCATTCAAATATCCAAACTTCTTCTTAACCTTTTCCATTCTTTTTGTATTTAGTTTTGTTTCTATAAGAAACAAAATATGGGGCTTGACCTTTCTCAACTTATTTTTTAGATGATTTACTGCTCGTGATTGCCCCAACCCACAAACATTCCAACTTAAGATTTTTATTGCTTCCGGTTAGCCTGCTTTCCAGCGATTGCCAATATATTAATAGAAACTTTTAAACCTATTAAATCACTCTGTATAGAAACACCCGAATTTACATTATATTTTCTTTGCCTTTTCTTGCTTTCTACCATCTTAATTGGTCTATCTTCCATATTTGAACCTAACTCTATCTGTCCATCTTCCCCTAGCTCCGATGTTGATTCCATCCTTCGGTATCGATTGAACCTCCCTTTATTAGGTTGTGATTCTTCTTCAACCTCATTATTTGGGTATAACCCCCTCTTTTCATTCCTTTCCTGATATGACCATGGCGCTTGTCTAGATCAAAGTATGATTCATTCTTTGTCCTTTCTCGCCTCCCTTCCCAACAAATTATCCCCCTTATTATCCTCCCTTAGCCACTTGCTTACTTCTATTTGACCTCTTCTTGGTGTTGCCCTTAATGAAATATCCCAACCAAATTGTACTTCTTGTGATTCCAGTGTTAACCTAATCGGACAAAAACCTTCTACATGCCCTAGTTTGCCACATAAAAAACAGAATAATAACAGTTTTTCATGCTGAAAAGTCTCATATGTTGATTGGTTTGAGCCAATTGCTATTTGTTTCTTTCTTTTCAATGGCCTTCTAATATCCAACCTTACTCTTATACGCATATATCTTTTAATACCTCTTGTTACTAACCCCGCGTCGTATTTCATAAATTGTCCAATAATATTTCCAAATTGGTATGCCATTCTTTCCAGCATAAGCCCCATCGGTAGATTATGTACTTGAACCCGAAACTCCACAAATATCAATGGAACTTGTAAAGGATCTTCCCCCTGATTTAGTTGACGAAATAAAATAAGATGCCTATTGAAAACCCATGGTGTTCCTTGAAGAACCCTTTTTAGGTCTAACACATGATAAAATCGAAACAAACTTCTCTTTTTACCGATGTTTGTGATAGTAATACCACCCAATGGATGCCAAAGTTCTACTAAAGTGTTCCTCATTGAAGGAAAATGAACCACGCTTTCTGTTAGAACCCTTCCAACCAAACATAACTTGACTTGTCTTCCACTTCCTTGATCTCTTCTTGATTTTGCAAAAATCTTCTTCATCATCTGAAAAATTCAGGCTAGCTAGTTCGTCTTCCATATTTCTTTTGATTTACCCTCCTATCACCGTCCCGAAATCTCAAGCACATAGCGCAAAAAGGAGAAAAACAAAAAAGAAACTAAAAACCCTAGATATCTTGCCAAGGTAGCAGATAGAGAAAAACTCTTGCCAAAGCGGCAAACTTATAATATAGTATAATATGCTAAAGTTGACATATGAAACTTATATATAAAGAAAAAAAATATAAAAAAAGTAGTTGATGTTTTTAAAAATAAAACGTATTCAACATAATGATATATAAAATATATTTTCATTATATCCACAATATATGTGAAAATAATGATATTTGAAATAATTATTTTTATAACATTAAAATTTACCATACCTAAAATATACGTGAAAAAATAAATATTTGACATATGAAAATTATATAAAGAAAAATATATCAAAATAGTAGATATTGTAAAAATAAAAATATTTAACATAATAGTATATATAAATTTTATTTTTATTATATAATTACATATTTATTATATTGTCTAAATAAATAAAGAAGCTATTAATTAAAATATAAATTAAAAATAAAATAAAAAATTTAAAACATGTTTGTTAATTAAAATTTGAAAATAGTTATTAATTAAAACATTAATTAAATAAAAGACAGCTTGAAACAACAAGCGCATTTAGTATAAACTGTTTTTCAAAAGCACTTTTATAGGATGTACTTTTGACACGTCTTTTTGGTCTATTTCCTTAAATAATATTAAAAACAATTTGAATGGTTAAATATTTTAAAAAGCGGTATTTTTTTTCCTTTAAAACATTATAAATTATAAATATGAAGATAAATCTGTAATTGAAGAAGTTGAGATGTTAGGAGAATAGTTTATGTCAAAGAAATTTCAATGTATAGCATTTGAGCTCGTGCTTAAAATTTGAAAAATAAAAGAAGTGGTGCTTAAACAATAATAGAATATTAAACATTTGACCAATGATAGTCTAGGAAGCTTCAATAGACAGATGAACAGTCAGAATAAAAGAAGGATCTAACGTGGAAAAAGAAATTTCTTTCGCTTATGGTGCTGAAGATGATACCACTTGTACTTCATCTCATCCATAATTCCAAATTTACATTTTTCAAATTCATGAGTATCCTTAAAATTAAGGTTTTGAAAATATTTATATTTCAAATTGAGGGGATTTAAATCTATTTAATTCGATGGTATTAATTAATTATAGTTGAGACGAAGATTTATTCGATAGTGATTAAGTTGGTTCACCTTTTAAAAACTTTATCAAGGATTATCTAAGAGAACATGATTGGTGTAATTAGGTTTAGAACTGTTATTCATTAAAATTAACCACTCCTATGTACAAAAAGAAAAAAACCCGGAATTGTTACCCAATAAATTACATCCAAACTTGGATGCACTTTTTTTCCTAAAATTGTAAGATATTTTCCACCCACAAATTTGTATCATGCATTATTGAGAAATTAGAAGCTAATCTTTTCGAAGGATTTTGATGGGAAAACCATCATACAGGGATCCAATGGAAGGCCACAAATGATTGTAAAAGAAAATGAGTCTAGAAATCTAGTTCAGGCCTGCAACTTTCTCCGACGAACTGTCTTCCCGAGATTCTATAAGTCGTGGTACAATTTAATCTAACCACAACGCGTTTCTTTACAATTTTAAGTATTTTAACTCGACCCGAAATTGTACTGTAACTGCTTATGCTGAACGCCCCTGAATTAAGATCGCTCCTAAAGCTTGGAACGGCCTCAATTTTCTCAGGATCTAATTCCACCGTCACATTCCTCAGCAGTGTACGCCGTGCCTTGGCCTGCCCTTGGAGATGGATGGCCTCACCGATCACCCTCCCACCATAGTAAATCAGCGTTGTGCTGTTACTGAATTTGAAGGTTGCCACATTGGGGTTCGTCACTGAAACATCGGCTAAAAGTGTAACATTCACATCATTCCTGAGACTTCCGTTTATAAGCTCCAGGCGCTGGATGGTTACAGAGTTGATCTTGATCTTGGGATCGTGTATGCGAAAAAGAGTGAAAAACAGCACGAGAACTACAACCGCTAGGATTAAGGAAAGCGCGGAGATGCAACCGCAGCACTGCACATATCTTCTCTTTCTCAGATTCAATTGCGTAGACAAGGCTTCTTCCTCGTCTCTGAAGGCTGCCGGGACTAAGGGCTTGACTTGCTGCTGCTCGGCCATGGACAAGTTTTGGAAACTTTGGTTGCTACATCAGGTGTTATATATAATGGTAGCAAATGGGATTTTAATTATATCCTGTATTTTGTCTAAATGCATATGTAAAACGCGGTTCCAAGCTTCCCACGTCTTGACTGTACTCAGTCTCTGTTTAAGAAATTCTACCTTTGTTTGAGGTTTTTTTCTTCTTTCATTTGTTTTGTTCAAACTATGGACATAAAATCGTTCAAATTAAGTAGCTTCTGTGATTTTTTTTTTCCTTTTGGAGAAAGACTTGTGAAATTTTATCGATTCTTTTATTTGTTTTGTTCAGTACGTTATCATGATTACATAATTATTTGTATCTACCATCTGAATGGTATGGGAATGGGACAATAAAATATGCCATATTCTCATTACTCACATTACCCTGAATTTCATGTCTATCTGCAAGGAAAAGAAATGGCAACATCCTTGATTCGTATTACCATTTCCCTTGTACACAAACTGATTTAGTTGAATATTTTCGGATAGTAAAAAAGTTTATAAATATTGGCTGCTAAACCAATTCAAAGTAAGCTTAATGTTTTATTTGGATGATAGACAAAGATGAATGAATTAATAATAAACAGTTATTAAAGTATGAAGTATGATGTTAAATATATAAAAAATGAATAAATAAAATGATAGGGCATGCGTATCTGTATAACATGAGTAGCTACCTAACGATGATTGTGTTTTGATTTTCATTGCCTTTTATGACGGGCTAGCATTTAGGGTAGCTAAAGGAAACTAAGAAATGTGATATGACTTCTCATTTTATGATAGGTAGGTCTAAGCACATTGACTTTTCGAGGAAGCTAAGTCCCGCCTCCTGTACATTAAAAACAGTCGAGAATGTTAGAGAAAATGAAGCAGCTAGAACCAAAGGCAGGAAGCATAACAAAATACAATAACGGTATTCAATTGACGCATATAAGATATCTCAATGTTATTAAGGCTTTGTTCAGCTATACTTTTGAAACAAATTTTTTATTCAAAAAGCACTTTTAACTTTAAAACACTACTAAATAAATATTATTTGTGTGAAAATTTTAACTTTTAAAAAGTCCTTTTTGTTAAAAGCTAAAATTTTTAGTTTTTTCTAAGCCAAAAGTACTTTTGGCTGTTAATTTATATTTTCATCCTCCATTTTTCTTCTTTCAAAACACACACGGTATATTTCAATTTCTTCTTTATTTTCTCTTTCAAAGTTGATTCTCTAGTTCTCCTTCCCTTTTATTTTCTTCAATTCTTCCAAGGTTTTTGCCCCTTTCTCTCTCTCTCTCTCTCTCTCTCTCTCTTTACTTCCCTAATTCCATCTTTTCATTTCAACTCCCCATTTAATTTTTTTCGTTTTTTCATCATTTCAGGTTAAGTTATTTTTGGTTCCCCATGAGTTTCTTCTCTTCTACACCCACTTTTTCTTCTTTTCATGTTTGATCATCGATTTGGCTATAAATCCATCTTATTTATGTTTAGTTTTAGTTGTTTCCTGCTTTCGCTCATATGACTTCCATTAATTTTTATGTTTAGTGCTTTAAGGGAGCAAGGAAAGAGTGCTTTTACACCCATTTCTAGGGTTTTATAAATTTGGATTCTTTAAAACAGCTATGACAGTGAAGTTAAGAGTTGCTTGGGTTCTAGGTTTTTTTGGGGTTTTAGCTTAGGACTTGAAAATACCTTTTATATATGACATATTCTAGGGTTTCAACATAATATTGGATAATTAAAAATAGTCCCGTACATTAAAAGCTAGGGTTTACTATTTTGGTTTGTGAAAGAATTAGGTCTTATAACTCTTGATATCAGATAATTACAAGTATTTTAGTATGTTCTACATTTATTCAAGTCTTGCCCGATAGTTTAGCTTCATTTTCTCTAATTTTAAAAACAGTTTTGATGTAGTAAAGTAGTAGACTTAAAATATTATGTCAACATTCTTTAAGTGTTAAAGCTGATGTTTTTAAGTGTCAAATATTTGTTACTTATTTCTTGCTAACAACTGAATCTATGGTTTGATTCTAAAACGGTAAATAAGGTAGGAGAAAGGGATGCATTGAATTTAAAATCAATTATTAAGGCTCAGGGTTCTTTGTTTGGATTGATATTATAGAATAGTTTTACCTATAGGTATATAGGAGGGTTTTTGCCTCCAATGATTCTACATTGGAACCAACCTTCTGAATTTTGGTATGCTTGATATACCAATTCTAGCAACACCATTGCACACATTCATTCTCCCAACTGCAAACACAATCGCCATAGCAAGTCAAGAACCTAGAGAATGCTTCTGGGGTTGGGCCTAGGCCATGGTCTTGAAAGGAGTAGTCCCTGTTTTCTTTCACGACATCACAATATTCATGTCTAGCACAAGTTGGAATTGATGGGCACCATAATGTAAGTGTATCTTTTCTTGGGGATATCTATTTGCAATCCTTCCAATTATTTCACATTTTTTGCCTTTCTTTTGGCATCTTTTGTTTGATTTCACCTTTCCAAGTTGAGAGCAGAGCAATCCAACATGATAAGAATATAAAAACATTGATTATAAGTTAATTAAATTGATAAACAATGATCATTCCTTAAGAAAATCCTTCATTGCTCAAAGTTGTAAAAATGTCTTAAAAACCCAAGGGATAGAATACCATACAACTAATGCCTTGGAGAGTACAATAGCAGACCTTGCCAATCAAACTGTGTCAATGCCCTTCACCTTAAACATGTATAATATAAATGGTTCCTATCACTTTTTCATTTTTTTCTTGAAATTATAACCAACGTTATAATGTCAATATCATTGCATTGTTGCAGTAAAGAAATATTTATTTGAATTGTCACATATGTAGATAAAAATTGATAACTCTTGAAAAGAGTTTTATTTCGAGCCTCTAAACTTGATTAAATGTCTATACTTAAGTAGATATATTTGCATTTTTAGGTTATTTTTAGAACATTGCATAATAACGCTTGGATTGTGCATTGAATGTCATTTTATGTTACTTTTCCTGTCGAGAGAAAGAGAATTGGTTGTTGTATGCAGCAGGTACAGAAAAGATGAAGAAAAAAGAAAAAAAATGAGGAAACAAATGAACAAAGTGAAATATTGCTATGGAAAAAGGTTAGATGGATTGCCAACATAAATGCCATGGCAATTCCAAGATAATGATGACACAACACTCAGTCCTTGTCACTCTCAGCTAGCTGTCCATGTACCAGATAAATTCACCTGAAAAAGAGGGAGAAAAGTGTGTGCTGAGAGAGGGGGGCCTACACTATAAAAGAGAAAGGAGAAAATAAAGGAGCAGAGGATTTTTGGAGAGATAGATTAGAGACGATTTGTAACACCCCAAACCCGGCCTAGACGTTATGGTCGAATCTGGTGATGTCACATGGTAGTGTTTTTGAAAATCGTAGGTTGTGTTGGAAAACCGTAACTTTGCTTAAAATAATTTCCACTTAGAAACTTTTAAGTATTACTTATTAATTTTAAAGTCGTGTTAATTATTCAGTCGAAAATTTTCAAAACGCTTATTCTATGGGAAGCTTTTAAAATAGTTTGTGTGGGCGTGGTATTTTGATAAAACATTCACCTCTTTTGAAAACCCGATTTTTACCTATTTCTAGCAGATATAACCAGAAAATAGTATAAAATCCAAATTTTAGGTAAAAAAACCTTAGAGGCCATTATTACAGAAAAATACCCCAAAATAAAACTTATAATCGTAAATAAGTATCAAATAGCAAAAAGGAGTCGTGTGGCCACTGCTGACTCCTCCACCGCACCGATCCGCCTATGTTTGGGGATTACCTGTACAAATTAAACAGAAGGGGTGATTTTACGAAAACTCAGTGTATAATCCCCATGCAAACGAACATACAATAACAGATAATCTCGGTTGGGCCTAAGCCCTTTTCAATATCAGTATTAATATCAGTATCAGTTTAGCCTTAGCCCATTTCAGTAACAGTAAGTATTAGGGCCTTAGCCCATCACAGTACAATAACAATGGCAGTTATGCAGTTATAAAATCCTACCCATCCAACCTCTAAATTCCATCTCCGTCCAACCCTACACTCTATGTAGGGATATAATCAACCCACCCATCCCTACACTCCAAATAGTACCGAATACAACACTAGACAGTAGTTGCAGCTGAGTTGCCGGTAAGTTAGGCTTGAAGCCTTTCAGTACACTTTCTCCAATCAATATCAATTCCCAACCCAATTCAATGCATCATACAGACATGTCATGGTATAATGTATAATCAGTATTGTAACAACTCGGTTTTGACCCTAATCGAAATAGTGGTTTCGGGACCACAAATCCGAGTCTAAAAAATATTTTAATATAATTTTGTGTGTTTAAGATGTGTGAATTTATATGTGTGAAAGTTTCATGAAATAATTTTATTGTTTGTGTGCTTAATTTAAGAAAATGGCTTAATCGCATAAAATGAAAATTTGATGGTTAAATATGAAAGTGCCTAATTGTTGTTGTCTTTATAATTTGGAAGTTTTATGTTGAAATTTAGCCAATAGTTATGGCAGTGGACGGCATGATGGCTAATATATATATAGTTTTTATATATATATTAAATATAAAAGTAAAATAATAATAGTGTAATATAATGTAAATACTATAAAACATAAAATAAACAAAGCCATGCATGTTAATCTTTGGGATAACCGAAAACAAGAAAAAGAATAAGGTTTTAAGACTTTGAACATTCGGCCTTTGGTGTTGCTCAATTAAGGTATGTTTAGGTTTCAATTTTTGATAATTTTTACATTTCTGAGATTGTTAATTTGTGTTCTTTAAAGCCCATGCTTCAATTTTGTGAATTGGTGATGATTGTGAAATATGCCATTGATGAATTCATGAGTTTTGTGATGTTTTTAGGTGAAATATGAAATATATGTATTAGATTGACATGTTTTGTTTTTGAATTTTTGATGAAATGGAGTAATTAGAGCTAAATTGAGAAAATAAATTTTTGAGGGACTAAAATGTGAAATAAATGACATGCATAGACTTATATGAGCTTAGTACATATTCGACCAAGCTATTGTACAATGAAAATTTATTTATTTTGTATTTTGTGAAATAGGGACTAAATTGTGAAAAATGTGAAATGTTAGGGGCAAAAATGTAATTTTTCCATTTATGTGTTCTTAGACTAAATGAAATGAAAATATGTTTAAATGAGATTTATTTGAATATGTTTAGATCAAGAAACCAAGAAATCGAATTTAGATCGGAGGAAATCGAAAGTAGTTGAGTAGCCGATCTATTAGTCGACGACATCCGAGGTAAGTTATTAAGCATATATATAATTGTATCATTTTAAAATCAGCTTAGTATCTGAGTAATTATGCTGAATTGAATGGTATATATATTTACATGTAGTGATAAAATTATTGAAATAAGATGTATTGAGTTGTTGACTTTCGACACTAAGTGTGAGAGTTTAATGGTAAAGCACTAAGTGTGCGAGTTTAATGGTAAAGCACTAAGTGTGCGAGTTTGATTATTGAGCACTAAGTGTGCGAACTTATTAAATATTTTCGAATAACTATTAGTATTGAGTATTTGTCTTATTGAGAAATCATGATTATTAAAATGAGTAAATACTTGGAATTCTTGAGTAATAACCATTATGGTTGTATTTTAAGGTTAAGCTTTGTAGGTATTAAACCTATGTGGTGATTATATTTGGAATCATATATATATAATATGATTCTTTATATTACATGATGAGGAAATGCATAATGTATTTGGTATTGTGTTTAAATTTGAAGAAATGTTTATGGTTGTGTAATTATATTGATTTTAGTTAAATCATAGTAATAAGTGAATAATTATCTTATGATATGGTAAGCTAAAGGTAAGATGATTTAGTAGTATGAATTGGTTGAATATTATTTGAGATATTGGTTTAAATAGTAGAGTTTATTTGCTTATAACTTACTAAGCTAAATTTAGCTTACAATGTGTTGGATAATTGTTTTGATGTATAGATTTTGGTGATCGCTACGTGTTCGGGAATCGTCAGCTAAGCTCGTCACACATCGATATTTTCTTTTGGTATTTTGCTAAATCGTTCTCAAATATATGGCATGTATAGCATAGTTAAAATATTGATTTTGGAACCAATGTGTATATGTATTTAAAAGCCATGCGAAAATGACTTATCTCTTTTGGTTTGAATTCGGTATTAATACATATGCTTTAATGGTCTAAAATGTGGTATATGTTCATGTAATTTTTATGCTAAAATGCTGCTCAAATTGGTATATATATGCTACCCAATTTTGGTGAATAAATGCTGTCCAATTTTGTATATATATGCGGTCAAATTTTGTGTATAAGTGCTGTCCAAATTGGTATATATATGCTGCCCAATTTTGGTGAATAAATGTTGTCCAATTTTGTATATACATGCTGTCAAATTTTGTGTATAAGTGTTGTCCAAATTGGTATATATATGCTGCCCAATTTTGGTGAATAAATGCTGTCTAATTTTGTATATACATGTTGTCAAATTTTGTGTATAAGTGCTGTCCAAATTGGTATATATATGCCGCCCAATTTTGGTGAATAAATGCTGTCCAATTTTGTATATAGATGCTGTCAAATTTTGTGTATAAGTGCTGTCCAAATTGGTATATATATGCAGCCCAATTTTGGTGAATAAATGCTGTCCAATTTTGTATATACATGCTGTCAAATTTTGTGTATAAGTGCTGTCCAAATTGGTATATATATGCTGCCCAATTTTGGTGAATAAATGCTGTCCAATTTTGTATATACATGCTATCAAATTTTGTGTATAAGTGCTGTCCAAATTGGTATATATATGTTGCTCAATTTTGGTGAATAAATGCTGTCCAATTTTGTATATACATGCTGTCAAATTTTGTGTATAATTGCTGTCCAAATTGGTATATATATGCTGCCCAATTTTGGTGAATAAATGCTGTCCAATTTTGTATATATATATATATGCTGCTCAATTTCTGATGTATAAGAGCTGTCCAAACAGGGTAGATTACCTATGTTTGTAATATGTAGTATAGTTAGTAAATTGAAATGAAATAAATGCTTGGATAAATGTTTGATTTATGATATTAAATTTTGATTAGGTAAATGATAATGATATGGATGAATTGTTGAAACATGGTTATTATATGAAATTTGATTAAAGATGCATGTTTTATTTTAATTGGTTATGTGATAATATATATATATATATATGGAATGAAATTTAGTGGTTGAGTTTTAAAAAAAAATTTTCTGAGTCAGGTTTTGATCGGTAATGCCTCGTAACTCTAATCCAGCGACGGACACGGGTCGGGGTGTTACAAGTATAGTGTATATAGCATGCATAACATACAGACATACATAGCTATCTTATATAGGCATATAATAGTCTTTCAATCGTCTCAGTCAATTAGGGGTCTAGGTAAACTTACCCACCCTACAGTAGGTTCACAGTTGACTTAGGCGACTTGTGCAACCTTAGCAGTCAAACAATGAAAATGGGCTCGCGGCCCAAGTTGCATGCCCATGTGGGCCTACACGCTCGTGTGGCCCACACAGCCCAAAATTGTCTTAGCCGTATAAATCTCACGGTGTGGCCTAATATTTCCACACGTCCGTGTGGTTCACCTGTGTGGGGCCCACTTGCCTATGTGCCCCACACAGCCCAATTCAGTCGGGCCCATGAACCGTACATGGCCAGCCTCGTCAATCACACACCTATGTTCGATCACACAGCCTACCACACGGGTGATCGTACGCCGGTATGGCGTCAACAATCACATTTTTTGGCTTTTCGCCGATTTCTATTTTTAGAGTTGTGTTCACACCTTTTTTCATTTGTGACGAAAATACACTTCCGAGATCACCAGCACCTTCAAATCGAGTAACCCTAACTACGAATTTGAGTAAGATAGGTCACCACTCCTACAATTCGCTGTTGACGATTCTGAAAGACCCAATGTTAACAACAATTCACATCTTCATAATCAAGAGAATAGAAAAACTTCCCCCATTTAACAAAACATAACCTCTTTACCTACTAAACGAGTAATAGTAGAACCACTCCGCTCCAAGGCTAACCGAATTGCTCTAGCCCTTAACCTTCAACAAAGAAACAGTTGACCGATTTAACAAGAATCCATAAATCAAAATATACCACAGTTACGAAACTTACCACCAATGCACGAAAGCGAATCGGAGATGACAAAATGCAGCAACAAAGATTAAAGAAAGAATGGACTAATGGAGAAACTAAAGCAGAGAGAAGAGAAGAAAAAATTCAACAAGCAGTCGGCATCAAAGAAAAAGAAGAAAATAAAAGTACGTTAGAGAGGATTCAAGGGGAATTTCGACAAGAGTGAAAGAAAAGAAAAACAAGACTAAAAAGGGAGATTAAAGAATTTCGGCAATGTGTAAGGTGACACATAAAAAAATCAGGATTTAGAATTAAGGAGAGAGAAAAAAAATTTTCCAAAAAGAGGAAAAAAAGAAAAAATGAACTAAATTAGATAACCCCTCTATCCCTCAATCTGCTCCCACACTCTCCCACTATAACTCAAACACCCCAAAACCGTCCACCACACTCTCTCCCTATCCAAAATCCCTTAATTTTCTCTCATCACTTCCCACTACACCTCTACCACATCGATATTTCAGCTCTACTCAAACACTCTACTGCATCACTAGCAAAAATATATCCCCCTTGTTAGCGCAGGGGCTTGAACTCCAGACCTCTCACACGCCAACTAACACCTTAGCCACTATACCAACATGCCCATTCTGACATATTTTACCAACATATATTTATAAGCCTACTGATTAGAGATAGGGGTTTATTCATTTAAAAACAAAAAATTATCCAAGCTAGGGCTTGAACTTGGGACCTCTCAAACACTTTCTAGAACACTTAACCATTAAAGCATACATACAATTTGTGTGTCACAAACATTCGAAAAAATATATAAGAGATTTTGGGGCGTTACAACTCTGCCCCCTAAAAGAAAATTTCAGCCTCGAAATTTTACCTGATCAGAATAGATGGGGATACTGCTAACGCATCACATTCTTAGGCTCTCACGTGGCCTCCTCGGTGCTATGATTACGCCAAAGAAATTTAACGAGTAGGATGGCTTTTCTTCTTAGAACCTTTACATCTCGTTCTAATATCTGCACTAGCTCCTCCTTAAAGGTCAGATCTGGCGTTACCTCAATCTCCTCAACAGGAACAATATGCGTGGGATCAGAGCGGTAGCACCTCAACATTGAGATGTGGAAAACGTCGTGAATTCGGTCCAACTCTGGAGGTAGCTCTAACTGGTAAGCAACTGGTCCCACTAGCTTAAGTACACAGTAAGGTCCAATAAATCTAGGGCTCAACTTGCCCTTACGACCAAATCTCAGTACCTTTTTCCACAACGAAACCTTAAGAAAAATGAATTCCCCTACAGAATACTCAATCTCTCAATGCTTCAAATCCGCATAGGACTTCTATCTGTTTGATGCCGCCTTCAATCGATCTCGAATCAACCTAATTTTATCCTCAGTATCAGAAACTAGTTCAGGGCCCAAACCACGCCACTCGTCCAACTTAGTCTAACATGAAGGTGTGTGACACCTACGACCATATAATACCTCGTAGGTTGCCATCTAAATGCTAGACTGATAGTCGTTTTTATAAGCAAATTCTGCTAGCGGCAGGTAATCCTCCCAACTGCCTCGGAAGTCAATCACGCAACTTCTTAACATGTCATCCAGTATCTGAATCACCCTCTCTAACTGACTGTGCATCTGAGGATGGAATGTAGTACTGAAGTTCAACCTTGTACCTAGAGCTTCATATAGCTTCTTCCAAAACTGAGATGTGAAGCGAGGATCCCTATCAGATATTATTGAAACCGACACCCCATGCAGTCTTACTATCTCAGACACATATAGTTTAGCCAGCTTCTGCAAAGAGTAGTTGGTACGAACCAATATGAAGTGGGCAGACTTGGTCAATTGATCCACGATGACCCATACAAAATCCTTCTTAGTAGGTGTGAGGGGTAACCCACTAACGAAGTCCATAGTTACCCGCTCCCACTTCCAAAGTGGAATCTTAACTGGCTGCAACAACTCTGAAGGTAATTGATGCCCAGCCTTAACCTGCTGGCAAGTCAAACACTTAGCCACAAATTTGGTAACCTCTAGCTTAAAACTTGGCCACCAATATAACTCACGAAGGTCGCGGTACATTTTATTTCTACTAGAATGCATAGCATAATGGATACTATGCGCTTTTCGCAGTATAGACTGCCTTAATTCAGTATTTTTTTGGTACACAAATTCTCCCACAGAAATAGAACACCCCTTCACTATTTAGTCCAAAATCCTTGGTATTCCCACTCTCAACCTGTCGGAAATGAAAACCCAACAACTCATCCTCTATCTGTTTACTCTTAATTTGCTCTATCTACGTTGATTTAACTTGAAGTTTGGCCAACAGACTACCATAATCAAAAACACTGAGGCGAGCAAACATCACCCTTAGATCAATTATGGCTCTACGGCTTAGTGCGTCGGCCACCACATTAGCCTTACCAGGGTGGTATTCAATCGTACAGTCATAGTCTTTAAGCAGTTCAATCCATCTATGCTGCCTAAGATTCAGCTCCTTCTAACTAAGGAGGTACTTGAGGCTCTTGTGATTGGTGTAAATGATACACTTCTCACCATATAGATAATGCCTTCAAATTTTCAGTGCGAATACTACTGCAGCCAATTCCAAGTCATGCGTTGGATAATTCGCCACATGAGTCTTAAGCTGACGAGACGCGTATGCTACCACCTTACCCTCTTGCAACAACACACATCTTAAACCGACATGTGATGAATCACTGTAAACAGTAAACTCCTTTCCAGACTCTAGTTGTATAAGAACAGGGGCCTCAGTCAGTACAGTCTTGAGCTTCTCAAAACTCTCTTACTGTGAATCAGTCTAGTTAAATGACACACCCTTACATAGCAGCTTAGTCAAGGGTGCAGCAATCAGAGAAAACCCCTCCTCAAATCATCGATAATACCTTGCCAGTCCTAGAAAACTGCAGATCTCAGATACAGTCTTAGGCTACTTCAATCCAAGATAGCTTCAATCTTTCGAGGATTGACTATAATCCCATCAGCAGAAACCACATGTCCCAAAAACGTTACTTCACATAACCAAAACTCAAATTTACTAAACTTGGCGTACAGTTGTTTTTCTCGCAGAATCTGTAGAACAACTCTGAGGTGTTCATCGTGATCATTCTCATTTTTCGAATACACCAGTATTTCGTCAATAAATACCACCACGAACCAACCTAGATAGGGCTGGAACACTCAGTTCATCAGATCCATAAAAGCTGTTGGTGCATTCGTTAGTCCAAAAGGTATTACTAGGAACTCATAATGATCGTACCGAGTCCTAAATACTGTCTTGTACACATCAGTCTCCTTAACCCTCAACTGATGATATTTCGATCAGAGATCAATCTTGAAGAAAATGGAAGCACCTCGAAACTGATAAAACAGATCGTCTATCCTCGGTAGGGGTACTTATTCTTTATGGTCAACTTGTTCAATTACCGATAATCAATACATATACGCATGGATCCATCATTCATTTTTACAAATAGCACCGGTGCTCCCCACGGAGACACACTAAGGCGAATGAACCCACGATCTAGTAGCTCTTGAATCTGAGCCTTAAGCTCCACAAGCTATTTTGATGGCATTCTATAATGAGCGATGGGCACCAGAGTTGTACTAGGAAGGAGCTCAATCCCAAACTCTACTTCACGATTCAGAGGTAACCCAGGTAGCTCTTCAAGAAAAACATTCAGAAACTCATTAACCGTCCTAATATCCTTAACCGAAGAATCCCCAGAATCTAAAACACTGATGTAAGCCAGATACGCCTCACATCCTTTACGAACCAACTTTTCGGCCTTCAATACAAAAATCATATTCGATAAGTAGTTCTGACACTCTCCAATTATGATTACCACACTGTCTTCCGCAGTTCTCAGTATAACATTTTTCGTGGCACAATCTAAGCTCACTCGGTGTTTAACTAACCAGTCCATTCCCAATATCAGATCAAATTCCTCAAAAGGCAGTTCCATCAAATCAACCAAAAAGATAGCTCCTTGAACCTCTAGAGGAACATCTCTAAAAAGTTTGTTAACCCTTATTGACTGCCCTAACAGACTTAGTACAGTGACCCACTCATAGTGCTCTCAACTAATATACCTAAGTTTTTAGATATGGTATAAACTATATAGCAGTGAGTGGATCCTATATCTATCAGTGCAGTATATGGTACATTATAAATAAAAAACATACTTGTAATGATACTTCGCCTCAGTATCTTCATCCTCTCGACGACGAGCAGCATAAACTAGAGCTAGCTACTTCGCCTCAGTATGTCTAGCACCTCTGCCCGGTGCTCTCTGACCACGGCCCAAACCATTACCACCTCTGGCCTGACTCTGGCCTCTCGGTGGCTGATGAACTACTCTTGGTGGCTGTGCAATATTGTTACCTAGAGCTTGCATCAGATCAGACCTCCGTGGACACTCTTTAATACGGTGCTCTAGAGAATCGCACCTCAAACATGCCCTAGTTCTTTTCCAACACTCGCCCTGATGGTGCCTACCACTGTTAGTACACAATGACTATCCAGTAATAGAAATGGGAGCCCCAACTCTGATCGGCCCATCAACTCTAGCCTTTTTCTTAGGCCTCTGAACGGAACTCTAGGGCTCCGAATCCCTCTTATTCTTACCTCTCTCTCTGTCACGATTCTGGTGCTCAGTGCACTTCACTTCCTCGGTGATCTTTGTCTTATCAACCAGTGCAGCAAAATCTCAGTCCCTCTGTGGAGCTATCAAAACCCCCAGATTATCCCTAAGGCCATCCTTGAAGCGAACACATCGCTCGTACTCAGTCACTACTATACTACGCGCATAGCGGCTCAGTCGTAAAAACTCAGCCTCATACTCGGCCACTGATCTGTCCCCTTGAGTCAGATTCAAGAATTCTCTCCTACAGGCATCCACATAGCTGACCCCCACATATTTCCCTAGAAAGCGGTCTTAAAGAACTCTCAGGTTTGTCGATCGAGCTGAGTGCCCTCATTAACAGTGAGCCACCACTGATAAGCCTCATCACGCAGCAGCGGTACAACACCCTTCAACTTCTGCTGAAGGGTGCAGTCCAGGTCGTCCATAATCCACTCTGTAGCCGCAATCCAGTATTTTGACACATTAGGGGCAAGTCTAGCAGCACTCCTAAAAGGCTCAGCTCCGTTAGACCAGAGTCATTTCGTAACCGACCCGTAGCCTCCAGCTCCATATTGGGCCCAACGACTCTCTCTAGAATCCTTAACATGGCTTAGGATAGTACGTCGTCCCCGACCGCACGATCTTGAGACCCAATTTCAGTTACGAGTGAAGCTGGTGTCTCACTTGTATCCAAATTATGCAAGTTGCCAAAAAATGAGGACCCAGCTCGAGCACCTTTACGGCCTCTACCACAGCCTATTGTATCGGGTCCGCGAGTACCTCTTGTGCTCATTGTCTAGTCGTGTTAATCTGTATTTACAATTTTATGCATCAGTTTACAGTTCTAGTGTTTATTAACAAATATTTTATGAAAATAATATCAGAAGTGTCACGTTTATTTTCGTACAACACAATGTTTATCAGTGTCTATCGATTTACTACAGTATCAATATATACTAACTTGAGTGTTTTCAGTACAGTCTATCTATAGTAGTCTCAGTATATACTACCTATAATAGTTTCAGGATATACTATCAAAAATAGTTTCAGGAAACTTACTGGGTCGACGCCGAAGTCCTCCGCCGCACCGATTCGCCTATGTTTGAGGATTACCTATACAGATTAAACAGAAGGGGTGAGTTTACGAAAACTCAGTGTATAATCCCCATGCAAACGAACATACAATAACAGATAATCTCGGTTTAGGCCTAAGCCCTTTTCAATATCAGTATCAGTATCAATTTAGCCTTAGCCCATTTCAGTAACAGTAAGTATTAGGGCCTTAGCCCATCACAATACAGTAACAGTGACAGATATGCAGTTATAAAATCCTACCCAACCAGCCTCTACACTCCATCTCCGTCCAACCCTACACTTCATGTGGGGATATAATTAACCCACCCATCTCTACACTCCAAATAGTACCGAATGTGACACTAGACAGTAGTTACAGCTGAACTGCCAGTAAGTTAGGCTTGAAGCCTTTCAGTACACTTTCTCCAATCAATATCGATTCCCAACCCAATGCAATGCATCATACAAACATGTCATGCTATCATGGATAATCAGTATAGTGTATATAGCATTCACAACATACAGACATACATAGCTATCTTATATAGGCATATAACAGTTTTTCAATCATTTTAGTCAATTAGGGGTCCAGGTAAACTTACCCATCCTACAGTAGGTTCACAGTTGACTTGGGCGACCCTTGCAACCTTAGTAGTCAAATAGTGAAAATGGGCCCACGACCCATATTGCATGCCCATGTGGGCCCACACACCCGTGTGGCCCAAAATGGTCTTGGTTGTATAGATATCACGGCCTGGTCCAATATTCTCGCACACCCGTATAGGGCCCATGTGCCCGTGTGGCCCACATGGCCCAATTCGACCCGGCCCATGAATCGTACATGGCTAGCCCTCTTCGAGCACACACTCATGTTCGATCACACAGCCTACCACACGAGCGATCGCACGCCGGTGTGGCATCGATAATCCTATTTTTTGGCTTTTCGTCGGTTTCTGTTTCCAGAGTTGTGTTTACACACCTGATTCGTTCGTGACGAAAATGCACTTTCGAGATCACCAACACCTTCAAAATTGAGCAACCCCCAACTATGAATTCAAGCAAGATAGGTCACCACTCCCACAATTCGCTGCTGACAATTCTGAAAGACCCAATGTTAACAATAATTCACATATTCATAATCAAATGAATAGAAAAACTTCCCCTAATTCACAAAACATAACCACCTTACTTACTAAACGAGTAATAGTAGAACCAGTTCGCTCCAACGCTAACCGAATTACTCTAATCCTTAACCTTCAACAAAGAAATGGTCGATCGATTTAACAAGAATCCATAAATCAAAAAAACACCACAGTTACGAAACTTACCACCAACACATGAAAGTAAATCGAAGATGGCAAAATGCGGCAACAAAGATTAAAGAATGAATGGACTAATAGAGAAACTAAAGCAGAGAGAAGAGAAGAAAAAATTCAACAAGCAGTCGGCATCAAAGAAAAAGAAGAAAATGAAAGTCGACAAGAGAGGATTTAAGGAGAATTTCGACAAGAGTGAAAGAAAAGAAAAATAAGACTGAATAGGGAGATTAGAGAATTTCAACAATGTGCAAGGTGACACATAAAAAAATTAGAATTTTGAATTGGGGAGAGAGAAAACAAATTTTCCAAAAAGAGAGAAAAAAATCTGAACTAAATCAGATAACCCCTCAGTCCCTCAATCTGCTTCCCCACTACAACTCAAACACCCCAAAACCATCTACCACTCTCTCTCCTTATCTAAAATCCCTTAATTTTCTCTCATCACTTCCCACTACACCTCTACCACATCGGCATTTCAGTTCTACTCAAACTCTCTACGACACCACTAGCAAAAATATATCCCCCTTGCTAACGTAGGGACTTGAACTCCAGACCTCCCACACACCAACTAACGCCTTAGCCACCAGATCAACAGGCCTATTCTGACATATTTTACCAACATATATTTATAAGCCTACTGATTAGAGATAGGGGTTTATTCATTTAAAAACAAAAATTTGCCCAAGCTAGGGCTTGAACTTAGGACCTCTCAAACACTTCCCAGAACACTTAACCACTGAAGCAGACATACAATTTATATGTGACAAACATAAGAAAAAATATATAAGAGATTTTGGGGCGTTACACGATTTAAGGATCAATTTTCTCTCCTGAAAAATTTGATGGAGAATTATAGAGAAAGAAAAGGTAGTAGCTTAAGAAAGCAGAATATAAACATGAAGAAGGGGGTAGATAGCTATCCTGGATTCACGTACAATTTAAAAATCCAAGAGAAGCTGGAGTATGGCGAGAATTCTTGCATTTCTGCCTTTATTTTCTTGATTTATATGATTCGAACTTATTTGAGAATGTTGATGAATGATTTTATTTTGATGTTAACTTTTCCACCCATGAACTAAATCTTTTTTAGGTTGGAGTTACTTTGGTGAATGTTTTATCATCTTTAATGCCCGTGATTTGAGATTGTCTATGTCATTGTTTCATTCGATTTATGATTATTTTAAATACATGCATACAAGCTCTAGACATAGTTGATTGTGTGATGAGATCTGAGATGTATTTTTAAATCTGAAAAGGTTAAATATATTGGATCTTGAATCATTTGATGCAAGCAAATACTCGACAGAATATTCGTAGCACTCTAGACATAGATGTTGCGAGTTATACAGAGAAGAACGTTCATTGTACTTATTAATCCAGAGTTCTGTAGACATACAACAACTTAGATTTCTAGCTTAAGATCTAGTAATCGAAAGAGGTAGGTTACAGTAGTGGCTCTCTGAGCAGTTGATTAGACAATATTTTTCTATGGCATTATTTTGATATGAACACTTCACCTGAATAATTTCAACCCTATTCATTCAATAATAGAAATACTCTTGCTTTTCTCTTTAATTTGCCACAACATTTATTTTCCATATTAATTCTTTTTTTTAGCATTTGATTTCATTAATTCATTATACAAACATCTTATTCAACTTGAGAGTATTTCCTGCTATTCAGTATAGTTAATAGGATTATAATAACTTACTCAATTTCTTACCAATTTTCGATCCCTGTGGAGACGATACTTACTTATCACTTTATTACTTGAATGCATGTACACTTGCACAATTGCATTAGTTATTTACACGCAACAAAAATCGAGGGATTTTTTATTTAAATTTTGAATATCATTGAACTGATAGAATATGTACTAGTAAGTTAAGAATTGTTGGGTATTAAACTTTTGTTTTTTTTTTGTTTTTGATGATATAGTTATGCATCAGTTTTAATTCAGTAATTTATTTGAAAAAGTCATAAAAACCCATTGGTTTGATATTTTTAGATTTCATGATTAGGTTAAGAAATAATTGACAAAAAAATTTGTGTGTGGGATAGTTGGTTCCGTTTAGATCTTGTTGGTATTGACCAAATATTGCCCATACTCACTTTTTTAACTATGTTTGATACTGTTATTAGTTGTGTTCTCTTTCTTGGTTATTATTCTAGTCTTGGAAAGTTGATTTTGATTGAGAAAAGAAAGAATCTTAGGATCCTATCTTGATTTTGATACACATCTTCACCATTTGGAAAAATCATGTTATCTTCAATTGTTCCTTTCAATAGTTTCAAACATGTAAAAAAATATACTTATGTGACATTTGACTTTCTTTATTACTTTACTGGTTAAAACGAATATGTTCATATACACAATAGATGAGTACTTCGGCGGTTGAAGTTAGTGGTGAAAAAGTGAAAGCAATATGGGATAAGAGATTGATAGAAATATTCTATAATATTTGTATTAAAGAGATATTGAAAGGTAATAGACCTGGTACTCATTTCACAAAAGATAGATGGTTGAAAATAATGACCAATTTCGAGAAAGAAACAAGCAACGCTTATTCACAAAGACAACTTAAAAATAGGTGGGATGCATTGAAATAAGAATGGAGGGCTTGGAAGAAAATTAAAGGAAAAGATACTGGTCTAGGGTGGAATCCTATAAAAAGAACCGTTGATGCATCCGATGACTGGTGAAATAGTAGGCTAAAGGTACATTGATAATTTTGGATATTTTTGTTTTTACTTATTTATGATGTTATTGATAATTTCTTATTAAAATGTGTTTTTATATGTAGATTGTGCCCGAAGCTTAATAATTTAAAACATCAGGCATTGACCTTTAATTCAAAGGGAACTTGGACCAAATGTTCATAGGGGTAGTTGCAACCGATGATAAAGCATGAACACCTTCTTTTGGTACACGCCGTAGTGAATTTTTTGAGGATGTTGACAATGACATACCTAAAGAGAATGAGGAAAAAAATGCAAGAAATGATGTTCACATTTCAAATAATGTTCACATTGATGGAAACAATCGAAAAAGGAAACACTTGAGATATCAACTTCACATTTTAAAACTGGAAGGAAGAAATCCTCAAAGAAAATTAGAGGGGTTGCAAGATTGTCCAATCAAATAGAAAAATTATGCAATGAAGCTTACAATATGAGTTGAGCCACATCTTTTTTGACTCCTGTTATGGATCCATATAGTATTCCATCAGCAGTCAAAGTGTTTGATACCATGTCGAAGGAAGTTCCAAAAGCTAGCCCACTATACTTTTTCTCACTGAGGTTATTACTCAATAAGGACAAGTGAATTATGTTTTTATCAATTAATCCCAAGATAAGAGCTTTGTAGCTTAAAACAGAAATGAAGGATAATTGAAAATTTCTAGTCTTATAAGGTCTAGAGATATCCACTATGTGACTAAACAACAATGTTAAACTACTTTTATCAATAGTTGTTTATGTTTGGTTTTTGGATGTTGAACTTGTGTTCTACTTATTTATGTGTAATATAGTTTTATCAATAGTTGTTTATATTTGATTTTGAATATAAAATTTATTCACAGGTGATGAGTATGGTTGACAATTCCAATGGTGATGAAAGTGATGATGAAAAGGAAAAGAAAGAGATTTTACAATGCATGGAATGTTTTAACCGATTATTTGTTGTTGCATCTTTTTCCGTGCAATTATATTATGAGAAGTATATATTAAAGCAACCACGCATGGATTCAAAACAGTCAACTAAGGCATGGATCTGAGAGATCCTTAACGGTCATGGATCATGTTGTATGATTAATTTTAGGATGTCCAAAATTGTAGTCACAAGTTTGTGAGAGTTTTGGAAACAAGATACAATTTGCAAACTTCAAGACAAATCTTCTTGTGAAATGTTGGAATTTTTTTGTACATCTTAGGCACTGGTGCAAAAGTTTCCAATGTCAAGAAATATTTTAAAGGTTTGGAGCAACAATAAGTTGATACTTTGCAATTGTTCCTGAGAAAGCTTCAAAGATGGCCATTAATCTAATTGCACCCGAAGATCTTTTGTTTAGCTCAATACCTGAACAAATACGTAATGCTTCTAAATATATTCCACATTTTAAGGTTATAACTTAATATTATATTATTATATCATAATATTTTTGGTCAACTAAAAATATGCATGGGACTAATATGATTATTTGTTTAGGATTGCATAGGTGCAATTGATGGTACTCATATTGCCGCTATTCTTCCACCAAATGAACAAATTCCCTACATTGGAAGAAAAGGTGTCCCGGCTCAGAATGTTATGGCAGTGTGTGATTTTAATATGTGTTTCACCTTTGTTATGGCTAGATGGGAAGGACCGGCGCATGACACTAGAATATTTCTTGATGCAATTCAAGAACCAAAATACAAATTTCCGCACCCACCAAATGGTAAGATATTTCATTTATTTATTTTTTTAAAAAAAAATAAAGTATAAGTTCTTTAATTGATAATTTTAAAAAATAAACAATTCGGGATTTAATTGTTTATTATATTATGACATATAGAAAAGTATTATCTTGTTGATTCTGGATATCCTCAAATGAAAGGTCTTGGACCATATAGAGGTCAGCAATATCCTTTACCTGACTTTCGTAGAGGTAGACCGATATCTGTTAAAGAAAATATATTCAATCATTCACATTCATCATTATGTAGTGTGATTGAATGAACTTTTGGTGTTTTGAAAAAAAATGCGTCATTTTTAGTGATATGCCAAGTTATAGTTTTGAAAAGCAAACGATGATCGTTGTTGCTACAATGGCGATACACAATTTTATCCGAAAACATGTTGGTCAAAATGGTGCAGCTTTTATCAAATACGAAAATGTTAACATGGCATATGAGAATGTTATTGATTCAGAAGATGTGCATGATGGAGAAGTGATGATGATGATGATGATGGGGGTGGTGAGGGTGGTGGTGAATCAAACAATTTAAGTGATTTTGAAATTGAATTAACAAGAGATGATATAGCTTCTAATTTAATAAATTCACTTTAAATTGTAAATGCTAATGTAAAATTTTTAATATTTATCAAATATAAAAATTACCCCTTTTTGAAACTTTAATCCAAATACATGTAATATTTTAATTTGTTAGGTTTATGTTTTCTATGTTATGTTAATATCTAATATGAGTTATATATTTAAATTACATTGTAAAACAAAATAATACAAATGTGTTAAAATCATTAATTAAAATAACACAACTGTGTTAATATCTAATTACAAATATTTAATGGTTATATTTAAATATTTAAAATATAGTTTATATAATCTAATTAAATTTTATAAATAATTAATATTAATTACTTAGACATATTTAAAATTAATATTTCATATATTAAAATATTTAAAATAAATTATAATAAATTATTTTTATATTCTTGCTAAAATATCATAATATTAACTAATTTGAACATTATTTAAATGCATATTTTTTACTTTATAATATCATGTCTAAAATGAACATTTTATTTCTCAAAAGTAGTTTTTCACAGCACTTTTTTAAAGCACTTTTCAAAAGTAATGTTAAACTAGCTCTAAATTTGGGCCAAATCAATCAATCAAATTGATTAAATAAAAAACTAGATGGTATATCGGTCCAAAATAAGGATGAGAATAGGTAGAATTGTAAACCGCAACCCATAAATTAGATAAACTAATAAAAATCCTGGTTGAATTGGTTTTTCTATTTTGGGGCCAAACTTTCTAACTTAAATCCATTGAAAGTAAACCCAAACCCTTAAAATTTAATAATCCCAACCCAAATATTTGACCTAAAATAATTAAATAAATAAAAATAAAATTAAGAAAAATAACCTTTAATTCCCTAATCTGCCTTGTACCTAGACCTAATTATGGGTTGGGTTATTCAGTTCGCATAAAAAGTGATAGGCCCAAAAAATAGATTTGGGCAAAAAAAATGAGGCTCATTCTAAATGGGTTGAGCTTTGTATAAGCTTTTTTTGTCCAAGCTCGGCTCAAATTTGCAAAAAAAAAAAATCTACTTCTTTTTGTTGTTTTTACTGTTTTTGATTTTGTTTTGTCACTATTTTGGTGTTGTTTCACTACTATATTGCTACTATTCTGTTGTTATTGTTTGGATATTGTATAACTCTTATTTTATTGTTAATTTTGCTACTATTTTAAAGGTATTTGCTTGCTAAATTGCACCTATAGTGTTATTTAAGTATAAATAATTTTTAAATTTATTTTTAATTTGTTGGGAAACATTTATTTTATTTTTTTAGTGTATTTGATGTATTATATTTTTTAAAATTTATTTTTATATAAAAATAATAATATAAAAAATTTAATACGGACGGGTTGGACAGACTCAAATTTTAGCATTTTTATCTAGGTTAAAGATAAAATTTTAGATCCATTTTTCAAGCCGAGCCAAGTCAGGGCATAAAAAACAGACCTAAAATTTTATTTAGGCCTGACTTGAACCCAACCCGGCCCAGCCCATGATACCCTCTAGTACCTACTAAAACACTAAAAGTAAAATACTTGAAGAAGAAAAGTCTTCAACTCTACCGCTCTTTGCTTTGGCCTTTGCTCTACCGTGTGCTGACGACTGACTCTCTACTTCTCTTCAACTCTTCTCTCATCTCAAGTTTTAACCTTAGATACTGTCGATCGTTGTCTCCAATCATTGCCGACCACCGTTTCTTGCTTTGAAGATTATTTTGGAGAGACAAGGATAAGATTTTCACCATGTTTTGTTTTTCATCCTTCCTTTTCGTTTTTTCAAGACCAATTCTGTCATTGGGACTAAATAGATTATTATTTATTTGCATTCAAGACTAATGCTTTTAAATTTTGCTTTCCAACGGGATGACTTTGGTTTTGTAACCATTGATTATTTCTCATTAATGAAAGTATTTACTTCAAAAGTGTTCTTTTTATTAACATTAGGAGTGTGGAATACAGTTAGAAGTAAATTGAGTCGTGAAAGACAAAAGATTAAATACTTTTTTTCGAAATTTTAAATTTATTTATTTATTTTAATATTTGAATCCGTTGTATCAATAGTTGAACCGGTTAGATTAATTGAACTGAAAATTGATAATTTGATTTGTTCGACTATTGATTCAATTCTAAAAACATGAAGATATACATAGTAATGCTCAATGTATACTCTATTTCGCTAAATATAAACAGAAAAATCTTTAATCAAAAAGGGTAAAGGAAAAAAAACTTTTTGAGGCAAACTTCTCCTTTGAGCAATCCTTAATTTTTCTTCAATCTTATGATTCTGATTCTGATTCTAGCAATCAAATTCGGGCACCATTAGGTAATTCATATCCATCTCTCTGTTCTCCATAATTATCCACTAATATTGCAGTTTGTTTATGTGTTTTAATTAATTTCCACTAGTGTGGGTTTCTTCTTAATTTGACAAGGGTTTGATTTAATTCAGTGTACATTCCATTTGTCCTAATTATTTAAACACGTATGTCACACCCCGTTTTCACTTATGCCTCGAAATTTAAGGAAATAAGAGTTATTTGAGTAAAATGAAAAAAAATAGAGGGCTCTGCTGGGAAATTCAGACATCTTAGTGGTTAAATTGTGAATAGCTGGATTTCAATTTTAGTTTAGTTAAATTGGAATAGGTTGACTCCTTAGTTAGAGACATAATAATGAGTAATGGATGGCTAAAAAAGACTAAGGAAATTGTCGAAACCAACTTTTATTTTTGGAAAAAAAACAAAAATTAGTTGTCGATAAAAATTTGGAGTCGCCACCAATCTTTTGTTAAGGTGTGATTGGACCACTTAAAAACGACTTTGGTCTACGAGTTTTGAAAAAAAGGGGTTCGGGAGTCAGTTACGTTCGAGGAAGGATTAGCACCCTCGTAACGCCCAAAAATTGGTACCAAATTGGTTAATTTATGTCTTAAAGTCGAGAGTTTAATAAATACGATCCTTAGTTAAATTAAATTATTTATTAAGACTTTTTCATTTTGAAAAAAAAAATGTCACACCCAATGCGTTAGGGCACAATATTTTATTCTTTTCAAGATGAATTGGTCCAAAAAAACTCGTATAATAAAATTTAAGGAAATATTTAATTGTTTAAAATTTATGAAGAAATCGCAACCCAATACGTTAGGGCACGATTTCTTAAAATCCCAAACATTCAATATTTCCTTTATATTTTCTTTAAAAAAAATCTTTATCTCAAGAAATCAACGTGTCACGTCCAATACGTTAGGACACAATATATTGAATTCCCGATGACAAGCTTTATTTTGTTTGATTAAAAAGCAATCCTCGTTTATTAGATTTTATGAAGAAAATCGGAACTCAATACGTTAGGGTTCAATTTTCTTGAAAATCCTAAATACGAGTATTATCTTTATTTTGAAATTTTTCTATTTTTTAAATTCGAGTAGAAGATAATGTAATGTTATATTGAATGTATAAATATCGCGATAGCAAATACAATAATAATAAATACAACAATGGCAATAGAAATAATATAAACAAATAAGTAAATAAATAAAATAAATTAATAACATGCGAAGCATCAAATAAATGAGCAAAATAAAAATATTCTTTTAAAATATAAATGACAACCTAAATCAATAAACAAATGGAGGAAATAAACAAAATATAAAGAATAAGAGGTACAAAATATACATACATTTGAAATTATGAAAATAAAGGACATAAGGATAATTCACACATAAATTTTGGATTATAAAATTTATACAAAATATATACTACATTTATGCAAATAAAGAAAAATATAAACATATATAAATATATATAAATTATGAAATATGTGTTTAACAAAATATATGTATTTGGGCATTCAAAATAAATAAATATATATGCATACAAAAATTAAAATAAAAAATATGTATATGCGTATAAAATATAAATGTATATATGTAAAAATAAAAGTTATGCAAATAGAATAAAATATATATAAAATATGTGCAGGTGTTTATAAAAGTTTTTTTTTTAAAATGCATGTATATTATTATAAAAAAAATAATGTGTATGTATATATAATAATAATAATAATAATAATAATAATAATAATAATAATAATAATAAATAGGGATTAAATCGAAATTAAACAAAATTTTAGGGCCAAAATTAAAAATAAAAAAATTGAATCAAAATGAGTGAGAAAGGGGAAGGACCAAACGCGCAAATTCCCCATTTAGGGCCAGAACGCGCAGACCCTACTTGCGGGTCGGGTCAACGCGCGGATCTGATCCCTTCAAAACGGCGCTATTTCATCAGGCTATTTAAGCCACAATCTATTCACCAAATTTCATTTTTTCATTTTTTTACAAAAAAAATCTCAATCTCTCCCTTCTCCTCTGGGCACTAGCCCCCCAGTCCGACCATCGGCCGGTCATCGGCCACCGTACCAGCCGCCGATCTCCGGCGCCGAAACCGCCGTCTGCGGTGGCCGGAAAAAGGAAAAAAAGCCTATTCGGTCCCCTCGGCTTTCCTACACCCAAATCTGGGTTTGGATCCCTCAAAATATTGCCGGAGAGCCCCAAATCTCGCGAAAACCCTTCGATTTCCGACCGTTCACGGCAGTTCTGGGCAGCACTCAGGTTGTTTCCTTCCCTTTTTTTTCTTTTTTATATTATTTGTTTGAGAAAGAAAAAAAATAAATATAACAACAGAAAAATAAATAAAAACTGTAAATCTCAACCTTTTGATCGGTTTTACTCTCTGTTTTGAATATTCGATCTACTGTGAAAATAATAGCCCTCTCTTTTATTGATTTCCCAATCCCTTATTACAATGCATTAATGGCTTTTTTATAGCCGAATGAAACAAATCTAAAGAAGAAACAAATCTGTTTCTTTATTTGATTTTCGAATATTTTATTGTGTTTCCTTTTTTGTTTTTTCTTGATGCGCAGGTATGAAGATCGGGGATGCTTGTGGCTGCGGCGCAAAGGGTTTCCTCAGAAACCCTAGGGATTTCTGTAACTCTTGGGCATTTGGGCCACATATAATTGGCACTGTTCTTTAACAAAAATTGGGTCTGGGGTTTGGGCCCTCTTTATGGTAATTGGATTGTTTTATTTGGGCCTTTTTACCCAGGCCAAAATCGGGTATTACAGCTGCCCCTCTTTGCTCGTTATCGTGTAACGAAAACAGAGAAAAGACTTTAAAAATGCCCGATTTTGCCCGATCACGCTGGATTTTGATACTCTTCTTCTTCAAGTAGCTTCATTCCTTCCTACTGCATCTTCAGAGGTATAGGAATTAGTGCTTCAATCTACTCCACTGTAACTTCAGAGAGATAAGACTTATAGATTCTACTTGATCTACTGCAACTTAAAGACGAATTTGATGCGATCTGCTCTATTTCTTGGGTCCACTCCACTGTAACTTCAAGGAGATAAAATTATCGGTTTTATCTGCTCCACTGCAACTTCAGGGAGATAAGATTATTGGCCTTAATATTCTCCACTGCAACTTTAGGGAAATAAGATTCGCCCACTTCAGTCTGCCTCACTGCCAATATAAGAAGACAGGATCTGTTATTTTCGATCCACTTCATGCCAATACATGAAGACAAGATCTACTTTCTTCGATCTACTTCGCCACCAATATGGGAAGACAAGATCTACATCTTCGATCCACTTCCTACCAATATAGGAAGACAAGATCTGTAATCTTCGATCTATTTCAAGCCAATACATGAAGACAAGATCTGCTTTCTTCGATCTACTTCGCCACCAATATGGGAAGACAAGATCTGCATCTTCGATCCACTTCCTACCAATATAGGAAGACAGGATCTGCTACATTCGATCTACTTCACGCCAATACATGAAGACGAGATCTGCTTTCTTCGATCTACTTCACCACCAGTATGGGAAGACAAGATCTGCATCTTAGATTCATTTCCTACAAATATAGGAAGACAGGATCTGCTATCTTCGATCTACTTCACGCCAATACATGAAGACAAGATCTGCTTCTTTTTAGCCTGCTCCACTGTTGCTCAGGGAGATAAGGCTTCATGATTTCACTGATCTGTTTTTTTGTGAAACATGACCTGTGTGATGAACCTAATTATGCCTAAGATGAGCATGAAATGATCAAAAATGCATCAAATGATCTTAGCCAGACATGTATGAATGGTGTTTGTATTAGTGTAGAATTTTATTTTTTGTGAGAATGTTCCTTCTTTATCACTTAGGTTATCAATGCCCAAATTTTATTAAGGCTTCATCACTGACGTGCTACAACGTCTTCCTGCTCAGCTGGTGTTTTCAAAGAAATACTTAGTCAGATTGCCCCCACTATAAACCTCGAGGTTCTATCCACTGAGGTACAAAATTTGTACCATCTTTCTTTCGTTGTAACTTAAGGGTAAAAAGATCTGTCCTTTTCTCAATCCTCTGCTATCGCAATTCAAGGATACAGCATGCAAAATTTCTTTTGGTCTTTTACACCATTCCCAGGGTGTCATACCCAATTCTCTTGCATAAACAAAAAAATTTCTTTTTTAAAGGGAACTTCTTCTTATCCCTTGGTGATTAAAACTTTGTCACCGACAAGATATCTCGACAAAATTTTAAACTTGGCGTGTTCTAAACAATAGTCCTGTTTCAGGTTACTGTATTATTTAGAATCTTTCAGAGTAATATTCAAAACTTCCTTTGTGAAAATTTATTAGTCCATTAATCATTATTCTAACGCAACATGCTCGCATTAAGATAATACTCACCCAGAAATAAATTATCAAATATGAATAAAAGAAAAAGTATTACAAGAATGAAGTATTACAAGAACAAACAAATTCAATACAAGTAATATGAAGACTAGGTGCGTTGGATATCGCAGCTTGAACTTCTCTGTGCAAACTCCGAATCGTTTTGAATCTAACATGTGTTTAGGAGATCCACAATACTTTGTTCATTGCTCAAGATGTCGCATATCCTTTCCCTGTTGATTTAGGTATAGCAAGATCACCACATGCCCCAATCTAATCAATGTTTGACCTGCCCTTTTCGGGTTTTCAACTCAAATCCCCTTTGGTCTCAAGGCGCCCTTTGCGGGTTTTCACCTTGGCCTCTCCATTTTTTTTATTCAAAGCGCCTTTTGCGGGGTTTAACTTTGATTCCTTCTTTTCCTTCAAGTGAAATATTTCTTGACTGAATTTGAATTTACAGGATTCGGTAAGTTTTTACCATCCATTTCACCCAAAATCAAAGCACCTTCAGAAAAAGCCATTTTTACAACATAAGGTCCTTCCCAGTTTGGCATCCATTTCCCTCTGAAATCCTTTTGTAAAGGGAGGATCTTTTTCAACACCAAGTCCCCCTCATGAAATTATCTAGGACGAACCTTTTTGTTATAAGCTCGTATCATTCGCTTCTGATACATTTGACCATGACGAATAGCTTTTAGTATTTTCTATTCTATCAGGTTCAACTGATTATACCGATATTGGATCCATTCGACCTCATCCAATTTTAATTCAGCCAATACCCGGAGAGAAGGAATTTCGACTTCAATGGGTAAGACTGCTTCCATCCCATAAACCAAAGAAAAAGGTGTTGCCCCAGTAGAAGTCCTGATAGATGTTCGGTAAGCAAGAAGAGCGAATGGTAGCTTCTCATGCCAATCCTTGTAAGTTTCAACCATTTTTGCTACAATTTTCTTGATATTTTTGTTGGCCGCCTCCACTGCACCATTCATTTTCGGACGATACGGTGATGAATTATGGTGTCTAATATTGAACTGGTTGTAGACTTCCGCTATCGTGCTGTTATTCAAATTCAGCGCATTGTCAGATATGATCCTTTTAGGCATTCCATATCGACATATGATCTCTTTCTTCAAAAACTTACTGACTGCTGACTTCGTGACATTAGCATATGAGGCTACTTCTACCCACTTAGTGAAGTAGTCAATAACCATGAAAATGAAACGATGCCATTAGAAGCCTTTGGCGATATTGGCCCAATGACATCCATTCCCCACATGGAAAAAGGCCACGGAGAAGTCATAACATAAGAGGTGAAAGAGGTGCGTGCATTTTATCCCTATAAATTTGGCATTTGTGGCACTTCTTGGCATGCTTGATGCAATCTCCTTCCATGGAGGACCAGTAATATCCGAATCTCATTATCTGTCTAGCCATGGTGAATCCATTGGCATGTGTTCCACAAATACCCTCATGGACTTCTTCTAAAATTTCCTTAGCCTCCACAGCATCCACGCATCTCAACAGTACTCAATCCTTTCCCTTTTTATATAGAATCTCTCCATCTAGGACATAGTCAATAGCTAACCTCCTCAATGTCCTCTTATCATTCTCCGTTGCCTGATCAAGATATTCGCGATTCTTCACATATAGCAATATATCTTGGTACCAGGGGAGATTATCATTCTCCGCTTCTTCGATACTATAGCAGTGAGCCGGGATCTCATAAATACTAATTTGAATGGGCTTCATATCCTCTAATTTATTCACTTCAATCATGGAGGCTAAAGTAGAAAGAGCATCAGCCATCTAATTTTCTTCTCGTGGGAGATAGTGAAAGGTAATGTTGTCAAACTCTTCAATCAAATCCAGAACCAATCTCCGATAACGGACCAACTTGGGGTCTTTTGTTTCCCGTTCCCCTTTTAGTTGGTATATTACCAATGCTGAGTCTCCATATGCTTCTAGTGTCTTGATTTTCCATTCTATGGCCGCTTGAATACCCATGATGCAAGCTTCATATTCAGCCATGTTATTGGTGCAATCAAAATCCAACTTGCTGGTGAAAGGATGATAATCTCTATTTAGAGATATCAGGATTGCCCCAATCTCATTGCCTAACGTATTCGAAGCTCCGTCAAAGTTTAACCTCCAAGAATGATTTTCCTGGGGATCCTCTTCAGCATTTGCCACATACATCAAGTCTTCATTTAGAAAGTCAAAGTCCAGCAGTTCATAATCTTCTAAAGCTCTGCTAGCCAAGAAATCTGCTATCGCACTCCTTTTGATGGCCTTCTAACTCACATATACTATGTCGAACTCGGAGAGCAAGATTTGCCATCTAGCCATTCTTCCATTCAACGCCGTTGACTCCATCATATACTTTAAAGGGTCTAATTTTGAAATCAGCCAAGTCGTATGATAAAGCAAGTATTGCCTCAATCTCTTCGTCGTCCAAATCAAGGCACAACAAAATTTTTCGATAGACGAATATCTCATTTCACAATCAGTAAATTTCTTACTGAGATAGTATATCGCATTTTCTTTCTTTCCAGTCTCATCATGCTGACCCAACACACATCCCATGGAGTTGTCGAACACTGTTAGATACAAAATCAATGGTCTATCTGGGCTGAGCGGTGACAGTACTGGAGTCTTGGATAAGTATTGATTTATCTTCTCAAAAACTTCCTGACATTCTTCATTCCAAAGACCTGGGTTATGTTTCTTCAAAAGACGAAATATGGGGTCACATTTCTCGGTCAACTGTGAAATGAACCGAGTAATATAATTTAGTCTTCCTAAGAAACCTCGAACTTCTTTCTGAGTATGTGGTGGCGGTAAATCTCGTATTGCCCTAACTTTGTCTGGGTCAATCTCAATTCCTTTCTCACTGACTATGAAGCCCAACAACTTTCCTGACCTGGCTCCAAAAGTGCATTTTGTTGGATTGAGTTTGAGCTGAAACTTTCTTAGTCTTAGAAACAACTTTCTCAAGACCTGCACATGTTTCTCCTCTGTTCTGGATTTGGCAATCATATCATCAACATAAACCTCAATCTCCTTGTGCATCATTTCATGGAACAATGCTACCATGGCTCTTTAATATGTTGCTCCCGCATTCTTTAACCCAAAGGGCATCACTTTATAACAGAATGTTCCCCACAAAGTAATGAACGTAGTCTTTCTCATATCTTCAGGATGCATCTTTATCTGATTATATCCTAAGAAACCATCCATGAAAGAAAACAATAAATATCCCACCGTATTCTCTACCAACGTGTCAATATGCGGTAATGGGAAATTGTCTTTTGGGCTAGCTTTGTTCAAATCTCTGTAATCCATGCACATTCGTACTTTTCCATCTTTTTTCAGGACTGGAACGATGTTGGCTACCCATTCAGAATATTTGACCTCCTGTAAAAACCCAGCCTCAAACTGCTTCTTGACTTCCTCCTTTATTTTAAGCACAATATCAGGCCTCATCCTTCTGAGCTTCTGCTAAACTGGCTTACAATCCTCCTTTATGGGCAAGCGATGTACCACTATGTCAGTGCTCAATCCGGGCATATCCTGGTCTGACCATGCGAAGACATCTTTGAATTCTTGGAGTAATTTAATGAGGTCTCGTCTTGTCTTTAGGGAGATTTCAGTTCCAATTTTCACCTCCTTTCCTTCTTCCAGGCTCACAACTTCTACTATTTCCTTGTGAGGTAGAATTTGTTTTTCCTCCTGTTCTACCATCTTTAACAAGTCCAAGGATAAACCACAATCTATGTCACCTTCAAAGTCATGCGATCCCTCTAAATACATGTTTTGTTCAAAAAGAGACTTTGAGTTTGCTGCGGTGTCAGTCACGTCATTGATATACAGGGACCTAATATGGTTACAAAAGAATGTATGAATTTATGTACAATTATTTGTGCAATATGATTATAAATGAAAGAACAATTATATAATATTTACTCGTATGGAAAGAATATTTGCTCGAAGAATTGCAAAGATGTATTTTATTAAAATAACGATGCTTGAACATAAGCCTTTTTCACAAAAGAGTTTTTATTATTTCTAGGCTAAAACAACAAGTTTGTTCTGAATATTACTCTGAGACAATTCTAAAGACTTCAGGTTTTTCTTCCGCAGTCCAATTATCTAGAACACTCCCAGGCTCATAAGGACAAATGTCTGACAAACTTCCTTCTTCCTTTGTACCCTCACAAATGGCATTGATGTGCACATTTTCCAGTGTCTCCTTGATGCTTTCCTCAGTTGATATCCTTCTCTCAAAGTGAATAATACCCCCAGACACGAAGGTTTTGGATATGTGGGGAATTATCATTGGTTCCGATTTGATTTCCTCCCCATTTAAACGCGCCCTTCTTCTTTCTTGCCTTCTTCCCAGCTCATTCCTTCTCTGTCCTCTATCTGGCTTGTACCCTAAGCCAAAGTTGTCTTGTTTCTCTCTTAGCACTGGCACCCCAATTTTTCCTTGAAGGTATTTCCCTAATCCTCTTCTGGGTAAAGCTCATTTCCCCAACAACAATTGCAAACCCATCTCTGTAGTTTTGGATATTTTAGGCACCAAAATTTTACTCCCTTCCAGAATAAATTGTGCATTTACAAATTTCAGAGATCGAAAGGAGCATTTCACCGGCTCGTCATTGGTTTCCACATACAGCGCCTCATTGGATACGGCCGCTATTGTCGAAACCACTCTTTTGAAATTTGAAAAAAAATAGGGATCGACTTTGAAAATAAAATGGGAGTCGCCACCAATCCTTTTTTATTAAGGTGTGATCGGATCACCTAGAAAATAATTTTAGGTCTACAAATTTTGAGAAAACAAGTTCGGGAGTCGGTTACGCACGAGGAAGGGTTAGCACCCTCGTAACGCCCAAAATTGGTACCGAATTGATCATTTTATGTCTTAGTGTTGAAACTTTGAAAAGCTTTTAAAATACGATCCTTCCCCTTTCTTATTAGTGTTAATTTTATAAAAGATGCATGGATAAATCGATGCGAATACCAAAGACCTCCTTATCTTAGAGTAATAAAATGACACACCCAATACATTAGGGCACGACATTTTTAGTCCTCGAGAATAAGTTTGTCTTTTGATTTTCAAAACTTGCGTGGTGAGGTTTAAAAAGGATATTCAATTGCTTTAAGTCCGATGAAAAATCGAAACCCAATACGTTAAGACACGATTTCTCAAAGTTCCGAGCATTGAATATTGACCCTATTATTTTTTAAGAAAATCATCATTTCGAGAAAATGACACGTCACATCCAATACATTAGGACACGACTTATCGAATTCCTGAGAGTGAGTTTTATGTATTTTGATTAAAGAAAACTTTTGATTATTTAGATTCAACGAGGAGAAATAGAACCCAATACATTAGGGCTCGATTCTCTTGGGGATTCCAAATATCGAGTATATGTGTTATTTTTGAAAGGCTTTTGTATAAAATAACTTTGACATTTGTAATCTTTTGAATAAATAAAAACGATTGCATAATAGTGTACAACGCTAAATTATAATTTGTAAACTAAAGCATGTATTAATGAATAACAAAGATTCAATATATGCGAATAAACAATATCATATACGTAATAACATCAATTTTATACCCTACACTATGCATATACTAACATCCATATTAGCAAGCAAAAGAATTAAAAGGTTAATCTAAAAAATACAAGCGAATTAACTAAAACGTAACAAGCTTTTTTTTTAAATAACAAAAGGTAACATGAAAGAAGAAAATTTACATATTAAAATAAGTTTAAAATAATATATATATGTGAAAGTTTGAAATATACCAAAATATAGTTAAAAACAAATAATTTGAAATCAATAGTATTTTATGTACATACATATGTATAATAAAAATAATTTAATATAGGTTATGTACATAAAAAATTTAAATAGGGATATTATCGATAAATCTTTAAAGATGAAATATATAAAATGGCTTTTAAAAGTATATTATAAAATAAAAATTATTAAAATATATTATAAAATAATTCATCACAATATTAAAATAATAATGTATGATAATAATAAAATAAAAGAATTTAAAAATAAGTAACCGAAAATGTAACCAAATATAACAATAATGAAAATAACAAATAATAATAATAAATTAATATTAAACTAATTAATAAACAATGGGCTGATTTGGAGTTAAAGCAGAAATTTAGGGATAAATCTGAAATAAACAAAAGGAAAAGTCCAAATTGCAAAACGCGAATAACATAGGGACTAAAATAGGAAATATTCCTTGCCCACTCAAACGACGCGCTGCAAATGGGCTAAAATGAAGTAATATCGAAAATATGGGGGAAATTTTGTAAATAAACAAAAAAAGAATTAAATCAAAGAAACAAATCAGGAGGACTAATGGCTCAAATATTCCCTCCTAGACCAAAACACGCGGATCTAGCCGCATCTGGGTCGAGTCCTCGGGTTGTTGCCTAAACGGCGTCGTTTGGAAACCATAGCATTAGCGTCAAACGACGTCGTCTCATATTGCTTAAAAACCGAAAAAAACCCCTAAAGTATTAGCAGCCCTCTTTTAGTTTGAAAGAAAAACTTAGGGCAGAGAGGCACTCCCCCATGCGCCGCTCGAAGAACCAGCCGCTCAGAGACTTTCTGACCTCAAGCCCAACTCCAGTAATGGTGGAGTGACCGACAGTTCGGCAATCAGGTTCCTCCTTACCCTCTAATCTCTTCTTTTTATTTCTTTTCAGGCTGAGTTCTGGGCCATTGGGTTGGTATTGGGTCGGATTTGTAATTCGGGTTGCTAGGGTATATTAGGTTAGTGATTTGGGCTATTTTTTGGGTTTATTTGGGCCATTGAGCCCCTTGCTTGTAAATGGACACTAAAAATTAGACTATTATTTTATTATATCATTTGGTTTATTTTACTAACGGGCCGGGCAAATTGGGCCTATTGTAGCTATAATATCCTCTTCAACATTTATCGTCACCAACCGACCTTCTGTCACCAACTTTAATTTCTGATGTATCGATGAAGGTACGGCCCCTGCCGAATGTATCTATGGTCTCCCTAGTAAGCAATTGTTGGAGGGTTTGATATCCATCACAAGAAAATCCACCTCGTAAACTATTGGGCCGATCAATAGGGGTATCTCAATTCGTCCCATGACCTTCCTTTCTGTACCGTCAAATGCCCTCAGTATATTTTGGCATGTTTTCATGTATGAGCTGTCTATGGGAAGTCTGTTAAGTGTGGATAATGGCAACACATTCAAAGTTGATCCATTGTCAATCAACACTCCTGGCAAAGTATACCCCTTGCATCGTGTAGTGATATGCAAAGCTTTAGTAGATCCCATGCCCCCAGGTGGTATCTCATCATCGTTGAAGAATATGAAGTTATCAGCACTGATATTATTGACCAACGGATCCAACTTATTGACAGAAATATCATTGGCTACATAGGTTTCGTTCAACACCTTCATCAACGCACTATGGTGTACTTCGGAATTCAAGAGCAAGGCTAGTATGGATGTGCGAGCTAGTTGTTTATGCAACTGTTCGACCACATTATACTCACTATGCTTCAAAAAATTGAGGAATTCCACAGCTTCTTCCTCCTTCACTGGCTCATTGATAGATAGCATGTTCTCGCACTTTCCTTTTTATTCCATCGCTATGGCCTTTCCTTTCACAGGTTCTGGATCAGCACTCATACCTTGGTCCTTTGCAGTCTCCTTTCCAGGGACAGTTGTATTGCACTCGTAGTTCCATGGAACCTTCTTACTATCTTGGTAAGAAAAGGTTACAGGTTTCTTTATTAAGATCCTTGGTGTTATTGGCATTCTCACTTCATTATTCTTTAGTCGCGAAATGATGACCACCGGCTGCGTTACTCTTGGCACCTTCGTGGATTCGGATGTGCAGATACTCCCTTCCACTTTAACTTCTTCGTAAAACTCCATTTCCTTGTTATCCATCATGCCTTGAACCAAGGCTCTGAATTATGTACATTCTTGAATCTCATGTCCCTCCTCATGATGGAACTCACCGTAGTTTTCCACCCCTTCAAAGCTTCTCTCTGAAACAAATAATCCCCTTTTTACCATTTTCCTCCAAACCCATCTCAAAGGAATATTCACTTCTGCAATATCTTCCTTGATTTTTCTACCCATACTCCCACCTATCATGTTCACTCCATTATGATCAGGAAACGGATTCTCTGTCTTAGGTGAATCATCCAATTTAACAACGCCCATGCTTATAAGTCTTTCAACCAGCTTTTTGAACACCGTACAATGTTCTATGGAATGCCTCACGATTCCCGCATGATAATCGCATTGTGCGTTTGCATCGTACCACTTGGGGTACGGAGGCTGTAGAGGCTCTAAATAAAAGGGAGAAACTACGTGTGCATTAAATAACTTTTAATACAACTCCTTATACGACATTGGAATGGGCGTAAATTGGGGCTTTTCCCTGTTTTGCCTTGTGTCGGTTCTTTGTTTGTCAATAGCCACCTTTTTCGGCTGATTCACCGTAATAGTCTTTGAATAACTGGCGTTATTGACCTCGTTTTCCTTTTTCTTCGAGGCTGACCTTCTGCTATTTTCTCCTGCATCTATCTTACTGCTTCTGATAGCATTTTCTATCATTTCACCATTCATAATTATGTCGGAAAAACTTTTAGTAGCACTTCCCAACATGTGAGTAATAAATGGGGTCTTTAATGTGTTAACAAAAAGCATTGTCATCTCTCTTTCTAGAAGAGACGGCTGAACTTGAACAACAACTCCCTCCACCTTTGTGCATATTGCCTAAAAATTTCACCGGGTTTCTTCTCCATATTTTGTAGAGTGATTCTATCTGGTACCATGTCAGTCACATGACTGTATTGTTTTAAGAATTCCTGTGCTAAATCTGTCCACGAATCAATCTTGGTGCGGCTCAATTGATTGTACCACTTGGATGCTGCCCCTGTGAGGCTATCCTGGAAGCAATGTATCAGCAGTGAGTCGTTATTAACATGCCCAGTTATTCGCCTGGAAAACATGGTAATATGAGCTTCGGGGCTACTAGTGCTGTTGTACTTCTCAAACTCTGGCATTTTGAACTTGTAAGGGAGTACTAAATCTGGAACCAAGCTTAATTCTTTAGCATCCATCCCATAGTAGCTCTCGGCATGTTCCATCGCTCTAAATTTCTCTTCCATCCACTTGTACCTTTCCTCTAGCTATTTTGGGAATTCATCGTTCATTTTCTCCTTTTCAGTTGTTTCATCGAAATCAGGGATAGCAGGATTAACAAGGTTGTTTCTGAGGTTAGGGCCTGATCCAGCCTGAAAATTCGTTGGCGTTGCAATGCCGACCTGAAATTGCTGAGGCTTAATGGTAACAGAGGATTTGTTCGGATATACTTTAACTTGCTGAGGGGTAAAGCCTGGAGGATAGACAGGTCCCTCACTGTCTCCTTCTTCAACATTAGGCACAGAGCTTTTCCCTTTATCAACTCCTCTAGTCAACAACTGAGTCAACTTAGCCATCATATTCCCTTGAGATTCCATCATTTTATCCATCATTTTTTGTTGAATCTTCTCAACCTGCTCATTCATTTGTTGTTGAAGCTGATCTTGCATTTCCTTTTGGAACTGTTCTAGCCTTTGGTCCATGTCTTTGGTTTTCGATCGAGTACCGTAGCGGTGTTTGGTAGGTTGGTTGGTTTCCAGATTAACTGAGGAGTGGTTTAAATTAATTAGAATCTTTTAATATATTTTTTAAATGCAGATGAATTAATGCATGAAATGAATGCAAAAAAGGCGTCAATTTTGATTCAATTCCATTTAAGTAAACTTTACTAGAAATTTAATTTCTTTACATAAAGTGAATTACAAATAAGACTTTGCCCTAGTACCCAGAATTCTAATCTTTCTAAGTAACAAAGCTAATCCCTGCCCCCGATCCGATTCTAATTCAAACTTCACACTCAGCATGTCAGCCTGTACTGCTAAAGTCTGTATGTGATCAGCTACTCTTGAATCTGGACCACAACTTCTTCCATAAGATGATCTCTACTCCTAACTTGACTCTGAAAGTATTGGAGCTGTTCATTATTACGACTTTCATTTGCTTTCAAGTACTTGATCTGGATCTCACAATTTTGCAGTGTTGTTTCTAGTTCATCTGGATCTCACAATTTTGCAGTGTTGTTTCTAGTTCTTCGATTCTTTTCTTCATTCCTTCAATCTTGCTCAAGCTTGCTTTCAACTTTATCGCACAATTTTGATTTCGATACTGACGAAGACATCCTTCTAACACGGTCACCCTATCCTTTAACTCGCCCTTTTCCTTTTGGCTTTCTGACAAACTCTTTTCTAAAGCCTCGTTTTGCCTCTGCATCTCTTGGAATTTCTGTTACCATCTATCGGCTTTGTCCTTTTCTTCTCGAATTTCTGCTCGCCACTATTCTGAAGTTTTTCCCAGCCCGGCAATTCTCATTGATAGACGCAACTTTTTATAATCCGTCTTCAGACTACCCAGCTCCTCCTCAGCCTTGTTTTTCTCCTTCCTTAATTTCTCAGTTTCAAGCTTCTGAACGTCTATGTCTAATCTCAAGTTCACCTTTTTCTCCTCCATTTGCTCTATCTTCTTTTCTAAATCCGCATTTTTTCTCTCAAAATCTTGTCTTATAATTTCCAACTTAGAAGGGATGACTCGCAAATGCTCCTTTATTGACTGGCGACTTTCCTGACTTACCTTGGGTATATTGTCGTTGATTCTCCTACCCCACCATTCATTATACTCAGGAGTTGTCATCGGACCCACAGCTAACCCCTTCATTCGGCGAGTCTGTTTCCACGCACTGGACATCTCTTGAATTTTCTTTCTATAACCATCATCTCTGTACGAAAATTCACAAACAGCTATCCCTTGGGTCGCAGGTATAAATTGCCTTGACCTATATTGTCTTAGCACCAATAATGGGGCATATCCAATAGCTCCCCAAACTCTAAGCAGTGGAACCCAATCAAAATTACCGCACCTATACAAGATCTCATCTAGTAACAACCAAGGAGCTCTCCACTAAACGTCCTCCTCCTGAAGATTCTGAAGAATTACCATTCATTTCTCCTCCGAAATGTCATCTCTCCTGGGCGTAGCTACTATCTCCTTTAGTGGTGAATAATTTTTAGAGAAAACCCGATACGAAATCTTATCCACCTTCCAAAAGTGACTATGAAACCATGCGAGTAGAAGCTGTGCACATCCAATAAATCTACCCTTACCCGTTTTTCGGCATGCACTCAATGACCTAAAGGATTCTGCCAAAATTGCCGGAATCGGTATAACCTTCTTATCAAGCCAGTCGAATAAATTGGTGACTGCTTCATCCATATACCCCAAGGCTTTGGGGAAGACAATCAAACCGTAGATACTTAAAGCAAAGACATCTAACCTCTTTCTCATGTCTGGGTGTGTTAGAATTGCATCTTTCAAACTTCTCCGAGGGACGCATTTACTATCCCCTTTTGCTTAATCCGTGCAGCAACCCACTGCTCACTCATTCCTGTTATACTCATCAGCTTCTTTGAAAAGGTTGGCACATTTACCGCTCTCGAGTAGACCCTGTCCACTTGAAACTTTGAACATCGGAGTAAAGCCACATATTCCTCTATCATAGGCACAAAATCGACCTTCCCAAATGTAAAGCAGCTGTAAACAGGATTCCAGAACTGGGCGAGGGCTTGAAACAAATGCTTGTCTACCTTTACATCAAGAAAATAAGGCAGATCGCCATAATTATTATAGAATAGCTGTCTAACCTCATCACTCCACTGACCCCAGATTTCCTTCAATTCTTGCAAATTGTTTTGAGTTACACTGATGCGCATAAAGTCCCATAATTCCGATACATGTCCGTCAGCCAAACTATCACCCTTTTCTTGCTGTGTTGTTTCAGACCAAGTTTGGACAGCCGCACTATCCTCCACTTTATCAAGAAACCCTTTTTCCATGATGAGCTTTCTATCTAGCAACTGAATATGAACCGACACCTTTTATAATGAAATGAAATGCCATGACATGTAAATAAAACATGAAAAGTCAGTATCATATAAACATAGAATATAATAGTAAAATTCCTACTCGAATATCTACTAGGATTTAGTATAGTTCTACCTAGGGTGGATTCCTAAGGTTCATTATATGAGGTTTGGCTTCTAGAGCAAGGGTACCCGAACTAGCAGATTCCTCAATCCTCACCCATTATAGGCTCATATGGACCGAGTTCAGTTCAGGGGAATACATTTCCCTATGGCTGCACGAAGATGAAAATCTCACGAAGACATAGGTACGGATGTATCGCGGAAGCGGTCCACTACCCTGCACGGAGGTGAAAACCTCACGAAGGACTAGTTTCTCGCTCCCACTTAAAAGGGTAAAATCATTCAACTCATGTAATATGTAATGCAAACAATACTTAAATACATTAAGCAAGAAGATAATGAATGCAAAAGGATATCATGAATTTAAAAAAAATACTTTCTCGACCATAAGATAAAAATTAATCAACTTTGTGGCTCGACTCTCTTTTTTTTTTTGAAAAAAGTCCCCAGTGGAGTTGCCAAGCTGTCGAAACCAACTTTTATTTTTGGAAAAAAAAACAAAAATTAGTTGTCGATAAAAATTTGGAGTCGCCACCAATCTTTTGTTAAGGTGTGATTGGACCACCTAAAAACGACTTTGGTCTACGAGTTTTGAAAAAAAGGGTTCGGGGGTCAGTTACGTTCGAGGAAGGATTAGCACCCTCGTAACGCCCAAAAATTGGTACCAAATTGGTTAATTTATGTCTTAAAGTCGAGAGTTTAATAAATACGATCCTTAGTTAAATTAAATTATTTATTAAGACTTTTTCACTTTGAAAAAAAAAAGAAAATGTCACACACAATGCGTTAGGGCACAATATTTTATTCTTTTCAAGATGAGTTGGTCCAAAAAAATCGTATAATAAAATTTAAGGAAATATTTAATTGTTTAAAATTTATGAAGAAATCGCAGCCCAATACGTTAGGGCACGATTTCTTAAAATCCCAAACATTCAATATTTCCTTTATATTTTCTTTAAAAAAATCTTTATCTCAAGAAATCAATGTGTCACGTCCAATACGTTAGGACACAACATATTGAATTCCTGATGACAACCTTTATTTTGTTTGATTAAAAAGCAATCCTCGTTTATTAGATTTTACGAAGAAAATCGGAACCCAATACGAGTATTATCTTTATTTTGAAAATTTTCTATTTTTAAATTCGAGTAGAAGATAATTTAATGTTATATTGAATGTATAAATATCGCGATAACAAATACAATAATAATAAATACAACAATGGCAATAGAAATAATATAAACAAATAAGTAAATAAATAAAAATAAATCAATAACATTCAAGCATCAAATAAATGAGCAAAATAAAAATATTCTTTTAAAATATAAATGACAACCTAAATCAATAAACAAATGGAGGAAATAAACAAAATATAAAGAATAAGAGGTACAAAATATACATACATTTGAAATTATGAAAATAAAGGACATAAGGATAATTCACACATAAAATTTGGATTATAAAATTTATACAAAATATATATTGCATTTATGCAAATAAAGAAAAATATAAACATATATAAATATATATAAATTATGAAATATGTGTTTAACAAAATATATGTATTTTGGCATTCAAAAATAAATAAATATATATATGCATACAAAATTAAAATAAAAATATGTATATGCATTTAAAATATAAATGTATATATGTAAAAATAAAAGTTATGCAAATAGAATAAAATATATATATATAAAATATGTGCAGTGTTTATAAAAGTTTTTTTAAATGTATGTATATTATTATAAAAAATAATAATGTGTATGTATATATATAATAATAATAAAAATAATAATAATAACAAATAGGGATTAAATCGAAATTAAACAAAATTTTAGGGCCAAAATTAAAAATAAAAAAAACTGAATCAAAATGAGCGAGAAAGGGGAAGGACCAAACACGCAAATTCCCCATTTAGGGCCAGAACGCGCGAACCCTGCTTGCGGGTTGGGTCAATGCGCGGATCTGATCCCTTCAAAACGGCGTTGTTTCGTCAGGCTATTTAAGCCACAATCTATTCACCAAATTTCATTTTTTTCATTTTTTTACAAAAAAAAAACTAGAAAAAATCTCAATCTCTCCGCTCTCCTCTGGGCACCAGTCCCCCAGTCCGACCATCAGCCGGTCATCGACCTCCGCGCCGGTCGCCGATCTTCGGTGCCGGAACCGCCATCTGCGGTGACCGAAAAAAGGAAAAAAAAAGCCTATTTGGTCCCCTCGGCTTTCCTAAACCCAACTCTAGGTTTGGATCCCTCAAAATACTACCGGAGAGCCCCAAATCTCGCGAAAACCCTTCGATTTCTGGCCATTCACGGCGGTTCTGGGCACCACTTAGGTTGTTTCCTTCCCTTTTTTCTTTTTTATATTATTTGTTTGAGAAAGAAAAAAATAAATATAACAACAGAAAAATAAATAAAAACTGTAAATCTCAACCTTTTGATCGATTTTACTCTCTGTTTTGAATATTCGATCTGCTGTGAAAATAATAGCCCTCTCTTTTATTGATTTCCCAATCCCCTATTACAATGCATTAATGGCTTTTTTATAGCCGAATGAAACAAATCTAAAGAAGAAACAAATCTGTTTCTTTATTTGATTTTCGAATCTTTGATTGTGTTTCCTTTTTTGTTTTTTCTTGATGCGCGTGTATGAAGATCGGGGATGCTTGTGGCTGCGGCGCAAAGGGTTTTCTCAGAAACCCTAGGGATTTTTGTAACTCTTGGGCATTTGGACCACATATAATTGGGCCACTGTTCTTTAAAAAAAATTGGGTCTGGGGTTTGGGCCATCTTTATTGTAATTGGATTGTTTTATTCGGGCCTTTTTACCCGGGCCAAAATCGGGTATTACAGAAATCATGCAAAATTATGATATATATATGTGTGTAACACCCCTAACCTGTATCCATCATCGGAATAGAGTTACAGAGCATTACCGAAAAATTTTAACTTAAAACATTCGATTACAACCATTTATAAAACACATTATATTCCATTGAAACACATGCATAGCGTCCCTTTTTCGAGCCCTCGAGGCCTTAGAAACACTTTAGAAACGATTCGGGACTAAATCAAAAACATTTAGAACTTCATGGAAAAAGATAGAAAAATTCATACTACAGGAAACACACAGCTGTGTGGCCAAGCCGTGTGACTCACATGGCTGAGACACACGCCCGTGTATCTGGCAGTGTGGGCATTCGAAGTAAGGACACATAGCCGTGTCCCAGCCCATGTTCATGCCTGTGTAACTCTCTGACTTGGGTCACACAGCCAAGTCACATGGCTAAGTCACACGTCCGTGTGCCAGGCCGTGTAACTCTCGAAATAAATCCTTTAAAAAAACCTACATGGGACACACGGCCATGTCGCATGGCCGTGTGTCACACACGGCTGAGACACATGCCCATGTCTTAGGCCGTGTGGACAAGAAATAGGTCAAATTCAAGTCATTTCCCTCACCCAAAACATGATTACATGTACTAACCATTTGTACCTATTTTCAAGCATCCAAAATGTACCTAACACATGCATATTCAAGCTAGATCATCAGGGTATTTGTTCGTACACCCAATATGCACAAAAGGCACCTCAATCACAATAACCAAACATGTTTATACATTTGCATAGTTTAGTCATTAACCATCCAACCTTTGCAACTAAATTCATACCAAAACATGCCAAAATGTTCACATACGCCATTCAAACATATCATCACTAAACCGTTTCAACATTTAACCATAAAAGCACCAAAATGTTAAATTTCATCATTCCTTAAACTACATATATATACATGCCAACATGATAACTATTTCATGACCCAAAATACCATAAATCATTTTGATCTCATCCATACCAACCATTAAATATCAAAGTGCCAAAAGCACACCAACCATCAAGGGATCAAAATAACATAAGTTTCCCAAGTTCATAGTAACATTACATGCCATTATCATCAACTAAACAATAGACATATTCCACTTATACATGCCATTATAACCACTACCAAAGCATCAAAATCTACTGATAAAATCAATGGATAGTGTGATGGATCTCCGACTAGCTTCCAACCCGACCGAGCTTCCGATAATTTGTAAGGTACAGGAAAAATAACTACTTAAGCAATGTATGCTTAGTAAGCTCGTATAAACTTTAAGCATAACATTTCATTTTAATAAAGAACTTTATGGGGTAATTATAAATCTAAACCAATCTCATAAGTTTATCAACTTTATAACCATTAACTCAAAAATGAGTAAATTCCTCAATATCACAAATATTTTCCATTCCTAACATAATAGAATTTTATAAGACTTTGAACCCTTCCATTTACTTACTTTAGCGTAAATAACAACATCAATTCACTAATTAGTATATTTATCCACAACCTAGATAAATTCATCCATAACTTAAGTAAATTTCTCACATATAAGTAAACCCTTAAACTCATCAATCCATTTACATTATCACATTACATCTCAATTATGAACTTACCATTTTATTACATTTCCTTACTCGTATCATTTGCATAACACAAGACATAAGCATAAACATCGACCAATTACACAAGCTTGAAACAAGCCTATATATCATCATCAATACACAAGTTAGTGCATATACTCATAATTCATGAAAATATCATAAGGTATGTCATATACATGAATAACATCACTTGAAATCATCAATTTCATGAACATAAACATATTTTCATTGAACATTACCTTTTTATTCCTTTTCATAAATTCATGACATAAGTCCCGATCCCTTCCTTTTCATACCCGTTGAATCAAATGAAAAAACATCAAATAATGGAAACAATATTTTTAGTACAACTTACCTGATACAATACATTGGCACGAAGACTGTCAGGCTCGAAGCCTAATATAACACACCGGCACAAAGCCTACTAGGCACAAAACCTGATATAATACATCAGCACTAAGCCTGCTAGACACATAACCCGAATATCACTGGCACAGAGCCCGAATATCACCAGCACAAAGCCTGCTAGGCACAGAGCCCGAATATGACCGGCACAAAGCCTGCTAGGCACAAAGCCTAAATAATGTTACGTTTCTATTTCTTAAAACATAGCTAAATGACATTCAAGATTTAACCAATAATGAAATAGTATGAAATATTAAATAAAAATAATAATAATCGTATAACAAACTTACCTGGCTAAATTGCAAAAATGTCAAAGTACAGGGCTATTTGGTAATTTTCCATTCTCTTCGATTTTTCACTTAGTTTTTATCTAAATTAATAATTTCATTCAATTTATTAATTTAGATAGTAAATTAATTCATTTTATGCACTTTAGTCACTTTTGAAATTTTACAAAATTACCCCTAATTTTTTACTTTTATTCAATTTAGTCCCTGAGCCTAAAACATGCAAATTAACCATTTTTACCCAAAATTGAGCCTAGCCAAATACTTATGGCATCCAATACAGCCCATTATTGCAACAATTTCACATCAAATCCTTATACTTTTACTATTTCAATAATTTAGTCCCTAATCAGAAAATTTATCAAAAATTACTTAATAAAATACTTTTAAATAACAACTAATATCTCAAATTAATCATTTAACATCTAAAATCACATAGATTCATCAATGAAAAAATTCACAATCTTTAACAATTTCAAAAACTAATGTACAGGATAGTTGGACCTAGTTTCAACGATCTCAAAAACATAAAAATTACAAAAAAAACGGAACCAAAATGGGCTTACATGCAATAATTAAATATGGCCGAACCTCCCAATTTGAGTTCTCATGGTGTTTCGACATGGTGAAATGAAAAGATGAAGAAGAAATGGTTTTTTCTTCTTTTAATTTTATTTTAATTTCATAAAATCTACCATTTTGCCATTAAATCATATAATATTTTATAATTTTAATACATAGTGTCGTCCAATGTCATTAATAAGGACTATTTATTACATTGGTCCTTTCTAATTTAATAATCAAGTCATTAAATCACTAAAATGTTATATTTACTACATTTTGCACCAATTACAATTTAGTTTTTTAAATTAATTAACTATTAAAACTTTAAAATTTCTCAACAAAACTTTAATACCACCTTAATGACACTCCGTAAATATTTATAAAATATTTATGGCTCGGTTTATAGAAACAAGGTCTCGATACCTCATTTTTTAAAACTACTTGACTTTAGGGTCTGACCACTTGAAGTTAATAAATCGTTTATAAAGCATAAATTATCAAATCAAAAACCTTTTAAAAACAAAATTTGACTCGTAAATATTAAATAATAATATTTACGAACTTACTTGTCGAATTTGGTGGCCCCGAAACCACTATTTTTTACACCACTGAAAAACGGGCTGCTAAAATGTGTATATGTGTGTTAGGGAGAAAGGAATTCTTTTCAATTAGTTTAAAAGCTTTTTATTCTTTGCACTATCTTTTTTGGTTGTTCCGAACAAGAGAACTTAGAAGAGCTTTACATGGAGCAGAAGTTATGAGAGTTGAAGTTTGAAAGTAGAGAAATTGAGAAACCAGTAAGCTTCTTAACCTTCAGTGCTCGAGAATTAAGGAAAGAATGAGGGCAAGGACTCCTAATAAGTTTCTGTAAACTGAGTTTTAGGTTTTAAGGTTTAAACGACTTCAAATTAACCTAGATAAACGACAGACATGCTTAGCTGCCAGGACGAATGAGGCTCTAACAATGGGACAAGCTAAGCTGACATAGAGGAAGGATTTAAGGTGAGTTTGTGTTCTCTACCTTTGGGTGATTTATGTGAAATGTGTTGTGAATGTTTTGAGTTGTCTGACTCTGCTGTTATGAGTAAACATGGTAACATATGAAGTCCGCCAGGACAATAAACATGGGATTATAATGTATAAGACCATAGCTCGATTATGGCAACATATGAAATCTGTAAAGCTGGTAAACTAGTAAGCTGACACGGCACAAAAAATGGGACATTGTTGGATAACTCGCGCAGTGGGTAGTATAACAGGATGGATGGGACACATTTGAAAACATGAATAAATGAGCTAGTAAGAGAATCTGTTAACTAACGGATATAAGGAAGCAAGTAGGAATGTCTGGAAAGGTGGGTAGGCTAATAAGGGAATCTGCCAGATTATAACGTTGTGAGGAATTAGTATAAGTGGTTTTAACACAACAGATGTAATGTAGGAGATATTGTATTAGAGGTACTTAAGTATCTGACTGGGTGAGCCCGCCAGAGATTGGCGGGTAAACCAGTATTGGGTAAGATATTGAGATGAACAAATGGATACAAATCCCAAAGGTCGGCGGGAAAAAGGCAACAAGAGTTGGGTGAGTCCGTCAAGGACTATCTATGGTAAATAATCCACCGGGATTTTACTAAAGTTGTGGATGTTTGTTGAACCTAATTTGACATAGGAAAATCCTCAATGGGATATTTGCCATTAGAAATGTCTCAGCAAATGTACCGAAAGGGAAATATCCTATAGTGAAATCCTCTAGAGAGTAAGACCGCAAGAAAAATAAGTGTTTAGTACACGACCAAATGACATATGTGGTGCTGCAAGAGAAGATATTAGAATTAGGCATTCCTTAAGGAAGTGTATATGCGAGGGCTAAGTTAGAAGAAGATAATTATCAGGGTAATAATGTAACCATATGTCGAGATTAATGTAGGACGAATGAATTAGGGTAGGGACCCACCATTGAGGCGGATATGAAGATATGTGAGGAAGCTGTATAGGGTCAAATTTTGAAAGAAGTTGTTATTCGGAAGAGTACATCTAAGTCTAAACTAGGAACTAAGTCCGCCAAACAAATGGCTTGGAGATTTCGTGGCCTGGGATACACCAGCTAGACGACGAAAATTCCTAATAATGCATAGGGGTTATGAATTCCATGTTTATATATATATATATATATATATATATATATATATTTCATTCTTAGAAATACAATACTTATGTTCATTTTTGTATAGATTCTCACTAAGTTTATTTGAACTTACGATTAACTGCCTTGGATGTAGGTTTAAGATTAATGAATTTGTAGAGGAAGGGACCAAGCAAGACATTCCCAGCATTGTACGAAGGTTGCGACAATTGTAACATGCTTATAGAGGGGCACTTTTAGAGGCCAACTTTAGAGGCCAGGCCTTGGGGTTCAAGCTGGATATCTCCATATTAGAATTTTCTTAATAATTTTTAGATAATTGACGGGTTAATACGATATATATATTTCACATAAATGTCATTGGTAGAAGTTAAATTTTTGAATCAGATATTGTCTCATTACGTGAACAACATAGTTTAGGAATTTGTGAAGTTAATCAACTGGTTGTAACATTCGGTACCTGGAAACACAAAAATTTATGTGTTTTTACATGTCCTTTTTAACTTAAAATCATGCTATTTTGGTTAAATTCATTTCGAAAAACAATTAAATATTATAAAATAATTAAATTATTTTAAAAATATGAACATGATGAATTTTAAAACCTAAAATTATCTATCTTTTACCTACCCATAAGCCCAGCCATGTTACAACCTTGTTAAAGACCTATTGATTCAAAGTTCCAATATTACCTACATTAGTGGAGAGAAATTGCTCTGTTCAACATATGAAGACATCAGTTAAGCTTAATGATTGCAGTTTAATTTTGAATAAGGGATTAAAATCAAATTGGTAGTGATTAACATGTCTTTATTAAGAAACATTTAGTCTAATTTTGCTATTGTAGTAATTGTTGAGATTAATTTGAACGATATATATACTTGAGTAGCATAATTATCAAATTTCTTATTTTTGAGCATAAGTATATTGATTTCATGATTTTGGGAAGAATGTTGTTCTGAAGGAGTTTTTCAAAAAGTGTTTCCGAGAAAATTCTTTTCAAATTTGTGCATTACTCGGGACGAGTAATGAATTAAGTTTGGGAGTGTGGAAACATGAAAATTTATCTGCTTTTACATGCCCTTTTTAACTGAAAATCATGTTATTTCAGTTAAATTCTTGTCGAAAAATAATTAAATATTATAAAATAATTAAATTATGTTAAAAATATTAAAATGATGAATTTTGATTAATTTTGACTATTTTCGACAGATTCGCACAAAGGGCGAAAATTGACTCGGCAGACAATGCTCGAAGAATGAAACCAAGAAGCAATTTGAAGCATCGAGAAAAATTTATTTCCAGCCTAAGATGGTCCAAAAATGTGTGTTAATTCATAATATAATTAATTTTAATTTATTCCCAATTTAATTTGGGCTAAATAAATTATTATTAATTAATTATGGAAAAAAAAAAAGGGTCTAGTTGAACTACATTGGTTGAACCTAATCTAGTGAACCAAACCAGCCACCAATTAGGCTGCCCAGAACCGTCCATATGCTGACCCAAATCAGCATTCTAGCTGACTAAATAAGCTTGCAAAGAAGCCCTTGAAGAACTTTCAACCTTGCATTCAAACCCCTCCAAAAAATGTGGCTTTATGGATTTGTCCTAGGCTATTTTTAGCAAAGTTGATTCTCTCAACTTTGCCATGTGTGTGGCCAGCCAAGGGGGGTCTCTTTGGTTGATGAAATTTGCTATTTTTAGCAGCCACAATCAGCTATAAAATCCACCCCTTGCTGATCATTCAAATTATCCCTTACACTCTCCTTCTCTCTTCTCTTTTCTCATTTTCTCTTAACTTTTCCTTCCCATTTTCCCTTTTGTTCAAGTTCCGATTTATTCTCTTGGGAAAGAGGTCCTCATCAGCCATTTTTTAGTAGCAATTAAAGTTTTCATAAGACACCTTGATAGCCGAGGACAACGGAGAATGAAGAACGGAGAAATCAGTCAAGCCACGAAAAAACACTGGATTTGCTTCTTGTTCCCTATCTCTTTAAATTTTGTTGTTGTTTTGACAAACATGTTTATGAATATTTATGCTATTGAAATGGTTATTTTAATCAATCTAGCTTGAATTTAATCCGTGTTGGGTTGATTATATTTTGCCTGCTTGAATTATTGAAATTGTGTTTGAGCTGTTATAGGCCTCGGTAAGATGCTTGATTAAGTAAAATCATGCCTAAGTTATTCTTGCAATATTAATTGTTAGATAACTAATGAATTAATTATTAAATCGTATTGAAATTGTAATTAATCGACACAATACTTAATCAGTGCATGTTTATTCTTCTAAGGTAGCTGAAGTTAATTTAGCATTGTATTTGGCGATACATATGCCTTGCATAACTTGCAAGATTCTTGTGATTAAACTGTTTCAAGGTAGAAATACTTTGTTACCTCACTTGATCTTTTATATGCTTGTGAAGATTGATTAATCGCTTGGATTAACATTGAAAAATGTTCAAGAGATTGATTAATTTAATAAGTATGTATGAGCAGTAGTTATCAAATTACCGAGTTTCCGTGAATTTGTTTGTAGCAGTATAAACATAAGTTTAATAATTCTAAGTTAAAGGAATGTAATTAATCCAACACAATTATATCATCTTGATTAAACCTTATTTGAAATCGTGCATTAGAACATTTTTATTTTTAAATTTTTTTTACTTAGTTTTTAACCCTTAGTTTTTAATCATCTTTAAACCAAAATATTTTCCATCACTAAAGTGTTTTAACATTAATTTCATAAATATTATTTTTTACAGTCCCTGTGGGTACGATAACTCGACATTTACTTGTCACTTTATTACTTGTTGAGATTGTGTACACTTGCACATTTTCGTCGTTCTAGTACCCGGTCCTAACGATCGAGGTAGGTAGAGGGTGTTACAACATACTCTACTAGTGTTATAACTTTGCAGTTGTAGATTTCCATATGTCAAGTGAGATATTTGCTTTTTAATTGTAAAAATAGAAACACATTTTTTCTCTACTATACATGGTTATGTACAATGCAGTTCTCAATTTAAAAAAAAACACTCCCTTACCTACTTTATTCTCTAAAATTGTTTCTAAGGATATATTAATGGAAAAGGTAGATAGAGATTGCAACTGGATCGACAACCATGATATTAACTCATTTGAGGGATCTTTACAACATTCTCCAAACACCAATGGGCACCAACATGTGCATGCAATGAAAATTTGTAGAGGGCTACTATTATTTTCCATTATGATAAGCTGGAAGTAGTAAGTCAAGACTTTTTGCAAAGTCAATTACTATAAAATAGTGATCAATTCATTCATCACAAAAAAGAGTGACCCATGACCGTGTTTACTTTTGATCAACAATATAATGTCAATGAGAGGATACATTTACCCATGTCTCGGGCTATAAATTTCACTATTGTGAATGACGCTACGTACTGCAGAAGTCGTACACCCAACGCACCAACTTTTGGTTCCTTATCTACTCGAACTTTGGCTTTTACTTACATCAAAGTATACGAGTCACGTATACATAGTCCGTCATCCACTTAGGATTTAGGTATGCCACACTATGAACGTCACAAGTGAATAAATCCATAAACGGATTCAGGATCTATGTTTCTATCTTCTAGGAGTCATCCGCTCCGATGCTCAAGACAAAGCATCTCCCTAATTGGACTTGATAGATGACATATTACTCTTTCAATTGGTTTGCTCATTTTCGATTAGACTAAGGACATATTTAGGTTCTTCTACTAATACAATTTGTCTTTCCGTATTATGATCCGATCACGTAATATCGTTTAGTATTAGTTTAAATGTTAGACAACCAATGAGCAACAATGGCGGCACCGAAAAACATTGGAGCAAACATACCATTTTCATAATTAATCTATTTCCCACCCTATTTTTGTATTTAAGTATATTTTTAGTATAATTTTTGAAAAAGAGCCAATATTAAATCATAATTTAATTTATTTATACCACCTATAATCAATTGGTTAAGAGAATTTCTTTTAACGAAAATAATGAGTTTTTTTATCTAAATAATGTAAAAATAATTACAAAAAGGGGATAGGTTGTAGATTAATTACGAGAATGATATGTTTTCTACAGTAAAATTGGGTGTTGTCAATGTGTCCAGTGACACTAGCTGTAAATTATAATATTTTAATAAAAAACAAAAAAATAATATTTTAATGTAAAAGGGGTGATGCCAAAATGTTAGCGGCACCCCTTTTTCTCCTTTTGACTTTTAGCTTTTCTTTTTTTATTTTGGGGTAGTGGTATAATTTTGAATTTCATACCTCTATTTTATGGAAATTAGAAGTTAGTCCTTTTATTATCATAATTATTAAAACCATCAATTTAACCATTTATATGTGTCAAATTAGAAAAGAATCAATGGTTCAAGTTTATATGTTTTTATCAACAATTGGCTTAGTTTTGATCATGTGCGAGGATTAAATTTTAAAAAATCATAGTAAAGGGATTAATTTCTTAATTTTTAAAGTAAAGAGATAAAATTCATAATTAGACCTTTAAAACAAACTTAACAATACTAAACATTGTATGATTATAGAAACATATATGATACAAAAAATAATTAAAACATGAGAAAACATAAAAACATAAACTTATCAAAATTTTCTAATTTGCCACATATAAATTGTTGGATTGATGATTTTATTAATTCTTTGTATATGAATTTGATAAACGCTTGATCTTGAAGTAAGCAATTTGATGATCGAGTTTAATAGTATCAAATAATTTGACTAGCTTTTTAAATTTGAAAACATACAAAGACCAGATTATGACAAATGAAAATAAAAGGATTAACTTCTAATTTTCATAAAATAGAGTTACGAAATTCAAAATTATACCATAACCACTTCATTAAAAAAGAAAAAACTAAAAGTCAGGAGGAGAAAAATGGGTGACGAGTGACATTTTGGCAGCACCCCTTTTGACATTAAAATATTATTTTTAATTTATTATTTTATTTATTTATTAAAAATATTATTTTTATAGTTGGTGCCTCCTAACACATTGGAGGCACCCAATTTTGTTGTAGGAAACATACCATTTTCATAATTAATCTACAACTTATCTTATTTTTTTATTATTTAGGTAAAAAACCTGAAAAACCCCTTTAGATTTATATAACTTTTATTTAAAAAATGGCTTAAGAGTGTAAAAAACCTTCAAATTTTTTTTTAAAAAAAGGCAATTATGTAACACCCCTTACCTGTATCCGTCGCCGAACCAGGAGTATGGAGCATTACAGGACAAATGGAATAGTAAACCATTCAAATCATACATTAATACAAACATAATCAAATTTCATTCAAATACATTCATAATGTCCCTTAATAGAGCTCTCGAGACCTTAAAAATACTATAGAAACAATTCAGGACTAAATCGAAAACATTTAGAAATTTTAGGAAATTAAACTGTAGGGGTCACACGGCTGTGTGACCAGGCCGTGTAGACATTCGAAATAGGGACACACGGTCGTGTCCCAGCCCATGTCCATGCCCGTGTAACTCACTTGGGTCACACGACCAAGCCACATGCCCGTGTTCCAGGCCGTGTACCCCTCAAAATGACCTCACACGCCCGTGTGCCAGGCCATGTGCTAGGCCGTGTAACTACTTGACTTGTAAGCCTTGAAGCCGTGTGGCCCTAAAATGAACTTTAAAACACAAGTTTACCATTTTAAGTTGCTTGGATCTTAAGAAACCTAAATGCCAACCAAAATACCTACTCAAAGTGACATTAATCAAGCCAAAAACACATCAAAACCAACCTAATAAGTGCCTAACCAATGTACCCTCATTGGTACCACAAGTATATACAATTTTACAACAAAATAAACATTAATTCAATTTTTTTAACTCATTCAAGCAATACCAAATCAATATACCTAACAAAGTTACCACAATGACAACAATTCAAATATATATAGCACACATACTAGCATAACAACTATGGCTCATTCTCATACAATATGCAAGTTGGTTATTTGCACAAACCAAAACCGCACAAAAGCCTATACATGCCATATAATCCGAAATAAACATTCAAAAACTACCAAGATCAGCTTGATAGTGTGACTTGAGTGCCGATCTGATCGTCCAACCTTCCGAAAATCTACAATGACATTAAACAACACAAGTAAGCCTAATGAGCTTAGTAAGTTCAACGAATTAAATGATAAATCTTACCAAACTAATTATAATAATTCAAACAATAATAATCATTCAAAAGAAACCTGTCATTTACAACTTCAATCGATAATTCATCCATATTCAAATTAATATGAAATAAACAACATATCTTTCAAATTCATTAAACGAACTACCTTACCGAGATTTTCCATTTGAAGAACGACTTACGGGTAAGAGTACATCGTCAACAGAAGCTCATAAGAGCTTAACGGAAACACGCCAAACAGAAAGTATAACGCGAAAATTCGCAACAAATGCTGAACCTTGGTTTACTAGGGTAATATGCCGATATCTCCCTCTAATACCATTTCCACTCCAAACCCCCGTCATACACTAAACACAAATGTACTCAAATCCCATGTTCAATCCAAACCGAGTATTAAAATTGATAATATAATTCCAAAAATAGAATATATATAATATCAATCATCAATTTATACAAATGTTAAATTTTAACCATATGAACTTACCTGAACTGAATTGTAGTTGTTGTAGAAGTTCAGAGACTAATCCGCTATATTTCCTTTTCCACGAGTATATACGGGATTTTGATCTAAAATGTAAAATTCTTCATTTATTAACACATATTTCATTTCCAAACCATTTTACAATTAATACCCTTTTATTTTCAAAATTACATAATTACCTAAACTTTTACCATTTTTGCAATTTAGCCCTTAACCAAAAATTCATCAAATTAACCATTCTTCTCAAGTTAATATTTTATCCAAATATAATAGGCCCTTAAAAAGCCTATAATAAACATCAAATTCACTATTAAACCCTAAAATTTTGACATTTTATAATTTAATCCTAAAATCAAAATCTAACAAAAATCACTTTACAAATTCATCAAATAGCATAATCAAAGCTCCAAATACATGATATTCATCAAGAAAATTCAATACTCAACAACGGTAAATTCCAAAATTTTTAACAGAATCAAAAACGAAGGTACAGGCTAGCTGGACCTAGTTGTAACGATTTTAAAAACATAAAAATTACAAGAAAACAATTCAATTTCGTTACCATGCAAAGAAAAAATATGAAAAAAAGCTTCCTAGGTCATAAATGGTGAGGTTCGGCCAAGAAAGAAGAGAAAAATGAGAAAAATAAAGCTTTTGTTTCAATTTGTTTCTTTAATTTTAAATAAATTACAAATTTGCCATTAAAACCTTTTGTTTTGTCATTTTCCTTTAATTAGCCATCCCACTATTTAAATTAAGACTTAATTATCCCTTAAGTCCTTCCTAAAATACTAATTAACCATTTAATCACCTAAATGCATTAATTAATAAGTTTTGCACCTTTTTTCAATTTGGTCCTTTTCTCTTAATTAACTATTTAAACGTTAATATTTCTAAACCAAATTTTAATACGACTATAATGACTCTATAAATATTCTAAAAATAATATTTACGAGTTGATACGATAGAAATTTGTGGTCCTAAAACCATTGTTCCGTCACCACTGAAAATCGGGCTGTTACAAATTAAGTCCCTTTTTTTTGCACTCAATTGGGTACTTAAACTTTCAAAATACATGAAAAAGGCCCTCAAACTTAAAAAAAAAAAATTAAGCCTCTACCTTTTTTTACTCTCAATTGGATATTTCAACTGTCAAAATGCATCAAAAAGATCTTTTGACCATTAATTTTAACAGTTAATAATTAAAGTTAATTGCCCTAATTTTTTTCAATTAAAGTCACCCTGTGTCATAACCACGGCATGACATGTGGCAAAAAATATAAAAAAATAAAATTTATAAAAATTATTAAATTTTAATAAATAATTTAAAATTTTATTAAAATTATAATTTAAAAAATTATAAAAATCATAAAATTTTATAAAAATCATAAAAATAATTATAAGTGCATCAAAAAGCCCTTTAACCATTAACTTTAACTGTTGATGGGTTTTACACTTTTATTTTGATGTAGTTTTCATGTATAAATGGAGATGTAAAATTATAAATGTAAGACAACAAAAAACAAATGGAGATAGAAAAGAAAGACTTCTTTTGCATTTTTTGATTTCATCAATTCGATTTATATATCATAATAGATATAGATCCTAATCTATCCTATAGATTTGAATGGAGATATAAAAAGAAAGGTACCAATAAATTAAATACAAATTCTTCTCTTTTTTTTGGTAGTGTATGGAATATAAATAAAAAAGGGTTCTATCATATTGTTTTACGTTCTAGAATAGAAGCATTTTATGCGATTTTCCCATCTCTATTCATTTTTTATGCAATTTGTATTGTAGTATATATATAATTATAATTTATAAAATCTATAGGAATAGATAAATAATGACATCAAAAGACCGATCGCTTTGTTTTAAAAATTTGTTATTTTTATAATATTCAATTTATAATAATAAATAATTAAATAATAGAATAATAATTTTCTTTTCTATTTATACTATAGCGAATAGCGGAGCACATATATATAAGAGCTTTAACTGGGTTGTCGAAACTAACCCATTAAGTTTCAATTTTGTAACTTTGTGAATCATTATTTCTCTGAATTACTATATCTCCTTCCCCTGTTTTCAACCTAATGGAGAAAACCTCTTTTCTAATTAAAGTTAAAGAACCCAATTTTTTTTTCCAATTAAAGCCATCATGTATCGCAACATAACATGACATGTGGTGAAAAATGATTAAAAAAATAAAAATCAACAAAATTTATAGAAATATTATAAAATGCTTCTTTTGGTACGATAATGTTTATAATTTTTTACTAATTTTATATTTCTTTACATTTTTATAATTTTCTTACCACTTTATAAAATTTTATAATTTTTTCTATATTTCTATATATTTTATAATTATTTTATGATTTTTATAAAAATTTACATTTTTATATTTTTTTACGATTTTTATACTTTTATATATTTTTATTAAAATTTAATCATTTTTATAAATTTTATTGATTTTTATTTTTTATTATTATTTTCCACATGTTACGTCGTGGTTGTGACATTTGGTGGCTTTAACTGAAAAAGATCAGGAGCGTTTAACTTTAACGGTCAAAGGGTCTTTTTGATGTATTTTTGTAATTCAAATACCTAATCGAGTGCAAAAAAAAAGTAAGGACATAATTGCTTGTTGAAAAAGTTTAAAGATCTTTTTGATGCATTTTGAAAATCCAAAAACTCAATCAAATATAGAAAAAAAATCAATTATTATTTTTAAATAGTTTGAGAGCACTCACACCCTAAAACCTAAAAAAAGTTACTGAAAAATAACAGGAATTATAATATACTCGTTACAATGTGAAAGCGGGCAACCAAATTGTATGATATTCGATAGCCTAAAACTTAGTCGGTAAGTAACTATTTAGGCCCAACGTCTTTTTATATTAAAGAAACTTGAACAAGGCAACGCAAGCACCACTCTTCAAATTTTCAAAACCTACTTTCCTCTTTTATATCTCATTCATCTCAGTATCTGTAATGATTTTCTTTCTCACTCGCGTTATGCTGTTCCTGTAACAATTCCGCTGAAAGTTAGCTTATTTATTAATTTAATTTCATTGTTTGCAGCTAAATCTTAAAAAGCCATAGGATTTATTTCATTTTGGAGATTGAGATGAGTGAAGTTTTACAAATTACCAGCCCCTCTGTTTCGAAAGCACAAAAGGTATTTGCTTTAATCTCTCTGACCTAAGCTGTTTTTTGTTTCTTTTTTAGTATTGATTCTTTGATTGATTTGGTTTCCTTTACTTATGGGGGCACTAGAGAGAATATGATAACATAAATGAACTACCAGATGAAGTGTTGATTTCGATTCTGGCTCGTATGCCAATGAAAGAAGCAGCGAGAACTAGTGTCCTTTCACGCCGATGGAAAAAGCTTTGGACTTCCCATCCATATCTGGTCTTTGACGGTTCAAACTCATTGCGTGGCATTCATTACAGGTCGGAGCAAGTTTTAGAATCAGAACAGTTTAAGTACTTAAATTGGGTGAACGATGTCTTAGAATCCCATCATGATGCAGCCATTGATGAATTCAAAATTCGCTTTTATCTCGATCAATGTTATCAAAGTGACATTGATGACTGGGTCAGGTTTGCATTTGGAAAGAAAGTTCAAAGATTCGAACTGGATTTGTCCAGTTCTCGAGTCATCTCTCATGTTCAAGATTCTGGTTACGAGTTATGTTCACACACTCTTCATTTTCAAACTCCTCTTTCACTCACATCCCTTGTACTAAAACAAGTACGTGTGAGTGGGGAAGTTCTCGAAAACCTTCTATCCAATAGCCCTTTTCTCGAACGCCTATGCATTGGAGCTTCGACCTCTCTTGTCCATCTGAGATTGGCTGGTCCATCACTTTGCTTGACATACTTGGAGATAACTGCCTGTGCAAGAATGAAAAGTCTAGAACTTGATGCCCCCAATCTATTATCACTGAAATATTCTGGACAAAATATAGAAATTCGCTTCATCGAGGTTCCAAACCTTGCTGAAGTATTTATCGGAGGCATGTTTGTGGAAACCTGTACTCGTAACTATTTTTTGCCTCTGGTTCCAACATTTGCCTCTCAACTCCAGAAGCTTGTACTAGAGATGAGAGTTGATGAGGTCAGTCTGCGGAATTTTGGTTCATTGGTTGTAGTTAGATTGGTTCTTTAGTTTCTAACTCCTGGTTTGTTAATTCAGAGGAAAATGAAGTTGTTTGAATACCCCATATTGAGTCAACTCAAGGAATTGGAGCTGCAGGTTAGAGCACGTGATCATGATAGCCTTCTTTGTCTCACTTCGTTGATAAATGCCTCTCCTTCCTTGAACCAACTTTCATTGGAGGTAATCTGTTATTGCTTTGAATTAAATAATGGTTAATTTTGTAATAGGCATGAGGCATGAATTTAGATAAGGTGTGAGATGATGGAATACATGTGTGGATTAATGCAGCTGAGTTGGTCAAAATCGTATACGAGGAGGAGAGTGATGAAAGTGAAGAGGCATCATTATAACCTGAAGGAGGTGGAAATTAGGGGGTTTGTAGGGGGAATGGTTGATTCAGAATTTTGCATCTACTTGGTGAAGAATGCAATAATGCTGGAGAAGATGAGTATAGATCCTTTTACTAAAAATGAGAAAGGAGGGGGAAACTGCTTCAAGGCAGAGAGAGCGAGAGCAGCTAGAGTGCGTGCTGAGGATCTCAGGTCCAAATATGGTGTTGAAGATAAGTTGGTAATTCTATGATGTTGATAATTAGGGTTGGATGCCAAACTTTTGTTTGAAAAATAGTTGCATGAATTAGTTAACGCCAACTAGCCTTGGTAGTAGGATTAGGGCTAGTTTAACATTGTTTTTGGAAAGTACTTTTTAAAAAGTGTAGTGGAAAAGTGTTTTTGAGGAGTACTTTTGAAAAGTTTGGTTTAAGATTTGAATGTTTAGCATTGCTATCAAAAAACTATTTTTGAAAAATAAAATGTTCATTTTAGACATGGTATTATAAAGTAACAAATATACATTTAAATAATGTTCAAATTAGTTAATATTATGATATTTTAGCATGAATATAAAAATAATTTATTATAACTTATTGTTAATAAATATTTTAATATATGAAATATTATTTTAAGTAATTAATATTAATTATTTTTAAAATTTAATTAGAATATATAAATTATATTTTAAATATTTAAATATAATCATTAAATATTTATAATTAGATATTAATACAGTTGAATTATTTTTAAAAATAATTTTTGTTATAAAATAACGAGAGAAAGAAAGACTAAAGAATAAAGAAAATATGGGGAGTAATAGAGAATATATTTTATTGACTAATGGGATAATTACAATATTTCATTAGAATTTTTATTTATAGGCATAAGAAATATAAAAGAAGTAGATATCTAATTCTAATAATTATTAGAATTTAAAGTACACCAAAAATTTTATCTTGATCATGATAGGCATTTATTTAATAAGATATTTATTATACTACTCATTGGATATCAATTGGTAGATAATGTGCCTCATTAAAATCTTATTAGGAAAAATCGTAATGCGATAAAAACTTAATAAAAAAATAGTACACAATCTATAATACGCATGATATGAAGCCTCATTAAAAATATTATTAGGAAAACTCAATGGGATAAAACCTTAATTAAAGGAAAAGAGTGCAACGCATATTTATTTCCCTCATGAAAACATCACATTTTTTGATATTCTATGTATTCAACCTTGAATACTAATTTTTCAAATGACTATTTGAATATATTTGCTAAGCATTTATATTACCATTCTTTTAAAAGTTACGAGTAAGGGAAATTTGAGAAAATATATTTTAATCTATTTAAGAGATTCAACAATAATCATAACAAATTTTAATAATGATTCTCTTATAAAAACACAAATAGGTATTTTAAATCATTTTATAATCTTTCTTCAACTACTATTCACTTAGTCAAATTTACTACATATGTTCAAATTATTTCAATTCATATAAATGAACAATTTCTTGAGAACTTTAATTAGCTTCTAACATCCTAAAATCTTCAAGGATTTTAATATAAATTTTACTATATAGTGATTTATAAAAGTTTGTAACAATAACCATTAGACGCAAGTTAAATCTTTTATGAATTGTCAATTTAATAATATATCTAAAGGTTATTGCATCTATCACAAAAGAATATTATACATTTTCATAATCAATGTCAAGATTTAGCGAAAAACTTCATATTTTTATTTTGCTTTTGCAAAACTACTTTAATTGCACCGTTACTGGCTTTATACCTTTAGATATTTGGACTACTGGTCTAAAAACTCCACGAATTTAATTGTAATTGAGTTGCGTCTTTTTATTTTGATCAATTTATTCTATATCTATATTTCATAATAGATTTATTTAAGATTCTCCTTTTATTTCATTATTTCAATAATAATATTACATGCAAAATCATTGTCGATCACTTTTATTATTCGGTTCCACATTTTCTCGAATTGACATAACTTATCGAGATCTCTTATTTTCATTATTTTAAAATTCAATTTCAGGTACCTAAATTTCTTCTGAAGTTTTACTTATTAGTTATGTCTTCGGTCTCTTCTGGAGCACTCGCTTCCACTATATGACCATTTAGAAGAATTTTCATATTTGGAACCGATCAATCTATTATTTATTCTAACTGATTGTCCTACTGGGACTTTGTTTCAAATTAAAATATTAGATGGTATATAACATTTGGTTATTCTTTTTAAGTTTGTAAATACATATAACAGTTAACTTGTAATAAGTTATCCTTATTGAACTTTTGGTTCAAATTACTCTCTCCTAACTTATTACAAGTTATTATTTCTCTCTCCTAATGTCATGAAAACTATCGAATCAAAATTGTAATCACAAATCATGTTATAATTGAATCTTGAATACATTCAAAACATCTAATAATATAAAGAAACCTAATTAATATATATTCCTAACTTTTTTTGAGGATTCACTCATCTTTGTGCATTGTGGTGGAGCAATTGGAATATATACGCACATACAAAAATTCAAAGATGAGAAATATTTAACTCTTGATCAAAAACCAATTGTATTGGGGAGTATTTATAACTTATTGGCTTGATGCATACAACACGTAAATCAACATAATCTCATGTTGAAATAAGAAGTTTAGTTATCATAAGTAATGGTTTAGATATTAATCGAGGCGTTCAATCAATAATTTATCTAAATCATTATGCACATAAATAACAAACTTTTGCAAAAATTTCAAACTCAATCAATAAAAGATTGAGATATAAACTCATCAAGATTAGCAAGATGAATTATCTTAATTGTATGATCTGAAATTAATTATTTAAACAAGCAATTTTGCAAACAATAGGTTGTAAATTGACAACACATATGTGATTATGTTGTGATGCATCTACCAAAATCATATAATATAAAACCATCCACATGGTGGATGAATATGCCAATATTCGTTTTCAAAATGTATGACATTAAAATCTCAACTTTAGCTAGTGAGTTTCTAATAATCAATTTTCATTGAGAACAAGCAACATATGAGAATTCTTTTAAATTAAAGAATCTTCTGGTTCTTTAATAAATGTCCATATGAATTCTTAATTAATTTTCGTATCATATATGATCTAGGATGGTCTAACTGGTCACGCCAAGTAGTAAATGCATTTGTATCAGAAAACTTCTGGTTTACTTTAGCATGTGTTTCAATTGTACTAAATTGTAACAAATTAATAATTTTACTATCATTCCTTTTACTTTGAATCCACATAAAAGTGCTATTGTGACATTTACTAGTGGAAATATCTAAATCAATGTGAATATTATAATGTTACTAAGTTAACAAAATAAATATAATTTCCAAACAATTATATGCAATCGCTTCAGGAAATATGTCAAAATCTTCAAATATCTAAAAATTTTTTTGCAACTTCAGGTTCATCCAACCATAACGAGCTTTAGATAGAATTATCATATTTTATTGCTAATAAATAGATATTTCACAGTCAAATATTTTGCTTCCAACCCCTTAATGGGGATTAGAGGTGCTCATGAGCCGAGCCGGGTCGGGTTCGGGCCGAGCCCAGAAAAAATTTCTGCCTGACCCAAAATATGGGCTTAAAATTTTGTCCAAGCCCAGCCCGGGAAAAAATTCATAAGCCCGAGCCCGGCCCGGCCCGGCCCATTTTTTTAATAAACACCAAAAATTTATTTTAAAATTTTAAAAAATTAAAAAAGTATTTTAAAAATATTTTAAAATTAAAAAATAAAAAAAGTATTTTAAAAATATTTTAAAATTAAAAATAAAAAAAGTATTTTAAAAATATTTTAAAATTAAAAAAATAAAAAAAATAAATATATTTATTATATTCAGGTCAGGTCGAGCCCGGGCCAAAAAAGTGGTGCCCGAGGCCCGGCCCGTTTTCTAAATGGGCCTCGTTTTTTTGCCCAAGCCCATATTTCGGGCCTATATTTTTACCCGAACTCTCCCATATTTTGGGCGGGCTATCGGGTCGGGCCGCCCGGCCCATGAGCACCTCTAATAGGGATGATGAGAAAAGAAGATCACAAAGATTATAAAATAAATATAAATTAATAACCCAATCTTCTCTTTTTCATCCTTTCAAAATAGATATTTATAACAACAGTGATTCTTATGATATATAATATTTTCCTCATTCGCAATCTCAATATAAGATCCATTATAAATATCTTTTAAAGTCAATGGATTAATCATCACAAGATATTAATATATTAACTCTTCTAGAACTTTCGACTAATTTTGTACTATCAAATATTGGAATAATATTTGTTTGTTTTAGTGCCAAATAAAATAAATACTTTCTATCTATAATGATAGAATTTATTACTACATTCTCATATCCTTCCTCAAAAATATTAATGAAACAAAATATTTAGGCATTTGTCACATATGCGCCAATAATTTTCATATAACATAAGTCATCTTTACCATTTGAAGAGTTATCTTGAGAGCTCTCATTGTTATCTTATTTATTATTATGTTCCCACTTTTAGTAGTTCATGATTAAATCTTTTATTTTCTTTATATTTGCATTCACTTCAGAAATGCAATAAATCTAGTAGGATAGATTTCTAAACGCCTCCATTGATTCTTTATTTCATAATCACCATCACAAAACATACGTGAATTTCAAATCAAAATCTATCTATTCATGTTGTCATGATTAGTCTTCAATCACATCCTCAATTACAACAACAATCATGATCTCTATATTTTCATATTTTATAATTGTTATGTACTGCTACATTCCCTTCAGGGGATGAAGCAAAACTAGTGGGAAGAACTTCATAGTTTTTCATTAGTAACTTATTATTTTGCTTAGCTACTAGAAGGTATGAGATCGTTCGAACATACTGTTAAAGTCATTTTCACAATATTGCTACTGTAGGAGCACATTAAATATTTCAATCATATAGTGTAATGTATTCCTTCGGGAATATATATAATACAAATACATGAGTATCTCATGTTATTTATATATATGGTTTTAATGTAAAACACATGAATGTTTTATTCAACATATATCTTCTTGATCTGAAAAACAATATTATATTTTATAAAATTTTGCATCACAAGGAGCTAAAATATAAACTCTTAAAGAGATTTTTACAGTTTGATGCAATATTAGCTATTCAGAGCATATAATCATTTTATTGTATGACCTTAATGAATGCTTAATTTATTTTAAATAAAATTTTATTTATTCATATAAAAATAAAATGAATAGGTATAAATAAAACATATATTAAACGTAACAAATAATAAATTCATGTCACTAATAAATCATTGTGGTTAGATAATATATATTTTATATATCATACCACAACAAAATACAAAATATTATAATGTCAAATTAAAATAAATTTACAGTTATAAAAGTTTCAACATAAATATTTTCTAACCTCCACCTCATATGACATATTTTACAATGATATAAAATTATCACACCAAAGTGAATATCTCAAAGTTCATGACAAGTAAGTATTTTACTCACATTCCGTAATAATCATATATCTTAATCAAAATCAAAATTAAACCAATCAATTCTATTAAAATGAAAATATATTTATCTCCACATAAAAATCATAATAACTAAATGCGTGATAGTGAATTATATAAATTTAACTTTTAATAGAAATCAAATCAAATTTTCAAAGAAGTTGGTTAGATTGGCTTACATTACTATGGATGAGAAGTAGTGATTATAAATATCCTTTGTAATGAAGAAAAGAGATCATCCCCAAGCAAATATCGAAAGCAAACTTTAAGAGCGAATCTTACTTCTTAATTTCATATAGATAATGGTATCAAATCTTTCACCATCCTTAAGAACAAAAAGTAAAACAAGTTAATCAAAACAATGATAATGTATAATGAAAGAAGAATGAAAAATAATAATCGATATGAAACATTAAATAAAAGAAACTTTCTTTAAAAACTTTTTATTTTATCGTCAAAGATATTGAAAATCATGAAGGATATATTTGATCGTCGATAAAAGGAACTATCACTTTGAGCAAGATCGTGCGATAACGTGTTATAAAATAAAGAGAGATAGAGACTAAAGAACAAAGAAAATATAGGAAGTAATAGAGAATGTATTTTATTGATCAATGAGATGAGTATAATGCTTCATCGAGTCTCTATTTATAGGCATGAGAAATATAAAAGATGTAGAGATCTAATTCTAATAACTATTAAAATTTAAAGTACATCAAAACTTTACATTGATCATGATGGACATCCACTTAATAAGATATTCATAAATTTTTTTAAATTTTTAATTAATGAAAAAGAAATGAAGAAGAAATTGTTACCGTGAAAAATGATGAGGACAAAAAGGTAATTAATTAGCTAAAAGCACTTTTGGCCTAGAAAAAGTTAAAAAATTTCAAGCTTTTCAACTGAAGGAAAACGACTTTTTAAACGGGCTTTTTAAGTTGAACTGGAGTTTGTTCAGTAAATAATTTAAGGAAAAAACATTTTTCGAATGAAATGTGCTTTTTGGAAGCACAGGTAAACAGGCCCTTACTAGTTGTAAAAAGGTCGTCTTTTCCATGGCCAACCGTTATTTGACCCACCATTTATTAATATCTTATTATTATTAGGCTAAAAAATGAATGGATCTTGTAGGATTCCCAAGACATTCCTCGATTTCTTCCGGAAGTAGATGATTATTCATCCGCTTCTCACGTTCCATGAATAGCCGGGACATTGAGGAATATCCAGAAAGGCACTTAGGGAATCGGTCTGATTCTATCTCCATTCGTTCCGTTTGAAGAAAGGAAGGATCCCAAAGGGTCAAATTTTTCTTTATGGAAAGGTAAATATACTTTTTTTTTACTTAAGTTTGGTTTCCACGTATAAATTGGTACATATGTATTTTTTAAGTATAATGATAAATTTAACCCCAAACAATTATATTTTTTTGTCAATTTGATGCTTAATTTTTTAATTAAATTCAATCCTCAATCTTTTAAAAGGAGAAATTTGACCAATCTTTCAAAAAAGTATTTGCTTTTTTAAATGGAAATCTGATTAAAATGCTAAATCTTTAAACATGGTAGCTTACATGATAATATATGTGTACTTTATGCTTATTCTTTTTTGAATTTTTATGAAATATTTATAATTTTAATGAACTATAAGTATTTTGATTTTTATTTTTTTATTTTATGAACATTTTTTATTTTTATTTATTTATTGATGTGGCATATATAACAAATGGTACCATGTTAGCATGATGTACACGTAGACTATCACATAGGTTGTCAAGCCAATATCATTAAAAGTTTAATGTTTTAATTAACATTTTATTAAGGTTGAGGTTAAATTTAGTTCAAAAAAGAATAAAGACCAAATTAATAAAAAATACAAATATTGAATGCTAAATTATGGACTAATCAAGTTTGGACATGTCACATCATTAGTTGATGTACTAATCATAAAAATTGTGTCCGTCTGAACCAAAATCATGAGAAATTGAAAAAAAATTAAAAATTCTTAAAAAATTCCAAGTATTTGTCTTTTTTTACCGATGTCTCCGCAAAAAGACTCCTTGGAACAATTAGGACACTATCAGATGTCATGCATGTGCCTGACATAAAGAAAAATCTCATCTCCTTGAGAATTTTGGACTCAAAGGGTTGTAGAATTAACATCGAGTCAAGCGACATTAAGGTATCTCATGGGACTCTCGTTTTGACGAAAGGTAAAAAGATTGATAATCTTTATGTTCTGGAGGGATCAATGGTGTTCGATGAAACAGGGCGTCCTTGTCTGTTAAGGAGTCGAAGTTGACTCGTTTGAAGTGGAGACAACTTGATCATAAGGGGGAAAAAGGTATGATCGTTTCGTATAAGAGGTGTTCTCTTTTGGATGCATGTTTTGAAAAGATAGGGCACTGCGTTCATGGAAATCAGATTCAGGTTAGTTTTGATTTGACAATGCACAAGTCGAAGACTAGAAGTCTTCCAACTTCTAAGCACAACTTCGATTCAGTTAATATCTTGCATAGTTCGAGATAAGCCTGTGACGAACTTTGACAAAGAAGGCCTGAAAATACGAGTCAAGGTGGAGATTTGTGGAGTTATGCCTCGTATTTTTCAACTTTTCTTCTCCCAGTTAAATTGTGTTATTAGTTTCCCACTTAAACTATGATTAGCATAGGTTATTTTAATATTATTTGACTTACAAATTTAGCCTATAAATAGATCATTTTTCCACCCTAGAAAAATAACCATTACAAATTTAGGTATTAGATTTTACAAGCTTTTAGAAAATATCGTGTTTACATTTTGAGGGTTCCTATTTCGGGTTTCTGGGTTTAGTTTTATCTCTATCTTTTGTACTATTCGTTTTTGTCATTTTAGTGAAATTATTTTTGCCCATGGTTTTTTATCCTCTTTGGAGGGGTTTTTCATGTAAAATATTTGTGTTCGATCTTTTCAATTTCTTCGTTATTTTACCTATTCGTTGCTTAAATCAGGTTTATCCCCAACAAAGTATTTAGTATTGCTGCGAAAAAGTGCTTTTGAGAAATAAAATGTTCATTTTAAACATGGTATTATAAAGTAACATGTAACGCCCCAAAATCTCTTATATATTTTTTCGTATGTTTGTTACACAATTGTATGTCTGCTTCAGCGGTTAAGTGTTCTAGGAAGTGTTTGAGAGGTCCCAAGTTCAAGCATTAGCTTGGGGAAATTTTTGTTTCTACATGAATAAACCCCTATCTCTAATCAATAGGCTTATAAATATATGTTGGTAAAATATGTCAGAATGAGCTTGCTGGTTTGGTGGTTAAGTGGAGTGTCAGTGTGTTAGGGGTTTTGAGTTCGAATCCCTGTACGTGCAAGGGGGATTTTTTTTGTTCTTGTACCGTGAAGAAGTTTGAAATGTGGTAAAATACTGAGTGTTTGAGATGTTTGGGGTGTTTGGATTGAGTGGGGAGTCATGTGGAGAGATTTGAGGAGTAAAAATAGGAGAAATTAAGGGATTGTGATACGATTAGATTCTTTTTTTTTCAAAATTCAGTTTTTCCTTCCCCAGTTTTGCTAAAGCTGAATTTCTTTGTTCATTCTCTCCTGTCGAAAGTTTCCTTTAGTTTTTTCCTCTCCATCTTTCACTTTTATTTTTTTCTCTTGGTTCTGTCGATTCCCTCTTTTCCTGTTTGCTGCGGATTTCTTTCGTTTCATAACCTTCTTCTCGTGGTCGCGATTTGTTTCTTCAATATCTTTGAGCAGTGACGGTAAGTTTTACTATTATAGCTTCCATCCTATTGTTGTTCTTTGTCTAATGGGAGTTCTATTTCTGGTTAGGAGACCTTTAGGCAACTGTAAAAATTTCGGGCGGTGCCGTTTAATTGCAAATCCACTGTGGTTCATCGAAGGTAAGGTTGTCTATAGTTTCTGGAAATTGTTTGTTCTTAATGCTTCATTTAAAAGTGACTGATTAGAGGGTTACTTCTGTTTCCTGTTTGGTTGCAGCCGAATTATTGTTCATTTTGCCTCTGTCTTTACCCCTTTCAATAGTCGTTTATGTTTTCGCGCATTCGGATTCGATCAAAGAGCAGTGGGCTGTTGAATGACACTTTGGTAGTAGTGAATCGTCATTCTGTTTTCGTCTGAGGTCTTGGAGTACTTGTGATTGGGTTAGCAGCGGAAACAGACCAGGTGTGTAACAGCAATACTGGAGACTGAAATTGGAAAAAAACTAAAAAGTGAGACTGTCGACACCACACGGGTGTGTGGCCACCTATGCGGTTGGCCGTGTAATCGAACATGGGCATGTGATCGATGAGGCTGGCCATTTGCGATACACAGGCCAGACCGAATTCAATCATGTGGGCCCACACGGGTGAACCACACGGGCATGTGGGATTATTGGGCCAGGCCGTGTGATCCACATGACCAAGGTCATTTTGGGCTATGTGGGCTACAAGGGCTGACAACATGGGCATGTGGGCTCATTTTTCACTATTTTGATGTTAAGGTTACACGAGTCGCCCGAGACGACTGTGAACCTACTGTAGGGTCGGTAAGCTTACCTAGACCCCTAATTGACTAAATGGTTGTTATATCCATGTACGATATATATATTTATGACTGTATATTGAGCATGTTAAAACTGTACTGAATGCATGTATGATACCATGATTTAACATGACATGATTGTATGATGCATTGCATGGGGATGGGTTTATATTGATTGGATTAAGTGTACTGAAAGGCTTCGAGCCTAACTTACTGGCAGCTCAGCTATATATTATTGTATAGTGCCACATCCGGTGCTACTTGGAGTGTAAGGATGGGTGGGTTGATTATATCCCCACATAGAGTGTAGGGTTAGATGGAATTGGAGCGTAGAGACTGGCTGGGTAGGATTTTGTGATCACATAACTGATACTGTACTGATTGCTGTTACTATAATGGGCCAAGGCCTTAATGCATGACTGCACCTGTACTGAAATGGGCTAAGGGCCTAACTGAAACTGGATCTGATACTGAAAAAGGGCTTAGGCCCAGATTGTAATTGCTTTCTGTTTGCTTGTATATATGGGATTACACTGATTTTTCGTAAACTCACCCTTCTGATTTATCTATACAGGTAATCCCCAGTCATAGGAGGATCGATGCAGTAGAGGACTCAGCGGTGGCCACACGACCTACTTCATTCCATTTAAGTGCTTAATTTTGATTTTGATTTTATGTTGGGGATTTTACTGTATCATGGCCTCTTTGGATTTATATTTTTAATTTGGGATTTTTATTGTTTTGATTTATAACTACTAGTAGTAGGGATAATCGAGCTTTCAAAAAGAACTAAACGTTTTAACAAAATTCACTCAAATATGCAATTGTTTTAAAAAGCTTCCGCAATAAGTGACGTTTTGAAAATTAATAACGTTTTGAAAGAGAGTAAATTTATGAATTATGTTTTGAAAATGAACGACACGTCCTGGAATTAACATAAGATGCTATCAAAAGGTTATATAGGTAAGAGGTTTTTGACGACAACTCACTTTTTCGGAAAATACTACCATATGACATTGCCAGATTCGGCCATAACGTCTAGGCCGGATTTGGAGTGTTACATAAAAAATATACATTTAAATAATGTTCAAATTAGTTAATATTATGATATTTTAGTATGAATATAAAAAATAATTTAATATAACTTGTTGTTAATATTTTAATATATGATATATAAATTTTAAATATTTTTAAGCAATTAATATGAACTATTTATAAAATTTAATTAGAATATATAAACAATATTTTAAATATTTAAATATAACCATTAAATATTTGTAATTAAATATTAACACATTTGTATTATTTAAAAAAATAATATTGTGAAATAATGAGTTTCTTCCTTCTCTGCAGGAAAAAAAAGAAGGAAAATGGATGAGGGATGATAAAGCAATTAAGAACTCAAAAGCGCTTTCAGGAGAAGAAAAGCTAAAAATTTTAGCTTATCTATTTGGTCAAAAGTGCTTTTGAAAAGCCAAAAATTTCAATCAAAAGTTGCTTGTTTAACACAACTTTTCTTCCAAATGTGCTTCTTCACAGCATTGCTAAACACAACCTTAGTGTTGACACGCTTTTGTAATGGTCACATGATCGTTTGTATTGCATATCTAGACCCTGCTCAAGCTTTTAACACCTCTAATTTGAACTAGCGAAAATTTCCAATAAACAATGTTTTTTTTTGTCCATAGACACTTTTTATCTACTATTTGCTTAATTTCATCTTTAGAACATCTAATTTGAACATTTAAAACTCATTTCCAAGAGAAAGGATTGTATGAAACAGTGATGTTATCTATTTTCAATAGTTTAATGTCACATTAGTATTTTTATCATGAATTTCAGGATTTTTATTTGGATTTAGGTATCCCACACTATGAACGTCACTAGTGAATAAATCAATAAACAGATTCAGGATATATTCTTCTTGGGTCTAGCCCGATATATTGCCAATCCATTCACTTACATTTATGTTTCTATCTTTTGGAAGTCATTTACTCCGATGCCCAGGACAAAACATCTCCCTAATTGGACTTGATAGATGACATATTAGTCTTTCAATCAATTTGCTCATTTTCGATTAGACTAAGGACATGTTTAGGTTCGTCTACAAATACAAGTTGTCTTTTCGTATTATGATTTGACCACATAATGCCGCTTAGTATTAGTTTAAACATTAGACAACTAATGAACAATATTTTCTTTCATTTTGCTTTGCATGCAAAAATCATATGAGAACAATCATACAAAGTATATTAATGTAATTCAAGAATTTGTTTTATTATTCAATCTGATTCAAAAAATTACAAGTTTACAAATGAATATAGTACACTAAAGACACCAGATCCATAGTCTCTCCACCTTTAAATCATCCCAAAATTTGTCATTTTATCCATAAGGCAAATTTTCTCTTTTCCTATTTGTAATTTTCACTTGTATCTTTTGCAGTGATATATATTTGGTAGTGTCTTGTAATTTTCTCCCTCGTTGTGGCATATGCTCTAACTCAAGATTGTTTAATGCAACAAGATTCAAAAGTGTTTGAATGGACATCTGTTTCACAACGAGGGAGAAAACATCATTAAAGTCAACTCCCTCCACTTGATTGTAGCCCTTTGCAACCAATCTTGCTTTGTATCTAGTTTTGTTTGGACCTGAACCTTCTTTCTTTTTAAACACTCATTTGTAGCCATCTATTTTCTTACCGATGGATGGTTTTACTAACCGCTAAGTCTCATTTTTTGAAGTGATTTCATCTTTTCTTCTATAGCAACGAGCTATTTGTTAGAATCAGAGGCCTTAATTGCCTCAGAATAACATAAATGATTGTTTGAATCAATGCTTTTTGCAACACTTAGAGCATATGCCACTAGGTTTCTTTCACAATACTTCTGTGGTGGTCAGATTTCTCATATTTTCCTGTCACGAGCCAACTTATAATTAGTTAATTGAGATACTGACGATACCTGAAGGTCGGATGATGTCCTAAACTGATCCGAAACAGCTCTAGTTTTGCAAGAATCGAGGTTTTATCGCATCATTGCGATGTCGCTTGCTTCCTCGTCAGGACGACGACCTTGTTCATCGTGATGTTACGACGAGGCTTTTTGTGTCATTGTGACGTTACCCCTATTTTCTCTTTTGACTCTACCTTTCTTAAGACACTTTGATTTGCTGTGTCTTAAAAAATAAGTGACCCCTTCTCTGATCGAAACATGATAGATTCATTGAACATGAAATCTCTGCTAACAATAGTTTTATTGGTTTTCAAATACCACAGTTTGAAACCTTTCGTACCGGTAGAGTAATCTAGATAGATGCACTTTATGACCCTTGGATCGAGCTTTCTCTGGCTAACTTTAGCATGAGTAGGACAACAAAAAATTCTAATATTAGAATAATTAGAAGGATTACCTGACCGTATCTCATCCGAAACTTTATCGTTCAATTCTCGATGTGAAGATAGTTTTACCAAATAGCTTGCCAAATTTACAGCTTCAGCCCAAAACTCCTTCCCTAGTCCTGCATTTGAAAACATGCATCAGGCCTTTTCCAGCAAGGTTCTGTTCATTCTTTTTGCAACTCCATTCTATTGTGGAGTACCTATAATGATGTAATGTCTCTCTATTCCTTCCCGTTTGCAGTAGTCATTAAACTCAGATAAACAGAACTCAAGTCTATTGTCCGTTCTAAACCACTTCACGGACTTCTCAGTTTATTTATCTAACAGTGTTTTCCATTGCTTTAAGATTCCAAAGGCTCCATTTTTTTGTTTTAGAAAATAAACCCAAACTTTCCTGAAATGATCATAAATAAAAGTTAGGGAACATTTATTACCTTCTTTTGAGATTTTAGGAGTCAAACCTCTTAAATCAAAATGGCGTAGTCAAGAGTCCCTTTTCTTTTGTGTATTGCTGAATCGAAACTTACTAGCGTCTGCTTCCCGTAAGTGCGATGTTTGTAGAAACTTAACTTATCGATTCCAGTCTCTTCAAGAAAACCTTGTGTACACAATGTTGTCATATCTTTCTCGTTTATATGACCGAGTCAGATGTACCAGAGTTTGGTTGAATTAGAATTTGTAAAAAAAGAATCATGTCGTGTCGTCGCGATGTCAGGTTGGTTTTCATTGCATCTTGGTGATGATTTTAGCTCCTCTTCTGTAATTCCAGCCGCATCAGTAAAAATTGACCCTTACAGACATATGGTTTACCCTTTTTATGTCATCTTATTACAAACAGAGCTCTACGAGGAACTTTTAAGCCATTTGACTCAATGACTATCCTACAATAGTTAAAATTCAAAATTCCCAACAAGATGAGATTTTTCTTTAAGTCGGGTACATACATAACATTTGACAATGCTCAAATAATTTTGTCGTGTATCCTGATTTGTATAGTTCTTATTTCGGTTATCTTACATGGAAAATAATTCCCCATCAGCACAACTCCACCTTCAACTGAACTATACGTGGATAATCAATCCAGTTGGGACACATGTGATAGGAGCACACTGAATCTAGGATCCATTCGGAAGTAAGCTTAGAGTTTTCGGTCATCAACACTAACAAGAAATCATCACATTTATCTTTGGTTACACTAGCATTAGCAATTTTAGCTTTTTGCTTATCTTTCTCGTAATTTTTGGCATCCATTTTAATCTTATTATGAAGTTTGTAGCATGTTGACTTGATGCGGCCCTTCTTGTAGTAGCCACATTATTAGTCTCGGTTTCTGGATTCAAATCTCGCCCTGGAACTATTTTTATTTGGCTTTCTAGATTGTTGTCTGCCCCTTGTAACTAGAACTAAGGCGTGCCCGTCTGACCTTTTGTTTGGGCCTAAATCATTGTTGAGTTTATCCTTGTTCAATAGATTCTCCTTCACGCCCTCAAATGAGAGGTGATCTCTCCCATAGATGAGAGTTTCCCTGAAAGTTTCTTGAAGAGGACAAAGAACTTAACAATAACGTAGTCTGGTCCTCGTTGCTAATTTTTTCTTCGAGATTGTTTAGGTCATTTAGAAAAATAACAAACTCACTTATATGAGCTCTAGTAGACTCACTTTCGGCCATTTTGAACATGTAGGGATGTTGTTTTAACACTAACCTATTGGCCAAGGATTTTGTCATGTACAAAGCTTCCAGATTCATTAATGTAAATGTTGTTTTCTCCTTCAAAACCTCCGGTAACACATTATTTGTTAGACATAATTGAATTATGGATAGAACTTTTTTATCTAACCTATCCCATTCTGACTGATCCATGTCTCCGGGCTTCTTCTATGTAAAGATACTCTCAAGATTGCTTTGAATCAGTATGGCTGACATACGAACTTGCCACAAACTGACATTTGTGATGCAGTCGAACTTATCAATATCAAACATTAATGTTTCCATCTCTGAACAGGTTGAATACGGTAATCGAACTAGCTCTGATATTGGTTTGTAGGGAAATAACCCATGTATGCAACAAACAAGTAAATAAAATAGAATAAAAAAGATCAAAAACACAAATTCTAACGCGGAAAAACTCATTTGAAGAGGATAAAGAACCACGTGTCAAAGGAGATTTTACTATAATAAAATGAGAGTACAAAAGATGAAGAGAATCAAAAGAAAAACCTAAATCCCCAAAAGAAAAACCTTCCAGAACTTATGTAAAACCTAGAGTAACTAAGGCTTATATATAGGTTGAAATTATTAGTATATATGACTAAAATAACCCTCGGTTAATCAAAGTTTAAGTGGAAATCTAAAACAGAGTTTAACTAAGAGAAGAAAACCAAGAAACTTGAGAAACGCGTTGGCATGTCGTGACGTGGCATTAGCGACGTCGGGACGAAAGGGACGTCGCATTGTCAGGATGAAAGCTCTCTTATTGTCATGATGTCGGTTGTTCGTCGAGACGAAGAATAGTTCCTCGTTGTGACGTCACACACTATTTGGTCCGAAAATGCGAGGCATAACTCCATATTCTTTATAATTTTTTTGACAGAAAGTTTATAAATTTTAACATATATCTTGGAAATAGAAAATTAATTATATTCTTATCAATTATAAATTTTGACATATGACATGGCAAGTTGACTCCGAGCGTTAACCTATCAATTCCAGTCAATAGTGATCAACACCGACCAATGTCTAGGGTCAATGTGTCGGGTCATCATTTTCAAAATCTATTTATATAATATATAACAATATTCTTATAGCAACTATCAAAATCTCTCAACTATTACTAAATTCCCTATTGGAAACCAAAATCTCTCAAATCATCACTAAATTTTCTATTGGAAACCAAAATCTCTCAACTATCACTAAATTTTCTATTGGAAAATAAATTCCATAACTAAAATTCCTATTGGAAAATCAATTTTGTAACAAAATACTAAAATTTCTATTGAAAACAAAATCTTTCAACTATTACTAAAATTCCTATTGAAAAACATTTTTATAACCAAATACTATAATTCCTATTGAAAACACATGTGACTAGGTACTTGGTAAAAATTCTTAAAAAATTATAAAAATTGTTAATTAAAAATTCTAGAAATTATAATGTCAAAATTATTTTTATAATTTGTAAAATTATTTTATAATTTTCATACAATTTTTTATGATTTTATATAATTCAACTCAAATCTAACAAAAATAAAATTGCCATGAAAGTTTTAAAGCAAAAATCACAATTTCAAACATAATAATAATAGAAGATTAGCGGTATGTGACACGGCAGACCCCCAACTGAGTTTACCAGTTGCTCTAAAATCAACGAGTTTCAATAGCCACCTCAGATGTATGAGGTTTCGTGACAAGTTCGGCATCAGATAACCTCCAATGATCTCAAGGATGTGTGCCTGAGCATATCGTATTTTTTCTACTTCAGTCGAATCATCCCCCAACTTTGGGAATGTGTCTCGTAACCAGTCCATCTCAATTCGACCTCCGTAAATATTATCCAGAATCGCACCCAAAAGATCATAGCATATGGCTTCTCAATCAGCAGATTGAACGGACCCAGTGAGTACGGACTCATCCACCGGCAATTCCAATTGTAACTGCACGTCTTCTAAAGTGATGGCACACTCCCCGCATGGAAGATGAGATGTATGTGTCTCAGGTTTCCACCTCTCTATGAACGTGCTTATGAGTTTCGGGTCCAATTTGCACCCCGGCCTATATTGGCCACGTGCGAAAAACCCGCTTCCCTCAAGTAATTTTCTATCAACAGTGATGGAGGAACAAACATATTACGAATATAACATTGTAACACCCGATCTACCAACTGTTATAAAAAATTATAAAATAAAAATTAAATAAAATTACATAAATGAAAAAAATTAAATAATATTCAAAAATTAAAATTAACCCTTACCATTTTCATTTGTTCAACGGAGATATGTTTATGATAAAGACGAATTAATTCCTCAGCTATTGCTAACACGATCAAATATCTTACAAATTATAAAAAAATACTAATTTAAAATAAATTAAAGGAAATAGTTATTTAAAAAGAGCTTTAAAAATTTTAAGGAGAAATATGAGAGCTTTTTTGAGAATTTTGGAAGAAATGTTAAAGGAAATTGTGTGAAAAAAATAGGTGGGGGGCCTTTTATAGTTTTTTTTGTATGAATGTTGGCCCCCCAACGGTCAAATTTTTAAATGACCGTTAGGGCGACTATTGAGGGCCAAAAACACAGGCTAAAGCACGTCCTTAAGAGAGCGTTTTTGCCATGTCAGCAAAGCGCGTCCACATCAACACATTTTATGCTGACATGGCAAAAGTAAAAACGCTCTTTTCTGAAATTTCCCCTTAAAACGCGCCTACGTGAAAATGTTTTTGATTTTTTGGCCCATTCCTATAAATAAGATTTAAAGTGGCCCATTTTTATAAATAAAGTAGAAAATGGGTCGATCTTGGTAAAATGTTGGTTAAATCAATTAGAGTAGTTGAAGCGAATATGTATTATGCAAATGATGAATTTTACATGAGTTATGAAATTCCCTTATTATTTGATGGGAAATGGAAATATATGAAGAGAAAACGATCGAGATTATACCATATTGTAGCATACTCTTTACATATACAAGACAATTTAAATAATAATAATAAATCTTCTTTGGAATATGTATTAAGACAAAATTACCAAAACGGGTGAACATAATTTACAATCTAATCCTTAATGGAAAGAACTCATCATTTAATATGTAGTAGCCTTCAGCTTGAAATCTTCTATCAGCTCAGCAGGGATATTCTACAAGGCTATTCTTGGAAATGAAGAGGTCCAACCCATTTTCCAAAACCACAGTAAACTTTTTTTTTTGTCTTTTTGGTATTAAAGATATACCTAAAAAAATATATATATTTAATCTTTTCTTTTTCTCTCTTTTTTCTATTTGATGAGTGTCTTGCCTTATTATTGCAATTTATTAGGACTATGAATGGTGAAGGATGATAATAGTGTTAGAAATGCTCCTTATGGAATTCAAATTTAGTGGAACCTTTTTGGTTGAACTCATAGCAGAGTTTGCTGAGTTGTTTAGCCAAAACGGGTAACCCGCAGTAAAACACTCCTGCTCCACCACACCACTAATATTAAAACCCAAAATAAGATCTGCCTTTTTTTAATATTTTATTTGCTTAATAGAGTTCGGCTCACCTATCCTCGCGTTGCAGTGCTTGGAACTTAGCTTAGAGAGAACTTTCTTCCATTTAGGCCTTGCAAAATGAGTCCGCACCTGATAAAGTTGGATTCCAGTTGGATGGTGATGTTCAGAATCCTATAAGTCGGTCAAGTATGGTAAGACAATGAAAATGAGAGGCAAAAACGATTTTACCCTCGTGCCGGAAACGATGTCAACTCCATTCTTGGCTTGATTTAGTGCTTGGACCATGGTGATGAATGCTGATCGTGCATCTCCTTCCTCGTACACGCTAGTCAAATAGTTGTGCATTTCAATGACACCCTGGTGTTCAATGTGCCAAGTTAGTTGCACCATGGTATTCAAAGGAAATTATAACTAAAATAACTTTCAACTCTTGGTTTTACCCTTTGATCAAGTTCTGCAACTTCATTCATGACTCCTTTGAACCAATCAAATGAGCCTTGCTCCCTGGTTACCCAATAAAAGTAAGCATTGGTCGTCTTAAGTGTTTTCTTTCGTTTTGGTGGAACTCTGTTGGGAGTGCCTGAATCATTGCTCCCACTTCTCAGCTCTGATGTCCTACTGGAATCTGACACCAAATCCTGAAAATCAAAGCATCAGCATTGTGAATCAGATAAAGAAAAATTAAGAAACTATGATTTGACCAAGGAATAATAACAGCAGATTCATTAACTTAGCACAAGGGAAGCCTGAGTCACAGCTTAATTAGTTAATGCTGTCATCTTTAATAGGTTTGGAGTTAGAATCCCAATGCCATCTTTCCCCTGTCACCACACTATAAACTCTTTTGCTCTAAATAAAGAAAAAATATTAACTTAACACAAGTTACTTACTGCCTGCTCCTCCATTTTCACAATGTTGTGAAGCAGATCTTTTAGGATGCTAATGAATGGTGTTGCACCAATTCCAAGGCCCACAAGTAATAGGACATCATACTTCCAATAATCTTGTGCCGGGGCACCATACGGCCCATCTATTAAGAGCTTTGGCAAGCTGTACTTCAGATAATAATACAATCAAGCAAGGGTCATTGAAAATTATTCCATAATAGATTCTAAATGCTGCTAAACCGTTGAATATATAAATAGAAGACGAATAGATATACCCTTTCTTAGTTGTGTCATCAGCCCTGAGAAGCCCACTTTTCCCAGACACAGGAGGTTCACAAACCTCTGAGAATAGCCGTTTGAGCTCTTGCGTCCAGTCACCTAGCTGGCGGATATGAACACTAAGGTAGTCATCACCAGGAGCAGACGTGATGGAAAATGGATGCCTGGTTCACAATAAAGAAAATGTTCACGCGTTGAGATTTTTTTTTTTCTTTTTGCATGATGCAAAACGTATACCATCTGTAAAACTTATAATATTTTAAACTTCCTTTACATTATTTTCTTTTTTGGCCACCCTTTACATTATTAAAAAGCAATAGAAAACGTTGAACCTGACCCTATTATATTAAAGGGCTATTATTGTTGACAGCAAATGGAATTGGCTTTTGATCTAACTAATATACATTTTCATCCTCTTCTATCATGAATTTATCTCTCTTTTCTTTATACAAATAAGCATTATACAAATAAGCAAGTACATTACAATGAAAGGAGTAGGAAGGGGTGTAGAAACACAGAGATCGAACCCTAAACCTCATACTAATAAACTTGAAACTCACATAAGTTAGTCATTGAGAATTTATCCCTAGATGTATTATTCTGGAAACTCTGGATGCAATTTAGTAGCCTGGCGGAAGTGAAATAGCTGAAATAACACCTAAAAATATTATTATTATTATTATTATTATTATTATTATTATTATTATTATTATCATTTTATTATTTTTGCTTACCACTCAAAGGGAGAGACAGCAGGGCATTGGACAAACATGTACTGTCCACTTTTGTACCGAATTTGAGGCGGCTTAGACATTAGTAGTGCGAGAACACCTCCCGGATAAATTGCAACCTATGCACAAAAAAGATCATCAGTCAAATTACAAAAGCACCCTAGGTTTAGAGCTATTTAGGCCTCACTGGAAAATTTTTGACAATGTGCTTACTTGTTGGTTGGCCTAATTAAATGTTTCTCTGAGCAGTTCCAATTAATTACGGAACTTTTTCTCTATACAGAATCATAGTTGATAGTGTTATGCTTACCTTCGAAAGCCGGACAGTATAGAAACCAGAACGGAAAAATCTAAGTGTCCTTTCTCCAGCATACAACAAAATTGGAACAGCTAGGTACATCCAAGTCTGCAGCCAGGAACACAATACAATTAATTACAGTTACAGTACAACATAAAATAAAATCCTGTTGTTCGAATTTATGCAATCACTTGAGAAAAGAAGATTTAAATGTTTACCGTCTTACGGTACCATACGTGCACAAGATAAAGAAATACGCCATGGATGACAAGCAAGATGTAGACAACGATAAACAGGTGATGTGAGTACCAGAAAGCATTGAAACCAGTGATTCTATCAAAGGGCTTGGGCAGCTTAATCAGGTTCCGCCTAAACCATCTTGTTGCCAGTATAAATGCAATTGCCATGCAGATAATCATTAAAATTCCAGTCACTCCTTCAGCCCCTTTTACCAGGTCTAAGTAGGTTGGTTTATGACTTCCAAAGTCATTGATTAGTAGATCATAGTGATCACTAGAGGACTTGATAAGCATAGGAAAATCACAGGCAAGATGGTTACCAGCATGGAGAATGACTCCAATAGCAATGGCTGCAGCTATTGTCTGCACAAATTCAATGAGATATCATAAATAACTTCAAACTTTGTGGTTAATTAATTCAGAAATACAAAAGAAGTCAGTGCCATGAAAACCTTGTATCCACTATAAATGTAAGGTTTGCTTCCTATGTGCATCAAGATTAGTCATAACTTTCATAACTAAAATTCCATGAGCTACAGTAGAAATGATGAAACTGATGGATTAAAGTGGCTGTTCTTACTCATAAAACAACTAAGCTTGCATGATATAATGCTCCAGAGCAGCTAACTTGTGATCTACAGATACTTTAGTGAATCTAGGAAGTGCCCAGGTTCAGCTACGATAAGGTCAAGCTATTCGGAGTTTGATTTTGTGGAAGTCAATGTCTTTGGTCACGGTCACGGACGAAAACACATTAAAACTACAATGTTTTAATTTCGTATATAGATTTTGTTAAACTACCGGATCCATATACTAAAGATTTAAATTTCTTTTGCAATTTAGCCTTGTATATTTACCTTTGATGCAAAGAGCTAAAATCTTAAATGGCATTAAACTTAAATGTTAAAAATGCTCTCAAGTGGGTTAAAAATTCTAACATTTTAAAACCTTATAAGGATTAAATTGCTTATTTGTTTTGTTTCCTCACATCACTTTTAAACAAAGCAAGTCGTCTTTTTAAGTTTAACCTTACTATTGTTTATAATTTTCTTTATTTGATTCGAAATTAAATTTTATGGTAGATGAACTAATTTACTCCTAAATACAAAAATGGCCAGTTTTGACTTTTTATTATTATCTATTTCTAATTTCTTCACACACAATAAATAATTTAAGATCGGTTTAATTTTCAACTTTTGCTATGTGAACCTCCAATACCCAGCACTTTTTTTTTTTCCAAATTCAAGTTACAAATTATTAAGAAGAAATTATATCGATAAAGTTTGAATTTATTCATTAAGGTGTTAACAAGCTCTTCTAACCACTATTTTCTTATGTTGTAGACATAACTCGTACGATTTTAAAAGCAAATTCATATCGGTTGACTTTTACATGTTATTAGGTCCTTGGGACCAAAGGCGAAATTAGAAAATTGTTTTAGGGGATCGAAATTAAAATGTAATTTTTACAATAAAAAAAGTGTAACTTCACCATTTTAATAGACTACATTTTTATAATTTTTAAAAGATTAAATCAAACTCTTATATTTTAGGAGTGTAAAAGTATAACTTTACATTTACTAATTTAAATTTTTAAAAATTTTAAAAAGACAAAAAAATTTCACTTTTAAGGGGATAGTTTCGCCACTGCCTGGGACCCAGATGATAAACGAAAAGGAAAAGCAAAAAGAAAAAGGAAAAGTTGGTATGTTGTTTACATACCTTGTGAAAGTTGATATTGTCGTCAAAAGGCAGGAAAAGACCCAGCTTGGTGGACCTGAGCCAAGTAATGGTGTTTCTGCAGACGGGTAAGAGGATAAGTGCCATGTTAAACTTGAGGGTCTCAGCTGCTCCCTTGGCTGTGAGGAGACAGTAACCCATAACCTGAAAAGAATTCTTTTGTTTGTATTGAAAGAACTTCCAAGTAAAGAGCCCTATCATAATCATAATCCATAATGACACCACCCATAGCCTCTTCCAGTTTTCTTCTAAATAGTATAAAAGTTTCTTAATCATTCTCCTGACTCTGCTCTTATTTGTTAGTCCTTGTAAGTTTTGGCTAAGGGCTTGGCTTGTGTAGCTTAGGGCTTGACTATAGCTCTGGTAGGCGTCCTTTTGCAAGAGAAGTGTCTCCAATTGCCATAGCTGTATCATTCCATAGGTCATGATCAACCAAATCATGCAATTATGGAAACGAAATTTTTAAATGATCGAAAAAATTTTAGTCACGCAAAGGGCAAGGATGATCTTGATTATATCAACTGTTTTAAGCTATCAGTGATGCAGAATGCAAGGTAAGTGCATGCGTGAATGAATAAGGTCCGCCACTTGGCAGAACCATGAGTTCGAGATGGTCAATCATGGGATGTAGTTAAATAAGTTTCACTGCAAAATAATAATATAGTATGATTTCTCTACAATCAACATGTTTTGTTATTAAATATTAACAGTAAGATCTATCGGACAAAAATCAAAGCAAGAAATATTATGGAAATATGAGTGCTCCACATAAATTAAAAATGGACCCACCTCGATATATCCAAATCTTTCATGGTCCAACTCTTCCATGATCAGAGCTGCATATTCCTCCGCCTGCTCTTTCAATCTCGATAGCTTGTTTGCCGAAGCACTTAGCGTCAGAATCTAAATTATCCACAGCAAAAGTCAATTACTTTTATATACAAGCCCTCGCAAATCCCACTAAATATTTTATTAATAATTAAAAGTATCACCCATGAGCATCACAATTTAATTGTTTTTTTTAATAAAGTAAATATTTTTTTTGCATGTTGGATACAATTTTATTAAAAAATTGGAAATATACATATTATTTTTACCTCTTTTACTTCAGCCTCAGTGATCCTACCATCTTCATTTTTGTCCACCCTATAACATAGGATATTCAAAACTGGTTCGTTAAAAGAAGAAATATTTAATTTAAAATAAGTTGTAACTAATAGTTTAATAATGTGTACATGTCGAAGAAGATCTGGAGGCGAGAATCAAAACTTTGGTCAGTGATTTGAGACCAATACTCGTAAAGCTCATCTTTGCTAATTTTTTCAACTTTTAATCTCCTCCGTCTACTCAATGCGTCGAACATCTCCTGCGCAAATTCCTTCGAGTCCTTCATTCCTAAACAACGAACAGAAGTAAACATCTAATCTAAGAGTTTGAGAAAAATGGATTAAAAAAGATTTGTGATGATGAATTGAGAAACCTATGCATTGTGCGAAATCGGAGCGAAAGAGAGAGCCGTGTTTAGCGAGTTTGTTGAAATTGTTTTCAACTTCTTCCCATGCATTGGCTTCATTGTTGGTTATGAATCTTAATCCGCGAAGAGCTTTTTGAGCGCCGGAGCGAATCCGGTCGAGTTGAGCTCGCTGCTTTCTTAAAGCTCGAGCCGCTGTAGCAGAGTCGGATCCAGGTAGAGTCAGAGCTGCGTGTCCGTGTCCCCATGATAACTTGCGTAGCTCGGCTTTCAACTCTTGCGAGAACTGCTTGGCTTTAGCAACGGCTTCGACTTTTCGTCCTTGTGAAAATTGTCTCAATGTATTGGAGGAGCTCTTCCTGATGGTCGGGGATCGTGAAGTGGATGCCGAAGTATAGGCTCCATCATCGACGGTGATGGCAGTGGAGGCCAGCTCCATGTTGCGGAGGATGATGGTGTCATCGTCTTGGAGATCGAGAGTGACCTCCACGAACTCCTCAGTCCCAGGCGAGGACGTTGAACTGAAGGTGGCGGGAACGGTGTCTGAGGCCCATTGCCTATGGTGTGTCGGAAAAGAAGCGCCTTTCATTGATCCAATAAGCAATATATACCGTTGATTTAAAGTAAGAAGAAAAATGAGTTGATTGAATATATATAAAGGGAGGGAGAGGAAACGCCAGGGGAATCAGAGAGAAAAGACGAGAACGCGTCAGTTCAGGATAGTTGATACCATATTAATGGGTTCATCTTCAATTTTTTAAATTTTAATTAAATTAATCTTTTAAGAAAATATTAATTGAATTGTCAAAATTTAACAGAATTCATAAAAATAAAAAATATTATTAAAATTCAAAACATTTTAAAAAGTTGATAAAAACATTTACAATTTACATTAATATTAAATAAATGTGGAAAAGAAACATTAGTTTAGGAAATAAAATGTTGGAAGAAAGGAGAGGGAGTGGTACTCGGGGATATGCTTATGGGGCAGGAGAGTTGACGGCAGGGATGGCAAGAGTGAACGATCCATGATAGTGGTGAGTTACAGCTTTCACTCTGACCCATTGACCATGGAAATGTTTTCAAGTAGGATGTTATCATATCCACCGTCGTGTTCTGGTCCTCCTACTTTGTACACGTGGGAGACTGGTCTGCAATTTTCTTGTTTACACATTAGAAACGTTGAATGATATGTTTTAGGAAGGGATGATGCATTTTGCTTTGCTTTCCAATGCCACTGTCATTTTCACCAAAATTTTTTGTTTCTCAAGTTTATACATAAAGTCCAGGCTTTTGTCTTTGGATTGAAGACAATGCCAACTCCGTCTTTACATTTTACTGCCGACTAACTTTGTGTTTCAACGTTGCAGATGTTGAATATATGTATATACTTCCAAACAAAGAAACTATATGAATAACTTGTTTCACAAGGCATTGTAATGCGAATGCATTATCCTTCTCATCCACCAAAAAGCTACTAATTCCAACCCTATTGTTCACACTACAAACATCCGATATGCATCCACTTTAACTTAAATTATCTTCAGTGAATGTTAATTTTCATTAATTTCTTTTGTTTAATCACATTAATGGGATAGCTAGCTAGTTCATGGTCTTTCTTTTCCTTTCTGAAGTTATGGTTATTGTTTTTAACATGATTATATATACAATGGAGTTCACCCAAACTATAAATGAAAAATGAAAGAATAAATTATACTCTCACTTTTAGAATTTCAACAATATATTATTGGAGCATTGAAGTTTACAGGATATATAGAATGAAATAGAAAGCATAGTCATATATAAGGACATGGTTAGGGAGACAGACTGGGACCTCCTCCTCCTCTTCATCTTATTTTTAAAAATTTTCAGCTTTTGGTATTTTATGAGTTGTGTTGATTATGTGGATGATATCTAACCCATCAATGAATATCAATCAATTAGGGAAACATATTTTAGAGATTGGATCAAATCGGATCACCTTATTAATCCCTTGGATCGTGGATATTAGATTGAATTGGAACACTGATTGCTTAGTTATACCAAGAGTCCATATTTACTTTGTACTTTATTATTATACTGTATTCAACTAGTTAATATATTGTTTTATATGGGTTGACATAGATCTTTCTATGTAAGCAAGTCTTGAAATATTTTATATAATTAGAGACTTGTATAGGTTACTGTTAAGAGAGAATTGAGCAGTTAATCTATCATTGTGAGAATTTTATTGAATTAGCACATTTTAACAGTAAAACTTTTTTTTTGTGGTTTTACTTGTTGAACTCACAATGGATGAATTTAGTGGTGAGAGTATCATTCTTCAATGTGCAAAGGTGAGGATATTGTCATGGGTGTGTGATAGATTATAATCACTTCTTGTAATTATTAAAGAGTATTTTTCACTGAGTTAGACTCCGCAGTTATAGGAAAACTGAACTGCATAAACAACTTCCTTATGTTTTGTTTGTTTGTTGTTTTCCATTTAGTGGTGAAGGAGTGACAGTGAAGGAGTGTCCACTCCCTTGTCACTCCTTCACACACTTGATTTGTTTCTAAGCAATTGTTTCAAGAAAACACAAGTCTTGAGATCATGAAGTGGATGCTAAAACTTGTTTGTTGGAGCTCAAAAAGGTATGGGGGGTGTAAGTGCAAGGAATATACATGGGCATTTCCCCCTTTCTTTTATTACAATATTGGTGAGGATGGTTTGTCAAAAAAAAAAATATTGGTGAGGATGGGTTTATATTGATTGAACTCGTATGAAATTGATATCTAATAAAAATTTTAATCACTACTCCAAACAAATAAAGACATATGCATGGGCTTTTAAAAGATTATTTTTACATAGGTTTAATAATGCTATTCTTATAATAAATGTTTACATTTTTAATACAAATATGCTTAAATTATAGTTAGATTATGGTACACTCACCATGGGTGAAAAACTATGTAATAAATTTATAAAAAATTATAAAATTAAATATAATTTTAATTGAAATGGTAAAGTTGTTGTAGTGAAATTCATGGTCCTCATTTTAAGTACAAATTTTTTAGATTTATCAAAATTTGGTCATTTGTAAAAGGAATAAGCTTTTATAATTTCAAAGGTGAATTGGAACTTAGTTAAAGGTGACACCATATATAGTATAGATATTTTGAATATGATTAAAATTTATTGAAAAAAGTTTATTACTTTCTAATAATCCATCAAATTAATTAAAACTATATAATATCATGACACGACATGAGTGAAAATAAAATTATGAAATAAATGTGTTTATAAATGAGACTTTAAATGAATGGCAAAATACAAATATTAAAAATTATAAGTACTTGAGTTCAAATCATATACTTAAATTCATATAATATTTTGTATATTTATATTTATATTTTTTTTATATAAATTATATAAAATAATATAATTACTTTATAGAGTAAACACCCAACTAAATTGGATCCACGCACCAGTACTCCAAATCTCAACTCAAATGGCCACCAACTCCAGTTTTTAGAATTTGATTGCCCATATTTGTTTTTGTGGTGTTTGTGCAGGGATTTGTTTCCTCATTATATTGAATATATAATTGATTTGGTTCTAATAAACCCCAAATCTAAATATAATTCAGAAGCTGAAGTCAGAAGTCATTGGCCAAAAGATTTAACAAAGAAAAAAGGCTGGAAAATATAGACATGAAGCAACTCAAATGGTAGAGTTAGCTGTAATAAGTTCATATTGAGTGACTATAACATAGAGTTTTCATCCTTGAATTGCTACGTAAAACGAGCGCACCTAGTCCAGTTTGAAACCATATATGCAGCTAATTACACGATATCTTGAGTAGTTATGAATTTTTGCTACTCAAAGTTTTCATAGTTTTATTTTTAAAAAATTTTATAAACAATTATAAAACAAATATATAAAGAGATGGGTAATTAAAATAAAATTGTCACTCAAAAATTTCTATGGTTCTATTTTTAGAAAATAAATAAAAATAAAGATTACACATTTTCACCACAAGACATTCTTGAGTCTTTAACTACCATCGTTTTATCTTCTCCTTGTCATGGATTCCTTTTGGAAAAATTATATTTAAATTCTATTTTCTTTTCCGGCTCATAAGAATTCTATGAATTAATAAAAAAACAGTTTTACGTGGAGATGATAGAACCATAACCTTGACAAAATAACAATTATATAACAAATATATGATATTGTATCCATTCTCATATATAACTAAAAATATGCATAATATTTAAAAATGTCACTTTATATATAATCAAATCATTCAAGAAGAAGAGGAATTTATTTTGATTACTGTTTATACTTATATAGAGAGTACAACCTAACTCATGATACTAATTGTTGGAAAATCAGATTTGGAAAACGCAATAAAAAATAAGTTTAAGGAAAAAATTGAGTTTTAAATTTCTTTTTCCAAAACCAATTTTTGGTTGTGATATTTAAAGTAATAAACACTTAATTAAAATTTTATTTTTTCAATTCGTCTAGGATGAACACTTTGACCGAGTAGTCTTCCCTACTATCCTCAAGCTCACGTCTGCCAAGTGTGTGCTCACTTCGAATCAAGATTTTTTTTTTTTACAAAATTACCAATTGAGTAATTTCATAATTTCTCATAACTTTTGGGTCAAGTTGTAACTAGACAAAATATCTGAGAAATTTTTAAAATAATTTCTTCAAAGATTTTTTTAAAACAATTTCTTTAAAAAATTTCTCTACAACTTTCTCTTGAATTCATACGTGTGGAAAATAATGACGCAAGACTCTTTTTATAAAAGAAAGTTTAGGAAGTTTAACTATGATTAAACTTAATTACTTTAATATTAAATTAATATAATACTCATTAAGATAAATATTAGATTAAATTTAAAATTAAATCTATTAAATTAATAGAATATTTATATACAAGATAAATATTAAATTAAAGATAATCAATTTAATATTAAATTAATAAAATACTATTAATATAAATATTTAATTTAATTTAATATTAAACCTATTAAATTAATATTATTTTTGGAATAGTTAATCTGAAATCAAATTATTTGTTAGAGTTCCAACAGGAGTGAATTCCTCATCTCTCTACTCAATCGTTGAAGGATCACCCACCAGCCACCGGAATGTTGTCGTCGTCGCCGCTAGCACCGTCGTATCCGATCCAATTGCAACACCCTAACGACACCCGGTCCTGCCATCGGTTGGACTATCGCTCAATTTCACATAACAAGTCCGGTTCGACCAGTTTTTGGGTCTTGGTCTCAGTTTTGAGTTCTCGAGCCTAATTTTCAATCTCAGATCCAATTTTCAAGTTGAATTAACCATTGGGTCAATTGTCTGACTTGAAAATTAATTTTCAAAAATATTATATTAATTTTAATTAATTTTATTAATTTAATTTTACTTGATCAAATTAATTTTCCCATAAATCACTTAGATTTTCCAAATTAATTTTTCAATAAATTTTTTTAATCAAATTCTTTAGTTAAACAATTCTCCTGACCGCCTAATTTAATTTCAAGTCGAACAAACTGACTCAGTCAAATTATTTCCACAGTCGTAGAATTTTATTCTAATTCAAATGTAGTTCGATCGAGCTTTTGTTAAGCTAGCGAAGGGACCAATCAGATATATACAATTAGGCTCTTGTAATTAGAATTCTGTCTAGAAGCATCATTCCAATAATTCACAATTTACTTAATCATGGAGTTAGTCCACAAGAAGTACATGATTGAAAACTCCTTATTGTACTATTTGTGGAAGCAATTTATTTAACTACTTAGTCCAATGACCTCATAATATGTGTGTTACCCTCATATGATCTCCTTCATTCCTTTAAGTTAAATTTGTTCACTCAATACAATCTTATTTTATCTCATTGCTACCATTGTGTCTTCTTAATGATTAATATGATCACTGTCAACAAATTACTGTGATAAATTTCTCGTTCGAGAACAAGTAACTCGTGGTCATGTTTCATATTTATCAATCCACGCAATGTCAATGAGAAGATATCGTTAACTCTTGAATCGAGCTATGAATTCCATTGTTGCTAGTAAAGTCATGTCATACACAAGTCATATACCCAACATGTAACAGCCCGTTTTTAGTGGCGTCAGAAATAGTGATTTCGAGACCATATTTTCGACATGTGAGTCTATAAAGTCATTAGTATTATATTAAAATTTGGTTTAGAAATTTTGACATTTAGATAGTTAATTAAAAAATGGACTAAATCATAAAAAGCGCATAAGTTTATTTCTATTAGTGTTTAACTGCTCATGTCCAAAGAAGGGTACAGAAAAGATGAAAAAAGAGAAGAAATGGTGGGAAAAGAGTTGAATGAGACAATGAGAAATTGGTAAATCTATTGTTACATGATACTTTGATTTAAGTTTAATTTTTAGGAAATCATCTGGGCATGTTTACCCCAGTTATGTCTTCCTTTCTCTTATCTTATTTTAGATTCTTGATAAGTAAAATTCGGAATTTGTTTTGGCCATAGAACAATATAAAAGGAATCTTGTAAACTTGAAGTTCCCATATAAGTGAATCGAAGGGAAACACTCTTTTGCTATTTGTGAAGTTGTCCCTAATGATTTGGTTCAACTAGTTAAGTATTATGGAAGGACTAATTTTTATAAATATGCTAAAAAAATTTAAGAAAGTAGGTTAAAAATTTTAAAATTACCGATCTATGTTATTTTTGGAGAGAGAAAGGAAAACACGTCCTACAAGGCGCGTTTTCAGGAGAGAATAAAAATGCGTCCTACAGGGCGCATTTTCAATTTGATAAAAGATGTTTTATTCTTTTTTTTCTTGCGGTTGAAAATTAAAAGTTTGTAGACTTATTTTTGTCCGTGTTTGAGATAGACATGGTTATAATTTTCAGGAATGTTTGAATTTATGGTGGTGTCATGGAGCTAGGTGGCATGCAAATTGCATCTGTCATGTGAGTATGGAGCCATCACCCAGGAAGTCGGATCACGTTGCAACTCAAGGTCCCAGTTGACGATGATTATACAATCTGGGGTTGAAGTGTAACTAGAGTTTCAAGTTTACAAAGATTATGATGTCAAAGGACAGAGTATAAATGGGGCCCCAGTTGGCAGTGGTTATGCAGGCACGACAACCAGTTTTTCCTCGTTAGAGTATAATCAAGTATTTCATCCCAGTATGGGACTTCAGTTGATAGTGGTGTTTTAGTATAATCAAGTATTTCGTTTTATCCATATCCACTAAAGGCAATGACCCCATTATTATAACATGTGATATAATTGAGGTGTAATAGGTTTTACTAGCAGGGTTCTACCTTTGGTAGAGATTAACAACATGAATTACTTGATTTTACTAGAAGGCCCCTATGTTTTTCTTCATCATTGTAACACCCCCAACCCGTATCCGTCGTCGGATTAGGGTTCCGAGGCATTACCGATTATACCACTGTTCATACATATAAATATTTTGCTTCAAAACTCGAAATTTTAATCACATCAATTGTTCGTAACTTAATCACATATTGAGTCTTAAAATCATAACATTTCATAATTTAAAACATATTCTGACATATATCAAACATCTCATACATAGAACATATAACAAAACAACTAATTCATTAACTGAATATCAACCTATTTTACATTAGATATGTATATAGTCAAATTTTCAAACCAATTAACATACCTCTTAGTCATACAATACATATGCTATATAAATACATAACCAAAATCATATTGAGTTAAATATGATAAACGAATATACCATCATATAATTATATATATATATATAACCCATTCCATACCAAACATGAAACTATCAATTTAATAAATAAATACCAAATCCCAAGCAATCATGACATAAGCACAAGTATTTATTTAACTCATCATTAGCGCATACCTAACTACATAATTAACCATATAAATCCCTATCACATGATTATATATTCATAAACTTATAAAACCATAAATTAAAATTATAGACTAATTATCATGTTAAAATTTATACATACTTAACAATGTCATTCCTTGATTATTCAACTACCATAGTTAATCACATAGATAGTACAAATGATGCTATTCAATTATAAGTTAAAATATACCATTTTACTAATCATAATAAAGTGATCAATTCACAACCAACAAATTCATAAGCATAGAACATTAATCAAACTTATTACTATCTGAATACTAACACATTTAATTCATTATTTAACTAATCATATACCAACACGACATGTGTATAATATAATCATGAAATCGAACTAATCAGTTCTAATTCATAAATACTAATGCCGAGTCAAATCGAGTTTATAACACTTATTATGTATTGTACCAAAATATCACAAAAAAAACCAACTTGTTTCTTACTAATTCGGCTAACAAAATTAATCTGAAACACTTACTATAATGTCGATTAACAACCAAAGCTATATAGCCAATTCACATTCAATACATAATCATCAAATCAACTTATGCCAATCCACACAATAAAATCATACAATGTACCTCACAATGCCGAAACAAGTATACAACCACCACACATTTTATAACATAAAAATCACTTCCAAAATAACCTTAAAACATAATCGAATACACACAAGCCATAATATTATTGTTCAGCCATTTTCGCATGGCTTTATATATAAACAATTTCAAAATTCAACCAAAACGAATACTAGCCTATACATGTTATACGTTAGAAAATTTTGAACTTTCAAAATACCAAGATAGAGGTCGATAGTGTGACGGACTTCCTTGACGATCCCTAAGCTCGTAACCAACTTTAAAAATCTAAAAAAACACAAAGAACAAATACACACAGTAAGCTTTTACAGCTTAGTAAGTCATAAGCAATGAAACATTTAATCATATAAAAAATTAATCTAGTCAAACCGAAATAATCTATTAATAACCCAAGTACATTTCCAAATTATAATTTCATAAATCAAAACATATAAATTTTACATAAATTCTCCTTTGGCGAATACCCATTCAAATATTATTACACTTAACCATTACTTTTTATAATACATTTACATCATTAGGTCAAATATATATGTATTCGCATATACTATCACATAATTCAGATTTACATATAACATTATACCATCTATTCAACATTCGACTTACCTTATTTTTTTTATAACTTAGTATAAGTACGTACCTGAGCCTTTCTAGCTTGATTTTACACTCGATCTTAACTTATTATTTCCCGTTGAACCATTCAAAATTAAAAAGGATACTCGAAAAATTGAACATTTCGTACAACGCTATCGTCCCAGACGTGGTCTTACATGTAATCACATATTGATGCCACTGTCCTAGACAGGGTCTTACACGTAAGTCACAAGTCGATGCCAACGTCCCAGACGTGGTCTTACACGATAACACATAACACAATTCTATTTCATGACATATGTATCCTAGCTATTCCTAAGGTTTGCACGGGACTTTCAGACGTTGTAACTCGATCGAATCAATCTCGTAACCATATTTCCTAAGTTTATACACTTTCGGCCAATACATATTTATATTCATAAAATTCAATTCAGCATATAAAATTTACATATATTCAAAATTAACAACATTTATATGCTTATAGACTTACCTCGGATATCGACGGATGGAAATAAACAACTATTCGATTATTTTTGTTTTTCCCCGATCCAAATCCAATTTCTTTGGTTCTTGATCTAAACATATTCAAATTAAACTCATTCAAATATTATTCCATTCAATTTGACCCAAAAACACATAAATGGGAAAATTACCATTTTGCCCCTGACATTTAACACTTTTTACAATTTAGTCCAAATTGCACAAAACACAAAACATGAAAAATTTGCACACATCATGCTTAGGCCGAATCTTCACCATGCTCATACAAATCCATGCATTTCATTTATTTCACATTTTAGCCCCTCAAAATATTATTTTCATAATTTAGCCCAAATTTCTCAAATTTATCAAAAATCCAAAGACAAAACATTATAATCTATCACATATCTTTTATTTTCTATCAAAAAATAACAAAAATCACAAGCTATCATCAATAGCAAAACACAAAATCATCATCAAATTCAAAAATTAAAACATGGGATTTATAGATTTCATAGCAACGATCTAAAAAATATAAAAATTATCAAAAACCGAGCAAAAACGAACCTTGAATTAAGCTTGATAGTAGCCGAAACCTATGATTTTCTTTCTTTGCTATATTTAGCCAACATAGATGATAATGGCTTTATTTTATGCTTTTGTTTTATTTAATTATCATATAATTATTTATTTCCATTTTTAACCTTTATAATTTTATTCCATTTCCACTAACTCATGTCCAAAAGTGTCCATGCATGAATTAAATGGTCTAATTGTATCATAAATACCTCATGCTATAAAGACAACAAAAATTCAGCCCTTACATATTTAACTATAAACTTTTTCATCTTATGCGATTAAGCCCTTTTTATTAAATCGGCACTCAAACGACAAAATTAAAATACGAAAATTTCATGAATATAAATTCACATAGTATAAACACATATAATAATATTTAAATATTTTTTTGACTCGAATTTGTGGTCCCGAAACCACTGTTCCAATTAGGGTCGAAACCGGACTGTTACAATCACACTTCCTTGTAGGTTTCATAAAGCATGCTCCTTTGACGAGGAGAAACAGGCTGTCGTGCCCGCATAAACACCATCAACTAGGGACCCAGTTATGCTCCATCCTTTGACAACATAAACTTTCTAAACTTAAAGCCTTAATTACACTTTAACTTGAGATGGTATAATCATCGTCAAATTTGACCTCGAATTGCAAAGTGATCCCGGTTTCTCAAGTGATGACTTTATACTCACATGGCAGGTAAAATTTATAGGTTACCGAGATCTATGACATCACCGTGAACCCAAACACAACTTAAAACTATGACTATGTCTCCTTCAAAGCGAGAGCGAAATAAATCTTTAAACCCAAAAATTTTAACACGCAAGAAAAAGAAAAAAAATTATTTAGAGGAGACTAATATGTGGGTGAGTAGGGTGAGAACGTACATTTATATAGGGGATGGGGCGAGGTAAAAAGGGAAAAAAATTATCCCTAGTTGCAGGGGCTCAGAAGCAATCAAGTTGGTTTAGGTGGCTAAAATGGCAAAAAAAAAAAACGCCCCCTACAAGGAGCATTTTCTCCCTGGCCATTTCAATCACCAAACCTGATTGCTTCTGAACCCTTGCAACCCGTGATTCCTGGGATAAACTTTCTTGGGGAAAATGTAGAAATTGTGAATTGTTTCTGTTAAGTGTAAGTTAATATTAATTATTGAAAGTTAATATTAATTATTGAAGTAAGATATATTACAATACACAAGCCAAAGTTTTAATATTTTTTCAAATCTTTTGAGCAATTCTTTACTTTATCAAAATATTGTACTAAACAAATGGAAGGAAAAAAAAAGTTAAATGAAAAGTAACATAATCATCGGTGTCCTGAATATGTGCCACAATCGGATGGGCGTCAAGCACGTCTAGGGTTTCGTCGCACTATTTGGGTTGGCGACTCATCATTGATTTTGTCTTTATCTTCACGTGTACGTCGGAGTTGATCGCCACAATCATCTCTTTCCTCCGTCATTAACTGTGACTGTGTCCTAGCCGCCCATCATACATCCCCTCTATTTTAGTCAATGGTTGCGATGATGACCTACCTCGGTAGAAAAATAATGATAAGGGTGTTGGCGACATTATCGACGGATGATTATATGGTATCGTAAGGGCCAATTGCAGATATATAGTAAAAATTGCCGGGAATACCGGATGCGTTAGTGTTGTTGGTGGGATGGACATGTAATATGAAAAGATGGGTGGCGGTTGTGCAAAATATATCTCTAGAGAAGGTGTTGATATAGGGAATGATTGCACGTGTTGTGGTGCTTGTGTAAAATAAATTGGTGTTAAATGTGTTGATGCAGAGAATGATTGTACGTGATGTGGTGCTTGTGTAAAATAAACCAGAGTTGAAGGTGTTTATACGAGGAATGAGTGTGTGTACTGTATTTTTGTGTCAAACAAGCTAGGTTAAAACAAAAAAAAAAATTAATCATACTGACCGAGAGGTTGCATGGAAATCGAGTCCTCCAATGTAGATGGAGCAAATGTTGGTCCCCCTATGGTATCTTCTTTCGACCTAGGATCAATGGGCCCTCATCTTGGCCTCCTACGGAGACGTTGCTTACTCCTTTCTAAAGCTGGAAATAAATACGACTTGTCATTATGCATGAACCAATCCATGTAATTTGGAGATGTTGCCAACTCAGGTGTGAGAAATGGTTCACACGATGACAAGTAATCATATCTACACTCCCAATTCTCGATATACTTCTTGTGGAATGTTGGTCAATCTTCCTTAAGTCTCTTTTGCATGTCAATCTTGTGCAAGTCATCGAACTCCTAGGGTGGCAGCCGAATACGTTGCGTACACCTAAACTGTCGCATCACTCGATCGGATTTGTGCATCTCGACCATTGCAAAATGATCAATGACACTTTCACGTGTTAGATGTTGCGATTGGCCAAAAATTCAGCCAGGACGCATTCTGGAATCCTCGGATCTGTATATGGCATCCATACAAACTGCAATACGAATTTATTAATTTTAGCACACGCTTAATATTTAATTTCAAATGCTGGAATAAAAAATCAATAACTTTGAAATTCATAAAATAACCTATTCTTCAGTTTGTTGATCTAAAGCTAGTCAGATATCCTCGAGTTCGATCAGTATACCTATGTCTCAAGAGGTTATTTCACCTATTCAAATAATATGTTATTTCAAAATTACAAAAATGAAAAATAAAAATGGTAATGATATTACCAAATGAATTTTACCATATACGAGTGAGAATTCGTAAGGGAGGTCCACTCGGGGGTGTAAAAATGATAGTCGACGTCATGCCCACGATTGAAGAAGGAGCATGCAACAACAGATTTTAAATTTTTCTAGTATCGTCGCTTGACACATTTCTCGATATAATGTCATCAGCACCGCTGATCCTCAATTAAGTCGTTCCACTTCTTTCAAGTCGGCTAGTAGTAATAGCCACATTAAATGTAGCAAATTGCAAGATTTATCTGGCATTAATAGATCCCCGATCAATCTCAAGATGAATGCACGCGAATTGTTCTTTTTCAACGTCACTCGTAGAAGCCTTGATAGTTTGGAAGTTTTCCTCCAACCATCTCATCTCGATCCGGCTACCCCTAAACTTGTTCAACACCTTCCTTAGTAGTTGATCGCATGTTGCACTTCAATCGACACTAATCACTGGCCCCGTAATGACTTCCCTATCGATTGGTAGACCGAGTTGTAAACGAAAGTCCTCGAGTGTGATTATACACTCATATCAAGGAAGATGGAATATGTGTGTCTCTAGTCTCCATTTTTCGATAAAACACTAATAAGTGGGGGATCCAATTTAGTCCCCTGAGCATGTGAGCCTGTAACATTCCATTTTTAGTGGTGTCAGAAAACAGTGGTTTGGGGACCATAATTCTAACGAGTGAGTTATTATTTTAATATTTATTTAATGTCTACTGGATTATATTAAGGTTGTATTAAAGTTTCATTAAGAAATTTTGAAGTTTAAATAGTTAATTAAGTAAAAAGGACTAAATTGTAAAAGGGGTAAAAGTTGAATTCTATTAGTTAAAAGGGATAAATGACTATGGAAATGAAATTTAATAGACTTGAGTGGTAATTATGCCCTTTCAAGAGTTAGTGGACAAATATGGACAAGGTTAACTTGAAAGTTTTTATTATTAATAAGGGTAAAATGATAAATTAATAAACCTAAAATAAACTAAGTAAAAGTTATCATCTTCCCCGTTGCTTCTTTGTTTGGCCAAATTCACCATTGTTGAAGGGGGAGAGCTTTGGTTTGAGTTTCTTCTTGCATGGTATGATTTTATTCCCTGTTTTTAATTATTTTTATGTTTTTGAGTTCGTTTTAGCTTAATCTAGCTAGCCTGAGGGTTAATTTGTAAAACTATTAAAGGTTTAGGGACTTTCCATGGTTTTTTTTAATAGGTTTTGAAGTTATTTGATAGATTATTAATCTTGGTTGTAAAATAAACATGTTTTATTAAGTGATATTTGATGAATTTTTGAAATAGGGATTAAATTGTTAGAAGTGTAAATCCACAGGTTTTGTTGTAAATTTTTGGTAATTATGGGTTGTTTCAAGGTCCCTTGTAGCATTGGTTAAATTGGATTTAGGTTAAAATGAGTTATATTCAAGTTATAAGCTTAAGGACTAAATTATAAAAATTTAAAATGTTAGGGTAATTTTGTAATTTTACATAAATATAAATTATGGATTAAATTGAATACTAGAAGTACTTAATTGAATGAAATTATCTATTTATATCAAGATAAACAACAAGCAGACTTATATCGAGGAAAGGTTAAAGCTTCGTATTAGTGTTCAACTCTACTTCTACGACCCTAGTTATCGAGGTAAGTTCGTATAAATTGTGATTGTACTAATGTTAGCTAAATTGATTATTTGCTATGTTGTGTTAACATAACAAACTTGAAATTATATATATATCGATGTATGAATAATTGACAGATAACGAATCTCGTTTGAACCTTAAGGATTCTTAGGATACGAATGACATGCCATTAGGGATTTCATATTTCGGGTGTTGGTCTTGAATGTCCTACCGATGGCTGAGGTCCTGCATTTGTTGTGGATTTTCCACAACTCGTGTGAGTAGCATCATGTAGCTAACATTCCGACCCACAGCTCGTGTGAGCACTATTGAAAAGGAAAGGTTACGGTTATATAGAAAGGCAAACTATGTGTGAGCATTTTCGAGTATCCGATGTAATTCTAGATGGTTCAACGGGTAAGAAAAGGAATGGCATGGTAAGTACACAATGTGATATTAAATCATAATCTAAGAAAAGACAAATGTAATAAATGATGTGTATATGGAAATCTACTTATACTATGGTTGAGTTCATATGTATCATGGATGAGTTAACTAACTTGTGAGTTTGATGATGTTTCTATAGGCTTTTACTAAGTTCATATGTATCACCAAAGCTGCCAATTTTCAAGCTTGGAAAATCATCAGACTTACAACGACTTTTTCGATGGTATCCTAGAATTTATAGGTTGAGATGTCACCATGTCGTTTGAAGATCTATCTCTTAGATTCGAAACGCATTTTGAATCACTCGATTTTGAGTTCGGGAGCTCAAGTTATGACCATTTTCGTGAAGACTGCTCGAGTAGAATTTCTGAACGAGATTATGGCGGGAATTACGATTTTTGGGCTTTTAATTCGAGTTTAAATCATACTGGGTTCGGGTTTTAGGCTTAATTTTTATTATATATGAGCCCAATATTGTATTTATCAGCTCCTATTATTTTTTATTATTTTATTCTGAATTTTTTATAATTATTAAGTATTTTAAGTTATTTAGGAGTTTTATGTTAACAAGAAAGTTTAGTTTAAAACTTCTTCTTATTTAGATTAAATTAGAGTTCTAGTATACTTAAGAGTTTTATTTAGATTTATTTAGCTAGCCTATATATAGGCTTTTGCATTGTACACAATGGATACAATTCATTATTATTCTATTTCTCTTTGAGTTAATAAATTCTTTCTGAGTTTTTCTTTTCAAGAATTTCTCTTGAATGTCTTTTAGAAGAGTTTCAACAATCTTTTTAGATTGTGGGGATTATCTTCAAACTTTTTCTTGCCAAGATTTCTATCTTGGAGGGGAAATTAGAGCTGCTTGAAGGGGGTTGTGGATTCTTCGTGTTTCCAAGGATTCCTAGAACTTCTACACGCCACGTTCTATCTTTCCATTTATTTTCTTTATTCGCCTCCTTAATATTCTAATATTTGATTTATTATTTTATTTTAGTTATTTATTTTAATTATTTTATCTGACTTGGATTCGATTTCATTTTAGGTTTGTGTCAAAATTCAAGTTTCTTTTCGAACATCTAGAGCCTTAAGTCAAATCCGCTACTTTGACAAACTTTACGATCCGCTTTCGCGTTCATCCGTCTCATCATTTATCATTTGGTATCAAATTTGGGCGTTTTAGGTGTTCTTTTTATTTTTATAAATTGATTTCTAGCAAACAACCTCAAAACAATTTTTTTATCCCGATAGTTTTCGGAAAAAAATATTTTTCAGTGGGTAAAAGATTTTCAAACGATTTGAAATTTTACATACTATTTCTTGGCACTATTTTAGAGTATAAAAATATTTCCCACAAAAAAAGTGATCGGAAAGTACCAAAAAAATAAAATACGAAAAAAATTAAAAAAATAAAAAATATTATGTGAGTTGAATTTTGTGCCGAAACTTTTCAGATCAGATCTACATTATTTGAGGAGGCTTCAGTTTAAAATTCGTGATTTTTGGAAATTGGGAACACCTCAAACGAAGTTTGTCAATTTGCTTTGCAATTTTTCAGGTTTTCGGGTTTCAGCAACTTTCATTGACTCTTAGCCTTAGGTTTTCATTTGTTTTTTTTTTCTTTTTATTGTTCCTTTATGCATTCTAACACTTTATTGTTTCTTGTGTTAGTAGGTTAAAGCACGTTGCACATTCCTTCCTTTGTGCACAAAATTCATTGATGTCTAGCTGATTTTGGACTCATAATGCTCTTAGGTTTGCTTTGTTAGTTTGATTCTAATACATTCTGATTGGTTGATATCGAAATTTTTTTAATAAAACATCGATAATAACCGACTAAACCCAGAAAACTTCGCACTTCTGAGACAATTTTCAGAGTTTTCCAATTTATCACAGTAGAAACTTTACTTGGACCAACTCGAATCCCATCAGCTGATACTATGTGACCCAAAAATCCAACTTCACGAAGCCAAATATCACATTTACTAAATTTTGCGTACAACTGTTTTTCTCTCAAAGTCTGTAGTATGATCCTCAAATGTTGTGCATGCTTGAATTTTGTCTTAGAATAGATCAGTATATCGTCAATAAACACAACAAAAAATCTATCCAAATGAGGTTGAAAAATCCAATTGATTAAATCCATAAAAGCAGTAGGGGAATTAGTTAAACCAAGTGGCATTACCAGAAACTTGTAGTGACCATAATGAGTTCTACAAACAATCTTTGGCACATCACAATCTTTAACCTTCAATTGATAATACCCAAATTTGAAATCTATCTTCGAGAACACTGCGGATCTTTCAATTGATCAAACAAATCGTCAATACATGGAAAAAGGTATTTATTTTTAATTGTGACTATGTTAAACTGTCTGTAGTCTATATACAATCTTAAAGACCCGTCTTTCTTTTTCACAAACAAAACAGGTGCACCCCAGAGAGACATGCTCGGTCGAATAAACCATTGATCTAATAACTCTTGCAATTGTGCTTTCAATTTTTTTAGTTCAGCTGGTGCCATACGGTACAGTGATATTGATATTGGTGTAGTTCCAGGAATCAAATCAATCACAAACTCAACTTCACGATCAGGAGGTAAACCCGACAATTCTTCAGGAAATATATCAACGAATTCACTAACAACTGATAACTGATCTAACTTTGATTCTGAATCTTGTGTATCAAGGATATATGCTAGAAATGTTTTGCTACCTTTTTGTATCAATCTCTGAGCAGAAAAAGCCGAAATAATTCTAATGACATCTTTCGGATCCTCAGACTCAACTGAAATCATCTCTCATGTCTGACATTTCAAATCGATCTGTTTCTGTCTACAGTTTACCACAGCATCATACAAAGATAATCAATCCATACCCAGGATAACATCAAATTCTCGAAAGGGTAACAACATCAAATCAGCAGGGAATTCACAGCCCTTAACTTTCAGTGGACAATTATGACAGACTAAATTAATTATCAGACTTTGACCTAGTGGATTAGTAACTTGAATATCATAATCAGTAGATTCAACAGGCAATTTCTTTTCCGTTACTAATGCAGTGCAAATATAACAATGAGTTGACCCAAGGTCAATCAATACATACACAGTAACATCAAAGAGATAGAATGTACCAGCGATCACATCTGGAGTAGTAGCTTCCTCTCTAGCTCGAATGGCATAGGTACGAGCAGGTGCTTTAGCCTCTGATCGAACAATAGTGTCTTTCATTCCCGAACAAGTAGTCCCAGTAGTACTATTTTGACCCGAACGTCTACATTTCTGAGAAGTAAACATTTTTTTCTTTCTGATCTTCATCCTCTTTTGGCAATTTAGGACAATTATGAATAAAATGATCAGTTGATCCACATCTATAACAGACTCATGTTTTTCCTCTACAGTCACCAAGGTGATATTTCCGCTATATCTACATTTAGGCTTCGGAGTATTTTGTACAGTACCCACATTATCAATCGGTTTAGTAGGTACCCTAAAATCATGTTGAATTGTCTTATTTTTTTCGAATGTTCAGGCACTGAAGTAGCATGGCTAAAATCATCTTTAGTCTTTTTCGTCGGTGATGCCGAAAATGACTTGGAAGAACCTCTCTTGTGAAATTCTCGATTTCGCCTATCCCGTTGTATCTTACGGTTGTACACTTCTTCCATTTTCTGTGCACGATCAAACAAGACAACAAATTCTCGTATTTCATTACCTCCAATCATCATTCAAATTTCATCATTTAGACCATCTTCAAACCGGATACATATTTCTTCTTCAGTAGACACAATTTCTCGAGCATATTTACTAAGATATATAAATTCTCTCTCACTTTCAGCTATTGATCTATTTCCCTGACGTAACTCAAAAAATTCTCTCTTTTTCTTATCCAAATACATTTTTCTGACATATTTCTTTTTAAACTCAGTCTGGAAAAATCCCAAAAAAATTTCTCATTCGGTACCACAGCTACTATTGTCGACCACCAACTATATACTTCTTCTTTTAATAATGAAACAACACATCTAAGAAAACCATCAAGAGAGCAAGCCATTTCTTCGAAAACCCTTATTATATTTTGAAGCCAGTACTCAGCTTTAACCAGATCATCCTCTGATCTACCTTAAAATTCTTCAACACCACACTTTCTAAATTTCTCGATCAGAGTACGTTTATTAGGTTCAATCACTGTAGGTGGTGGAGGTGCAACCAGAGATACAATAGGTGGTACAATAAGGTGTGGAGGCTACGAAGCCGGATTTCTTTCTTGCATAAATTCACTGAACCACTGGTTCATATACCCAAAGACGATATTTTTAAGTCCACATTCTTGACTAAAGGAATCGGGACATTCTACTCGTCCCATGTTCAGAAGTCGGTACTTTACTGTTAACTTCATCATTGTCAGCACGTTCAGATCCGTCTGACATCTTTATAATCTATAAGAAAACAAAGGTTAGATTAGACCATACATATCACACTATCACAGATTTATATGACATGTAATTCTAGACATTTCATACGCTACGTTCAGTCCAAGCATCGACTAAACCATAGCTCTGATACCATTAAATATAGCACCCCTAACCCGTATTCGTCGCTGAAACAAGGTTACAGAGCATTACTAGGGTTTACGGATCAATCAGATAGAAATTTCAAACATTTCATAACATATCAATACTCATAATAAAACCAATTAAAATCATATATATTGTCCATTAAACAAGCCATCAAGACTCGAAATACATATTAGAAACAAGTCGGAACTAAATCGGGTACTCAAAGAATTTTTTAGAAATCTTTAAAATTTTCAACATTGCAGGGGTCACATAGCCGTGTGGCCAGGCCGTGTAGACATTCGAAATAAGGACACATGACCATGTCTCAACTCGTGTCCATACCAGTGTAACTCTTTAACTTGGGTTACACGGCCAAGTTACAAGTCTGTGTGCTAGGCCGTGTGAGCATACTGACTTGCATTCCTAAAAGATACAGGGGAGTCACTTGGCCGTGTGTCACACACGACTGAGACACACACCCGTGTCTCTACCCATGTGGACGAAACTAGGGCATTTTCTAAGCCACATTTCTCACCCAAGTTGACACCAACCTGACGAAACTAGGCCATTTTCTAAGCCACATTTCTCACCCAAGTTGACACCAACCTAACCTCAACAAATTGCACATCAATTAGCCATAACAAGGCATTCAACACAAACTAAAATCAAGTCTTAAACATATATTATCACCACATACAACTAATAAACCCTTAGATACCTCAAATGAAAACTTAGAAAAATGTCAACCAACTTTCCAAACTTACCTACTTAACCTATCTAACCAAGTTACCAAAGTTCACTTTAAATCAATTATATATATACTTATATCACTTATACTAACATCACACTCATACATTAATTTCATATCAATATGTATGTTGGTTATATAAACAAAATACTATTCATAATATTTACATAAGTTAAATTTTTATCAAAATCGAACAAAAGCATATACATGCCATATAAACCGTATTTAATGTTTCAAAAACTACCGAGATAAGCTAGATAGTGTGACTTGAGTGCTGATCCAATCGTCCAACCTTCTGAAAATCTACAAAGACAATAAACAATACAAATAAGCTTAATAAAGCTTAGTAAGTTCGAAGGTTTAAACAAAAATTTTACCAAACCTACTATAACAAGACAAATAAATGAAATCATTCATGTCAATTCCCTGTCATTCACTGACAATTTCCTGTCATTCATAACTTCTATTGATAAATACATTAGGTTTCAAATCAATATAAAAATGAATAACATGTCTTTCAAATTCATTAGATAAATCACCTTACCAAAATTTTCCCATTCGAAGAACGACTTACGGATAAGAGTACATCGTTAACAGAAGCTCATAAGAGCTAGTCCTCTCGAATACGCCAACAGAAGTCGAAAGCTGAACAGAAGCTCATAAGAGCTGAACAGAAGCTTGTAAGAGCTAAATAGAAACTCATAGGAGTTGAACACAAGCTCATAAGAGCTAAACAGAAAGTAAAACATGAGAGTTTGCAACAAATGCTGAACCCCGATTTACTTGAGAAAAATGTCGTTGTCTCCTTCCAATAGCATCATACACCAAAATACGAATGTACTCAAATCCCGCGTTCCATTCAAATCGAAATCCAATTCAATATTATTATTCCAAAAATAATTCAATTCCAACAATAGAATAAATAAATAATACCATTCATCAATTTATACAAAATATTAAATTTTTTAATCATATGAACTTTCCTAGATTGAGTTGTAGTAATTGTACAAGTTTAGGGACTATTCTACTATATTTCCTTTTCATGAGTATCTACGGGATCTTGATCTCAAATACAAAATTACTTATTCATTAGCATATATTTCATTTCCAATTCATTTCACAATTAATACCCTTTTATTTTTCGAATTTACACAATTACTCCAAACTTTTACAATTTTTGTAATTTAATCATTTAATTAGTTAATCTATCAAATTAACTAATTTTTTTCTTAATAAATAATTTATTCAAATATTATACGCCATTATACAGTCCCTAATAAACCAAAATTCACTATCAAACCCTAATATTTTGATATTTTCACAATTTAATCCTAAAATCAATATTTGACAAAATCACTTTATAAAATCATCATGCAACACAATCAAAGTTCTAAATCCATGTTATTCCTAAAACATCTAATATTCATCAATGGAAACTTTCAAAATTTTCAATAAAATCAAAAATAAAGATACGGTGTAGTTTGACCTAATTGTAACAATCTCAAAAACATAAAATTATAAGAAATGGGTAATAATTGAACTTACATGAAGCAAAAATATGAAAACCTAGCTTAAGCTCTCTTCTATGTTTGTTTTTGGCGAAATTAGAAGATGAATTGTTTAGAAAACTTTAAATTCTATTTGATTCATTTTAATTTCCTAAAATTACAATTTTTCCATTAAATGTTTTATTTTATTATTTTTCTTTCATTTAGGTTTATTTATTCCGTAAGTCCTTCCTTATTTATTAATTAACTATTTAATCACTTAATTCTTATAATTAGCAAGTTTTACACCTTTTTCAATTTAATCCTTTTTAATTAATTAGCTATCGGAACGTTAAAATTTTTCAACAAAACTTTAATACTACCTTAATGACACTCCGTAAATATTTATAGCTCGGTTTATAGAAACGAGGTCCCGATACCTCACTTTCTAAAACCACTTGACCTAATAAATCATTATAAAACACAAATTACCAATTCAAAGACCCTTTTCAAAACCATATTTAATTCGTAAATATTAGATAATAATATTTACGAACTTACTCGTCGGATTTGGTGGCCTCGAAATCACTTTTTCCGACACCACTAAAAAATTGGGTTGTTACACAATTATATTACTCTACCATCGATAGACGATTTTACTTGTGGGAAAGAGGTAAGTTGAACATTGATAATTCTCCACAGGTGTTAGAAGGTAAGAAAAGTAATGATACATTGGAAATTGAAATATGTAGGCATACCTTGAATGTTTTTTTATAAGTATGCTACTGATTTTATTTTTTCTTACGACATGCTTTCTCATTGGTCAAGTTTCAATAAACAATGGTCTAAAAGTTCAATTGATTTTATGGGTTTATCTAGGTATTTAAAGTTTACTTTTTTTGCATTCGACAGGTTTATTAAAAACCCTCATGCATTTGATCTTATAACAAAATTTTCTACTTTAGACTCTTAATATGAATTTTTACATAATAATATTAAACTACTTGATTTTTATAATTATGTGAAATTCTTGACTCATCGTTGGAAATTCTTATGGATGACCATGCATATTCAAAAAGGTACACGTTATTTTTTACTTGAACTCTCATTTGCCTAATATTTCTTTGTCTAGTGTTGATTTGGGATATCAAAATCATATCTTTGATCTTAAAGATAGTTTTGATTTTAAAGATAGTTTTGGTGCATAAGAAAGCTTAGGTAAGTATTTTATTCATTTTATTGTTATTTATTCTTATCCCTTTTCTTTCTATGCAGCTAAAGATTCAGGGACGAATCTTCTTGAGGAAGGGGGGAATGATGCGAGTCTCAAGGCACAATTTCAGACCCATAATGTGATGGACTCACACTACCTCAAGGCCCAACAACAATGTTAAAGGCTAAGCAAATCAAATCAGGATTAGATCAAAGACAAGATTCGAGGACTAATCTTTTTGAGGAAAGGGAGAATGATACATGCACAGATGGGATGAATTTTATTAAATTCCAATCACCAAAGCTGCCAATTTTCAAGCTTGGAAAATCATCAGACTTACAACGACTTTTTCGATGGTATCCTAGAATTTATAGGTTGAGATGTCACCATGTCGTTTGAAGATCTATCTCTTAGCTTCGAAACACATTTTGAATCATTCGATTTTGAGTTCGGGAGCTCAAGTTATGGCCATTTTAGTGAAGACTGCTCGAGCAGAATTTCTGAACGAGATTATGGCAGGAATTACGATTTTTGGGCTTCTAATTCGAGTTTAAATCATATTGGGTTCGGGTTTTAGGCTTACTTTTTTTATATAGGAGCCCAATATTATATTTATCAGCTCCTATTATTTTTTATTATTTTATTCTGATTTTTTTATAATTATTAAGTATTTTAAGTTATTTAGGAGTTTTATGTTAACAAGAAAGTTTAGTTTAAAACTTCTCCTTATTTAGATTAAATTAGAGTTCTAGTATACTTAAGAGTTTTATTTAGATTTATTTAGCTAGCCTATATATAGGCTTTTGCATTGTACACAATGGATACAATTCATTATTATTCTATTTCTCTTTGAGTTAATAAATTCTCTCTGAGTTTTTCTTTTCAAGAATTTATCTTGAGTTTCTTTTAGAAGAGTTTTAACAATCTTTTTAGATTGTGGGGATCATCTTCAAACTTTTTCTTGCCAAGATTTCTATCTTGGAGGGGAAATTAGAGCCGCTTGAAGGGGGTTGTGGATTCTTCGTGTTTCCAAGGCTTCTCAGGACTTCTACTCGCCACGTTCTATCTTTCTATTTATCTTCTTTATTTGCCTCCTTATTATTCTAATCTTAGATATATTATTTTATTGTAGTTATTTATTTTAATTGTTTTATCTGACTTGGATTCGATTTTGTTTTAGGTATGTGTCAAAATCCAAGTTTCTTTCCGAAAGTCTAGAGCCTTAAGTTAAATCCGCAATTTTGACAAACTTTAAGATCCGCTTCTACGTTCATCTGTCTCATCCTTTATCATATGCTTAATCTATGAATTGTGCTAATGAAACGGTAAGTTATGTTTGAGTTTATACGAGCTTACTAAGCACTCGTTGCTTACGTAGTTACTTTCTTTTGTTTTATAGATTATCAAAAGCTAGATCGGTTGGAAGCTTGTCGGAGATCAATCACACTATTCAGCAACCATTTCTGTAGTTTTTGAGTAACTTGGCCAAGGTTATATATGGCATGTATAGGACCTTTTGTAATTGTAGTTCATGAATGTGTAAATGGTTGATTTAGTATGTTTATACTTTTGAATTTTATGTTTGGTTTGATGAACTTTTAATGCTTGTTCAAATTAGGTCATTTTGGTCATTCTTAAGTGCTTGTATATAAGACTTTTTTGGTATGTTTGTGATGGCTTGGAAATGGTCATTTGTGATATCATGTGGTAGTTAAATGAACTAGGTTTTGTGCTTGAAATATGGTCAAATTGATTTGTTTGTTAATGATGTTTTGGGATACATATGTGGTACCTTTGAATGGCATATTGGTTAGATGAAATAGGATGTTTGAAATAGTATGTTTAAGTGCGTTTAAATGATGTTTAAGTCTCTTGAATGTATGCCTAATGGAATGGTTGGTTAGATATGGTTTGGCCTTGAAATGGCTTGAATTTAGGGTCAATTTTTGGATCACACGGCCTGGGACACAGGCTGTTACATGGTCGTGTGACACACACGGCCTAGCTACACGACCTTGTGTCATGTGTAAATTCCTAGTGTTTTAAGTTAGTGAGTTACACGACCTAGCACATGGCCTGCAACACAGCCATGTGTGGCAAGTCAGAAAGTTACACAGCCTGGCATACGGTCTGCGACACAGTCGTGTGATCCTACTTAGTGAGTTACACGAGTGGGGACAAGACCGTGTGAATCTTTGTTCGATTGCTACACGGCCTGGGCTATGTCACACGGCCGTGTGACCTCTATTTTCCAATTTTTCTAACTTTTTCCCAATTATTCTGATTTGTTTCAATTTAGTCCCGAATTGCTTCTAAGCTATTTTTAGGGCCTTGAAGGCTCGATTTAGGGGCCAAATGTATATGTTTGATAGCTTTTTGACTGAGATTAATTTATAAAATGTTATGATGATAAATGTTTTCCCATTGATCGATAATGTTTCGTAACCCTAATCTGGCGCGGAGACGGATTAGGGGTGTTACAGAGCCACATATAACAATCTTGTATCTTGCAAATGTCGATAAATGACTTCTGGTGCACATTTACTTAAATTGTTTATGTATCTCCAAAATTCAATCTTCGAGCTGAGTATATAAATATAAAAAATTAATAATCTAAACGTAATCATTAACCATTTAAAATTAAATAATTTAATAATATTTTCTTACCATTTGCAATTGAACGCTGGAGATATGCTTGACACCCAAACGAATAAGTTGACTTGCCATTTAAAAAAATTTTAACGAATAAAATAAAATTGAAGAGAATAAAATTCAAAAAAAATCTAAAAAATAATTTAGGATTGAGGATTGGAAATTGGAAATTAAATATTGAAAATTGAGGATTGAGAATTTAGGATGGGGGAATGAGTATTGAGTATTTGGTTGAAAAGAATGAAGTTTGGAGGGGTTTATATAGAAAAACTTTTGGCTGTTGGAATCTTTTTAGCCATTAGAAAAGTTACCTTTGGAATAGTTACCGTTGAAAGGAAAACGCATTTTACGGGGCGCATTTTAATTGATGTGGCAGTGAAAATGCACCCAATAAGTCACATTTTTATTTTCTCTCTTGAAAACGCGCCCTATAAGATGCGTTTTCCTTTCTCTCTCCAAAAACAATATAGATCGATAAATTTTAAAAATTTTTATCTACTTTCTCAATTGTTTTTTTTCGAGCATATTTATGAAAATTAGCCATGATGGAACATATCTTGAGTGCATTGAGTAAATAATATTTTATAACTTGATTAATGTCTAAGTTTTCAAGAGGAAAGTTTAGGCTTAGTTTGGATGTGTAGTACATTTATTTGCGGTTTGTATAAATACAGCGGTAGCGATGAAATTAGATACTATAGCGATACTGTAGCGTAAGACAAAAAATAAACTGAACGCAACGCATTGCACCGCACCCAACCACCCATCTAAACTCCACCTTAATAGGGAATTTTTAAAATATTAGGTACAAAAGTGAGAAATCTAATCTAGTAAATATTAGAGAGTGAAATCACTTATTATATGAAGTGATAAAATAAAGAATATTCTCTCTTAGTAAAACCCGGAAATGTAAGAAAATGAAACTGCACAAACATATGATATGTTTTTCATTTTCTGTGCTGACACTGCTGGCATGCAAATATTAAACCATAAATAAAAGTAAGGCTATGAAGGACATTTTTGTTTGTGTAATAAGCGCAGAAGCCGGTGAGATCATAAAAATGGCCAATTTCAACCTGTACATGGTTTGACAACTACTCACTTACAAGGCCCTGTTTGCTAAATCTGCTATGGAAATGTAATATCTCTAACCGACCCCACCATACCATTTTCTTCCTAATCAAGGCGCCGTCTCATTTTGACAATAACAAATGTTTATAAAATTCTTGAGCCACCCACACAAATCTAAGCTTGAACAAAATTCTTCCTCTGATCATGATTTTGGCTGTCTTAATTTACTCACATTCCAAGGCTTTGTTGCTTTCTTACCAAAATCATCTTGCTACATAAAACTGCTCTGTGCTGGAAGAGAAACAACTACATTCGAATTGATAAGCACATTGTCAGTGAGAGCGATTCAATATATCTCATTACCATCACATACTTGTCAAATTTATTTATTTAGAATTATGTGTGTCTAGAAGGAAAAAATCGTTGTGGTAAATTATATTATTTTTCTTACTAAATAAGCAGAAGAAAAATAGAAGAAACCACAGATTTTGTCCGTCCAGGCATTATATAAATGTTACTGTCAATCTCAAGATAGTGACAATGAAAAGAGTCCCAAAACCAGGAAAGTTCGAAGGGAGAGTGATGGAAGAGGAGAAAATCAGTTTAATCTCCATCTTAAAGGAAAGACGTGTTTGAAGAGAATATGCTATTAATATTATTATATATTATTTCGATGGCTCTTCTTGAATTTTAATGCCACTTTATTGGAAAAATCTAGTAAGTTTTTCTAGATCAGTCCATTCTAAACTTTCTCAACTCAACTATAAAATAGTTGATTGTTAAAACTTATCCAAAACCTGCAGCTTCCTTGGTTTTGGGGAAACCTATTGACATTATTGTATATAATATATATTTTTTGATATAAAATTTCGGTATTTATCTAATTTTCATGTTTTAAATATGAATTTGGGAAGTGGTTGTGTCCATTAGTTTCCCAACAAATGTCTTTTCAAATAATTGTGAATTCAAAGCTGAAAAATTATGTCCATTTCATGACCTTTCTAACATGAAAGGTTGTGATGAAGGCATTTAAGCACTTATTTTTGAGTTATATATAAATACATTTGTTGGAAGCATAAACTCTATTATGTTTCATATATGATATGAAATATAGGGAGAAAGTTAAAGCATATATACTGCTGCATCCAGGTTAATCATAGAGGTCTTCGCATTAAAGTTCAGTCTTTTATTTGTTCTCATCATTGTTGGGAGCAACAATTAATAGCCTTGGGAGCAACGTCTCCACCAAGCTGGCCTACCAACGACGACTGAAATTACTACTAGCTTTCCGAATACGACATAACAGTATTCTCGTACAAATACAATCTGACAAAAGGGGACGGGGACATCGGTCTCCACCATTCCCTGTTCTGTTTTATTTGTTTGACATCAACAGAATGATATCTGTGTAAGAGAAACAGTAAGTCTCTCTACAATTTCACGCTAATGGTTTGAAATAACAACCAAACAAATACTTGAAACAAGTGAAAAAATGGAATCTTAGGATTTTCCAACATTAACAATATCTGGAATCTAGACACTGTGAGATTAAAATACCAACTCTTTCTTTAATCCCATCAAAATTGTCTTTGGAAAAAGAGGCATCACAGTAGGTAAAAAGCTGTCTCTCTCGTATTTTTCACGAGGAACCCTGGGTTGGTCTTATTATATATATAGCGCCTATAAATATATTTCTTTCCCCATAGCCTTCTCAAAATTGTTATATACAGAGAAACATATGAACAAAATATGTTTATTTCCAGGAAATCTTTGTCAAGATCAGTCCATGATGAACACCAAGAGCAACCGGAGTTAGTCGAAACCCGAGGTGGCAATCTGTGCACATCAGTAACAGTTTGGAGAAAATCACTTATAGTTACCTGTAAAGGCTTTACTGTGATTGATTCAAATGGAAATTTAGTTTATCGAGTTGATACTTATGTGGGAGGACGCCCCATGGAACTCGTTCTTATGGACGGCTCAGGGAAACCCATCCTAACGATGCGACGAAGCACGGTACCGTATATACATATATATATAATTTCATGTATTCCCTAAATATTTCATAGATGCATGATAGTTAACTTGGAGCTTGATTTTGTCATTTTTATTGACAGAATCTTAGGCTAGTAGGGACTTGGCTTATCTATGGAGGGGAAGTAGGTGAATTTTGTACATCAGAAAAGCCAGTTTTCTATGTAAAGAAGAGCATTAACATTTTAAATGCCAACTCTAATGTGCTTGCATATGTTTACCGGCGGTCGTCGGATAAACGGTATGCATATGTGATTGAAGGATCGTATTCGCATAGATCATGTAAAGTGCTAGATGAGACAAAGAGAGTGGTGGCAGAGATAAGGCCAAAGGATGCATTAAAAAGAGGCATTTCATTCGGCCTGGAGGTTTTTGTGTTAATTGTGCAGGCTGGATTTGATCCTGGATATGCCATGGGTCTGGTTCTTTTGCTGGATCAAATGTTTTCATAGGCTTTCAATTCTTTCAGGTGCCCTTTTTTTTAATAAGATCAAACATTCAAACTGATCTTTTCATGTTTTCAAGCCAAAGCTGGTATCTAATGATAAGCTTCTACTGCATCAAATGCCAAGTAGATATATGTAAACAAGGATGTTATACATGTTGGAAATATATTATTACAAGACGAAATAGTTAACACTTACGGAATAAATAAATTGAGCATAAATAAATAAAATAATCACTGTGTCGTGAAAGGTGTAACACAATTGATATTGTTCTTCTTAAAAATATTCAAAAAAGTAGACTAGAAACTAAAGTTGAAAACTTGGTCGAAAATTTAATTGGAAAAGTTTTCTGAACAGAAAAGAGATGAGCTAAGGAAGATAGAGAAGAGGTTGTTTGCTTGTTGTAAAAAATAAACTATTTATATTTTTACAAGGGAGCAAAATGGTAAAATAGTAGTATCAATTTTTAAAAACAGCAAAAAGTATTCTTAAAAAAAGAAACAAAAATTTTATTCAAAAATACAAACTAAACAAAGCAATGATAATATGGGGGATTTTACCAAAAAAAGCCTTTTTTTTAAATTATCGAAATGAGCCCATTATTTAATTATTTATCAGAATGGTCCATTTTTCGGCAAATCGCGGCCACGTCTCATGCCACATAGCGCGTTTCGTGGGACGCGATTTTGTCGTTTTTCCCACATTAGGTTTTTTCAGCTTTTAGGGCTTAGGGTTTTTAGGTCCTGGAAGAAATAATTTCGAGTTGACGTTTCTGATCAAATAGTATAAAATCGCTTCTAGCAGGATGCTATTTGAGAAGAATTTGTGAAACTGCACGCGCTTTTGCTACAGTAGGTCATGGAAGAAATATTTTTTTTTGATGTTTCTGAGCAAATAGTATAAAATCGCTTCTAGCAAGATGCTATTTTGAGAAGAATTTGTAAAATCGAGCCTTCGTGGACGCACTTTTGCTACTGTAGGTCATGGAAGAAATAATTTTTTTGACGTTTCTGAGCAAATAGTATAAAATCGCTTCGATTAGGATGCTATTTGAGAAGAATTTGTGAAAATCGCGCCCTCGTGGACGCGCTTTTGCTACAGTAGCATGTTTGGGCTGATGCTAGAAATTAGGCAGAAAATGTTCTCAGAATGCATAAGTCACAGCAGAAACAATTTAGAGAGGCTAAGAAGGTTAGAGTTTCACATATGAGTGAACGTATTAGTGCTGTTATTTACTACGATGGTGAGGTTTGCCACACCGAGAATGGTGTTATTTTTTTGTCGGAGAATACGGTGCGACTGGTTTTTAACCAGAACATAAATTTGACAGAACTTCGTAAAAGAATTAGGCGTAAAATTTTCGGAACAACGCCAATGAAAGTTCTGTCTATCACGTATCGATTTTGTTCTTCTGTTGATCCGGTGACATATGACTCATTCGACATAAAAGGTGCTTGTAGCTTGGAGGCAATGGTGCAGACTCATCTTGCTAGTGGAGCACCTTATATGGAGTTATATGTACAATTTCCATCGCCAACTGATGTACTTACGACCAGTGTTCGAAATGTATACACGACCCCTGATCGACACTCGGTTAGCGGGTTACAAAATACGGAACAGCCCATGTTCGGTAGCGGTGTCGAATGCACATCCCCTGCAAGACACTCTGTCGGTGGATAGGACATGTACATCGGTGGCTCGACGTTTGATACTGGAAATACGTACTGGGGAACGGCATCAAGTTCTAGTGGGTGGCAATCTACATCCAATTGGGGACGTTATCAAATACCCAGAAGAAGGGATGACGTGCTCCCTACGACGTCAACCGATGAGGGGACCTCGTACGCTACAGATGATTATAGGTTAGAAGATGACTCCGATGTGGATCCACCTCGAGAGCCTGGGCCGGATGGTGCAGAAGTTGGCTTATTTTCTAAACCGGAGCCTATTCCAATAGAACCTGAAGATGCTGAAAGGAGTTCAGATGAAGAAGAAAATCCATGATTCAGAGCATACTCCCCTTCAGCCCACATGCATAATGTCGATCTGTCTGCAGATGATGCGTTAGAGTTTCCAGATCTACCACACCAGTTACGTGATCGTACAAGTTCGGGGGTAGATTCTGGTGAATTTGAAGTTGGTAATCAGTTTACCAACAAGGATAGTTTTATTGGTGCTTTGAAACAACATAGCATCAAAAACGGCGTTAACTACCACGTCGTTAAATCCAAATCTGATAAGTTTGAGGCGAAGTGTGCGGTCTAAGACGGCACATGTTCATGGAAAATCTACGCCTCGTTAAGGAGAAGGACAGGGTTGTGGGAGATTAAAAAGTATAAAGGTTCACATACATGTGCTGCAGGTATAGTATTGACGGTTTCTGAATAATACTTTTATTATACAATGTTGCATTATTTAATGTACTCAATTTATAGGTGTTTCACAAGATCATCCCAAGATGGATTCAGCTATGCTAGCTAGCTTGATACTGCCCACAGTAAAAGCAGATCCAAGGACTTTAGTGCCGGTGTTAATTGCCAATATTCGTAGCCAAATGGGGTACACGTCCTCTTACCGCAAGGCTTGGATAGCTAAGCAAAAGGCGTTGGAGAAGATGCATAGTGGGTGGGACGCCTCATATAATGAAATATGGCAGTGGTGTCAGGTGCTAGAGAGATACGTCCCAGGTGCCATCACAGACCTTGAAACGGAACATGCGTACTACAACGGCCGATTGCTACGTGGATGCCAAGTTTCAAATGCCTGTTTTGGACCTTTAAGTAATGCCAAGACGCATTTCCATACTGCAAGCCTTTGGTACAAATTGACGATACATTTATGTTCGGTAGGTATACTCATCGGCTAATGCTTGTAGTGGCACAGGATGGCGGTGGGAGAATTCTTCCAATTGCATTTGCAATAACACCGGGGGAGTCATCTGATGATTGAGATTTCTTTCTCTCTAGGTTAAGGAGGCATGTGTGCCCCCAACCTGATATCTGTTTTATTTCAGATCGGGGCGCCGGTATACTAGCTGCATTTGATAGACAGGGAAGCTTATGACAGTGCACACGCCATAGATATTGTCCAAGACACGTTGCTTCGAACTACTATAGGTAATATCCATCTAAGAGCGAACGACGACAAGTGACCAACATGGGTATTTAGTCTATATCTGTGTTATTTCGTTTGTCAATTTGAATTAGTTTTATTGGTAGAAGTGGTATAAATTATTCGCTATGATCTTATATTGGCAAGGTATGAAATAAATAAAGATCGTTTTCACGAGATGTTGGCAATTTTACGTTCAATTAATGGAGAAGGAGCGGACTGCCTTTGTAACATACGTTTCGAACAGTGGGCACAAGCATACGACGGCAGCCTACGATATGGCCATATGACGCCGAACCTGGCTGAATGCATAAATTCTGTTCTTAAAGGAACGCGCCATCTACCGATAACATCAGTTGTGCGAGAGACATATTTTCGTTTAGCGGCGCTATTTCCAAAGCGAGCAAAGTTATCTGAGCGATGCGGGGAGGACATGTATGGTGCGATAAGGTAGTTCAAGAAATTAACAAGGCCAAGGCGAGGGCAAACACCATGCACACAGTGTGTCACGATCAAGACAATTTATGGTTTCGCGTGACAGAGTTTGACAGACAGCACCAAGGTGTTGTTGGCGGGCAATATTGTGTACACTTGTGAAATAGGACTTGTGACTGTGGGATGTTTGATGCACTTCGTTATCCATGCACGCATGTTATTGCAGCTTGTCAGAATCTCTGTCTGGATGTGATGAGTTATGTGGACGAAGTGTACAAATTAGAAAACATATACAATGTTTGGAGACACATTTTCCCACCGGTCCCAGATGAGCGTAAGTGGCCGCCCGTATCTCTTGCTCCTTTTAAGCTGTTACCGGATAGAGAATTACGTCGCAAACCAAAAGGTCGACCTTGCTCGACTAGAATACGTAACAATATGGATATCAGAAACAACCACCAAACGAAGTTGTGCGGATGGTGTAGGAATCCAGGCCATACAAGTCGATCATGCCCTAATCGCAATAGTTGAATGTAATTGTAAAAAAATTAAGTTTGTGAAATTATTAATTGATAAATTGTATTAATGGTTAGTAAAATTTCAAATTATATAAAATTATTAATTGTTAGTACCGGTCAAAATATTTTTCCAAATCTAACATTATGTAAAAGTAAAATTATTAATTTAGTTTAGGGTTTTAATTAAATTAGTTTAGAGTTTTTAATTAAATTAGGTTAGGGTTTTTAAGTTAAGGGTTAGGGTTTTTAATTTAATTAGGTTAGGGTTTTTAATTTAATTAGGTTAGGGTTTTTAAGTTAAGGGTTAGGGTTTTTAATTTAATTAGGTTAGAGTTTTTAATTTAATTAGGTTAGGGTTTTTAAGTTAAGGGTTAGGGTTTTTAATTTAATTAGGTTAGGGTTTTTAAGTTAAGGGTTTAGGGTTTTAAGTTAAGGGTTAGGGTTTTTAATTAAATTAGGTTAGGGTTTTTAAGTTAAGGGTTTAGGGTTTTTATTTAATTAGGTTGGGGTTTTAATTTAATTGGGTTAGGGTTTTAATTTAATTAGGTTAGGGTTTTTAAGTTAAGGGTTTAGGGTTTTAATTAAATTAGGTTAGGGTTTTTAAGTTAAGGGTTAGGGTTTTAATTTAATTAGGTTAGGGTTTTAATTTAATTAGGTCGGGTTTTTAATTTAATTAGGTTAGGGTTTTAAGTTAAGGGTTTAGGGTTTTAATTAAATTGTTAGGGTTTTAATTTAATTAGGTTAGGGTTTTTAAGTTAAGGGTTTAGGGTTTTAAGTTAAGGGTTAGGGTTTTTAATTTAATTAGGTTAGGGTTTTTAAGTTAAGGGTATTAATGGTTAGTAGAATTCTCAAATAATATCAAAATATTCAAAATATTCAAAATATTCAAAAATTCTATTTTATTACATCAAATAAACTTCTATTTTATTACATCAAATAATATCAAAATAACTAAAAAAAATTCTATTTTATTACATCAAATAAACTTCTATTTTATTACATCAAATAATATCAAAATATTCAAAATATTTGTACAAATAAATTTAAATACGACAATCAATGTCTATGCTCGAGGGATTCAGTGCCACATGGCGGCCGTCGACGGTTACGCGGTGGATTCCTCCTTTCTCTAGCTTCCAGCGGCGGTTGTTGTTCCTCCGGCGGGGATTCTGGTTCTTCTGGTACAGCATCTGGTTGTCGGACTTGGGACGATGATCCACCTTCAAAGAATAGTGTATGTGGAGGTGTTTGCATCATGAACGGCGACGGTGTTTGAAACTCATACGTTGGTGGGGATTGGTAAAAAGGAGTGCTCCCCGACAGCCCCTCTTGCGATCCCCCGTACGCCGCTGGCCTATACATCGGCGGTCCATTCGGCATAACAGGAAATAGAGCTGAACCGGGGATTTGGCTCTAACCTGCCATAGGACTCTGAAAAGGATACAAATAAGGGTTAGGATACATATAAGGGCTAGGAAACGCACCTGGCATCATCTGAAAAGGCGGTTGCGTAGGTATCATTGGTTGAACTGCTGCACCGGGTGACTGTGTAGGTGCTCTCGTTGGGCCTAGTGATTACATGGCCGCTGATGATGAGTCGGGTGAATGTCTGGGCCTCGTTGATGGGCTGCCTTTGTCGTCTTGTCGTCTTGGATTTAGAGGCCCACGCCTTTCCCTTTCGATACGTATTTGCCGCTGCCTCTCCTCTGGTGTCAGTAAATACGGCTTGCCATGGATCCTAAACCGTGGCATGTATTTTGGAATGCACGCTAACTCCAAAATGATGATTGGTTCCCGAGTAGGTATATATTCATACCGATCTTCCCACATTTCCATGTACTCGGACCAGTATCTCGTCCAATCCATATTCAATTACCGAAGGTCGACTTTGTGTTGATCGTCAAACACCTCAGGATCCACGGGAATCGGTTGTCTACATCCAAACTGTCGTAGCACTCTATTTGTCTGGTGCGGCTCCACGGTTACGTAGTTGATCAACAAGACTTTCACGTGCCAAGCTTGTGGATTTTGTAAGAACCCTTCCGGGATTACTGCCCGAATTGCCGGATCTTCGTATGGTGTCCATTGAAACTATATGAACATGATAGAAATATTAGTTATATACATAATACTAAATACTAAATACTAAATATCAATCGACTAGCGAATGTATGGAAATATCTATTTTATTTAATACTTACTTGTGCTTCCGACCATTGGTCCAATAGAAGCCGTATATCTTCAAGAGAGGATGGTAATCGAGCATGACTTGCCGGATGGTTCCACCTAATTAAATAAATTTTTAGCATACTTTTATTTTTAAAAATCTACATAATAATTGTAAAATCTAATATAAAATTTACCTCGTTATGAGTGGGAATGTATATGGGTGGTCCACTCGAGGACGTAGAAATGGAAAGCGAAACCGTGCCCACGACTGCAGTAGTGACAGGCAACCTCTGATTTTTGCTCTCCTCGGTTGCGTCGCCCCGCACATCTCTCGTTATAACGTTGCCAAGACGGCAGACCCCCAACTCAATTCACCGGCTGCTCTAAAATCAACGAGTTTCAGCAGCCATCTTAGATGTAAACGGCTCCGTGACGTGTCGGGCATCAGATAACCTCCAATTAATTGAAGAATGTATGCCCGGGCATATCGGATTCTTTCAATTTCGGTTGAATCTTCATCCGGATCAGGGAATGTGTCACGTAACCAGCCCATCTCGATCTTACCTCCCTCCATTTTCTCCCGAATAGCGCCCAAAAGCTCATAGCACACCGCCCCCCAATCGCTAGATTGGGCAGACCCGGTGACTGGGTACCCATCCACCGGCAATCCCAATTGCAGACTGACATCTTCTAGAGTGATAGTGCACTCTCCACATGGAAGATGGAATGTGTGTGTCTCAGGTCTCCACCTCTCGATCAACGCACTGGTTAGTTTCGGGTCCACCTTGCATCCCCGGCCTACCTTCGCCACGTGCCAAAAACCCGCTTCCCGCAGGTAGTTCTCTACCAACGGTGATGGAGGAGCATGCATATTCCGGATATTGCATTCCAATACCCGATCTACAAACTTTTATAACAAATAAAAAATTAATAATTATTTAAAAATGCATAAATAAAAAATTCTTAAATAATATTTAAAAATTAAATTTAATACTTACCATTTTCATTTGTTCCACCGATATGTGATGCTTATCAAGACGAGTCAATTCTCCGGCCATTGCTGAAATCGTACAAATTTTTACGGTTTAAAAAAATTTTAAAAAATATTTTTAAAATTATTTAAAAAAAGGGAGTTAAGAGAAACTTAAGAGGAACTTGAGAGAAAATTGAAATTAAATATGGATTTAAGAGAATTTTTGAAGGAAATTGAGAGGAAATTGAGAGGAAATTTGAGAGATGATTAGTTTGTGAAAAAAAAAGGGTGGGGGTATTTATAGTTTTTTTTTTACCGTTGGAGGGGGCAACGGTCAAATTTTTGACCGTTGGAGCACTATTCACGCGCGGGGCAAATTGCGGCCATGTCAGCGCGATTTGCTAACGTGGCCACGATTTCCTGGCGCGTCCCCTGACATCACGCTGACGTGGACGCGATTTTCCGAAAAATAGACCATTCCGATAAATAATTAAATAATAGGCCCATTTCGATAATTTAAAAAAAAAAAGCTTTTTTTGATTAAATGCCCGATAATATGCATGTATTAGGCCTTTAACCCTTAAAAAACAAGGTTATATTTAAACCCTGTTAGAAATTTTTCCTCAGCGAATATGGTACTTTATATTACCAACAATAAAAAAAACCATTCATTGAAATTGATTCAAGGCATTTAGCATTTAAATGCTCTGAATGACAGAAAGAAATGAAAATTTGTAAGAATTTATTTCTTTTTTTTTCTTTTTCCAACAATTGGATCTCAATTCTCGGTAAAGGGTAATTTTCTTTGAACCGACAAGCCTAGCTATTCTCCAGCATTTGAACTTAATTAATAAAAATATATGCTTCTTATACACGTAACAGTAGCATGCTTCAGAAAGGAGAACTTGATAAACAATAAAATTCGAAGATAACTAATTAACTAATAAAAATTCCTACAATATAGAAAAACGAAATATCATAATAGATTATGTAGGGTTACATTTGATTGGCGATAAAATATTTTTGAAAAATGATTTACGGAAAATGTTTTACTTTTCGTAAAATGATTTATTGGAAAATATTTTCCGGTGTTTGATTGAATCATGTAAAATGTTTTCATTGTTTGATGATTTCCGAAAATATTTTCCGGAAAAGTTGTTTTTACATATATTAATATATATTAAGCTAATTACTATGATTAATACAATACTTCAATAAATGATTTGGTTACCATGACTATGCATACATACATATCAAGCTAATTGCCATAATTAATACAATACTTCAATAAATGATTTGGTTAATACAATACTTCAATATATTTGATAAGCAAATAATGAACAAAAAAATAAAATAAGATTACTTATTTTTCCATTAGATTAGAATTCACTAACTATTTAATTAATCACCATTAGATTAGAATTCACTAACTATTTAATTAATTATGACCAGCTTTGCGAATTGTTAATGATTTCTTAAAAACTTCAAACAGCTTTGCGAATTGTTGCCTATTTGTAGGCCAAATAAAACAGCTTTGAATATTTTAAATAATATATTCTTACATAAAGTGAATAGTGGTATATTTTAGGCAATCGGAATATTTTAAATAACAAATGCTTTGTGTCTACAAATTACATTTTGTAATAGGATTTTGCTAATATATAGTAATATCTTCTAAGCATTAGAAATGATGAATAAACTTGTCAACTATTGCACATGATACAATGTTATTATAAATAATACATTTACTAACTTTAAAGAGTGCCATAAACATGCTTGTTAGCAAAACCCTTTATAAGAAAATGGTTTGCTTAGCAAAATGAACTCTGAATCGTTGATAGTTTACGGAGCTGTTGGCACTTATATACTAAAAACTTAATCAATAAATATGGATCCAAATATATGACCTACATGATTAGTAATTCTAAACCATATATCTTATGTACTTCAAGTATTTCCTCTCCTTTTCTTCCAAGTCATATGCATATGTTGCTATCTTATCATTCAACATTCCTTTTCACCCACCATTTGTGGTGCATTTATTGAAGTGGATTATGAAGATGATCAGATTTGAAGGAATAAAGAGGATAGCTTCTCCTAGGCCACATTGTATGAGAAACCAAATTGGTACTCGTATCCTCCTTTTAAAGGAGCATCATATGTGTTCTTGGATAAAAGTTATCATATCTGACATTCAGAAAAAAAAAAAGAAGAAAAGAAATAAGAGTTATCCTATCCAGGCCCCTGCAATACACCAAATGCATCATTCATGCAGCATCTAAGGTTTTGTATTTCCTTTTCTTTGCTGGCCACTTGTGTACTAAAGTTGAGTTTATTCTAAATGCAATATAGATACTTTTAAGTATTCCCACATCCAAGCAATTTTTGGTTTAAAGTTTGAAGTGAAATCCTCTAAATCAGTTCTAAGATCAAGGTAAAATGACTCCTAAAATTAAGATTCTAAAATCACTGTAACTGATACATAAAATCAGTCTAAATAATACATGTTTCCATAATAGTTGACTAATTATATTTTCCACATACATCAATAACAAATACTATTAATGTTTAATTGTCTTTTAAATTCTTTTAGTATAGTAAATATGAGCATTATTTTAGTAACCAACAAATAACCATCAAATCCTCTAGAACAGAACATAAGAAATTCATAAAAGTATAACATCAGCAGCTCGAGATTTGCTATTGACTAAGATGTAGGCTTTCAAAAAATGCTCAAATCACCTAAACTCAAAATACTGAGTCATCCCAAAACATGCTCATATCACCTAAACTCAAAATACCGAGTCATCCCAAAACATGCTCAATATCTCTACTTCTTTCCACAGACATTACCTTATGCAAAATACAATGCAAAAATTAAGCAAAATACAACGAAAAACCATTCTTAGTGCATAGAAATTAGAATCGTAGAAATCCATCATTCAGATTATAAAAGAAAAAAGAAAAAAAATCATTATTCAATAATCAATATATCTACTACTTTCCACAAAAAAATCAAAATTATTACCCACAAAGAAAATAATTAACATAAAAAGTCTTTTTACCCTTAAATGCCCGATTCTAGAACTGGTTGCAGGACTGGAGGTGGACCGGTGGAGGTGGATCAGTGGAGGTGGATCGGTGCTCGGTGGAGGTAGCTTGATGCCTTGATTTTGGAATTGGGAAAAAAAGGGAGGAGGGCACAATAGGGTTAGAGATTTGGAAGATTGTCGGCCAGTAAAGCAAAAGTTAAAATTAGCAACATTATTACCCAAAAAATCAAAATACAACGCAAAAAAATTATGAACATCAACGAGTAAACAAACAGTTTACCTTAAATACGAATTTGTTGGCGATTCGGGACTAAACAAACCCTTAAATGCTTGATTCTGGAACTGGGTGGAGGGCCGGAGGTGGACCGGTGGAGGTGGATCGGTGGAGGACGGAGGTAACTTGATGCCTTGATTTTAGATTTGGGAAAAAAAAGGGAGGAGGGGAGATAGGGTTAGGGAAGACTGTCGGCAGTAAAACAAAACTTAAAATTAGCAAAACTAGCAGAAAAGCTGAGGCAGAGATGATAAGGAGCTGTGGAAATGGTTTCAAGGGTGAATAGATGAGCTGTGGAAAATGTCTTACCGATTTCTAAGGGGTAAGACATTTTTCGGAAATATGCGTTGATTTTACCCGTGTTTTGGAAAATGATTTCCTTAGCAATTCATTTTCCAACAATCAAACACCGTAAAATGTGGAAAACCAATTCCGAAAAATATTTTCCCCTATCAAACAGACCCTAAAATAAGTGTGATAGAATGTGATCCTCAAAACACAGTAAGCGGCTAATTCATTGGTTAACTCATCTAAAATATTAAAATAAAAAAATCCTTTTCAACTCATTTGTAAAAGATTTTAAAAAATTGGATAAAACGCAAAAATTATTTAAGATCCAAAAGAAAATAAATGGTTAAAAATTAACTTTTTCTTAAATATATTTTTAAATTTTAAAATTAGGACTAGATTGATGAATTTTGTAAATGTTGACGGTCAACTTTATTATTTTTAGAATTAAAATTAAAATGACAAATTTTGTAAACACTAAGGGATAAATTTGTTGACTTTTTATATTTATTATCAAATTGATAAAATATGTAAACATTAAAGGACTACTTTTGTTACTAAACCAATAAAAAACCCAATAAACATTTTAATTAAAATATTTAATTTTAAAAATTTTAGTGATTAAATAAAATTAATAATCCAAAAAATGAAAGACATAATTAAATAATTATTTTATAATTTATCTATAAAAATATTTTCAACATGATCATATTATCATTTAATAGATAAAATTTAATTAAAATATTAATTTATACGTTTCAAAAGTATAAAAATTAATTCACTTAATTTTCAATAAAAATGCGGAAATGCAATGTGTTGAGCAATTAGAATCGGTATAAATTAAAAATTTTAGCAAATCTACAAATTTTGGTACACTCTTTATTTTTAGCCTTGCAAATTGTGTTTTTTCTTTCTTTCCATATTCGGGGACCACATTCGCCAGTCTTTTGTTGGATCAAAGTCTAACATATGTTAATGTAAAATGAAACATGATATTTTCCCTGTTTCCTTCAATATCCAGATCTGTTCTTTGAGATTTTTCATTTCCTTTTCTCTTTGTGCAAGGTGAGAGAAAAAATCTTGGCCTGACGCTGCAGGTTCTCTGGCAACTTCTTTCAGCCTTTTTTGAAAAAGCTGAATAAGATCTTTAATCATCTTTAAATTTTCATCAACTCTGTTTTCAATTTTGGAGACTTTTGAATCAATTTGATTGACTTTCGAGTCTATTTTTCTCAAAATAGAATTTTGAACCAAAGCATTTTCTGTCTGCCAATTGAAAGTAGCTTCTGTTGCCGCTATCTTGGTTGGTTTTCCTTCTGGATCTGCTTGTAACTTTGAAGGAATTTTTGGAGCATGAATATACTCCTTGTTAGAAAATTCTTCAATAGGAGGAAAATCTTGATCATAAGAAGATGCTGGCTGATGCATGCATACTTCTTAACTTGTCTGAGATGGAGTTGAAGTCTGGGCTTGTTGGGAACAAGATTGAATCTGATTTTGTTTTTGAACCCATTTATTGATCCCTTTATAACATGGCTGCTTTAAAGGCTTGACCAACCATTTTTATTGGTCTTGAGGATCTTTCTTTGGTGGTAGGGGTGGTGGAGAAGACTGATGTTCAACTTCTAGCGGTTTTTTCAGCTTATCAATAGAATAATCAACAAGATAAAAAAAATTGCCATTATCCTCTCCCAGAGAACCAATATTTGGATCACCATTTATCCACCATTTGTAAAACTTAGATTGTGTTCATTTCTTGCGAGATTTTTTCTTGTGAGGCTTGTAAGTTTCATTATCCATGCCTGCAACCCATTCGTCAAAACTTAGCTCATGACACAGTTCACAGGAACACATAAGATCCCATGGACAATGCCTTGTAATAGGATCTTTAAAATAATATAGAGGTTTTCTATCTGCTTGAAAACTTTCTATAAGAGCTGACTCTGGTCCTGGACTTCCAGGTTGGAAAGGTTGCATCATCAACTGTGTTGGGAAGATTGGTGGTGTGGGTTGAGGTCTCAAAAAACTATGATCAAATTGAACTTCACTGGTTCCATCTGATTTGGTGATGATCTGACTTTTGGTTGATCTGATAGGTTGATCATGCTGGTGGATTTACTCATAGTTTGTTACCCTTTTTTTGGCAAAAGTTTCAACAACTCTTGCTTGGGCATTTGTTTTGGTACATGCATACAATGAGGCTCTTCTTTGGCATTGACAATAATGAGAAGGGAATCTTCAAAACCATGGTGTGACAGCTTAAAAGCGTGATCCTAAACCCAATACACTATCTGATAGTGAAAGGTCGCTATAACTGTTGATTCGACCAATTCAGCACCAATAATTTGGATCTGAACTTTTAACGCATCCAACAAGTTTGGATCTTGAAGGGACATGGTAAAATTAAGAAATAAAATTACCATCGCCATTCCTGAACTTAGAGTGGCTTCAACTGTCCCAATACAGGTGTCCTGATATCGTTTATATCTGGAATCCAACAGAACTATCCTGGACACAACTGGTTTCCCAGATGTTCTATGATAATTGAGAGCTAATCTGACTGCACCAAAATGGATATGTGAATATCCATGTTGTATCCAATCTTGTGGGAAATTAGAAGGAACTTCAAGAGTGACAAATTGTTATTCCTGACCTCTATAAATCAAATGCTTGTCGAACTTTGAGGACTGGATATACTCTCGAACATTCTTGCGACTGGTACTGATTAATGACTTAATATTTTGTATTAGGGAATAACTAGGTTTTTGCTAGGTAGAGTATGGATTTATAAGTGGTAAGTCTGTTGCTTGAACATTTTCTTCCTCTGTAAAGTAAGTAACCTCATAATGAGGATATTTTCTTTGCAGAGTGAGATTTTAAAGGGAAAGAATGTAAAGAAATTTGTGCTTTTGAAGTAGAAGGTCTAGAACTCATATATTGAGAAAATCTCTTTCTTTTCAACTAGGCTTCTCAATAAAAGAAAATCTTGGAGCGTTGGCTCAGATACCAGATTGTATATGGGATTCAAGGCGGGATATCAGAAATTAATGGATTTAACAACAAGTATGCTATGCCACAAATAGGGCATTTCTCCCATTTGGCCACAAAATAGGCACTACCTTTTTAAACTATTTCCTGCAATCAGACAGCTGAATACTCCACCTTTATCTGGAAACCAAAAAATAATATTCCCTCCTCCTGAAGAAAAGAAAAAACCCAGTACCTATGATGTGTTTTTACAAATAAAGGCTCAGAAAGAAGCAGAAAAAAAGAGGCAAAGGAAAGAAAAAGGAAAAAAGAAAAGGCTTTGAGAAAAAGACCTGTTGAAGAAGAACGTACAGAAAAAAGTCCTTTTCCACCTAAGCAGGTATCAAAATCATTGATGATTTAGAAGGAAAAACTTTCTGATAGTAATCCTTTATCAAATTTTTTGAAGGATTACAATCAAGAAATGCTTCTAAAGATATTTGTTTTACAAGAACCTGAAGAATCTCCTATTGAAGAATCATCTTCATCAGAATCTACTTCAGAAGATTCTAAGTCTTCAGATGTTAATTCTAATCTACAAGTAATGGCCACAACTCAACCAAATGTAAAAGTTGAAATGTCAGATGATGAAGAAATGAGTGAAGCAGTTGAACCTTCAAATCCAAGAACTTCACCTCATGTTTCGGGTGGAAAGATGATTTTCACTCTAGATGATATTCCAACAAACAAATGGCCAAAAAGACTGCAAGAATTCCATGCTTGGTTAGAAACCAAAAGGTTGACAGAAGAAAGTCATTATAACATCTTGATGGAATTTATTTCCAGATTCGTAGAAATGCTAAAAGACTGGTGGAATTCTATAAGCCAAGAATATCAAATGCAATTTTTAGTGTTAACAGAACTATCACAAGTAATCAGGATTATTCATAATCACTTTATTGGAAGTCCTGAAGATCTGCTAACTCTAAAAAAAAAGAGAATTTTTTAAAAGATGTTGTTCATACAAAAGAAGAGATTTGTCAAAGTATTTTTATGCAATGACTAAACTCTTTTGCGCCCTTGGGTTAGATCCAAGTCTCAAACAAGCAGTGCTTGCATCCATACCTGATCCACTCCAAGTGGCAGTCAATCACAGGTTATAAAGACAAGGTAAAAAATCATCAATTTAACTATTGGAGAAATCCAGCAAGAGACTTATCTCTTGAAGACTTGTGCAACAGAAGAAAAGTCTTTAAGGATTATCTTCATGGTGATAGGATGTTAGACAAGGCCTGTGATGATTCTTATCTTAAAATTAAATGTGGCAAAGGCAAATCTTGTTATTGCCCTACAAAAAAAAAGAGACATTTCAGAAGATTGAAAAAGTTTTCTCCAAAGATACCTAGAAATAAAAAATTTAGATGGAGATTTTTTAAAAAGAAAATATCTTCCAAAGGAGCTAAATCAACTTGTTGTTACATCTGCAATCAAAAAGGACATTTTGCAAAATCATGCTCCAACAACAAAAAAAGAGCAAAAATGATCCAGCAGATATAACAAGAATCTGGAATAAAGATCGGAAAAGATGATGATCTTGAGTCTCTATTTTCCATTGATGAGGAGCCAAATTAGCAGTCACTATATGCAATTCAAAGTCTTGAATATAGTGACTCTAAGTTTTCATCAAGTGAGATATACATGATGCAGTCCTAGATACTCTCAAAAACCCAGGTTTCTGTTCCTCATAATCTAGTTACGATCTATCTTGATAAATACAATAAAGCCTATTACTGTTATTGCTTTTATTAATACTGGAGAGCAGCAGAAACAATCATGAATCCAGAAATTTTACCATCAGAATGGTGGAAACCACACCTTTGTTATTTCAACTCTGTAGCAGGCAAAGTATTTGTAACATATTTGGTGCGCAAACCCATTAAAATTCAGTTTTTTCCAATATGTTCTGTGACTACAACAGTTTTAGGGTCAAAACTTCCTGGTAAAGATCTTGTTGTTGGTTTTGATCTCTATACAAAAGCCAAACAATTAAGAATCTTGCTTGAAGGACTAAGGTATAAACAAATGTTTAAACCTTTTGTCCAAATCCCTAAATTGTTCATAGTACACTCAGAAAAGATCTAAGAAGTTGTTGAAGAATTGAAGGAAAGATCTTGTGCAGACTTTCATTCAGAATTTCTTCAGAAATGTGAAAATCCATTATGGAAAAATTCTAAATTTTTTTTATCAAACTTCCTTTTAAAAGGAACGAAGATATCAATCTTACCAGAGCTAGTCACACTGGAATGAATCCAAAACATCAGAAACTAGCAGAGGAAGAATGTCAGCAGTTGCAACAACAAGGATTGATTGAAGTTTCAAATTCACAATGGGCATGTGAAGCTTTTCATGTCAACAAAATATCAAAACAAGAGAGAGGAAAATTGAGGCTAGTAATTAATTATCAGCCTCTTAATCATTTTCTTCAAGATGATAAGTTTCCTTTGCCCAACAGAAATTTGCTATTCTCCAGTCTAGCAAAGGAAAAAGTTTTCTCCAAGTTTAATTTGAAAGCAAGATTTTGGCAGCTGGGCATAGATCTAGAAGACAGGCCTAAAACGGGTTTCTTCATCCCAAATAAACATTTTCAATGGACAGTAATGCCTTTTGGGCTTAAAACTGCTCCATCACTGTTTTAGAAGGCTATGATAAAGATTTTTCAGCCTATTATGGATCAAGCCATGATTTATATAGATGATATCCTTCTTTACAACCCAGATCAAGAACAACATGCCAATCTCTTGGCTCGATTCAAGCAGAGAGTCCTTCAATATGGAATCATGATATCAGAAAAGAAAATGCAGATTGATAGAGAAGAAATAGAATTCCTTGGTATGAATCTTAAAGATGGAAAATATCAGCCTGGTAAACATATTGCAGAAGAATTGCAAAAATTTCCAGATAAAAATCTATCCAAGAAGCAAGTTCAACAATTCTTAGGAATTGTAAATTATCTCAGATATTTTATTCAAAAAATCTCTAAATTAACAAATCCTTTAAGAAAAATGTTGAAAAAAGATTCTCCTCCATGGAATGCCAGACAAACCCAAGCAGACAAAAAGTTGAAAGAAGAGCTACAGAATTTGCCTCATTTACAGATTCCATCAGAAGGCAAAAGAATCTTGTAGATAGACGCAAGTGATAAATACTGGGGAGCTGTACTTTTTGAAGAAAGAAATGATAAAAGACAGTTGTGTGGCTATAAAAGTGGAAGATTCACCAATGCTGAGATCCATTACCACTCCACTTTTAAAGAAATCCTTGCAGTAAAAAAAGGTATATCTAAATTTGAATTTCATCTTATAGGAAATCATTTTCTTGTTGAAATGGACATGTCCTCATTTTCTAAAATGCTAAAATTCAAACAAAAGGATATACCCCATCCTCAACTGCTTAGATGGTCAGAATGGTTTTCCAAATATTCTTTTGATGTTAAACACATTAAAGGAAAAACCAATGTTCTTGCTGATATTCTATCAAGACCCTCTGAAAATTTCATGATAAAGCCTTCACCATCAAAATCCAAGAAAATTCAACCTCCACCTTCTTCTTTTTCTATACCTGATCTTCCAAATTCACACCCAGAACATCCTCCAGAAGTGTTGAGTTTAATAATGGAAAAAATATTTCACAAGGAGGCCAGAAATATGATGCTTTCTTACCAGCTGAGTATCTTTCGAGATTTTGGCGGGCTATTTCTTAAACCATTGGGACTTCACCCAGAATATCCATTCATTCATCCACTTAAAATTCAATTCACTGAATTCCCTGATGTATTAAAATGGATGATGTGGTATTTGACACACCTGTTTCATATTGGGGTAGAATTCTTCATTGAAGATCTTTTACATTTTCTGACTATGGCTGTCTAAGATGAAATTAGTCTGGAGATGAAAAATTTAGCCATTTTCTTCAAATGGTTTTATCCTTTAGAACAATGGATTGACATGATCATGAACGAGCAGCTCAAAGATACCAGGGCCCTATATATTGTGATTATCTTTTTACAAGCCTCAGTATTTTACGCAAAACGGTTCAGCAATACAATTAGGCTCATTCCCTAGTGCTTGGATACATAGAACATATTTTTCAGAGGTTAGTTCAAATCCTTATAATTATAAGGATTTACAAAAATATTTGTGCCAGGTAAATAGAATTATTCCAGCAGATATATAGCCTCTATGAGATACATTAGCACCATGGGACATAAAGATTGAACAACCGACACCTTATCAAGAACAGTTGAAGAAGGTATTAGAAGAATACCAGTCAAACATACCAGATCCAAAAGAATGGTCCCAAGACTATCCATGGTTTTCTAGCAATGCCATAGAAAGCACGCCAGCTTGGACTAATTCGCAGGAAAAGACATCAGCTATGGATGAGGAAGACAATTTTGACAACTTACGTGATGGTCTTGAACAATAGATTGAACAGATGGAGATAAAGTGCTACAAAGCTAAAGAAGAAAAAACAAAGATGATAGAAGAACTGAACCTCACTTCTGATATTAGCACAAACTATGAAAGTGACTAGACAAGATTAAATGTTTTACTATTTTGTATGAAAAGAATGTTTGTTTTTTATATGAGTCATGAAAGTAGGCTTGTTTCTTATGTAAAAGTATAAGTAAAAAAAGTAGGTTTAAAAGATTGAGTCAAAAAGTATATTTGTTTTTTATATGAGTCATACAAGTAGTTTATGTAAAAGAGATTCCTCCTTATCAGGTTTGTCTGTAAAAATTAGGATAAGTCCATAAAACTTCTCTAGAAAAAGATTTTCCTTATATAAGGGGAAACAATCTTCAGTTGTAATCAATCGAGGATTCTTTAAATAAAATACGAGTGTGTTTTTAAAAAAAACATGTCTTTTTAAATATTTTCCGTTCTTTTTCTGATCAACATAGGTCAATCTTTAAAAGAAAATCCCCCGTGAGTTTAATTGTATGCTCTGTGCTTGCCATACAATGGATCGTGCACAACATAAATTAAACTTAGACCATGGGTGCTAATTGGTATTGGATTTGAGGAAGTAGTCAGAATTAATGGTTTGACAACTAAAAGGCAGTGCGCGTTTTGTGGCCAAAGAGGAGAAAGGCCTTATTTGTGGCATAGCATACTTGGGTTGAAGTCGAATTTTAATAAAATTTTAAGGTTGATTATTAGATTCGGGTTCTGTCTGACCCGAAAAATAGATTAAAATTTTCGTCTAAACTCAATCCAGATAAAAATATAAAAATTCAGACTTGATCTGTATTAATTTATTTTAATTTTATTTTTTATATAAAAAATTAAAAAATATAATATTCCAAATACACTACAAATGTTAAAATAAATGTTTCCCAATAAATTGAAAATAAATTAAAAAATATTTATACTTAAATAATAGTAAGTTAAGTAAAACTTCACAAGTAAATACTTTTAAAACAATAGCAAGATGATAGTGAAAATGATAGCAAAATAATGTCAAGAAATGAAAAACAGCAGCAAAACATAAAAAATTAACAATAAGTTCTTTTTATTGAAAATTTGGGTTGAGCTGAATTTGAACCAAAAGCCTTACCCAAAATACCTATTTTTTAAATCACCCTTTTATTTACTTTTCAAATTCATTTTTTGAATATATATTTTTAATAAAATCCTTTTATTTTTGGGCGAGCCCTTCGAGCCAGCGGCTCAGGACATACAACTCTACCTATATATAATAATATTTTATCCCGATGGATCCAAATTCAAAATTCGATTGAGAGAAGCGAACATAAGAAGCTGTTTAGTTCTTCTTTTCACTTTTTCCGTCGTTACCCTTGGGAGAACAGACAAATGACGGCGGTCCCGCCGGTGGCCTCGGGGCAGCCAATATCGGCGTCTGTGGTGAATTCGTTTCGAGTGGCGGCCGTAGCTGAGCGCTTGGCTACTCATACTCAGCCTGGTAGACAGCCTCAAAGCTCGGAGTTCTTCAGCCTGTGCCTCTCTCTCGCCAGGCACGTTTCTTATTTATATTAACATATATATTTTTTGTCCTACCAAAAAAGGATGCTTCCATATCTTTACATTGTTGTCTGTTGCTTGATTTTGCTTTCGTTAACTGTCGAACACGGGTATGCCTGTTCTAATTTTATAAGTTCTTCATATATTTGGGAATGATACCCATATTTGCATCTGAGTGTACTCGGATTAAAATGTTCAATATGGATGTTTTAGAGAAAATAAAACTCCGGGTAACTTAGGTTTTAATTTGTGCAATTTAGTGAAGTTTGGTTAGAGATTCAATTATTTTGGTTTTGAAGTTGCGTGTTTTCTTGAACGAATGTGGACTGTAATTTATCATTTCAGATCTCTTTTCATCCCTAAAAGTGCTTTAATTTTCCATTTTTTATTGTGTGTTTTCAAAAAAAAAAAAAGAAAGGTTCTTGAGAGTTGTGTTTTCGCATTTGGTTTGTAAGCTATGCGTGAGTGGTGATTATGGACTAGGAGAATTTAAGCTTTGATGTTTTTCTTTTGTTCAAATATTGAAAATGGAGTTTATTTTTGCATTAGTGATTGTTTCAATTTTGTTTTGAATTTAGCTCTGTATGTGAGTTCATGCCTTGTTCCACTGTCCCATATTATTTGATTCCACTTGAATACGATTTGATATATTCTTACTTTTGATTTCATAATTATTTGTTTGAATTGTGCAGAGGCATTGATTATGCAATTGCCAACAATGAGGTTCCTGCTAAAGCGCAAGAATTACCTCTATTGTTGAAGCAGGTATGGCTTAAGTTGTACTCCCGCAGATGTTATTATTTAATTATATTGACCTTTACCTATTTTTGTTGCAAGCACCACTTGTAGATTTTTTTACTCCTTCCATCTGATGATAACTGTTCTCATATCAGCTACAAACGGAATTGGAGTATTATGTTTATGTCTTTGCAAATAATATGTATATCACCTATATGTTTCTCTGCTTTATAGATATGTCAACACAGAAATGACCTCTTCTTACAAGCAGCTATTATGGTGTTGATGATATCAGTAAAGGTACTTCTGAATACTTTCATCTAGATAGATCCCTGTTGTCTAGTTGTGTGATCACCTGAACCTCATCAGTACCTTAAATTGTTGTCTACATCTGTGTATTTGTTGCACATTGGAGCTACTTTGATCTGAAGTTTATTCCTTTGATAGTTGTATTTAACATTGCACTTAGCCAACAATATAGTATAGTATCCTCTGTATTTGTTTTTTTTCCCCATATCATTGGTTCCTGCAATTTAAAGCAAGATAGGATGCCTGATTTAGCTGACTTGTTTGGTTTTAACTCTTTCTTTCTCAGAATTCTGGTGTGTCATCTATTATAGATTTATAGTATTTTTAGATGTTCACATCAATTGAGCTTTCTTCTATTAAAAATTTGTGTTGCTTGTGTATGAATGGCTGCATGCCTGTATTTGCATATGGTATCTAAGTTTAGTGGAAGATTATTCTACTTGATTTTCCTTAAATCCTATCTTAAGTATTTTCTCATGTCACTTAGCATGTCATTATTTTTTCAACACCTAGTGATCTATTAACATGTCTTGAACTAACGACTATCTATTTAAAACTGAAGATAACTTCTTGATGACTTTTTATGTACATGATAGAATGCCTGTAAAATGAGCTGGTTCTCGGATGGAGAGAGTCGAGAACTTTTAACTCTTGCCAATGAGGTTTGATTCCTAGCTAATGCTTTTGTTCTCTCTCTTTCTATTTGTCTGTTGACTGTTAGTTTTTTAATTTTGCTGCATAATACATGGTTTCTGCCTGAGCCATTGTAGAAGTTTGAACCTCTCACCTTGGGCCCTATAAACACTTCTTTACCCAGTTGGTGGCAACTCCCTTTATTGATATGTAACCGTTTGTGTTGCTAATTGTAGTTTCTCTGCATATCTAGGTGGGCAGTTGCTTTTGCATCCCAGGCGTTATTAACAATGAACTGGATGGTTCACTTTCAACTATTTTGGAAGTTATGTCAAGGTAGGCACTTTTATTGTTCATATTTATTTGCATGAACAATGATATTTCTATTTCCATGTTTAATGTTTTGGTCGAAATGATACTTGCCTAGAAATGATGAGTTCCAGTTTGGGCACAATAGGAAAGTACATTAATTTTAAATTCTAGTTTCTGTCCAAGAAATTTGACTTGGATATCATGTGGTGATACTGGCATGATATGTAGCTGAAGCCAAGTTTTCTCTTTGGTTTTTCTCTCCGTCTTTCCTTATTGCCATGAGCATGGTAGGTGCCATTATTGTTTTAATAATTATACAATGGCATTTTATGCCATTGTTGTCTGTTGAATCTGTAGTGGTGTTTTTAATATAGGTATACTTGCTTGTATTTGTATACATATGTGCTCCAGCTGTGGGTAAAGAAGTGTTAGGTTGCCCATTGCCAATCTCCTAAAGTTTCATTTGTTGCTTGTCACACTCACTCGTTATAAGAACATCTCTTTAGATTTGGATGTTTAAGTTTTATATTTTTTACTGCTACTGTTTCTTAATGATTAGATAATAAACCTACCTTTTCAGGTTCTATCCATTAATGAAGATGGGGCAGATACTTGCTTCTCTTGAAGCTAAGGTATTTTCTTCAATCATTTTAGACAGTATTGTTATAATACTTATTTAGCATGTTTTAATCTTGTTTGTTTGCATTGTAGCCTGGATACGGGGCGCTCGTGGTTGATTTCCATATATCAAAGAATATGACACACTCTCCTCAGGAGAAAATTGTAACCACTTTACTATCTAATTGATACAGCCAGTTATTGGATTTTCCTTACTTGACTATTTGCTGTTTCTGCAGTTCTTTTCCTTGAGATTAAAATTGAAAACATTGATTGTTGAAATTTTCCTCTGTCTCACTCTATTTTCCCTTCTGTTTCTCTTGCAGAGGTTATTTGTAGCTCAAAAAGATAACGTAGAGACATCTGCTTGCATTATAAGTCCACAACTAGTGAGGTATGAATTGTTTTCTGTTACCCTTTCCTCTCTTTTTAATGTTTCATTGCTCACGTTGGATCTTTTCTGATTTATATATTTTTTGAACTTCTGCAGCTTTCTGTTAAATGGAAAGGGAGTGGAGAGAAGAACAAATGTTTTAATGGTTCGCTTTCTGTTCCATTATTTTATTTATTGATTATTTTTGTGTAAAGACTGATATAGATGCAGATTCTGTCATCAATGCTTTACTTCTCTGTCTTCTGTATCAGGATATGGGACCTCAGATGCCAACAAATGTGACTGCAATGTTGAAATATGGGACTAATCTTCTCCAAGCTGTGGGCCAGTTTAGCGGTATGACATGAGCATGTCCTTTTTTTTCCCCTAAACATCCTAATTTTATCGAGCTTGCTGACAGACTAATATTGTAAAAGGTCATTATCTCATTGTTGTTGCCTTCATGGGTATGGAGGAGTCATCACCTGACGCTTCCACACTGCCAGATTATGTTCAGTCTGGTGATTTTGCACCAGATTCAGGTATGCATGAGTACAAATAATAGAGAAATTATGTTCCATCCCAATGATGATTTCATCCTGTTATGATGAGTTTTGGGTTGTTTTTTTTTTTTGCTCTTCTTTTGGTACAGAAGATTCTGATTTAATTGAAGGGCCATCACGGATCTCACTCAAGTGTCCCATAAGGTAAGCCACGCTAGTTTTTCCCTTGTTATACTGGAATTTTCCCTTCGTGCAATTGCACATGAATCATTCTACACCAGTAACATCTAAAGCCCCCATCTAACTATTATCTCAAAGGACACTTGCTCGCTCCTAGTTTTACTACAAAATATTCCCCATGGACCATCCATAATGGTAGTGAACATTTAATTGCAATTTGGAAGTGATATAGTTAACATATAATTTAAAAACCTATTGAAATTAAAATTTTCTGATCGTAAGAATCTAATCTAGCTAAACAATGTAGTAAACAATTTTTATTAAAGGTTATATGAACAATTTCTTGGAGGAAGTAAAAGGAATCAAAATAAAATGGAAGAAGTAACTAGAATATTTTGTCACTTTTTTTTTGACAAAAAGAGGCACATAATTCCTAATGAAAGAAAATATAAGAAATTATTATAGGAACTAACTTGTTATAATTCTTTCTTATTCCTTTCCTTTTGTCTATTGTCTTTCATCTTTTTCTTTCCTCTCTCCTCATTTGCACAGTACATTTTCCAGAAAAAATGGCTGCAACTGAAACCCAATGTCTAACCAACTTGCAGACCACCTGAGATAAATTTCTAACAAAAAGAACAGAAAGTACATGAATTAACAAAATTATAACGTTTGACTGCAAACAATAACTTAAACCTTACAAAATTTCACAGTAAGAACCCTAAAAGGGTCTATCTTAAAAAGCTTGACCTAGGTCAGATTTCTTCTCATTTTGTGTCTATTAGGTTGTACATGCTAAGAGTGAAAGCCAGTACTCTAGTAAATTGGTTGCTGCCCCAAGTGATTCAATTCAATCCCTTCAACAACACATTAAGCACCAAAGCCATTACACCATCACTTTCATTGAGACTTTTTTGTTGTTAGTCTCTAAATTGTTCACCTTGATACAAAAACGGATGAAAGGAAGGATGGGTGATATAGATGGAGGCGGGTCAGGATGTAGAAACTGGAAAGAGAGAATCGATGGCTGTGGCTAGGGGGTGGGGGGGGGGGCAGAGAGAGGAATATATGACAATCTAGGATTTTAATCTTTGTTAACTCTTTCATAACAACTTTGGATGGTGCTAGGGGGAAATAATGCAATTGGTTAGATTATTGGTTTTAAATGAAATTTTAAAAGCATTACCACAGAGCATGGAAATTTATTGTAATTCATATATTTTGTTACTGGGGCAGAGGGCTTTCTATCAATATGATCAAAATAAATGTCATGGTTGATAGTTGCACATGCCGTTTATTAATGCCCTCTCTCTCTCTAGATGTAAAAGTTGAAAACATATTTGAAATGTTGGTCTCATCTTTTACCTTATTTTGCATTTATGTAATTATATCCTACTGTTTTTCTGTCTTCCCGAAATTTTGAGTGCATCAAATTCATTACTTCTTTCTTCATTATTCTATTTTGGTTCTGGTGTTCTTTGGATTTTTTTTTTTTAATCTTTATAAGTGGTTCATGAAATTTGTTTTTCTTGAGGACAAAGAGCTGCTAATTCATCTTAACATTATAATTCAATTTACATACTGAAGTTCTGTTAATTGACTCTCTTTATCTTCCAACAGCCGAACACGCATCAAAACTCCTGTCAAAGGGCATGCATGTAAGCATCTTCAGGTGAGTTTTTCTTGAGGTGTTTTGCATGTTGTGGCACTTGTTGAAGAAATTTTATATTAGTTTCCCTAATTGTTCACTAAATTCTGAATTCCTTTTGGTGAATGTTAATCCTTAAGGTTAATCCTTTAAAACTTTTGCTTTGATTCCTCTGCCTGCCAACTTTTATCATTGTCGCATTGCTTTAATTTTTTCCTGTTCTCAAATTGAAAAGCCTGGTTTAAAATCTATACTTGTAATGTAAAGTTGGTTCTTAGTTTTTTTTTTTTTTGGTTAAAATATGGCATAAGTCCCTATACTCTTTACAAATTTGGAATTTAGTCCCTGTACTTTTGTTTTTAGGAATTTAGTCTTTATACTTTTCAGATCTCAAAATTCAGGTTCAATTGTTACCATTATTAAAATTATTTTGTTAAATTCATATTCATTACAAGGTCATTTTTTTATTTACATGGCTACCAAGTGAGTATTTTTAATTTCAAAATGTTACATCAACAAATTTAACCGAAAAAAATTTAACTGTGTTAACAGTTGAACTTGAATTTTGAAATCTGAAAAGTGAGGGAGTAAATTCTTGGAAATATAAGTATGGGGACTAAATTCTAAATTTATGAAGGGTACAGGGACTTATGGAATATTATAACCTTTTTTTCCTCTCTTTTTTTGGTTGAGAGGGGACTTCACAGGGTTCTAAATTACTATAATATATTAATTAGATAAATACGTTACTTCAAGAAAAGTCTTGTTGCTATTCACACGGTGATCTAACTCTTGTTCCTTCTGTTTATAATGTTAATTTGATTTGCTGTAGTGCTTTGATTTCAATAACTATGTTAACATAAACTCTAGAAGACCATCCTGGCGCTGCCCACATTGCAATCAACATGTATGCTACACTAACATCCGTGTTGATCAAAATATGGTTAAGGCAAGTTGCTACAGAGTTTTCTTTGCTCTTCTGTAATCTCTTCTTGTTTCACTTATTTTAAAGCTTTGGTCTGTTATCAGGTGCTGAAAGAGGTAGCAGAGGATGTGTCTGATGTGATCATCTCTGCAGATGGATCATGGAAAGCCGTGATGGAAAATGATGATGACGTAGATGAGTTGCATGGTAATACCCTTAATTGCCAAAAAGATGGGTCTGAGCGGCCAGAATCTGCTACGGGCGTTCCCATGGTTCTGGATCTTACTCAGACTGTGGATGCAATGGAAACTATCGAAACTGAAGACAGGAAGCCTCCTGTGGCTACTCTTCAAAGTTTGTGTGCTGCTCCAAATTTAACCCTAACACCGGAATTGATTAATTTAGCTGGAGCTAATCAAAATGTTATGGACGATGATTTTTGGTCTGTACTTTACTCAGGTCATGGGTCTGGCACCTCTACTTCTAGGACAGATACCCAAGTTGGTGGCACTGAGTCTACGCGAAATTTTACAGTATCACCAGTATTTTCTGATGCTGTCTCTCCAGCACCCAATCGAGCTGATGCTCATGGTAATGCTAATCTTGCAACACCTGGGATTCAAAATCAAGTTGCTACTGCAAATAATTTGCCGTTACATCCTTCACAAGTGACAAATTCAATGTCAAATCATGAATATGGAAGTTTGCAGAACATACCTAGACATGTAAGCAGATCATCAATTGCAGTTCAGGCCCTCCCAGCAATGTCTCAGACTCAGACACCAACACAACAGAGATCAAGTAATAGTGTGAATACTAAGAACACAACCAGCTCTGCGCGTATTCCACATCAGGTGCTAGATATGGCTTCATTTTCATTTTACCATCACTCAGTTTTGTTACATTATTATTGTCGTCGTTTTCATGCTGGATTTTGTTTAATTTCTAGATGCAGAGTAGGATTCAGCAAGAACGATCATTTGTTCCTGCCCGGCCAGTTCAACAAGTTGGTGCTGCAGCTCCAAGTCAACTCCCTGGTCCATACAGACCTCCTGGGTTTCGGGCTGAATACCAGAACCCACACCTGCAGCAAGCACTGAACACGAGGTTGTCCCAACCCAGGAGCCCATCTCCAGGCCTGATTCGGTCACCATCTCCTATACTACGGGCACAGGCTCAACAAGGAGCTGCACAAGTTGGGGTAGGCTACACAGCAGGCAATGTGAATAGCAATCCTACCAGATTTATGGCTGCTTCCCAGAGAACCACCCAAATGGCTAGACAGCCACCGATGGTGGCAGTTCAAACTCAAACACCAAGAGCAGCATCTTCTTATCCTGGAAATGTTGATGGGAGTAGGGCTTCAGCCGTGGAGCAGAGATTGAACATGGGTGGAGTAGCACCTGCAGCTTCAAGACCTGATACGTCAGCTGATTTGGCATCTGAGCAGAACTGGCGACCTACAGGACGAATGCGTGGAAGCCTCACAGGTCGAGTATATTCTGAATCTCTTAGCCAGATGATGATTCAACCCACCCAGTCAACACAAGCTGCGAGGCCACAAACAAATATAACATCTCCACCTAGTGTTCCACCACATCTGCAGGCGTTTCTTGCAAATAGCAGGAATCCTGTTACCCCTCAAATGCGAAACAATGCAACAACTGAAACCACAGCCACAAATGGTGGTTCGGGTCCTGCCAGATAGGTCTAGTGGGATGCATTAGTCTTGACTTAGCTGTATGTAGGAGTAATGAATATGATGAAGCTGTAAATACAAATATTTATGTCCAATTTTGTGCATCACTGATATTGTTGTACAGTTCCTCCCTGGGCTTAGAGTGAGAGTTCAGCTTCCCCTGTATTTGGTTTTAATCAAGTCTAGATTTTTAAGCTTTATCAGCTTCTGTTTTCTTGGTCTGTGAATTTTGCATTTTGTGAATAGTGTCTGTGTACTTGTTGCAGATACAATTCCAGTTGGTAAATTATCATGTTGGTTTGAGCTTAAAATTAAACTTAATAATTTGTATGTGAACTATGGGCATTTAGGGCCAGCACGTCTGGGACCTGGGTTGGTAGTACATTCTTTAATTAGACCAGCCCAATCATGATGATAACCCGAAAGCCCCACTGGGTTTGACCCGTACAAAGAGGTTCATTAAAGGATTGCCATTTTTCTTTATAAATATTTTATGAAAGTTACGGGTAAATTAAAGAAATAAGTTGAATTTTTTTAATTAGGGTTTAAGGGTTGCCTTTTTAAAAAATAAGGAAGTAGGTCAATTTTGGAGAAAGAAGAAAAGCGTGCCTTCCTCCAATGATCAACTCCAACGACTTTTTGAATGTTGGTTGGCAACGGTAAAGGCTAACGACCATTTTTTTTTAATAAATATTATCAAAATTTTCATCCATTTCACTCAAATCTAATTATCTTAATTCTTTCTAAACTCTCAACTCTCTATATCATCTCCAGTTTTGCAAGTTTTGCTGTGAATTTTTAGATACGCTCGTTTAAGAACAATTTTTTTAAATTATTTTGTATTTTATAAGGTTCGATTAAATATTCACGAATAACAACCTCTTTGATTCGTTCGGACGACAAGCACATTTCTACCGCTCAAGCGATAATGGTAAGACAAAATTCTAAATTTCGTTATTTTCAATCAAGTTAAATTTAAAGCTTTTATTTTTAAAATATTTTAAATTAATTTTTTTCGATACAAATAGGTGAATGATCGTGTTTTGAAGGGGTTCATACATAATTTTTCAAATGGCCCAATCACCAAAATTTGTGGTTACTTGCAAGATGCAGGATTCTTGTATGTGTTTTGTACGCTTGGGGGCTGCAAACTCAATCCTACATTCATCAGCGCGTTGATGGAAAGATGGAGGCCTGAGAAACACGCTTTCCATCTTCCATGCAGAAATCGTACAATCACACTATAAAACGTAGCATTACAAGTGGGTTTACCGGTGGATGGGTTAGTCGTCATGAGGTCTGTGATCGTTCCTGGTAAAAAGGACCTTTGCGCAATATTTTTGGGGAAGGTCCTAAACAAGTTTGAAGGTGGCCGGCTATCGATGAATTTGTTGGAAACCAATTTCAAGGAGCTTCCTTGGAACCTGGCCGACATTGTCAAAGAACAATACGCTTGAGCATTCATCCTCAGGTTAATCGGGGGCATTTTAATTAAGGGTGTTCAGTCGGTTAACCGACCCGAAATAACATTAATCGAATTAACCGACCTTTCAAAATTTTTAACTGTTAACTGAACCGAAATTTTTTTAAAAAAATTTACCGAACCGAAATTTTTTAAAAAAAATTTACCGAACCGAAATTTTTTCGGTTAATTCGGTCGGTTAACCGAATTAACCTAATTACCCGAATTACCCGAATTAATCAATTTGAATCACTACATAATTAAAAACATTACATAAGTCATTGAGTCACTAACATTACATAAGTCTTGAAATTAACACATAATTGAAATTTTATTTTTATTTATTAAATTAATTGTAATTTTTATGATTGGGTTGGGTTGGGTAATTGGGTTGGGTTGGATACTTGGGTTTGGATTGGGTTTAGGTGAATAGTGGGCCTATTTATATATTATAATTTTATTTATTAATTTTTTCGGTTAAACCAAAAAAATTCGGTTAACCGACCGGTTTCGAACCGAATTAACCGTTAACCAAAAAATCAAAAAATAATTAACCGGCCCACGACCGAAAAAATTTGGTTAACCGACCGATTAACCGAATTCGGTCGGTTAACTGAATTTTTTCGATTTTACCCGAATTTTGCACACCCCTAATTTTAATGCTCAATAAATCTTGAATTTTTTTCAACGTAAGGTGGTTACTACACCTAGTTGACTTTAAAGAATGCAGACGATTGAGTTGGGGACCAACCATTTTGGCTACGCTATACCAAGAGTAATGTCGGGCGACGCAACTGGATAAGATGTCAATCAGAGGTTGTTTGCTCTTGGTGCAATCGTAGGCTTGGTGATTATCGTTTCTACGTCCCTAAGTGAACGACTCATACATGATCCCATTGGTGACAAAGTGAAAATCATGGCTTGATAAATATGTCGTTTGTATAGTAAATATTGTTTATTTATTATATGTTTGAACTAACATATCGGTTATACAGGTGGAACCAAGGGTTGAGTTATGTGGGACTACTCGACCAGCTCAAAGATATCAGGCTATTGTTAGATCAACGCTTTGAAGCTGAGGCTAGTTACTTTTCTTTCTAACCTGTAATAATTACGCAATAAATTGTAAAATAAAATTTCATACATAACAAAATTTACAATTGTGCACTGCATTTTGAATGGATGTCGTACGCCAAGGCAGATATCATAAAATGTGTCCTTCTAAAATTTTGGACAATCAAAGTATGCGGGACGCGAAGGTGCCGTTGATAATGTACGTGATGGTAGAAATGCAAAAATCAAATCGAGTGTTGCAACAGTTTGGGTGGAGGCAACAAATTCCGCCACCATCGCGAAACATGGATGAATTGCACAAAGTGGACCTGCGGGGGAAGAATGATCGAGTACATCGACGCTTAGGATCATTAGATGAAATTCTCACCCATCCTCGAACCCTTTTTCTCATCAAACGTGGAAGCCTATTTGGAGTGGTTCAGAGTCGCCGGTAACCCATATATGCTATCGATTGAGGCAAGGAGTAGGCAACTCCATTGGAAGAGGGAACTATGATCGCCCCAGCAGCATAAGTCTGGACGTGGTCTCACGATGGGTTCGTCATCGACTCCAACTGAACCGGGATCGCTGCTTATGTCTACACAATATCTAGGTCAGTTCACTCTACTTATTCCTGTTCATTTTACTAACCCATTGTTTTTTCACAATCACTGCACTACGTACCACTGTACGTCCTTGACTTTACCCCTCCCGCAAGTACATATTTTGTTGGGAAATGTGCCCATATTGTAGTAAACATGTAACTATTTTTTATTTAATTGAACAATGAATAAATAAATAAAGTTAATTTCACATTTCACTATTATGTCTTTTATATTTTACATGCACATCAAAATTTTGACAAGCAAATATTAGCTCATTGATTGTTAAAAGTTCAAATTGAAGATAAGTGGAATTGTAAAGAATGTTTACATTGCGAGAAAGACAACTTACTTCAGTAGATAATCTAAATGAGTCCCTAATCCCATAAAAGAATCAAAGTGAGCATTTGATTCATATACCGAAAAGGATTATTTTGTCATCTAAAATTCTAATTGGGGAGATGACTAGTCTTGGCTATCAGAGTAGTTGATTCCACGAGTAGAGACGTAGGTGTATTCATTGGTAGAATGATACATTAGACTGAACCCAAGATGAATTAATTCTAAATCCGTTTGTGAATTAATTCACTTATGACGTTCATGGTGTGATTTACCTAAATCTTGAATTAGTCACTTACCATGCGTATGCTCTAAAGATGAGGCTTATGCTCTAAAGCTGATCGAGCCCATAGCCGGTATGTTGGGTACATGACTTGTGTATGTCATGACTTTACTAGAACAGTGGAATTCATAACTCAATTAAAGAGTTAATGATATCATCTCATTAGCATTGTGTGGATTGATAAATATGGAATGTGGCTACGGGTTGCATGTTCTTAAACGAGCAATTTATCATATTCATTTATTGACAGTGATCATATTAATTATTAAGAAGACACAATGGTAACAATGAGATAAAATAGGATTGTATTGAGTGAACGGATTTAACTCAAAGGAATCAAGGATATCATATGAGGGTAACACACACATGACGAGATTAGTGGACAAAGCAGTTGGATGAATTGCTTTCATAAAGAGTATACAATAAGGAGTTTTCAATCATGGTACTTCTTGTGGACTGATGATAATGAGATAAAATAGGATTGTATTGAGTGAACAGATTTAACTCAAAAGAATCAAGGATATCATATGAGGGTAACACACACATGACGAGATCATTGGACAAAGCAGTTGGATGAATTGCTTTCGTAAAGAGTATACAATAAGGAGTATTCAATCATGGTACTTCTTGTGGACTGACTCCATGATTAAGTAATTGCGAATTATCGGAATAATGCTTCTTAACATAATTGCTAATTGTATTTATCCAATTGGTCCCTTCATTAGCTCAACAAAAACTCGATCGAACTGCATTTGAATCAGAAGAAAATTCTATGACTTTGGGGATAATTTAATTGAGTCGATTTGTTTGATGTGAAATTAAATTAGATGGTTGTGAGAATTGTAAAACTAGAGAATTTGATTAAAAATTTTTCTTGAAAGTTTAAGTTGGAAAATCTAAGTGATTTTGGAAAAATTAATTTTGATCAAGTAAAATTAAATTAATCAAATCAATTAAAATTAATATGATATGTTTGGAAGTTAATTTTCAAGTCAGACAATTGGCCTAGTGGGTAATTGAACTCGAAAATTGGACCTGAGATCTTAAATTAGGCTTGGGAGCCCACAACCGAGACCAAGACTCAAAAATTTGTTGAACCGGGCCCGATATGTAAAACTGAGTCAACAGTCCAACCGGTGGCTAGATCAGACCGGTTAGGTTGTCATTGACCTAGACCGAACCGGCAGCAGCCGAATCGGCTCGGGGTGCCGTAAGGGTGTCACACCTGCATCACTGGACACGGCGGTGCCGGTGGCTACGATGGCGGCGTCCCGATGGCCAGTGGAACGATGGAAATGTGCAATTGTACACAATCGTAACTAGTAATAAAGTGACAAGTATATGTCGAGTTATCGTACCCACAAGGGCTGTGAAAAGAATTATTTATGAATGCAATTAAAAACATTTTGGTGAAGAAAAATATTTTGATTTGAGGAGGTGATTAAAAACTAAGATTTTTAACTAAGTAAAATAAAGAAAGAGAAAATAAAAGTTCCAATGCACGGTTTTAAAAGATGATTTTAATTAAGATGACATAATTGTGTTAGATTAATTACATTTCTTAACTTAAAATTACTAAACTCATGTTCATGTTGTTACGAATAAATTCACGGCAACTTGGTAATTTGATAACTTATGAACATACCTACCAAAATCCATTTATGTCTTGACTATACCTCTATGTCAATTCAACCGATTAAACAAATTTGAATAAGCAAATGCGTAAATGCACTTACATACTTATGAAATTAAAAATAATCTCTTGTACATATATCTATGCCAATTCAAACAATTAATTCAATCTTATAAGCACATAAAAGATTACGTAAGGTAACAATGTATTCCTACCTTGAAACAATTTAATCACAATAATCTTGCAAGTTATGCAAGGCTAATGTATCATTAGATACCGTTGCTAATTTAACTCTCACTACCTTAGATGGTTAAACATGCATTGATTAAGTATCGTGTCAATTAATTACAATTTCAATCCATTTAAATAATTAATTCATTAGTTGCCTTACAATTATAATGCAAGAATAACTTAGTCATAATTTTACTTAACCTAACATCTTACTAAGGCCTATAACAACACAAACACAATTTTAATAAATTAAGTGGACAAAATGCAATCAACCTAACATGAATTAAATTTAAGCCATATTAATTAAATTAAACATATCAACATCATAATTATTCATAGACATGTTCATAACAATAATAAAACTAAAAGGATAAGGAACAATAATCAAATCCAGTGTTTCTCCGAGGCTTGACTAAGTTGCTCCGCTCCTCCTTTGCTTGTTCTTGTTGAACCGAGACTTCCACGAACACTTGAATGTTGCTCCAAAGGGTGGTTGAAGGACTCTTTTTCAAGAGGTGAAATTGGCAAGGGAATAGGAAAGAAAATGAAGAACAACGGAAGGGGATTGAAGAGAGAAAATGAGAGAGAAGTGAAAGGATGAGAGGTTTTGAGATGTGTTTCAAATGAGCAACCAAGGGGGGTTTTTATAGGTTGAGTAGGCTGCTAAAAATAGAAAAAATCAGCAGCCATAGAGTCCCCCCATGGCCGACCACACACGTGGCAAGTTTGAAGGTTTCAAACTTGCTATTTTAAAGTAGGGGGAAATCTAGAAAGGCATGAATAATGGAGGGGTTTGAATGCAAATTCAAGGAGTCTTCAAGGGCTATTTTGCAAGCCAAATAAGCTGATTGGGTCAACATGTGGGACATTTTTGGGCTGCCTAGTGCTTGGTCGAATCAGTTTTCTCGGTTAAGCTCAACTGAGTCTCTTTTCATAATTAATTAATAATAATTTATTTAACCCAAAATAATTTGGATTAAAATTAAAAATAATTATATTATGAATTAATATTCATAATTTGGACCATCTTCGGCTGAAAATTTAATTCGCCTCGATGCTTCAAAAATTACTTCTTGGTTTTGCACTTCTAGCAGTGTCTGTCGAGCCAATTTTAGCCATTTGTGCGAATCTGTCGAAAATGATCAAATTAGTCAAAGTTTATTATAAAATTAATTAAAATTCAACATGTTAATAATTTAAGTAAAATTTAATCATTCTATAATTATTATCTATTTTTCGACAAGAAATACTACGAATTTGCATGAATTTGAGTTAAAAAGGACATGAAAAAGTGTGTATATTTTGGTGTTTCCAGTCGAAGATGGTTGATCGTCTGTGGTTGAGCGGTGGAAGAGTTACACTCCTACTTGGACTCTACCAGAGAGTTTAATTTTAGATTAGCTGTTCTAAAAATAATATTATTTTAATAATTTAATTTAATACTTATATTAATAGTATTTTATTAATTTAGTATTAAAATGATTATATTAATATTTAATTTAATTTAATGTTTCTCTTGCAAATAAACATTCTATTATTTTAATAAGATTTAATATTAAATTTAATCTAATACTTATCTTAAATAAATATTATATTAATTTAATATTAAAGTGATTAAGTTTAATTTAAGTTGAATTCTCTAAACTCTCCCTATATAAAGAGAGTCTTGGATCATTATATACACACACTTGAATTTAAGAATAAGTTGTAGAGAGAAAATTCTCTAAAGAGATTATTCTAGAAAATTTCTAGAGATATTTTTCTAGTTTACAACTTGATCCAAAAGTTTAGAGAAATTATAAAATTACCCCACTAGTAAATTTTGTGAAATTTTTTTTTGAATCGAAGCGAGTCCACACTTGGCAAACGTGAGCTTGAAGATAGCGAGAACACTACTCAATCGAAGCGCTCATCCTAGACGAATAAAAAATGTACAATTTTGATTAAGTATTTATTACTTTAAATATCACAAGCAAGATTTTGTTTTGGAAAAAAAATTTAAACTTTGGCTTTTCCTTAAATTTATTTTCTGCCGCGTTTTCCAAACTCATTTTCCAACATATTTCGGTCCCTCGCATTCTACACCCTTATGCCGACGTCGATGCCTCCACAAATCCAATCATCAATGCCAGTGTCGATACCCGAGTCAATGCTCATGTATACGGGTTTTGTGATGCCGTACACTTACATACTGATAGTGTCCCAAACACCCACTGTATCATTATTTTATCGAGGTGGGTCATTGGTGCAACCATTTTCTGGTGGTGTGGAGGATACACGATGGGAGGCTCGAAAAACACTATACTCAAGCCCAGAGGAAGGAAATAGAGACGAAGGTGAATGCGATGATGAAGACGAAGATGAAGATGAGAACGACAGTGGAGACGAAGATGAGCAAATGGTTTGGCATATGGAAAAGAAGATGAGGGCCACGACGATGATCAAGTTAATGAGTCCGCAACGATAGTTGTACGCAAAAATCCTCCTCGCGACTGTCATCCACTGCCATACGACACACATTCTCCCTGACGAAGCCGACGTATTTTTTTAAACTGCTACGATGTATATAAATATAAAATAAATAAGGAAATCATAAATTCTCATTGTAACTTCTATTTCTCTTTGTTACATTATAATGTAAACTATACGTTAATAAGAAATAAAAAATTTGGTACACCAGAATAATGGAAGCATTGTAATCAATATATCCTCTAATTTTAGCAATAATGCTATTGACATTGAGGCCCCAAAGTACCCCTTAACATTGAACATGTTGCCTTTGTATGCCCTGGGTTTCTACAGTACTCACATAACCTCTATTGACTGTCACTCTCTCGAATATCCATATTTTTCCGTATCTAGGTAAAATTTGGTCTGCCTTTCGAGATGCGATACAGGTTCATGTTCGGTGCCAACTCGTACGACGTGCTGGACACTAGCAGCCATGTACTCTCATCCGGGATGGATGAGAATTCGGGATTCCACACACTATGCACGCTCTATAATCTGTACACATCGTTAATGTAAGGTGAGTACTCAATTCGCAGGTTCTCACATGCGACAATTACATATGCGCATGGGAACCAAAGTGCTTGGAACCTCTCACAATCATAAGTCCATTCTATTAGGTCAACACGATATGATGCCCCTAACATGTCTTGGTTCGGCCTAGCGTGTTCCGTGACTCAAAATTCCAGGTTCGACGCGAGTGGCACATTACGTACATAGTGTTCGCTCTTGTTGTATTTCGTATAATTTCTTTCATTGGAAGCGTGCTTACCAGGGTGTTCAGTGCATAATGTGCTTCAAATATGCAGAAACATCCATTTTGGCAGGTACTTAATTTCTCAAAAAAAATGTTAGAGTGCCTTCTCTAACATTTTTCTTCTCTGAAAATTAAAAGTACCTAACCCCTTCGTATTTTTAGCCGATATTAACCACATTTTGAATATATTCATCGAAGATGCTACTCCTGCGGCACGTTTTCAATTAAAGAATTTTGTACTTTGCAATTCAACCCTTCCCCTGCGCATATAAAATGGCTCTCCCACTCCATGCTTCATCATCCCTCAAATATCTTCTCCCCCAGTCTTCATCCCTCCAGTATATAACATTTCTCGGTGTTAAAAATTTCAGTTGCTAAAAATATTTGGTTAATGTTCGAGGTATTCTTGAGTTGTCAGTGATGCGATATCGTTCCAAGCTACACACATTTCATATATAATACCGAAATAAGACCATTACTTCCGAAGCCTATCATGAGAAAGTTAGGTTTTAGGGTGATTTTGCTTTCTACAGTCACGATTGGAAGTCTATGTAGAGATCTCAATTGGTGACTGTTATGTAGTCATGGATCGGGGTATAATAGGGAGTCTGTTGACGATCGTTACACGGCCACGAGCTTAAGCTTTTTGGATGCCCGAAAATGTTGCCTTATAAATATCATACAGAAGTTTGAAGGCATAATCATACGGAAAAACTATGGGGATTTATGTTATAATTGGTGTAATTTTTTTCTCCATTTCTAGGCAACTGACCTTTAATCTTGCTTTTTATCCAAAGGTCGGCACCGTTGTTGTAACAGCCCTTTTTCAGTAAAATTGAAACATTGATTTTGGGACCACAAATCCAATTTCAGAAGAAAAATTATTTTTATATTATTTTATGGTCTATAGTATGATAGTAGTGTCGTATAAAAATTTCGTAAAGAAATTTTACCGATTACATGTTTAATTTGATAAATGACCAAATTGCATAAAGTGCAAAAGTTGAGTTTTAATAGCTAAAAGGATTAAATAGCTGTGGAATTTAAAATTTGAGGTCCTTATATGGAAAATAGACTATTAAAAATGCTTAGTGGGTAAGGATGATGATTCGTCCATGGAAAATAAAATAAAAAAAGGATGAAATTGGAAAGTGAAATAATAAAAGATGATAAATGATAAAAAAAATAAAAATATCATCATTTATATCATATTTCCCAAATTAAAAGCATGAAAACCCTAGCTATGGAAACCTAAGCTCAAGCCAACTTATTTTGCTTGATTAGGTTCTTGCTCGTTTTTAATGATTTTTAAATTTCCGATATTGTAATAGCTTAATATAGCTATCTCGGGGATTATATTGCAAAGTTATCAAGGTACTAGGGTTTTGCCATGGATGAACATAGATGAATTATGAAGTTTTATGGTAGAAAATGAAAGGTTGTTAATAGATAAACAACTTTTGTAAAGGGAATTTTGATGAACTTATGATTTAGGGACTAAATTGAAAAGATGTAAAATTCATGAAAAAATTCTAAATTTTATGAAATACATGGGCTGTAAATTTTACGTGTAAAAATTGGCTAGGCCTGGAATAAGGATTAAATTGCATGAATTTCATTTTTCGAGCCTAGGGACGAAATCATCATTAATTAAAAGTTTAGGGGTAGAATGGTTATTTTGCCTAAGATGTGCATTGAATTGAAATGAACATGAATTAATGTTAAATTCATTCATATAGATTCAAATAGACCAAATCCGAAGTTAGAACGAGGAAAAAAGAAAATGTTAGATTAGTAGATTTTAGGTACACGAACATTTGTCGAGGTAAGTTTGTGTAACTAAATTGTGTATATTTTTATGCTTGAATTAAATGTTGTGTATGTGAATTGTATAAATATAAAATATATGAAATTGGTTACGTATCCGATAAAGCCCAATAAATATTAAATCTCGTTTAAATAATGAAATTCGATGGATACAGGATTTCTTGATTGGTTGTGGTCTTGCCTGTGTTGCAGACACACCACAGCTCCTACGAGCATTCCGTTATAAGCCCTCTCAAGCTTCCCATTATATGGTTCCTGCGAGCATCCTAATCGGTAGTAATCTTGCATGTGTTGCGGACTACAACAACTCTTTGTGAGCGTCCTGTTATATGATCAGTTGTGATCCTGCATATATTGTGGACACAAACGCAGCTCTTTGTGAGCGTCCCGATATGACTTGCTTGAACTTCCCGATATATGGCTATCCGAAGCTCCTGATTAAAGGCTCTTTGTGAGCTTCCTAATTAAAAGTTCTTTGTGAACTTCCTGATTATGGCTCTTATGAGCTTCCTGTTATATAGCCCGGATAAACTTCCTGTTATATAGCTCAGATAAGCTTCCTGATAGGCTCTTTGTGAGCTTTTCAATTAAAGGCTCTTTGTGAGCTTCCTGTTATATGGCTTGAGAGAGGATTTCCCGATTATAGGCTTTAAAGAACACTCCTGAGTATGAATTGACAGATTTCTGATTTGTACACTTCGAGTGTACTACCTGTGTATCCATTGATGTTTTCAATGATTCAACGGGAAAAATCCTGGCATGAGAAAATATGAACATGAAATTAATTAATACACGTATCTGCCTGAAATATATGAAAATGATGATACATGATATATGGAAATACGAGATGGTAATATATGAACATGGAATTTGTTTGATGAATATGTTCATCCATGATTATAAATTTGTACACCTTGAGTGTATTACCCGTGTGACACTGACATTTCAAATGATTTAATGGGCAAAGTTCCGACATGAAATAATCTGAACTCGAGACGAATTATTATGAAAATGTACTTGAAATACAAGGATATGATTTGTATATGTTATATGAATACATGATGTGGAAAGTATATGTACATGGAAATCTAATTATTGTTGATCCTCTACATATTTCTTAATATTTATATGAAATATATGACTAACAAGGGTGATGAGGATATGTGTTAAGGCTCGTGATCAAGTTGATTGAATGTGTCTTGTATGTTTAAATTGAATTTAAATGAGTGGTAAGTTAATTACCATGTTATACGAACTTACTAAGCATTTCATGCTTACTCTATTTTATTTTCCCCTGTTCTATAGTAATTCAGAGGCTCGTTGGATTGGAAGCTTGGCGGAGATCACTCACACTATCCATCAGCCCATTTTGGTATATATATATGGTAAATCAATTATCGTTATAATGGCATGTATAGGTTAAATGACCAATATCGGCATATAAATGCTTTAATTGTAACTAGCCATTGGAATGGCTTGTGATGGATATGTTTGGTATGTGTTTGAAATGGTTGATTGATAGAAATTATATTGGCATATTGATGATTGAATTAAGTTAGCATATTTGATAAGATATGTATATATGTTAACTTGGTAATTTAAATAAGTGTATATACTTGATTATATGAGGTATTATATCATGTATAGGATTTGATTTTGAGTTAGGTTAAATGACCTATAATAGCTTGTGAATGTGTTAAAGTGTTGGTGTAAGAGGATGACAAAATGGGGTGAGAAATATGGCTTGGAAAATAGCCTATTTTTGTCTACACGAGTAGAGACACGGGCGTGTGTCTCAGCCGTGTGTGACACACGGCCTAACACATAGGCATGTGACCTGACCGTGTGTCCCTTGCATCTTTAAAATTTCAAAATAGAATGCCCAGGTATTTACACATAGCTTAGCACATGGGCGTGTGTCTTGGCCGTGTGACCTAAGTCAAAGAGTTACACAACTTGAGACATGGGCGTGTCCCTTGGTCGTGTGAACCACACGGCCTGACCACACGATTTGTGACCCTTGCACCTAGGAAAAATTTTAAGATTTTGCGAAAAATTTTCTAAGTACCCAGTTTAGTCCCGACTCATTTCTAATGCATGTTTTGGACCTCGAGGGTTCATATAAGGGACTTTATGTTTGATTTCTGACATGAATACTGTATAAAATGAAATATCTATTTACTTGATCTGTATATTCTGGTAATGCTTCGTAACCTTGTTCTAGCGACGGATACGAGTTAGGGGTGTTACAGTTGTGGACGTAGGAAGACTTTCAGGTGGGGAGCGGCTGTTTCGCTGGAGTAAAGGTGATGCTCCTTTCAGGCTAATGACGGTTGTTGTCATTGAGAAACTCATTAATAACTACAACCGTTGTCGCGCCGACTCGAGTTTAACCTCTACTTTTACCAAAACATCCGCTCTCCTCCTAAGAGTCCTCTTGTGTCCACCTCAGTGTTAACCTTCGGATGAGTATGAAACATTAAAGATACCAACTGCATGGAAATACAGAAAAAAATTATGTTGATTACATTGGATTCCCTCCGTTTTTCCCTAAGATTATGACTTCAATCTTATGTATGGTATATATAATGCACCATTTACGGGTATCCAAAATGCTTGAACTCGTGACCACGTAACGACCATCATCTAGCCCCCGATTATACTCGAACCTATGACCGCATCATGGCCACCAACTGGGACCTTCACCTAGACTTTGACCTATGATCGTATCAAGCATTATCACCCCAAAGCTTGACCTCCCCAAGATGGGTTATGAGGTAATGGTGTTATCCTACCATGACATATGCAATGTATGTGTTCTAAGGCGCGTTATCACACCCTCGATCCTTTAAATATACCTATGAAATTTCACGGTATCAACCTAAAAACCCTAACCCTAAACCCTTTAAAAATAACCCTAAACCTAACAAAAGTAAAGGCACGCTTTCCCTTTCTCTCTCAAAAAATCGATCTATTTCTTTAGTTTTTTAAAAATATGACCCAAAACCCTTATTTAAAAAATCGACTTATTTCAAGTTATAATCCCTGTTATTAAAATAAATTTATTTACAGTTAGTTTTAAGAAATGACGATTGATTTCATTAGATCAAGGTTTATATATGATTTGTTATTTTAACTGTAATTATTTCCATCATTTATTTATAATTAAAAGAGGTTTTGTTTTTTTTTGTATAAATTCCATTTGACAGTGCAGAAGGAAAAGCTTATAAAAATAAAACAAAATCCAAAGGAGGAGTAGAGAGCTTGTGGTTGCCATCTGCCACCACCAGTTAAGGTTAGGGATTCATGAATCTTTGTTGAAGTTGGCCTGCATACAGACAAAGAAGCAGACCAAGCTGCCGAGCCATGCAGTTGCAGCTGAAGTTGATGCTGCTGATTCATTTTGTTACTTCAAGTGTTTGTTTTGTAACTTAGTTAGATTAAAACTAAGTTGGTAATGTACTTGATGTAATTAGGTGATGTTTGAGCTGATAAATCATCTTTTCTAAGTGTGCAAGTTAAGTTTATCAATTTACTAGGTTATTAGTGGAGTTAGGTGATGATTAGTTGACATTGTATCATTTTGACCAGCTGAAATGCTTGGTATTTGTAATGGATTCATGCCTCCGTTAATTTTAATGAAAATCTTTTAGACAAATTCTTCTTCATTTTGTTCTTAACTCAAGCATTTTTTGATATACAAGCTTTGCTCGATTTTGTTGTTTACTCCTCAAGAAATCGAGCGTTCTAGCTCAAGTTTCTGTCAAATTCCTTTAACCTATTTATTAGTTCCAACAATTGGTATCAATAGCTTATTTCTTAGTGGACCTGTCATTCTTCAAGTCTAAAAACCATGTCTTCATCCGGATTCTCTCCAGCTCCACCACCAGTGTTCAATGGTGAAGGCTACCACATTTGGGTAGTGAAAATGAAAACCTACCTACAGGCATTCGACTTGTGAGAGGTTGTCAACTCGGATGTTGAACCAGCACCTCTAAGAGCCAATCTCACTGTGGATCAAATCAGGCAGCACACAGATGAAAGAACCAAAAGACACAAGGCCATGTCGTACGTCCAAAACAGTGTGTCTGATGTGATTTTCACAAGAATCATGGCTTGAGAGTCACTAAAGTAGGCCTGGGATAGGCTAAAGGAGGAGTTTCAAGGGACTGAAAGAACGAGACAACAACAACTCTTGAATTTGAAAAGGGACTTTGAAAATTTGAAGATGAAGGAAGAAGAAACAGTGAAGCAATACTCAGACAGAATCATGGCTGTTGTGAACAACATCAGATTGCTTGGGGACCAGTTCAGTGAAGCAATAATAGTGGAAAAGGTCATTGCAACCTTACTTTAGAGATATGAAGCCAAAATCTCATCCTTTGAAGACTTAAGAGATCTGTCGAGCATCTCTTTGACTGAGCTGATTAATGCCTTTTATGCTTAGGAGCAAAGAAGAGCCAGCAGATAAGAAGAGCATCAAGAAGGTGCTTTCACTACCAAGAGCAAACCAACTTCAAGATCCTCTGGCTACAAAGGGAAGAAGATTTGGGCAAACAAGCCTAGAAGAGATGGAGCAAGAAGAAGATATCCACCTTGCCCACACTACAAAATGCTCAGTCATTTAGGAGAAAATTGTTGGTTCAGGCCTGATGTGCAGTGCAAAATTTGTAAAAATTTTGGCCATGTTGAGAAGGTTTGCAAAAACAAAGGCAAACAGAGGCAAAACCAGCCTCAACAGCCTAGAGCTGAGGCTCAAGTAGTAGAAGAGGGCTGTGACCAAGAAGAGCAAGTCTTTGTTGTGTCCTGTTCAGCTGCCAGAAGAAAGACCACAAAAGGGTGGTTAATTGACAGAGGTTGCACAAACCACATGACACTCGATGTTGCTATCTTCAATAACATAGATAGAAGTTTCATCATAAGAGTAAAAGTGGGCAATGGACACTTCATTAAGGCAGAAGGCAAGGGAAATGTGCTAATTAGCATCCCTACAGGTACTAAACCTATTTCTAATGTCCTGTTAGTACTTAAAATTGATAGAAATCTGCTTAGCATTGCTTAGTTACTCGAAAAAGGATACTCAGTTGTGTTTAAAGGCAGAGAATGTTTAATTAGTGATCCAAGTGGATCCAAACTCATGTCAGTAACCATGGCTAACAGAAGTTTTGTTGTGGACTGGAAAAAAAGTTTAGACAGTGCCTACACAACTGTCTGAGATGAGTCTAAGCTATGGCACAAGAGGTTAGGCCATGCCAACTACAAGTCATTGGCTTAGCTGACCAAAGGGGACATGGTTGAAAAATTCACTAATTCAATTGAGAAAGAAGATGTTTGTGAAGTATGTCAGCTAGAAAAGTAAGCTAGACAGCCATTTCATTTGAACAAGGCCTGGAGAGCCTCAGAAAAGTTGCGGCTAGTCCACACTGATGTGTGTGGCCCTATGAACACACAGTCTTTGAATGGTAGCAGATATTTCATCCTTTTCATTGATGATTTCTCGAGGTTTTGCTGGGTTTACTTCTTAAAGCACAAGTCAGAAGTGGCCTTAGTGTTTTGAAAGTTCAAGGCTACAGCAGAAACAAAATCAAGTTACAAGCTTAAGACACTAAGATCTGATAATGTCACATAATACAGTTTAGTAAGGTTTCAGAGTCTTTGTGTTAATGCAGACATTAAGCACCAGCTCACCAACACCTACACACCTAAGCAAAATGGTGTTAGTGAGAGGAAGAATCGAACTCTGATGGATATGGCTAGGTGCTTAATGTTTGAAAGGAATTTGCCTAAGACATTTTGGGCTGAGGCAGTTAACACTGCAGTTTACCTTCAAAACAGGCTACCAACCAAGGCATTGGTTTAAAAAACTCAATTTGAAGCCTGGTTTGGGTTCAAACCATCAATTGCTCACTTGAAGGTTTTTGGCTGCATTTGTTATGAACACATACCAGTAGTCAAGAGGGACAAGTTAGCCAAGAAGGCTCAACTTGGCATCCTAGTGGGTTACAACAGTGTGAAGAAAGGATATAGGATTTTAGATCCTTCATCTAATAGGTTCTTTGTGAGCAGAAATGTAGTCTTTGATGAAAAATCAAGTGGACATTGATGATGAGCTAGTCAGGGGAACCCGACCACTGGCTAAAATTTATGCAATAGTAGATGTAGCTATTGTATAACCAACTTGTTTTGAAGAAGCTAAAGCTCAATAAGGATGGAAACAAGCCATGCTTGATGAAATGACAATGATTGACAAGAATCAAACCTAGGAGTTAGTTGCAAGGCCAGCCAACAGGAAGGTCATAGGAGTGAAATGGGTGTTTCAAGTCAAGCACAATGCTAATGAAACTCTAAACAAGCTGAAGGCAAGGCTAGTAGTGAAAGGATTCAGTCAGAAGTATGGCATTGACTACTTTGAAACATTTGCATCAGCGGCCAGACTTGACACAATTAGGCTACTGGTTACCTTGGCTGCACAGAAGTAATGGAAGATACATCAACTTGATGTTAAATCAGCCTTTCTTAATAGTTTTCTTGATGAGGAAATCTATGTTGAACAGCTTGAAGGTTTCACAGTAGCTGACAAGGATGATAGTGTGTATAAGCTGAAGAAGGCCTTGTATTGCTTAAAATAGGCACTAAGAGCCTGGTATGACAGAATCAATAGCTACCTAGCTATTTTCAGGCTAGTTAGGGTTGGTACATCAGCCTGTACCAACCCTGTATGTGAAGAAGGGAGGTGATGAAACACAGCTTATAGTCTCATTGTATGTGGATGACCTGTTGGTTACAGGAAGAAACAATGGCATGTTGCTGATTTCAAGAGAAAAATGGAGAGCATATTCGAGATGTCAGACTTGGGATAAATGTCCTACTTCCTTGGCATGGAAGTGTTTCAAACTCAGCAAGGGATTTTTTTAAGCCAGAAGGAATTTACCTTGAAGATTCTGAACAAGTTCTCCATGCTGAATTGTAAAGCAACAAGCACACCAGTTGCTGTTGGAGAAAAGCTAACCAGCCAAGGAGATCTCGATAGAGTAGTTAAGTCATCTAATAGAAGCCTGGTGGGATGTCTATTGTATTTGACAGCCACTAGACCAGACATCATGTTTGTTGTGAGTCTACTATCTAGATTCATGCATTGTTGTAGTGTAAAGCATTTTCAGGCTGCCAAAAGAGTTCTCAAGTACATCAAAGGTACACTGAGCTTTAGAATGATGTACACCAAGGTTGATAGCATGAAGCTACTTGGTTATGTTGATAGTGATTAGGCTGGATCAGTGGATGATATGAAGTGCACATCAGGGTATCTATTTACCTTTGGTTTAGCCATTTTTTTGTTGGAGTTCAAAGAAGTAAACTGCTGTTGCTCAATTGACAGCAGAGGCATAATATGTGGCAGCTGCAAGAGCTGTTAACCAAGCAATTTGGTGAAGGAAAATCATGGCAGACTTGAATCTACACCAAAGGGAATCAATAGAGATCAGAGTTGATAACCAATCTGCTATTGCAATTGCAAAGAATCTAGTGTTTCATGGGAGGACCAAGCACTTCAAGACAAAGTTTCATTTTGTTAGGGAGATGGAACAATTTCAAGAAGTTAAACTGATTCATTGCAGTTCTGAAGATCAGCTTGCTGACATCTTAACAAAGCCTTTTTGTGTTTCAAGATTCAAAGATCTAAGAGCCAAATTGGGAGTATGCAGCATGCAAGCCAAGAAGGAGTGTTGAAGTTAGTCTGCATACAGACAAAGAAGCAGACCAAGCTGCCGAGCCATGCAGTTGTAGCTGAAGTTGATGCTGCTGATTCATTTTTTTACTTCAAGTGTTTGTTTTGTAACTTAGTTAGATTAAAACTAAGTTGGTAATGTATTTGATGTAATTAGGTGATGTTTGAGCTGATAAATCAGCTTTACTAAGTGTGCAAGTTAAGTTTATCAATTTACTAGGTTATTAGTGGAGTTAGGTGATGGTTAGGTGACATTGTATCATTTTGACCAGCTGAAATGCTTGGTATTTGTAATGGCTTCATGCCTCCATTCATTGTAATGAAAATCTTTTAGAAAAATTCTTCTTCATTTTGTTCTTAACTCAAGCATTTTCTGATATACAAGCTTTGCTCAATTTTGTTGTTTACTCATCAAGAAATCGAGCCTTCTAGCTCAAGTTTTTGTCAAATTCCTTTAACTTGTTTCCTAGTTCCAACAATCTTGAGACAAAGAGGGAAAACGGTCAAAATTCTCTAAACTTTGGAGTAATTCCTCACTCAACATGTCATTAGGTGTCATGTGAGAATTTTGTGGCATTGATCACCTTCTTCAACCATTTGTAAGTCCTCTAATTTTACCATCTCTTGTAGTTTGTTTATGGTTTTTGGATAAAGAATCGTTTCTTCTACTTCATGGGGTTCTTTACTTACGGCTAATGTTGACGACTTACTTGCTCTGCCAATGCTTCCAGAAAGTGAGTTTGGGCGAGTTGGGAGGCCATGGTTGTATATCTGATCCCAACAGCTACGCTCAACTTATTTCCTTGTCATACATCCTTTTGAGCTGCTGCTCCTATAATAGCTCTTTTTTTTAACACTAAATTTCAAACAAGCAATAAGTTGATTATACTCAATGCCATGAACAAAAGATACCTAAAAACAAAAAAAGAAAGATTTTTTACCTTGATGGGTTTCTACCCAATATATCCGAATAAAGATGATGCACTACTCTATTTTTCAGATTCTTTCGGTTGAAATTAGTAGATGTGAATCAATTGTTTAATAACTACAATGAAGTTTTCCCAATGATAATATATTTAAAAGATTTAAGTAAGAAATCATTATAAAGCTGGATGTATTTGGTTTGGGTATAGAGTGAGAAAGAGAATAATGATGTTGGGTGTTATTATAGTAGAGTGGTTGAGTAAGGGTGATGGGTGTGGAATATGGAGTAAACTAAGGATATAAAGGGTTGTAAAGTTGCTACAATTCATCTAATGCTTTAGAGGTGGTTTTTGGAGAACTCATAACATCTTGCTGTTGAAAACTCCACCAAGGATCTGTCAGAGAATCATAACAAAGAGGAAATCTAAAAGTAGCTAGCAATATGCCGCTAATTTAAGTAGGTGCTAATTTGAATGTAACTAATGATTCATATTAGTTTTCAATTAATACTAAAATCGAGATTTGTATAGGATGATGTCTTGTAAAATTTTTGTGTTATAAGTTCATTGACTAAGTTTTTTGGCGAGAATTTAGTGGTGAGATGTCTAGTCTTTAGATATATAAGATTGATTATTTTTTATTGGCATATGTTAGAATTAGGATCACTGATTGTATTGGATTAAAAAATAGTAGATTATTCTCTCTGAGATAAGCTTCGTAGACATAGGAAAATCAAACTACATAAATAAACTTTGTTATCCCATATTTACATTGTGTCTGTCACAGTTTTTGTAGAATTGCTCATTTTCATAGTCACTCCTACTCATACTTTGTTCTTACTATTTTCACATCTGGTACACTTAGCAATTGTTTCAAGTCAACAATTTTAATTTGGACAAATTTAGCTATTAGTCCCTATACCATGCTTAAGTTATAAATTTAGTCCTTACACTCTAATTTGGTCATTTTTAGTCCTTTTATTTTTTGAACTTTGAAATTTTAATCTAGACTAAAATGGTATCCTTTAAATTTGTTAAGTTAAATTTTGCTATTTCCAAAATCTCATAGGACAAACATAGTATCAAATGTGTAATGCCATGTCAATTTGCTATTTTCACATAAGGTTAAAATAAATTTTGGCCCCTAAACTTGACAAACAAATCCACTTTGGTATTAGTACTTTTTTTGTATTCACTTTGATACTTGAACATGGAAAATAGATTCATTTTAGTACTTAAACTTGGATTTAGTAAAAGTGTGATGATGCGGCAATTTGAAATTATACCATGTCACCACTTAATTTTTTTTAAAGTTTTAGTTAATGATATAGGACAATCTCAGAATTTACAAAATCTAAGTTTAAGGATTAAAATGAATCTAGTTGCTAACTTCAAGTACTAAAGTGGACCAAATTAAGTATGTATATCAGAATGGTCATAGTTACCAAGATTAGGGGCAAAAAATTACATTATTCCCCACACATAATACTTACAAAAAGACAATGTTAGTTTAGTTTATGGATATCACAACTACCATTTGAGCTAGGACCATGGTTGTTTGAACCAGACCAACCAAGGTACTGGTTCGGAGAGAGGCATCAAACCGATTGACCCAAGAATTGATACGGATTGGTTGAGTTGACAGTTGAATCAGATTTTTTTTATAATTGTTAGTAATTTATTTAATTGAACCAGATGAACCACTCAGACCAATGAATCGGTGGCCTGATTGGTTCGATCATCAATCCGGTTCTGAAAACCTTGGTTAGAACTTAAATTTCAAAATATGAAAAGTATAAGGACTAAAAACGACCAAATTAGAGAACATGGACTTAATCCACAACTTCCACATAGTATGAGGCCAGGGGCGAAGCTAGAACAAATTTTTAGGGGGGCCGAATGAAATTTTAATTTTTTATAGTCTATATCTTTATAATTTTTAAAGGATTAAATTGAATTTTTATAATTTTAAGGGGGGCCAAAGTACAATTTTATCTTTACTAATTTAAAATTTTAAAAAAATTTAAAAGGCTTAAATGACAATTTTTTATTTTAAGGGGAGCCGGCCCTGCCAGCCCCCCTTAAATTAGCCTCTTAATAGATTTGATTGAAATTTCAAAAACCGAACACTACATGAACTAAAAATAGATAAAATTAGATATATGGATTGAATCCGCAACATGGGCTAGAAACAGAAATTGACATTTCAATTTTATTGTAGTGGATTTTGGGGTTTTGAATCTGAAAATCTTATACGCCCAAAAATAATCGGCCTTGAATTTTGAATAATAGACAAAGAAGCCCACGGAGCCCAGTCACCGTTATAATTACAGAATCACCGTCATTTCAAAAAACCAATCTAATTTCGCGCCAAATTTTCTAATCAACAAAAATAATGGACGATCTCAGCAAATCCTCCATGAAATTCTTCTCCGATCAACAGCTCTGTTTCGCAGACATCCTCCTTCCTCATGAGGTAACCTTTCTTCATCTACCCTCTATTAATAATATTTTTGGTCCTCTTTTGCCAATTATCCAAATAGATGAAAAAATAAATCTCTCTTTCAGGTTCAAGCCAGAATCCAAGTCGCTGTCCTCAATTTCCTCAAGATCTTGAGCTCTCCTGATCCCGCAATCTCCGATCTCCCTCTGGTAACTAGATTTCTCTCTTTGTTTGGTTGCTGAGAAAATTGAGGAAATATTTTCTGAAGGTTTTTTCTCCCGATTACTATATAGATCAATAGGAAGTCGAGTAATAGTAGAGTGAGTGAAGGGATCTTGACTGATGTTTCGTGGATTTTTCTGTCTCACTCTTTTTGTTCAAGATCATTGATGAAAGCCAACGCTACTAAGGCCTTTATTAGAGGTATTTGCTTTTGTAATGGTTTTAAGGTTTAAGTTTACCACATTTTTTTTTCCATTTTTGTTCTAAATTAAATTGGTTCTTGATCTTATCTTTACTAAAAATAAAGTGTGGAAGGTTATGGAAATGTGCTTTGAATTCCTAACTCAAGAGAAACGAGTTACGCAGAGGGAACTATTTTACAAGTTGCTTTGTGATTCACCCCATTACTTCTCTTCTCAATTGCAGGTCAATAGGACAATCCAAGGTCAATTATCTAAATTCTTACTCGTTTATTAATAACATAAGAAGTTTGTGTTCAGTGTAAAAAATTTTTATTATCATCTTAATGCTTGAATTTATTGAGAACTTTGTGCCAAAGATGTTGTAGCATTGCTTCGGTGCAGCCGTTACAGTCTAGGAATCATGGCATCTAGCAAAGGACTTGTTGCTGGGCGCATCTTACTTCAGGTACTTCAATATCTTTCCTGCTTATTTTATTGCATTGCAAATATCATTAATCATATTGAGGAAAAGATTTGATGAAATTTTATATGCCACTTGCTTATTTGGTTTCATTAACCATGTGACAGGAGCCAAACCAAGAGGCTGTTGATTGCTCTGCTTGTGGCTCTTCTGGATACGCAATTTCAGGTGACCTGAATTTGTTAGAGAGCTTGATTATGAAGACGGATGCCCGGTATATTGTTGTAGTAGAAAAGGTGGTTTTTTCATTGAAATCCAATCAGACATCACTATGAATTTATGATTCCTACATCCAATTAAACGACATTTGCCATGCTTTTGTTTTTAAAGCACGCAATATTCCAGCGATTGGCAGAGGATCATGTATTTAACCAGATTCCAAGCATTCTTCTAACAGCAAAAGGCTACCCTGATATAGCCACAAGGTAATCGATATGTTTTCAAACTCAAAACCATTCCATGAATTTGCTTTAACCGTTTCTACCTTACTAAGCCTATTGTCATTGTAATCACGACCTTGGATGTCATTATAGATTTCTTCTTCACCGAGTGAGTCGGGCTTTTCCAGATTTGCCAATTTTAGCACTGGTTGACTGGTATGGATCGGCTACAAGAACCAAGGACTTGTTTTTTCAATTAAGCGATTGTAGTATTTCAAAGTAGTTAGCTTAGCTAGTTTCAGCACAAAATAGTACTGTTTCATTCTTGAACTCAAGTAATAGATGGGCAGAATGGACACTGGTGAACTTCAAGTTTGAAACTTTCAGGAACCCAGCTGGATTAGCAATATTGAGTACCTACAAGTTTGGAAGCATAGGGATGGGTCTAGAGGCATATAGATATGGTACTTTCTTGCAGTCAGGCCATCTATTTTTTCTTCTTGTTTAAGATGTAAAAACTGAAATTATTTGGTATTGCACCATTCAGCTTGCAACGTGAAGTGGCTGGGACTGCGAGGGGATGATCTACAACTGATACCTCAACAGTCTTTAGCTCCACTAAAGCCACGGGACCTCCAAATTGCGAGAAGCTTGATTTCCTCTACAACCTTGCAGGTGCAGTGCCCTGAATCACCCAATAGATAAGATAACCTATTGTCTTCATATTTTTGAGACTTGAATTGGTTTTCCACAGGATAATTACCGGCAAGAGTTGGCAGTAATGATGCAGAGTGGTCAGAGAGCAGAGATCGAAGCTCTATATTTTAACGGATACGATTATTTAGGTAAGTATTTAGCAAAGAAAATTGTACAAGCCAATTACATCTGAAAAAAACATAGGAATTGTTAGAGAACCTTGAATCAAAACTTCCATTGATATAAATAATTTCTAAACAACTGTTGGCTTTACTCGTAAAAGAGCTGGCAGAGTTAGCATGCCCATAATAATTGGCCGATCCTATGAAATTCTTTAGTATTGCCAGCATACTTGTTGTCAGTTTCTGCATATACAGGTTGCTAAAAGAATATAAGAATTACATTTTTTTTTGTGTGTGTGTTATCCATTGTTGTACACAATTTATTAGTTGAAATCTTTGTTTAAAAATATACCAATTAATAATTATTTTTATAAATATATATTTAATGTTTTAATGATAAATATTTACTATTTATAATATAAAATATTAAACAATGATTTTATTACTTTTTAAATTTAATTACGTAAGTACAGTTTAAATGGATAGTTTTATCTGAATTTTTTAATATTGTTCTAAAAGTTTTGGATCATGATAACATTTTCAATGATAACTTTATTTTTTTATATCAATAACCAATATTGGTAAACTACATATTAAATGAAATTTACATTCGTGTACAAAATATATCAAATTAATATAATTTTTTTAAAAATAAGTAAATTATAAACTAAATAAATTTAATTAAATAAAAGATTTAAAATATCAAATAGAAATAAAAAAAATAACAGCTGAGTTTTTAATCTATTAAAATCTTGTTGACATTTTTTATCTTTCATATCTGTTTTATCATTCATAATTGGTATGCTTCTCTTAATAATGTCTTCTTTATGGTTCAAACTTATACTTATACTTTCTTTTTAAAATACAATACATCTTACTACTACATTTAACATTAATTGATAATTTTTGACAACTTTACTTATGTATTATGATTAAAAATATTATATTTAACAAACTCAAAATTAACTTCCAAAATAAAATTTCACTCTATAAATTTTAAAATCTATGAACTTGCCCAAAACGAAAGTAATATTTTGAAATCTAAAACTTTTTTAAACAAAATGTCTACTAAACTTTTTAATTGCTTCGGAATGATAAATTTAGTTTACAATTTAAAATATAATCCATAATTATTAAGTTATGGCAATTAAAATAACATAATAAATTTAGACATTAACATCAGAAGTCAGAACAACAATACATTTATACCTCCATTAAAAAACAATTCATTTACTCCTCATCTCAAAATATTTTTACAAATTAAAAGTAAATTTCATGAAGGAGCTATCGTTTTTTTATTTGAAATATAAAAAACCCATAAAATATATATATCCACAAATGATGTTTCGTATTTTTACTCTAAAGATATATATTATTTAAATGTAAATAGTGTTATTTAAAAAAGAGTAAATATTTATATTCTATATTAAATATTTGATTGAGTTTATATCATTATTTAATTGAACACTACTTCAGTTGAGTATTGATAAAATATCCTTATTTTATAAAGTAAATTGTATTATTTTGAACATTGTAAAAATGTATTGTTTTGAAAGTTTTATTATTATCATTTTTATATTTTATATAGAAAATATTTATACAAAATAAGATTTAAACTCAAACTTTTATAATTTTCAACATTTATACATTACTATTTCAACCGAGCCTAATTTATTTTTTATATATATATATATCAATTTTTATTAATATATTTATTACGTTCTATTTTCACCAACATTGTTGGTGTGCCGTAATCTTAGTATAATTTAATTTTATATGTTTAAATATTTTATGCAAAGTTGAATATTAACTAGTTAATGTGAAAAACTATATGAATATGTAAATAAATAAATATTTTGAAAATAAAATAAAATGGTGAATTATATAAATCGTCATCCAATTATTAGAGTATTTTATTTTGGCTACTTAGGTTTAAAATTTTATATTTTTGTCACTAATGTTATCAAAATTTAATAATTTGATCACTCTCTATTAAACAACTAAGGGAATGTTGGTGTGACCTTTTTATTAGTGACATGGTAACAAATTTAATCCTCCAATGTTTATAGATTCTATCAATTTGGTTCTAATTCTAAAAGTTCAACAAATTTAGTCATCAACTTTATACATTCTATCAATTTACTATTAATTCTTAAAATTTTAAAATTAAAAAATTTAAAATAAAAATTATTTAAAATTTATTTTTCGATAAAAATACAAAAGATTTTATAAAAATACCTACAAAATTATAAAATGTTTATAAATAAATGAATATCCATTTTTCTATCATGACATTTATTTATTAAAATAATAATTTTATAAATAGAACAATTTATAGGAAAAAATCATGAAGAAGACTTAAGAAGATTTAGTTTTTTTTTTTTAAACATTAATGACCACCATGTTTAGTTGGGTCAAAAACTACAACCTAAGGTTGATGTCTTTTAGGTTATTGCCTAGAATGAGTTTCTTGTGTTTGAGGTTGTGCTCGAGGGTGGATATGATTGGTGATATATAGATGAGGATGAGATATTGGAGATCACGCCATGTCGGCAGCTCCACAATCGATTTCTTACTCAATCGCACAATGATGGAGGATGTGGAAACCAAGGATTTAGGATTAAGGGTTATTGGTGTTGTTGGTTGTGGACGAAGATGGTGCCCAACGTTTGGTAAATTTGACAAACACTAAGAAATAAGGGCAGAGGTATAATAAATAAATCATTCTTTATAAAATAAAACTAAAAAAATAAGAAAAAAATTGAATCTAATTTAAGTTTTGTTTGTGGTGTTTTAAAAATATTATTTTATGTATAAAATTATTATTTTAATAAACACATTTCGTGTTAGAAAAAAATAAGTATTCATTTATTTATAATTTCTTATGATTTTGTATGTATTTTATAGAAAACCAAAATTTTAAATATTTTTATTTTTAAAGTTTGCTTTTAAATTTTAAATTTTATATTGTAAGAATAAAATAAATTGACAATGTGTAAAGTTGAGAGTTTTGTTGAATTTTGTAGAGTTATGACTAAGTTAATAAAATTTGTAAACAATGAATGATTAAATTTGTTATTATGATAACAATAAAGTACCGCATCAACATTTCATTTACAATTTACTGAACGAATGACAAATTAATTGAGCGACCAAAATATTAAATTTTGATACATTTAAATCTAAATGGCCAAACTAGAAACTCAATAGTTTATCATTATTTATAGAGTTTACCTTAAACAAAAAAAAAAAAATACTATTTATTTGGGCAGACAAAATGGATCCTTAAGCCACATAGCTCTTTAAATACACATCAAATTACGGATTACTCATGAAGCAATAGCCCAACACAGGGCTGATTCTAGAACCAGGTCAGGCATTATGGTGGTTTCTCTCTCATCTTGTCAATCATATGCATCCCAATCTCTCTGACATTTTAGGTGCAGGCCAGAAACCATCGTTTCATTCTTCCCCAATGGGGTCTATGCTCGGTAACCTCCCGTCCTTTGACCCCCACAACTTCAGCCAACTTCGTCCCTCCGATCCTTCTAATCCTTCTGTAAGTATCCTTGTCATCCTTTTTCAACCCAACTCCAGTTTCCAAAATACATCCCATATGTATTTTATTTCTGGGTTTTACCTGAATAACTTGTTTATTTTAGCTGTTCTGATATTGCATCAAAACCCCATATGCAGTTTACATGAGTAGTAAACTTTTGTTACATTTTATGATTTGGTGGGTTTACCCAGATATGAACTACGGATTTCTTTTTATGAGTAAATTTCCTAAATTCTTACCTTAATGCTATTGCCCATATTATCGGTTACTTCTCAGAACCTTTATGGATAAAGTTGTTTGTGGTTTCAAATAAATATATTTGCTTCCCGATCTATATTGGCTTTAAATGATTCATGTAATTCCAACTCTGGTGTTATTACACATTAGTCATTTTATTGTTTGCATTGCAAGATGCATTTATTATTAGGATGTTGATTAAACTGATGGAATCAAGTTTAATATGGTAAACTTTCTATGCAAAGAATCTAAGTAATGCTAATAGTAAAACTTTTTTTTTTTTGCTAAAGTAACAAAGATCTTTGCCAACAACCTCTTGGCCTAATGGCAAGAGTATTAGGTTGTGAGGCATGAGAGCTTGGGTTCCATCCCAAGCAACCCCATCCCCAACCCAATTATAAAAAAAAAAGAAAAAAGAAAAAGAAGTGACAAAGATCTTTATACAACACCAGTATAAACTTGGAAATGCTTTCTTGCACTAGATAATAATAGGAGTTTCCTTAAGATGGAAGTCTCTATTCTTTGAGAGCTTGAGATTTTCTCCAGTGTTTCAGTTTAAAACTACTAAGACTTTAAGTTCATGCTTTAGAAGCTTTCCAGATATTGATGTGTAGTTGGTAGTTTTAGTTCTTACAAGTTAAGACCGGATCTTAACAGTTATCATGTAGTTCTTTGTTTTATTTAAGATACTAGCTGAGAATTTGTGTCTATGTGGCCATATGCATAGGTATACTTGTAGACAATAATTTATTTATATGTATCTATATTTGTTTCCATAGTTTGCAGTGATTCCTTGCTTCTGTTATAATGTTTCCGGTTAAGATCATAACAGTTGAAAGGTCCAAATGGTGTTGTTATGACTGTGAATTTGGAATTCAGTCACGGATGATGGATGAGAAAATTCCTCAAGCTCATCACAGGGAGCCTAACCTTAGAACTTGTTACAGAGAAAACCCAGATCTCTTTTCAGGGTTTTGATAAAAATTCGACTTCAGTTTTATTATTCCATTCTTCTCAGTTTTATTACATAATTAGGATTTTTTTTTTGGAAAGGAAAGAAATCAATTGAAATAAAATCTCAATCGAGATACCTGAGGATAAACTGAAATAACATATTAAAATCATAATTGAGAAACCTGAGCCTTAATTAGAGAACCCAAATTGATGGCCTATCCTAACATAGGTTTGGTCCACAGAGCATCCACAATAGGCGTACAACAATTTTCTCCTGCTTCTTATCCTTTTAAGCTATTTTAGTATGTGAGATATAAGCTATTCTACGGAGTTCATCTTGAACTCCTCTATGTTTTTAAATGAACAACTTATGACAAAGTAGTCTTTTTGCTGTCATGGATTGGTCTTTAACAAAATTACACTGGCTTCACTTGTATGGTTTGTTACTTTGTTCAAACATTTTAGATGCATAACACACTTCTTATTTTTAAGTCATGTTAAAGAGTTGATTGCACTAATATTTTATATTCTAACATTTTCTTTTTGGCTAGAAAATGGTTCCTTCCACCTACCGTCCCACTCATAGCCGGACTCTTCCACCACCTGATCAAGGTATCGAACGGATATTCTTTCTCCATGTTTTTACTTTTGAAACAATAGATCATTTTGAGTTAAAGAGAGATATTCTTGGCACTTTAAACTTTTTGTGATGAAAATATGGTAACCTTTAGTTGTGAATACTTTCAGGCTCTACCCATATGGTGATAAATTGATAATATATTTTCATAATGTGTGTCGTATAGCTCTGGCAACTTTTTGGCTAGGTTACTTTCAGGGATGTTGAATGTTAAGTTGATGTTTGAGAGCAGAAGTGCTGGAAAAGTATGCTGAGATGTCTGAATTGAACTTATTAATACATGATTTAGTTTTGTTGGAAAAATGGTATTTTCTTCACAAATGGGCTTCAAATAAATAGCTATGGATTGAGAAATTGATCTTTATGTAGCACTTAATGGATGCCATTGCTACTATTTGTCACACTTTTTTTTTTTTATAATCTTCCTCTGAAATGGTGGAATTGATTTATCTTGTTTGTTTAGTTCTTTGTTTCCTTCAGTAATCTATACGCCATAGATTGATTATTTGAAATTCTTCATCTTCTCTCACTTTTGCTTTGATTGATATCAACAAAGAATAGAATTTTTTTTATCAGAAAAATCATTAGTTGCTTTACATGATTGAAATTGTTTTTGAAGTTTTAACAACCAGAATGAACGTGTTTGAGGTTCTTATCCGTACACGTGTTATGCTACTGATATAAAGGCACCAGTGGTTGGAATTTCATTCTGTTGCAAAATGCCACAGCTCATTGACTTAAATTCTTGACTTTCTTTATATTTTTTTCCCATATATGATTGACCTGTCGAATACTTTTTAACAGTTATAGCTACTGAGGCCAAAAATATACTTATTAGAAATATCTACCAGCGTGCTGAGGAGAAGGTTAGTAGTAGTAGGTTTTCCTTCTTTTGATGTTATAATACTGCATATACAAATAATTTAATCATCGTAAATAGAAATACACAGGCACATGCATGCACAGATAATTCATCTAGTTTCTTACTGCTTTCCCATTGTAGTTGAGATCGAAACGTGCTGCCACAGAACATCTAATACCAGAGCATGGATGCAAGCAAACAAGGCCTTCCACCTCTTAGTTGTAACTCTTCGTTTTTTTCTTTGAGGCTGGTGTAAATGTATCTTCTCATATCAAATGTGTTGTAAACTGTGAAAAAAAGTTGCTTACCCACTGTTGTAGACTGGGACACCATACATACGTGTATATTTTGTGTATAAATCAAACTTATAAATGGTTATCATTATAATTTTTATGGCGACCACTGTTATTTGTAGTTCAAAATTATCTCATTGGTATTTATATCATATGGCATGGCTGGATTGCTGAAGCTGAATCCTTTTATACTCATTTTAAGTATTCATCAAGATTTCATCTGAAAGTAATGTGAATAGGAATAGTTCCCTTTGGGGGCATGGGGAGATTTGAACCCATTACCTCTAGGATATAAAGACTACACGTATCAAGCGTCCTTAAATTCTCTTCATAATCTTGAAGGGGAGTAGCCTTTCAATGATCACTCTTCAATGCAACAACATTCAAAGAGAATAATTACATTCTAACTCATGCCCTCACACAAATTTCTCTTCTAACAATTACATAGAATTTCAACTCCAAATCACATGGTATGTGAATTGCTATGGGTGTTTATGAAATATCCATAAAATTGGCAAGAAAGATTGGATTTTTGTATTTGTAACTCCATTAAACGGACCACTCAGTGGTTGAAATGTATAACAACGAATGCAAAATGTTTGGTTCCTTCCTGCGTGCATTAAATAAAATAAAACAAGCGGAAAACTGGGAAATAAATTATGGCCACAAAAACAGAGTCAACAAAGAAACTGAAAGCCTGAAACTATTCAACCAAAACACAGAGTACGTTTCCTGCTAAGACAAAGATTTCAACGGCAATGGCCACACACTATTACAGTTGTTGTTCAATTCCAGCGAAACCTACCTCCCAAACAAGCTCTAACAACTCCATATGGTTGCCTAATCATCTTGTCTCAATCCCTAGACATCGTAATAACCTCGTACCATATTTGTCTTCAGCTTTTAGTCTTGGAGATTCAATTTCAGCGGCTGCTACTTCAGTTGGAGTAGATGGACCCACCACCTCCACCAATCCTTCCAGGTCTTTGCCGTTTAGAGTGGGTCATGGGTTCGACCTTCATCGTTTGGAGCCTGGCTACCCTTTGATCATTGGTGGGATTGATATTCCTCATGATAGAGGCTGTGAGGCTCATTCTGATGGTATTTTTTCGTTTCCTATTTTTTCCTTAATTCCCCCCCCCCCTTGAATTTATCTGTTTAAAGTTTTCACAATTTTGCTTTTAATGCTAATTAATATGTTGCAGGAGATGTGCTACTCCATTGTGTTGTGGATGCAATACTGGGAGCTTTAGGCCTTCCTGATATAGGGCAGATATTTCCAGATTCTGACTCCAAGTGGAAAGGGGCTGCTTCTTCTGTTTTCATCAAAGAAGCTGTGAATATTTCTTTGATTTGGGTCCTGGATAATTTTGAGATATTCCTTTTATTTATTTATCTATTTTCGGCTGTTTATTTTCCACTGAATTCTCCTTTTGACTGCTTCACTGCTGCCTACCTTAAAAAAATGACAGATACATCGGCCATTGTTATATTATGAAATCTCTGTATGTAGTCTGGCCTTCGATGGAAAGTTTTAGGTTGGGATACTGGTCTTAGATTACAACCTTAGTACTGTAAGTACCAAAAAAGGAACCTTGGTAAAGTAATAGAAAAGGCAATGCTAAGCCAAATAATGCAATTATTTAGTCTGGGTTAGTGGTAACCAAGAATATAATAAGTCTGAATGTTGTAGGCTCCACTTATGTACTTTTTATTCTACATTTAAGTATTAAAATGTTTTGAAGCATTTCCTTTTTAGCCATTTCAATAAGAAAAAGAATAATAGAAGAAACTCAAGAGTGGGTTGGACTACATGATATGGAACTGCTTTGTTGATTCCATCCGCTTAGAAACTAAAACCGAGTCTCTAGTTTCAAGCATTGGGTAGTTTGTATTAGATGCATCAGCAAAGTAATTTGATAGAGCTCTGCTGTGTTGGGGAGCAGAGAAGTGCATATGAAAATGCTGCATTAGAGCAAACTTCTGCTGCTGATAGTGACTTCCTAGCAAACAATGCAATGCACCTAGTACTTTATTTGATACACTGAACCTAATAGGCAATGTATCTTTTCTTCAGGACAGCTTAATCTTTTTTTATTCTTGAAAATGAGATTTAATTTTTTATATTAGACTATAATCACTAATATTGTAAGTGCATGAACATAATTGAAGGGAACTTCATATATCCTTATATTCTATCTAGCCTGCGAAAGTGATTCTACTCATGGATGCACCTTGTAAACATGATTTTTGACTTAAAAAGTTATGTGTAAAGGAAAAAAAGGATGCTTTTAAGACCCATCTATCAGATATGATATTCCTTCACTGCAAAATTCTGCAGAATCTCTGATGTTTGTTTGACGGTGATTTCACCAACCACAATGCAATGAATGTTTCTTCAAAACAACCTAATTTGTTTTTTTATTCTCGACTGAGCTATAGATATTCATTTATGTGCAGGAAAAACCCGTATCATACACGACGTCCAAAGTGATGCTATACGCTGACATCAATCTATGCTATATGCTTTCATCTAGAAGTTCTGTTGTAGTTTTCTGTATGTATAGCTTACAGGAGAATCCTTGTTGAACCTTGAATTTGCATGTATGCTGCGTCATTCTATGAAGAGACTAAATCCATGAAATGCTCCCCTAATGCCTCCATTCATCCAACTATTTTAGTGCTAATTTCTTCCAAAGGACTTGGCTGTTATGTGATCCAAAAGTTCTACTTAATCCGAAATTAACAAACCTACTTAATTCGTTTGTAGGTGTAGCATTAGGAAAAATATTAACAAATTTGCAAGGCAAAACAAACTATGAAGTGGGGGAACTATGATAGTTTTTAATATAGATGTGAATGATCCATTTACTGATTTGGTTTGGGTAAGAGATATGTGTTCTCTTTCTACTGAACTCAGATCTTAGAAATTAGTAGTAAATAAATAAATGTGTTTTCTTTTTCCTTGAATGGATAATGTAAATGTGCTCATGATAGTCGTGCTTCGTCATCAATGTTTATATCTTCCATACACTCAGTTTTACTGTTCAGACTAATTAGATTAATCATGGTCATCCTCTGCAACACGGTTCATCATCTCAGGTGAGACTCATGCATGAGGCAGGTTATGAGATTGGAAACTTAGATGCCACCTTAATTCTTCAAAGACCAAAATTGGGCCCACACAAGGAGGCAATCAAGTCCAACTTGTCTCAGCTGCTAGGAGCCGACCCTGCCGTTGTCAGTCTGAAGGCTAAGACTCGTAAAAAAGTCGACAGCCTAGGTGAAAACCGAAGTATTGCAGCACATACTGTGGTCCTACTGATGAGGAAGTAAATAGTAAGTCTCGGATAACAGTGTCAAGTATGGCAACTGTATATACGGCGAGTATCACTATATATGGTATTGCTAATTGTGACAGCTTAATGTATTTGGTTGGACCAGATTGTTAAATCCTCAACATTTAACTTGAAACGAGGATGGTGAGTTTGGAAATAGAATACATTACCATAGTCAAAGTTATGTTGTAATGTTCACTTTCTGCCATCTTAAGCATTATTAAAGTGCACATGGCAGCCTAAAATTCAACTTCAAGGAATTCACCCGATCTTTGTTTGAATTGGAATGATTCGCAAGAATCAGATTCATGTAATACATGGGTTTCACATTTTTGATAATTGAATACCATCTTTTCAAATATTGTTTGCTGCATGTAAAAACAAGTCTACAAAGGGAATAAGATTTTCTGGGCTTTTTGCTGTTAATCCATTTTTTTATGGAAAACCCAGAAAAGTCCCTGGATCGGTTCAAAGAGGGAGGTAGAAATGTTTTATAACTGATTTTTGAAGTGTTATTACACCAGATACAAATTGTCAAAGCTATTCTATTCTCTTCTAACAGGAATCAAATATATTGACTGAAGGAAACATCAATTTCAACTTAAAAACAAGTGGGTGGATTGATCCAACGCCTGCTTCAAACTTCCCAACTCCCTAGGACAAAGCTTGTAATCATCTTACCCACCCACAATAACATTTCGGGTCTAATTCATTAACTTGAAATTCGAATATCGAGTTCAACTTAAGATATAATTGAACTATTCAAATTTCATTAAATTTGTTTATCTATTTTAAAGATAATTACGTAATTCAATAATCTAAAAATATGAAAAATTTGATGAGCTGTTCAAATCAAATATTAATGAACTCAATTGATAGCTTGAGTTTGTAAATCAGTAAAAGTTGAGTCAAAAGTCAACTAGTTTTACCAAATATTATGAAATAATTAACCTAAACTTGTATTATTACCATTTCCAAGTATGAAAAGCATATAAAAAGTATTATCTTAGTTAGGGTAATCCAACTGTTGTAAAAAGGACATGAAAATGGTATATATATAAAAAAGTCAATGCATACCCTAACGAATTGATGCGAGATATGTAGGTACCTCCGAGGTGCAGTGAGCATTTATAAAATAGGGCCGAAGGGGGGGCATTGCAGATAAGCAGATTGAGACCTTTGGACTAAATATTGAGGCACTCACTGGATGTGTCGGTCGCTCTCTCTAATTTTCTAATTATTTTAATCACTTCCTTCATGTCGGTACCCTATTCTATAGTTCTAGAACTGTCCACTTCACCCCTTCATTTTCCTTCTAATTAAATAATTATTTTTTATTAATCACCTTATATTTTTGCAAAGCAAACAACATATGAATTAAATAATATAAAGGTTAGTGAAGATTTGCTGGGTCCAACCATAAAGGATTGGGAGTAGGAGTGTTTGAGTGATGGCATGAAAAGATGTGGAGAATTTCACTTATCAATGTCCAAGTAAAATGAGTTGATGCAATTCCTTTAATTGAAGCCGTGGAAAATGTTTTCCTTGCTAAACAAAAATATGTAAGTGAAAAAAAAAGCGTGTTTGGTGAAAATGGATTACAAGTCAAAAAACGACAGCAAGCAAACATACATATACATGAGAGATTTGAATATCCCTTCCTTTTTAATCAATAAAATGTTACTAATTGTACACCCATTTTGCAATCAGATCCGTGATAATTTATCTCTTTTCTTCATATATTTTGATATGCTTATTTGACTTTTTTTTTGGCATGCTCTTTAAGTCACTTTTTATTGCTGAAAATATTTTGACAAAGTTTAATATAGTTTACTTGCCTTATTTAAAAGCTTTATGATCAGTGAAGGTTTTTTTTATCTCATTACATATCAATGAGTTTAATTGGAGTGAAATTTTGGTGATTTGATTCGATTATACTTGTTTGGATTCATAAGTCTACAAAAATCTATATATTGAAAAAATTATTTACTATTTTTAGTGTGCACGAATTAAATAACTTAATTTGTTCAATTGTGAGGAACATTCATGAGTGTTTTTGTATTGTAAACAAATTATTTATTAGTTTGGTCTAAGCGTTCTTAAGGAAAAAATTAGTGGTAGTGTGAATCTAGATAATTGTATAGAGGTGAGGCTGCAGAGAGTAGAGTGAGTTGAGCTTAAATCATCTTTTGTTGAATCACAATGGATTTCTTTCTGTGCAAGGCTTCGTAGACGTAGGAAAGGGGTTTTGAATTGCATAACCAATTCGAGTATTCCTTGCTTTATTTTTCAAGTTTTAGTTGTTTCCTTAGTTGCAACTTACAATATAATTGAACCATTAATTCCACGCTAATAACCGGTATCAAAGCTAGATACTATATAAATTTGTGAAAACTGATAGCTTAATCTCTAGACCTCTAAGCTTGATGACTCCAACTACACATGCATAAGGGTGTTCATTAAGTCTATAGATGAAAAAGCACGGTGAGCAATGCTTACTGGATAAGAGCCACCTACTATTCACTACAACAAAATATGTATATAGTGGTGCTTCTAGCGACATTTTTAAGACAAATGCTGCAATTCTTAAGATTTAGTGTCATTTCTAAGACAAATGATGCGAGCTATTAAGATTTACTGATGAGATATCTATATTGAAACATGAAAATCGATGGCCTTTGAAGAAGATTAAAGAAAAAGACTCTTTGCTGACTAAGAATTGAGCTAAACTTAATGCCACTATGAAGGAGTTAGCTATAGCCAGGGGCGTAGCTAGGGGGTTGGTAGGGGCCTCGACCCCCTTTAAAATGGAAAATTTTCCATTTAGGCCCTTTAGAAATTTTAAAATTAGTAAAGGTAAAATTGTACTTTGCCCCCTAAAAATGAAAAAAAAATTGATTTAATCCTTTAAAACCATAAAGATATAGGCTATTAAAAGCTACAATTTAATTTCGGCCCCCCTAAAAAAATTTCTAGCTTTGCTCCTGGCTACAACTCAATTTATATTGAAAAGCAAGGTTTGGAGAGTGAAAAATTGGATGAGATCCTTTCCACTGGAAAAAGAGAACCATGTAAGGGTGATTTGGGATATGTTGACATAGGATATGAAATAGTTACTCCAACAGTCTTTGTGAAAACAAAGAAGAATTCTGACAAATAAAAAAGACAATACATTTGAAAGATGCTATAGGCTAGTAAAACCACATTTCTATAATTAAGCTAGCTTTTCAAATCTTAAGCTATGGCACGGGAGACTTGGCCATGTACACTTTAGAGGAATGCAAAGATTGGTAAGATACATGTTGTCAGAGAACGCCAAAGTTAGGGGAGTAATTCCCAAAATGTGAGGTGAGTGCTTGAAGGGAAAGCTGTTAGGTTTTATGTGCCCTAAGTGTAGTAATTTCATCATATTTGATGGTCAAAATGATTATTCATGGAAATATACAAATGCCATTAATTATGATAGAATTTATTAGTTGCATTACAATAAGTATTTGTAATGCTGATTAGTAGAAAATTTAAACAGTCCATAAACCATGGGGTCATAATGAGCAAATGACTCATGTTAGGTCTATTATGTTGTTTATAAGTCTAAATAGGGAGATAGCTTATTTTGATTATTGAAGCTTGATTTATTCTCATGATAGATACATAGATGTTGTTGTTTCTATTAATAATGCATTGAACTAGACCAAAGTTGAATTAATCCTATATTTGTTTAAGGCTTAATTCACTTATGACATTGATGGTGTTACATACCTAAACCTCGAGTAAGTGAATGACTATGTGTGCATAACATATATATTTTGATGTATATTTCCATCATTGTCACATATCAACGTAGTAATATGAAATTTAGTACATTGGGTATATGACTTATGCATGACATAACTTTACTCATAATAGTGAAATGATAGCTTGATAAAGAGTAAGTGGTATCCTCTTAATGGCATTATATTGTTCATGAAAATAGAACATAGTCGTGGGTCATTTGTTTGGGACAAACAATTTAATCATTAATAGTATAAGTAATAATCATTTTCATTAAAATAGGTACAATGGTGAACATGAGATAAAATGATCAAATTAGATGACAAATTTAACCTTAAGGGATCACAAATATCTTATGAGGGTAACATGCACATAACAAGTTCATTGGATTAAAGCTTAGTGAAATTATTAGCTTTCATTATGGTATATAATGAGGAGTTTAGTCATGGTACTTTTTGGATTGACTCCATGACTAAATAACTACGTAATTGATAGGAATATAGTTGAAAGTTAATTACATGTTATTTTAGCCATTATTTTATACGTCCAGTTGGTTCCTCTACTAGTTTAATATAACTCTTAATGAATTGTGTTTTATATGAACACTCGAAGAAAATTGTAAAACGATTGAATAAAGAAATATAGTTCCATGGGATTACTCATTTGAGTAATATGTGTTTTCTTGATTTAATGATTGTTTGATCTAAGGTTAATTTATTCACCGTATATGTGCATTTAATTAGATTAAATAACGAATCTAAAGTGGAATATAAATTAAGGGATCATGTTATCTAATTATTTGGAATTAAATAAAATTAAATAAAGTTGCACATGCATTTTAATATAGAAAAGCTGTCAAAGGGTGGTCGACCATATAAGAGGAAGGGTGCTTGCCACCTTAGAAAAGGCAAGGAAGGTGGAGACACAAGAATCCTTATTGGGCTAAGGTTGCTGCCCACCTTTTTTGTTCAACTTTGGACTCTTTATTTTATTGGCAATTTCAAATATATTAGACCTCTAATAAACTTTCTATAAATATCTATTATTAGCTGAAAAGAAATGATTAATGAAAATTGATGAATTGATCAAAACCAGAAAACCTTAGTTATTAATTCACTTATTCGATTAAAAGAGAGAACTAATTTAAAATCATTTTTCATTAAGATTTATGAGCAAGTGCTTTTGTTTGTGTTTGGAATGGTGCCCAATAGTCACACAATCCATGAGTTTGAGAATAATGAAGAAGATTCAAATGGTAGAAAACAATGATTTAAGTTTATGAGAGTTCGAAACAAATCTCTCAAGATTCCACAATGCTATATTTAACTAAATTTTATAAATCGTAGACTTGATTTTTGTGATTCTTATGCCCAAATATTAGATCTTTGAGCACTCTTTGCAATGATTTTTTAAATCACTTGGTATTGAGTTTTATAGCTCAAGATATGACTATTTTTGTAAAGCAATATAGTGCATTTGGATAGTTCAAGATTAATCACAAATAAACTTCTTCAACTTCTAAATTTAGAGAAAAACAACCCAAGTATTAGATTATCAATGATTTGTTGTTATTAACAAATTACGTTGATTCTTCATTATATAATTTTTTAAAAATTTCGTGGTGTATCCCTCCCATGTTTTTCCATCAAAAGCAATAGTGTGTGTTACACCCCAAAAGTAGCAGATCCAAAAAGGTGAGTAATGTATGTATGTAAACTATTTTGGCACACTATAATAGTATAATTCACCACCCTAACTTGCTGACGAACTCGAGTATTTGCACATACTAGCATTCAAGTACCCGCCCATTAGCGATATCTAAGGATTTTATTATAGGGCATTTTCAAGTGAAGAAAGAGTACACACAAGAAAGAGTATGCTCAAGAGTTTTTAGTTGAGCACGAAAAGTCTACCAAGAAAATGAGAAAGCTGTAAAAGAATTAACTATTTTTAAGACCACGCCATACGCGAGTCACCGCCAAGGTACAATACGCTTGGTTTGCATGAGCACTATTCAGATTGGTTCTTGTAATGAGATTAGTTGGGAGTCAATTGAATTGATTTGGCCCTCCCCATGAATGGTCAATAGTAAAGTAGGTCTTCGCCGGATTTTCTTTTACCTACCTTTGGATTTGGTAAAGAAATTAGGGGGACCGGGAGTATGTATATATAAAAGGGAAAGGGACATTCCAGATGATTTCTCTTTCTACTCAATGTTCAGGTTCTTCTTTCTAACCTAGACATTCTCTTCTTCTTCATTAAGATAGAGCTAAGACCTCATTTAATCAGTGGATGGTTCAACCTTCTAATAAGTCTTATAGCCCTGTATGTTATGATTGTTGAAGAGTAAGGATGTTAAAAGGTGTAAGAAAATGGAAGGCCCTATATGGGGGTCGCATGTAGTTGAAATATTAGTAAACTATTTGTAAATGGGGATTATAATGGAAATTCCATGATCTTTTAAGCAGTTGCAGCCGTTGGATTGAGAAGGACAATTGAAGCAAAAGCTCCAAGCTGAGGTAATGGTAGGTCTCTAGTGAGTCTCTAGATTGTCTCCTACATGTTATCTTATAATGATTCTTTGCATAGTTGATGTCCATATAGATGAGCATATATTCTTAAGGAGTTGTAGTATGTATGTATGTGGGTGTGTTTTCTAAGAAGTATATGTATGTATATATGTATGTATGTATGTATGTATGTATGTATGTATGTATGATTGAAGTGTACTATGTGCTGCATGAAAATAATGATGTGTGGTAAGTATATACGGGAAGTATGATTCCATAAAGGGTATGGATGAAATCTATGTAAACGTGTCCATATTTTTATTCAAGCGATGCATGACAAATTATGGTGGCAATAAGGGGGTTTGGGCGAAATGTCGGGAAAAATATGTGATGTGATAATGAACCCCGTGGTGGTGCTTTGATGACGTTTTTTGGGATAGTAAATATGAAGGCCAATATGATAAAAATATAGTCTATTGGGACCGTAAACACGAGGTTTATCGAGATAGTAAACATGAGAAAATGTCAGAGTGACAATTACGTGGAAAGACCATGGTTTGGCACATTCTGGAAATGGTGGATGAGTCACTTTTATCTTTAAGGGCTTTTGCGTGTCTTAAAGGCGATGATGGCAAACCTCAGTCGATGCTGAGTTTAGGCAAATCCATATCGTCAAACATGACAGTTTGTGTGGTGCCTTGGTGGCACGCCAAACCGAGCCTTTGTGGTGAGTTATCTGAAAAGTCTGTAAGACAAATTCTGTAACGCATGTGTGGCAAGTTGTTAGTCCACCTTTGTAGCTAGATCTGGGTATGCCTTTAAGGAATTTTCTGAAAGAGTTCTTGGTAGTGTATCTGACTGATAAATCCATCATAGTAACTCGTTAGGTTAGAAAACTTGGCACATATGTAGTCATGAGTGGTATAAGTGTTGCCAAACTTAGAAGTTTTCACATTTTGTATCGAAGCCATCTGAGTTTCTATTAGATGATCTAAAATATTGCCTTTATTGAATCAAGTTCATTGTCTTGATTGACTTGAAGATACGATGAGACTGGTATTCTAACAGCCGCCAAAGCAAGTATAAGAATCCGCCGATGGTAGTGTCCATATACATATCATTCTGAGAAATGTATCCAACCTCTATCTCCAAGCGATTGTGAAATAGGATCCACTATAAGGTGGGAAGTCTATGATCTGCCAATCGAATGGAATGCATATAAGGTGGTCAAGTTAGAGGTTGGCGTATAGTTATCCGCCAGGAATCAAAAAAATATCCTCGAAATTCTGAAAGGAAGTCTAGAATTCTTAAGTTGAGGAATTCAACAACATTGTTTAAAGGTAAAAATGGTTGGGATTCACTAAGTTCCGTCGAACTTATAGGTGTCTATTTGTTATGTAGGATCTTAAAATTGAATCAATGCACCAGGGGGACCAAGCTAGGAATTCGTCATGGTGGCAGTTTGAAGAGCGATATTATGCATACATAGGGGCATTTTTGGATATAAGGCCAATAATACTCTACACCATGATTAAGTATGGTTTAACAAAAATCTAAGTTGTAATGTCTTAAACTACTTTCGAGAATCTGTTGTAATTAATAAATATTTCCTTCAAATCTTTTGACTTAGAAAAAAAATTAAATAAATAGGAAGTACATCCATTATGATTTTTCTCCAGTTGAAAAATTTTTATTAGGTATTTAAGTATTGTGACATCTTATATTTAGGTCCAGTAAATCGGGTTAAGTATAGGGTGTTATAGTGCAAGTCATATCATCAGTTGCAACTAATTTAAATAGTTGACCCATTTGTGCTTCTTTACACATAGATTTGATGGGGCTAAAGCAAATTGAGATCTTAGGATATAACAAGTATGTTCTTGTATGTGCAAATGAATTTCTAAGTTTACATGGGTAAGACTTTCGCATGATAAATTAAAGAATTCAATGCCTTTAAAAAGTTATGTAGAAGATGATGAATAAGAAATAATAGTTGATTAAGAAAAATGTCAGGATTAGAAGCGATTTTGTGATAATGTAGTCTTTCAACATGAGCTTTCTACTCTAAAAAAATCAGTAGAATGGGGTTGTGTTATGCTAAATGCCAAGGGGATTTCTTATAGTTTTTAGGCAGAAATTGTTAATACAAATTGCCAAGTGATTAATTGTCTTGCTAAGGCTAAAATGTGGATGACACCTTATGATATATGAAGAGTAAGGAAGCTAGTAGTGGGGTACTTTTATGTGTTTGGGAGAGTGCATTGCATACTTCAAGACAAAAGCTACTAAAGTAAGTTCGAGGCACGCAATGGTAAAGGCATAATGCTTATGTATTTATCAAATAAAAAGGCTTATAGAGTGTATAACAAACAAACTAAATTTGTAATGAAATCCATTAATGTGATGGTTAAATATGGGACTGGAAGTACTTGCAAAAGAAATTGCAACTAAAAAAGCAATTGAGCAGAATAACTGTGAAGATCATCTTATAGATGATCAACCTTAGCCATTTTATAGGGTATGTAAAAACCATCATTTGGATAATAGTATTGGTGGCGTTGATAGTGACATAAGGACAAGGGATAATCTTGGGCTAAATTATTGTGATATGGTTAGACTAGCTTGCTACATATCCTCTATTGAACCCAAGAAAGTGAAAGAAGCTTTTAAGGATGAACACTAATATAGATCATGCATGAAGAAATCAACAAGTTTGAGAAGAATAATGTATAACAATCAATTTTTAAATTAGAAGGCAAAAACGTGATTGGTGCAATGTGGATTTTTAGGAACAAAATAAACGAGCATGGAAACATCACTAGGAAAAAAATTAGTCTTGAGGCTTAAGGATACACTTAGGTGGAAGGGGTTGACTTTGATGAGACCTTTGCACCTGTTGCTTATTTTAAAGGTATTAAGTTTTTGTTGGCAATTGCAATTTACCTTAACATCAAGTTATTTCAAATAGATTTTAAGAGTTCTTTTCTAAATGGATTCATCAATAAAAAGGTCTTTGTTGAGCTACCTAGAGGTTTTAAGGATCCTAGACATCCCAACCATGTTTACAAGCTTACTAAAGCCTTTTATAGCTTATAGTAGGCTCCAAGATCATGGTATAAGAGGCTCTCTAAGTTTCAATTAGAATAAGGTTATATATGGGGCGATGTGGATAAAATATTATTTATCAAAAAGGTCAAAGATGAGATTAATGTTTCACAAATCTAAAGGGAGGCCATTATATTTGGCTCAACATATCAACAAGCCAAATAAGCCTTTTTCAAGATGTATGATTTTGAGATGAAATGGTGGGAGAATTGTCCTATTTATTGATATTTCAGATCAAGTAGCTCAAAGATAGAATCTTCTATCCCAAGAGAAGTACGCTTGCAACTTAGTAAAACAATATGTCTTAGAGGGTCAAAGGCCATAAGGACACCTATGGGAGTTTATGAGAAACATAACTAAAATACGAAGGAAGTTGAACTAACCTTAGCAACTACTATAGCATGATTGATATCAATTTTCTTTTATCTTACTACAAGTAGGTTAAATTTGTGCTATAGTATAAATGTGTGTGCCAGGTACCGATCTATTATTAAAAGTCTCATTCAAAAGCTATTAAATGTATTATTAGATATGTTAATGATGTTTTTGATCTTGATATTTGAAATGTGAATAATGTAGATTAGGTAAGAAATGTGAATGATAAGAATATCACTTAAGAAAGATATTTTTATCTAAGAAAAAACATGGTATCATGGTATAATAAAAAGAAACCCTAAATCTCCTTGTCAACAGTTAAGGCAAAGTTCATGATTGTAGGTAGTTGTTGTGTGCAATTATTGTGGATTAAATAGATGCTAAAAGACCTCGGAGGTGCATCTTCAGTTGTAACTCTCTATAGTGACAACTTCAGTGGAATCAATAGGTCTAAAAATTCCATGTTCTTTCTAAGTCCATGTATATTGAAATAAGAAATCATTTCATAAAGGAATTAGTAGAAGCTATGATAATAAAAGCTGACTTGTTTATTGAAATTTTGGTGCATCTCAATTTGAGAAATTGAGGAATGGTGCAAGTGTTTGACTAGTTGAATTTGGCCTTGAAGGCCTGAGACCAAAATTCTTTATTCTTGGGTTGTTTTTTTTTATTAAATTAAGAATATTTAATTTTGATTTCATAATTATATTTTTTGAGGGATTAATTTTGCCAAAATTTCTTAAATTTTTTGAGGGAAGATCCTAAAGGTTTCATTTATTTATGCGATAAAAGTTTCACTCTAATGTTATTTGATTCCACTCAACTACCAAAGAGCCCTAAAGGAAATCTTTCTTTGCCGTCAATTATTCTTAAGAAACCTTTTCACAAGAACTTCTCTCAAACCCTTCTTCTAATATAAAAAAAATCACGTGAAAATGACTAGAACTTTTAGCCATTATCGTTTGAAACTTTTAAAGAAAGATCACATTCTCCTCAATCCTTAAAAAGAATATCAGAAGCAAAAGATGAGGGAACCTCATTAGTAACCCTCCAGAATCAATTCAAGTCGATCCGATTGTTCTTGAAATAGAAGAAAGCCTTTCAATTCCTTCTTCAGTTACAATTATCGTAACTAACTTACCTAATGGTATGGTTTCACATCTTTATGGACCTAGGGTGGATGATCTTGTAGACGTTAAATATTAATATGCTTTTGAACATACTACAATCATTAACATGATGAGACTAGAGATCATGAGGTTGTATATGATGCTATACAAGATTTGATAGAAAACAAATAGAATAATGATCTAACCTGATCAAGATTAAGCCATTGATCATGTCATTGAAGGATTACAACAAACGATTAAGACTTCTAAGATTGAACCTGGTCTTCAAGAATTAATTAAAGGATTTTTTCACATCGATGATCAAGAAGAATAGGATGTTGGCAATGAACCATAGAAAGAATCTAAAGAACCTAAGGTGGTTGTAACCTAAGTTACAACTCAAAGAATAACTCGAGTTGTTGGTACTAAGGTTGTTGAGGAAGCCTATGCTAAGAAGAAAGTTGCCAACAAGGGTAAAACATGAATGGTTGACGCTCTAAAAAATATTATTGATAAGGGAAAAACATATGCTGTCAATGATGATGATGATGATGATGATGTGCCTTTGTCGAACCTGGTTCCTTAAATTACTAGAAAAATGACTAATAGGACCAAGGTACCATTGATCTCAAAGTAAATGAACAAAAGGCTAAAAACGTATGTGTTGTTAAGATGCTTAAGGAGGTAGAAGTCATACTGAAATGAAGAAGCCTAAGATAAACAACACATTGTTTTAAGAGAATGAAGTTGATGTCACAAAAGCATTTCATAAATGAAAGTATTGATAATTAGTTTACATAACTATTGTTGGTGATTCTTAAGAGGAGTTTCTACCTTGGAAGTTTCTATATTTTATGCTTACGTTGCTTAAGAAAATTTTCTCTAGATTTTTTTGACAAAAAAGCTAAAAAAGTAGAGTGTTAGTGTTACCAATTACATAGTTAGTTGCAATTTACTTTGCAATAGAATTGATGACAACTTGTCTATTTGGTAGGAATACTTTCACCCGATTACTTTGACTATTTTTAGCATCTTTTCAAGTGATTTTGAGCATCAATTTTTGTTACTTTTATTTGTGAAGATATTTTGTCAAGCAATGATATTTTGAAGAGTTCTAGTATGATTTAATTGCCTTGTTTAAAAAGATTTGTGACTAGTTGAAGTTTAATCGGTGAATTCCTCTTTCATCTTATGCCATATCAAGGAGTTTAGTTAGGGCAAAATTTCAGCGGTTTAATTTGATCATATGCTAGCTTTCATTCACAAGTTTACAAAAGCCTAAATATTAAAAACTTGTTTATTGTTTTTTGTGTGCATGAATTATAGAGCTCAATTTGTTTGACTGTGAAGAACATTCATGAGTGTATTTATTTTGTAAAAAAACTATTTACTAGTTTGAACTAAGCTTTCATAGGGTATTGGCTTAGGGATGAGTAAATGTAAATAACTATATAAGAGTGGGACTAAAAGGAATGAAGAAAGTTGAGTTTAAATCATCTATTGTATGATTGAGTTATAGTGGATTATCATCTGAGTAAGGCTTTGCAGGCGTAAGAAGAGATTCTGCATAATCAATTCAATTCATTGCTAACAGAAATATATTTATTATTGAGAAATCAATACTTACAGGATGAAATATGATAAATTCATATTCACTATTAATGAAAATTTAAAATTTCATGTTAAGATAATTATATAAAAGGGTGAAACCAGATAGATAAAAGGAATTGATATTGTATGGCGTCAAAGAATGTTTTAAAAGTAAATATATATATATATATATATATATATTGAAAGTATTCAAAAGTGAAAATATTATAAGCGAAGAGAAGGGTTTATTTTTCTTTAATCAAGCATAGTGTATTAAAATTTAAAATTTATACTTATTAAGTATTATTTTAAAAATAATTATATATATACAATGTTTCAAATTTAAATAATCTTTTATTTTTATTACTTAAAAAGATTGTAGCGGAATATATACATGGCGTATTTATTTATACATTAGTGCAATAGTCTAAAGTATTAGCATACTAATAACATCCGTCACCTATCATGAAGTCTATTATTTTGTAAAGAATCCAGTTCAAATTTTTTATTTATTTAATTTCATAAAATCCAAAACCAAATTTTATGTTAAAAATGATTCCTGTCAAACACTAACATAGTCCTTCCTTGAAACTTCCAACTTTCTCATATACACATCACCCATCGTTGCCTTTTATATCAACACTATAAATAGCCACCTCCATATTCTTCCCTTCCTATCAAATCCCACAATCACCTCCTAATACTCTCTCATCAAAACTAATCTGGGTTGCTTCTTTCAAAACTTTGTAGTGAAAATGGTTGCCATGTCCAAGATTGCTACTGGGAATGGCCACGGTGAAAACTCTCCTTACTTTGATGGATGGAAGGCTTACGAGACCAATCCTTTTCATCCCACTGAAAGACCTGAGGGAGTCATTCAGATGGGTCTAGCTGAGAATCAGGTACCTTATTATAGCTAAGATCATAAGAAACTTGCAGGGAATATTTTTTTGTTACTTTCTATGTGTAGAAACTGACAGATATTCATGGTCTTGAATTAAACACTCCAGCTGTGCTTTAATTTAATCAAAAACTGGCTCATCAAACACCCAGAAGCCTCCCTCTGCACTCCACAAGGTGTAAACAAGTTCAAGGAGACTGCACTTTTCCAGGATTATCATGGGATGCCTGAGTTCCGACAAGTATGGGTTATTATATTTATAACACAATCTGTGCATCAACGTTCATGAACATGTTAAATGATTGATTAATGACATTAAAATTAATACTCACAGGCGGTTGCAAAATTTATGGGGAAAGTGAGGGGAGATAGAGTAAAATTTGATCCAGATCGCATTGTTATGAGCGGTGGAGCCACCGGAGCTCATGAGATGGTTGCCTTTTGCTTGGCAGATCCTGGTGAAGCATTTCTCGTCCCCACTCCTTATTATCCAGGGTAATGCTTCATTTTTTTTTTATAATTATGTTTTGTACACATTACTATATAGTATACATGAAGATTTCGTAGATGCCTCATTTTTAATTGTTTAATGACTAACCTTGACCTTTGTCCCGAAACCCATCCACACGCTGGAAACTAGGGAGAAATTGCTAATTAAGCAAATCAAATTTTGACTAAGATAAGTTTTAGTTTAATAGAACTGGATTTAGTCACCTATTTTAATTTCTAATGTTCAGTAATGTTAAAACTAAGTAACGAAGGGATTGAATTTTGGGTAAGGGAATCATGAAAGCAACTTGTCTCTCTTTTTGAAGTTCTTGGCCCATCTCTTATAGAATCATGCAACTGACTATTTAATTATACCAAGTAACAAAGCAAAACGAAAACTAAAAACCTGGTAGTATATATAAAGGCTCATCATCAGTAATAATCATAGAAAGTTGATTAGTCATTTTCATTTGAACCGGGTCTATTATTTGTCATTTCATAACAGCTGGATGAGATGAGTTGACTACCGAATTTGAGCTTTTAGAAGAAGTTATCAATTTCATGGTGTAATTATTTATCTAGTTCACTAAAAAAGAACACACACTTTTGACATCACTTTGCAGGTTTGATCGTGACTTGAAGTGGAGAACCGGGGTTGAACTTGTACCAGTCAACTGTGAGAGCTGCAATAATTTCAAGATCACCAGGAACGCCTTGGAAGCTGCGTATGTAAAAGTTCAAGAAGCTAACCTCAGAGTGAAGGGCTTGCTCATAACCAATCCATCGAACCCATTGGGTACTGTCTTGGATCGAGACACATTGAAGAGCATGGTTAGGTTCATAAACGACAAGAACATACACCTGATTGGTGATGAGATATATGCTTCCACTGTTTTCATGGAGCCTGAGTTCGTTAGTATTTCTGAGATTATAGAGGAAGAGGATGTGGAATGTAATCGTGATCTCATACACATTGTGTACAGTCTTTCCAAGGACATGGGGTTCCCTGGTTTCAGGGTTGGCATTGTATACTCATACAATGATTCAGTCGTTAGCTGTGCCCGCAAAATGTCCAGCTTTGGATTGGTGTCATCGCAAACTCAGCACTTGATTGCATCTATGCTATCTGATGATGAGTTTGTTGATAACTTCATTATAGAAAGCAAAGAGCTGTTATTCAATAGGCACAAGTATTTCACTTGGAGTCTTTCTCAAGTCGGTATTGGTTGTTTGAAGGGCAACGCTGGGCTGTTTATATGGATGGATCTGCGTAAGCTCCTCAAAGAGGAAACATTTGCAGCCGAGATGGAGCTGTGGCGGGTAATAACCAATGAAGTTAAGCTCAATGTTTCGCCAGGTTCTTCTTTCCATTGCCAGGAGCCTGGTTGGTTCAGGGTTTGCTTTGCTAACATGGATGACTACACCATGAAAGTTGCTTTGTTGAGGATCAGAACCTTTATGCTCAAGAACAACGAGGCCATGGTTCCTCTAAAACTATGCAGGCCTAGCAGCCTTAAACTCAGCTTATCACGAAGCTTATCTCGAAGAATGGATGATTTTATGTCACCAGGCATCATGTCTCCCCACTCTCCCTTGCCTCAATCACCCCTCGTTCGAGCAAGGACTTAACAAAGTTCAACAGCCTCATAAACTTCACCATTATGCATTACTCTTTGCATGCTACAAACTTTAATTAGTATTATAATTAAACTGTAAACCAGAGAATCTGCTGCATTGTTTCCCATGACATAATAACCTGAACACGATCCTTTTGGTGGAAAGCTGTCCATCGTAAGGGTACTCCATGGATTCATGCACCATTCTTCTGTATCTTCAACACATGTATTTTTTTGTCTTCCCTCACAAGCAAAAATGGACTATTTGTGAGGAAAGTTCAATACTGCGGAGTAGTGAGTACTTGTCGTGCAGATGTATACAATTATATATGTAATGGTGAAGCCCTTCTATGTGAAAAATAAAGGACTGTTACTTGAATCTCTACTGCCTAATAAGTGTATAATTTGTAAAATGCCAAGCCTGTACGTATATCATATAGCAGTTGATTGCAGAAGTCACGTAATAATTACATGAATCCCAAACAGGTTAAATAGGCCCTGTTGTAACAAGTATCATACATCTCACCAACTTCTCTGTTCAAGTTCCTACATTGGCACAAGCTCATTGAGATTGAACTTTACAATGAGATTTCCGAAAGGGAAATTAAAGGGTTTTTTATCAAAATATTACAAAAAAATAAAAAAATACCACAATATTATAAATTTTTTTATTTATCAAAATAATACAAAAAAAAAAAAAAAGATGGCTGATGGAGGGCATGCAAAAGGCGGCACCAAAGGTGCCTTTCCCATAGGCGGCACAGGACTAAAATGTAAGGCTCTAAAGTTTCAAGGATCTAATATGTAAATTTACCATTTTGAATTTTGAAAGTGAATTGGTGCCGCCTGTGGGTGGCGGAACTAAAGTTGAAATGTGGCTAATTGTTTTCTAAGCCCTCCTTATTTATTATTTTCTTTTTATTCCCCTTCAACTCACTTTTTTATTTAATAAACAAGCCCTCAACCTATTTTTGTAGTTAAATAAGCTCTTAATCTTTGATTTTTACTCATAAAAGCCCTTTATTTTATTATTAAAGTAAATATATTTTACCTAAAGTAAAGCTATTTAAAAAAGTATAAACTAATTCGCATTTTATGTTTATGTGAATTTGATGAGAATAATTTATTAGATAAACATAATTTTTTATTTAATATACTATTCTCATCAAATTCACATAAATAAAAAATAAAAAATAAAATTAAAAATTAAAAAAAATTAAATTTAAAGTAAAATAAATTGAAACTTTAAATTTACATCATTGAATTTAAAAGGCAAATTGCTAAATTTGCATGCCCTAAAAAAATTATAATTATTTTTGATAATTTTTTGATATTTTATTTTTTTAATATTTTGGTAAAACCCATTAAATTCATTCACACAATTTCAATCTAAATTAATTAATAGTAGAAATAGTTTAAAATTTCTTTTACATTTAATGTTTAAAATGTAAATGATAAAGTTGAACTAAAAAGTCACTTACAGAACAAAAATTGTGACAGAATATACCCAAGAACGAAAAGGAAACTGATGATTCCAATTGATGAACATTATATTTAAGGGTAATTAAGGTTTAAATCGTTAAACAACCCTTTAATAATTCTTAAAGCTACAAAAAAAAACCTTTTCAAAAACAAATATTGTATCCAATTAATCCTATTTACTTAAATAAAACACTCAAAATCAAATTTTGGTTTTATTTATTTGCCCCTATTTACTGACTTAGGAGCTGAAAATATTATATATATATAAATAGATAAACAGATTTATTTGTACTTACTTTTTGCATTTTGTTATTGTTTATTGTGAGTTTGAATCATAATTGGACCAAAAAAAGATCACTATAAGTTTTTTTTTCTTTAAAATTGAATAAGACCACAAACATTTTTTTAAAAATTTAATCTTCTTTCTGGATGAAAAGCCTTAGAAATTGGAGGTTTAAAAATTAAAATTGTTGCTTGAGGGGTGAATATTACTATCCTTAAAGATATTTTGCAAATTTGTGTATCCCTCAAGATTCAACAAGCACATCTGTTGATCAGTAAAAAGATAGGTAACAAGAAAAAACAAATCAATTAAATACTCAGCTAAAATTTTAGAAGGAAGCTTTTGAGAAAACAGGAAGTGTTTGAAAGAGAACGTAAAGAATAAACTGGTTAAATGATTTTGATAGCTGTCAGTATTTATAAGAGTTTCATTGGCTAAATATAGTAAAGGTACGTTTTTTGAATTAGTTAAAAATAATTTGAAAATGGTTCAATAAATCTAGACTTAATTAAAAATAGTTTCAATCGGTTAAGTTATTTTTAGCTTGGATAAATATGGGTGTTACAAGTTAAGAAATTTACTTTTCTTGGAATCTAAAAAAATTAGTAAAAAATAATACCAAAAATAAAAAGGCTTAAATATATATTGCACTTGTAACCTCTCCAACCCAGCTTAGACATTAAGATCGAATCCGAAAGATTACATTGACCACCGAAATGGTCTAGCAGAACTATCAGAGTTTAAAAAACAATTATTTAAAACATTTGCTTTAATTTCTGAAGAAAACTTTGCGTGTTTCCAAAAGGTACAATTTAATTTCAAAAATCGATTGATTTTAATGCTTGTTTTTCAAATTTTGAATTCCAATTATATATATATATATATATATATATCTTTCAAACCTCATTTACAAAGTCATGCAAAGAAAAGTGATATCTAACATAATTTTAATGAAAACCAAATTTTATGCATAATTAATTCAAAATCTATATTTCACATCCTAATATCAAATTATATGTCATGCATGCCAAATAAACCTAAAACTTAAGTCCTATGCCATAGTTCAAATAAATCAATACAGTTCCAAATAATAAAATTTATAAAATCTAAATACTTTTTAATAAAAATATTTATCCAAGCCAAGACTTACGGAATGCTGAGTCCAAGTCCTAACCTGATGGTTTATCTGTAAATATGGAAATAAAAAGGGGTGAGCTTGAGAAGCTCAGTGTGAGTCTAATCATAAGAAATTTCGTGCAAATAGTAGATGAAACATGCAAAATAACAATTCTCGGGACAATCACTCATATAGCGATTCAGAGTATCATTTTTTTAGATCAGCACATCACTATAATATTTCAGAATTCACAGTTATGCATGCACATGCTTATGAATGACAACGAATTTTCAATTTATCAAAGAAGATCCTACCCAACTCAGCTACACACCACAGTATGTGTTCCTTAAGACTTATTCATCCCTACACATCGCATTGTGGATGAACCACTAGTCATTGCAGATGAGCTGCTAGTAATAAAAATTGTGGGTGAACCACTAAAATTTTCAAATAAAAAGCTTGCAAACAAGTTGCCAGTACGTTGTGGATGAAGCACTAGTCCTTGCAAATGAACTGCTAATTCTTCCTCCGTTCTTATCGTCCCACCCCTTGCAATGCAATATGACATGCTTGTAATAGATCAGTACATTATCAGTAGAGACATGTTTATCATGTATTCAGTTCATCAATGACAGTAGGCATGTTGAATATGCAACCAGTAATACTGTGGCAGAAATATCAGTACAATTTATCAAAAATACAGTGACAATAGGCATGTATTATTCATATATCATGCATATAAAAAAAATAATTTAGTCACCCAGATCATAGATTCCAAAATATCTATATGATTAAGGATTCAATTGAGTGAAATAAAGCTACGAAAATAATTCGGGGACTATACAATGAAGAAATAGAATAATTCACAAAATTCTGGGAAAAACTGTAAAACAGGGGTCACACGGCCATGTGGCTAGGTCGTGTGAGAAGGCTAAGACCATGTAGGAGGGGTACACGACCATTTGGCCAGACCGTGTAACAAACTGAGGCTGTGTGACAAATGCTAAAGTTACCCTACAAGAGGGACACAGCCATGTGGTAGGCCATGTGGTTCATGAACTAACCTAGGAATTTCAGGGGCACATGGTCGTATGGTCCACATGCTCGTGTGAAAGGCCATGTGGCCCTAAACTTCACATGATTTTCCATTGATTCACTTGGTAAAGAATACACACCTTTCATCGAGGGCCCGATCGATGTTCCTCACACTCGATTTTGGTTTGATTCACCTAAACACAATCCTTCGAATGACATTTACACACGAATTAACAGTTGGTTTCAATACTTGACAAGATAGTCAAAAGATTTGGAAAAAATTGTAAAAGATTGATTAATCGAATGAAAAATTAGAATTGGATAGTAATATTTGGATGTTATTGATGGAAATTACAAAATTGATAGAAAAACGATTGAATTGGGGAATGATTTGATTTAGGAAAAATAATAATTATCAGCAATTAGGATGAAAATATGATGTAAAGAAATGGAAAAGAAAAGAAAAGAGAAAAAAAAAGAAATACAGGATGAAAATGAATATGACTAAAATTTGAAAAGAGGCAAACCTAATCCAAATGAGAAAATAGTGGTTAAATAGCTTAGGATTTAGAACCCTAGGGGCGGAAAGGGTAATTTACTCAAAGTTATCGAAATTCAAAAGAAAAAAAATGAGTAGGGAAGGATGAAGCTCGAACACAAGACCTCTAGGATAGGGGACTAACTCTTAACTAGTGAAGGCTGTACAAGTAGAATTTTTGGACGAGATTATTACGAAAATTACAAGTTTCGGGCTTTTAATTCGAGTTTAATTCACATTAGGTTCGATTTTTAAGCTTAATTTTTATTATATATGAGCCCACTATTTTATTGATTAGGTTTTATTATTTTATTATTTTATTATTTATTTATTTATTTCGAATTTTGGATATTGTTTAAGTATTTTAAGTTGTTTAGGAGTTTTTGTTTCTTAGTTAAACAAGAAAGTTTAGTTTAAAACTACTTCTCGTTTAGATTAATTAGAGTTTCAGTATACTTTAGAGTTTTATTTGGATGTATTTAGCTAGCCTATATAAAGTCTTCTTCATTGTTCATTAAGAGAGACAATTATTTTCATTAATAAATTTTCAACTCTGGGAGATAGTTTCTTTGTGCAAGATTTTTTTCTTGTGATTTTCAAAAGTATTTTTCTTCTTGATTTTCTTCAAAGAGTCATGTTCATTCTTCACCCTTCAATTTTCAAGGGTTATTTCTTGGAGGGTTGATTAGAGCCATTAATTTAGTTTGTTGAGATTTATATCTCAAAGGGTTCAATTGGACATTTATCCTTCTTTCCATCATATCCATCGATTTATCGTTCAATCTTTCACTTTATTTTTTTAAATTTCTATTTCTTATTTATTTATGATTTTTATTTTTTATTTGTTCTCAAATTTCTTATTTTATTGTTTTTGATTTGTTTATTACTAAATTTTTTTTATTTGTTCTTTTCAGATCAAATCCAAATCTTTCCTTTTCAAGTCGAACAACTTTAATTCAATCCCTCTTCTGCTTCCTTCGCTTCAATTTCTTACCAGGAGTATTCATTGATTTGACATCAAATTGTCCAAACTGTTTTAAAAGTTTTTCAACATAATGTTCTTATGATAGCATTATACTATCACATTTCCTTATGATTTTAACACTCGATACAACATTTGCTTCCCTGATGCCTTTCATGCCAAATTTGGAAGCAAGATATCTCTTTATCTTTAGTATAACTCATAATTAGTACTGAAAATCAACATATCATTGTCACATAAACATATATTCATACAAGTACTATTAATAAGTTTTTTGTATTCACAATCACAAAAACCATAATTTACTAATGTTTGATCAAATTTCTCATGCCTCTATTTGGGTGCTTATTTTAAGACTTAAGGATTTGAGAAGTTTACACACTCTAGATTCTCAACCTGAAATGACACAACATTCAGGTTGCTTCACATAAATTTATTCTTCTAAGTCTCTAGAAAATAATTATTTTAACATTCATTTGATGTATAAAATGTTTATATAAAACCTTATGCAACCAGTCCGAGTTCATAATAAGACCGTCAGGTTTAAGTTTCTTTTAAAAAATCACTTGCAACAAATGGCTTTTGCTTCAGAAGATAAATGAATTATTTTCCAATTTTTTTCTAAATTAGAATTAAGTTTACTTTAATAGCCTATTTTAAAAAAAAGAACATCATAAGAAGAAATTGCTTCGAATAATTTAATGAACCATTTTTCACAAAATATGTGTAAAAAATCATTTTTAATAGACTTTCAGTTCTAGGCCTTTTAAGCCTTCTCAAATCTTCATGTCTACAGTCACTTCATATAACAGGTGCATGAGAAACATCACCAACTTTTAAATGGAAATATGCTAAAAATTCAATATTTTTATCTCTAGTATTATGATCAAACACATCACTATTTATAACAAAAATATATATGAAACACTAATTTCAACATGGTCAATGAACATGTAATTTGAATTCATATTTCTTTTCTTAAGATCAAAAGATATAATCTTTAGATACCCTACATTTTCATACATTTTAAGTTAGAAAAATAATATTCATAACATAACGTTTCTTATCACTATCATATAAGGAATTGAACACACACATATAATATGCAAATAATTTCAAGTATATTTGAATTAACAATCACACATTTTAGTGCGTTTTTAATGCCCTAATTTTCTTTCGATTACACGACAACGTATATTCACAAATTCTATTTTTAATGTGCAACATAAATCATGCTATTTCAATTAGGCAAGTAGATAGACTAGCATTACCATTAATAATTTCTAAAAGCAAACAACAAACAATATATAATTATAAAAGTCTTTTCTCTCAGAAGCATATTTTTAATCATCATGATCTTATCACAATTGAAGGAAACTTTCATTTTTAACTTTTTCTAATAATCTAGCGAAAACCAAATTGGTTTGAGCATTAGGAATATGAAACACTTCACTTAGGCTAAGGTCTTCCTAGATGTAGGTTTGAACAGAACCTTACCTTTTTCAAATACATGTACAGTTTCAAGAGTTTCTAATATAGACAACCTCTTATTCATTTTCCATTTGGTAATAAGAATGTATTCTAATTACCACTAATATGTCGAGTGGCACCACCGTCTATGCCCTATTCTTTCACAGTAGTCAAAATATTGACTTGAGAAATGACCACACAATTATATCATCTACTTCGACCAATTTGACATTTGGCTTAACAATATTATCATTCCTCTATTATTGATTTCTACACAGAGTTATAGAGTGACTCAGTTTGTCATCACAATTGGATACTAGAATAGTGAGCATAGTTGATGAATAAAAACACCAGGTAGGTTCCCATGAAAGAGAAGTAGTGTACATGACACTCTTAAGTACTAACTCTTTCGTAACCAAAACCATTCCTAAACATGCACTTTCATATTATCACACTTATTTCTACCAACCAACTATGGATTTGCCACAAAAAATAATTTCTTTTCTTTTTCTTTTTCTTTTTTCAAAATTTATTTTAGGTTTGTAACCATATATTCATCATAAATCACATTTAAAAATAAATTCAACACACACACACATATTCAATTATATATAAACACGCAATTCAAAATAAATAAATTAAACTTACAACGAATTAATCTTCATAAATTCAATTTCATTATAATGCGAAATACTTATCTTATAAAAATAACAAATAAAAAAGAAAAATGTGGGAGAGATAAAAAAGATGGAGGGTTGTTTGTCTGTTTGGCTAGTCAAACACAGGCTAGTTCATAGATCTTTGGGCTTCGAGTACCAAAGAATAGAGACTTTACAAATAAAGCTTGAGGATTCACATTCCATTTATATTATTTTATATGTATATGGTTACAATTATCTATGTTCTTAATGTGCATATGATGTAGCACTAGGTGGAATGTTGGCTAGTGTGTATGCATATTCAATCAAATACGATAACATGGTAAATAAGAAATTCTTAATAAATTCACATTATTACTATATTATGAATTTTATTAAACTTCAATTTAAGGCTACTAATTTTTTAATAATAATAAATAAATTCATGCAACATAAAATCATGGATTCATGCTTCATTCAAATAATCAATCATAAAAACAATACATTTTATATGTGATCAATATTTTATTTTTTCAAAATTAGAATTCTAATCTTTCAAAAATATTTAGATTGTACTTTTAATACATATTATTGATGCGTGGGGATCTCAAACAATAGGAATATCGAAATCATTGGGATACATGTAGCAAGACGATAGTAAAAGGAGACACATGGTACATTCATGGAAACATATGACACAAGCAGCATCACGATAATAACAGCAACAACGGACATGAGTATCGACAATGCAGACAACATCTATATTTTCTTAAGAATGTTAGAAATCAAAGGTTTAGAAAATTAGAATCGCTACTTGAGGCGTGAATATCACTGTCCTTAAGGATATTTCACGGATTTGTGTATCCCCAAGATTCAATAAGTTCTTCTAGTAACCAGTATGAAAACAGAAAATAAGAAAAAACAAACCAACTAAACAATCAGCTAAAATTGTATAAGGAAGCTTTTGAGAAAACAATGAGTGTTTGGAAGAGACGTAAAGAATAAACTAGTCGAATTATTTTAAAAGTTGTCATGATATTTACATGAGCTTCACTGGCTAAATATAGCAACAATAAGTTAATTGAATTAGCTAAAAATAGTTTGAAAATGATTAATGAATCGAGACTTAACTAAAAATAACTTTAATAGGTTAAGCTAACTTTAGCAAGGTGAGATTTGTGTAATTCTTTGAAATACATAGAATTTCCAACAAAAAGAAATTGATAGATACTATTAATAATTTTTTTAAAAAAACACACAATATTTTCACTTTTCTAATTAGAAATAAAATATTTGCTTATAGAATATCTCACAAATACTTTAGAAATTAGGAAGGAAAAGTGATTGATAATGATGCATTAATGCAAATAAATAAATCAAAAGACTAAAAGAAAAACTAACTTGAACAAGTAACGGGCTTCCATATCTCTTTCAATATTAAAATAATTGTAGACTCTTGGTTTTAAAAATATTTTCAATTTTCAATTTCTATTTTAGAAAATAAAAAGATGTTTATTAAATAGAAATAAAAATTGTTCCAATAATAAAAATATATTTGATAATCATTTTATAAGGGAAAATATTTAATACATTATTAATGGAATTTTTAGAGTACATAGTAAGGGTATGGTTGACAAGTATCTTATAGCAATGTATAGTAAAATATTAAAAAAATAGATATGCATATCAATTTTTAAATAAATAAAATATACTAAATATTTAAACATGAGAAATAAAATTTTACATTTAAATGAATTCGAATAGAGTACCAGATTTCATGTTTGAAAAACCATTTAAGGAAACAAAAGTTTTGCATTTATATGGTTTTGAACCTATGCTAATTCAATTAACGTTAAAACTATTATTCTCATCGTTTTCACTAAAACTTTTCCACTTTTATAAAAGTATTTTAGTGAAAACAATAAAAAATTTGTTTTCTAATTTTATATTTCGAAAATTATTTTAAAATTTTATTTAATTTTATATTTAAAAAAACTTTTGATAAATGGAAATAAAAACTTATTTTTAATAATAAAAACATGTTTGGTAACTATTTTCTATAATATAAATATAAAAATAAACTTTAAAATTTTTACATTGATATGAATTCAAATGAGAGTATCAAATTTAATATTTTAAAAACTATTTAAGGAAAAGAATATTTTACATTTATATAGGTTTGAATTGGGAAAATTAATTTAAAATTAAAACTCTTGGATCATTTTCACTTTCACAAAAGTATTTTTAGTTAAAAACAAAAATAAATAAATTTTTATTTTTATTTTCACATTTTAAAATTTTTAAACACGTTTTATTTAATGTTTTCTATTTTCAAGAAAACAAAAACGGAACGAAAATGGTTTATGTTTCCTGAAATCAAATGTATTCAAAATCATTTTATATTTTTCATCATATTAAATAATTTTATTTTTAATTTATAAATAAATATTTTTTCTAATAAAAGATTGATTTAAGTTACTTATTTGATTATGTTAAATTATGTTGCCAAAAGATTTATCTATAAATTAAAGGTTGAGATTGCAAAATTTTAAAAATTTTATTTGTATATAAATTAAAGATAAAAAACTTAATTTAAAGCAGTAAAAAATTATAAAGTTTATTTAAAAGGGATAAAGTTTTTGTATTTTTTATTATTTTATAAAATATAAAATTTATTAAAATCCGATTTACTTCAACTATGAATGGTTACGTGTGGGACAAGTACATTGTCCATTTTCCACTTAGTTGTTTTTGTCTTGTTCTTAAATGTCTGGTCATTCGGATGTCAATATTCCTACTCTTGTTCCATATACTTGTATCATCATTCTTAGGTTATATGAAAAATATATACAATTACACTATATTACTCCCATTGGGTGATAAAAGACAAAATACTTACCAACAATATATGATAGTTTGCAAATGAAATTGGAGGTTTTGAGTTTTTGAATATTATTATATCTATTTATCATGTTCAAGGTTTTATGGCTCATATTCCTTAATTGGTTTGTATTTTATTATATATGTACTTATAAATTCTAAACAATGCCATTTTTTATAATATGTGATGAGAATTTTTTTAATTGGTAATTGGTAGTTTTATTGAGGTAAATTTTGGCATACCATTGATATTTACTTATTTTATCATTTTGTTTTAATTGTCTTTATTTTGTATCATTGTTTTCCTTCACTTTCAAATTTTAGTCAAATTGATTTGTTTTAAATGAAAAAGGTAATTGAACTATTAAAATTTTAACGGTGATGACATAGCAATTCGCGTAAGCTTATGTGTACTTAGCTATTAACATGTATAATTTTATAAATGTTTTTATATACTTTTTAGATTTTTTAACTTTTAATATCTTTAGGTAATGAGTTCTAAAAGTCCTTAATAAAAGATATTTTTAAAATTTTTTTATAAAAATTAGTATTTTTCCTAAAAAATTATCATCAATATATTCATGCAATCATACCAATTTTAAAAGTAAATTATTATAAACTTAGTAAGAATACATTATAGAAGAAAATTTTGAACAACTTTTTAAGTATAAATATTAAATCTCAAATCTTATCAAAATATGACTGCACCACAACATATGAATGCCGAGCAAAGAATTAGCATAAAATATAAGGATTTAAAAGCGATTTGATTACAAGTGTGACAAATTAGTTGTAATATTTATAAGTGTTACAACGGAACACCTTAAGCATTCCAAAGATCGAACCCAAGAGAGATCGGGCGATAAGATGAATAACAATGATCAGCCATGGAATTAAGAATTCTAGCTAGCTAATAACTAAGTGTTATATTATGTGTTAGTGATAATATCAGTTAGAGAGACAGTTAGATCAGCTAAGTTGTTAGCAAAGTTGTTAGTGATAATATGTACCGTGGTCGGATTATGCATGAATTGACAAATCCTGTTCACTGCATAAGCAATATCAGGCCTAGTCATGACAACATACTGTAATGCACCAGCCAAACTCCTGTACTCCGTTGGATCGGGGAGAGGATCACCGTCACTCTTAGAAATATGTAACGAACTAATCATGGGCGTATGAACACTTTTAGCATTAGACAAACCACTACGATTCAGCAAATCCCGGATGTACTTCCTCTGACACAAATGAAGACACTTGGAAGAGGACCGAGTAACCTCAATTCCCAAAAAATAATGCAAATCACCCATATCTTTCAACGAGAATTCAGCATTCAACAGCTTCACAAACCTGTCAATAGATGACGGCACATTCCCAGTTATGATTATGTCATCAACATACACAAGAACATAGATAGTGCAGTCAGATTGAACTCGCACAAACAAAGACGCATCTGATTTGGAACCAGCAAAACCAACCGTTAAGAGAAATGCTTTCAACTTCTCAAACCAAGCTCTTGGAGCCTGACGCAGACCATACAAAGCTTTCTTTAACCGACAAACCAAGGGTCTCCCATCAACCCCAAACTTAACATAACCAGGAGGTTGTTGCATGAACACTTTACTATCAACATCCCCATTCAAGAAGGCATTGTTGACATCAACTTGTCGAAGTAACCACCCTTTAGTAATCGCGAATCGACAATATAACCCTTATAGTGGCAGGTTTTACTACTGGACTAAAAGTTTCTTGAAAATCGCAACCTGGGACTTGAGAACAGCCTTTCGCGACCAGACGTGCTTTATACCGTTCTACCGTACCATCTGGATTTTTCTTAACTTTAAACAACCATTTGCAACCAATAACTTTATGACCCAATGGTAAAGAGACCAGTTCCCAGGTACCATTGCGAATCAGAGCATCATACTCAGCTTGAGCAGCAGACTGCCACTCAGGACTCGCAAAAGCCTCCTCAATCATTGACGGCTCTACAATTTCAACCGCAAGCACTCTAGGTTTAAAAATACCAGCTTTTGACCTAGTAGTCATGGGATGAACATTTACCTCAGGTATAGAAATCTCTGGTCCTGTAGGAACAGATGGAATTGGAACAACTGGTGTGGGAGACTGATCACCAGAATGTGACGAACTACTATGAGAAGAATTACTAGCAGAAATAGCATTTGTTGGAACCACTTCTATGCCATTTTGAGGAACCAAAACCTCATTCAAAGACGTATCATTAGGAGAATTAGCATTTGTTGGAACCACGTCTACACCACTCTGAGGAATCAACGTCTCATGCAAAGTACTTGGGCACGGGCACACAGAACCAGTACCGGAGTTTCGACGACACGACACATTATTTTTGAGCACAGGAACACAGGTAGAAATAGTACTCACCTGCCTAGTAGACTGTGATAAAGTCGTCGGAGAAATAAATCGTGATTCATCAAACTCAACATGACGAGATACAATTATTCGACCATCAGGTAAAAGGCATTGGTAACCCTTGTGGCAAGAACTATACCCCAAAAACGTGCATGGTTGAGATCAAAAATCCAACTTGTGACGCTAAAACGGACGCAAATACGGGTAGCAACAACATCCAAAAACAGGTAAATGATCATAAGTAGGGTCACGCCCATACAAGGCTCTATACGGAGTCTTACCATCTAATACCGGTGTGGGAAGATGATTTATTAAATGAACTGCACAAGCAAACGCATATGACCAGAATTCCATTGAAAGTCCCGCCTGAGCTAAAAGAGTAAGCCCCATTTCCACAATGTGTCGATGTTTACGCTCCGCAACTCCATTTTATTCAGACGTATGAGAACATGTGACTGATGAATGATCCCATGTGATGCCAAAACCGAAGCAAATGCTCGATATTCCCCACCCCAGTCGCTCTGAAATTGTTTGATGGTCTTCCCAAATTGATTCTGAACTAGTTTCTGAAACTGAATGAAGCAAGTCACCGCTTGAGACTTCTGTCGTATTAAATATACCCAAGTGAACCTAGAACACATGTCAACAAACGAGACATAATACCAATTTGAGCCAGAAGCAACCGAGGCAGGTCCCCATACATCCGAAACAACCAACGAAAATGGATCAACATATTCAGTAGTAGAATCCGAAAATGGCAATTTATGAAACTTTCCCTTTTTACAAGCAGTACAAACATCACTCACATCAACTTTATTCATAGCAATTTTATTGAATTTGAATTGACATTGATCAAGAACATTCTTAACAACATTCAACGATGGATGACCAAGACGTTTATGCCATAACGAACACAACTCACTGTCAGCAGTCAAAGTTGGACTTTTAACCTGAGCAGTAGACGAATGAAACGTAACAGGAATAGACGTATCTGACACAGAAAACTGATATAGCCCATTATGTATATGGCCCGTCAGCAAAACCTTCTGTGTTACTCTGTCCTTTATCACACAATAAGTGGGGTGAAACTCGAAGAAAACATCATTATCAGTTGCAAATTGTGAAACGGATAATAAATTCTTCCGAATAGCCGGAACACACAAAACATTAGATAACCGAAGTACTCTAGATTGTGTAGACAAACTACCTTGACCAACAGACAATATCATAGCAGGTGTACCATCACCCATTAAAAGAGACGACGTACCTGAATATGGAACAGCATCACGGAGTGCCGAATCATCTTGACACACATGATTACTGGCACCCGAATCAGGATACCAGGATGTCGAACCAGCTGGCCCAGGAGCCGGGAGTCAGATCCATCCCCACTAACCCCATTCTGCGCAGAGTTGATATGCGAACCTGAGGCAGACGGATCTGAATAGTCAGAAGCATGTACATCTCCTAGCCTAGGAAGTCCAAAGCACGGATTTGACGCGGAGAAAACACGAGCTCGTGGCTTAGTTCGCCACGGAACTTCATAACCAACATATGGCGTAGTCGAATTAAGCTGCACATTATTCGACACGGGGTTAGTAACGGACAGCCCAATACCATCATTTGGCCCAAAGCCATCAATTGGCCCAAAATTGCGAGTAAGTCCACCATTAGGCCCTCCACCATTCGACCCACTTGATTGTGGCCTATACACATTATTGTCAAAAGTCGGCCTGATCCCTCCACCATTTGGCCCATTTGGTTGTGGCCTATACGCATGTTGCTCAACACCTGACCTGGGCCCACCACCAATCGGCCCTGCATACTGACCACAAAAGCTATTAAAACCATCAGCACAATAATTTTGACCAAGTGTAAAACAATTTTGACCATATCCATAATTATTTTGACCATCCTGAGCATTGAATTGACTAGGACCAAATTCAGATTGACCAAGGTTCGAAAACCTAGGCCGTGTATTTGGTGTTGAAGGCCAACCACGATCTCCAGATTCACGAGAGGGCGGCATCGGCAACTGCATCGGAGGTGCCTCATCACGGTGGTACCGATAGTAGCAGCGTTGAGCGACGTGACCGAACCTAGAGCAGATCTGACACTGGAGACGTGGTCGGAAGTTCCTTCCACGTCCGCGCACACCCGAACGGCCCCCGTGCGTCACTCCATCCGTGGCCGAGACCGATGAATCTTCCACCAGATTCGCACTATACACAGCATCTTGATCCAACGGAACGTGACGATTTTCGCACTCAATCAACGCATCCACCAGCCGCTGAAATGGAAGAGGAGTCGTGGCTAACGAAGCAGAGGAGACCACACCTTTGAACTCAGACGGAAGACCCGCAAGCATGACCGCCGTCCGTTCCGCCACTGAAATGGAAGATCCAGACGCTTCAAGGTGAGCACAAATACTCTTTAACTTGGCAACGTAGTCGCGGATCGACATACTCCCTTTCTTGAGAGAGTGAAGTTCATGGCGCAGCCTCGACTGTCGAAGATCTATATCAGCAGCAAACATCGCCAAGACAGTAGTCCATACTTCAGATGCCGATTGTACATCCATAAAGGATGACAGAATAGGCGAGCTTATGGTGGAAAGAAGCCACGAAGTGAGGAGGTTGTCCTGTTGTTGAAACACAGATGCCGCCAGATTGAGTACAAGAGCACCATCGGATGCTTGCACAAATCTCGGCGGCGCAGACACAGATCCATCAAGAAAACCAAATAAATCATATCCATTGACAATGAACCGAACCTGTTGCTTCCACTGAAGAAACGTCCCTTCTTCAAGCTTTACAACCTCATGCCGAGGGAATGAATTCACGACTCGATCAGCAGCAAACACAGAGCCATTCAACTCAACAGTGCAAGCGGTAAATTCGTGGTGGCCATGACTAAGAACGCCTAGCAATTGATACCATGAAAGAAACTAGGTAATACAAAGAATTGTAAACAAAACTGATTTCAATTTTATTTCTTTTCTGTTTACTTGATTAATACCAAGTCAAATGACTATATTTATAGGAAGAAAATAACTTCCTTGCTTAACAACTTTGCTAACAACTCAGCTGATCTAACTGTCTCTCTAACTGATATTATCACTAACATTATGACAATTCATAATTCAAGGTTAATTACGCTAAACTATACCTAGAAGGACTAAATTGAATAACAGTAAAAAATACAAAAATATCAATTCAATGAGATAAAGTGGTTGATTAGTATCCATGTTGCTAATTAATTTTTGGATTAGGGATCTAAATTACTCAAACTCCTAATTGATCCAATTTTACCTCTCAGCCACCATTATACCCAATTAGACGATTTAGTATGGTTTATCTATCGACCTCACTATGCTAAATCGAGACAATCAAATTAGTTCACAATAGGATCTCCTCTCAGTCTCACTTATCTAAATGTTCACCTAGAGGCGTCCCTTCTAGGTTATGAAGTCTATTCGTTTTAGTCTTTAACCCTAAAACTAATCATGCAACATTTCAATCAACCAAACACCATAAAACTTAGTTCTTACTTGTCATCAAAATAAAAAGACCAATCAATTTCATGCTTAAATGATTCACCAAGTAACCATAAAAAAAAGACAATGTTTAGAAATGTTTAGTGACCCTTGAAGAAGTCTTTGATGAAGATGATGACAGCAAGAATGATGATAGATCCACACCTCGATGTAATATTTTTTCACTTTTGATAACTAACAAAATGTGAATCTATTGAATGTTTTAAAGGAAAACCCATAATAACAATGAAGATTCTTGTATCTATGTGAAAGAAAACCAAAAGAGCAGTAAAAATAAAGAAGAAAACAACAACAAATAACCACTAAGCTAAAAAACAAAAACCTAAAAGCTAAAAATGGTGAGGGAATAAAAGATGTTGACAAAAAGATGATAAAAGGTCTCTCCTTTTTTGTTCTAGCATAAAGATGCCTTAACTATATCTGATTCTCTAACCCTAACATTAACAAAAATGCCCTTAAAGTGAATGATGTGACTTGAGCTAAGTTTGGACAGAAAATTACCCTTGCAACTTCTTTTTTTGCACCCGTCAGACTTCAATGCAGCAATGCCCAAGCTTTGGTGTTGCAACATTGATCACCTCCCGACGTGCAAATGTCAAGAGTGAAAAATAATGCTACAAAAAATATAGAATTAGGTGGTGTCTGCAAGTATATGGATCAAGTTGTAATATATATTGTTATAACGGAACATGGAAGTATTCCAAGGATCGTAACCAAAGGAGGCTTGATTAGATCAATATTAATTTATATACCAATAAGTCTAAATAGTATTGATTTGAAACCATAGTATGATGAATCATGTAACAGAATTGAATAAGAGTAAAAGATGCAGAAAGTATTAAATAACAGAAATAAAAGGATTAGGAATCTCTTAATAGAATAAACAGAAGACTAACTAGCTTCAGTGTTCATAGCTAACCCCTAATCTAGGGTTCTATTCAATCAGGTAGTAGTTAACCTAGTTATTACATCTTGGCCTCTAACTAACCTAACTAGTCGGTAAGAACTACTTATCTTTCGACCTCATAGTTCAGACCGGGACAGGCTAAGTGATGCTCAATAGACTATTCTCTCAATCTCATCTATCTAAATGACTTTCTACGGTTGTCAGACGTAGGGTTTATGCTCTCTCAGCTTGAGCCAACTAATTTGATAAGTAACCCTAAAAAAGTCATTAACTATTCCCACATCCGCTCTTGAATCTCCCTCAGATCTTTAATTACCCATGAATCTAAATATAGAAATCCCTAGATTGAATTCAAACGTTGATGCAATATTAAAAGACAAAAGTGTTCGAAAAAAATCCGGTTTGAAAATGGTTTTCTTGTACATTGAAAAATTATTTTGAAAATCAACCCAATTTGTGATATTTATAGCAACAAACCTTAAACTAAAATTGCACTTGTATTTTCGGATAAGCAGATCCTTGATTTTTTTTTCTTTCAACTAAATGATCTTCTCCGTTATTCTCACACCACAAATTACTTTGAGCGTAGGCTTGAACCAAATGAATCAAAACACAGAACTAGAAAATTTTTTATTTTCCTTTTGGGGTGAAGACGAAAATTCTTTTTTCTTTTATAGAAAATGGTAGAATTTTTATTTTGAAAAAAAATAATTTAACAGATAAGAATAAATTTTTTCATAACAATCTCTCTAAGCTGTGTTAATAGCTCTACTGATGTCATCTATTTATAGAAAGAGAAGGTAAAACTCTTGTTGAATTGTCAATGTTTATTTCAACTAGAAAAAAAACTTCCTACTTAGAGTAGGAGTAGGGTGGACAACATCCCCTAGTATTTCTACTAGGGTTGCCATCCCTTCATATTCCATGATGGGATTTTGGGCCTCTCTCATATCGAGCTTAATTACGAGTACTTCCCGGACTTTTCGACCCAGTTCTATGTAATTTGATCCAACTCGATTCTATTTTTCTATTTCCCAAAATAAACTTCAATATATTTATATTAAATAATTTTCTCATCTCAATTTTACCCCTAGTAAAATTATGATATTTTACCCCTGGTAAATTTTTTGAAAAACATATTTAATATTTCACAATTTAACTTGTTCACTATGATTGAATAGTTTATTTTCATTTTCGGGCTTTAAAATAGCTCAAAAACATAAACTTATTATCCCAATCATTTTAACTAATTCATCTACATTTGTATATGAATCATTTTTCATTTTCATTTTGAGAAAACCACATTCATTTTTAAATGATTCCATTTCTCCATTTTGGAGAAAATGATAATCATTCCTGAATGTTTCCAATTCTTCTATTTCTATTCATTACGTTCATTTTGACTCAAACATGTAATTTATTTCTGGTTTCAATGAGCTAACAGAGGGACCGATTGGACATATGCAATTAGGGCTCAAATGATTTATAATTAAGTTTCGGCTTTTCACCTATTAATTATAAACTCATTTAGTCACGAAGACATTCCACTATATTATCATGATTGAGCTCTCTCTAATGACATACCATTACAAAAACATCTACTTAGTGCTTATCCAATGACCTTGTCATAAGTGTGTTACCCTCATAGGATATCCTTAATCACTTTGGTAATATCTGCTCTCCCAATATGATCCTATTTTATCTCATGGTAACCATTACATCTTCATTCATAAAAAGTCAATTACTATTAAATAGTAATCAAGCCATTCATCACAAAAATGAACGACCCATGTCTACGTTTACTTTTTATCAACCATGTGATGACAATAAGAGGATATCATTTACCAATGTCTCAAGCTATGAATTCCACTATTGTGATTGACGCTACATGCTGCAGAAGTCGTACACATAATTCACCAATTTGGTTCCTTATCTATTCGAACTCAATCTTTTATTTGCATCAAAGTGTACGAGTCACGTACACATAGTCTATCATCCACTTAGGATTCAGGTATGCCACACTATGAACATCACAAGTGACTAAATCCATAAACAGTTTCAGGATCTATTCATCTTAGGTCTTGTCCGATGTACTGTCAATCCAGTTAGTCATATCTGTGTCTCTATCTTCTGAAAGTCATCCGCTTCGATGCCCAAGACAAAGCATCTCCCCAATTGGATTTGGTAGACGACGTATTAGTCTTTCAATCAGTTTGACCATTTCTGTTTAGACTAAAGACATTTTTAGGTTTGTCTACTTTTCAAGCTATCTTTCCGTATTACGATCCAATCATGTAATACCGCTTAGTATCAGTTTAAACATTAGACAACCAATGAGCAACATTTGCTTCCATTTTGCTTTGTATGCAAAAACCATATCAAGAAAATTATACAAAGTATATTAATGTAATCAATGAATTTATTTTATTAACTCATCTGTTCAAAAAAATTACAAGTTTACAAACGAATATACTGCAATCAGGGAACCAGATTCAAAAAAAAAAGGAAGAAAGAAACTGATTTGAAATATAATTGAAGTGCAGAAACTTGAAGATCCGTAATAATGTTGAGCAAATCACAATATTAAACACAGACACGAACAATTGAAGAACTAAACCCAAAATAAAAGATTACAAAAGAAAAACCTAATTTAAGAATTAAAACTAAACAAAAATGGAAGAAGTCCCCAATTCAGTTATGAGCATTCCTATTTATAAGAGTCATGTTAGATGATTCATTTAGACCTAATATAGATGACTAGGCATTACTAAATCGAGCTGTGGGGACGAAAACACCCTTGGTGTTTTAATTGGCCTCGTCACAGGTGTGTCACAACACTAAAGACAGTATACTCCTTTTGCAGTTTGGAAGGTGTGTCGTGACAAAAAGGGCAGTCTACTAACTCATTGGCTTAAGCTAGGGTCCTACACACTCAACTAGCACGTTAGCCCTCCCTTAGGCCCGAATTGGCCTAAAAGGTCATATAACACTCCAAATTGCAAGCTTTATTGACTGAGTATTCTAAATAGAAACTTAACTAAAAAATAAATTATTTGTTAGCAAACAAGCTCACCAAGTATTGAAAAGGACCTAATTTGCCACAATGAATTGTGGCAGATCAAACATCTGTGGTAGTAAACATGATCTTGGCCTAGGGTTTTTGGTATCGCAACATAGACTTGTTACTACCATGACCTCGATAATAGTGGCACTAGGTTCTATAACACCCCATACCCAATCCAATCATCGGGTCTGAGCTATAGGATGTCATATTTATTGCCGGAGCAACTACAATCAATAGTTTTCAATCCAACATCACTATAAATTTAAACTTAAGTAAATCATGTGCATTACACAATACATAATCATTTTTGGGTTTTATACGAGCTTACGAGAGCTCTTTTGCTAACTCGAGGTTAAAATGGATCAAATTATAAAGATAAAACTGTTCTGAGTTGACGTTCTGACTTCGAGAGTTTCCTCATTGCGACGTGACTCTTTGGCTTAGGTTCGTCGTGACCTCAGGACTACATCGTCACAACTTGAACCCTGGCCTGTTTCTCATCGCGACGAGACCCCTGTTATCCATCAAGGTCTGATTTGGTACCTGCTTAAGCCTTACTAAAAAACTAGCAATTATATAACCATTATCCTTAGGAATCCAATTCAACCATTCACCAAATGATCATATTCAAAACACAATTGCTAAAAATTTCAATTCCTTATATAAACATAAACTTTAAACATTTCATATGATCACAACATGAACAACTTGACCATTTGAAACCTTTAGCAAAGTGTTCTTAGGTACATGCCACAAGACCAAAACAAAACGAGCTATACAAAAGTTGTTGAGTAAAAAATGACGGTTTGGATGATAATTTCACTTCATGGGGCTTCGAGAAATACCTGCACCTGAGCACGGAACAAATAACCGTATGCTGAGTGATAAAGCTCAGTGGTACTTTCATTATCCAAGATAATATAGCATAAGGTAACATTAGTATTATGTTATGATTCTTATAATCTCAATGCCTATCAATATATATTCTATATGACATAAGGTAACATTACATACGAAGGGATACAAGTACCAAGGGCATACTAATTCAACTATCATCGCAATAGAATGATAAAATTAAATTACATATACTAAAATCTATCTTAAGGCCTTTAGCTATCAATACCAATTCACCATTTAAAACATTCATAATCATTTTGACCCTCAGGCTCATTTTTAATTAATTCAAATAGTTCATTTCGGTACTATATTCTATTATTAACCTATTTCATTACATTTTCAAGTTTTCCAATTCTAATTATAATATTTTCCTGATATAACCCTAGTAAAACGGACTCAAGTACATGGGTAAACTACACCACACAAATAGCTCGTAAGAGCTTAAACTACACCACAACAGAGCACCGAAGAGACATATAATACTCAATGATTCGTAACAAATGTTGGATCCCAACTTAATCTGTAATAATCTCCATATAATTATAAATCTCGTACAAGCGCATATGACCCTATTGGCATGCTAATCGTATCCTAATCTTTTGTTAAATTTACACAGGCATCAATTATACATATAAGCATTCTTGGACCTATAATCATTCTTTCTCGCATATTCATACCTTGAGTTTAATCACATATATATTTTTGTATCCTGCAATTGTTCTATTGCATAACAGTCATTTGTTACATTTCATTTTGCAAATTAGTACATATATCATTTATTGATCATATTCACAACCACAATTAAATTCATCATCAAATCACATGTATTTTATATCATACAACATATTTCTATCCATTTACCATATTACATAACATAATTCAAGTAATTTATGTCATTTTTCATGTTATTCATTTCAGTCCATTATTCAGATAACCCACATCAAACTCAATAAAACAATTCATAATATTACAATATACTCACCTCAACGATCAATCATTCAACAAACATGCAAATACAAGCAGATATTTCTATCTCGAATCACAAAAGTACAAACCATGGTATCGCGTCACTCATCGACAACTCTCACTTTTCCTTTCCCTCTCGAAGGTTCCACGTCGACGTTAGCTACAAATAGTCATAAAACATATTACACAATCAATTACCAGTCAGTTCATAATCGATTACTAATTTATGCATATTTTGCAATTTATTCAATTTAGTCCCTAAAATTGGAATAAGCATTACTTTCAATCAAAAGCTTTGAATTAAAATTTGATTTAACATATATTCATTAGGGTCCCTCTACTTCCTATTCCAATTAGAATTTCATAATAGTTTTGCATGTTATTCAATTTGATCCCTTAATGTATGAAACTAACAATTCAGCTTTACAATTTAGTCATTTTCTTAATATAAGCTTAATTTCTAACAATTTCACATCAATTTCATCTATTTCTGAACAATGGTATCTATAAAAAACTTTAGCAGTTTCACAGATTGGCACATGGGCTAGCTAAATCAAGCTCCCATGATTCAATTTCCATAAAAATCAAAGAAAAATGGCTAGTAGACCTGTCAATGGGCCGAGCCCGGAAAAATTTTTTGGCCTGCCTCCTAGGCCCGGGCCCGGCCCAGCCCGAAATATGGGCCTAAAATTTTGCCCAGGCCCAGCCCGGGAAAAATATCATAAGCCCGAGCCCGGCCCGGCCCGACCTATTTTTTAATAAACATTAAAAAATTATTTTAAAAATAAAAAAATATTTTAAAAGTATTTTAAAATTAAAAAATATATATTTATTATATTTGGCCCGGGCCAAAAAAGTGGTGCCCGAGGCCCGGCTCGTTTTTTAAACGGGCCTCATTTTTTTGCCCAAGCCCATATTTTGGGCCTATATTTTTACCCGAACCCTCCCATATTTCGGGCGGGCCGTCGGGCCAGGCCGGGCCGCCCGGCCCATGGACAGGTCTAATGGCTAGGGACTTGCAATTAAGGGTGGAATGCTGAATAAAAATTGAAAGCTTTCTCTTTTCTTCTATAATGGTTTTGATGGTCTTTGGGAAAAATATGACAATTCTTATCATCTTTTTCCCACTTAAATTTACTTATATACTTAAGATTATTTTAATTAAACTTAGTTAATTTGCTCAATTGAAATTAATTAGGCTTAAACTTTAATTAACTTATTCTATTGGTAATAAACATCTCATCCCACTAAAATTTATCTCAATTTGGTACATTTGCTATTTTGGTCTTTTTAATAATTGCTATTTAAGTCCCCAAGCCTTATTCTAATTAAAAATCTATAGCGACTAAACTTTTACATTTTAGTCATTGAGCCTTAATTACTTACAATTTCAGCTACATCGCTTAACAAAATTTCAATGCATCTATACACTAACCCCATAACTATCCTTATTTAATATTTATAGACTCGATTTATGGAAATGAGGTCTCAAAACCTTATTTTTCGACACCACTAGAAATCGAGTCGTTATAGGTTCTTTATTTTAAACCATTGGCTAAGAGTCGTGACCTCAAGGGCTTGTAGTTGAGACTTTGAGGCCCAATGTCATGACACCACACACTTAGTGTTGCAACGTTAATGGAAGACTGCTCTAAATTGAGTTTTCGTTGAAGTTTGCTTCCTTGAGGTGATGGGGAGTTTATGTCACGACACACATGCACCTGTGTCGTGACCCCCATAACAGTTGAGGTCTTTCTTAATGTTTGGCCTTAGTAAACTCTTTACACAAGGTCAAATCAATCATTAGACTCATAATGGCATAATTTTGTCAATTTGGGTCTCAAAAGAAGTAAAATGTAAGAAAAGCTATTATTAACACTAAAAGATAAGAATAAATAAAAAGCATTAAAAAGACTTGTAAACTACTTGAGAACAAACTCATTAAGTACTCGAGAGAGCCTAATTTGACATATCAAATTACGAAAAATCAATATATAACTACAAACCCCAGATGATTTATAAATTTACGAGGTACAATATTTTTATAAATTAGTTTTCGAGGGCTTCTATTTGAAAGTCATAATTAAATAAACAACAAGTAAAGAATTTGAATGTTAGATTGTACTTTTCAATTGTTATTTTTGTAGTGTTAATATTTTTTTATATTTTTTACCATTTTAAATTTTTTTATAATATTCAAAATTTACATCTAGAATGAACTTGGACAATTGTCCAAGTTCATTCTAGACTATAAAATATTAGTTTCTTTATAATTTAAAGGATTTTTATGATTTTGAGAATTTTAATAATTATTTATGATTATTTATATTTTTACCATTCTCGATAGCATTTATAATATTTGAAGTTTATATTTAGAATCAATATGAACAAATTTATTTATTTATTTTACCTTTTTAATAATTCTTTACCATTTTAATAGTTATTTTTACAATATTTGAAATTTATGTTTATAATTAACATTTGACTAGGTTCATTATAGTAAAAGTTTTAGTAAGTTTTTCTATTTTTTTAGAATTTTTAATTTTTTTAAATATATTCTTGCCACATCAACAACTAGTCCATATGCATGTCATGTGTGAGATTTATCAGCCATGATAGTATTGTTAATAGCCAAACTGGTCAACCAACTGTTTCCATTGGAAAAAATCTGGTTTGAAAATGGTTTTATTACACAACGAAAATTTAAAATTTTGAAAACCGAGCCAGTTTGTGATATTTATAGCAATAAACCTTTTACTGAAATCGCACATGTGTTTTCGGCTAGACGAATCCTTGTCGTTCTCGACTTTCAACCGAATGATCTTCTTCGCTATTCTCGTACCATGAACTACTTTGAATGTGGATTCGAACGAATTTGACTCAAATACAGAACTAAAAATTATTTATTTTACTTTCAGTAGGAAAGAAAATCTCTTCAATAGAAATGAGTAGAATTGTTATTCCGAAAAATAGAATTTCTACTTAGAAAATAAATTCTCACTATTTTCAGACAGAATAACAATATCTCAAAGTTGTGTATTTAGTTCTACCTGTGTCATCTATTTATAGGAAGAAGTGAAATCCTTATTGAATTAGTTTATTTTAATAGAAAAACAAAATCATAGTTTAACTAGGATTGGTGTAACACCCCTTGCCTAGTCCGGTCGCCGGAAATGAGCTATAGGGGGTTACCATGTGAAACTTACATACATATACTTTAAACATACATGGTGGACGATGCCACGGACTAATAAGTGATGAATGGATTTTGCGGGTCGTTCATCTAAGCAATGAAATTCAAATAGCTAAACTGCGAATTATCTTGAGGACATAATTATTGCGGAAAGTAAGGTGAACATTTAAATTGGTAAATTTCTTACAAATACTTAAAATGGCAGATTGTTTTGTAGATACCCCACACTATGATAGGTCCCACGATTATTTAAACGTGGAACATAACAGAAATGAATTCATTTATTTATTCACATATACCACAAAGTCCAAAGTAATCACCTTCTAAATCTAACACGTGTTTGCATATGACCAAACGACTATATACATGCCACCTAGACCGACTTAAATGAAATTAGGAGTCTACCATGACTTCAGTGGATAGTGTGAACTTCTTATTGATCTGACTACCACACTCTGAATGTTCAAAATCTACAAGATAAAAGCAATCTAGGTGTAACTATTATGAATACTTAGTAAGCTCGTACAAATTCAATAGTTAACTTACCTCACATAATAATTATATGATAATTTAATACGCAAACACAGTTTACCTACCCACCAATATAATTCGCCAACCAGGTAAGTGCATATATTTCATTACATACAGTATATTCAGTAAGTAACATGATACAATAACACTTTTCATATCAAATTCCTTATCATACCTTACATTTCCCCTCATTTCCTAACTTGCCAATTTAACATTTCACATGTTTTATATTACCCGATGAACATCATAAAAGAACTCAAAACATAAGTATGCTTTAAATCAGAGGCTCATTCGAGCTAATCACATACAAAGGTGTCAGGTTACCTGTCTGGGCTAAATCTTTATCAACACAATGAAAGTCTAGTCAGGGCTGTATATACATATAAGGTTACCAGTCCAAGCTAAACCTTTAAGGTGACATCACATTACCAATCTAGGCTAAATCTGTATCATGTGTATCTTTGAGTCTGTAACAAATGTCGAATCTCGAAATCATCAGGAAAAAACATGTAACCAAGTGTATAAGTCTTTTACTAAGTTCATCGGGACACTTTCATCTTGTAATTTCATTCACCTTCTTTCATAACATGATACATTATTTCTCCTCTATAATTTTAACAAACTAAATCTAAATTTCCAAATTTTCAATTATACAATTTAAGAACAAAAGGAAAGAAAGTTTAGTAATGTTTATATTGTATGAACTTACCTGGAGGAAATGATTACTCGCCTCAATAAAGTTTACTCAACAACTTTTCTTTTTCCACGATCTTTTTTTGGTGGATTCAAATATTAATCTATAACTGTAACACCTCAAATTTTAGGGTTAGAAGTTTTGATTTTTGAGGTTGGGGTCAGTGAGAAGGTTGCGCTATTGTGCTTAGTTGTGCGTTTAAGTGTTAGAATAGTCCTGCTAATCTGGTGGTTGAGTGAGTGTTAGTGTGCCTCTGGGTTCTGGGTTCGAGTTCTTGTGTGTGCGTTTTGGTTAAATATTTTTTTTGTTTTTTTTTGTTAAATAGTAGTTTTTTTTAAGTTAGAATATATAACCATTTATATTTTTTTATTATATTATATTATATCATATTATATTATTCCTTTTCCTTTTCCTTTTCTGCCTGGACATTCTTTTTTTTTCCTTTTTTTTGGGTTCTTTTTTTTGTTTTTGCTTCTTTTTTTTTCTTTGAAAACGATTTTGCTTGTGGATTTTGGAGAGCTTCGTTTCTTTGTCCTCGAGCTGGCATCTGGACGTCTTTGATCGCGCATCAGGTGTGGGTTCTGTATCTTTCTAATTTATTTGTGAATTTTCATTTTGACACTGTGAAAGTCGACATTTTATGTGTTTGTTCACAAATCGATTGTTTACGATGTTGTTCCGCTATTTTATGCTTAGAACTTGTTTGATATGATACAATTTTGAGTGATCGAGGACTGAGAAGTTCTTCGAGGGTGAAAGCACATTTTTCTGGGTTGTTTTAGGATGGTTTCGTGACCACACGGGCATGTGCCCCCACACGGGTGGTCCACATGGCCATGTTCAATTAGGAATTAGGTTTTTGGGTAGGATTAGGTGTCACATGGCCAGGCCACACGGCCGTGAGGTTGATTTGGGGAAATTATTCAACTTTCACATGACTGTGTCCTTTAGGCACACGGGCATGTGTGTTTGGGAATTAGAGATTTAGTGATTTAGTGCCACATGGCCGTGTAGCTAATTTGGGAATTTAGGGATCCCATGCGTGTGTGTGTTTTGTACACAGGCCGTGTCTGGTGGGCACACGGGCATGTGAAACCCTCACACGGGCGTGTCTGTCCTGTACTATTTTTAGCACAAATGGACAGAGAGTTACATTGCCATGTCCCTAGCCAACACGAGCGTGTGGCTCATCCACATAGCTGTGTGTCTCCTCTCGCATGGGCGTGTTTACCCCCACTTGGTCTAGGCATTTCCACACGGCTAAAGCACACGGCCGTGTGACCCTAAGTCACCAATTTTAGTTCTATGTATGTTTTTTTATCTGGAGATGTGTCTGTGTATTTTGACCCTTGACTAGGCTTAAGCAAGGGTAGTTAAGACTCTGATATAAGCTCCGGCTTATGTGTTATTTGTGACTATTGTGCAAGATGTCTGATTTTGAACCCGGTTAGCTGGGTGTGTACATGTCTGTTTCTGTCTTACTGTCTGTCAATGTGTTCACTGTTTCCGTGAGGTTGTAAGCATACATACACTTGCATAAAGTAATTTTTGGGTTGGTTGTGAAGAGAAGGAAGACTGATTCTGATCTGATCTGCCAGTTTAACTACAACTTATCGGTACAATAGTTTACTGCATTGTACCGCATGTACGTCAACTTTGCTATGTACTATTATCCGATTTGGCAATTTAACTGCAACATGCCTATACAACGGTTTACCGCAATCCATTGTACAACAAATACTCCAGCTTTGCTGCGTATTATTATCTAAGTGACTTAGTCCACATACATGGTGTGTAGGGTTGGATGGGCCTTTTGAGGTCCTATTTGGTGTGTTTGGTTGGATGAGCTTAAACAGCTTTTTTGGGGTGTGATAGGGGGACGGAGAGGTGTTTTGGCTGGATGGGTGGGTTTTTAATACTTGGCTGTATTCATACGCATCTGGATGTAAGTTCCTTGTCTGCAAATTGTTTGTTTGTTTGTTATAACCAATATGATTGATCTTGCGTGCATTGAGGTGTTAGTGTCGTGGCATTTTGATGTTGTGGTGATAGTGTTTTTGTATCGACCCATTGACGGGTTTGTCTGTTGGGATTTCTGAGTGTGATTTGGTGTGCTTGAATGTACATCTGTTTGGGACGTTGGTTCCAAGTTTGTATTTTTGTTTATGCGTACCTCTATAAGTACTTTCCGTCATCGGACTACTGTTTGGTTTTGATCTGTAATTTCATTGATAGATAAGCCTTGAACTCACACTGAGCTCGTGAAGCTCACCCCATTCAGTGTTTTCCCCTTTCAAGTACAATTTTGTGTTTTAAAGGTGGACTCGGTTTGCGATGGTCTCGGAAGCTTCACGTTTTTTTTAAATTGGTTTATAAAGTGTTTTCTGTAAATCTGATTTTATGTAAACGATTTTGGACTGTAAGTTCTGTTATTAATACTGTAATGTTTTTCGGGTTGTTAAACTAAAATTTCCCACGATCACTTTGGTGATTAATGCGAATTCCGAAATTTGATCTAAACTTTTAGGTCGGGTTTAGGTTAGACCGGGTTTGGAGCGTTACAATAACATAATTTTAAATCAATTTTTATTAACCAACATCATTCATCAGCTTATGAAACACATAAGTCAATTCATTTCCTTCACTCTAGCTTTCCTTAAACTTAACACTTAAATAGTTTAGCCCTTTATAGTAATGTTTATAGAAATCTTAAGTTGATTTCGAAATGTCTCTATTTTAGCTATTATTTGAAACTAAAAAAATCTCATTTTACCAAGTAATCCTTTTTCATAACTTCTCATCTAATCTAAAACATTTAACACCATAATTTCAAGCATTTGACAATTGTAATATCAAGAAATCTTTAACAGTTTTGGAAACAAACACCGCTATTAGCTAGATTGAAGCACGAAAAATTCAAAAACATCAAATTCAAGAAAAACAGACTCGAATTAACTTACCATGCAAGAGCAAAAAGCTTGACTGAGTTTTCGTAGCTTAACAAAGAAGAAAGATTGTGATGGAGAAAATGAAAGAAAGAAGAACGAGTTTTTCCTTCCCTCTGTCCACTATGTTACGACATATATATATGTCTAATTTAATTATCAATTAAGATTAACATCATTATAGGTAACGTAAAGCCAACAACTGTCCGACCATTAACTACCAAAATAGTTGAAAAATTATCAATTCAGTCCCTAATTAATTATCATATTACCACTAACGAAAGAAATCCATAATAGTCAACTATTACCACCTTTACGATTTCATCTCTATACTAAAATAGATTATCCAATCAATTAAATTAACAAACCAGGATTTCATATAACAATATAATAGAGTAATTAAATATTAAAACTTATTGACTCAATAATTGGTAAACGGGGTTTCGAAACCACCATTTTTGGTACCACTGGAAACAAGCTATTACAATTGTGGGGTAACTCTAGTTAAATATACTAGGGTTTTTCGTCCCATATAATTAGCATGAGGGGCTTTTGGGTCTCTCCCATATCGGGTCCAATTATAAGTACTTATTGAACTTTTAACCCAGTATTTTATAATTCAATCCAACCCAATACATGTTTTCCTATTTTCTAAAATAAGCATCATAAATTATTTTTCCAATTATATAATTTTCTCAACTCGATTCTAGTTCCATTAAAATCATTGCAACTTTACCATAAAAGAATCTATGAGAAAAATATTTTATATTTCTACATTCAATGGGTTCACTATGACCAATTAATTTAATTCAATTTTCGAACTTTAATTTCTAAATTAATTAAATAATAATTTGAAAACCAATAAATTAATTTTCCAAGTCATATTCATTTAGTGATAAAACCACATTCATTTCCCAATGTTTCTCATTTCTCCAACTTTACTATTTCTATTCATTTTTGTTCATTTGATTCAACATGCAATTTATTCTCGGTTTCAATGAGTTAGTAGAGGGGTTGATTGGACATATGTGACTAGGGCTCAAATGATTTATAATTAAGTTCCCCACCTTTTCGCCTATTAATTATAAACTCATTTAGTCACGAAGTCATTTCACTATAGTATGGTGATAGATCTCTTCCTAATGACATACCATTACGAAAGTAACTCGAACAACGCTCGTCCAATGATCTTGTTATAAGTGTATAACCCTAATAGGATATCCTTAATTTCTTTGGGATAAATCTACTCTCCCAATATAATCCTATTTTATCTCATGACAACCATTACATTTTCCTTTATGAAAAGTAAATTACTATCAAATAGTAATCAAGTCATTCATCCCAAAAAACGAACGACCCATAGCCATATTTACTTTTCATCAATCATGTAATGTCAATGAAAGGATATTATTTACTCATATCTCGGACTATGAATTACACTATTGTGAATGACGCTACATACTGCAGAAGTCATATACCTAACACACCAGCTTTCTGTTCCTTCTTTATTCGAACTCAGACTTTTACTTACACCAAAGCATACAAGTTGCCATATTAGTGCTTTTAAGTTGATTTTTTCTTAAGGATTACACTATTGTGCATTTTTTCTTAAGGATTCAATTGATTTTTTTTATTTTTTTTACGAAGGACTTTTTAGACCCTTTTGCCTATTTATTATTATTTGAATTTTAATAAAACATACATGAACTATCACACAAATTGCCATATTAGTGCTTTTAAAATCTTATGGCATAATTGTAAAACTCACCATTAATGTTTCGAGGTTTTCTCACTTCAACCTTTTTTTTTAAAATCTCACCCATAATGTTGCAAAAAAAATTCAAAATAAGGCCAAATTTGATGGATACCATCAGTCAACTAATGGTCAACCATTTTATCCGGCATGAGGCATTAGTTGATAACATGATTGACATTAGGGGTGTTCAGTCGGTTAACCGATCGGTTAACTGACCCGAAATAACATTACCAAATTAACCGACCTTTAAAAATTTTTAACCGTTAACCGAACTGAAATTTTTTCACAAAAATTAACCGAACCAAAATTTTTTCAGTTAATTCGGTCGGTTAACCGAATTAACTGAAAATTATATTTTTTTATTTTTGGTTAAAAATTAACCGAATTATCCGAATTAACTGAATTGAATCACTACATAATTAAAAACATTACATAAGTCTTTGAATCACTAACATTACATAAGTCTTGAAATTAACACATAATTGAAATGTAAGACACTAAAGCATGAAAATGATCAATTTGAAACACTAAAACAGCAGCTTGATTCAATTTAAGACAGTATGAAAATGCTCAATTTGAAACACTCAAACAACAGTTTTAATTCAATTTATGACAGCAAGCAAACAGTAACAATACATAGCATTAAAATCAATAAACAGCAACTCAAGGCTTTTTAAACAAGGGATTATGTATGCTAATTTTCCAGCATTTGGTCAACATATAAACTTTATAAACAGTAGCCATATTGTAAAAAAAAATGTCAACCAAACTTCCCTTCATTTAAAAGAGCAGTTTATGACTTTTAAATCAAGGAAGTTATATGCTGAATTTTCAACATTTGGACAACGGCTCCCAGCTATAACTATGAGAATCATTTATTTTTTCAATGAAAAAATTCAATAAAAATAAATTTTTTTGTTTATTAATTATGTTTTTTTGGACAGTTTGCAAATCTCAACCATGCAAGAAAAGAACACTACTATTACATGAAGCAATCAAAGGGTTATTACATGAAGATGAAACAGGTTCGGGTTCGGGTGCGGAGATGAAAATTAAGCAGTTTGTAAATACAAATACTAGCTGATATCTATTGGGATTATGAATATCGAGCTAGTTTCATTCTTAAAACATAATTTGCAGAAATGGAGGCTTTAGTTGGTGAAAGTATTCTTGAGCTAGTAAAAGCCTACCTCAACTCGCCGGTGATGGATGGTGACCTGGTAGACACTAGAGTGCCGGATGGAAGGTGGCTGGCCTGGCAGAGGTTTTGGGAGTTTTCAATTAGGGATTTGAAGTTGAAGGTTAGGTTTTTTTTTTTTCTATCGTTTGTTCACTGTTGAGTTTAGACTTTTAGACTTAAGTTTTAGTTTTAGTTTTAGAATTTTATTTTTATTTATTAAATTATTTGTAATTTTTATGATTGGGTTGGGTTGGGTAATTGGGTTGGGTTGGATACTTGGGTTTGGATTGGGTTTAGGTGAATAGTGGGCCTATTTATATATTATAATTTTATTTATTAATTTTTTGGTTAAACCGAAAAAATTCGGTTAACAGATCGATTTCGAGCCAAATTAACCGTTAACCAAAAAATTAAAAAATAATTAACCGATCCTTGACCGAAAAATTCGGTTAACCGACTGATTAACTGAATTTGATCTGTTAATCGAATTTTTTCAGTTTGACTCGAACTTTGCACACCCCTAATTGACATGGTGTGACATGTCACTTATGACAAGCCGATTTTTGGATTCAAATTATAAAAATTAAAAAAAATTAAAATTAAAAAATATAGAAAAATTAAATATATATATAATTCAAAAAATATATCAAAATTTTAAAATTTCAAAATAAAAATAAAAATAAAAAATATAGAAAACTTTATAAAAGTTTTCAAAGAATTTTTAAAATTCTTATTTTTAAAAAAATTATGTATTTTTAATACTCTCAATATCATCATCTCCCTGTAGTCGTTGTTCATTATCAGAGCTAACCTAGAGGAACTCCCCACACAACTCCCATCACTACATTACTTTCATCTCTCACATGTCCACCCTCCATCACCACCACATTGGAAGTCTTCAAAGAGTTTTTACTTGATTTGATTTTCTCTAAATTTTGGCTCAATAAAATACTGCTATTTTAAGATAGTTGTTTTCCTAAGAAGACTACTCATAGAAGATCTCTAGTATTTTATTATTGAGGAATTGATCGAACTAGTTTCAAGGATCAAGTTATTTTGTTCATTGTGAGAAACACATTTTAGTGCAGATTATTGTAAACAAATTATTTTTATTGGTTAGATTGTAATTAAATTTTTAAGGGAAAGTCTTAGTGTAGAGAGTAGTCTAGTTAATGTATAGAAGAAATATTACAATTTAGTGAGTGAGTCAAACTTAAATCACGTCTTTTACAATAAATTGATGGTGGTGAATTACTCTCTAAACAAAGTCCTATAGATATAGGTTTTGAAATGCATAACAAACTTGTGTTTGTTTCATATTTTACTCTCTTAGTTAATAAATTAAGTTGCAATTGGGCATGCAATTTGAAGGTAAAATAAAACTTTACATATTCGATCTTGAAGAAACTTAATTTGATAATTATTTAAGTTTTTTACAATATTCAAAAGCCCTCATAATATATTTTTTTCAGAAAGAAAACATCACAGTAAAATAGGAACTTATCCATTTTGTACATTGAATTGGGAATATCAACCATCACAATATCATACACGGCCCAATAAATTATTAGTAATTATCAGTAATTAAAATCCAACATCATATTTTTCTTACGGTTTTAAAGCTTACAAGAGCCAAAAGCAACGGAGTCCAATATCACTACAAATCATAATTAAAAAAAAATCAGTACTTCTATAAATTCGTATTAAAGCATTTTTGATATTTTTAAAACATTTTTAATATATTAAATGAGTCATTATTAGTAAGTTCATCAATAAATATTAAATAGGTTTGGTTTGTCATCTTCTTTGCCTACTTGGACAGGGAAATGGTCAGAGTTGTGCAATTTGGACACAAACCCTTTGTTCCAATTCCACGTTGCTCCTATTTTTTCTCTCATTTTATTTTTAGTACATTTTTAAATTTGGTTGAAAATGTAATTTCGAAACATTATTCAAACACATGAAAAGAATTGAACAATTCTATATCAGATGCATAAATAAAATTTCTTTTTCCAGTTTATTGCTTAGCCATGTTTCTGTTTGTTTATATATTGTGACTTCCCGTCTCTCTTACAAATTCACGTGTTGTAGTTTAATCAAATCTAGGTCACAGTCCAAGTTTCAACAGCAATGAAGGTCTCAAGTTTCCTTCTTTTAATCTATTCTTATCCCAATCTCTCCGCAGAGAATGAATCTTCCAGTATTCAATTAGTTTTATGTTTTCATCCACTGGCTTTGTAACATCAATTCTTGTTTTCTTTATTACTAACATTAGAAAACAATAACAAAGTAACCATTTTTGGGTTCCTTTTTCATGCTTTTAAAAGTTATGTTAGGATTTGCTTGTTTTCATCAACTAAAGTGCTTTATTGTGATGGCAACTGTACTAAAAGATGTTGGTTTTTTTCATGGGATTCTTGTCTTAATAGACAGGACAGATTCAGAACAGGGATGTTTTCTTGTCTCTGACATGATAATCTTTTTTTGTGTGTGGTTCTGTTACAGAAAGTTGTGTTGAAATTGAGTTTACAAGATGACATAGAGAAACAGAAAACCATGAAAGCAGTGTCTGGGCTATCAGGAGTGGATTCAATCGCGATAGACATGAAGGATAAGAAGTTAACAGTGATAGGGGAAGTTGACCCAGTGGTGGTGGTGAGCAAGTTAAGGAAACAATGGTACACTCAGATTTTAACAGTGGGACCAGCCAAAGAAGAGAAAAAAGATGGAGAAGGCAAGAAAAATGAAGGCGCCAAGAAGGATGATAACAAAAAGAAAGAAAGCGAACAACTTGCTGAGCTTCTCAAGGCTTACAAGGCATACAATCCTTACATGACTCCATATCACCGTGTTGTCCTTGCAGAAGACCATCCCAATTCTTGTGTTATCTGCTAATCTTTCAGACTCCACTCCTATATTCATAGTTTTATAAATACAATGTCGGTCTGTAAAGGGAATGCTGTAAAACACACTGTATTTTTCTCTGCTTGTTCTACCAGTTGAGGATTTCTGTAATGGATTAAACATATTTACATATACTCGAAGCCTTATCTGGTTTCTGGAGGACGAAGGCTAACAGGATGACGTTGAATTGATGATGCAGAGAGGTATATTTTTCTAATTAGAATATTTAATTTTTTTTAACCATGGTTTGCTAATATCTAGCAACGATGGATAATCAGTACGAACAAACTAATCCACTAATTAATACACCAAGAACAGATTTTTGTAGCCTTGATTTTTATTATACTATAGGGTGTGGGGGCAATTCATCCTTGTGTGTGACGCTAAAACTAAATTATATTGAGTGTGGGGTTTGTCAGTTAGAGAGAAATCTTTGAAGTATTATTTGTCAAGCAGTCAATTAGATTACAATAACCAAAGTTATTATTCTCGTGTCGGAGTTTTGTGTCCAACCTCAACAGACAGTCTTATATAGTTCACAAAAAGGGGCACCTCGATTGGTGATACTTGTAAGATTCAGGAGATATGTTATTATAAGACGTGTGAATAATAATCAAGTTACCCGGGCACAGATGACTCAAACTACCAACTTAAGGCTTAACGTAGCCTAAGTAGTAATATGGTTGCAGGTAAGGGCCTTATAAACCTCAGGTTGGTGGTTCAAGTCGCCCGCGCTCATGTAGTTCAATTGTTATTCATATGTCTTATACTTATACCTCTTCCAAATCTTGCAGGTACCACTAATTTAGGTGTCACATCCAAAAATTTGGGATAATAGTTTCGGGCTAGTGAATATAATTTTGTTGATTTGGGCGCGAGATTAGTTTCTGAAATTATGGCCTAAAATTAGGTTTGAGAATTCGGAATTAAGTAACCGAAAAATATTTTCCTTAAAACAGCTTTGAAAAATAAAATTAATTTTAAAAATAATTGAGAAAAATGCTTTTAACTAGAAAAGGGGACTGATTTGTAAAAGGATTAATTTTGGGAGTAGCCCAAATGCAGTTATACCAATGTTTAAAAAATTAGCCTATTTTCCCTGCACCCTGCAGTTTCTCATCTTCCAAACACCAAAGTCTCTTTCAATTTTAAAGAAATTGTAAAAAAAACATCAATTTTTTCATTCTTTTTCCAAACGAATTTTTCGAAATTCAGTCTCTCGTTCATTTTTCTTCACCAAACAACGTAAGATTATATTTCTTGATCATGTTTTTGTGCATCCTGCTTTCACGAATCAAGGTTTGAGTTTAATGGATTATGTCAAAAATTGAGATCAATAATGGTGAAATTTGAATTTCCAAACTAAGCTTTGATTTCTAAGTGATTTTCAGCTTATTTTGATTAAATAAAAAGGTTTCTAATCTTTCTTTAACCAATCTTTAAGAGATTTGAAAGATTTAACGATTTTTTGTTCAAGATGTTCATGAACGCCGAATTTTTTGAAAAAATTTAAATTTGAATTTATAGGTGTTTTAATGGTTTAGATTTGTTCTAAAGTTATTAATTAGATATTTAGAATCAATTTCAAACAACGAAAATGAGATTGTATCAAGAAATTTAAGTTTCAGCTTAACAAGTCGAAATTTTCAGTTTAAGAAGAGTTAGATTGGATCTGCATTTTTGTTTTATTTTTGTGGTGTTTGTGGTTGTTAATGACATATATGTATTGTGTGTATTATGTATAGGAAGTCTCAAATTCGTCGGAGCCCTCTACGAGCAAGTTGAAAGGCAAGGCGAAGCTTGTTTAAGCTTTCAACTAGTAAGCGAAAGTGAGATCGGTGAGTATTCTTAAGTCATTATTGGTATGCATGATTCATTGTGTTAATCGAGAGCTTAGGTTAGCCTAAACATCTATCCTAAGTTCCGAGAGTAAGCATTCCTACTTCCTTTGCTATGTTTTTGCGAAAACAATGTTGAATGAGGTTAAATGTGATATAGGTTAAATTCAAGATATGATGTATAATTTACTAGTTTAGTGTACATATATGAGATCTAATGTGTTTGTGGCCTTTTGAGCATTGTTTTATCACTTGTAAGTGCCTTAATTGTGAATATGGTAAGCATGCTATGTGAATGTGTAATGAATGTGAATATGTTGGTTATGATAAGACTAAATGTGCATAAATTAGTAAAGAAACATGTGTAATTATGGACATTTTGGCCTTATGATCTATTGAAGCCATTGGATATAGTTGGCATGCCATAGGATTGTGAGTACTCACCTTTGTGTTTTGTGATCGGACGATTGAGGCCTTGGGACAGGATGGAGAGATAAGGGAATGTTGAGCTTTGCTCCATTCAACGGGACATGTATCGTGTGTTGGAGAGTGTTTAGCTTAAGGCTACACTTGAAGGGACATGTTAGACTATTTGATTTGTTGGTGTAATGGAGATCTATTTATCTAATGTGTGATAATTAAGTCCACTTATATGCTTCTTAACCTCAAGATGCCAATCTATCATTATTTGAAATATGTGAGCTATGACGTGTGTGATTGTATCTAGAAGTAAATTATAAACTTGTTAAACATAGAAAGCATGAAAACAATGCTATAACTTGATGGAAATGATTTGTGAATGTGCCTATAGTATGTTCTTACTTAACCTTTCTGATTAGGTATGCTTAATATTACTTTTGAGCATTCGCTAAGCTTGTTTAAGCTCACATTCTTTCCCCAAAACTTGCATGCTAGTAGTGCATCAAAGGAGTGAAGAGTGGGCAAGTGTAGTGATCAATAAAAGGCATAACTTTTAAGTAGGTGATTTTGGTTTCAAGCTATGAACAAAGGCAGTATGGGAATTCAATTTGGGGGTACCTTTTGAACTGTTATTTTGGATTTGGAACTTTGATTTGTGTTTACTTTTTTTATGGATGATGCACATCATGCTTACTTGATATAGTTATTTCAAAAGAAGTTGAGAAGTGGTTGAAATGTGATTTAATGGATAGAATAGTACACTACTGTTTTAGAATGTTTCAATTGCAATAGTTCATTTTGTGCATATAGGTTCTTTAGAAAAACAAGATATGTTGATTTGATAAGTTGAGTATTTTCTTTGGAGCCTAATGATATATGTAAGCATATATTGTTTACTTAGAAGGTTAAAATATGTCATGATGTGTTATGGAGGTTGCGAGCATGTTTTAAATGTTGAATGAGAGTAATATGACTTTTGTGGATTGAGTTTAGACCTTAAATGCACGAAATGGTAAGTGTGGAAGTGGCCAAACACAAAATTGTAAGTTGTTGGGCTGCTATTGCATAATATGTAGTCGACATTGCGACGTCATTCAAATGACGTCATAATGAGGAGGTGACGTCAAGAATATCAAAGTCGCATCGCCGTGATGAGGAACCTAGCCCAGACCACATCGTGACGAGGTAAATCGCGTGGTCATGACTTGACTCATTGTTTCTTTTGAGTTGTTCTGCTTTCTTTGCAATCTCATCCTAGACTTTATGTTATGTAATTGGATGGCCAAAATGTTATGAATTGCTTTGAAATTTTACATGATTGAGTTTTTGTAAACTCGAAATTATAAAGGGTTATTCCATATTTTTACCACCTTTTTACTTAATTATTGTGTTTATCTCAAGTAATTATTATTGAAATGAGTGAATTTTACTTAATTACTAATTTTAGACATGAATTTAGAAAATATGTGAAATTATGCTTAATTACATGATTTTCATGCATATTTTATATTAATTCATGCTAATTTATTAATGTATGTATTTTTCACTATATAGGAGGTCTATTGGAGACATAATTTAAATAAATAAAAGATGGTCATCACAAATTGTCCATGTATAGTAAGACCATGCAATTTTGGGCATGGGGTTGACTACTTGACCCAGTAAAGAAAGGTGATAAAATATGGACATGTCTGCTAAGTTATTGGACTGAAAAATAGTCCAACAAGAGGAATTAAAAGCCCAATTTCGGCACTTGATGTTGACTGCCCAAAATGTATTTTGGGATATTTAATTGAAGATCCTTACAGTTGGAAAATAATAAGAATTTGGCCCAACAACTTCCCTGTTGAAACCGTCCACTACATAGCTATATTTAGCATGAAATTCAAATTCAAATTGAGAAGACTTGGTCATCCCTTTTCCTTGAAGCATGTTCGGCCATATGAGAGAGGGAAGGAAGGAAATTTAAACTTATTTTTAGTAAACTCAAACCCTTACCTTCACCTATAAATACCTTGTTATTCCTCACTTTTCAATCATCCCTCATCACTCAACATTCCTCTCTCACTGACTCTAGTTTTCTCCCTATTCCTTTCCCCATTTTTCCTTTGCATAGCCGTCCATCCCTTCTCACATCTTTAGAATCAAAAGATTTGTCAAAAGCACTCTCTAGCTGGATACCTTCTAAACCCTTAGAAAAATAAGCTTCAATCGAAGCGGAGGAGCACTTCAATCAGAGTAGATCCAAAAGGCTACTGAACTGAGCAGAGTTGAGCACATCAGTCAAAATAGATCCAAAAGGCTGTTGAACTGAGTCTACTCTTTCCTCTTGATTATTTATTTTAACATGTTTGCTTTGAGTTTTATGTTTTTGATATCAACTATGAAGTTCTAATTCATATAGGCTAAGATAATTATATTAAATTAATGAGATTTATTTAATTCATATTAACATGTTTTGTGTCTCAGTCAATTATGTTTTCAATTAATATCATGATGCATTTCACTTATACGTGATTGGGTGCACTTAGATTAGCTGAACGATCCTAACCAGACAACGGCTAGTAGACGTATAGTTGAAAAGTGCAATGCTTAATTTAGGTCATTACAACCAACTAAGTTAAGGTTCATAGTATCTTTAATTAGCTCTATTATCTTGCATGGTTTTTAGATTTATGTAATTAAACTATTGCATACGTAAATGTCCCTGTGACCTTGCATAAATGCTAAGAAACCCTTAGTCTAATATGATCAGGAACATGCATATTTAACTAAGGAAAAGATTCGAGAGGATTTAATTTGGTTTCCAAACCCATAAGAGATCGAGTTGCCATGGAAGTAATTCTAAACATGTTAGCATGATGAAAGTAAATTGAATTAATTAATATAATTATCCTAGCCCATTTAATGTTGATTGTTTTTGTTGCTAAAGTCTTCATTCATACATTTAGTTAAATTATTTTTGGCAGCGTAAACACGTAACAATTCATTACAAGTTTTTGGCACTGTTTCCGAGGACTGTTGCCTTAATCATTTTTTGTGAAATTATTTTTACAGATTGGTTTTTATTTTTTATTTAATTTCTAACGCTACTAATTTATTCTTTATTTATTTATTAGGTTTTATGAGCATAGATCGAATCATTGATCTATTACCCGTAGACTCTGAAATCGAGTAGACTTTTAAACAAAGAAGACGCGAAAGATCTACTCAAAGACAAGCCGAGATGGACCTTGGAAATCAAAACGATAGACAAGGAAATGGAGTCAATCAAGTAAACAACCCAATCCTTATTGCTAATGATAGGGATCATGCCATCAGATAATACGTTGTGTCACTCTTCAATGAGTTAAATCTGGGAATGAGAAGGCCAGATATAAAGGCACCCCAATTCGAATTGAAACCAGTGATGTTTCAAATGCTCCAAATGGTGGGCCAGTTTAGCGGCATGCCCACAAAAGATTCACACTTACACCTTTGATTATTTAAGGAGGTAAGTGATTCATTTAAGTTACCTGGTGTGACTGAAGATGCACTGAGGTTAAAACTATTTCCGTACTTATTGCGAGATCGAGCACGAGCATGGTTATGTAATGAAATAACAACTTTTGAATAATTGGATGACAAGTCTTTGTACGAGGCTTGGGAAAGATTCAAGGAATTACTTCATAAGTGTCATCATCATGGGATTCCTCACTGTATCCAATTGGAGACATTTTATAATGGTCTCAATGCACAAACAAGATTAATGGTGGATGCTTCTGCATATGGTGCGATTTTTTCTAAGTCTTATAACAAGGCTTACGAGATCATTGAAAAGATCGCAAGTAATAACTACCAATGGCTGACAAATCGAGCAATTTCAGGAAGATGTGTAGCCGAAGTGCATAAAGCGGACACACTGACCTCACTCTCTGCTCAGGTATCTTCTATTTCCTCTATGTTAAAACAGTTTACCACTAATGGTTTAAATTATTTTGCAACTCAATCACCAAGTCAGTATGAGGTAGTTTCCTGTGTATACTGTGGGGATGGTCATTCTTTCGAGAATTGCCCTTCAAATCCCGAATCAGTGTACTATGTAAGGAACCAGTATCAAAATAGGAATGGATAAGGACCGCAGTCCAACTTCTACAATTCTTCATGGCAGAACCATCCGAACTTTTCCTAGAGTAATTAAGAAAATGGATTGAACAACAATCAGATGCATCATAGACCCAACCAAACCCAAGGGTTTAATCAACAAGCCCCAAAACCACCTCAAACTAAACCATCAAACAGTTTGGTGAAGTTTTTGAAGGCATACATGGCGAAAAATGACGCCTTGATCCAAAGTTAAGCAGCAACGCTGAAAAATCTAGAGAACCATATGGGTTAATTAGCTACTGAGCTTCGTAGTAGACCACAAGAAGCCTTGCCAAGCGACATAGAATATCTGAGAAATTTGGGTAAGGAACATTGTAAAGTGGTAGAGTTACGAAGTGGTAAGACTTTGGAGCCTAAGAAGGTTGTGGTTGAAGAAAAGCTTATTGAAAAGAAGGGAAGTTAACCAACAGTTGAAGTTCCTACAACAAAAAAATCAGATGCTGAAAAATCTGATGAGGTAAACCCTAAACTAATGAATTCTGAAAAACTAACACCTTATTTTGCAGATTTACCTCCTCAGAAAAATTGTCCATATCAACGTAGAGTTCCATATCCTTAAAGACTTCAGCAGAATAAGTAGAAATAAGAGGTAGAATTCAAGCAGTTCTTGGATGTTTTAAAGTAATTACACATCAACATTCCATTGGTGGGGCTTTAGAAAAAATGCCCAATTATGTAATGTTTATGAAGAATATCTTGTCCAAGAAGAAACAACTTAGTGAGTATGAGACTGTCGTTTTGACGAAGGAATGTAGTGCATTCTTACAAAACAAGCTACCTCCGAAACTAAAGGATCTTGGAAGCTTTATGATACCATGCAACATTGGTGAATCATATTGTGGTAAAACTTTGTGTGTCTTAGGAGCAAGCATCAACTTATTGCTAAAGTCTTCATTCATACATTTAGTTAAATTGCATCTAGATTAGAATTACATTGGGATCATTCTTTGCATCTAGTGAACTTTATTTAATTTAATTATCACCATCCAAATTATTAAATTTTTACATCAAATTGTGAAGTTATAATTTTACAAATATTTGATTAAGCTTATACAGTCCCTATGGAGACAATAATTCATTTTTACTTATTACTTAAACGACTATGTACACTTGCGTAAACACGTTACAATTTGTTACAGTTTTATATGTTCAACTTCATAAATCTACGTTTAATTTTGGCAAAAGATGTTCTAGATATTTCGCCAAATTTACGAATTAGCCTTTGAATCTTTTTTTTAAATCAAATAAGTTTGACTTGTCGAGTTTAATCGATTCTTTTAAATTATTGTGTTAAAACTCTACTTTTTGTGTGAATGTCTAACTTGATGTTTTTCAAGCAATCACATGATAAATGTAAAATGAAAAAATTACCCCTGAATTGATGTATTTATGTTTATGTTAAAGAGCATGTGTAACACCCCTTACCCGTGTCCAACACCAGAATAGGGTACGAGGCAATAGCAGAATACATACACTTGTAAACATATTTAACCGAGTTATAAAATTTCATCTAAATTAAAACTTTCAAAATTATTAACATGCTTTTATAACTCTTCACAATATATCCTCAAAATATTATAATCTTAATAAATAGAGTCTACGAGACCCGATACATATTCATGCAATTCAATGCTTTATTTCCATTTCATTCAATTCGCAATTTCTCATGGTCACAATTTAGATCATATCACTAGCAATTTCCATTTAATTCACGTACAATTCAATGTCACTAAGTTTAACACTAATATGTATTTACCATTTAACTCAACGTTTATCGGTTATACCATTCATTAACACATTTATGAAATTCTCAATTTTGCAATGAAGATATCACTTAGCTTAAATAACAACATCATCCTGGTATAAATACACTACCACTTATCCATTTGCTTTAATTCTTTTGGGCCCATTTGTCACTTACAATCCTTAAACAAATTAGGGAACGGTTACGAAAAATTGAGTAATTCAGTTCCACTTTGCCATAGTATAACTATGGTCTTACTTATGATCACTTATCACTTTGTCACTTGATCAGATAAGTGTAGCTAAAACTACCACTTATCACTTTGTCACTTGATCAGATAAGTGTAGCTAAAACTACCACTTATCACTTTGTCACTTGACCAGATAAGTGTAGTTAAAACTACCACTTATCACTTTGTCACTTGACCAGATAAGTGTAGCTAAGGCTACCACTTATCACTTTATCACTTGATCAGATAAGTGCAGCTAATGCTACCACTTATCACTTTGTCACTTGATCAGATAAGTGTAGCTAATGCTACCACTTATCACTTTCTCACTTGATCAGATAAGTGCAGCTAATGCTACCACTTATCACTTTCTCACTTGATCAGATAAGTGTAGCTAATGCTACCACTTATCACTTTATCACTTGATCAGATAAGTGTAGCTAATGCTACCACTTATCACTTTATCACTTGATCAGAAGTACTCAAATCCGGCGTTCCGTTCAATTTGATCATTTATTCATATATCAGGCTTACCAACATGTGTTAATTCATAAACCATTAATGACATTATTTCATGCCAAATCATATATTGAATATACCATACACACATACTATGACACTTTATTTTCACACATGAGTTTAAACCATGACCAATAATGCACAAATATAAGTATAATTCATATTTCATTGTTTATCAGTTTTCATTTTATTTTATTATCATTTCATCAATAAATATATATATTTCATCATACATTATATAATTCATGAAATTAACATTTAATCATTACATTTCAACCATATGAACTTACCAAGCTAATTTGCGAAATACTAAGATACAAGGGCATTTTGGTAATTTTCCATTTTCTAAATTTTCTACCCGATCTTAATCTAAATTAATTTTTCATTTAATAAGACAACTCATTTCATGTAATTTGGTCATTTTGACATTTTTCCAAAATTGCCCCTAAAGTTTTACTTTTATTCAATTTAGTCCCTGAGCTCAAATCATGCAAATTAACCATTTGAAATGCAAATCCATGCTAGCATAATATTCATAAATTTATTTTCCTCCTCCTCCTCTCCATTCCACATCCTTAATTTACATAACATGCTTATAAGTAACATTATCTATAATTTCACTATTTTTTTGTAAATTTATTCAAAGCTGTCCATTTGAGTCATAGTCACTAAATCATTTAGATCTTGAGCTACAGAAATTGAAATTAAGATCCGTTAATTTTCCTTGAAACTAGAATCACATATCTTCTTGCCATAAAATTTTCAGAATTTTTCGTTTAGCCAAATAGTACAGTTTATTCTTTAAATTTTCCCCTATTTTGCTGTCTGACAGTTCCGACCACTCTTCACTAAAAATAAATTATCTAATTGTACAGAATTTGGATGATGTTCATGTTTATTTAATTTGAAAATATATTCATTAAGGATTCTAATAATATAAATTATAACTTATAATTATTTTTCTTCAATTTTAATGATTTTCTAAAGTCATAACAGGGGAACCTGAAATCATTCTGACACTATCTCACAAAATTTATTATATCTCATGATTTACAATTTTATTTCCTACACCGTTTCTTCTATGAGAAACTAGACTCAATAGGATTTAATTTAATATTTTATTCATCTTCTAATTCAATTCCCACAATTTTGGTGATTTTTCAAAGTTAACCTACTGCTGCTGTCCAAACTGTTTTAGTGCAAAATATTGATTACTAAGTTTATAACACTCTTATTTTCTTTCTCTACACTATTTCTCATCACTTTCTCTTATTTTCTCTTCACTAACATACCAAGAACATAAAACCTTATATAATAAAACTCTACATTAACATCAATTTCATACCTTTTCAATAATATCAAACTCAAAAATATATTGAAATCTTGATGTTCTTACCTTGCTCAATTGATTTCAATCTTTAAGTTGATTTTCTCTCTCCTCTAGCTTCTATTTCTTAAATCTAACTTGATATTCTAGCTCCCCATAGTCTCCTTGTTATCTTTCTCTCTTGATGGATATAGAAATTATTTTGATTTCTAAGTGAAAATGGTGAATTTTTGGTAAAAGGACCAAATTGTAAAGAAAAGAAAGTTTCTTTCTTTCTTTCCTCTTCATACGTTGGTTGCATGGGGAAGAAGAAGATAATTCCTCATCTTTCCTTTCATATATATATACTAAATAGAATAATAATAAATTAATAAAATATCATTTAAAAATCATATTAAAATATTAATAAACTAATATTTATTTAATTAATTAATCTAAAATATCACCAACATCATCATTGCCTTCTAGATTTCTCTCTCTTCTAATTGACCATTTTGCCCTTCATAATCTTTTAAAATTCCATCATTGAGTCACACTTAATTTGGTAAAATTACGATTTAGTCCCTCGCAATTCTTATCTTATTCAATTTGGTCCTAATTCATCCATTTTTCTTAGTTTCTAGATCATTCCACCCTTAATATATTTACTCTTGGGCAACAATACTTTTCTCACTTTTGCGATTTAATCCTTCCTTGCATTAATATGTCATAATAAACTTCTCAATGTTGACATAACTCAAAATTTCCCTTTTTGTTACTTTATTTCCTTATTTTACTATACCAAGGATAATATCTTACTGTAGAAATTTTCAAAATATTACATTTGTGGTCCCGAAACCACTGTTTCGACTAGACCCAAATTTGGGCTATTACAGCATGACTCTAGGATAATACCTTTGATTATTGAAGGTCTGATCGGTTACCCAACAAATGACACTTTGAAGACTTCTCCACCCACTCTCAACAAGTGCCACAATAGTTTAAACACTATCTGAAAAATCTATATTGAAGACTTTTGACTACTGGGAGTGGACATTTTCACATTTGATGGGAAGTCTCTAAAACTACAATATTTTTCCTCCCTTTCTTCTCTTGTTTCTTCACGAACCACTCTCCTACCCTAACCTATCACCAACTTTAGGTGTTATGGGGTTCGTAACTTTCATGCCTCTAACTAAAACTATAATAATTTACCTTGTAACGCCTTATAACTGAATTGGATATAAGATGTCACAATACAAAAATACTTAACAAAAATTCACAACTGGCGAAAACCATACTAGATATACTTCTTATTTATTTATATCCTTTTCAATGACAAAATAATCAAAGAAAATTTTATTAAATACAACATATTCTCAAAAGTAGCATAATACCACTTTTCAAACTACCATCCTGGCACAATCCTTGCTTGGTCTCTCCTGACGTACTTGTTCAATTCCAAGAACCTGCATTACAAAATAGAAGCTTGAAAGTTCAATAGAACTAAGTGAGTCTCAACCATTATTACCTTCAAATGATGTTGCTGAATTTCTCGACTTAAGAATTCTGGACTTCCTTTTAGACTTTAAAGGATACTTTTCTAATTTCTGGCAGATAACTATACTCCAACCTCTAACTTGACCACCTTGTACACGTTCCACTCAATTGGCGGATCACATACTTCTATCAGGAAGTCAGGGGTAAGGTTTTTGTTTTATTTTGAAACAATAATATTTTTTTCTCCTAAAATCACTACCTACGTTTCACGCTCCAAGTTCTGTCAGGTGGAGTTTTGAAAATTGTTTATTTCTTTATTCCTTTTTTTGCCTTTTTCCTCTCAAATTAATTCTTTCTTTTTACGATCTTTCGTCAAAAACTATTTGGTGGGGCTTGTATTTCTTTTTGGACTCAAGTCTTTATGCGAGTGTGGTGATTAATCTCTTGTTCGATATTTTTTGGGTATTTCTAATTCATTGGGTAAGTGTATGATTTTTGCTTTTGATAGTATGGTATTTTTGTTTCCATTTGGATACTGAGTTTGAATAGTAAGGGTTGATTTCTTCTTTAGGTGTTTGGTTAATTGGTATTGTGTGGTTCTAGAAGAGGAGCGAATGATGTTTGGCATTTCTCCAGTGACTTAGGCATCGTTAATTGTTGTTCGTTTTATCGGTAGGTGTTTGAATATTTTGGGGACCAAGTGAGGGTGTTTGTGAATAATTCTTGATATAAGTGTCACGAATCGTTCTTAATTTTATGTGTTAATTGACGTTTTAGGATCTGGAAGCTTTGTGGATGGATTTTCATCAAAAACAGTTAAGGTGTGTAACAAGAAACTTGAAAAACAGCGAACGACAAAAGTTGAAATCAGGGTCTGTCGATGCCACACGACCGTGAGCCAGGCCGTGTACGACACGCGGCTGTGTGAAAGGTCGTGTGGGAGGCCATGTGTGGCACATGGTTTAAGTTATTTTGGGCTATATGGGCCACACGGACATGTGTGGATCGTGTGTTAGGCTGTGTGGGCCACACAGGCAAGGTAATTTTGGGTATCTGGCCCACACGAGCAAGCCACTTTGGGACGTGTGGGCCTAAATTTTAAAATTTTTCCTTAGAGTCGTACACATTGTCTTAATCGACTGTGGGCCTTTCGTGGGTTAGTATGTGTTTATATAAGCCCTAAAGCATGAAATCTGCTAATCTGATAGTATGAATTTGATGTAAACAACACCTAAATACATGTAGTGAGATGCGATATGTTTGATCTATTATGTATAAGCATGTTTAATATCTGTTATATGAGCATACATGTGATATACGTTCTGGTATCTGTTATTCTATAATATCTGATATTCTATCTGTATCTCGCTATGGGGCGGGTTATGTATTATAAGGAGGAAGTGTTCTGTGTGAGGCAATGATTCGCCAATATATTGGCAGCACTGCTGCAATTTTTCTAAAAAGTGTCGTAAGGACACTAAGTGGTGTGTAGGGTTGGATGGGTGTTTTATACCCCATAGGTGTGTTGGGATGGTCGAAGATGGCGTGTAGTGGATGGGGGTAGGATTGTAATTTGCATGTGACTCTGATTTTACATGAGACATTCGTCAGTATATGTTTTGTTATGTATTAAATCTGTGAATCTGTTTTCGTTAACTTACATATTAAAACTCACTCTTTATTCGTTTGATACTTTCAGGTAACCCTCAGACTTAGGCGGGTCAGTACGAAGAGAGCTTGGATTTATCCACAATTCCGTAAAACTTGATTTACATTAATTTAGCTCATTTAAAATTCTGTTTTTGCGAGTTTTGTAATTTTTGGACTCTCTTGACATTTAGCTTTATTTTTTTTGGATTTGGACTTTTGTTTTGGGTTTTGACATAGCACACGATAAAATGGCTTTCTGGAAAATGACAATGTTTCTACGGTCAATTGTTTTTAAAGAAAACAAACTCAGTATATTTTGAAAACATAAACAATCAACAGTTTTAATTAACAAGTATAACAACACGTTTTTAAATAAGTGGACTCTTTTAGTAACAAAGAGATACGATGTTTTCAAAAAGAAAGAAAGAAGTCGGATTTATAAATTTTTTTCATAACACTTCCAGATTCGACCATAGAAAGAAGTCGGATTTATAAATTTTTTTCATAACACTTCCAGATTCGACCATAATGTCTACGTCGAGTTTGGGGTGTTACATAACATCACTACTGAGGCTTCTCAAACAATATGTCACAAAGGTTTTTCAAATAATTTTCCAAAAAGGCTTTATAGATAACTCGCCACAAGGGCTTAGTTTGGTTTACCACCAAGGCACCACACTAACTGTAATTTTTGATGATATGGATTTGCCTAAACTTAGCATAGCCTGAGGTTTGCACAAAGAGACCCTAGTAGACAAAAATGGCTCATTCGCCATTTCTAAAATGTAACATGGCCAAGGTCTTTCCACATAACTGCCACACTGGCCTTTTATCGTGTTTAACACCTCGGTGGACCTCGTGCTTATGGTCCTGAAGGACTATATTTCGCCATACTGGCCTTTGAGTTTACTGTCTCAGTGAACGTCATTAAAGCACCACCTCAAGGTCCATTATCATATCACATATTTTCCTAACAATCCACCCAAACCCCCTTGTCACAAACCAAAATTTTGCATGTATCACTCTAATAACATATTGGACACATTTACATAGACTTCACTCGTACCCTTAACAGAATCACACTTTCTAACACAAAATTTCTCATACATTCTTACCATAGATCATCATTTTTATGCAGCACATCATACACTTCAATACACATACATACATACATACATACATACATACATACATACATACATACAAATAACTCCTCAAGAAGATATATGCATCTATATCAACATCAATCATTAAAAGGAACAATCAGAATATATCGTGTAGAATTCGGGTCTAGAGACTCACCAAAGGCCTTCCATTACCTTGACCTAGAGCTTCTGTTTCTATTGTCATTTCCAATCCAGCAGCAGCAACTGCTTACAAGATTATGGATTTTCCATTAGAATCCCCATTTATAGATAGTTTACTAACGTTTCAATTACGTGTGACCCCCAAGCAAGGTCTTTCACTCACACCCTATTGTTCTTACACCTTTTATCATCTTTACTCATCAACAATCGTAACATATAGGGCTATAAAACTTACCAGAAGATTGAATCATCCATTGAATAAATGAGATCTTAGCTCTATCTTAATGAAGAAGAGAATGTTTAGGTAGAAAGAAGAACATGAACATTAAACAGAAAGAAAAATTATCTGAAATGTCTCCCTCCCTTCAATAAATATACTCCTGGTCCCCCTAATTTCCCTACCAAATCTAGATGTAGGTAAAAGAAAATCCGATGAAGATCTACTTTACTGTTGACTAGTCATGGGAAGGGTTAAATAAATTCAATTAACTATCAACTAATCCTGTTACAAGAACCAATTAGAACAGTGCTCATATAAACCGAGCGTACTGTACCTTACTGGTGACTCGCGTATGGTGTGGTCTTAAATACAATTAATTCTCCTACAACTTCCTTATACACTTGATAAGCTTTAGTGCTTAGCCAAAACTCAAGGGTGTACTCTTTCTTAGGTGTGCTCTTTCTTGGGCGTAATCTTTCTTCACTTAAAAGATATCTTGTAAATAAATCCTTAGATACCACTAACGGGCGGATGCTTTAACGTTGGTATATGTTAATACTCTAACTAATCAGCAAATTAGAAGGGTGGCGGGTAATACTACCATAGTGCTCCAAAAAAGTTTACATACATACCATACTTACCTTTGAAGATTTTCTACTTTTGGAGTGTGACAACTGTCCCCTCCTGCAGGAAATTTCATCCCCGAAATTTTTGCCAACCTGGAAATCCCCATTTATCAATGGTGCGTGGCCAACTTCCTAGATCATATGTAGTATATTGCTTGGCAAAATGCCTAAACATAGTCATAATGGACTTCTCGTCTGAGACGTACACTCTAAAGATTCCAACTAGTGTGAATGTAGACAAACAATCTCGATTGGCAAATTCTAGACTCATGGACATAGTTGCCAGGTACTCCTGCGTTTTTAAACAACCCGCTACCTTTTCCCTGACAAGTGTCATTTTGTGATTTAAGAATTCCAATAATTGGTTTTGAATGTGAAACTTTTCACAAACGCTGGACTCTATATAAATATTGAATGTTCAACACTTTCCCCCAACATTTTTCTCTACATCATTGGAGCCCTAATTTTTTCTACTCAAGTCTCTTTGTTTCTTTTCGACTTTAGTTGTAACTTTCTTCCGAGGTAACTCTCTTTTTCATTCTCTCTCTATTATTCAAAATGCTCAAAACTACTTCTCGTGAAAGAAACCATGCCCAAAATAGCAGAAGTTATAACCTTAGAAATGTTGTCTTGATTGGACCCAAAGGTCCTAATGGAACTCATCGTGTACTCACTCCCATGTACGAATGCAGCACTACCAAAGAGGATTTGACTCAATATCTAAGGGCCAGAGGTATCCTTTACCCGAACTTCACCTATGGTTTCCGTTTAGTCCGAGGGGAGTGCCACCAAAGTGATAACACCGAGGGCTTTATTCTACCCCTCTTCCTATTCGAGGTTGGCTTTTATTTGCCTCTTCATGCCTTCTTTTCTTCGGTGCTCAACGAATATGGCATCGCACTAGGGCAACCTCTACCTTTTACTAGTGGGCATTGGTGGCTTATTTCATCAATTGTTGCTTGCATAACAAGCCACCTATTCTTGGCATTTTCCAAAGGATCTATCAACTGAAGATCAAAAGGCAAGGTACCTTGATCGGGATGGCCCATTTTAGCAAATGCCAGCGTAATGTTATGAGCCCATTATCAAAAATTGGGCCTCAAACCTCCATCTTAAGAAAGACAAGTTCATAAGAGTCACGTGTAAGCTCAAAACTGATTTTACCTTTCCCACTTTATGGTCCATGCCCCAGAAAGACATCTACCTACAAAGCTAACACATTGATTCAGAAGTTTCTTGGAAGCAATTTAAGCGGTTAAGGAAGAGGTGTATCTTAGAATTGAGGGAGATTGTTACTGCCTAGAACATCTTTCAATATTGTCTGCAATGGCTAAGTCTAAATTGTCATCGAGCGAATGACCTTTTACTATGGGCAGATTCCCATAATGTTTCTTTTGCTAAGGTGGTATGGCTTTATAATACCAATGATGATTTGTCACGAATCCCAAGAGGAAGGGTGAGGAAGCCTCCATTCTTCTTCTATGAGACTTGTGGACTACGTCCACACCATTGGAATATAATTAGTTATGGTACGTCTTTCGCTCCTCCTAACTGGGCTAGCTCTCTTATTGTTGCTGCAGGATCTTCTTTTTCTCATACATCTAGTACTTCATCACCTGCTCCTACAGCCAATATGGACACCTTAGCATTATTAGATGTGGTTCACTAAAGTGAAAGAGTTGTCATCACACCAATAACTGGTAGAACTCAAAAAAGGCCAAGGGTGGAGGGTAGCACCCAAGATATTAGGGCAGTGGCCATCCATACTTGACCCCTCGCAAACTTAGGAGAGGGTCTGCTCCCATAAGAATCATCACTCCTCCTACTCTTATCCCGCCTCCTATTTTTACCTTCCTCCTGCTCTAGTTGTACCAATAGAGTCTGCTAACTCTACAGACTTTCCAGTCCACGTCTCAGATCCACCTGTGATTGTACTCACACTAAATACAATACGCCCAAGCCAGCCAGAAGCCCCTCTTGGTTCCTTACACATTAACACTTTGTTTGGCGAATCGGGAAAAATATTCCCATGGCGTGGTCTCATAAGGTCAGGGCAATATCTCTTCTCTCTTGAAGCCATCAAGCAGCAACAAAATAACATCTTACTTCTATAGGTGAAAAAGGAGGCTTTCCTCTCTTCTCTTTCTTCAAATCATTCTTTTCCTACACTTTCAATGCTGACGGGGTCTTGTCAAGTTTTAGCAGCTGAATACGGGCGTATGAGCTAGGCCTTCAAGAGGCTTGTTATCAAAATAGCATCAAATAGACAGGGTTAGAAGAAACTGTGGATTCTGGCAAATAGTCATTAGCTTAGCTATGCCAAAGTCATGAGGAAGCTATCGGCTAGATCAAAGAGCTTGACTCATTTGTCTCTTTTTGGAAGGCCAAATATGAAGATTTAGAAACCCAAGCCAAGTAGATGGAGGAAGAATTCAATCAACTAAGAATAAGGGAGTCCTCTTGAGAGGAGAAATTTAAATCTCAAGACCAGCAGTATTTATCAGAGTTGGGGCATCTATGCTAATCCAACGAGGAAGCTTTGAAAAAACACCAAGAAAACACTAAGAAAAATTTAGCAGAGGCCTTGTCCATACTACGATCCAACCTAGTCCTTCATGCCCAACTTGTTGCGGGTCCTCTCAATTTAAGTTAGGTGAACTTCAACTACTTATAGAAGGTCACTGTTGAGTCCTTAAACTTTGATGTCTATAACCCTAAGGGCAAAGATTGAGAGAAGTTCCAAAAGGAATGGAGGTAATTGGTCAACTTCATCTCTAGAGAGCCAAAAATAGATGAGGGAAACTTGGAAGATTGTGATGCTCCTGAAGAAGTCCTTCCCAATCCGGTAGCAGCAACTGCTTACAAAATCATGGAAATTACATTAGAATCCTCATTTACAAATAGTTTACTAACGTTTCAACTACATGCAACCCCCAAGTAGGGCCTTTCACTCATACCTTTATGTTCTTACATCTTTTATCATCCTTACTCATCAACAATCATAACATACAGGGCTATAAGACTTGCCAGAATATTGAACATCCACTGATTAAACGAGGTCTTAGCTCTATCTTAACAAAGAAGAAAAGAACGTTTAGGTTAGAAAGAAGAACCAAAACCTTGAGCAGAAAGAAAAACTATTTGGAATGTCCCCCTCCCTTAAATAAATATACTCTCGTTCCCCTAATTTCCCTACCAAATCTAGGGGTAGGTAAAATAAAATCTGGTGAAGATCTACTTTACTGTTGACCAATCATGGGGAGGATCAAATCAATCCAATTGACTCCCAACTAATCTCGTTATAAGAACCAATTAGAATAGTGCTCATGTAAACCAAGCATACTATACTTTAGTGGCGACTCGCGTATGGCGTGGTCTTAAAAACAATTAAGTTTCTTACGGCTTCCTCATACACTTGATAGGTCCTTAGTGCTCAGCCAAAACTTTGGGGCGTACTCTTTCTTAGGTGCACTCTTTTTTGGGCATAATCTTTCTTCACTTGAAGATACCCTGTAATTAAATCCTTAGATACTGTCAACAGGCAGATGCTTTAACACTAGTATACGCCAATACTCTATCTCATTAGCAAGTTAGCAGGGTGGCGGATTATACTGTCATAGCGCGCCAAAACAATTTATTTACATATATACTCCCCTTTTTAGGTCTGCTGCTTTTGGGGTGTGACATACCTAATTTCAAAGTGTTATGTCTCATTTATCTTATTTAATTCCTATTAATAATACGTGAATTAAATTAATCTATTTAATAATGGAGGGATTAATTCATCTGGTCCTAAGGGAAGTACTTACATCAAAAGTTTAAACAATATTGCTAGGATACATGCAATGCAAGTGAGCCTTGGAGCTGTGAGGAAAACTCTCTGTTATCCAGAGAGATTATTCTTGTTTCGTTCTCCATAATGAATTTACATTTATAGAACGAATAGAATGATAGATTATTTCTTTATTTTCTTTTTCCATAAGTATTGAACATGGGATGGATAAGATCATTTGGATAATCACATTTTCTGTTATAATAGGTGATGATGTCATCTGCGTAGTAAAGCATAAAGATTAGTCCACCAATTTGTAACTAATCTTTGGTTGTTTAAGCAAAAACTCATCCGGATTCTTACTTGCATCAGCAAATCATGGATACTACCCCTTCTTATGATACCATGATAGTCATCATGACAATGACTGGCTATTAAATTCCCAAAAACAGATGAAGACAATTGAGGTAACTATGTGCTAAATTAACCACCGGCTGCCAACTTGTTTCCAATGATTTTATCATTAATTAGATGATCTCAAAAGTCCCAACAACAAATTGTTTGTAACTCATTCCTCCTACAATTCCATGAAACTGTAAACAATGGGTTTCCCCTAGTTTCGGTTTAATTTATATTACTTCCAGAATCCCATAATTTTATTGAAGAACTAAACCAATTTGCTGCCTCTAACTCTTCTTCTTTTCATCGAAAATTAAGAGCCTATCGATCATGACAATTCAACATCTTCATTTCCTACAAGGGGGGTTAACTTGTCTTTGGACGTATAGGATCTTTTAACTTGTTTCTTCGCCGATTCCAGGGCCTTCAATGCTGCTGTCATCTCAGCCATATAGCTAGACATCCATAGAGAGCCCCAACTCGTCCCGCTCTTGTTTGCTGTAAATTTGCATTGAAACCAGCATCCAGCTTCACTTTAAAGTAGGTAGTAGGCGGAGGTTGCCATCTCACCATCTGTGCTAGTGCTAAAATGTAATTCTGCAACAATATTTTTGCTTTTGACACAATAGAATTTTCAGTAAAAAAAATTACAATTTATAATAACCTCATTTCTTACCTTCCATGTACCACATAGTTGTAACAAAAACTTCAAGCTCAAACCCGTTGAGTCGTCAGCCCGTTTCCTCGAATGTCTTCTAACCTCATTTCTTACATTTCTTGTACCACATAGTTATGAAACATACAATATACAACTACAATTCAACCTTTTCTTTTATGCTATATATTAAAGTGGTAGTGTTAATATGGGCAAATTTTTTCAGAACAACAAATATTTGTTCAACCACATTCTCTCAAATGGTATCGTACCCTCATGGTATGGTACAAGAGAACATTTTCTATTTTCATAATTAGCATCAACCTTATAATATTTGAGTTAATAGTCCAAATTAATCCAAATAATATGTAGCATCAATTATAAACACTTATATAAACTTAATTTAGAAAATACTTATACTAAATTATATCTCTTTTATAATATGTAATATAAAATTATAATATATAACCTTTATAAAAAATATTTTATAAAGTGTCCAAACCTTTCATAACACTTCTTATAAATGATATTTTTTTACCATAATTTTATAAAGTTATTCTCTATAATAAGTTATGATGAAAAAACTATAACATTTTTTATGAATAAATATATTATTTTTATAATATATAGCATGGACCATGAAGACATAAATAAATTATATTCATACTTTTTATCATAACTTTTATAAGTAAATATATTATAACACTTTTATAACTCGTAAATTATTTTTTACAATAATCTTTTGTTCATAACTTTAGAATTTTTTAGTATTTAAATAATATATTTTTTATAGCTTTATAAATTTTAAAAATTATATTATAAATCTTAAATTTTATATTAATACATTATTTGAGTGTAATTACCTAATCCCCATCCTCCACTAATAATTGAAAAGTGTAACACACCAATTTGGTGGAACCCATCAATTACTATAATTACTCAGACATATCACACTTGTTAATTACAAACAATTATATCCAAATTCAATTACTAAGTATCTCTTCAAGCATTGTCTTAAATATAGAAAAGTTGAAATAGAAAAAGAATATATATTTATTTTCTATTCATAGTAATTTGTTGTGTCTTTTTATTTTATATTGAATTTAAATTTAAAATTTAAAATTTATATTAATACATGATGAATATTATTTTAATTATATTTTTATATATTATTATATTAATTTATTATATTATATCACCTGCATAGCGCGTGTGATTAAAATTAGTTTATGTATTATGTATTATTTTATTTATTTATATATATAAACCTTATTGATTAGTAGTATATTCAACGTTTATATTTTTTGTCAATTTAATTGTTATTTTTCTAACTAAATTTGACCTCAACCTTTAAAAAAAGTCTAATTTAATCATTAATCTTTGAAAAGAGTTAAATTGTTGTTCTTTTGACGAAAATACTGACTAAGGGTCCCTTTGAATGGGAGATGCAATTACTTATTTTATTTTAACTAAATTTGACCCTCAACCTTTAAAAAAATTATAATTTAATCATTAATCTTTCAAAAAGAGTTAAATTGTTGTTCTTTTGACGAAAATACCGACTAAGGGTCCCTTTGGATGGGAGATGCATTTACCTGCAGTTAGTGTAAAAATAGTAATGGTGGTGAGATTAAATACTGTAGCATGAGACAAAAAAAAAAAAGCTAAACGTAACGCACTGGAGGTAATTGTCCATCCAAAGGGGCCCTAAAACATTAAATTTTCAAACATGACAGCTTGAATGACATACTTCATGCTAATTTCGAATTTGTATGAACTTTTTATTATTTTTTGAATTTTTTTATATTTTTAAAAATTATTTATTAACGCCATATAAACAGTACAGATCAACTGTCATGTAGGTTGTAACACTAATATCGTTAAAATTAATATTTTACTCAGCATTTCCACTAAAAAAAGCTATTTAACTCTTTTTTGAAAAATTAAAAAATAAATTTAACTTATAAAAAAAATAAAGACTAATTTGACAAAAGATGTAAATGTTGATCTAAGAAACTGTAGCCTTCATTTAATTTCGGGAAACTGTAGCCTTCATTTAATTTCGGGAAACTGTAGCCTTCATTTAATTTCGGGACTTTTACAAAAATATTACAAAAAAATAAAAAAAATAACCAAAATATTATATTTTTTTAATTACGAAAATAATACAAAAAAAACAAAAATCAGAAAAAAAAGTTGCAGCATGATTTGACAAGACCCTAGAGGAGGGTATCCCATGGGCGGCACCAAAGGTGCCTTTCCCATAGGCGGCACCGATGGTGCCATTCCCATGGGCGGCACTGCCCATATAATGGGCCATCCGGCCGGTTGGTGGGGTGAAGAGAAGGAGAGGGAAAGAAGAAGAAAGAAAGAAAGAAAGAAAATTAAAGGAGAGGAAAGAAAGAAAAAGAAGGAAAGAAAAGGAAAGGAGAAGAAGAAAAAAGAAGGAAAGAAAATGAAAGGAGAAGAGAAAAAAAAAAGAGAAGAATTAATTTAAATTTTTTGTAATATTTGTGTGTAAAAAAATTATGTTATGTACATTATCGTGTTTTATTATTTTATTTAGCATATAAATTTTATGAAATTTATTTAGCATAAAAAATTCATGTTATGTACATTATATGTTGATTATGATTTTTTATGAAATTTATTTAGAATGTTGTAATTAGTTTTTTAGAAAAATATCATTAAAAATAAAATGATAAAAAATATGTTTAAGAAAACATAAAATACGAAAAGAAAAAAACGGAAATTGTATATTCACGAAAGTAATAAAATCCAAAAAATGATATATTTAATAAATTTCAAACATAATGCTCTGAAATAAAGTAAAATTATAAAATAGAAATTATGATATTTTTAAAATAATAAAATCTTGAGAAAAATACGAACAAATGGCAAGTAAGAGTGTTTTACTTTTACTAACTTTTAAAAATTCAAAAATAATTAATACAAATATTTCAAACAAAATGTACTGAAATAATATAAAATAATAAAATGCAAAATAATATTTTTATTACGAGTAATAAAATTCGGAAAATAATACTGAGCAGAGGGCGGGAATAAGGGTTTTTTACACTAAATTAATTTAAAAACACACTAAATTAATAAATTTCAAACATAATGAACTGAAATAATGTAAAATTATAAAATTAGAAATTATGATATTTTCTAAAACAATAAAATGTAGAGAAAAAATACGAACAAATGGCAAGTAAGAGTGCTTTACTAATTTTTTAAAAATTCAGAAATAAATAATACAAATATTTCAAACAAAATGTACTGAAATAATATAAAATAATAAAATACAAAAATAATATTTTTATTGTGAGTAATAAAATTCGGAAAATAATACGAGCAAATGGCGTGAATAAGGGTTTTTACACTAAATTAATTTAAAAAGCACACTAAATTAATAAATTTCAAACATAATGCACTGAAATAATGTAAAATTATAAAATTAGAAATTATGATATTTTTTAAAGTAATAAAATACGGAGAAAAAAATACGAACAAATGGCCGAAGTAAGAGTTTTTTACTAACTTTTTTTTCAACATGCAGGCATCGCAATGGCTCCATTGATTCGACCCGATAGACACATATCTAATGCGTCTAATCAGGTAGTATGATTTATTATTTGTTAATCACGGGTTCTATTTATTTAAAAAGGATATACGTAATATATAAAAATAAATCATGTTATCGTAATATTTTTTTCTGTAATTTAACATTATCAGGACTCGTACCGAGTAATAAGGGGCCGTGTGAATGGTTTAAAGAAAGCTCCGGATGCACGATTGATGTCGTACTTGGAGCAAGCCGGATTTGGGTCAGCAGCATTGATCCGGACCTCTGACTTGCGCTATGATTTATTATTTGCGCTAGTGGAGAAGTTGTGCCCGGAGACCCACACTTTTCATTTGTCGTGTGGGGAGTGCACGGTGACTTTGGAGGATGTTGCAATGCAACTTGGGCTCCCAATTGACGGGAGTCCCGTAACGGGAGTATCTTCATTTACCGATCCGGCTGCACTTTGTTATTAGCTCCTAGGAGACTCGCCAGAGGACGATGAGTCAAATTTTACGGGCTTAAAATTTACATGGCTGAAAGCCAAATTTGGACAATTATCAGCGACTTCCACTGAAGGTGAGTTGATGTGCACTGCTCGAGCGTACATCATGCATATCCTAGGGGAGTACTCATGCCCGATGCAAACAACAAGGTGCATTTGATGTACTTGCCCCTATTAGCTGATTTGTCTAGTGTTAGCTCGTATAGCTGGGGCTCCGTTGTTCTATCAGTGTTGTATCGGGAGCTTTGTTGGGCGACAATCCCAGATGTTGTAGACATAGGCGGATGCCTCACATTGCTACAGTCCTAGGCGCTTTATCGAATGCCATTTTTGGCATCGGTTAGTCACCAACCTTATGTTTATCCACTGGTGAACATGTGATAAAATATAACTTGTCATTATTTGTATTTATAATATATTTACTAATGTTACCAACCCTAAACCCTATATTTGTTTTTTATAGGTGGAGTGTTTGTCCGGGTATTGGGAGGTCGCACACTGTCCCGATATACCGACTCATGATTGAACAGTATGCCTGGGAAGGGGTAAGCTGCTATTCTAATATTCATGACATCTTACTTTCTATATCTTACTCACACGTTATGGCTAATTATAACAATGTTATTAATCATGCAGTTTATATGGATGCCATACCGTACGCCGGAAATTACAGATGTGGTACCCTTGTCTGCATACGTTCATTCCCACATATGGTGCACTAACGCGCCAATTATAAATTTCAACATGGTCGAGTGGTGTCACGGAGATCAGGTGCTACGATAGTTTGACTGCATCCAACATATCCCGGAACCGCCATGCGAGGTGGGGGAAGTTCATGGAATGAATAAGAGAGGAAAACCGATGTTGGATTGGGGCATTAAGCACCGAAAATTTGTGGCGCTGTGGAATGATTGATTGCGTCGAAGACCTCAGATGGTTATGGCTCCGAATTGCAACCATCATTAGAGTACATAAATGGTACTATAGTTGCGAGAAGCCATATATACTTGGAGGCCAGTCGGCTGTAGTCTCCCCGCACATGCAGCAACCTGGGGGATCGTAAACAGTGACCCCAATAGATTCGGATCTTGTGGCATATTATTCTCCGGAACCAGAGCCCGAGCAGGAGCCTCAGCCAGATCCCGAACAATCACAGTCACATGTGGATTCACCTAGCTATCATCCAGATTTGGCGGGCGATGACTATTTTCCGAGCTTCTCAAGGGGCGACTACGCATACGAATTTGAACTCTTTAGATCCTACCAGCCGTAGTACGGTATGCCCGGCCCGTCCGACCCGTATCCGCAGCATCATGGGACTCATTTCAGTTCAAGTTCGTCAATGCTGAACGAGCCACAATATTTTTCCTCTACATTTGCCACACCCCACCTGCGCCGAATGATGATGTTGGTCATCGCAAACACCCACAACGTGACCGTCGACCTCCGAATAGGTACACCCCTAGGACCACACCATTGAACCATTTTAATGCAGTTTTTGTACATTACAAAGTTTGTACTTTTTGTATAAATTTAATTATTCTAATTTTAGGTATGCTTACTACGGAACTTCTTTGTATAAAAACCATTATTCTAATTTTGCATTATATTAAGGCTGAATTTAAGGTTAAATGCATCCATTTTCGATATAATTTTAATAATTCCAATTTCCATATACTATTTTATAACTTAATTTGGATACAATTTAAGCATAAGCATAGCTGAATAATTTTAATTATTTCTAATGAATTATACTTTTTATATCATTACACATATAAATTTTACAGCATTAGATCAATTTCGACCCGATCCGGACGACTGTCTGACATGAAAGTTTCGCTGAGGGCATTTATTTTGACTATGACCACTTAACCTGCATAATCCACAACGATTACCGTCAGATTTCTCCGTAATATCCATTTCATTACGGATCCTGCTTGATTGCGGACGACCTCTTGGATTCCTCCGTAGCCCTCTGTCAGGGAGAAGCTCGAAAATCATCGGAGGCACCTCCCACGTAGATAGGTCAGGCAGGACGGGGAACTCATTTTCCCAGACACGCAATGTGCGCTCGAGCGTGTACACATCATTGATATATTTTTCGACATTAACGTTCACTTTAGCACACGCTGCCACGACATGCGCGCATGGATAATGAAGCGTTTCGAACCTCCTGCACTCGCACCGTCTATTCCGGAGATCAACTCCATAGGACCTAGTTGGTATACCAGGACAACGACTGATTGTCTCAGTAACTCGAAACGTTTCTAGTCGTCGTGAATATATTTCTACATTCATTGACCTCGCCAACCGACGATTTGCAACCATTGCATCCTTGACATGTTCGACAAACACGTGTCCTGCCTCCATCTGCTCGACTTGTTGCTGACCCATTCTTGGCATCAAGGTAGCCAGCCTGTAGAATGTAGCAAAAAAGACAGATGCAATCTGAAGATGACGTGTTTTCAACAATACAGCGTTGATCCCCTCGACTAAGTTTGTGGTCATTTGGCCATAACAAAAGCCCTCGTCAAAACTTTGAGCCCAATGCCACGGCTCCATTGTGCCCAACCATTGTCGGAAAGATGTGTTTGTCTGCCCCTTCATGTCACTCTCAAGTTGGATCATTCTTTGGCGGAAAATATGTGGCTCTAACTCGTACGCTGCATACGTATTAAGAAAAAATAAGTTCTACTAACTCGATAACATAAAACATTACAACTTATATTGAAAATATAAGGTTATCATTTACCCATTGCCACGACTTGTCTCTTTCAGTCTGCATTCTTATAATCTTTGTGGAAGTTAGCTGCAATGTGTCAGATGCAGTAAACGGACCTCCATGGCACACCGGAACGCCTAATTGCTGCAATTAAACCTTTCCCTCTATCGGAGATGATGCAAATGTCGTCGTTACTAATAACATACCTCCGCAGGTTAGTGAGGAAGAATTCCCAAGACTCCAAGTTCTCTTTATCTACAATGGCAAATGCTATCGGGAGCACGTTTCTATTACAGTATTGAGCAACCGCAATAAGTAGGATCTGTGTATATTTTCCATATAGCCATGTCCCATCCACCTGCACAAATGGCTTGCAGTGGGGAAATGCCCGCACACATGGATCAAACGTCCAGAACATCCGATAGAAAATTCTTTTTGTCAGCTGTAACTGGTCGTCCTGGCCGTAATAAGGTCTTGTCTGCAACTCAATCACAGTCCCCGGTACGTACTCCCGCATAGCAGCTATCTATCATTGTAGCTCGTTATACGATGAATCGTAATCCCCATACAGTTGCTCCATTGCCATCTGTTTAGCTATCCATGCCTTTCGATATGATACTAGATACTGGAATTGTGCTTGCATCTTGGCAATCAGTATCGAAACTTTAATGGTCGACATGTCCTTCACCATTAGCATGATACACGTACAGATAGTTTTCGAATCAAGTTTTCCATGATCTTCTGTCATACGTGTTGATGTGCATGTATGAGGACCAACAAATTTTCGTATCTCTCACATCTGAGAACTTTTAATGAATGCAGCTCGCACCCACCAATTGCAGCCTTCCGCTGTCTTCCAACACTCCCCAATATATATTGTTGAATTAGACATTGCAACTTTATAATCCACTGATATGTTCATGCTGTATCGTTTAATAGCAAATACACACTCTTCTTTACAGCTGAATCTCTGGCCTATGAATAACTCCTCATGATTAGAATTTACGGCCAGCCGTGAGGATGAACTATTTCAGGGTACTCCGGGAACTCAGCTACATACGCTACGTCGGGGTCTATGAGCGACATGTGTGGTCCAGGATTATTGTATATCAAAATACGTCGCATCTGGTCCCCCACCGAAGAAGCGTCAATTTTTCCATCGTTGTTGACATCTTCAGCGTCAATATCATCAGGTACATCGTCCACATCGGGATCACCGTCACTATCGACCTCTTCATCCCAATGATCGTTACCACCTTCTTCTTCACCACCAACCACATCAATATCGGGTGTAATATTCAGATCGATACCGATCCCACCCATAGTCGACTCACTATCAACGTATGATATTGGAGCCACCATCCACGGTTCTTGAGCTCCGTCTTCTTCATCAGATGCATTGGCATCTTCATTTTCCTCCATACCAGCTAACTCAGCAAATAAGTGAATCGGTGCATTCTTGTCACTCCCATTCCCACAGTAAAGAGCGATCATTGTCTCTACGTCTTTGTCGTCTACAAGTTCCATTTCGGTGAATTTGACCGGATTTGTCGAAACTGGAAACTTGTAGAAAATTTTTGATATCCTTCTCCCACAGCGTCTAAGAATTTTTGTATTAATCCTTGCCTTCATTTCATCCAATGAGACATTTCTATTAAATCTCATTGCTATTTGTTGCCGACATTCAAATACACATCCAACACTTGTTGTCAAGATGACTCAATCGAAATAAACGCATACAAAAAACTTATTATCCATCTTCAATATTCAATCTGTCAAAAAATAAACAAAATCTCAAAAAAATCTCCAACGGTAAATAAATTACTTAAATAAAAAAATTAATGTTTCAATATACAATTTTTCATCATTAAGCTCATACTTTTTCAGTTATCATTTTGTACATGAACAACGTTTAACCACTAACCCTAATAACTAACACAATAATAATAATAATAATAATAGTTTTATACCTAAAATAATACTAACTAACAATAATAATTAGGGTTTTACTAAAATAATAACTAACCATAATGATAATACTAGTTTTTTTACTAACAATAATACTAAGTAACATCTAAACCCTAAAACTAATAATAATAATACTAACTAAAACTATCAATTTGAGTTTTTATTAATCTTAATAATTAAACTAACAACAAAAAATAATAAAAATTATACAAAAAATATAACAAGATAATCAATTATTTTTAAAAAAAATACCTTTTTTTCTCTTCTCCTTCTCTCTTTTTCTCTCTTTTTCTGGCACCACCTCCTCTTTCTCTCTTTCTTCTTCTTATTTTTCTCTGAAGCAGCTAGACGTCCTGGGTATATGACACAAGTGGTGCCGCCAATGGGAAAGGCACCTTCGGTGCCGCCTATGGGAAAGGCACCTTTGGTGCCGCCTATGAGATACCCTCCTCTAGGGTATTGTCACATCATCCTACAACTTTTTTTTCTTTTCTGATTTTTGTTTTTTTGTATTATTTTCGTAATTAAAAAATATATAATATTTTGGTTATTTTTTATTTTTTTGTAATATTTTTGTAAAAATCCCGAATTTAATTCTATTTATATGCAATTACATCCAAATTAGCTTTTATATTTATTAGATAAATATCGTTATATTGTAATAAATTGTCTTTCATCTATCAATTACCATTTTTGAACTATATAAACATGATTTAGGTTAAATATAAAATTGGTACTTGAACTTATCCACTTCTCTCAGATTAGTACTTATGATATTTTTGTCCAAAATTGGCACTTGAACTTTTTCCGTCACCTAAATTGGTATTCGAGTATAATAACATTACTTTGAATAATGTTTTTTAAATTTGTAAAAGAAAATCCCTTCCAAATCTTGTCCTTTTCATGGTTTTCAAAAAAAAAGCTTTAATTTATCCTAAAAATGTTTAATTTAAATATAATAAATTTAAAACTTAAATAACTCAATTATCATGAATATTGTTATCAATACAGGAGAACGAGAGTTTGAGTCGCTAACCGTATTATTCTCTTATTTATGAGTTAAGGGAACTATGGGTAGTTCTAAATATTGTGTAAAAAAAAGATAGAATTAAAACATGTAATAAGATTATTAAAAAATTAAATACCCTTAGATTTTATTTTGCTATTCAAAATTTTAACTGATTTCTTTTATTATTAAATTAACCGATCTGTAAGCTCAAGCGAAAGGTTATGAATAATATAGATATTACAATTAAGGGTGGTGGAAAGTGGAAAGTCCAAAGAGATAAATGTATTGTCTGATGTTATCTGTGAACCAAATTAACGTAAAAAGTTAGTATGACAAAAGAGAAGTTAGTTTAACGTGAGATTAATCATTTTTAATTAATAAACTCCAAATTTTAGATAAGGACGTTAATATTTCGTTAATCATTTTCTTTGTTCAAGTGGGAAAGATGATGTTTGATTTTTAGGTTAATATCCCAACAAAGCTCTTTTTCTTTTTTCTTTTTTGCTAATTAAAAATTATTTGATTTTGACATGAATTTCACAATTTTTTTGGTATAATAATTTATTTGGCCTTCTAGTTTTAAAAATTATTTTAGTCATTTATTAAATTTTTCGTCTCTTTTAGTCATTAAACTTGCATTATTTGTCAAATCATCCCAAAATAGATGAAAAAGTTAATAGACGTTAGCTTTGGTGATGTGAGTATATACGTGAATTGCCATGTGGATGCACATCAACAATTAATGATTTTTTTAAATTTAAAAAAAATATTAGAACATTAAATATTATTATTAAAATTATAAAAAATATTTTTATTTTTTTATAAATTAATTAATTGATGATGTGGCATACACATGGATTGCATGTGGGTGCACGTTAGCAAAGTTAACAGGCGTTAGCTTTTTATCCATTTGGGGTAATTTGACAAGTAGTGCAAGTTCAAAGACTAAAAAAAATTAAAAAAATTAAATAAAAGACTAAAATAATATTTTTAATAAAGTTGGAGGGCCAAATAAATAATTATACATAGCATGTCTTCCAATTAGATTTGGTAAAGTGGTTGGATTTTGTCATTAATTATTAAATTGATGAACTTAGTTTGAATTAAAATGGGTTTAAGTTTAAAATATTTTAAACTAAAATCAACTACATATATTATTGAGTAATAAATAAATTTATTTTGTTAAGAAATAATTATATCTAATATAAAATATACAATAGTTTAATATATTTTATACATTACAATGGATTTAAAAAAAATTCCACATGCCAGATATAGATCTTGGATAAATCACTTCTATGTTAACTTGACCGAGTCTTATTCATAAACAATTTTGTATATTCCTTTGCTTTAATGAGATACGACTCAAAATATTAAATTTTATGAAAAAACAGCTTACCCTTAAATTGCAAACTCTATTTCAATTGGGCAGCTCAAGGAATATAAAATTTTATGGCTACATCATATAAAGTATTTCCAGCTAAACTAATAATCTTGATATAATATAAAACAGAAATTAAAGTAATAGCAAATAAAAAATATATGTAATTAACATGGATGGTATTTGTGAATCGAGCCCGGTAACGTAATGGCATATTTTTACTGAAATAAAATTTTGTTAGTACTTATGTCACGATTTAGTCCCTCTCCTTACAAATGGGGCTTTAAATTAAGATTTAGAGGCTTCTTATTTAACAGAAAGCTTACCAGACATATTACAATATTAGCAGCAGCTTCCCTACAAAACAAGATCAAGTTTCGGAAAACAGCTAGACAAGGAACTGGTTTAGGTTATTATTGGATTCCAGAAATGACTTGATCAAACTAGGTAGCCATATGGTGGCATTTTTGTGCAGATTAACCTTGTTACAAGGTAGGAGGTGAGGAGGGATATGGAAAGTTGGGACACAAACGATATCTATATTTACCATCCTTTTTACACATATTATTTTAGTTGTGTTGAAATATTTATATTTTATCCTAACACTCCCACCATACTTTACATTTTATATTCTCAGACTTCTCTCACAATTACCCCATATTTAGTAGACAGTTTCAACTATTCAGCCAACAATGCTAATTGGCAAGAATATCTCTGGCCAAAAAGGAAAATATAAAAAAAAAAAAAAAAAAAGGTTATGGCATGGAAATCTTGTAAAATAAACTACCTCGACACTTCCACTCTCAAGAACAACTCCTTTCACTTTACCTGTAAAGTCACTTACTTTATGAAAAAAGGTAGGACTCTTCAGCTATTACCGGAATCTATCCAAAAAGTAACAATTTTTTTTTACCAAAATTCCTAATCTCGACTGTGTCTCCAGCTTTCAGGTAGAGTAAGTGGCACTGTTTCGAGACTTGGTACAATAAAATATAAAAGAAAATTTGAAGACCAATATTATAAATGAAGTCTTAAAGAACTATTTTTCTTTCTAGAAAAGGAAGATTTAGATGATAGTTATGAATAAGCCCTCTCGGTATAAAAGGACTAAATTATAAAGTCAAAAAAGTTAGGGACAACAATATAATTTGATCGAATTAAGGAAAATAAAAGCTAATAATGATTATGGAGCATAAGAATGTTTTAGGTTGAGTATTAATTCACTTCAAGATTAAATTAAAAATGTTGAAAAGTATAGGGATTTACGGTGCAAATTGCCCATCAATGAAGAATTGAGCTGAAAAAGCATTTATTAAGTATTATATGATCAGAATAGTATACAAGTGTAAGCAAATGGACTTTTGGAACTTAATTGAATGAAAATGAGAGATCAGGGATTCAATTGTAAATTTTTCATTTTTATCTAGGAAGCATTTATTGAGTATTCATTTACTCATGAAAGGTCCAAGGAGATGGTGAATTTTTTCAAAAAACTCAATTGAACCCCTCCGAGAAAAACTCACCCACTCAATTGAGCTCTTGAATGTTAAAATTTTCGTCAATTAAGCCCTTTTACCGCTAATTTTAACGATTATCATTTTTTTAGTTCTTTGTGCCAGAGAAAAAAATATTTTCTATTAAAATCATACAAATTATTAAAATTTTAAAAAAATATAAAACTATAAAATTATTATAAATTGCAAAGTTTATAAAAATAGAAAATTGAAAAATATTAAAACTTATTAAAATAATAGAGAATTAAAAAATAATATAAAATTATGAACAATATAAAAAATATAAAACTATTTAAAGCTATAAAATAATTACAAAATATTACTCAAAAGTATAAATATACTAAAACAAATTATCAATATATGGAAAAATTATAAAACTCAAAATTTTATCTTTCCCACACTAACCATGGTTCACGATACAGCACCTATTAAAAAATTATAAAAATTTATTCCAGATCCCTAAAACTATTGGTTTCTCAATCTTCACCAGTTGAGAAAACTCTAATTGATCCGTCCATCTACCATTGTTTTGTTGGATAACACGAACCTCCCCTAAGCTTGCATTGCCTTGTCTATTTCCGCATCATTTACTAGTCTTCTCCCTCCCATTATTGTCTATACCCATTAATTGCCATGAATATATCGATGATAGTGTTTGTTGAAAAAAATCTAGTTTAAAAACGATTTTCTTGCACAACGACAAATTAAAATTTTGAAAATTGAGTCAGTTTGTGATATTCATAATAATAAACCTTTTACTGAAATCGCACTAGTGTTTTCAACTAGATGGATCATTGTTGTTCTCGGCTTTCAACCAAATGACTTTCTTCACTATTTTCGTACAATGAACTATTTCGAGTGTGGGCTCAAATGAATTAAAATCAAACACAAAACAAAAAACTCTTTACTTTACGTTTAGTGGGAAAGCAAACCTCTCTTTAATAGAAACCAATATAATTTATTCTTTCGGAAAATAAAATTTATACTTAGAAAATAAATTCTTACTATTTTAGGATAGAATAACAATATTTCAAAGTTCTGTAAAATTTATTGTGTATTTAGTTTTACCAGTGCCATCTATTTATAGGGAGAAGAAGTGAAATTCTTAGTGAATTAGTAGAAGTTTATTTCAATAGAAAAACTAAATCCTAGTCTAACTAGGATTAGGGGCCGACAACCATAGTTAAATAAACTAGGGTTTGTCTTCCCATGTATCATGATTAAAGGCTTTTGGGCCTCTCTCGTATCGGTTCCAATTATAAGTATTTCCTAGCTTTTAACCCAGTATTTTATAATTCAATCCAACTCAATACTTGTTTTTCTATTTCCCAAAATAAATATCATAAATTAATTTAAATAAATAAAATTTTCCAATTAAATAATTTTCTCAATTCAATTCTAATTCTGTTAAAATCATGACGATTTTATTGTAAAAGAATCTATGAGAAAATATATTTAATATTTTTACATTCTACAGATTCAAATGACCAATTAATTTAATTTCATTTTTGAGCTTCAATTAATTAATAATTAAAAAATCATAAATTAATATTCGTGTCTTTTCCATTTAGAGAAAACCAAATTCATTCTCAAATGTTTCACATTTCTCTAACTTTATCATTTCTATCCATTTCTGTTAATTTGATTCAATATGCAATTCGTTTCTAGTTTCAACGAGCTAGCGGAGGAAGCGGTTGAACATATGTGATTAGTGCTCAAGTTATTTATAATTAATTTCTAGCTTTTCACCTATTAAATATAAACTCATTTAGTCACAAAGTCATTCCACTATAGTATCGTGACTGAGCTCTCTCTAATGACATACCATTACAAAAGCAACTGAATGAGTGCTCGTCCAATGACTTAGTCATAAGTGTGTTACCTTCATAGGATATCATTTATCTCTTTGGGATAAATCCGCTCTCCCAATATGATCCTGTTTTATCTAATGAAGACCATTACATTTTCTTTCATGAAAAGTCAATGAGAGGATATCATTTACCCATATTTTGAGCTATAAATTCCACTGTTGTGAATGACACTAAATACTGCAGAAGTCATATACCCAACGCACCAACTTTCGGTTCCTTATATATTTGAACTCAAGCTTGTACTTACACCAAATTATATGAATCACGTATACATAGTCTGTCATCCACTCAAGATTAAGGTGTGTCACACTTTGAATGTCACAAGTGAATAAATCCATAAATAGATTCGAGATCTATTCTTCTTGGGTCCAATCCAATGTGTTATCAGTCTAATCAGTCATATTTATGTCTCTGTCTTCTAGGAGTCATCTGCTCTGATGCCCAAAACAAGGCATCTCCCCAATTAGACTTGATAGGTGGCATATTAGTCTTTCAATTGATTTGTTCATTTCCGATTAAACTAAGGACATGTTTAGATTTGTCTACTAGTATAAGCTTTCTTTCTGTATTACGATCCGACCACGTAATACCGTTTAGTATTAGTTTAAACATTAGACAACTAGTGAGCCAATATTTGCTTCTATTTTTCTTTGCATGCAAAAATCACATGAGGACATTATACAAAGTATATTACTGTAATCCATGAATTATTTTATTAACCAATCTGTTCGAAAAAATTATAAGTTCACAAATGAATATAATACACTTAGGACACCAAATCCAATAATCTCCCACTTGCCCTAGTGAAGTAATGAGTCATGTTTTGCATTCTGATGCTCTCCATGTGTCAAAACTCCTAGCTAATAGAGTCTTGGTAAACAGGTTTGCAAGGTTGTCATCGAATGCGACCTTGACTACATCCACGATTCTGTCTGCAACTGTCTCCCTTATGATGTGATACTTTTTATCAATATGTTTTGTCCTCTTGTGGTTTCTTGTCTCCTTGGTAGTAACTATTATCACATTGTTGTCACAATACAGTGTGATAACTTTTTCCATACCAGGAACGACTTTAAAATCCATAAGAAACTTTTAAATTCCTATTGCTTCTTTTGTAGCCTTAGATGCAACCACATATTCGACCTCTAGAGTGAAATTAGAGTTGATTTTATGTACTCAACCCTCAGAGCATCAAAGTATCGTTCTCGACCCTTTGGGTATTAAAGAACTCTCCCACCCTACAGGTGTTACAGGAGTTGAATAAAATGCAGTTTCTTATCCTCTAACACAATAAACCATATGGTAGATCAACTATACTCGTAACTTTAACCGATATCGGTTAATAAAGCATACCCATTATCATTTACCATCAAATCATAATTCATTATATTTTTTACCATGATATTGTAATGTAACTAACATATACATACTTGATAACTTATTAATCAATTTCATTGTCACGAAACAAAGTCTCGTAACATTCATTATCACCAACGATTACACTATTAATTCTTTAACTAAGTTATATAAAATTTCTTTTTTTGATACGTAATTAATAAATATATTATTTACTCCATCCAAGCCCAATTCCCAACCCAAATTTAAATTAGAATCCAACCCAGTTAAAAAATAAAATAAAAAATAAAAGAGTTTCTAAATCAAATCCTGAAACAGAACCTAAAAAAGATTTGTTTTTCCTTTCTTCTTTGTTCTTTATTCACGATGCTTCATTGTCTCCGTCACGCTGCTGCAGGTCTCCAAATTTCATCAATTTTATTTTGCTTTCATTTATGTAATTATTCATGGGTTTATTGATAACAAAAATGGGCAAAGGTTGAATTTTTTCTTCTTTTTAAAATCTTATACTGTTTGTGCTAGTTTATTAGCTAAAAATGAAAACATTTGTTTCTTCATTAGTTTAATCTCTTTCCTGTCAATTGCTATGAGATGAACTTTTATCTTTTAAAATTAAAAAAATTAGTTTAATTTTTTTTAAAAAAAATCGGTTAATTCGTTCAACCGAACGGATCAAAGTTATGTCAATTTAGTTATTATAGATATTATTGGTTAAATACAAATAGGAGTGGGTCTTGAATGTGCTCTTCAAATTAATGGTAATTTCAAACGTAAATTTCCATTAAAACTCAAGAAATTTGGCCTGGAAGGGAGGGAGAAACTTGAGAAATTTTTTACTTTTCTTTCTTTTCTTGAACACCGAATGAAGAAGATGTTAATTAACACTTATTCTCTTCTTTAATTTCGGTGGCGATGGTAAGAATGAAGCTAATTATGCTTTTAATTTACGTTTGTAATCTTTCCTCCTTTGCATGGGTGAAATAGGTGTCACTACAACAAATTGACCCTTTTCCCTTTTATATTAGACTACTTATCCTTAACTGTAAATAATCTAATGGCTATTATCTAATATCAACTTACTTACTGGAATGTCATAGCTAAGATCACTCACATCCACTAACTTCAATAATGTGATGGTTTAATTCCTAACAAGAGATTTGATTAACTCCTACCCTAGCCCCTTCCCATTAATTCCATCAATTCAATTAACATGTTACTTTTCTTCCTCCTACGATTCAATTTTGACGTCTACTGTAACACCCCTTACCCGTATTCAACTCTGGAATAGGGCATGAGGCATTACTAAAACACTTACACATGTAAACGTATTAAACCGAGTTACAAAATTTCATTCAAATTTAAACTCTTCAAATTTTTAACATGCTTTTATAATTCTTTACAACATATCCTCAAAATATTATATTCATAACAAATAGGGCCTACGAGACCCGATACTTACTCATGTAATTCAAAGCTCCATTTCCATTTTATTCAATTCACAATCTTTCATGTTCACAATTCAAATCAATTTCTCAATCCAATACATATATATTTCAATACCACACTCTCATACTATGAAACTTTATTTTCCCATATGAGCTTAAACCATGATCATCACGTATCAAACACAAATGTTCTTGACATTTTCATCACATAAACCGAATTAATCAATGTAACTCAAAGATATAATCATCCATATATCATTATTATCACACATATATATATATATGTCATGACTAAATTTCTTAAACATTTGATCAATTGCTTTTCAATACCGCAATAGTTCCTTCAGTACCAATACGTATTTACCATTCAATTTAACATTTACCGATTATAATCAGCCATATGACCATTATACACAATTCTTTCATACATTTTATTGTCCTCCTCCTCCTCTCCATTCCACATCCTTTATGTATAAAACATGCTTAAATAGTATTATACATAATTTCACTATCCACTTACATTTAGATTTAAAGATGTCTAATCGAATTACAGTCACCAAATTATTTTTATCTAGAGCTACAGAGCTCCGAATTAAGTTCCGCTAATTTTCCCTGAAACTACACTCACATATATTCTTTCCATAAAATTTTCAGAATTTTTGGTTTAGCCAATTAGTACAGTTTATTCTTTAAAATCTCCCCTGTTTCACTGCTCAATAGCTCTGACTCCTCTTCACTAAAAATTGTTTACCTCTTTGTACAGAATTCAAATGATGTTCTTGTTTGTTTCTCTTGAAAATAGGCTCAATTAGGAATTCAAGAATGTAAATTACAAGCCATAATTATTTTTTACAATTTTTAGTGATTTTTAAAAGTCAGAACAGTGGATTCCAAAATCATTCTAGCTCTGTCTCACTAAAATTCAAATATCTCCTAATATAAAACTCATTTGCTTGCTCTATTTCTTTTATGTGAAAATAGACTCATTCAGCTTCAATTTCATATATTATTCAGTCTCTAATTAAATTTCCACCATTTTTGGTGATTTTTCAAAATCACACAACTATTGCTGTCTAAACTGTTTTGTTGCTAAATGTACACTTTCATAATTTCACTTTTTCACTTTCAATCACAATTCAATTCAAAATTCACTTTTCCATTTCTAAGTCAATATTCAATTCAATTCCACACCTATATTCATTAACCAATTACACTTAAGTCAATTTCCCGATGAACACTTCGGAATAATAACAGATACACGGTGGATTCAGCACGCATCAACCACCCTTTGTAATCAATTATGCCGGTTCACATAGTAGCATGCACATAGTACTACACAGGTGAACATCACTATCCGATACACGTAGTAGCCTTCACATAGTACTACACAAGTGATCGAAGCTATCCGGTACGCATAGTAGCCTGCACATAGTACTACACATGCGACCTATCATTCTGATACATATAGTACTACACACGTGATCAAGTTTTATGGTTCACGAAGTAGCCTTCACATAGTACTACACACGTGATCAAAGCTTTTCGGTACACATAGTAGCCTTCACTTAGTACTACACATGTGACCATTATTTATCGATACACGTAGTAGCCTTCACACAGTACTACACAAGTGACCAAAGCTTCTCGGTACACATTGTAGCCTTCACTTAGTACTACACATGTGACCATTATTTATCGATACACGTAGTAGCCTTCACACAGTACTACACACGTGTTCATTGATACCTTACTCAAATCTTTACCGTTCCGACAGTTCCACAAAGATTCTTACTTCCCAATAATTTACAATTTCTCCATAACACATTATAATACCAATCTTTTTACTCAACTCCATAACCAATTTAATAATTCGATTTGAATCACTTCAACCATTACTTTCATTTTCACATAGTGCCCTACACACAGTCCATACCACATATGTAATCATTTCTATCACTTCATTCAAAACACCCATTTTTATTCCGAATGTTCAATCGGGAAAATTCTCACTTTTTCTCATTTTTTTTACTAATCAAAGTCAATTCCTTGTCTTTCTTAACTTATAATAACATATTTAGCTTATATAACATTCAAATTATTCAATCCAGTCCAAAAATCACATTTTGGAAAAATTACATTTTTGCCCCTAATGTTTCACAAAATTACGATTTTGTCCCTAGGCTCGGAAATTAAACTTTATTTATTTTTCTTATGTAATATAACATGCTGAACATTTTTCCCTTCTACAGCAACATCAAATTCTTGCTCTAAAGTGCACTTATGAACATTAGGTATTTTTACCGATTAAGTCGTTTTACTCGTTTTCGCTGAAAATCGCTTAGCAAAAATCGTTTAACATAATTCTAAGCTTCATATTATATCATGAAACATCAAAATTCACACTTTTCATCTATGGGTAATTTTTCAAACATAAATTCTAGCTCGAATTAATGGTAGAAATAACTTAAGCAAGTTATCGGGATTCGAAAAATACAAAAAACAAGAAAAACGGGGCTAGAACGGACTTACCATGAAGCTTGGAAGATGAACAAACCCTAGCCATGGTGTTCCCTTGCTACATACGGCCATGGAGAAAAGAATTGAAGAAGATGATAATTTATTTCATTTTATTTTGTCTTTATTCATTAATTAAGGCATTTTACCAAAATGCTCTTAAATAGCTTACTTACTAACCATGTCTATTTTTTTCCATAAATAACCAATGGTCTAATTACCATTTAAGGACCTCCAATTTAAAATTTCATAATAATTAGACACCTCTAACTTGTAGAACTCAACTTTTGCACTTTTTACAATTTAGTCCTTTTGACTAAATTGAGTGCCCAAACGTCGAAATTTTCGAATGAAATTTTCACAAAATCATTCCGTGAAATCGTAGACCATAAAAATATAAGAAAAATAAATTTTTCCTTGTCGAATTTATGGTCCCGAAACCACTGTTCCGACTAGGCCCAAAATCGGGCTGTTACATCTACTCCATGAAATAATTAAATGACATATATGCTTGCACTCTTATTTAAAAATTCAGTTTACTCACTGAATTTCAACATCACACATTTTGATGTGTTATATTACCCCATAAATATTTATTAAATAAAATAATAATGATCATAGTCCATTTAATTTCTCATGTGGGTTATATTAGTTCTAACATCATACTAATATCTATAATTTTTATTCCTATTAAGAAATTTTAAAAAAATTCTCAATAAGATAGAGTATGCAAGTTAGCTTAAGAGTAAATAAATGGCAAATCCACTAAGTGGAGAAGGTAGAGACGATCCTCAAGCTTTTGAGGATCAAAATACTAAGAAAGTAAGGTTTAAGGAAGGCAAAAAAGATAAGGCTATTGACATGGTAGTGGATTTGGATGCGGTTCCAACTTTGTCTTCGACGGACAAGTTATTGGGTAAAAGAGTTGTCGGCATTGAGAAGACAAATGTGGTCTCTGGCATTGGGGTCAACGAAGATTTTGATTTTTTAGAAGGCGATGTTACAAGATCAATTGTCAATGGTATTCCGGTAATAGGCTTTTCCAATCGAATCCAACAAATTCTTTTTAAGGAGATGGTGAAGACGGTGGTGTTGAAATTGATGGGGCGAAGCATTGGGTACGCGACACTCTAGAACCGAATGTACAGTATTTGGCGGTCTTCAAAATCATTTCACCTTATGGATATTGAAAACGAGTATTTTTTGGCTAAGTTCTAGTGTATTGAAGATTTTGTGAAAGTGTTATCTCAGGGGACTTGGATCATCTATGGCTAGTATTTGACTGTTCAGTCATGGACTAAAGACTTTAACCCTTTGCAACCTTATCCGAGTGTGGTGATGGCTTGGGTTAGGTTGTCAAGGCTTTTAAGTATCTTCTACAAGAAGAAGATTCTTGAGGAAATTGGGGGAATGATTGGGAAGGTGGCCAAGCTTGATTTCAATACAGATAAAAGAACTAGAGGTTGTTTCATTGGAATGGCTGTGTATGTTAATCTCGATAAGTCATTTGTTTCTCAGGTTTTGGTTAACGAAGCAATCCAACAGGTTGAGTTCGAATCTTTAATGACAATCTACTTCTCTTGTGGAAGATATGGTCATGTTAAAGAGATGTGCCCTAAGCCAGTGGTGGATTTGAACTAGGCAGAGGGGAAAGAATGATAGGTTGTTGCTCCAAGTGAAGTTATGGTCAGAGGAGAAGGTGCGACATACATGCCATAGATGATGGTGGAGAACAAATCTAGGCGTGGCCCAAGGGAATCGCGAAATCAAAGGGTTAAGAGTTTAGGGAAAGAAGTTTTCGGGGTCAAGATTTATAGCGCTGGTCGATTTGGATGCGTTGGATGGTAAAAATGACGAAGTAGATGTGGGATTTTTGGTAGGTTATTTAAAAAAAATGAAGTTTTAGAGGAGAAGATGTTGAAAAAAAATGTTATTTGAAAACGATTTTCTTTCACAGCGGAAAATAAAAAATTTGAAAACTGACCCAGTTTGTGATATTTATAGCAATAAACCTTATACCAAAATCATACCTGTTTTTTCGGATAAGCAAAGCTTTAATGTTTTTCGACTTTCAGTCAAACGATCTTCTTCGCTGTTCTCATACCACGAACTGCTTCGAGTGTGAGTTCGAACCAATTGAATCAAAATATAGAACTAGAAAAAATTTTCTTTTCCTTTTGGGGTGAAAACGAAAATTCTCTATTCTTTAATAGAAATCGGTAGAATTGTTATTCTAGAAAAACATAGTTAATAGTTAAGAATAATTTTTTTCTTTCTCAGCAGAGTAACAACCTCCCAAGAACTGTGTTAATAGCTTTACCAGTACCATCTATTTATAGGAAGAGAAAGTAGAATCCTTGTTGAATTATAAATATTTATTTCAAATAAAAAAAAACAACTTCTTAGTCCAATTAGGAGAGGGAGAGGGGCTAATAGGGTGTGTTTCCCCTCATATGTATTATAATAGGGATTTAGGCCTCTCACTGTATTGGGTGGGCCCAATTATTTTTGCTTTCTAGACTTTTAACCCAACACTTTATAATTTAATCCAACCCAATATGTATATTTTTTATTTTCCAAAATAAATATTAATTTCCCAATTAAATAATTTTCTCATCCCAATTTTACACTGGTAAAATTATGATAATTTACTTCTAGTAAAATTTCTAAAAAATATGTTTAATAGTTCACAATTCAACTTGTTTACTATGATTGAATGAATTATTTTCATTTTGGGCTTTAAAAGCACTCAAAAATATAAGCTCGATCTTCTGATAATTTCTAAGTAATCTATGTACATTTCAAATGAATCATTTCTCATTTTAATTTTCATTTCAATTATGAGAATCTACATTCATTTTCAAATGATCCCATTTGTCCATTTCAGAGAAAGCCATAATTATTTTTGAATGTTTACCATTTCTCTATTTCTATTTATTCCGTTCATTTCGATTCAAACACGCCATTCATTTCTAGTTTCAACGAGCTAGCAAAGGGACCAATTGAACATATGTAATTAGGACTCAAATGATTTATAATTAATTTTTGACTTTTCACTTATTAATTATAAACTCATTTAGTCACGAATTCATACCACTATAGTATTGTGACCGACCTCTCCCTAATGACATACCATTATGAAAGCAATTACTCAGTGCTCGTCCAATGACCTTATCATAAGTGTGTTGCCCTCATAGGATATCTTTGATCTTTTTGGGATAGTATCCACTTTCCCAATATGATTCTATTTTATCTCATGGTAACCATTGCATCTTCTTTAATGAAAAGTCAAATACTATTAAATAGTAATCAAGTCATAACAAAGACGAACAACCCATGGCCACATTTACTTTTCATCAACCATGTAATGCCAATGGGAGGATATCATTATCCATGTCTAAAAACTATAAATTCCACTCTTGTGAATGACACTACGTACTTTAGAAGTTGTACACCTAACGCACCACCTTTCGGTTCCTTATTTATTCAATCTCAGGCTTTTACTTACATCAAAGTGTATGAGTCACTAGGGGTGTAAATGAACAGAGCGTTCGATGAAATGTTTGTAAACTATTTGCATAACATTTGTTTATGTTCGTCTATTAAGATAACTAAACGAGTATGAACAAAATTTTTATATTCATTTAATAAACGAACAAACACAAAGAGAGGTGTGTTTTGTTCATTTATGTTCACGAACAAACTCATTTATTGGCTTATTTATTTATTAATGATATTTTTTATAAAAATATAGAGTTGTAAATGAACAGAGCGTTTAATGAACATGTTCTTGTATATGTGTGTGTATTTATTGTTTGTTTGTTTGTTTGTTTATTATTTATTAACATTGTTCGTGAACATGTTCGATTAAGTTAAATGAACATGTTCGTGAACATTAAACAAATAAATATGAACACACATAATTTTAAATAAACGAACATGAATAAAATTTGAAATTCTTAACGAACACAAACTAAACACGAACAAGCTTAAAAATAACCAAATGAACATGAAAAGAGGTTTGTTTGTTCAAGCTCAGTTTATTTACAGCCCTATGAGTCATGCATACATAGTCCACCATCCACTTAGGATTCAAGTATGCCACTCTATGAACGTCACAAGAGAATAAATCCATAAAAGGATTCCAAATCTATTTTGCTTGGGCCTAGTCTGATGTATTATCAGTCTAGTTAATCACATATACGTCTCTATCTTCTGGGAGGTATCCATTTTGATGCCCAAGACAAAACATCTCCCCAATTGGACTTGATAGATGACATATTAGTCTTTCAATCGATTTTTTCATTTATGATTAGACTATGGACATGTTTAGGTTCGTCTACTAATACAAGCTATCTTTCTGTATTATGATCCAACCACGTAATGTTGTTTAATATTAGTTAAACATTAGACAACCAGTGAGCAACATTTGCTTCCATTTTTCTTTGTGTACAAAAACCATGTAAAGACAATATACAAAGTATTAATGTAATTCATGAATAATTTTATTAACCAATCTGTTCGAAAAGTTACAAATGTACTTAGACTAAAATACTACACTTACAGCACTAGATCCAACAAAAGACTCGAGGCTCGTTGGGTGAGAAAGAAGTTAAGGGGATGATGCTTTCGGATTATGAGCAGGAGTAGTAGCTGGAGTGAGCCTTGTGAGGCATGTGGGGCTTGATGCTCCTGTTGAAGTTTTAGATGCTAGAGAAGTCGGATTGGACCTTAGTGATGCTGGTCCTTCAGCTAAAGCCCTAAGCAAGAGGCCCATTCAGGACGCTGGATCGATCTCTACCAATACTGGGCCTACTTCTGCACATGTATCCAGTTCCAGCTTGCTTAGTAAGTCTATTACCAAAAGTTCTCCTAGTTTTAACTCGCTTAATGCGTTCGTGGTTTCGGATAATAGAGATCAGCCTGAAGATTTTCAATTGGGTGATAGTAGAACCAATTCTTCCGTTGGTTTGAAATTCTCGTCTAGCTCTTCTTCATTTTTTTATAGAATTTTTAATGGTTCTATTCTTTCTGTTGACCCTCTTTCGATTACCACTTCACACTTCAATCCTACCTTTGATGGCCCGACAAAGACGGTTGTGGTGTTGAATGTTGTTCTTGATCTGGGGAAGTACTCAGCGATCACATTCAAATAGAACATTGACTCGAATGAAGTTTGTTTCGCGGTTGGTAGTGCTACTGCCAGTGAGGGAAGCAACAATTCTTGTTCGAAGGGGCACGGTTTGGGAGACAAAGGTGTCTCAGTTCGTAGTGGTAAGAAGCTTAATCTGACCATCCAAAACCATGGAGAGCGTTTCAAATTAGCCGATACCTCTCAAGTTTAATGAATTCAGTGGTTAAGTTAATTAGTGCTCAACTTAGTATGGAGGTAGGCAAAGGCTCTTCAAGCTCAATTGGAAAGCTTATGAAGGAGGCATGGATTCCCAAGCAGTAAAGGTTGGTGTTTTTTTTATTTTCAGTAAACATGAATTTGTCAATCTTTTCTTGAAAATGTCAAGGTTATGCTAGTGTTAGGTTTTTGCGCATCTTTCGTGAATACAATTTGGAACATAAACCCGATATTACTAGTCTGCTTGAGAGGAGGATTAGTGGTGATAAAGTGAATATTATTATTGTTAGATTGGGTTTTTAGTATTCTTATCGAGTGGAGGCGATTAGGTTTCCTAGAGGCATTTGGGTTGGTTGGAAGAAGTTGATTTGAGTTGAGGTAATCTGTAACCATCTCTAAATTTTCTTAATGCGAGTTCTTAGGGGTTCACCTTCTCAACCCATTCTTATTGATTTAGTTTATGGTAGTCCTGATAAGTAGAAAAGAAAGAAACTTTAGAAGGGGTTAAAATCAATTATTTCGATTGGACCCGTTTCATGGCTTGCTATTGGAGATTTTAATGATTTACTTACTTTTGTTGATAAGAAAGGAGAACGCCTGAGTGAAAGGGGGTGTTCATTATTTGGTGATTTTCTAGATAAAGTTGAATTGCAATATTTGGGATTTAGTGGCCCTTCCTTCACTTGGCATAAAGGAGGAATTTTTAAGATGCTTGATTGGGTAATCATAAACGACGTTTGGATTAGATCTTTTCCAAACCATACAGTCACTCATCTCCCTTGGCTTAAGTCTAATCACATGCCTTTACTTCTTTCTCTTAAGTCAGTGTTTAGTTCACCAAGGGGACGTCTATTCAGGCTTTTGGCTGGATGGGTGGAGCATTCAAATTTCTCTAATTTTGTTAGAGATAATTGGAGTTTTAATGGTAATATGGCATATTCTCTTAATAAGTTCGCCTCAAACATTGAAGTGTAGAATAAATCTGTCTATAGTCACATTGGTGTTTGAAAAAAGCATCTGTTGCAAAAAAATTTCGGTGTTTAGAGGGCATTGGAAAGAGAAAATTCTAACTACTTAGTTCAGCTGGAGTTGCAGGTACGAGAGTAGTTAGAAAGTTTCCTTCATCATGAAGAGTTGCTTTGGAAATAGAAAGGTAGATGTGATTGGTTATACCTAGGGGATTGAAATGCTAAGTTCTTTCATTCTTGTATGATATAGAGTTGGAAAAATAATCGGATTAGTGCTCTAAAGAATGAGAAAGATGAATGGATCTTTGATGATGATGGACTCCAACTCGAGGCGATTAAGTTCTTTCAAAAGTTTTATAGTGAGCAACCAGATTGGATGACTAAGCTACCGTCTAGCTCTTTCCCTAGGCTTGATCATAGTGATGTAATACTTTTGGGTAAGGCAATCTCGAGGGAGGCAATTAAGACAGCTTTGTTTGATATGGCTCTCTTGAAAGCATCGGGTAGTGATTGTTTACATGCCCTTTTCTTCCAGAAGAAGTGGGATCTAATTGGTAGAGCTGTGTGTGAGTGGGTTCAGAAAGTCTTTGTTGGGCAACTGTAGATCAGGAGCTGTATAACACTTTAATTGTTCTTATCCCGAAGCTTCCAAACCCTAAGAGCTTCACCTAATTTTGACCAATAATTTTGTGTTCCATCCTTTACAAGCTAGTCATAAAGGTCATTGTTAATCGATTCAAGGTGGTATTTCCCAAGATAATTGCTTAGGAGTGGGCAAGTTTCATTGCAGGGAGGAACACAGTGGACAATATCATTGTTGCCCAAGAAGTGATCCACTCCATGAAAAGCAAACAAAACAGTATGAAGTGGATGATAATTAAGATAGATTTGGAAAACGCATATGATAGGGTGCGTTGGGAGTTTATTAATTTTTCCCTTCAGGCAGTAGGTATTCCTGATTTCCTTAGAACCATTATTATGTCTGGTATCATGACTCATACTATGCAAATTTTGTGAAAATGGGTTCTATCTCACAAATTATGCCAAATTAGAAGAATCCAGCAAGGGTTGTAACACCCATAACCCGTTTCTGTCACCGTAATAGGGTTACGGAGTATTACTGTACAAAATAGAATATTTTCTAGCCAATAACAATTAATTTTCAAATTAATTTAATAAATACATAAGAAATTCAAAATGGAATAAATCATGCATTTATGAGACTTAAATCGAGCCTACGTGTCCTTAAAAATAGCTTTTAAGCAGTCAGGGATCAAATCAGAATAAATTAGAACATTTCAGGAAAAATTGAAAAATTTCACCTACAGGGGTCACAGGACCGTGTATCCAAGCAGTGTAAAAGAGCCCAGACCGTGTGGTTCCAAAAATGGTTGTGTGGCTATACCATACGCCCTTGTGGCTACCTTACATACCCCTGTATCCAACCGTGTGCTCACCCGTGTAACTCACTGACTTGGTTCACATGCCCTTGTGCTAGCCCGTGTGAATCTTGTTCCTAACATGCTTAAGGTACACACTCGTGTGGGCTATCCATGTGTGACACACGGCCGTGTGACAGCCTGTGTCCTAGGCCGTGTGTGTCCAAAAATGACCAAGATCATGCTATTTCCTCACCCAATTGCATAGGTACCTAAACCAATTCATAATACATGTTCACAAGTCTATAAACAGACCTTTAAACAACCAAAACATGCCATTTTCAATCACCTAAAACCATACCAAGTATCATATACTAAAACACATTATAATGCTCATGTTACTCATTATCAAAATAATAATCTATAAGCCATAACATACACCAAACTAACCCATTTCAAACACACCATACCAACTTCATTTGACACTTACCATTTCATAGTCTCATACTCAAATTTACTTAAAGTTTAACAACCATACTATAAATACTACAATTCTATCATCAAGTACCAAACATCACACATAGCCATGAAATATAACATAATAACCATTTTCCCTATTACATGCCATATAAGCCAAATGTTTACAAAATCTACCAAAAGAGTCCTCGGGATAGTGTGATTCTGCAAGTTGATCCGATCTCCCGACCACAAAATTTAGTCTACAAAACAAGGACAAAGCATGCGTAAGCTTACTTAAAGCTTAGTAAGTTCGTTAAATCAAATGATAAATCTTACCAATTTAATGTAACAAACCAAATTATAAAATTAAATAATAAAGTTCTTGTCAATCATAGCTCACAGCAGGTGAGTATTGTACAGTACATTAATTCAAATCATATTTCAAAGTCGTCATTTTGTAAGATCTCATTTTAGGTAATTTCAGGGTATCACTCATTCGAGTTAACTTCAGAACTTTGACCGACTCATGATGCTGCTCACACAAGCTGTAGAGAATCTGAAACAGATGCAAGATCTTCAGCCATCGTTACGATCTTTATCACTGGTACATAATATCTACTAAATAATCACTGGCTTATTATGCTACTCACACAAGCTGTAGAGAATCCGCAACAGATCCAGGATCTCACCCAATCAAAGAATTCAATCTTGGCTGAAGCTTTCAATACCCTAGCTATGAAGTTTCTACTTACTTAACAAGAAGAAAAGAAAATGTGATAATATTAACTTTAACCTATTAATTTAATTTACCATTTACTTATTTACCAAATTAACCTTTATTTTAACGTATAAAATCATTAAAACATGCCTAAAAATGTTCATAATTTAAATATATGGTACAATTACCAACCAAGGAAGGTTTAATTGCACAATTGGTCCTTCAATTATTTTAAATTTTAATTAAACAAGTTTATTTTCAATTTAACCCTAAACTAATTATGACTCAATGAGCAAATACCCCAAAAGTTAGTGGATTTTATCATATCCACCACCGCTTGGACTTTTTGACCTTGATTTAATTACCGTTTTTGGTCCCTTTACAATTTTAAATCAAAAGCAATTAACTTTTACCTCTTTTCGATTTAATCCTTTTATCGAAATTAAACAATAAATAATCAAAATTACCAGGCTAAACTTTAATTCACATATAATACGACTCCATAAATATAAAATATTTATGGCTTTAAATTACGGAAACGAGGTCCTAATACCTCGTTTTTAATAACCACTTGACTTTTAAATCGAACCACTATACTAACTTTTAATTTAATTGGTTAAAATTCCTCAAATCAAAATTCATTTTAAAATTACTATTCACTTGTATAATTTAAATATTAAGTATACGAGCTTACTCGTTGGATTTGTGGTCCTAAAACCACTATTTTCGACACCACTAAAAAATGAGTTGTTATAAGGGTGTCCTTTGTCATCTTATCTGTTGGTTTTGTGTATGGAATGACTTGGGCATAGCATCCGTTCCACTATTAATTCAGGTTAGTGGCATCCTATTCATTTGTCATGCTTAGGTCTGGCGTTTTCTCATCTTTTCTTTGCAGATGATCTTGTTTTTTTTAGCCAAGCTGATATGTAACATGCCAATTTAATTAAGAGAATATTGGAAATTTTTTTTGCTTATTCTAGACGTCATATTAATGTACACATGACAAACATATTCTTTTCTAATGGGGTAGATAGTAGTTCTGAAGGGAGACTATGTTACGTCTTTGGGTTTCGTAAAGTTCGGAACCTAGGAACATACTTGGGTATTCCACTCTTCCATGAAAGGGTTACGAATAGCTCTTAGAGGTTTGTGGTGGATAAGATTCAAGCAAACTACAGAGATGGGATGCAAGGCAACTATCCTTAGCTAGTAAAGTCACTTTAACACAACCAATCTTTTCGATTCCTAGTTATTTTATAAAGTCCTTGATGGTCCCCCAAAGGGTTCGTAAGGAGATTAAGCAATTGGATAGGCAGTTTATCTGGGGGTTTTAGGGGGAACAAAAAGATGGCTCTAGTTAGTTGGCAGTTGATTTGTCAACCAAGGGCTTGTGATGGGCTCGATCTTCGACTGTTGAAGGATTAATGTTCCTTTCTGTTGAAACTTGGGTACAACATTGTGGCTAATGTTGATTCCTTGTAGGTTCGTTTCCTTCACTCAAAGTATAGGGTAAAAGAAGCCATAACAAATTATATTTCTCATGGTAATTGTTAATTCCTCTAGAGAGCTCTCTCTAATGTCTGACCCTTGCTCCGGGACAACCTTTTCTGGTCACAAAAGAAGGTTCATAGAATATGAATCTTTTTCGGGTTTGGATTTCAGATGAGATTATAAGTCGCATTGCAAGTATCCACCTCCTTTCCATTATGCAGGGTTAGATAAAATTGCATGGGGTGGTACCTCTTTAGGTTCCTTTTCTATCAAGAGTGCCTATAAGATGCTTAGGGAGAGCTCATGGAACCTGAAAAATGAAGCGTGGAAAATGTTGTGGAACTTTCAAGGACCTTAGAAAGTTTGGATTTTTATTTGGCTTATTTTCAAACAACGCTTACTTACACAAGTAGACCAGGTAAGGCGTGGCATTGGGGTTGATGAGTGTTCTGCATTATGTAGGCATGCATTGGAGGACATTCTGCATGCCATTAGAGATTGCAGTGTGGTAAAAGGTGTGGTCACAGATTATTCCAGTTGAAAAGCATGGCTGATTTTTCTCTGAAAGTTTACAGATATGGCTTGTGTCCAACTTGCAAAACTGTCAAAGAATTTCCTTGAGGGATGTTGATTGGTCGTGTTTTTGTTTTGGATTGGTTGCATGGCACTTTTTGAAAAATCGAAACATTTTATATTTCAGAAGGTTTCATAGAGTGCAGACGAAATAATCAAAGGTTTGTATACTTCGGCTAAACAGTACGCTTTAGTTAACAAGGTAGTACACTCCACGAGGCTAGTTGTAAGGGGGGCTTCCACTTGTACAGGTAATTGGATCCGAATAAAATCTGATGGTGCTATCAAGGATGATTCTGGTTTGCTATAGCTGGTAGAGTCTTGAGAGACCAGCATGGGGACTGAATTCTTGCGTATAATAGACGTTTCAAAAAATGTTCAATCTTTGACGTGGAAATATGGGGTATTTTAGAGGGTTTGACTCTGCTACAGAGCCGACGTTGTGATAGAGTGTTGATTCAGACGGATAGTATGGAGGTAATTTTGGCTATTCAAGATTTTTTTTTCGAAGACATCAAGCTCTACTCTTATTAGGTGAATCCATCAACTTCTAACGAATGTGGGACAATAGATGCTAGAACATGTTCTTAGAATAGATAGTAGTGAAGCCGATTGACTAGACAAAATAACATTTGACAGGGAAGAGGGGCTGCAACTGTTTGTAGAGATTCCAATGAGTTTTTTCGTTTAATTTGATCACTTTGCTTATTTTCTTTTATCACAAAAAAATCTTAATATGACTTTGGTTGTGCTACCGACTCTGAGGTTCTAGTATTTTTAGCATCTAGTTTAATTTTAGTATGGGTTCTCTTTAAAATTTCCTGATTAATTAATCAATCAGTTTCGTGCTTGTAATGATTGATTTTGATAGAAATGAATTATATATAATTATAACTTCAAAAGAATGATAAATGTGGAAGAATACCTCTTAGTTTGACCAAAGTTTATTTTGTCTTTTCTTCTCCTAGTTAAGCTCTGTTTTTAGTTTCCCACTTAAACTCTAATTAACCTAGAGTTATTTAGGTATATATGTTATAAATTTCAGCCTATAAATAGGCGTTAGTTACTCTAGGTTTTACACAACAAAAATAACTTAGATTGAGAGAATTTTGTTCTTTATTTTGAAGGGTTTTTCTTATGGGGCTTCGGGGTCTTTCTTTTAATTCACCCCATTTTTTGTACTCTCCTTTATTATAGTGAAATCTCCTTTTGCCAGGGTTTTTTGTCCTCTATTGACGAGTTTTTCTAGGTAAAATTTCCGTGTTTGATCTTTTTGATTCTTATTTTATTCACTTTGTTTATTGTTTGATTGAGTTTATCCCCTACAAACTGGTATCAGAGCTAGTTCGATTTTTTCAATCAATCTGTTCAGAGATAGAGGCGTTAAGGTTCAATATTAAGAAGTTTGACGGAATTGCAAATTTCAATTTGTGGCAAGTTTGGATGACAAAAATACTGGTTCAGAATGGTCTAAAAAAGGTTATTATAGGGAAGAATCTCGCAGATATGGATTAGTCAAAATGGGAAGAGTTCAATGAAAAGGCTCTATCTGCCATTCAATTATGCCTTACAAATAATGTACTGGAGGTTTTGATGGAGAAAACAACGTCTGCGTTATGGAGGAACTAGAAGCCTTATATATGACGAAATTTCTAGTCAATAGGTTAATATTAAAACGTCTCTACAGATTCAGGATGGCCGACGTTGAGTGTATTAGAACTCATATTAGTGAGTTTTTTACCCTTCTTAATGACTTAAAGAATATCAAAGTATAGATTAGTGACAAGGATCAAGCTATGTTGTTGTTATGCTCTTTGCTCTCTTATAAAACGTTTCCGATCTATGGGAGAGATCATCTCTCATTCTAGGATGTGAAGGGGAATATTCTGAGAAATGATAAACTCGACAATAAGTTAGGCCCAAACAAAAAAAGGTGACTGGCAAGCCTCAATTCTAGTTGCAAGAGGCAAGCAACAAACCAAAAAGATATATCAAAACAGGCGCGACATGTGACTGCGTCAAATAAGTGAGAAAGATATGACAGTCTTGTGTAGTAGAGGTCTTCTTAAAGACACTAGAGTTGTTAAGTTTCTACGAACATTGCATTTTTGGGAAACAAACCTGAGTCAGTTTCGATTTAGTACATAGAACAAAAGAGACTCTAGATTATATTCATTTTGATTTATGGGATCCATCTTCTAACATCTCAAAAGGAGGTAATAAATATTTCTTAACTTTCATTGATGATCACTCCAGAAAATTTTGAGTTTATTTCTTGAAATAGAAAAGCGAAGACTTCAGAATCTTTAAACAGTGAAAGATACTATTAGAAAAACAAACCAGAAAATCTATGAAGCAGTTGAGAACAAATAATGGTCTTGAGTTATGTTTGTCAGAGTTTAATGATTTCTATTAATAGGAAGGAATTGAAAGATATCGAACCGTTGTTGAATTAACAAAACCTTGCTCGAAAAGGCTTAATGCTTGCTTTCTAATGCAGGCTTAGGGAAGGAATTTTGGGCTAAAGCTGTAAAGCTGACAAGTTATTTGGTAAATCGATTTCCTTATCGAGCATTAAATGATAAAGTTCTAGACGATATATGGTCAGGTAATCTTCCCAATTATTCTAATCTTAGAATTTTTGGTTGTCCTACTTATGCTAAAGTTAACCAGGGAAAGCTCGAATCAAGGGTCATTAAATGCATCTTTCTGGGATGCTCTCTTAGTATAAAAGGTTTTACATTGTGATGTTCGGAATCCGACAAAATAATTGTTATCAGAGACGTTACGTTTGATAAATCTCGAGTAAGGTGAAGTTAAAAGCTGAAATAGGGTGTGACATCCCAACAAGCAAATGTCCAACGTCGTAACGATGAGATGAACAGAGGTCTCATCCCAATGAAGAGTCACACGACATCGGGATGACACAATAAAAATTCTAATTCCTACAAGATTGAAGTTGTTTTGGATTTATTTGGTACTCCATCTGAACTTTAAATACCCTCACCATTTTAGGTAACTAATTATAAGTTGGCTTGTGACAGGAAAATGCAAGAAATTCGGCCACTATAGAAATATTGTGAAGGAAACCTAATGGCTTATGCTTTGAGTGTTGCCGAGAGCATTGATTCAACCCATCCTTCATGTTATTTTGAGGCAGTTCAAGCCTTTGATTTTAGCAAACGACTCACTGTAATGGAAGAAGAGATGGAATCACTTCAAAAGAATGAGACTTAGAGGCTAGTTCAACCACCCATCAATAAAAGAATCATTGGTTGTAAATGGGTGTTTAAAAATAAGGTTTGGGTCCTAACGACACTAGGTACAAGGCAAGTCTAGTTGCAAAAGGCTACAGTCAAGTGGAGGGAGTTGATTTTCATGATATTTTCTTGCTCGTAGTAAAACATACATCCATTTGGGCACTTTTGGTCCCTTGTTGCATCAAATAATCTTGTTTAAGAAGTTAGATGTAAAGATTTCTTTCCTTCACAGTGACCTTGAGGAGGACATTTACATGCAACAACTGAAAGGCTTCAAAGTTGAAGGTAAAGAAGATCATGTTTTTCTCTTACAAAAGTCTTTGTACAGTTTGAAGCAGTCTCCTCGACAGTGGTATAAAAATTTGGACTCATTCATGATGAGTATTGGTTTTTCTCGAAGTAAGTTTGACAGTTGTGTTTATCTACAATGTCTTGATAATGGTTCTTTTATATATTTGCTACTTTATGTTGATGATATGTTAATTGCGGCTAAGAATCCATTTGAAATCAAACATCTTAAAACCATTCTTAACTCTAAGTTTGAGATGAAGAATTTAGGTGCAGCAAAGAAAATTTTGGGATGAAAATTTTGAGAGATAGATTGTAACACCCCAATTCTGGCAGATGTAAAGTTTTGGGCGTATAGAAGTAGACAATCTATCTAGCGTGGTGATATCCACCCAAATGACTATTTTGGCATATACATGTGGGCGTATAGTAACCGCCACTTGAGTGTGTAAGAATTTGATTTCATGATATTCTATTATATGAAGGAGACATTCGTGTTAAGGGATAAAAGTGACTTGTGGGATGAGTATTCACCAAATGTATAGTACGCCTGGTTTGTATGGAATATTGTGCTAGTTACACTTTAAGTAATCTAGTTAGAAACCAATTGTATAGTTTAGCCTGATAATTTTGATGAAAGGAACCTATTTATACTTTTCTTAGAAATTGTAGGCCAATAAGAAGGCAAGTTCTAATACATATGGCACTTGTTAAATTCAACTAAGAAAGATGAGTCATATTTATATGTGAGAATGTGTTCTGAAAGGGGTTCTTCTTTCTTCTTCTTCATCTTCCTTAAGTGGTATATAATGAAACCTTCCTTAAATCTGAATGTATCCTACCTAAATGATCTAGAGGCTAAGGTTCTTTTATGATCAATACTTACTTCCCATCAGGGAAAGTATTTCAACTCTGCATGTTAAGTTCTGAATGAGTAAATAAGTATTTGGTAACTGAACAGTGAGACTGTAAGTATAATGTTTTTGCCTGGAATTGAAATGGATTGAATTGATAAGCAACTTGTATGTGTAAGAGTAGTAATGGTGTTCCTATATTTTGTAAGCAGTGGTTGTTGCAGTTTCTTGGTGGAAGTTTGAATTTAGAGTGCAAGTTGTTGTACGTGGGTGTTAGGTGAGTTCTGCACTGACTCCTCCATGTATACTGTTCATATTGTGAGTCATTGTAGTGTCATATTGAAATTTGGTCTAGTAATTTTGACATTTAGATAGTTAATTAAAGAAAAATGACTAAATCATAAAAAGTGTAAAAGTCAATCGCTATTAGTTTATTTGGGTCAAATATATGGCAAAACATTATTGCATGGATTTAAATGGCAATTTAGCCATTTTTTTCTTAGTGGTCAATTTTTTATGTGAAAAAAATTAATTTTATTGATTAAAATTTTATATTAAAAAAATGTTAAAAGGTTAATTAAATTAAAACAAAAGAAACCACTATCATCTTCTTAACTTTCTTATTTACTCAAACAGAAAACACCATTAAAAACCTTGGGAAAGCTTCGACCTTGTCTATTTCTTTGCATGTAAGTCCATTTTCACCTGTTTTTGATGAATTTTATGTTTTTGAGATCATTTTAACTTAATCTAGCTAGCTTAAGCACTATTTTGAAGTATTTTCAAAGTTCTAAAAACTTTCCATTGATATTCTTGAAGCTTTTTTTGTAGTGTTTGGCTTTGTTTGAAGCTTGGTGATGATTTTGATTTTAGTTTGCAAACTAATTTTGTATAATTTATAATTTTAAGGATTAAATTGAAAAGTATGAAAAATTTAGCATGGTTTCATTGTAAAATTTAAGAATTTTATGGCTAGTTTGAGGTGGTTAAGCATTCAAGTTAATGGGTGTACAAGGTTTACCTGTGAAAATAATCCTATTTTGGTTTAAGGACCAAATTAAATGAAATGTGAAAATTTGGGGCAATTGTGAAAAATTATAAATAAGAATACATGCTCATTAAATTGAATATTTACATAAATTTGAAGCTAATAATTGAAATAAACTACTTTATAGATCAAAATCCAGTAGATAATCGTGGAAAAGGAAAAGTTATTGATTAGTCCCTAGATTTTTGCCATCCATGCAGTTTAGCCCTGGTAAGTTCAAAAAGTTTAGTTTAGTATAATTTGAAATTTTATATTGATTTGTGAGTTGTGGTTGTCAAATATTTTAGGTATAATTGGATTGTTATAAATTGTTATGAGGTGAGAAAGTAACTGACTTGAATAGTGTTAATACAATGATATGTATTGAGCCTGGATGAACATAGTATAGGATACAATTGGCATGCCAAAAGATTATTTTGTGCGTTGTATGGGATTGAGTTATGGTCTGATAATGATTTCTGACTTATTATTGCACTAGGAATACTAAAATCCAACATTTGTTACGGATTACTGAGTTATATTTACAATGATTTTGGTGTGTTACTAGGGGCGGATGTAAAGCCTACAGGCTTGGCACTTGGTGTCCAGACGTGTTTTTTGAGGGATGTTAGCTTACGGGCTAGGAACTTGGTGCCTATGTGTGTTCTTGATTGGTTTTGCTCGTTTGAGCTTTCTAGCGTGTCATGGGTGGATAATCGCATATCCGTATCTGTTTATATCGTTCATCGGGTATATTTTCGATAATTAAATGACTAGTTCTTGAATTATACAAACGTTTGCATGATTTTTCAATATTTAGCCTGACTTGATATCGAATGATCTTGTATGATTGATTAGATTAGGCAACTCATATATATATACAAAACTCATCTGTTGATTAGTTGTGGTAGGCAGGATTAATGTTTATTAACATTGTTATTACATAATTTGTTATGTTTATACGGTAAGTTTTATCGCTTTGACCTATGAACTTACTAAGCTCTATTAAAGCTTACTCGTGTCGTTTTTCTTATTTCCTTGTAGATATCGTTTTGTGGAATCGGGTGATTGAATCAACTCGAAGATCACACTATCCAGCTACATTTCGATAGATTTTGAAATTGTTTATTTTAGGAATATGTGTCATGTAATGGAAGTAACTTGTATACATATAAGTAGTTACTTCAAGTGATATGTTTTATGCTAGTGTTTTAGTTGCATACTTATGGTAACGTATATCCTTGTTTGGTCCTGTAAATGTCTATATGTGTGTGTATTTGGTTATTTGGCTGGTGCTTCATGAATGTGGTTAAAACATGGTAGAGTTGAATGTGAAGGGTATGGATGAATTGGTATGTTTTGCATGTGTAAAAGGATGGATGAATTGGTATGTTTGGCATGTGTAAAAGGTTGGAACTTCTTGTCATTTACTGTTAATTGGTTGGTGTATGAAATGTGGTGCCAATGAGGGCATATTGGTTAGGCACTTAGATTGAATGTTTTGGTATGTTTTAAGCTTATTTGAATGTGTTTTGGAGGCATGTGAATGATTGATTTTGATTTGGCTTGGCATCTAAGAAATGGGTAATGTTTTGCCTTGTTTTAGAAGTTATTTTAGGTGTACACAGCCTGGGACACGGGTTGTCACACGGTCAGGTGCCACACACGGTTTCTCCAAATGGTCATGTGGCCTATTCAATTTTGGTGCAGGTATGTTCCACATAGTCTCAGGTTGTTACATAGTCTGCGACACGGCTGTGTGACCCTATTTTGAATCACACACGGTTTGGTACACGGTCTGTGACATAGCCGTGTGACCTTATTTCAAATTGTACACGGTCAAGCACACGACCGTGTGACCCTATTTTCAAACTGTACACAATTTGGCCACACGACCATGCCTCTGAGCCACACAGCCTGGGCTCTTTCACATGGTTTGGCCATACGGTCGTGTGACCCTTGTTTGTACATTTTATTTAAAATTTTGTAGAAATTTCAATTTAATCCAAAATTGATCTCAATTTGTTTTTAATGTTTTGTAAGCTCGAATTAGGTCCAAAATTGATTGAAAAGCATGGAAATGATTGAATGTGATTTATTTAGTTGATTTTGATTGAAATTTACAATAAATGTTCATAGATTATTGTCGTAATGCTTTATAGCTCGAGTTAGGCGACTGAATCGGGTATAGGGTGTTACAATATGTATATGTCTCAAATGTATATTATGAGACATGTGTTTTGTTTAGGTGTATGTTAGTGAAGTAAAAGGTTGAATTTAGATTGTGTCGATGCTTGAAGAGTATGTCAAGAGAGTCTATGTCTATTCACCGCGGTGGTGTCTAGTGGAGTCCATTGGGACTGAAAACACGAATTCTAATATAAAATCTAAAGGAAAAGTTCATGGTCATGGCATCCTCTTAAAAAACTAAGGAATGGTGATTACCTAATGGGGTTCTCTGCGTGTCCATGGCCTTGGAATCCTCTGAAAAGAACTCACCTAATTTGAGTTTAGGAAAATCCATATTGTAAACATGACAGTTAAGAAAAGCCTTTGTGGTGAACTCTAAGAAGAATAACCTTTGTGGCGAATTCTGAAAAGAATAGCCTATGTGGCAAACTCTGAATGGATCGCTTTAGTGGTGTGTTCTATCTGATTGCTTATATGGTGTATTCTGTTAAGACTATGTGGCATGAACTGTTAAGAATATCTAGTAAGATATGAATCTGAATGTCTGCCTCTATGCTAAGATATAAGTAAGTTCTAGTAGTTCTGTAATAAATGTAACCAATATTAGGTATTGATATGCTCTAGAATAAGAGTTGAATAAAGTTTTAAGGGTTTTACATGAAAAATAGATGTGTATCTTTATGCCAAGAAGGGTATCTGCTATGATGATCCGTAAGTATGAAAAGTAAGGGGTATCGCATCTTCTTCTTAGTTTATTCAGAATCTGAGTCACTATTAATTAAATTATGATATTCTATAATAGCATGATATGGAGCTCATCTAGAAGTTATACGTTGTAAATTATCAATAGGGATGTAACACCCCAAACTCGACCTAGACTTTATGGCCAAATTTTGGGGAGTCACATAAAATTCGTTTTGAAATCCAAAGTTCAAAAACAATTCGAAACCAAACTTTGTCCTTGTCCCTTTTTGAAACTTTAAAAGAACATATTGTTTAAAGTTAACAATTTACTTTAGAAGTCACATATTATTTTTTCTAAATTATCTTATAACGGAATTCCTTAATTAACATTGTTTTGAAAACTGTGTTTCTATCTTGGAAATCATAACTTTGCAATTTGAAATAGGTATTTAAAAAAAATAGTAATTAAATTGTTCTAAAGTAATGAATAAAACCAAAAACTAACAACAGTCCCTGAAATTTCAATTAAAACATCCCACATGAAAACGATTATAAACCTAATAGTATTAAGATATACACAACTAATGAACCGAGCTCCTGTCACACCAATCCACCCTAAGGTCATTGGTTACCTGAAAGGAAACATGCAAAATGTGAGCTTACAAGCTCGGTTTCTAAGTAAATCTTTCAGAAAAAAATGCTAACATACGCGTTTTAACCCGAAGACTAGCCTTTTGGATGTTCGATTACTTACACAAATGATTACAGCAGTTTCTAGCACACCTAATTCGCAGGCGGGGAGTTTTGATTCTCTCGATTGTCACCTAACAAAAAATATTTTGCAAAATCAAATTCATGCCACATGAAAAATAACCAATTCACACATCAAATAAAAACCTTTATAAAAGTCCAATACAAACATACTTACATATGGTTACACGAAAGATTAAAATCGCGAAAGGTTGAGCATGGAAAAACAAGTCCTAGCACGAAGGTAATTAGAACGAATTAACAAAGGGAGCAAAGATTAACCCACAACAAAAACACAAAGGAGAAGTAGAAAAAAATGATGAAAGAAAACAAGAACAAAGGAATGAAAGCAAATGGCGACTGAGGGAAAAGAAGGGAAAAGTAACGTGACAAAGAGGGTGAATAAAGGGAACGTGGGTAAAATTTTTAGAATTCTAACCAAATAAAAAAATTAGATATTTTTTTAAAGAATTTGAATTTTATCTAAACTCATACACACAGGCTACACAAAGATTGGAATCAAAAATAATTTTTTCCACTTCGCAACCGCAGGGATTCAAACTTAAGACCAAAGGGTAAGTTGATACCTTACCATTGAACCAGTAGGCTAATTATTGCCAAAACTTACGTGGAAATTAAATTTAGATTAGATGTTCAGAGATTAAGGTAGGGACTAAAAATAGTAAGAAATTCAAAAAGAATGATTTGAACACAGGACCTCAAACACACATCCAAGGCATTTAACCACTGAAACAAATCAATTACTTGACAAAACTTAACAATTCAAGAACTCAAACTTTTAGGGCGTTACAACTCTCCCCTCCTCAAAGAAATTTGGCCTCAAAATTTACCTGACTCAAACAAATGTGGGTATTGTTGTCGTAGTGAGTCCTCAGGTTCCCAATTGGCTTCCTCTGTACAATAATTCTGCCACAGAACCTTAACTAACAGTATAGTCTTCCTCTTTAAAACTTTAATCTCACGATCCAAAATATGAAACAACTTCTCCTCCAAATTCAAATCTCGTCTTACCTTAATCTCCTCAATTGATACTATTTAAGACGGATTAGATCGATACCGCCTCAACATAGAGACGTGGAACACATCTTGAATACGCTCTAACTCAGGAGGTAACTCTAACTGATAAGCGACTGACCCAATGAGTTTCAAAATCTGATAAGGCCCAATGAACCTAGGGCTCAACTTGCCCTTACGTCCAAATCGAATGACCTTTTTCCATGGAGATACCTTAAGGATAACCCGATCTCCCACAGGAAACTCTATATCTTTCCTCTTCAGATTTGCATAAGATTTGTCTATCAGAAGTTGTCTTAAGTCTTGGTTTTGTTATCTGAAGTAATAAACACTTAATTAAATTTGTACGTTTTCGATTCGCCTAAGATGAGTGATTCGACCGAGTAGTCTTCTCTGCTATCCTCAAGCTCACGTCTACCAAGTGTTGGCTCGCTTCGAATCAGAAAAATTTTCACAAAAATTACCAGTATGGTAATTTTGTAATTTCTCTAAACTTTTTAGTCAAGTTGTAAATCAGAAAAATATCTCTAGAAATTTTCTCGAATAATCTCTTCAGAGAATTTTCTCTCTACAACTTTCTCTTGAATTCAAGTGTGTGAAAATAATAACTCAAGGCTTGGTTTATATAGGGAGAGTTTAAAACGTTCAACTGTGATTAAACTTAATCACTTTAATATTAAATTAATATAATATTTATCTAAAAGATAAACATTAAATTAAATTTAATATTAAGATAATCACTTTAATATTAAATTAATAACATACTATTAATATAAGCATTAAATTAAATTTAATATTAAACTATTAAAATAATACTGTTTTTGGAATAGTTAATCTGAAATCAAATTCTCTGGTAAAGTCCCAGTTGAAGTGTAACTCTTCCACTGCTCAACCACCGACAAACAACCACCGCCAACCATCGAGATGCTGCTGTCATAGCCACCAGCACCGCGGTGTCCAGTGATACAGGTGCGACACCCTTACGACACCCGAGTCGGTCCGGTTGTTACCGGTTCAGTCAAGGTCAATGATGACCCGTTCTGTCTAGTCTAGCCACTGGTTGGACCATCCGTTCGATTTCACTTACTGAGCTTCGTTTGACTAGTTTTTAGGTCTCGGTCTCAGTTTTGGGCTTCTGGGCCCAATATACGATATCAAGTGCAATTTTCAAGTTCAATTACCCATTAGGCCAATTGTTTGACCTGAAAATTAACTTCCAAAAATATCATATTAATTTTAATTGATTTGAATAATTTAATTTTACTTTACCAAAATTAATTTTTCAAGAAAATTCTATAATCAAATTCTCTAGTTGAACAATTCATACGACCACCTAATTTAATTCCACATCGAATAAATTGTCTCGATTAAATTATTCCCAAAGTCATAGAACTTCTTCTGATTCAAATGCAGTCCAATCGAGCTTTTGTCGAGCTAGCGGAGGGACCAACCTGTCATATACAATTAGGCTCTAGTGATTGCAATTATGTCCAGAAGCATCGTTCCGATAATTCAGAATTACTTAATCATGGAGTTAGTCCACAAGAAGTACCATGATTTAAAACTCATTGTATACTCTTTACGAAAGCAATTCATCCAACTACTTTCTCCAATGACCTCGTCATGTGTGTGTTACCCTCATATGATATCCTTGATTCCTCTGAGTTGAATCTATTCACTCAATACAATTCTATTTTATCTCATTGTCACCATTGTGTCTTCTTAATGATTAATATGATCACTGTAAACAAATGGCTGTGATAAATTACCAGTTCTTGACCCGTGGCCACGTTCCATATTTATCAATCCACACAATGCCAATGAGAGGATATCATTAACTCTTTAATTGAGCTATGAATTCCACTGTTGCTAGTAAAGCCATGTCACACATAAGTCATGTACCCAACATATCGGTTATGGGCTCGATTATCTTTAAAGCATAAGCCTCCACTTATATCAAAGCACATATGTTGCATTCGCATGGTTAGTGACTAACTCAAGATTTATGTAAATCACACCATGAACGTCACAAGTGAATTAATTCACAAACGGATTCAAAATTAATTCATCATGAGTCTAGTCCAGTGTATCATTCTACCAATGAATACATATATGTCTCTACTTGTGGAGTCTACTGCTCTGGTAGCCAAGACTAGTCATCTCTCCAATTGGAATTGTAGACGACATAATAATCCTTCTCAGTATTTGAATAAAATGCTCACTTTGATTCTTTTACGGGATTACGGACTCATTTAGATTATCTACTAAAGTAAGTTGCCTTTCTCGCAATGTAAACATTCTTACAATGCCATTTATCTTCGGTTTGAACTTTAAACAATCAACGAACTAATATTTGCTTGTCACAATTTCTCTATGCATGTAAAATATAACAGATAGAAAATACAAAAGACATAATAGTGAAATGTGAAATTAACTTTATTTATTTATTCATCATTCAAATAAATTAAAAAAAATTACATGTTTACTACAATATGGGTACATTTCCCAACATCTTGACTAGTTGAAGCAAACCCGAAGGCAGTTGGTGCTCAGCCTTAACTTGCTGGTACGTCAGACAACGAGAAAAAAAATCAATTACATTTCGCTTCAAATTGAGCCATGAGTATAACTTCCGGAGATCATGATATATCTTATTCCCTCCAGGGTGCATAGCATAAGAGATACTATGTGCTTCCCGCAAAATAGATTGCCTCAACCTGGCATAATTATGCATACAAACCAACCTCTAAGACACAAAACCCCCTCACTATTCAACCCAAAATCAGAAATTCTACCCTCCTCAACCTGCTGAAAGTAAAGAACCAGAGAGCTATTGACTAACTACTTACCCCAAATCTGATCAATCCAAGTCAGCTTAACGTGCAAGTCAGTGAATATCACCCTCAAATTAGACATTGATCTATGACTAAGAACATCGACCATAACATCCGCCTTACCAAAATGATACGTAATGGTGCAGTCGTAGTCTTTAAGCAACTCAATCAATCTACATTGCCTAAGATTTAACTCCTTTTGAGTAAGGAGATATTTGAGACTCTTGTGATCAGTGTAGATAATACACCTCTCAATATACAAATACTGCTTCCAAATTCTCAAAGCGAAGAAAACCGCATCTAACTCACGATCGTGTGTAGGATAGTTGCCTTCGTGTGACTTAAACTATCTAGATACATAAGCCACAACCTTACCATCTTGTATCAGAACACATCCCAAACCATTGTGAGAAGCATTACTGTACACCACAAACTTTTTACTAGATTTAGGTTGTATCAGAACGGATGTCTGAATTAAAAACAGATTTGAGATTCTTAAAGCTCGATTGTTGCTCATCAGTCTAAACAAAATGTGCATTCTTACATAAGAATTTGGTCAAGGGAGTTGCGATCAGCAAAAACCCTCTACAAACCTCCAATAACATCTTGCTAAATCGAGAAAACTTCAAATTCAGACACATTCCTAGGCTATTTCCATTGGAGAATAGCCTCAAGCTTTTTAAGGTTAACACAAATACCCTCAGTAGAAGCCACATGTCTCAAAATCAAAAAGTAACCTCTCTTAACCAAAAATCACACTTGCTCAACTTAGCGTATAGCTTTTTCTCGCAGAGTATTTGCAGAACTACTCTAAGATGTTCATAATGCTCAACCTCATTCTTATAGTACACTAAAATGTCATCAATAAAAACAAAAAAAAAAATGATTCAGATATGGTTGAAAGACTCAATTAATGAGATCCATGAATGTAGTCGGAGCATTCATCAAATTGAATGGCATGACAATAAACTCGTAGTGCCCATAACGAGTCCTAAAGACGGTCTTATGCACATCTTCCTCTTTAACCTTTAATTGATGATACCAGAACGAAGATCAATCTTTGAGAATATAGATGCCTCACGAAACTGATCGAACAAGTTGCCAATCATCGAAAGTGGGTACTTATTCTTTACCGTTAATTTATTCAACTGACGATAATCCCCACACATCCACATAGTATCATCTTCCTTTCTCACAAAAAGGACTGGTGCTCCCCACAAAGACACACTAGGCCTAATAAACCCTCGATTAAAAAGTTTCTGAAGTTGTAATTTCAATTACATAAGCTCTTTCGATGCGATGTGATATAGAGCAATGGATATCGAAGCTGTTCCAAGAAAAACTTCAATACTGAACTCAACCTCCCTATTCGGTGGTAACCCCAGAAATTCCTCGGGAAATACATCTGGAAATTTCTTAACTGTCCAAATACCCTCAACAGAAGATTCCACAAAACTCATGTCATGTACGTACACCATAAACGCCTTACACCCTTTTCAGACTAACTTTTCAACTACTAGAGTGGAGATTACATTAGAGAGGTAGTTTTAATGCTCACAAACCATAACAATTTCCACATCATCCTCAAATCCCAGAGTTACTCTCTTTGTAGCATAATCCAAACTAACTCGATGCTCTACGAGCCAGTCCATACCTAGTATCAGATCAAACTCCCCGAATGGTAATTCCATCAAACTAGCCGAAAACACAACACCTTGTATCTTCAGCGGGCACCTCCTATAAACTTTATTAACTTGCACAGACTGACCCAACAGACTAATCACAAAAATCTCACTAGAAGTACTCTAAAAAAAACTTCTTAGATTAACAAAAATAGTACTAGCTATGTATAAGTGGGTCGAACCAATGTCTATCAATGCAAAATAAGGTATAGAATGAATGAAAAACATACCAACTATCACACTGGTAGTGTCTCTGTCCTCGCGGCACCTTATCCCATACACTAATGTAGGTGGTCTCGCCTAAGTCTAATTAGCACATCTGTCTGGTGTTCTCTGCCCTCTACTCATACCATTACCACCTCTAGCCTGACCACGACCCCTTAGTGGCTACTGAACTGCCCTCTGAGGCTGAACCAAACCCAAAGGTAAAGCTTGCACCTGATTTTCCTAAAGGACAGTCCTTAATGCAGTGCTCCGTAGACCCACATCACAAATAAGCTCCCAACCTCCTTCAGCTCTCGCCCTAATAAGGCCTACCACATTCCCCACATAATTGAAACCTAGCAGAAATAACCGGTGCCTTAACCTACTGATGCCCATCAAATCTGGCTCATTTCTTCAGCCACTGAACAGAACTAGAAAGACCCAAATCCTTTTTAGACTTATTTTGGTCCATTTCTTTATCCCCCTTTTCGCGCTCTGCGCTTATTATCCTCCATAATTTTCACATTCTCCACCAGTGTTTCGAAGACTTGCTCCCGTTGCGGAGCTACCAGAACCTTAATGTCATATCTCAATCTGTTCCCACAACGGACACTCTTTTCATAATCATTTTCAATCATGCTTCAAGCATACCTACTCAATCTCAAGAATTTGACCTTATACTCAGCCATAGATTTATCCCCCTAAGTCAGCCCAATAAACTCAAGCCTCCGAGCCTCAATATACCTTGCCCCCACAGACTTATTTTAGAAGACTCTACAAAAGAATGTCTAAGTCACCCGTTCCGGCTGGGTGCCTTGTTCAAAATTTTGCCACCACCGGTATGCTTCATTGCAGAGCAATGATATTGCACCCTTTAGTTTTTGCTAGGGGGTGCAGTCCAGATCATTCATAATCCTCTCAGTTGCCTCCAATTAGTATTCAGCCACAGTCGGGGAGACCCCAGCAACACCCTTAAATAATTTAGCCCCATTTGACCGAAGTCGTTCAATTATCAACTCACAGCTACCAAATCCAGTATGGGTCCCAGCGACCCTTTCCAACACTCTCAACATGACTTGGAACAATGCACTATCCCCAACTGTCTGAGCCTGAAACTTTGTCTCAGTAGTAGGCGTCCCCATAGTTTCACTCAAGTCAAGATTGGGCATACTGCCTATCGAAGATGACTCAACTCAAGCCTCCCTTCGGCTCCCACCGCACCCACGAGTACCTTATTCACGTGTTCCTCACAAACTCATTATAAATTATCTACAATTTTAGAATTTTTATACATCAATTTGAAGTTTGTTACCACATATCTTATGTCCAAAATTTATAAAGAGCTTTTTACAAAATTATCACAATCTTTACCAAAAGCAAAGTAATTTCTAACACTATATTGTTTTTCTAAACTACAAAATATAACTAAAGCAGAAGTACTTACAGGATCGATGTCGGAGACTCGGTAATTCCACAAACTCATTTTTCAAAATAAAATCACTTTAAAATTTGAATTAAAATACTTTTCATAAAATTTTTGAACTCAAAATTTAAAACTCGAGTTTTGAACTTGGCTTGGATACCACTAAATGTAACACCTCATACCCGGCCTAGAAGTTATGGTCAAATTTTGAGGAGTCACATAAAATTTGTTTTGAAATCCAAAGTTCAAAAATAATTAAAACCAAACCTTGTATTTGTCCCTTTTCGAAACTTTAAGAGAACATACCGTTTAAAGTTAACAATTTATTTTGGAAGTCACATATTATTTTTTCTAAATTATCTTACAGTAAAAATCCTTAATTAACATTGTTTTGAAAACAGTGTTTCAATCTTGGAAATCATAACTTTGCAATTTGAAATAGGTATTAAAAAAATAGTAATTAAATTGTTCCAAAGCAACGAATAAAACCAACAACCAACAACAGTCTCAGAAAGTCCAATTAAAACATCCCACCTGAAAACGATTATAAACCTAATAGTATTAAGGTAAACGCAATTAATAAACCGAGCTCCTATCACATTGATCTACGCTAAGGTCGCTAGTTACCTGAAAGGAAACATGCAAAATGTGAGCTTACAAGCTCAGCATGCATATTGTCACAAATCACAAATCAGATGCATAAATATTTTAGAGAATATATCAGATTATGTTCAGATACATATTCCAGATGTTTTTCATTAACAGATCAGATGTAAAATCATTTTTAGAAACATATATATAATCAGATGCATATACAAGTCATAACCACAACTGCTACACACCATCTCCGTCCATCCCTACACATCAGTTAAGGTATCAAGTACCCATCCAACCCCACACCAATAAGTAATTGTATGTCACTTTTCAGAACTAGTGCAGTCAAACGACCAAATAACAATATGTGGTAAACCGCCAGAAACAGATATACGTGGCTGAGCCACTAGATAAGGCAAATAAATCAAACTACCAACACTTCCTCTGTCATATCACATCCCAACCCGATGCATACAATTATACAAACAAATATGCTATTTATAGATGTCATACATGTTTTTCAAAAGTAATCATGTATTCAGAATCATCAGAACATAGATCATACATGTAAAACTGACAAATCAGAATTATGTCACATATAGGAATTTATTAACAGATATCACATTTCGAGTCTTATTTATGCAATATAGACCCCATGGAGGGTCTTATTATAAATTACAGATTAAAATGACTCTAAATAAGAATTTCAAAAAAATGGGCTTATACGCCCGTGTGGCCTACACTACCCAAATGGCCAACTCATGTGGCCCACATGGCTTACCTGAATAGCCTGTGTGTATCCCACACGGCCTACTTGATTTACTCGTGCAATTACACATGCCCGTATGCACCCACACAGCCTAACACATGGCCAGCCACATGACCGTGTGGTACACACGGTCTACCACACGACCGTGTAATGAGCAGTAGTTTTGAATTTCCTTGTATTTTTCCAAATTTTCATTGTAGTTTCAAGTTAGAAACAAACATCTGAATTAATTTTGATGTAGAACCACGAAAGAGAACACCAGAACCTAAAATTAGTAGTTAAACGACAAATTTTAGTAACGAATTACTAGTTTCTAAGTAACTCTTTCGGTTAAAAATGCTTAAATACGCATCCTAACCCGAAGACTAGCCTTTTGGGTTTTCGATTACTGCCAAAATGATCACAGCAGTTCCTAGCACACCTAATTTGAAGGCAGGGAGTTTCGATCCTCTCGATTGTCACCTAACAACAAAGATTTTGCAAAATCAAACTCATGCCACAAGACAAATAACCAATTCACCCATCAAAGAAAAACCTTTATAAAAATCCAATAGAAATACACTTACGCACGATTACATGAAAGATTAAAATCATGAATGGTCGAGCACGAAAAAATAAGTCCTAACATAAAGGTATTTAGAACAAATTAAAAAAGGGAGCAATGATTAACCCACAACAAAAACGTAAAGGAGAAGAAGAAAACAAATGATGAAAGAAAACAAGAACAAAGGAATAAAAGCAAACGATGACTGAGGGGAAGAAGGGAAAAAAATGTGACAAAGAGGATGAATAGAGGGATCGTGGGTAAAAATTTTAGAATAATTAATAAATTAAATTTTAATTATTTTTAAAGAATTTGAATTTAAACTCATCTACACAGGCTATACAAAGATTGGAATCAAAAATATTTTTTTTCCACTTCGCAACTGTAAGGATTCGAACTCAAGACCAAAGGGTAAGTTGACACCTTACCACTAAACCAACAAGCTCATTCCTGCGAAAATCTATGCGGAAATTAAATTTAGATAAGATATTCAGAGATAAAGGTAAGGACTAAAAATAGAAAATTTTTAAAAAGAATGATTTGGACACAGGACCTCAAACACACATTCAAAGCATTTAACCACTGAAACAGGTCAATTACTTGACAAAACTTAACTATCTGAGAACTCAAATTTTTAGGGCATTACAAGGGATACGTGGACACAATTAGATCAGGGTATGTCTGAGTGTAAACCAATGGTATGAAACCATGTGTAAGTATCCACCATATATATATATATGTATCCGCCTAAGATAATGTTAGTGAGTAGTTGTTTGAAATAAGAGCATGCATTAAGGTGAGGAGTGTTGGAAGTAGTTTCTAAAGGTATGTTCTGTCAGGTAAGTATTATGGGATAAGAGATTCATGAATTGATTGGAGGGATTCCTCATTTAACAAGATATGGAAGATTAAGTATACTGACGTATAAAACAATAATAAATTGGTGATGGTATCAACCTAAGTAAAGGATACAAACTATGGTTGGCTCATAGAAATTCATGCAAGATTGCAAAGTATCCATAAATGTATGGTTATGGTGGGATTCACTAAGTACCCTTGTACTTACAAGGTTTGTTATTTCTTTTTAGGTATGTTGAGAAGAGGCTTCGCCTAATAAGACAATGCCAGGAGTACACCAAGTTGGTGGCAAAGTGGGCTATTATGCATACAGTAGATATGTGGAGCAATCTTGAACACGCCTTTGAGTCTGTCTTGAAATAGTTTCTACCTTATGAATATTTGTATCAAATTTGATGTAATGAGTTATTTATTATATATTCTACATTAATCTTCCAAATGTTAAAATTTTATTTTGGAATTTCTAATAATAGGTTTTAAGTTGAAAAAGAAAATGTAATATGTTTTCTTTAAATATTTTGTATTGTTTAGTAACACCTGAGATTCGTACCTAGTGAATCGGGTGAATCGGGTGAATCGGGTTGGGTTGAAGGCATTACATAGACATTTCAGGAAATTGTTTTTATAGCAACAAGGGTCCATCAAGAAGATCCTTAAGTGATTTGAGATGCAAAATGCACAATCGGTAAGTACTCCTTTGGCTGTACACTTTAAACTCTCAATTTCAGATTCCCTACAAAATGAAGAAGATGAAAGGTACATGCTAAAAGTACCTTATCCAAGTGCAGTTGGAAGTTTAATGTATGCACTGTTATGCACTTGTTCAGATATTTCACATGCTGTTAGTGTTGTTAGTCGATACATGACCAATCCTGGTAAGTTGCATTAGCATGTAGTTAAGTGGACTTTCATATATTTGCGGGGTACTTCTAACATGTACTTATAGTTTGAAAGAGCTCAAAAGAGTTTAGTTGGATATGTTAATTTTGATTATACAGGAGACTTAGATTGAAGAAGGTCTCTCACAGATTACCTATTTGCTTTTAGGAATTGTGCCATTAGTTGAAAAGTGACACTTCAAGCTATATTGGCTTTGTCGACTACTGAAGTAGAATACATGGGAATTACAAAAGCAGTAAAAGAAGCAATTTGGTTAAGGGGCCTGCTTAGTGAACTGGTAAGTGAAAATGGGGCAACTGTCGTATATTGTGATAGTCAAAGTGTCACACATCTCACCAAAGATCAAATACATCACGAGAGAATGAAGCACATAGACATTTGTTATCATTTTGTTCGAGGGGTGATCATTTAAAGAGATCTTTAGATTCTTAAAATTGGCAAAGAACACAATCCAGCCGACATGTTGACAAAGAGCTTTCTAGTTTCAAAGTTCAAGCATTACTTGGACTTGGTAAGTATTCGACAAAGAATCAGTTAAGCCCGTTACAGGGCTCGGTAAAGGAGTTGGTCCAAATACGAGTCAATGTGGAGATTTGTGGGAGAATGCCTCTTATTTTGACAAAAAGTTTATTTTGGCTTTTCTTCTCCTAGTTAAACTCTATTTTTAGTTTTCCACTTAAACTCTGATTAACCTAAAGTTGTTATAGTCATATATGCTACGAATTTCAACCTATAAATAGGCCTTAGTTACTCTAGGTTTTACACACAAAAATTATTTAGATTGAGAGATTTTTGTTTTTTGTTTCGAAGGGGTTTTCTTGTGGGGCTTCAGGTTTTTTCTTTTAATTCTCTCCATCTTTTGTATTCTCTTTTATTATAGCGAAATCTACTTTTGCTCGTAGTTTTTTATCCTCTCTTGAGGAGTTTTTCCATATAAAATTTGCGTGTTCGATCTTTTCTATTCTTATTTTATTCACTTTGTTCCTTATTTAATCGGGTTTATCCCCTACAATAAATATAAATGAAACAAAGCATCCAACTCATAACTTATAATTAGACTTGTTCAAGGGACATGTTACTTGTCCAAGCTCGAAGGCTCACTTGATATTTGAGAGAATTTGAACAAAAATATTATGCCTAAAAAATAGATTTGACCAAAAAAATACAAGGCCTATCTAAAATATGAGCCAGACACAGTGAGCCTAGCTTGTTTTCAAGTTTATATAATATTTTTTTTATTTTGCAATTTATCTCATAAGAAAAATTAAATATATGCTTTAATGTAAATATTAGAAAATAGAGATAAATATTAAAATTACACAAACTTTGGTATAATAATAAATTTTGGATGGGCTTAAACAGATTTGAATTAGCCCCATACAAATATGAGCGGGCTTGAACAAAATTTAAGACTCATATTTTAAATTATACAAAACTTGAAAACTATATATAATATTCATACTATATAAGCCGAACCTAACTCAAATACTCGTTACCCTTCAACACCATCATACTATATAAGCCTAACTTAACCTAACACCATTTTCTGTAGTTAACGTTTTACGAAAATAGTTGGATGGATCAACTTCAAAACTCATACTACTAAGCTTTTGTCTCGGTAGATTTTGACTCGTTATTTTAATTTTGTGGCATGTATATAAGCCATTTTGAGTTGACGAAGTTGATGTTCTAGTTGGAATTGTAATGTGTCTAAAGTTGGTATGTAATGTGTTAAACTTAATGTTCTCATGATGATGGATGTGATGATGTTATTTTGAAAATGTCATGTGATCTAAATTATGATATTGATGATGTTGGGATTGACCCGATTAAGCAACAAGTAAACAAAATAGCGGAATAAATTGAAAAATTAAACACACAAATTTAACATGGAAAAACCCCTCCAAAGAGGATAAAAAACCACGGGCAAAGATAAATTTACTATAATGGCAAAAGAACAAAGAGTACAAAAGATGAAAAAAACTAAACCCCGAAAACTCGAAAACAAAGAACCCTCAAAACGTAAACACAAAATTCTTTAAATGTTGTTATGAGTTCTAATCTCTAATGGGTGTGTTTTCTAAAGTTGTAAAAGAGCCTATTTATAGGTTAAATTCATAGGTCAAATAATAATAAAATAATCTAGACTAATCAGAGTTTGATTGAAACAAATAAACAGAGTTTAATTGAAAGATTATTTCTCAAATTTGATTGAAATAGGAGTCATACTCAACAAATCTCCACCTTGAATCATATTTTCACAATGCCATCTTTTTCAAAGCCCACCACGGGCCTATCTTGAACTATGCAGGGAATTAATTGAGTCGAATATGTGCTTAGAAACTGGAAGATTTCTAGCCTTCAACTTGTAAACTGCCAAATTAAAACTAACCCGAGTTTGATTTTCATGAACACAGCGCCTAACTTTTTAAAACCTACATCCAAAAGAGAACCCCTTTTCAATGAAACAATCATACCTTTTCCCTCCTATGACCAAGTTGCCTCCGCTCCAAAAATGTTGACTTCGACTCCGTAACGGACAAGGGACGTCCGATTTCACCAGTCACTGTAGAACCTTCCAGAATATAAAGACTGCTGGTTCTTTTACCTTTTAGCAAAACGAGAGCTCTACGAGATACTTTAATGTCACTCGATTCGATGTTGATTCTGTATCCTTTCAAGTCTAAAATACTCAAGGAGATGAGATTCTTTCGTAAATTAGGTACATACCTGACATCTGAGAGTTTCCTAATCGTCCCATCGTGTATCCTAATTTTAACAGTACCAATACCAATTACCTTACTAGATGAATCATTTCTCATACGCACAACTCCACCTTCAATCGAACTGTATGTGGAGAACCATTCTCTATTAGGACACATATGGAAAGAACATCCCGAATCTAGGATCCACTCGAATGTAAGCTTAGAGTTATTGCTCATTGACACTAACAAGAAATCATTACCGCTTTTATCGGCCAAATTAGCACCAGCTAGATCTTCCTCGTTACTCTCAGCAACTCTTTTATTTCGCAGTTTATAACAATCTGCTTTAACATGACCTAACTTTTTACAATAGTGACACCTTTTGTCTTGTTTCTTTGATACTACCAAAACAGAAGCTTGCCTATCTGCCTTACTATCTAAACCAAACTCATTGTCGAGTTTGTCTCTACTCAACAAATTACCCTTCACATCTTCTAATGAGAGTTTGTCTCTACCATAAATTAGTGTCTCCCTGAAAGACTTGTATGAATGGGGTAAAAAGCACAATAATAGCATAGTCTGATCTTCATCGTCAATATGAACCTCAACGTTCTTTAAATCATTTAAAAGAGTAATGAATTGTGATGTGATATCTAAGAAGCTCACATTTGTTCATGCGAAACATAAATAGACGTTGTTTCAACACTAAACGGTTAGCCAGAAACTTAGTCGCATAAAGAGTTTCTAACATTTTCCACAAGGCGGATGAGGTCTTCTCCATGTATACCTCCTGCAATACCGCATTCGTGAGGCACAATTGGATTGCAGAAAAAACCTTTTCATCAAGCTCTTCCCATTTTGATTTATTTAGATTCTCAGGCTTTTTCCCAGTAACAACCTTTTTCAAGCCGGATTGAATTAGAATTGCCATCATCCGAACTTGCCACATATTGAAATTTGTCTCACCATCGAACTTCTCAATTTCAAATCTTGTTGATGTCATCTCTAAACGGGCTGATCTATGAAAATTGAACTAGCTTTTATACCACTTGTTAAGGATCGACCCGATTAAGCAACAAGTAAAAAAATAGCAGAATAAATTGAGAAATTGAACACATAAATTTAACGTGGAAAAACCTCTCCAAAAAGGATAAAAAACCACGGGCAAAGATAATTTTACTTTAATGGCAAAAGAAAGAGTACAAAAGATGGAGATAAAAACTAAACCCCGAAAACCCAAAAACAAATAACCCTCAAAATGTAAACACAAAATTCTCTAAATGTGTTATGAGTTCTAATCTCTAATAAAAAAGCCTATTTATAGGCTAAATTCATAGGTCAAATAATAATAAAATAATTTAGACTAATCAGAGTTTGATTGAAACAAATAAACAAAATTTAACTGAAAGATTATTTCTCAAATTTGATAGGAGTCATACTCAACAGATGAAATTGGAATGTAATGTTTTGGTTTATGCTTTAGTTGATGATGTGAATTGTTGAATTAGATTGGATGTGACGGTACCTTATGGCATATCGGTTAGAACTAGGGGCTTGTGTTATATAGGCAAATGTTTGATGTATTTTGAGTTGGTTAAATGTATGATCTTTGTAGGGCTTAGTGCATAAGTTATATGGTTGATATGGAGTCTAATGGGAGATTGTTTGATTGGTTGAATGAATGCACTTTTGATTGATTCTTTGAGGTGCCATTGAGGGCATATTGGTATAGTTGAATGTGATAAACTTTGGTATATTAGTTTTGAGTATGCTTTAATGACAATTAGTTGAATACATGAAGTCTTGATTATTAGTTAGTATGTTTATGAATGATTATTGTAGGTCTCTATTTGTTTCTAAAGAGTATCATTTGAGTTTTAGATGTTTTGAGCATGAATTAGACATTTTAAATGTGGAACCATTTCTGAATTTAAGTATCGATATTTTTGTACTTGGTATCAATACTTGACCATATGAACAGTTTTTAAAACAAACAAAAGCTAAAATAGTATCGATTTTTATAAAAGTATCGATATTTTTCTTAAAATATAGATACCGGTAATAAATATCGATACCCTATTTTGTCTAGCTTGTTTTCAAATTATATAATATATTATTTTAATTTATTTTAATTTATATCATAAGAAAATTTAAATATATACTACAATATAAATATTAAAAATAAAGATAAATATTAAAACTATACATAAACTTTGATATAATAATAAAATTTGGATGGACTTAAACAAATTTGAATTAGCCATTTACAAATATGAGCGGACTTGAATAAAATTTAAAACCAATATTTTAAATTATACAAAACTTGAAAACTATATATAATATTGATACTATATAAGCCTAACCCTAACTCAAGTAGCCGTTACCCTAAACACCATCATAGTTCTTTTTGACAATTTTATCTTTATAATATATTCTTTTGAACAGTTTTTAGTTACTTATATTAATTCGTTACATATTATTTTTAATATTTTAATAATTATCTTTATGAGAAAAATACATAAATCGATGTATCTGGACACATAATATTTATTTCAATAAAACCAAATTTAACCTAATTAACCTAATACTTTTATTTCAATTTAATTCTTTAATAGTTAGGTATATAGGACGGAGAGATTGAGAATTTAAAGCTTGCTACAAAATAAATTAGGCTTAAGGTCCAACCTATATTTTTGGAGCTTATATATTTTATTATTCAAAAGTGAGATATAATTTTTTAAATATTTAATTTAAATTTTAAGCTTAATTTACTAAATTATTATTTAATATTAAAACTAACTATTACTTAAATAATTAAATTATATTTAATTAATTAAGTAAAAATTAAACAAATTCATCATTAATACTAAAATCATGAAGACTCAAACTTAATAATAATAACATTTTACTTTCACCAAATCAACCCTAAAATTCAAATTCAATACTAAAAGTTAACATCATTATTTTAGAGTACTAAAATGTATAAATTTTACTTAATATAAAATGCACATTAAAAAAATACAAGTACCACATTAAAAATAATGTTAAACTCAAATACCAAATGATGTTTGAACGGAAATTTACACGAAAATTTTCATATTTATCAAAATTTGAAATTTCCAAAAATATATTAATATGAGTAGAGATAATGAAGAATTTTGAAATTTATAAAGAATGTAAAAAAAAAACCAACCACTCAAAATTAGTTTTAAAATTTCTCAAAATCTTCTTTTATATAATCCACAAGGTTTCACTAAAAAAACTTATGTTACAACAATACCAATTCATAAAATTCTATCATCCCTTGTTCTAAATATTATATTGATGAACATAAAATTATTGTTTCATTTTACTATATAATTTTTATAAATTATATTATTAATTTTATTTATATATTTTATAAATATAATGATACTCTCATTGCATATTTCTTTAAAGTAAATTATAGATTTAGTGACTTGTAGATAATTTAGATTATGCTTTGGTCACTGAAATTTAAAAATTACAATATAATCATTAAAATTATAAATTTATTACATTTTGGTAATTGAGTCATTAACTATCATTAATCGTATGCGTAACAACAAATAGATATGGCATGGTCGACAAAAAAATTAGTTTAAATTACACAATTAATCTTTATATATATTTTTCTTTTTAACAATTTAATTCTTTTTTAACTTTCCTTTTTTCTTTAAATTTCTTTCTCCTCTTCTTCTCCTTTCATAACCCTAGCCATTAAAACAAAATAAAAAGATATTAATGAAAATGAGAAAAAGAAAGTACCCAAATCCTGAAATTTGAAACCAATATTGGAATTTCTGGAGACAGGAAAAGTAAAATCAAAATTAAAAGAAGGAACTGAACATTTAGGATCTGAAAGAAATGACTTCAAGAAAACAAATAATTAAAAGAACTTAGAAATTTATAAAAAGAATTTTAAAATTATAAAAGAACTCAATATTATTCTTTTATTAAAAAATATGATCAAAACTGGTAAATTATTAACAGCAAGCCAATAATATATTGTTAATTTATAAAAGAAGCATTTAATGAAAAAAAAGTAGTAATTGTTAAAATTTTGAAATTAAATAATTTTATAAACTAAATATATAGTATAAAATATAACTATTTTTTTTAAAGAAAAAGTGTGTGGGCAAGCCAAAAAGCAGTCTATCATCTATGAAGTAAGCTAGTTTTTTAAAGGAGTTAACCAACTAGCTAGTCTGCCGCCAAACACTAGCTGTTATGACTTCTCCTTGGGACCCACCCATGACTTATAACTATTAGATTTAATCATTTAAATCAAAAATAAAAAATCAATCCGTATATTGGTCTATTCAAAAGGGTTGAACAGATTGAATTATAAATTAGTAGATGAATTGTTTTAATAATTTTTTCTTTTAAATTTTTTATGAATTTTAAATTTTTATTTAATTATTATTGATCGAGCAAGCTGATTGAATCAGGAACCAATTATCGATAAATTCAACTATTGGTTCGCTTTTTAAAACATTATATGTGTCACTTTAAGATTATTCCATGTCATTACTTGAAAATTTATATAATTTCTTTTTAATTTTCTAGTAATAATAAATACAATTTCAACTTATATAATTTTCAAATTCAAAAATAAAATGAATCTAATTCTCAATTTCAAATACAAGAATAGATTAAAGAAAATACGATACCAAAATAAACCTAATTACAAGTTTAAGACAAATATTATATTATCCCTTAATTTTATCATCTTTATTATTTTTATTAGACATCAACAAACATGAAAAGTCTATCCAATATCACATTTATAATATTTTCTATTATTCTCCCATTACCTTACGATTCTTTTGAGGGTTTTTCATACTATTTTTTATCTTTTATAAATTAAAGCGTCAATACAAAATATAAATATCTATTTATAGCTATATATAAAAATTAAAATGTGAACCCTTTAATTGATAAAAATAATGATGTATTATTATTTTAAAATTTTCATTATAATTGTTAAAGGCCATTTTGCCGGGGCACAATTAAACTCAAAATAAAAGTCCAAATTACAGTCCATAATGTCCAAAACAACAAGCCCAAAATCGCCATTAATAACCCAATAACCCGTACCCAACCACCCACCTAAAATGACCTAACCCAAAGAACCACCCACCTTCCAAACCCGAATGGGCCCAATAGTCTACCTCATTAAAACCTAAAACAAAAACCCTAGCAGAAAGCAGAGGAGCCCTAGGCGCCGCTCCTAGGGTCTTCTGACCTTTGGTCTTCTGCTCACCAGCTCTGCCAGTAACCACCGCCAACTGCCACCGTCACCTCCATCCACGTGCGTTGATCCCTACAAGCAAATCAAGGCAAGCAAGACAGGCATAGGCATAGACTAGGGATTTCATGTAAATCGGCTATAAAAGCCGAAACTAAGAACATGTAAAGGGTTCCGATTTTCTTGAAAAAATATCAAAGAAATAAAATCAGTTTAAAAGGTGATATTTTTAGTCTTTTTCCTCTTTGATTCCATTCGGTTTTTTTTACAGTTAATAACTCAAGGATAATAAAAAGAGCGTACCTGAGCCGTCGCGGTCGTGACGTCGCCGGAGTCCAAGTCACTGAGAATGGACGAGGATGGCGACTTTTGGGGTTCTCTCTCTCGGCCTTGGGGTCTTTAAAACCCGATCTTCGAAAGGCTTTTGAAACGGGGTTTAAAAAATCGACCTTTCGCTTTGACCGCCGCCCTACTGGCTGCTGCCAAGCACCCGACAATCGGCGACCGGCATGGTGGCCTACGGCAGGGTCTTTGGCCGGAGAAAGGAGGGTTGGGGAGAGTATTTTGGAATTTTTTTTTTGTTTAAACAGAGGAATGAAAATCAAAAAAAAAACAAAGCTTAAATAAGCGTATTAAACGGCGTCGTTTAGGATTGGCCTCAATAGTCCCAAAAGCGGCGTCGTTTTGATATGGGTCAAGCCGACCGACCCGACCGATGAAGGTCCGCGTGTTTCCATAACGAGGGTCTATTTGCGATTTTAATCCTTCGCGTTGATTTTCTTGTAAATTAACTCCTTTTGGTTCAATTTTATTTTCTTTCATTTCACTCGAGCTTTAGATGTTTTTGATTTCGTCCTCGACCTGCAGTGCGCAGGGTAGTGACACGTGTCTAGATTTGGGTTTTATTTCCAGTTGGTCCTCGTCCTTTCCCAAAGCATTCAATGAGTTTTTTTATTTGCAATTGTACCTTTAGATTTCATTTTATCCCGATTTAATCCACTTTTTGTTATCTTTGTTATTTTGTTGATTAATCTGGTTATAGTCATATTTATATATTTCCTTTCATTTTAAAATATACGTTTATGTATTTTTATATATTTATAATTCACATATACATATATGTATATCTTTTGTTTTATTTTGTAATATATATATATATATGTCCACATACATATTTTATGTTATAACTCGTGCATGCATATGTATACGTATATCTATATACATGACTTCCTTTTTTCATATATATACTTACATACGCATTTATACATATATATATATATTTCTTATACTTTATAATTTACTTGCATGTCCATATATCTATATATATATATATATATATATTTTATGAATTGGTATTTTCTTATTTATTTTTGCCTTTTAAAACTTTATAGTTTAGTATATATATATTATTATTATTATTATTTATTCGTTTTTTGTTCATATTATTTTTAGTCATATTATTTTATTTATTATTCCATTATGCATATAAATACCATATTTCAAAAAAGGAAATTGTTCCAAAATAAGACAATGTTTTTCGTTTGGAAATTCGAGGAACGTGCCCTAAGGTACTGGGTTTTGATTTCTCGTTCGACCAAATAGCTAAATATCCTTTAAAAACTTTTCAAAAATAAGGCAATGTTTTGCGTTTCGAAATTCGAGGAACGTGCCCTAAGGTACTGGGTTTCGATTTCTCGTTCCACCAAATGACTTAATATCCTTTTCAAAAATTTTCAAAATAAGGCAATATTTTGCGTTTGGAAATTCGAGGAACGTGCCCTAAGGTACTGGGTTTCGATTTCTCGTTCGACCAAATAGCTAAATATCCTTTTAAAAACTTTTCAAAAATAAGGCAATGTTTTGCGTTTGGAAATTCGAGAAACGTGCCCTAAGGTGCTGGGTTTCGATTTCACGTTTAGCCAAATTGCTAAATATCCTCTTGAATTTTAATCCCTGCCATTCGAAGTTTCTTTTAAGGATCGTATTTTGAAATTCTTTAAAGTTTTCAGTTTTTCGACACTAAGACATTAAATAATCAACTAGGTACCAATTTTTGGGCGTATCGAGGGTGCTAATCCTTCCTCGTGCGTAACCGACTCCCGAACCTATTTTTCTGAATTTCGTGGACCAAAACCGTTGTTTTAATAAAATCAAAGCATTTATTAAAAACAACCACTTTTCAAGGTGATCCGATCACACCTTATAAAAAAAGATTGGTGGCGACTCCCGTTTTCGTTTTCATTTTCAAAAAACCAAGTCGACCCCGTTTTCCATCCAAAAAATGGTGTCAACAGCTTGGCGACTCCACTGGGGACTTTTTTCAAAATAAGTGAGTCGAGCCACGAGTTGATTACTTTTTGTCTTTTTGTCGAAAATTGAAAATTTGGTTTAAATTTACGATCCTTTCATGGCATTTCATTCTTCATTATAATTTTCATTATTGTGGTTTATAATTGCTCTGTTTGTTTAAATTTTGGTATTTTTCTGTACATTGCATTGCATGACCGTTGGTCACACCCTTTTAAGTGGGAGTGAGAAACTAGTCCTTCGTGAGCTTTTCACCTCCGTGCAGGATAGTGGATCACTTCCGGGATACATCCGTACCTATGTCTTCATGAGATTTTCATCTCCGTGCACCATAGGGAAATGTATTCCCCGAACCGAACTCGATGCAGTATGAGCCTATAATGGGTGAAGATCGAGGAATCACTGGTTCGGTACCTTATTTTAGAACCAACCCTCATATAGTGGACTTAGGAATTTAACCTAGGTAGAGCCACTCCAAATCCCTAGTATTTACCTGATTAGGTTTTTTTTTGTTTTCCGTGCTTGCTTATGTTTTGTTCTAACCCTTCTTGTTGTGTTTTGATTATGATTGCATTACATTGCATTTGTATCTTAGGAAAGAGATATTGATTCAAGTTCGATTACTAAATTAGAAAGCTTGTCATGGAATACGGATTCCTTGATAAAGTGGAAAACAATACGACTTCCCGAATATATTCCGAGAAACACAAGAATGGCGATGGAAGAGTTCGTGATCTTGCTTCGTGGCCTGAGGATTCAAGGCAGTCTAAGAGCCTTCAACATCCCAATCCCTTAAAAAGGCGAACGAGCCTTATGAGGACTGGTAGGTGATAGATTGCAACCAAGATCAAGAGTGGAGCTAGCAATAGCATCTATTGGCGAGATTACCTCAAACATGCAGATGAAGAAAAAGACCGATGTTTCTTGGAATATGAGGGTGAGGCCATACATGTATCCGTTTTATGTAAGGGAATTTACTTTATAGAAAAGTTTCCTAAATGTAATTGAATCAGAATCAACGTCTGTTTAGGCATACATCTCATGCATTTGCATTACATGCATTAGAGTCCATTTAAAGGGTCTAATTGAGTAAATTTATTTCAGCTAATCTGGAAAACCAATCAACCAAACATCCTTACGGTACTTGTCGCAAAGCCAAAGAAATAGATCAAAGATTAGAGAAACTGGAGCAAACGCAAAAAGAGATGCAAGACCAGTTGCAGGTGCAAATGAAAAAACATGTGGAAAAGATCCAGAAAGACATGGTACAAAAGATAAAGGAGTCTCAAGATGACCTAATGACTAAATTGACGCAATTAATAACCAAGGGAGCGGATAAATGGAAAGGTCCTGTGATTTGTGATGAAGAAGAAAACAATGATGAACCACTTTTTCCTCCAGGATTCACACCTCCGCATGCGCAAGTTCAAACTGAACCACATCCACGAAGACCTTCTGTTTCGATTAGGCCTCAACATCTTCAAGGTGATGCTTCAATGCCGAAGAACCTTCAGGTCGGATCTGGTTCTAGTCCTGGCGATAATCTGGTTAATTTTATCGTCCCAGATTTCGATGAAGTGGTGAGAAAGAGAAACGATGAAGGATTGCCAAAGCGATTAGAGGAAAGATGCAAATGGCTCGAGAAAAGGTTCAAGGCCATGGAAAGCATTGAGAATTATCGAGGGATTGATGCTAAAGACTTAAGCTTGGTCCCAGATTTGGTACTGCCCCATAAGTTCAAAATGCTAGAATTTGAGAAGTACAATGGGACTAGTTGCCCGGAGACACATATTACTATGTTCTGTAGGCGTATGGCTGGATACGTCAACAATGACCAACTGCTCATACACTGCTTTCAAGATAGCCTCACAGGGGCAACGCCTAAGTGGCACAATCAATTGATGCGTACCCAGATTAGTTCTTGGAGGGATTTAGCACAAGTCTTTATGAAACAATACAGTCATGTAGCTGATATGGTCCCTGACAGAATGACCCTACAAAATATGGAGAAAAAGCCTAATGAAATTTTTAGGCAATACGTACAAAGGTGGAGGGAGATTGCCGTACAAGTTCAGCCACCACTCAAAAGAGACAACAATGCTTTTCATCAATAGTTGAAGGCCCCGTTCATTACGCATATGTTAGGAAGCGCAACAAAAAGCTTTTCTGACATAGTTATGAATGGTGAAATGATTGAGAATGCTATAAGAGCCAGAAAAATTGAGGCGGAAGAGAGTGATAAGAGATCAACCCTAAGGAGAAGAGAAAATAAGGTGAGCAACACAGGTTACTCAAGGTCGGTAAGTCATCCAGGTAAAGGGGTCGCTAGTCAACAAGGTTCATCAAGACAAGAATCTTATGTGAAACAAGGCACTGAGAACCTCCAGTTCACGCCAATTCCGATGTCGTATAAGGAGCTGTATCAAAGCTTATTCAACACGCATATCGTTGCCCCTCTCTACACGAAACCTCCACAGCCTCCGTACCCTAAATGGCACGATGCGAATGCACAATGCAAGTATCATGCGGGAAATACAGGGCATTCCATAGAAAACTGTATTGCCTTTAAGAAACTGATTGAAAGGCTTATCAGTATGGGCGTCGTTAAATTTGATGATTCCTCCAAAGGTCTAAAACCTATTACCCAATCATAATTGACGAGTGGAGTGAATGCAATGCCCAAGCAACTGAAGAAGGGACCTTGTTAGATATCCGCCTTATAAACGTGGAAGTGTTCTAAGCAATTCGACTGCGGAAGAAAACTCTATAGTCTCTAGAGCTTTTTAAAGTAATGTTCAGAATATTTTTGTTGTTCTTAGCCTAGAAATGATAGAAATTTCTTTGTGAAATAGGCTTATGTCTGAACGTTATTATAAAATACATCTTTACGATTATTTTTGAGCCGATATTTTCATTCTTTACGAATAATTCTATATTCTTTCATTCTTTTGGATTTTCTTCCAAACCATCATTCATTCATAATCATATTGTAAATAATCATTCATAAATTTATACATTGTTTTGTATATTCCTCGGTGCTTATTATGGGTCCTCAAATATCAATGACGTGAATGACTCTACTACAAACCCAGATTTTTCTTTTGAGCAAGGCATGTGTTCAGAGGGATCTCAGGACTTTGAAAATGACAAAGATTGTAGCTTACCTCCGGACTTATTGAGGATGGTTGAGCAGGAGGATAGACAGATCCTACCTCACAATGAATCACTAGGAATTCTGAGCTTGGAATTGACTTGTCCTCAAAAATGAAGCAAGACTTTGTTCAAAGAGGTCTTTGTAGGATCATACCAGGATATGCCGGGTTAAGCACTGATAATGAAATCTGCACAACAACACGATGTCCAAACTTGTATGAATGATACAATTCTTTGCCGGGGCAATGCTGTTCTCGTCGATTCAGCATAGCTTTGCCCGTTTGAAGTCGAGTTTCTATCACTTCAAGATGTTGTTGGATTTTATCCCGATGGAAGAAGAAGATCAAAAATTTCTAGTTGTAGTTTTTCCCCAAAAGGCTCTATAAAGGAAATCTGATATCAGAGAAGATCCTTTGAAAGGGATAACGAGGACTTGCCTAATCCCAAGAGTTCAGATCCGATTCAAAAAAAAAAGGAAAATGAAAAGAGAGAAAAAATTAAAATCAAAATAAAAAAACAAAAAGAAAAAGAGAAATCAATCAAAGTCAAAATAAAAATATGAAAAGAAAAGAAAAGAAAAGAAGAGGCCAAGGTGAAAACCCAAAAAGGGCGTTTTGTGACCAAAAGTGGTTTTGAGTTGAAAACCCAAAAAGGGCGACTTAAATTTTGAGCAAAATGGGGCATGGACATCACCATTATCGAAGACTTCTAATGGGCATTGCTTCACTATTGATATCATTAATTACTTCATCAAATGGATAAAGGCTACTGCATGCGTCAATGTCATCATATGCCAATATAGAATTCCAGAGAGGATGGTATTGAAAAATGTATTGAACTGGAATGACAACACGATAGTTGAGGGCTGTAATCAGTTCAAAATCAGACATCACAGTTTGTCACTATATTGTAAGACAATGAAGTTCAAAAAAGAAAAAGATGAAGAATGAAAATGGAAAATAAAAAATGAAAAAAAAAGAGTAAAAATGGAGAGGCTAAGGGGAAAACCCGCAAAGGGCGCCTTAGGCCAAATGGGATCTGAGCTGAAAACCCGAAAAAGGCGGCTCAAATACTGATCGAAATGGGGCTTGAGGTGATATAAGCTGCTCAAGTTTTGATCATATTGGGACATGTGTTGATCTTGCTATGCCTGAATCAACAGGAAAGGATAGGCGACATCTTGGGGGCATCGACAGAGCACTGTAGATCTCCTAAACACATGTCCAATTCAAAAGGGTCTTGAAAGTTTGTATAGAAGTTCAAGCTGCGATATCTGGGCACCCAATTCTCATATTATTTGTTGTTCTTGGAATACTTTTCTTTCTTTCCAAGATATACATTCCCAATTAATTCTTTTGTCGTTCTTCTTTACTATTTTCGATAATTTGTTCTTTCGAGCTATGCTCAGAACCAACTTTATTCTTATCCATTGTTATGACCATTTTTGCAAGCATTGGAATAATGATTAATGGGCTAATAAAACTTTCACAAAGAAAGTTTTGTATATTACTCTGAAAAGTTTCTAATTAATATAGGAGCCTAAAACAGGACTATTGTTTAGAACACACCAATTTTAAAGGTTGGAAATCTAAGAAGGAAGAGTCTGAATTTAGGCTTTCTCTTTGAATTTCATTATCGAATGCATTAATTGAACAAAATGATAAGATGACGGGTTAATGACAAAGCTTAAATGAACAAGCAAGCAATGATCATCAAGCAATAGGAAGAGGTTACCTCAGAGAAGAGAGCCTTCATTTGCGCATAAGTCTTTGGTACGACACCTTGGGAATGGTGTAAGGAACTAGAACGACTCAGATCCTGTATCCTTGAATTGTGATAAGGAAGGATTGAGGAAATATCACATATTTCTACGATTGTATTACAGTGAGAGAATGATGGTACAAATTTTGTGTCCTAGTGGATTTCACAGTAGGGGCAATCTGACTAAAGTGATTCTTTGAAGAAGTCGGTCAAGTGAGAGGACGTTGTAGTGCGTCAGTCACAAAACCTTAATAAACTTCGAGTAATGACAACCTCGGTGGGATCGTTCTTGAAAAAAATAAAATCCTGCATCCATACAAACACCATTCACACATGTCCAGTTAGGAGCATTTGATTCATTTTGATCATTCCATCCTAATCTTTAGGCATAATTAGGTTCATTATGCATGTCATGTTTCCCAGAAAACAGATCAGTGAAAATAAAAAACAAAGCCTTGCCTTCATTAGTTGCAGTGGAGCTGGTTAAAGAAGCAGATCTTGCCTTCCTGCGTTAACAGCGAAGCAGATCGAAAACAAAGCCTTGCCTTCATTGGTTGCAGTGGAACTGGTTAAAGAAGCAGATCTTGCCTTCCTGCGTTAACAGCGAAGCAGATCGAAAACAAAGCCTTACCTTCATTGGTTGTAGTGGAGCTGGTTAAAGAAGCAGATCTTGCCTTTCTGCGTTAACAGCGAAGCAGATCGAAAACAAAGCCTTGCCTTCATTGGTTGCAGTGGAGCTGGTTAAAGAAGCAGATCTTGCCTTCCTGCGTTAACAGCGAAGCAGATCGAAAACAAAGCCTTGCCTTCATTGTTTGCAGTGGAGCTGGTTAAAGAAGCAGATTTTGCCTTCCTGCGTTAACAGCGAAGCAGATCGAAAACAAAGCCTTGCCTTCATTAGTTACAGTGGAGGTGGTTAAAGAAGCAGATCTTGCCTTCCTGCGTTAACAGCGAAGCAGATCGAAAACAAAGCCTTGCCTTCATTGGTTGTAGTGGAGCTGGTTAAAGAAGCAGATCTTGCCTTCCTGCGTTAACAACGAAGCAGATCGAAGACACAAACCTTGCCTCTCTCGGTTGTGATGGAGCTGGTTGAAGACAAAAGATCTTGCCTTTTTGTATTGACAGCGAAGCAGGTCGAAGACACAAACCTTGCCTCTCTCGGTTGTGATGGAGCTGGTTGAAGACAATAGATCTTGCCTTCCTGCATTGACAGCGAAGCAGGTCGAAGACACAAATCTTGCCCCTCTCGGTTGTGATGGAGCTGGTTGAAGACAAAAGATCTTGCCTTTCTGCATTGATAGCGAAGCAGGTCAAAGACACAAACCTTGCCTCTGGTTGAAGACAAAAGATCTTGCATTCCTGCATTGACAGCGAAGCAGGTCAAAGACATAAACCTTGCCTCTCTCGGTTGTGATGGAGCTGGTTAAAGATAAAAGATCTTGCCTTCCTGCATTGACGGCGAAGCAGGTCAAAGACACAAACCTTGCCTCTCTCGGTTGTGATGGAGCTGGTTGAAGACAAAAGATCTTGCCTTCCTGTATTGACAGCGAAGCAGGTCGAAGACACAAACCTTGCCTCCCTCGGTTATGATGGATCTGGTTGAAGACAACAGATCTTGCCTTCTTGCATTGACAGCGAAGCAGGTCGAAGACGAACCTTACCTCTCTCGGTTGTAGTGGAGCTGGCTAAAGAATTTCAGATCTTATCTCCCTGAGATTACAGCGGAGCAAATTGAAGTTAGTAATCCTATCTCCCTGAGATTACAGTGGAGTGGATTAAAATGAAGGATCTTATCTCTCTGAAGTTACAGCAGAGTAGATCGCGTCAGGTCTTATTTCCCTGAGATTACAGTGGAACAGACCGAAGAAATTCAGATATTATCTCCCTGAGGTTACAGTGGAGCAGATTGAAGCCGGAGATCTTATCTTCTTGAGATTACAGTGAAGCAGGTTGAAACATTAAGTCTTATCTCCCTGACGTAGCAGTGGAGCAAACTAAAACGACAAACATCGTCCTCCTGAAGTTGTTGCGAAGGGGATCAAAGCAATAAGACACAGTGGACTGGAAGGAGGCTATTTGAAAAAAAAGCACTAGAAGAAGTCAAGATTCGACAAGATCGGGCAAAATTGGCCTTTCTTGGTCTTTGCTATTTCTCGTTACACGACAACGAGCAAAGAGGAGCAGCTGTTGCAGGCCATTTTGCCCGGGGCACAATTAAACTCAAAATAAAAGTCCAAATTACAGTCCATAATGTCCAAAACAACAAGCCCAAAATCGCCATTAATAACCCAATAACACGGTACCCAACCACCCACCTAAAACAGACCTAACCCAACAGAACCAGCCCACCTTCCAAACCCGAATGGGCCCAATAGTCTACCTCATTAAAACCTAAAACAAAAACCCTAGCGAAAAGCAGAGGAGCCCTAGCACGCTCCTAGGGTCTTCGACCTTTGGTCTTCGCTCACCTACTCGCCAAGAACCACCGCCAACCGCCATCGTCACCTCCATCCACGTGCGTTGATCCCCGCAAGCAAATCAAGGCAAGCAAGACAGCATAGACATAGACTAGGGATTTCATGTAAATCGGCTATAAAAGCCGAAACTAAGAACATGTAAAGGGTTCCGATTTTCTTGAAAAAATATCAAAGAAATAAAATCAGTTTAAAAGGTGATATTTTTAGTCTTTTTCCTCTTTGATTCCATTCGGTTTTTTTTACAGTTAATAACTCAAGGATAATAAAAAGAGCGTACCTGAGCCGTCGCGGTCGTGACGTCGCCGGAGTCCAAGTCACTGAGAATGGACGAGGATGGCGACTTTTGTGGTTCTCTCTCTCGGCCTTGGGGTCTTTAAAACCCGATCTTCGAAAGGCTTTTGAAACGGGGTTTAAAAAATTAACCTTTCGCCTTCTGACCGCCGCCTACGGCGGCACCGGCACCGGCAATCGGCGACCGGCATGGTGGCCCACGGTAGGGTCTTTGGCCGGAGAAAGGAGGGGTGGGGAGAGTATTTTGGAATTTTTTTTTTGTTTAAAACAGAGGAATGAAAAATCAAAAAAAAAAAGACAGGCTTAAATAAGCGTATTAAACGGCGTCGTTTAGGATTGGCCTCAATAGTCCCAAAACGGCGTCGTTTTGATATGGGTCAAGCCGACCTGACCCGACCCGATGAAGGTCCGCGTGTTTCCATAACTGAGGGTCTATTTGCGATTTTAATCCTTCTGCGTTGATTTTCTTGTAAATTAACTCCTTTTGGTTCAATTTTATTTTCTTTCATTTCAGCCCTGAGCTTTCGTATGTTTTTTGATTTCGTCCTCGACCTCTGGTGCGCAGGGTAGCTGACACGTGTCTAGATTTGGGTTTTATTTCCCAGTTGGTCCTCGTCCTTTCCCAGCGCATTCCAATGAGTTTTTTTTATTTGCAATTCGTACCTTTAGATTTCATTTTATCCCGATTTAATCCACTTTTTGTTATCTTTGTTATTTTGTTGATTAATCTGGTTATAGTCATATTTATATATTTCCTTTCATTTTAAAATATACGTTTATGTATTTTTTATATATTTATAATTCACATATACATATATGTATATCTTTTGTTTTATTTTGTAATATATATATATATATGTCCACATACATATTTTATGTTATAACTCGTGCATGCATATGTATACGTATATCTATATACATGACTTCCTTTTTTCATATATATACTTACATACGCATTTATACATATATATATATATTTCTTATACTTTATAATTTACTTGCATGTCCATATATCTATATATATATATATATATATATATATATATATATTTTATGAATTGGTATTTTCTTATTTATTTTTTGCCTTTTAAAACTTTATAGTTTAGTATACGTATATATTATTATTATTATTATTTATTCGTTTTTTTGTTCATATTATTTTTAGTCATATTATTTTATTTATTATTCCATTATGCATATAAATACCATATTTCAAAAAAGGAAATTGTTCCAAAATAAGGCAATGTTTTGCGTTTGGAAATTCGAGGAACGTACCCTAAGGTACTGGGTTTTGATTTCTCGTTCGACCAAATAGCTAAATATCCTTTAAAAACTTTTCAAAAATAAGGCAATGTTTTGCGTTTGGAAATTCGAGGAACGTGCCCTAAGGTACTGGGTTTCGATTTCTCGTTCCACCAAATGACTTAATATCCTTTTCAAAAATTTTCAAAATAAGGCAATATTTTGCGTTTGGAAATTCGAGGAACGTGCCCTAAGGTACTGGGTTTCGATTTCTCGTTCGACCAAATAGCTAAATATCCTTTTAAAAACTTTTCAAAAATAAGGCAATGTTTTGCGTTTGGAAATTCGAGAAACGTGCCCTAAGGTGCTAGGTTTCGATTTCACGTTTAGGCAAATTGCTAAATATCCTCTTGAATTTTAATCCCTGCCATTCAAAGTTTCTTTTAAGGATCGTATTTTGAAATTCTTTAAAGTTTTCAGTTTTTCGACACTAAGACATTAAATAATCAACTAGGTACCAATTTTTGGGCGTATCGAGGGTGCTAATCCTTCCTCGTGCGTAAGCGACTCCCGAACCTGTTTTTCTGAATTTCGTGGACCAAAACCGTTGTTTTAATAAAATCAAAGCATTTATTAAAAGCAACCACTTTTCAAGGTGATCCGATCACACCTTATAAAAAAGATTGGTGGCGACTCCCGTTTTCGTTTTCATTTTCAAAAAACCAAGTCGACCCCGTTTTCCATCAAAAAAATGGTGTCAACAATAAATATTATAAATAATAAGTAATTTCATTAAAAATAATTTGATAATAAAAATTTATGAAAAACATGCTCTCAACTTAGATAAAAGTTAAGGAGATATTTGATAAACTATTAAAAATTTTCATTCATTTCATTGAAAATTTTAATCCTTTAATTTTCTAAACGTGTTAATAGTCATACTAGCTTTTTACTCGTATAAAATTTTCAACAAAAGAGTATTGGCCCATAAGTAACTCTAGTTTCATAGCACATATGCAGTAGATGACTAATATGGATAACAGAAGATTTAATCCCTACTTCTAAGTTGTATGAGACATATGAGATCAATTAGAAATCTTTATTAGTTACCTTTACCAATTCAATGTTAGTTATTTTAGTACGTGACTAATGATCATATATAATTTGATATAACGAGACATAGAGAAGAAAGCAGTTGAATTAAAATAGAAAGGTTTAAGAAAAATGAGATATCATTATAATGTCTTATTCAATTGTATTCATAGGCCAACCAATTATGTTCTATATTATGAACATAATTGTAAATACAAAATTTATTATATCGTTGATGATAAAAGACTAAAAGACATTGAATAAATAAATATGTCATATTGCATACTAATTACGACAATCGCATAACCTATTTCCTTGTGTAAACATCAGAGAGAGAGAGAGAGATTAATGCTTAAATATGAGAGTATTGTGACTATTACGTGCAAGTGAGAGGTGCCATAATCATCCGTTTGCAATATATTACACTGTCATTTAAGGCAGTTAACTTTTAAAAGTTAAAAAGCAAGAAAACTACTCGATGTTGTGTTTACACGAACCTATTATTTAACTAGAGACGAAGTACAATATTACTTAATTACATAAACAATATAATGGTTTTGCTTTTTAATTTAATGAGTAAACATTTATCAAAACGACATAGTTTTGCCTTTTAACTTAATGATTTTGGTTTTTAAATTTTGAAAAGGTAAACATTTATCAAAACGACGTAGTTTTGCCTTTTCTTATTCGGATTTTTGGATAACTTGAAATGTGTAATTCATATTCGAATTAAACCGAAAAACCTAATTTTTTATTCGAGTTATCCGAACAACTTCATTAACTCAAATTTTACTCACCCCAAAATCAAATCATCAAGCCACAACCATCCGGTATGCTTATTAATTTTATTTAATTCCCCAATGGTCTTGTATGTTAATTTATGGTTAGTGGTTTTACACCACAAAGCTCATGTTTTGAATTATTTTAAAATATTTTTATTTTACATACATGATTAAATCCAAAGGTAAACATATGGATAATTAAAAAATTATGAAGATGTATACAAATTAATTTAAAATTATACATTTTCTCTATAAAACTTAAAAGGCTTAATATAATATTTGGTACATGAATTTGACTTTTTTTTAATTTGGTACCTAAATTTATTAAATATTATAAAATTATGCAAAACACTAATGGTATTAATTTTTTTTTTGTTATGTTACAAAAATATTGTCAAGATTAAAGGAAATTCATGTTAAAAAATAGGTATTGAGCTATGCTTAACTAATTAATATTAAACAAGAACAAATATTTTTTAAAACACCAAATTAAAAGAAATTCATTGTTTTCAATTAATTAATTAATTAAAATAAAAGTAATTGAGCATATAAAATACAAAAAATATCATATCATTTTTCACATGCCGGTCATACATTGATTATTTTTGCTACATCATAAAAAAATAACATTGTTAGTATATTGAAGTAATTTGTAAAACTTTGACAAGTACCAAATCCAACAAAAAAAGATTAAGTACCAAATTAGGAAAAGAGTCAAGTTCAAGTACCAAATTGAACCCTCAAAAGTTTAAGTACCAACTTAAGAAAAAGTGTTAAGTTTAGGTACCAAATTAGGAAAAAGTGTCAAGTTCAGGTACCAAATGTTATATTAAGTTAAAATTAAACAATACACCTTAAATAATAATTTTGTTATAAAATAAAGAGAGATGAAGAGAATAAAGAACAAAGAAAATATGAAAGCAATAGAGAATGTACTTTATTAATCCAAAGAGATGATTACAATGCTTCATCGAGTCTTTATTTATAGGCATAAGAAGTATAAAAGAAGTAGAATTCTAATTCTAATAACTATTAGAATTTAAAGTATATTAAAACTTTATATTGATCATGATAGACATCCACTTAATAAGATATTCATAACACTCCCTCTTGGATGTCCATTGGTAGATAATGTGTCTTGTTAAAACCTTATTAGGAAAAACTCTGTGAGATAAAAACCTAATGAAGGAAAAAGAGTACACAATTTATAATACGCATAATATGCTGCCTCATTAAAAGCCTTACCAGAAAAACCCAATGGGACAAAACCTCGATTAACGAAAAAAGAGCGCAACGCGTATTTACTCCCCCTTATGAAAACATCATAGTTTCTCATATTGTACGTATTCAATCTTGAATACTAGTTTTTCAAATGACTATTTGAATGTATTTGCTAAGTATTTATATTACCATTATTTTAAAAATCATGAGTAAGGGAAATTCGGAGAAATATATTTTGATCTCTTCAGGAGATTCAACAATAATCATAACAAACTTTAATAATGATTCTTTTATAAAAACACAAATATGTATTTTGGATAATTTTATAATCCTCCTTCAACTACTATTCATTAAGTCAAATTTACCACATATGTTTAAATTATTTCAATTCATATAAATGACAATTTCTCGAGAATTTCAAGATGCTTCTAGCATCCTAAATCCTTCAAGGATTTTAATATAAACTTTACTATATAGTGATTTATAAAGGTTGTAACAATAACCATTAGATGCAAGTTAAATCTTTTATGAATTGTCAATTTAATAATATATCTAAAGGTTATTGCATCCACCACAAAAAAAATATTATATCTTTTCATAATCAATGCTAGGATTTAGCGAAAAACTTCATATTTTTATTCCGCTTTTGCAAAACTACTTCAATTGCACCCTCACTGGCTTTATACCTTTAGATATTTGGACTATTAGCCCAAAAACTCCACGAATTTAATTGTACTTGAGTTATGTCTTTCTATTTTGATCAATTTATTCCATATCTATATTTCTCAATAGATTTATTCAAGATCTTCCTTTTATTTCATTATTTCAATAATAATATTGCATGCAAAATCATTGTCAACCACTTTTATTATTTCGTTCCACATTTTCTCGAATTGGCATAACTTATCGAGATCACTTATTTTTATCATTTTAATATTCTGTTTCAGGTACCTAAATCTCTTATGAAGTTTTACTTATTAGTTATGTCTTGGGTCTCTTTTGGAGCACCCGCCTCCACTATATGACTATCTAGAAGAATTTTCATCTTTAAAATCGATGAATCTATTATTTATTCTAACTAATTGTCCCACTGGGACTTTGATTCAAATTAAAATATTAGATGATATATAACACTTGGTTATTCTCATTAAGTTTGTAAATACATCTAATAGTTAACTTGAAATGAGTTATCCTTATTGAAATTTTAGTTCAAATTATTCTCCCCTTAACTCATTACAAGTTATTATTTCTCTCCCCCTAATGTCGGGAAAACTATCGAATCAGAATTGTAATCACAAAGAAACTTGTAATTAATATATATTCCCAACTTTATTTGAGGATTCACTTATCTTTGTGCGTTGTGGTGGATCAATTGGAACATATACGCACATACAAAAATTCAAAGATGAGAAATATTTAGCTCTTGATAAAAAACCAATTGTAATGGGGAGCATTTATAACTTATTGGCTTGATGCGTACAACATGTAAATCAATACAATCTCATTCTGAAATAGAAAGTTTTGTTCTCATAAGTAATGATTTAGCTATTAGTTAGAGGCTTTTGATAAACAATTCAGCTAAATCATTGTGTGTGTGAACATAAGTTACAGGATGTTCAACTTTTATCCCAATTGATATACAATAATTATTGAAAGCTTGGGACATAAACTCACCAACATAAGCAAGATGAATTGTTTTAATTGCATAATCTGAAATTAATCATTTAAACAAGCAATCTCGCAAACGACTGATTGCGAGTTGATAACGCATGAGATTATTTTGTAGATGCATCTACCAAAATCATATAATGTCAAAACCATCCATATGGTGGATGAATGGACCCATATTCGTTTTAGAAATGCAAGACATTAAATCTCAACTTTAGCTAGAGAGTTTCTAATAATCAAATTTCATTGAGAACAAACAACAAATGAATTTTTTAAAAAATTAAAGAATCTTCGATTCTTTAATGAATGTCCATATAAATTATCAATTAATTTTCACATCATATATGATCCAGGATGGTTTAACTGGTCACGTCATATAGTAAATGTATTTGTATTAGTAAACTTTTGGTTTACTTAATCATGTTTTCAATTGTACTAATAATGTAAATATAAATTTTGACAATTAATAATTTTATCGTCATTCTTTTTATTTTGTATTCATATATAAGCAATATTGTGACACTTATTTCTAAATGCCTAAATCAATGTGAAGTCTATAATGGCACTAAGTCAATAAATATAATTTCCAAATAATTATATGCAATATTAGCTTCAGGGAATATAAAATTTTGTGCTTTTAGATATTAATATACTAGCTCTTCGAGCTTTCAACTAATTTTGTACTATCAAATATTGGAATAATATTTGTTTGTTTTAGTACCAAATAAGATAAATATTTTCTATCTATAATGATAGAATTCATTAATACATTCTCATATCATTCCTTAAAGAATATTAACAAAATAAAATATTTGGGCATACGCTACATATGTGGCCAATAATCTTTCATATCACATTGATAACATAAGTTATCTTTACCCTTTGAAAAATTATCTTGAGAACTCTCATTGTTTTCTCATTTATTACTATGTTCCCACTTTTAGTGGTCCATGAGTATATCTTTTATTTTCTTTATGTTTACATTCACTTCGGGGAATGCAACAAATCTAGTGGGACGAACTTATAAACATCCCAATAGATTATTTATTTCATAATCACCATCACAAACGTGCGTGAGATTTCAAATCAAAGTCTATCTATTAATATTGTCATGATTAGTCTCCAATTATAATAAACATGATATAATAAATAAAATATAATATAATATACCTGAAGATCTTTAACATCATCGTCATCACCATGATCCGTTATGAGATTGAATCTTTCAACATCCTAAAGATGAAGCTGTAAGGGTGAAAGTTTAAGATGAAAGAGGAATTAAATTTGGGGGACAACTTCGAAAGATTTTGAAAAAACTAGAGAATCATCGTGCTGATAACGTGTTATAAAATAAAGAGAGATAGAGAGAACAAAGAACAAAGAAAATATGAAAATAATAGAGAATGTACTTTATTGATCAAAAGGGATGATTACAATGCTTCATCGAGTATCTATTTATAGGCATAAGAAGTATAAAAGAAGTAAAGATCTAATTCTAATAACTATTAGAATTTAAATTACATTAAAACTTTATCTTGATCATGATGGACATCCACTTAATAAGATATTCATAACAAATTTATCCTCATTTTAATATTTTTAACATATGGTAAATTATAAAATAGTCACTTATGTGTGGTTTAATTTGCATTTTGGTCAATGAACTTTAATTTGTTACATTTTGGTCATTAACGTTATTGATTTGTAACATTTTAGTCACTTTGTCATTACTCGACATTAGTGGTACTAATGAAGTCTAACATGACACTAATTATAGTGTTAAATACTTATGTGTCATCCACGTCAATTTGGAGTTAAGAAGCAACTTACCCTAATCTGACTCTAGGGACCGAAGGGTCAGTTTCCTCTTATCCTTTCCTTTCTCTTTCACACGAGATCAGAGAGTTTATATATATATATATATATATATATATATATATATATATATTTCTTTTCGTATCTCTCTCTACTTATTTTATTCTTTTTATCTTTTCTTCTCATTTTCTATTTATTTCTTCTTCTCCGTCACAACCCTAGTCACCACCCAACCACTGTTGTCTGGTGGTGTTTATTATTTTTTTAAAGTTACGGATCCATCAGAACCCTTTACGAGTAAGACGAAAGGTAAGATGAAGCTTGTTTAAGCTTTCGACAAGCAAACGAAAACTAAATCGGTGAGTGTTTTGGAGTTACTACTTGTAGACACGATTCATTGAGTTAATCGGGAGCTTAGGTTAGCCTTAGATGTTAATAGAGTCATTTTAAGTATTATAAAAAATCAATAGGAATATTTTAGGAAGTATCAAAAATCAACCAAAATAATTTAGGCATTGGAGCTTAATAAAAGCAATTTAATTATTAGCTTGTATCTATCTATATTTATAAAATATATATTTTCAACTCCTTTTGAAGCCATTTAAAACTATCTATTTAGTTTATTCTTTTAACTCCATTTTAATTTTTTTAAAATATAATAATCATTCCAATTTAATTTTTTTCTTGATTAAATCTAAATAAAATAAATTTTATTTTCTTTCTGTTTTGTAAATTAATTTAATTACTATTGAATATCTAATTCTAAAATTTCAATGCCAACATTTTACTTCATATTTTAGCTTTAATTTAAATCCTTTTTTATGTATTTTTAAAGAAAATAAATAATATAGTTTTGAAAAAAGCATAATCTAAACATTATATATATATATATATATCATTTTCTCTAACCCCCGCTAAAATAAACTAGATTAATCTAAACTTTTTAAATATATTTAAAATAAATAGGTATATTCTCAAATTCTTTGTTCAATTAATTAAATTTTAAATACTTATTTTTTTCACTTTTATTTTTTTTTAAATAATCTCATTGTAGGTTCTGATCGTATATACTCTTTTTGACACAATGTCTACAATTACTCATAGCCCATTCCCAACCTATAAATAAGAGGATAATGTCCTTCAGCACACTCGAATCCACATCCTACTACATTAGCAACAATGCCTATCCTAATTAAGCTGAGATTCAATGGAGAAATTCTTTCGATTTTAAGTTGGAGTTAAAACATTAATTTCAAAGTTTAATTTGAATTAAATTTTTTAGCCGCAGTAAATCACACGTTCGTAGCCCACAACAGGGGAGAGCACAAGCACGACACTTGGCTAGCTTGTTTTATTGTAGAAACCTAAAACCGAAGGAGTTGATCTTACATGGATTAACTGATTGAATTGATCGAGGAATGTATTTAATGCCGAAAATAATGGAAACACAGATCAGCTGTTTAGTTTATAAGCTTGGCGATTGAGCTCTTTAAGCTGAAGGAACTGTTTCAGTTGTGCATATGCTACTGGTTGGTAAGGAGTTTGCTGGTTATATAGGCTACTAGTTGTTTTGATATTGATCATTGGCAATGGAGCGAAATGATCTTTATCAATTTAGTAATAGTTTCCGAGCAAACAGTTCTTCAAGATGGAGGGACAGTGGTGGTTACAATGTTTTCTCGAAATCTCAACGAGAACAAGAGAATGAAGACGAAGAAGACCTAAAATGGGCAGCCATAGAAAGACTGCCGAGTGTAAGAAAAGGTTTAGTGACCACATCAGATGGTAAGATGGCCAATGTTGATATAACTAAATTAGGGCCTGAACAAAGGAAGCATTTGATGGATAGGTTGATCAAGCATGCTGAGAAGGACAATGAAAGTTTCTTGTTGAAGGTCAGAGAGCGACTTGACAGGCAAGAAATTCTTCTTTCTGCTGTTTCCTTGGCAGATTTGTTTTTTTTTTTTTTAAATGCTATTGAGTATTCTCACTGCTTTTCTTAATAATTTTGTCAGGGTTGGTATTGAAATCCCCAAACTTGAAGTCAGATTTGAGCATCTAAAAGTTAAGGCAGAAGCATATATAGGAAGCAGGGCATTGCCTTCATTTTTCAATTTCTTTATCAATTATCTTGAGGTAAGCTCAGGATTTTCGTCTTTTTTCAAAGTAGGTATTTTCTTGTCAATTTTAACCTTTCTTCTTTTGGTTTTGAAGAGCATTTTGTATGGCCTGCATTTGCTTTCTAGTAGAAAGAAACATCTGTCTATTCTTCGGGATGTAAGTGGAATCATCAGGCCATGCAGGTGAGAAGCTTTGCCCTATTATATTTATTACCTAGTTGTAATTGTGGGTTTTGATCCATTTTAAATTTTTGTTATATATGTAGAATGACATTGCTGTTGGGCCCTCCTAGTTCTGGAAAAACCACTCTGTTGTTAGCATTGGCAGGAAAACTTGACCGTGATCTAGAGGTTGAAACTATAAACTCTTTGTTCAGATTTTAGCTATATGTTTTAACATACTACTTTGTTGAACATCTAAAGAGACTGAAAATTTTGTTCGCAGTTTTCTGGAAGGGTGACATACAATGGGCATGAAATGGATGATTTTGTGCCTCAGAGAACTGCAGCATATATTGGACAACATGATGTCCATATCCCAGAAATGACAGTAAGAGAAACCATAGCCTTCTCTGCTAGATGCCAAGGGGTCGGACCACGATTTGGTTAGTTAAAAGAATCCCCCAGTTTTTAAGTTTTTAGTGAATCTCTGCATGCATGTGAGAATAAATTTTGTTTCTTGTTGCAGAGATGCTAGCAGAACTGTCAAAAAGGGAGAAAGCAGCCAATATTACACCTGATCCTGACATTGATGTCTTCATGAAGGTAAGAAATTTATAGCGAAACTATTTAGCTTTGGTTGTTTTTAACTTTGAAGACAAGAAGTCAAAGGCAGATGGCTAGTGTTACGGCTTTTCTGACTCCTAACCATATTCTTAATTTTGCAGGCAACATCCGTTGCGGGTAAAGAAACTAGTGTGCTCACAGATTACATTCTAAAGGTATTATAAAAACACATCAAGAATATGAAGAAAGCAAACCTCTTTGGCTTCATACCTAATTCCTTTGTTTTGAGTTTCAGATTTTGGGCCTAGAAATTTGTGCAGATACCATGGTGGGTAATGAACTGATTAGGGGTGTCTCTGGAGGACAAAAGAAGCGAGTAACAACCGGTAAACATTGTTCAAATTTCACACAATATTGAAGAGTGGTTATTGCTAAATCAGCTTATTATGTATTGATTGAATTATAGGTGAAATGCTAGCTGGACCAGCAAAGCTGCTGCTCATGGATGAGATATCCACTGGTCTGGATAGTTCAACAACATACCAAATTGTCAAGTCGCTGAGGCAGTTTGTTCACATCTTGAATGGAACTGCCTTCATTTCTCTCCTCCAGCCAGCACCAGAGACTTACGATCTCTTTGATGATATCATTCTCCTATCTGATGGCCATATTGTGTACCAGGGTCCTCGGGAACATGTGCTTGAGTTTTTTGAATCCATTGGGTTCAAATGTCCGACAAGAAAGGGTGTTGCAGACTTCTTGCAAGAAGTAAGACTACTTCATGTCTGTCCAACCTTTCATGCATCATTAGGAACCGTAAATGGAAGTTTTCACTGAAAACTTCATAAGATACTATGTTTATCAAATACCTTATTTCATTCTGATAATAATAATAATAATAATAATAATAATAATAATAATAGTAATAATAATATAATAATAATAATAATAATAATAATAATTCTGCATTCCAGGTTACATCAAGGAAAGATCAAAGACAGTATTGGACGCAAGCTGACAAGGACTACAGTTTTGTGACGGTGGAACAATTTGTGGAGGCTTTCCAATCATTTCATGTAGGAAAAGGATTGCAGAATGATCTTGCAACTCCCTTTATCAAGAATGAAAGAGATACTCAACTTTTGACGACCAAGAATTATGGTGTTAGGAAGATGGAGCTTCTCAAAGTTTGCTTCTCGAAAGAAATGTTGTTGATGAAGAGGAACTCATTTTTGTACATCTTCAAGCTAGTGCAGGTAGTACTACTCTGCAGTGCCGTATCATTTCTTTTGTGTCTTAATTTGACGCAATTGTTTGTGACTAGAGATTTTATTTTTGCCACTAGCTTTTAGTGATGGCAGTGATAGGATCGACTGTCTTTCTGAGAACTGAGATGCATAAGGGGACTCCAACAGACGGAATAATTCAGACGGGTGCTGCTTTTTTCTCTGTGTTTATGATCATGTTTAATGGATTAGCAGAGATAAGCATGGTTGTTTTCAAGCTTCCTGTCTTCTTCAAGCAAAGAGACAGCTTATTCTATCCTGCATGGGCATATGCTATCCCTACATGCCTTTTGAAGATTCCTATATCATTCTTAGAGGTCGGCCTCTGGGTAGTAATGACCTATTATCCCATGGGCATGGATCCCAGTATTATCAGGTAACTTGAAAAAAAAAATGAAAAATAAGAAATATACTAATGACATGCAAGATTTGTATTTTCTTTCTCATGTTACTTCATTCATTACAGGTTTCTAAAGCAGTTGCTTCTGCTGCTGCTATTGAACCAGATGTCCTCTGCGTTATTTCGATTAATTGCAGCAATGGGTCGGGAGATGACTGTTACTAGCACATTATCTGCATTCTTTCTGCTCGTTCTTTTTGCGAACTGTGGATATATATTGTCACGAGGTATAATAAAAAACTTACTTTTTACTTTTAGATGATAACTGAAAGTTTACAAGAGAGCATTTAATAAAACTGTTCTATATTTTATTAACTAAATAACTGAATTTAAATAATCCACTTATTCTAATAAATTACTAAAAAGATAAAATAAAATATTCTTAGAAGATCTCAAATGATTTATTCTAAGATTTATCTACCTAAATAAGATTTATCTACTTAAATAACTTTAAAATATATTCCAAAATATATAGGTTTCATATATTTCAACACATTCCCTCAAGTTGGTGCATATATATTAATCATCCCAACTTGTTTACAAGAAAATCAAAGCTTGTCTTAGAGAGCCCTTTGGTGAGTATGTTAGCAATTTGTTGTTTTGAAGGAACAAACAACATGCACACTTGGCCTTCTTCAATCTTCTCCTTGATAAAGTGTCTATCAATCTCAACAGGTTTAGTTCTGTCATGCTGGACTGGGTTGTGAGCAATACTAATGGCAGCTTTGCTATCACAGTACAACTTCATTGGTGAAGTTATTGGTTTCCTTAGCTCTTCCGTAATTCTTTTTAACCACACCATTTCACAAATTCCTTGAGCCACTGATCTAAACTCAGCCTTTGCATTACTTCTTGCTACCACATTTTGTTTTTTGCTTTTCCAAGTCACAAGGTTTCCCTAAGCAAATGTACAATATCCTGATGTAGGTCTTCTATTTGTTATTGAGCCTGCCCAGTCTGTATCTATATAAGCTTCAATTTCTCTTTGTTCGGATTTCTTGAAGAATAAACCCTTTCCAGGTGAACTCTTCAAGTATCGCAGAATCTGAAACACTGCATCTTCATGTTCCTCCATTGGGGAGTGCATAAATTGACTCACTAAGCTCACTACAAAAGCTATGTTTGGCCTTGTATGTGATAAGTAAATTAACTTACCGACTAATCTTTGGTACTGCCCTTTATCAACTAATTTAGCTTCTTTATTTCTGAATTTTACATTTGGATCAATTGGTGTGTCAACTGGGCGGCAACCACTCATCCCAGCCTCTTATAAAAGATCAATCACATATTTTTTCTGAGAGACCACAAAACCCTTCTTTGATCGAGCAACTTCCATTCCAAGTTAGTATTTCAAAGGACCCAAGTCTTTGATCTCAAACTCCAATGCTAGATGTTCATTGAGACGTTTTATTTCATCCACATCATCTCGTGTAAGAATGGTATTATCGACATAAACTATAATAACTACTATTCTACCTCTTTGTGAGTGTTAATAGAACATTGTGTGATCAGCTTGCCCTTGTGAGTAACCTTGTTTTTTAACAATTTGAGTGAACCGTTCAAACCAATCTCGAGGAGACTGCTTTAAACCATACAAAGATTTCCTGAGCTTACATACTTGATTTCTAAATTTTTCTTCAAAACTTGGAGGTGGATCCATGTAAACTTCTTCTTCAAGTTTCTCATTTAGGAAAGCATTCTTCACATCTAGCTACTGTAAGGACCAATCAAGATTAAAATAAAATGATAAAAGAACTCTAACAGAATTTAATTTGGCTACTGGAGCAAATGTTTCAAGATAATCTATCCTGTATGTTTAAGTGTACCCTTTATCCACCAATCGGGTTTTGTATCTATCTAAAGATCCATCCGATTTGAATTTGGTTGTGAACACCCATTTACAGCCCACAGTTTTCTTCCCTACAGGTAATTCCATTGTTTCCCATGTACCTGTTTTTTCAAGAGCGCGCATCTCCTCTAAAATAGCCTCCTTCCACTCAGGAACTTGTAAAGCATCATTCACATTTTTGGGTATTTTCACAGTATCAAGACACAAAACAAAGGTTGAGAATGTCGAAGACAAGGCTTTATAGGACACAAAGTTAGACATGTGATATTTGACAACATTTCTAACACCTTTTCTTTTAGCAATTGGAATATCTAAATTAGAAAATTCATTGGTTGGATTATGAGCTTTACTTGGAATTTTGACAAGATCTTGTGGGTTAGATTCTTGGTGATGAATCTGGTGGATTCCACTTTCTTGATTTTGATTTCTTCTTGAGTAAATAATTAACTCATTTGTTTGTTCTTTATTCTCATGATCAGACTCTACACCTTCATACTCCTTTTCATTAACAACATTAACATCATTAATTTCTGTGTTAATCATAAATTCACCTTCCCCATTATTAAAATCCCTATGTTGTATATTCTTAGTATTTTTTTGATCAATTATAGAATCTTCCTTACTATAATTCCCTCCCTGAAGATTAGAATCAAAGTAAGATTGTGTTTCAACAAATGTGACATCCATGATAACAATAATCTTCCTATCAATTGGATCGTAACTTTTGTAACCTTTTTTATTAGAAGCATAGCCAACAAAGACGCATTTTTTTGCTCTAGAATCTAGTTTACCTTGGTTGTGAAGATGAACAAAAACACTACACCCAAAAACTCGGAGAGATAAATCTGTGATCAATTTAGAGTTAGGAAAGTTATCTTTAAAGAGAATGACAGGAGTTCTATAGTTTAGAGTTTTACTAGGCATTCTATTAATAAGATATGTAGCTGTTAACAAGGCTTCACCCCAAAGATAATGTGGTACTTGACTAGTGAACATCAATGCTCTAGTTACTTTCAAAAGATGTCGGTTTTTTCTTTTTGCAACCCCGTTTTGTTGTGGTGTATTTGTACAAGAGCTTTGGTGGACTATACCATATTTGGTTAAGAAAACACCTAATTGGTCACTAAAAAATTCCCCACCATTGTCAGTCCGAAGTACTTCTATTGTTACACCAAATTGTGTTTTCAGCATAGCATAAAAAGAATAAAACTCATTTTTAACTCCAGACTTATCTTTTAATAAAAACATCCAACAAATGCGAGTATGATCATCAATAAATGTGACAAACCAATATTTTCCTGAAAAAGTTGAGACTCTTGAAGGTCCCCAAACATCACTATGAATTAACAAAAAAAGTTTGGAAGCTTTATATTTTTGAGGTGGGAAGAATGACCGATGATGTTTAGCCAATTCACAAAATTCACAATGATAAGAAGAAGCACTTTTATTTTTAAATAGATCAGGTAACAAATATCTTAAATAGTAAAAATTAGGATGTCCAAGCCTATAATGCCAAATCATAACCTTATCAAAACTAGAAGTAGAATTTAAAAATAAAGTAGTTGTTGGTTGACTTAGATGGTCGTCGTCAAGAAAGTAAATTCCACCAGATTCTTTAGCATTGCAATCATCCTACTCGAGACTATGTCTTGAAATTTACACATAGTGGAGTCAAATATAACATGACAATTCGAAGACTGAGATAAGTTACTGACTGATATGAGATTACAAGCTAGATTTGACACATGTAAAGCATCATGTAAAACCAAGGAAGCCAAAATTTTAACGCCTTTCCTGGCTATTGCCGAGAATGACCCATCTGCTACTTTGAATTTTTTGTTTCCTGCACAAGGTGTGTAAGTTGAAAAAAGAAAATGACTACTAGTCATATGATCACTAGCTCCAGAATCAACGATCCACGTGTTTGTTTTACAAGGCTTGACACTAAAAAAATTAGAAAAATTAGTATCTGATTCGGCAAAGGAGGAAGAAGGATTATTGGATGAGTTAGAAAGATAAGAATTCATCCGAAATTATGGTGATTGAAAAAGCTTTAGTTGTTCCTTAGTGAATGGAGACCCTTCTAGAGAACTTTAACCCTCATAATTTTCGTTAGTTGTTTCAATGGTAAAACTTTCTTCCTCTGTTTGATTGCTGGATCTCTTATCTCCAATGAAAGCTGTTTTAACCATGATGCTACTAGAAATAACCTAGCTCAGATGCCATGAAAGTTTTCAAGAGAGCATTTAATACAACTGAATTTAAATAATTCATTTATTCTAATAAACTACTAAAAAGATAAGAAAAATAATTCTCTTATTCTAATAAACTACTAAAAGATAAAATAAAATATTCTTAGAATATTTCAAATGATTTATTCTAAGATTTATCTACTAAATAAATTTAGATTTATCTACTTAAATAACTTTAAAATATATCCCAAAATAGATGGGTTTCATATTTCAACAATAACAAGTTCAGTTAAGTTTTAAGCACTAATGGTTGTTGCTTTGTGGTTGTATCTCCCCGTAGATGAGGTTAAGAAATGGTGGATCTGGGGTTATTGGGCATCACCTATGATGTATGCACAGAACGCAATAGCCGCTAATGAATTCCTTGGAGATAGCTGGAATAAGGTACTTTCTTGAACTGGATTAGTGAGGTTTCTCCATGTGACCTGCTGGATGGTCAAGAGGTTCAATTCGTGCTGACAAATGAATCAGGGTTACGTTTGACTTCCCTGAAGGCCTCTTGCTCTTGCTTACCCTTTTCTTCTTCCATTTGATAAAGTAAATTGTTTGTGAGGTTATCAAGTACAGCTAATGCCTAAATAAATTTTTGACATAGGTTATTCCATTAGCAAATGAAAAGCTAGGAGTTCTAGTTTTGAAGGCTCGTGGGTGCTTTGCAAAAGCATACTGGTATTGGATAGGAGTAGGTGCATTGTTGGGATTCGTACTAGTTTTCAATCTCTTCTATACTCTGGCTCTAACTTTTCTCAACCGTGAGTTTCTTTACATGTCTACTCCAAGTTACTTTACTACATCCACATATATTTATATATAATGATATGTTGACTACTGTATTTGTTTAGCTTTGAAGGAATCCCGAAGTCTAAAATCAGAAGATGAAAGAAACGAAGAAGATGATAAAAGTGGAGTACATGCTCCGCCGCAGCCCAAAGGAAGTGACACAGGTAATCAACATGGATAGATAATGGCATTGATTATAGTGTGTGTGTGTGTGTGTGTGTGTGTGGAAGCAAATGCCGAATCAGCTCATTTCGGTATCTAATGTACCTGCTAAAATATTTGAGCAGAACAATTGAAGTCAAAAGCTGAGCTGGATAGAAAAAAGGGTATGATCCTTCCATTTGAACCGCACTGCATTACCTTTGAGGAGGTGGTATATTCAGTAGATATGCCACAGGTGAACTTGAGATATGTTATGCAATGAGAATTAATCAGAAGTCAAAAAGCCTTTTTCTGAAGTAAAAATAAAAAATAAAAAATAAAAAATAAAAAATGTAATATTTGGAAGTGATGTTTCAGGAAATGAAAGCCCAAGGAGTGACTGAAGATAGATTGCTGCTTTTGAGAGGTATAACTGGTGCTTTCAGGCCTGGTGTTCTCACTGCCCTGATGGGTGTTAGTGGAGCTGGTAAAACCACTTTGATGGACGTCCTGGCTGGTAGGAAAACTGGAGGGTACATCGAGGGAAGCATCAAAGTTTCTGGGTTTCCCAAAACGCAAGAAACGTTTGCTCGAATAAGTGGTTACTGTGAGCAAGCTGACATCCATTCCCCTCATCTTACAGTCCATGAGTCCGTGCTCTACTCAGCATGGCTTCGTTTAGCTCCTGAAGTGAATTCAGAAACCAGAAAGGTAGTGTTGAAAAGCCTACAGTCATTTAGAGCAGTTCCATTTACTCTTCATTTCATATAAATCAACTGGAACAAACAAATGGTTGTGCAATTGGTTGCAGATGTTTGTGAAGGAAGTCATGGAACTCGTTGAACTGAATGCCTGGGGGCAAGCATTAGTTGGCTTGCCAGGTGTAAATGGTTTGTCACTTGAGCAGCGAAAGAGGCTAACCATTGCAGTTGAGCTAGTTGCAAACCCTTCAATTATTTTTATGGATGAACCAACATCGGGACTTGACGCTAGAGCTGCTGCAATTGTTATGCGAATAGTTAGGAAAACAGTGGACACTGGAAGGACAGTTGTGTGCACCATACATCAGCCAGGGATTGATATATTTGAAGCTTTTGACGAGGTAAGAAATGTTAATGCATCATATCGTGTCGGCCAACAGTTGTATATGCTGACGTACATGCATTGCAGCTATTGTTAATGAAGCAAGGAGGACAAGAGATATATGTAGGGCCATTGGGTCACAATTCATGTGAATTGATAAAGTACTTTGAGGTAAACTTCAATGTTGATCCTTATTTATAATCAATCAGTTACTCTTTTGAGATTGACCATATACTTGAATCGTGGTTGGATCAACAAGGGAATTGAGGGAGTAAGCAAAATAAAAGATGGATATAACCCATCAACTTGGATGTTAGAAATTTCCACTGCGGCGCAGGAGATGGCTTTAGGGGTCGATTTTGCAGCTGTATACAAAAATTCAGAGCTGTACAAGTAAGTGTAAAGATACAAGTTTTTTGCATCTCGGCAAGTCTTAACATTTCATGTGATATATATTTTCAGGAGAAACAAAGCTCTTATTGAACAACTGAACATGCCTTCACCTGGTGCTAAGGAACTTCATTTTTCTACTCAGTACTCGCAGTCATTTTTGTCCCAATTCTTGGCCTGTTTATGGAAACAACGATGCTTATACTGGCGAAATACAGAATATACTGCCGTAAGATTTTTCTTCACGACCATCATAGCCTTAATGTTCGGAACAATGTTCTGGAAGGTTGGGTCCAAAAGGTAAAAAAGAAAGAGTGTTGGAGCCTTCCCTTAGATCTCTTATTTTCCATTATTCTAATTGCTTCATTTGAAAACAATAGAGGAAGGAGGCAAGACCTGTTCAATGCAATGGGTTCTATGTACGCTGCTGTTCTCTTCATTGGCGTCCAAAATGCTTCAAGTATACAGCCAGTAGTGAATGTTGAGCGAACCGTGTTTTACAGGGAAAAGGCTGCTAGAATGTACTCACCTATGGCCTATGCTTTTGCACAGGTAAAAGCACATATTGTGCACTTCCAAACAACTACATAATCTTCAAAGCATACATGTGACTGAAATTATTTTACTTATATTTTTCAGGTTGCAATTGAGCTCCCATATATCTTGGTGCAAACAGTGACATACGGCATCATTGTGTATCCATTAATGGCATTCGAATGGAGTGGTGCAAGATTCTTTTGGTACTTATTTTTCGCGTATTTCACATTCCTATTCTTCACCTTCTTTGGCATGATGAGTGTGGCTATTACACCAAACTACCACATTGCTGGAATCATTTCTACTGCTTTTTATGCAATTTGGAATCTCTTTATAGGGTTCTTAGTCCCCCGCACGGTAAATCCTACTAAACCGACCTACATATTATTATTGCTTTCAAGTTGCAATTTATCAGTATCTATATCTTAATCTAAAATATGCAGAAAATCCCGATTTGGTGGAGGTGGAACTATTGGGTTTGCCCCTTAGCTTGGTCCCTGTATGGGTTGACAGTATCACAGTTCGGAGAAGTAGAGGATGTTCTTGATACAGGAGAAACAACAAAAGACTTTCTAAAGAGTTATTTCGGTTTCAGGCATGAATTTGTGGGCGTGGTGGCTGTTGTGATGGTTGGATGGGCAGTGGTTTTCGCATTTTTGTTTGCAGTTTTCATCAAAATACTCGATTTTCAACATAGATAATGAAAGTGTCCTTGGTGGTTTGTTCTACTAGTTGTCAATTTCTCATTATTAGATGTAGTTAGACGTACTTAGTCCAAACTCTAAATAAAATTATTTTTTTATGTTTTTATTGGATTATATTCAGTCAGACAATTTTCATATTTGAGTTGTTGGCAATTTATTGAACGATATTTATGAGTTGTGTTGAAAATGTGAATGATATATAGTCCATCAATGAATATCATATTACTTAGGAAACATATTTTGGAGATCAAATCAAATCGAATCGCTCCTATCTAATCTCTTGGATTATGGATATTAGATTGAATTGAAACACTACATTTTTAGCTATCGAGACTCTATATTTACCTTGTTCATTATTATAATATTGTATTTAGCTTATATGGTGGTTGTTTTATAGGGTTGATATAGATCTTCTTATGTTAGTGACTGTTTATAAACGTGTTATCGTTTATAGTTAAATATCACACCAAATATATATATAATTAAATTGACAGTATCCACAAGCGGACGAGTCAATTTGTAATATAGTTTAGTTACAATGAAACACTTGGAAGTTTTCAAGGATCATACTTAAGGGATTGTAGATTGGAGAAATTAATATTAAATCAAATAAAATAATAATTACTAACCTAATCGAGTCACAAATTAGTAGTGTTAATCCAAATAAAAATATTGATTAAACTAATTAAATTAATAAACCTAAAATTAACCTAATGGACTTTCCTATTCCTAGTGTCGACAATACGAGCATCTAGCCTATGATCGGTTAAATCCTAATTATTTAATTAAATAATTAATTATCCTAGATCGAGTTATTTATCACCTTTAGTTAAGATTACCCTCCCAATTTATCTTCAATAACGATTACCACCTACGTCACCATTCCAATCTCTTCCTAGGCATACGGATAGCCTTCCGGTTTCACCGCTTGACACAAGTTGTACATAATAGGATACCCTTTTGGTCTCACCTGTCTCGATATTCTATCAAGGGCGTCACTCCCTAATATACTAAATACTCTTGAATAATCAACCAATTTTGGATAAATAATCACTTAAAAAATAAATTGCTTTCATAATCGAAACATGCAAAATATAAAATAAGCACATTAAACTATTCGAATACTTATATAATATTGATTAATCAAAAGATAAATAAAATAATAATAAAAGAATAAGAGATAGGAGAAAGCTCATGAATATATTTGAAGTGTAGTGCCAGAGCAATATCCGCTCACAATTGTCTTCACATCAGAATAAAAAAGTTTTGACTACACGAACATGAAAAGAAAATAAATCTGAATAGTAAAACTATCTATCTAGGTTGGCTTACAATTCTAGTGAACCTAAGGTTGCTTATATAGGCAACGGCCTACTTGGTGACCACTCAATCCCAATATACACTTAGATACCAGTAAATAAAATATTTTGCTTAAAGCTAGGGCCGAATTATGAAAATTTTTCCAAAGAAGCCATCCAATAAAATCAACTCTTTTCTTCCACGCCAAGTTGTGTTGTCGGGACGTGGGAATGCTTCTTGTCCCGACATCAACGTCGTGCCAAATATTCCAAATTCAATTGTTTCGTCGTGATGAGAGGTAGTTCTTCATCACGACATCGACTGTGTTCCAGGCTTTTGGTAGCGTCGTTAGCTTATTGGGCTCCTTATCTCATGACCCGATCCTCCTTCCTTGTATTCTTGGACCTAAATTGACATATTACATACTTAATTAGCTCATTAGTCACTCACGAGCCCCAAGTCGACCTTATGGGTCATTGAAATAGTAGAAAAGGTGTAAAAATATTTATTTTTATTAACTTTTAGTCCTAAGACCTAAATATTAGAAATGTAATATAACATACTAAAATGCCTAAAAAACAAGCTTGTTAAGTGCGAAAATGACCTAAAATAACTACTACAAATGACGTCTGATCATTTACCCCCATACTTAAGTCTTTGCTTGTCCTCAAGCAAATAAAACAAAATAAAAACAAAAACTGAAACTAAAATTGAAAACAGGAAATAAACAAGCAATGAAAATAAAATACACTTGAGCTAGCTTGGTACACGAGATTGGATCGGAGCATCGACACTAGAAATGTTTGCCTAAATATATAACTCTAGCTAAAAATTTAAACAATTCAAAGTTATTTACATTTAAACAGATTAGTTCAATAAATTACAAAGCAAACAAGTCAAAGAAATATATATATCTCCATCAAAATGTATATACGAATATAGTATTCATTTTTGTAGGGTATAGTTAGTTCGAATATTTTTTCCTATTCGGTTTATTTTATCCATGCTTTGAACCCTAATGCAGCAATATTTCCCTGATAACCCTTATGATGATGAATTTTTTGTGCCAATACTATCAAAATTTTGCTCGGGCACTTTTTATAAGGGTTATACTAGTCATATTGCACCATTTCAATAACCATGGATTTTACCGAGTATTTTCCTTTTAATTCGAACATCCTATATTTTTACAAATATAAGTACCTATTCATATCTACCTTTATCACTAGAGATATTTAATTTCTTTTTCCTATATACAGTTTAATTAACTGAACTAATTAGTCTAAATATAAACAACCTAAATTATTTAATTTCAAGTTAAATTTACAATTTAAACATCAACCTAGGTATATGCTCTTAACCAATCAGTTGTATTTCTACAAGCTCAAGCACACACATAACACACAAAATTAAAAACGACTAAAATAGAATAAATTAACATAAAAATTTAAAATTTAATTTTTTTTCCTATGTCACCCCCACACTTTAGTCGGCACTTTGTCCCTAATGTGCTATATGAAAAAAAAGAAAGATGTTACTCGATTAACATTAACGATCCATCAGAAACGGTAATACTGACTTTTCCTTGCGGTTTTGGCTCGAATTTTTAGTGCCTCATAACTTGTGGGGCTCCTACACAGAAAAAGAAAACACACAAAAATATAATAAATTTTTCCGGCCCCTTGACCACCTCCAGATGTGCCAACGTCTAGATTAAGAATCTTGCACAAAATATATCAAATAGGCGGTGTCCGCAAGTGTACGGGTCAGGTTGTAACATAGTTACAACGAAGTTGGTTAGTACTTCGAGGATTGTGCCTAAGGGAGGTGATCACTAAATTAATCCTAACCTAAGCACAAGTAGAGCTAATTAGTAATTTAAATAAATTATATTACAAATAAGCATAAATAAAGATTTTTAATTTTTTTATAAATAAAGAATAAAAGAATATAAAAGGAAAGACTTTGGGAATTTTGATATAGAAATTGAATCAGATATGAGTATGGGTGATTACCTCGCTTCGGTAATCATAACTAACTGTTGCTTCAGGTTTCCTGTTCAATCAACTAGTCGTTACGCTAGCAGAATCTCTCGATCTTTCATTAGAATAACGAGTCAGCAAGAACTACTTATCTCTCTACCTTATAGTCCAGACCGGTTCGGGGCTAAGGTGTTCATGGATAGACCATACTAATTTTGATTAATTCCCACCTAGATGACTTCCTAGGGTCATCAAGCCCAGGGTTTAAGTTCTCCCTCTCCCGAACAGTTGATCCGCTTAGAAAACCCTGCACAACAATCAATTAATCATACCTCCACTCGTTAATCCCCCATAAGAGGATTAGTTCCTCATAAATCTCAAAAACATAATAAAATTGATGCAAAAGATAAACATTAATAACTAATCAAGAAAAGAATGTTTAAGAGAATCCTGAATTGTATTGATTGAAGCACAAAATCCACAAAGAGTTGATCAAGTTCCACAAATTAGATCTCTCGACAAATCCAAATAGCAAAATCGAAAATAACTTAAGCCTAAGAAAAAGGAAAAACTAAAAGATAAAATTACAAATAAAATTATAAAGTATGAAATTCGTCCATAACAAGTGTTAAATGAGCATATTTATAGATTTAGGGTTGCCGTCGTCCTTAACCCTAGGTTAGTTGATGCTTTCGTATTAAACATTTGAATCCACAGTCCAAAACACCCTTGAAACATAAGTATTTCTTGTACAGGACTGATGTCGCGACACCCTAATGCTTGTGTCGTGACATCGAAGGCAATATGCTCGTACTCAAGCTATCTTTAGGGGTGTGTCGTAACATTGAAGACAGATTTGGGATTCTTGTGCTCTGCTGCCTATGTTGTGACATCAAACTCCTTGTGGTACAACATAGCGGCCAATATTGAGTTGATACGCCCTCTAATGGTCTCTTGCACACTCAAAAGTATATTAGATCACCGTTAGGCCTCATTTGGCCCCTAAGGTCAATAAAAGACTTAAATTACATTTTCTATTGAAAGTAAATGAAATTATAAAGACTAAACTAAAATATAATAAAAATGCTTGTATTCAAGATCCTTAAATGTGAAAACTAGTTTAATCTGCTACATCGAATTACAATAGATCAAACTCCCCCACACGTAAGTCATTGTTTGTCCTCAAGAAAGGCAAACAAAAACAATAATTCAAAGACGACCCTTGAGCAAGTATGGTACAAATGTTAGCTTTCGAGCACATAACTAGGTATTTCATATTTACACATAATCTTGGCATCATATATAGTTGACTTATACTAAGAAAAAAGGGGTTTGGAAAATGCAGCAGAAAACAAATTTAGGGAAAATAGAGTTTTAATTTTTTTCCAAAACAAGATCTTAGTTGGGATATCTAAAGTAATAAACACTTAAATCAAAAATACCTTTTCGATTCATCTAGGATGAGTGCTTCGATCGAGTAGTCTTCGTCGCTATCCTTAAGCTCACGTCTGCCGAGTGTAGGCTCGCTTCGAATTAGAAATTTTTCACAAAAATTACCAGAGGGGTAATTTCGTAATTTCTCTAAACTTTTTCGTCAAGTTGTAAATCAGAAAATATCTCTAGAAATTTTCTGAAATAATTTCTTCAGAGAATTTTCTCTCTACAACTCTCTCTTAAATTCAAGTGTGTGAAAGATAATGACCCAAGGCTCTTTTTATATAGGGATAGTTTAGAAAGTTCAACTATAATTGAGCTTAATCACTTTAATATTAAATTAATATATATCAAGATAAATATTAGATTAAATTTAAGATTAAATCTTATTAAAATAACATAATATTTATCTACAAGATAAACATTAAATTAAATTTAATATTAAGATAATCACTTTAATATTAAATTAATAAAATACTCTTAACATAAGTATTAAATTAAATTTAATATTAAACAATTAAAATAATAATATTTTTGGAATAGTTAATTTGAAATCAATTTCTTTGGTAGAGTCCCAGTAGGAGTGTAACTCTTCCAATACTCAACCATCGAAGACTAATTGCCACTAGCTATTGGGACATCGCCGTGGCAGTCACCGGCACTACCGTGTATAGTGATGTAAGTGCAACACCATTACGGCATCCCGATCCGATTCGGTCAGGGTCACTGATGACCCAACTAGTCTGGTCTAGCCATCAGTTGGACCGTTGGCCCGGTTTCACATATTGGGCCTAGTTTGACCAGTTTCTAGGTCTTAGTCTCAGTTTTGGGCTCCCGGGCCATATTTACGATCTTAGGTCAAATTTTCAAGTTCAATTACCTATTGGGCCAATTGTATCACTTGAAAATTATTTTGATTAATTTAATTTTACTAGATCAAAATTAATTTTTCCAAAACTCACTTAGATTTTCTAAATTAAATTTTCAAGAAAATTTTTTATGCAAATTCTCTAGTTAAAAAATTCTCATGACACCTAACTTAATTCAAAATTCAATAAATCGACTCAATTAAATTATTTCTAATATTGTAGAATTTTATTCTAATTCAAATGCAGTCCAATTGAGCTTTTGTTGAGCTAGCGAAGGGATCAATCAGACAAATAAATTTAGGCTCTAGTAATTGCAATTATGTCCAGAAGCATCGTTACGATAATTCACAATTACTTAATCATGGAGTCAGTCTAAAAGGAGTATCATGATTGAAAACTCCATATTTTATACTTTTTACGAAAGTAATTCATCCAACTGCTTTGTCCAATGACCTCGTCATGTGTGTGTTACCCTCATATGATATTCTTGATTCCTTTGAGTTAAATCCATTCACTCAATACAATCCTATTTTATCTCATTGTCACCATTATGTCTTCTTAATGATTAATATGATCACTGTCAACAAATGACTATTATAAATTGCTTGTTCGAGAACAAACAACCCGTGACCACGTTTGATATTTATCTATCCACACAATGCCAATGAGAGGATATCATTAACTCTTTAATTGAGCTATGAATTCCACTATGCTAGAAAAACCATGCCATACACAAGTCATGTACCCAACATAATGCATATGGGCTCGATCATCTTTAGAGCATAAGCCTCCACTTATATCAAAACACATGAGTTGCATATACATGGTTAGTGACTAACTCAAGATTTAGGTAATTCACACCATAAACGTCACAAGTGAATTAATTCATAAATGGATTAAGAATTAATTCATATTGGGTCCAGTCCAATTTATCATTCTACCAATGAATACATCTATGTCTGTACTCATGGAGTCAACTGTTCTAATAGCCAAGATTAGCCATCTCCCCAATTAGAATTGTAGACGACATTATAATCCTTCTTAGTATTTGAATCAAATGAACACTTTGATTCCTTTACGGGATTAGAGACTTATTTAGATTTTCTACTAAAGTAAGTTGTCTTTCTCGTAATGTAAATGTTCTTACAATGCCACTTATCTTCAGTTTGAACTTAGACAATCAGTGAGCTAATATTTGTTTGTCAAATTTCGCTATGCATGCAGAATATGAAAGACAAAAAATACAAAATACATAATAGTGAAATGTGAACTTAGCTTTATTTATTTATTCATTGTTCAAATAAATAGAATATAGTTACATGTTTACTACAATATAGGAACATTTCCCAAAAATCTCCCACTTGCCCTAGTGAAGTAAATGTGTCATGTTTCGTATTCACATATCCTCGATGTCTTTGTTAAAACTCCTAGTTACAAGAGTCTTAGTAAATAGATCCGCAAGGTTATTATCTTCAGAAGCTACTTTCAGTACATTTACAATTCCTTCAACTACTGCCTCTCTTATCAAGTGATATTTCCGATCAATGTGTTTCGTACCCCTGTGACTTCTCGTTTCCTTGGTATTAGCTATTGCAACACTGTTATCACAATACAATGTTATAGCTTTTTTCATACCAGGAATGACTATAAGATCGGTTAAGAACTTTTGAAGCGATATTGCTTCTTTCGTTGCCTCAGAAGCAACCACATACTCAACCTCCATAGTAGAGTTAGCAGTGCAAGTTATTTTTACACTTCTCCATATTATGGCTCCACGACCTAGAACGAATACATTTCCTGACATCGATTTCCTCAAATCTTTATAGGTTTGGAAGTCTGAGTCTGTGTATCTGACAGGAGTAAGGTTCTCATCGGAATAAATAAGCATATAATCCCTAGTTCTTTTAAGATACCTTAATATATGCTTTACAGCTTGCCAATGCTTGAGACCTAGATTCACCTGATATCGAGTAATCATTTCTACTGCGAAACAGATATCTAGGCATGTGTAAAAAATCACATACATAAGGCTTCCAACTACCGAATCATATGGACCGTTACTCATATACTCTCTTTCTTCCGCTGTCTTAGGACATTCATCTAAAGGAAGATGAAAACTTGATGCAGTCGACTGAACGTCTAGCTTCACATCGATCATTGTAAAACGTTCTAGTACCTTATAAATGTATGAAGCTTGAGAGAGAGCTATCGTTTTATTCTTTCAATCCCTAAGGATTTGAATTCCAAGAACATAACTAGCTTCACCCAAGTCTTTCATGCTAAACTATTGAGTTAACCACAGTTTAACTGATGACAATTCTACTACATCATTTCTGATAAGTAGGATATCATCGACGTACAAAACGAGGAAGACTACCTTTTTGTCCTTTATATGCTTATAAACACAAGGTTCATCAACATTTTTCTCAAATCCAAAAGTCTTGATCATTTAATCAAATCTTTTATTTCATGAGCGGGACGCCTGCTTAAGTCCATAAATGGATTTTTTCAATTTGCAAACTTTCTGCTCCTTTCATTTGACAACATAGCTAGTAGGTTGAGCCATGTAAATGGTCTCATCAAGAAAACCATTCAAGAATTCTGTCTTGACATCCATTTTCCAGATCTCATAATCCAGAGGCAGCAATGGGCAAGAGTATGCAGATAGACTTGAGCATGGCTACCAGAGAGAAGGTCTCATCGTAATCGATGCCTTCTTTCTGTGTGTAGCCTTTCCCTACAAGTCTAACTTTGTGTGTTTCCACTTTCTTTTCCATTTTTCTCTTCTTCTTGTAGATCCACTTACACCTTATGAGTTTAATTTTAACCGGTAAGTCTATAAGTTCCCATACCGTATTGGATTTCATAGGATCCATCTCAGCATTTATGACCTATTTCCAGAGCTTGGAATCAACGTGTTGATAGCCTCCTTGTAAGTGAGTGGATCATCATCCTCATGATTGACTTCTATATTATAAATGCTACCATCTTAGATGAAAAAGTCTGATTTATTAGAAACTCTCCCACTACGACGGATTTCCCCATGCTGTTGATTATTTGTAGGTTTTTCTACGACTTTCTCTAGAATTAAACTTGGTGATTATTCTATCACTCCCGAAAGTTCCTCGAGTACCATTTTCCTTCGAGGTTTAAAGTTATCCATGTAGCTTTCCTCGAAGAAAGTAGCATGAGTAGAAACGTTAATCGTATTGTATTTCGGATCGTAGAATAATCCTCCATTTATTATTTTCGGATATCCTACAAACATGCACAATTCTGTCTGTGCATCTAACTTCTTTGCATTCTTACCTTGAACGTGTGCTGGAAAACCCCATATTGTAAAGTGATTTAGAGCGGGTTTCTTTCCATGCCACAACTCATAAGGTGTCTTACAAGTATACTTGGTTGAAAAATATGAAGGAGTAAAAAATACATAAGACATAATAGTGTAATGTTAAATTAACTCTATTTATTTATTCATCATTCAAATAAATAGAAAACAATTACATGTTTACTACAATATGGACACATTTCCCAACACTTACCACTTTTGATATCAAATACCTAAGTTCAGTGTATTACAAAGCATAAAAACATTAAGGGTTTCAAATGTATAAGTCCATCAATAAATTATACAAGTAATTTGATTATACTAATAGAATACAAACAATCATAAATGCAACTATGTAGTATGATGTCAATTCATAAATAAGTTTACCTAGATCACATAGAGCTTTTTGGCTTATAACGTTCTGAGGCTTGAGACATGTATGAAATTCAAGAATAGTAAGCATCAAATAGTTTCAAGCACTAAAATAGTTTGACACATCGTATTGTTCCCTATTCTCCCTCCTTAGCGACCCTTACCTGCTCATTGCCTTAATTCTCATTCTCTCACCTTCTTTATTTCTCCATATAGGAAATCACAACATAATATAGTAACTACGACTATCTCACAAGTTTTTATGCACTACTGAATGAGTCTTTCTATTTTTGGTGACTTTGTCACTTTTCTTTCTTCTTTTTCAATGCATTTTTCTTTCACAAATGCTTTTTTAATTTTTAAGAACTTTTTTCTACTTGTTTTGATTTTTTTTTGAATTTTTTTTCTTTTGATGCACATATTAGCTAACCTATAATCACTCTATCACACTAATCCTTCCTATTTTACTTTATTTTTACAAAATTATACTGTAATGTATATAATTAACTCTTAATATGTATGGCCAGAAGATTATAGTCGTGTAGTTCAAGACCAAAGAAAAAGTCAAATACAAATTAACATTTTTGGCTTGGGTGTTGCATGAAGGTTCATCAAGAAGTGTTTTTTGGATCAAATATAGGTACTAAGGATGAATAAATAGGGTTAGTTTTTTGGCTCTGGGTGTATACCAAACAATGCCTTATGTCATCCTTAGGTATTTCAATATTCACAAATTTAATCACCCAAACAATCAAAATTTCAACAATTTATCATACATACTAGCATGCTCGTTTGCCTGTATTATTTATATCATCTGGTACATCCAATTGTTCAATGCCTATTATAGTGTAATATATAGAACTTAGTGTCTAATAATAAAAAAATTAAAACCATCTACCATCATACCAAATTTATAGTAAATACAATCAACCTATATACATGCTCCTAACCAATCACTTGTACTTCTACAAGCTCAAGCACACAATTGACAACAAAATTTAAATAAACAACATAAAAATGAAAATTGAAACAAATTTTCTATGTTACCCCCCACACTTTAGATAACGCATTGTCCTCAATGTGTGACCCTAAAAAGATAAGGAAATAAGTTACCCAGTTGATTATGGTAGTTCCGTCAGCTATTGGTGGATGCTTATTCCTTTGATCGTTGTAAGTTCGAATTGGTTGTGCTTCTTTCATGTGGGGTTCCTACACAGAAAATTCAAAAATAGAATAATAATAAAACAAATAATATTTTATTGTTATTCTTACTCGTAATATGAAAACATCAAAGTTATCCTACAATTAATTACAGTTTTTCAAAAATAAAATTTTAGTTTAATCATCATTTGAATCCTCAAAATGGATAGACCACCCCTTTCCATGGGTGCTTTCTCGTTCCATGAAACATATCCTTGGGAAGAGCCACCACCCGACAGATTTGCACGTCGGGTCAGGCTATGAATGATAGGACCCTTTGGCGTGGAATATTGTGGCTGGAATGTCGCCTCGTAATCATCCTCTTTTCTTCGAATATCTCACTCAGTAGCCTCATCCTCTTCTTCTCCTCCTTCATCATTTTCTTGTTCTTTGAATCTAGTGTTGAATGATTGGGGTATATCCAAGTTTTGCGAGTAGTTTGGTTTTTTGATATTTTGTCACGCAAATTCCTAAATTACTGGTCATGTTTCTTGCATCCAGTAGATCATCCACTCTATTTTCGCTGTCTCACTCGTTATTTATTTCCAAGTCTTTGCTTTTTCTTTCTTTAATGATGTTGGGACATCCATTTTATGCTTTGTTCTTTGGTTCCAATACGTAATTTGTTTTCTCTAAAGCTCAACATATTGAGTGTATAGGGAATCTTCGATCAAACTCTTCGTTGAATTCATGAATTGTTCATGGTCTTCCATTGGAACTTTAAATTTTTTGCATAGAGTTGTCACAAGGTGAGGAAAGAATATCCCAACTTTTTGGCTACTAATGCATCGCTTCATATCTTGATGTATCCATCTCTTGACACATATCTATGTTTTCTGCAAAATAGAGTACAGCAAAATAGCTCAAAAAGCGTTTACATTAGAGACATTCAGTGTAGGGGATATTCTAGTATAAATTAGTTGCATTCACATCTTAGGTATTGGGAACATAATTGCGTAAGTCGGTAACTCAGTATCCGGTCTATGGTTCCATACACCTCTCCCTTAAGTTAAATATTTTACAATTTCGTCCATTTTTATGTTCCTATATGCATTTAAATTAGTGTTATCTAGGAAATCCTTTGCACAATATGAGACATTATAAAATTCACATATTTCTCGAGGAGTCACACATACTTCCTTACCTCTTACCCATGTAGTTTCCCAAATTTCACCAAATGGCCTCTTCGATTCCTGACCTCTAAAAGATGTATAAAACTCCTAACCTACTGAGATTACTGCATTTTCTTTGGGAGTGACAAAATCTGTCCCATCGATGATATCAGGCCAATGTCCAAATTTCATGACACAAAACCATTGATGGTTCAAATCCTTGCTCTTGGATATAAGTTTTCCCTTGTAGTTTGAAAAAGTACTTCTTAGTTTTGAGATTTTGAAATTTCTGAGGGTCCGGTACCACCGAATTTTTTGTACATTAGCTTTTCCACTTTTCCTATGAGGCATATTCAATACTTAACACTTGAACAACTAATAGAATCAAGTAATAATTAATGGAATAGTAAAAATGAGTTTAGAAATCATTAACCTCAATTTTGGAATCCTTTTTGCTTATTTCCTAAACGTTTGTTGACAATCCTACGCCAAATAAAACTCAAAATAGTAAAGGAGGCTTTAAAATTTGTTAGGGCTTTAATGTAAAGGGGGTTTTAAAGTTTGAAAGTGTTTTGAGAGGTTAGGGTGTTAAGAATAGTTAGAATGTTGAGTTAAGATGTTTTTAAGTATTAAAGTAAGGTTTTGAAGTTAAAAACCATGTAAAAATAGGATTTAGGTGATCGAGTTACGCAATCGGGTTAGGTCAACCTTGCAAAAAATTGTAGCGATGTCAAGGCACCATGTTTTCATGTCACCACATCCCTTGCAGTTTGTTGTTGTCACGACACACTCTAAAATTTTGGAATCCTAAGTAGACTGTCTTTTGTGTCATGACACAGAGATGTTATATCTCGACATCGAGATGATTTTCTCGATCCTTTGATACTGGATGCAGTTTTTTATTTACTGTAATTCAGTGTAGCATATTAAACTAGTTTTCGCACTTTAGGAGCTTGAACATGAGCATTTTAGTTAAGTTTTGATCAAATTTTTGTAAGTTTACTTAAGTTTAATAAAGTGTATAATTTGAGTCTTTTATTGACCTTAGGGGTCGAATGAGGCCTAAGGGTGAGCTAACTCGATACTGGTCACTATGTTGCAACACGGAGCATTGGATGTCAAAAAATATTGAGCAAAATAGAAGAAGTCCAAGGCTGCCTTCGATGTTACGACACAGCTCGAAAATGTAACGGAATACCCCTAAAAATGCTCTGAAGATGAGCATACTTCCCTCGATGTGGTGACATAAGATCTCATGTGTCGAGACATCACCTCTGTATGAGAGATAACTACGAACCAGGGGAATTTTGGTCCACATAGTTAAATGCTAAACATGAAGACGATAGTTAAACTATGGTTAAGGACGACAGTTACTCTAAAGTCAACAAATAGGCTCACTTAACACATGCTATACACACCTAGCAGATTGTATAATTTAAATTTAGTCTTCAATGTTTCTTTTCACTTAGAATTAGGTTTTATTTCGGTTCTTGTTATTTGATTTTGTGGGGAAATAAGATTTTTGAAATACTATCAAACTCTATGAGGATTCTGTGCTTAAAATCTAATACAAATCAGGCTTATTCTAAACTCTATTATCTTGAATTGTTCTTCATGTTTATTCTTTCTATCAAGTTTATATTGTTTATTAGATCCATGAGGAACTAATCCTCCTATGGGGGATTAGTGAGTGGAGGTATGATTAATTAACTGTTTTGTAAGAGTTTCTTAAAAGATCAACTACTCAAGAGAGAAATAACCTAAACCCTAGGATTGACAACCCTAAGAAGTTATTAAGGTGAAAATTAACTCAAATTTGGTATGGCCTATTCGTGAACACCTTAACACTGAACCAGTCTGGACTGTGAGATCGAGAGATAAGGACTTCTTACCGACTCAGTATTTCAGTGGAAAATCGAAAGATTCTGCTGGGGTATTGACTAGTTGATTGAACAAGAAAACATTAAACAACAGTTGGTTATGATTACTTAAGCAAGCTAATCACTCATGCCCAAATTTGATATATATTTTATTATTTGATTTCTTGTCATTTATTTCTTTATTTTCTTGTTTTTCGTTTCTTATTTTTATTAGTATAGATTACCAAAACCTTTATATTTATTCATCGTACTATAATCCATTTAAATTACTAATTAGATCTTTTTATGTTTAGGTTAGAATTAGTTTAGTGCTTACCTCCCTTAGGTACGATCCTCGAAGTACTTACCTACTCCGTTGTAACTATATTACAACTTGACCCGTATAATTGTGGATATCGTCTTTGATATCTTCTATGCAAGATTTCTTCTCTGGACGTTGGTACGTTTGGAGGCAGTCAGTGTCGCCATACGGGGGTTCTGTGTTACGACATCGACTCTGTTTTAAGCCAAATTTTCGCTCCCAAAGTGTCTTAAGTTAATAAAAATTAAAGTCTAAGCTAAGCAGTTAGTTAAATATGCAATAATATACATAAAATTAAACTTTAATTATAATTTTCAAGTGTTACTATTGGAATCATTCGTCAATTCAAGTAATGTGCACGAGGATGTTTTCCTTGAATTGCTTCTATATGTATTTGTCCAGTATCCATCATGTCGTTCTGTCTTTCTCTGTATATCCCGCTCTTTAATTATATTCTTTCTTACTTCATTGATCACAAAAAATACCTTCCTTAAATCGAAATGATTATCTAGAGGTATAAGAATTTCATAGCTTAGTAACCCCCTGAACCTATTGTATTCTTGTTTCTGTATGTTATCCTCATGGTATATTTTACCTTTACTTTTACTATTTCTCTCCCCAATAATCTTTGGACGACCTAGAAAGTCTTCTAACACTAGGAAATTTTTAAAAGTTTACTTTAAAATTTATATTTTCAATTGACACTGTAATACCCTAAAATTTAAGGTTAAAAGTTTTGAGGTTTGTGTTTAGGGTCAGTGAGTAGGTTGAGCAATTGGGTTGATTTTTGCGTTTTAATGTCAGAGTGAGCCTACTGGTTTGGTGGTTGGATGTGTGTTAGTTTACCTCTGGGTTCTGGGTTCAAATCTTCATGTGTGTTTGAGGAATTAATTTTATTTGAGTTATGTTTTTAAGTTTTTATATGTTTTTTATGTTATTTATTTTACTTTATTTTTATGTTTATTTTTGAAAAAAGGAAGTTGTTTCTAAAACTCATTGTCAAGTTCTCTTTCCTATTTTTTTTGTTTCCTCTCTTTTCTATGTTCTTTCTATTCTTTTTGGTTCTTCTCCCTTCCTCTCATTCATTGTTGGTGATTTAATTACCGCCGTACTTTTGTTCTTCAAACAAATTCTAAGTTTTAGCATCGACATTGTTTGTTGATTGTCCTTGTGTGATCTGTTTGTTTGGTTTCGAATTTGGGTAAGTTTTGTCTTTGGAATTAAAGGAAGAATTACTTCGATTTCATTTACGTTGCTAGATTAAATTCCTATAGTTTAGTTTGCGTGTATAATTGAGGTTTTTAAACATTTTGGTAGAGCGAATCGAGCGGTTCTCGATGCTTGTTATCATTTTTAAGGTGTGTGTTCTGAACTATGTAACTCGATAACGAATTGCTATGCAATTCGGTAACTTCTTGTGTGTTTCAGTAATTGAGAAATTGAAGTGTTGTATCACTATTAAATTGAATAAAATTTGGTATATTATGGTGTAATTCTGAGTTGCCAAAGCTTTGGGATCGTTTCGACAACAAAGGCATGATTTGCAGCTTGTTTTGAGGTGGTTTTGTGACCACACGGGTGGCCAAGTGGCCATGTGTAGTTGAAAAATTAGGGTTTTTGGAAAATTATTGTGTCATGTGGCCTGGCCACACTGCCGTGCGGCTACTGTTTATGGATTTTGTTAATTTTCACAAGAATGTGTACCTTGGTCACACGGTCGTGTCCCTTAGCCACACTAGCATGTGAGATTTCCACACGACCGTGTCTACTCTGCATTTAATTTTGGCACTTTTGGACCATGAGTTACACGGGCTACTCATACGGGCGTGTGTCCCCTTCACATGTGTGTGTGTAGCTTTTACATGGGCGTATAGGCTTCCACACGGCCTAGGTGCCCAGGTCGTGTGGCCCTATTTTCCAGGTTTTTTTCTATGTTAGATTTTGACTCCTTTTATGTTTTGTGCGTACCGAATCTCGATTAGGCCTTAGTAAGGGTGATTGGGACTCTATTTCAGCTTGATCTTATGTGTTTATTCGTAATTATAGAATTAATTTAACGCTCTATTAAGGTATGAGGGTGTTGTGTTAGTTGGATTTGAGATGATTCATAGTAATTGAATACGGGTATAACTGCTTCTGAAACTGATCGATCGAATATGTGAAAATCTATTTCTGTATGACTGTCTGTGAATTGTGTGAACATATTCATTTGCATAAACTTTTGGGATTGTTGTGGTGAAGAGAAGGAAAACTGTTTTGGAAGTTTAACTGTATTGTTTCTGTACAGCAGGTTACCATATTATTTTATAAATTTGTTAGCTCAACTTTGTATTCGATTTGAGTGGCTGAGACCCACTACATGGTGTGTAGGGCGGATGGGCCTATCATGGTCCCATGTGGTGTGTAGGGTGGATAGGCTAATCATAGCTAATAAGTGGTGTGGAGGGTGGTTGGAGTGGCATTAGGTTGGTGGGGTGGGATTGTTTTTGACTTGTTACATTCATCACACGTTTGGATATATGTTTGTCTATGTAAGCGTTGGTGTGTTGATAACTTGATTAATGTATAAATATGCATAAATACTTTCTGGACCAACCTTTGAGTTGCTCTATCTTTTGGCTGATTGCTTTTGGTTTCATACTCACATTAAGCTTGCGTAGCACACCCTCTTTAGTTTTACTTTCTTTCAGGTGCTATACGAACTTGGCACATCGGAGGTCTCAGAACATTTGGTTTGATTCGGTTTAGATAAAATTTTTTATAAGTTTATACGGTTGGTTTAAAAGTGTTTGTAAAGTGGTTATTTAAACTATGGAATGATTTAGATTCTTTTGTTAATTCAAGTGGTTTTGGTTTGAACACTATTTTTTTGAAATCTCGTGCTTGGTTTTTAATTGGGTTTTCTGTTATTGAATTAAAGATTGTACTTATTTGAGAAAACAAAGTATTTTTCTGTACAAAGTTGTAATCTGAATTTTCAAGTAATTTCGATTTCATTTGGTTCTAATGGTTTTAATGCCTGTAAGTTACTGTATCGAAACATAAAATTCTAGATAATTTAGTTTTTTTTTTAACAAACTATGCTCAAAGGTGTTTTAATAAATTATTTTAAATTGCTTTTTGATCACTTCGGTGATCAATGTAACCTTCGAGATCCAGGAAAAACTTCTAGGCCGGGTTTTAGGGAGTTACATTTAGTGGTATCAGAGCTAGGTTTGCAAAAACTCGGCCTGTGTTTTCATGTATTCATGTGTGCGCATGTTCATTTTTTAAAAAAATTGAGAAACTTTACCACAATGTTTTGAAAAAGATTTTGTGAAAATGGAATGTTTAAGACTCCGATGCTGGTCCATGTGGAACTTTTGGGATTGTAAGATTAGTTCTGTAATATTAGAATTGTACTGTTTAGACTTTTATCTTTATGTTCAATTTTTGAAATTATAGATTCCTTAAGATTAGGAGGAGATTCGATATGGATTCTGGTGATAAGCGAGATCGTGAAGATCATCCTAGTGATACTCTTGAGGAGTCATCAGCTTCTCCGGAACATGTGACTGTTCAGGAGTCAGAGGTCAATGTGGTTTCGCCAACTTCGGGTAGTGATAACCCAAAGGTTAGTACTAAGGCATTGACTGATGTAGTGAGAGAGGTTCTTGAGAAAGTGTTCGAGGCTAGCATAGAAAGAACTAGAGAAATGGTTCAGGGTAGGTATGTAGATTGTGGGAAGAAAAGAGAACGTAGTCCTTCGAGGTTGGAGCCTTGGACTACGAAACATGTGAGATCGTAATCGAGTGTTAGCAAAGGTAATGTTGAAGGTTCTATTTGTGGTGCGAACGTTTTAGTTTGTGGGCACTGTAAGAAGCGCCATCCAGGCGAATGTTGGAAAAAGTCGGGAGCGTGTCTCAGATGCGGGTCCATGGAGCATTGGATTAGGGAATGTCCTTGGTGAGATTGAGACAGGTGTGGTTATATGTTATTGTGATTTTGTGTGTTATTGTTAAGAAAAATATTGATCATTTATTCGTGGGCATAGTGTTTGTGTGTGATAGAAAAAAATGAAACATTGATCTAGTTCAGTGGTTAAGTGCTTTAAATGTGTATGGGATTCTAAGGTTAGGTATGGTATGGTAGTACGCCAAGGTCAGAGTGCACAGTGGGAGCTTAGTGGTGAGTTTTGTGATTGGACATTTGTTTTGTTAGTGGAAATTTTGGGGACAAAATTTCTTTAAGGAAGGGTGAGTTGTAACACCCTAAAATTTAAGGTTAGAAGTTTTGAGGTTTGTGTTTGAAGTCAGTGAGTAGGTTGAGCAATTGGGTTGATTTTGGCTTTTTAATGTCAAAATGAGCCTTCTGGTTCGGTGGTTGGATGTGTGTTAGTTTACCTTTGGGTTCTGGGTTGGAATCCTCATGTGTGTTTGAGGAATTAATTTTATTTGAGTTTTTTTTTAAGTTTTTATATATTTTTTATGTTATTTATTTTACTTTATTTTGGAAAAAGGAAGTTGTTTCTAAAACTCTTTAACACGTTTTCTTTCCCATTTTTTTTGTTTCCTCTCTTTTCCACATTCTTTCTATTCTTTTTGGTTTTTCTCCCTTCCTGTAATTCGTTGTTGGTGATTTAATTACCACTGTACTTTTGTTCTTCAACCGAATTTTGGGCTTTAGCATCGACGTTGTTGGATGGTTGTCCTTGTGTGTTCCATTTGATTGGTTTTGAATTTGGGTAAGTTTTGTCTTTGGAATTAAAATAAGAATTGATTCAATTTCATTTACGTTGTTGGATTGAATTCTTATAGTTTAGTTTGTGTGTATAATTGAGGTTTTTGAATAGTTTGGTGGAGCGAATCGAGCGGTTCTCGGTGCTTGTGATCGCGTTCTAAGGTGTGTGTTCTAAATTATGTAACTCGATATCGAATTGTTGTGGAATTCAGTAACTTCTTGTGTATTTCGGTAATTGAGTAATTGAAGTGTTGCATTGCTATTAAATTACATGAAATTCATTATATTATGGTGTAATCTGAGTTACCAAAGGTTAGGGATCGTTTTGACAACAAATGCATGAGTTGCAGCTTGTTTCGGTGTGGTTTTGTGACCACACGAGTGGCGACACGGGTGTGTGCCGCCCATGGGCGGTGCACGCGGTCATGTGCAGTTAGGAAATTAGGGTTTTTGGCAATTTTTGGTGTCATACGGCCTAGCCACATGGCCGTGTGGCTATTTTTTAGGGATTTTGTCAATTTTGATACGAGCTTGTACCTTGGTCAGACGGTCATGTCCCTTAGCCACACGGGCGTGTATGATTTCCACATGGTTGTGTCTACTCTGCAGTTAATTTTGGTAATTTGGGACACTGAACTCACAAGGGCATGTGTCCCCTTCAAACGGGCGTGTGTAGCTTTCACATAGGCGTGTAGGCTTCCACAGGGCCTAGGCACTTCCACACGGGCGTGTGGCCTTGTTTCGCAGGTTTTTGTTTTGTGTCGAATTTTGACTCCTCTTATGTTTTGTGTGTACCGACTCTTGATTAGGCCTTAGTAAGGGTGATTGGGCCTCTATTTCAGCTCGATCTTGTGTGTCTATTCGTAATTATAAAATTAATTTATCGGTCTGTTAACGTATGAGGGTGTTGTGCTAGTTGGATTTGAGATGATTCCTAGTAATTGAATACGGGTATAACTATTTCTGAAATTTGTTGACCGAATATGTGAAAATATGTTTCTGTATGACTGTCTGCGAATTGTGTGCACACATTCATTTGCATAAATTTTTGGGATTTTGGTTGTGAAGAGAAGGAAAATTGTTTTGGCAGTTTAACTGCATTAGTTCTGTACAACGGGTTACCGCATTATTTTATAAATATGTCAGCTCAGCTGCATATTCGATTTGAGTGGCAGAGACCCATTGCGTGGTGTGTAGGGTGGATGGGCCTATCATGGTCCTATGTGGTGTGTAGGGTTGATAGGCTTATCATAGCCTATAAGTGGTGTGCAGGGTGGTCGGAGTGGCGTTCGGTTGGTGGGGTGGTATTGTTTTTGACTTGTTGCATTCATCACACATTTGGATATATGTTTGTCTATATGAGCGTTGGTGTGTTGATAACATGATTAATGTACAAATGTGCATAAATGATATGTGTTATGGTATGCTTGGATATATCTTATACTGGTTTATCATTATAAGCTTTTTACATGTTATTCAAGAGCATATACTTTCTAGACTAACCTTTTAGTTGCTCTATCTTTTGGTTGATTGCTTGGTTTCGGACTCACACTGAGCTTGCGTAGCTCACCCCTTTAGTTTTAATTTCTTTCATGTGCTATACGAGACTATGCTACGGACTTGGCACATCAGAGGTCTCGGAACATTTGGTTTGATTCGGTTTAGATAATTTTTTTATAAGTTTATACGATTCGTTTAAAAGTGTTTGTAAATCGGTTATTTAAACTATGGTATGGGTTTTGATTTAGATTTTTTGTTAATTCATGTGGTTTTGGTTTGAACACCATCTTTCTGAAATCTCACGCTCGATTTTTAATTAGGTTTTTTGTTATTGAATTAAAGATTGTACTTATTTGAGAAAACAACGTATTTTTCCTCACAAAGTTGTAATCTGAAATTTCAAGTAACGTCGATTTGATTTGGTTCTAATGGTTTTAATACCTATAAATTAGTGTATCGAAACATAAAATGCTAAATGATTTAGTTTGTTTTTAGCAAATTACGCTCGAAAGAGTTTTGATAATTCTTTTTGTAAATTGCTTTCTGATCACTTTGGTGATCAATGTAACCTCTGAGATCTGGGCAAAACTTTTAGGCTGGGTTTTGGGTGTTATAGACACCTTATACCTAAGTCAATGGGTTAATCTTTCTCTTGACGTTTATTTTAATTGTCTAATGCTTTTATTGTAGGGTTTAAGAAATAGATAGGTACCTCTAGTTTCCTTAACTCTGACTCCCTCTTTGGTGTTGTTATTTGATTAAGTATGTCTTTTGCTTCACTTGAAACTTCATTAATATGTACGATCCCTAAACTAGTGAATATCCTAAAAGTCTGGAGATTTTTAAAAACTTGAGGTGTCGAATTAAGGATTATTATTTGGCAAAAATTATTAATGTCGATTGGAGTCTCATTTTTAAAATTATTATACTCTTTAAATACTTTCCTTATTAATTTCATAGGAGTTGGAGATTTACAAGGTATTTGAGATCGGTTAACACCACTTACCTCGTCAGTTATGTCTTGTTATTGCTAATATTCCCGTTATGATGGCCTTGATGTTGAAATAAGTGAAAATTCAGTACTTGACTTACATTCAATCATAAATTCCACTGTTGACTCTGTCTCACATTGGATACCCTTCTGTAACATTGTTCCTTCTCTGCACTCATTAGGTTCTGGTGGAACATTTTCCCAACTTAGAATTTCTTGGCTACTCATGTAGTAGTCTGTTTTCAGTGGTGTTGGAAACAGTGGTTTTGAGACCACAAATCTGACTATTGAGTCCATAATTATTATTACTTAATTTAGATGAGTCAAATATGGATTATATTGAATTTTGATTTGATAATTTTTTTTTGAATGAATAGTTAAGTTCAAGTGGGTTGTCCTTAAAGTTAAGTGGTTTTGAAAAACGAGGTTTCGGGACCTCATTTCTATAAATTGAGCTCGTAAATATTATTATTAAATATTTATGGAGCTATTACATAGGTGAATTAAAGTTTGGTTCGGAAATTTTAATGTTTAGCTAGTTAATTTAAAAAGGACTAAATCGTAAGAGATGAAAATTTAGTGGCTATTGAACTTTAATGAGGAAATGGCTTAATTAATATAAGTGGAAGGACTTATAAGAAAATGAAACCTTAATGTATATATAGTGGACGGTTAGTGATGTATTTTGATTAATTCTATATGTTAATTATATGTTATTACAAATTATAATTATAAAAAAGTAAAAATAAAAGAATGATAATTAAAGAAAAGCCCATCTTTCTTCTTCAACTTAGAAATCAAAACTCCATGGATAAACATTCATAAAGCTTCGGTCAACTTCTTTACTCTTGCATTGTATGTAACTTTGATCTGCTTTAGTAATTTTCATGTTTTTTAGATCGTTGTAATTAGGACCAGCTAATTCGTATCTCTGTTTTCAAAACTATTAAAGTTTCTTAAAATTACCATTGATGATTTTTGGATTTTCTTGATGATAAAGGAATATTTTGAAGCTTGGAAATGTTTTAAGACTATTTTTGAAGTGAATTTTGTTAGTTTTGCATTTAAGGACTAATATGTAAAATGTTAAACTTAGCATGAAAATATTTTGATTTTTTAGTCATTGAAGGTTTATTATGTATGGAATTAGAATCGTTTATTTGTATTTTGGTTTAAATGTGAAATTTTTAATAATTTCAGCTTTAGGGATTAAATTGAACAAAGTGTAAAAGTTTAGGAAAATTGATAAAGTATAAATTATAAGTCATATACATAAAAATAAATATGATAATGTATTTTATTTTAATAAATTGAATTTAATTATTATATAAATCAAGGATTGAATTGTACGGAGGAAAACTAGGAAAAGGGGAAAATTACAGAATAGTCCTTACGAACAAATTTGCTTGCTGGTTGTATTAGGTAAGTTCATAGAATATATATATGTTTATATGTTCATGTTATATGTTGTTACGAGTTAGTTAATTCATTTGTGGTTGAATTATTAATATTGAATTGAGGATATTAATTGTTTACGGTTGAATGTAAGGTGAGTGAGATTTACGGTTGAATTGAGGATATTGTGGAAGTACCTTTGATTTATATTGTTAAGAATTCTGTTAAGTGCTCGTTTGAACGTAGTAAACGATTAGGATATGATGGCATGCCAATAGGTTTAGAATGCACGCTTGTATGGATTTGCACTTCGGTGCCTCTGTTTGCACTTCGGTGCCTCTGATTGCAGTTCTATGCCTCTGATTCCACTTCAATGCCCCTAATTGCACTTCGGTGCCTTTGTTATTATTTCGATGCTCTCTTGTTTGTTATGGGTACCTGAGTATTCGAATTATGTTACTATATTTCATCACGCCAATTCTTAAATGAAAATATATAAATTTATTTCATGAATTGCTTGGAAATGATATGTTGGTATGATTATTGAAATCTTAATTAATGAAATTGAATAAGTGAGGTGTATGGGTTTAAAATTCGTTTGAAATGATATCAAAATGACGATAAAGTGTATAATTATATGTATGCATGATCAGCTGTTTAATGTCACAGCAATAATGTGCAAGCGTACACTGTCGATGCAAGTACAGTAGACAGATATGAGCCTGTTGGATATTACTCCCACAGGGATGGTAGTCTTTTGTCTATTAATGTTGGTGCAACAACTAGATAGAAATGAGATAAATTTTGAGAATAGTTGTCGATGCAATAACTTGATAGCAAGAAAATAAAATATGATAATGATAAACTGGGATCCCCAACATGAATCTTCAGCAAAATACTAAGTGCTCACAAGGTATAAAAAGATAGGTGATTGTCGAGGTAATAAAATTCAATGTATATCTTATCCAGCGTCACTCCTCTATTTAATTTGAGACTTAAACATGCATACTAACCCCATCTTTCGGTGATGGCAATACGACACTATTAAGAACAAGTGGAATAAATTCCTCTAATCCTCACGCAACTTCTGTTGTAATGATTGTTGGCTCAAACTGTCACTGCATAGCACTAGAAAGAGCATAGGTTTTTCCCCTTACTTATTGGTTAAATTGTTCCCGTTTAGTTATATCGATTGCATTATAATTAATTGATACAAGCAAGTATTCGAAAGAATATTTGCAGCACTTTAGACGTAGAAGTTGCAATCTGTACAGGGAAAAGGAGACAAATTCGGATATCATTCTCGAGTTTTGTAGACATACAAAAGCTCAGAATGATAGATCAAAGTCTGGCTTTTAAAAGAAGCAGACTGCATTAGTGATTCCCTGAGCAGTAGAATGGTCAAGATTTTTCCATGGCATTATTATGTTATAGAAATAAGCTCGAGTAATTCCAACCTTTATCATTCAACAGTACAAACTCTTTCCCACTTATTCTTCTAGAATTGCCACAACATTTTAATTGCCCTAGCATATTTTTATTAATAATTGATTTTATTAATCCATTCATTACATTTCTTTATCAATTAATCACATGTTTCTTTTGCAAGTTTAATTAGTCAATTTCGTATTATTAGCATAACCAATTATTTTAGTCAGTTCCGATTCTTAAGGAGATGATACTCACTCATCATTGTATTACTTGATTCGACATGTACACTTGCACATCTGCATTACACATTCACAAGCGACAATTGCATGTAAGTGTTGTTCGGTCCAGCTTCTTGGTAGTAGATTGGTGGTTGAGCAGCAATATAATTTAAACCATTAGTAGTAAACTGTTTCAACATTGAAGAGATAGAAGATACTTGAGCTAAGACTGCTATAAGGGTATCTACTTCATGTACTCTGGCTACTGATTTTCCTAAAGCTGCTTGATTTGTCGGCCACTGATAATTGTTACTTGCTATTCTCTCGATGATCTTGTAAGCCTTATTATAAGTCTTCGACAAGATAGCGCCATTTGTAGAAGCATCTACCACTAAACTTGTGTGTGCATTGAGACTATTATAAAATGTTTCCAATTGGATGCAATGTGGAATCCAGTGGCGAGGGTATTTATGTAGTAGCTCTTTGAATCTTTCCCATGCCTTGTATAGGGACTCATCATCCATCTGCTAAAAAGTGTTGATCTCATTCCGCAACTTAACATTTTTTCTAGGTGGAAATTTTTTTACCAGAAATCGTTCAACTAATTCTTGCCAAGTAGAAATTGAGTTGGATGGCAACGAATTAAGCCATGCTCATGCTCGATCTCACAACGAGTATGTAAACAACTTCAACCTCAATGTGTCTTTAGTTATGCCGGCTATTTTGAAGGAATCACTCACCTTCATAAATAATTGAAGGTGAAGATGTGGATCTTCTATGGGCATTCCACTGAATTGACCTATTGTTTGAAGCATCTGAAACATCATAGGCTTCAATTCAAACTATGGTGCCTCGATCTTCGATCTCTTAATTCTGATGTTTTACTCATTAAATTGTGACACAGCGTACTGTCTTATAGCTTGATCCCTATCATCAAAAATAAGGATTGGATTATGAACAGTAGCTACTCCATTCCCTTGAACATCGTTTTGATTCTCAAGGTTCATTTCTGTGGCTTGTCTCTAGGCTAATCTTTCTTATCTTCATTGTCTAAATGCATGATAACTCTCGAAAAGAGTTATACTTCATGCCTTTAGACCTAGCTAATTGCTTGTACTTGGGTACATTTAGTGACATTTTAGGACATTTTATTAGTATTTATCATTTGTATTAGGAGCTTAGATGGTGTTTACATTTTTTATACTTTTATTTTCATGTGGAAAGGTTGTGTTTGGTGGTTTGGAAAGTGCAGGATATGGAGAAAGAAATAAAGGAGTGAAGGTTTGTAAAGGCGAAAGGTTGGACAGTTTGCCACCTTATATGCCCTGGCAATTTTGGAAGATGACTGAGTCAACATTTTAGCGCATATCAGTATCAGCCTCACTCTACTTGTACTAGAAAAATCTGCCTAAAAAAGAAAAGTTATCGTGGGCTGTTGGAGTTACCCTAGGACGAAATGCTTATAAAACGCAAAAGAGGAATCCCTAGGTGTAAAGATCCGGAGACAACAATAGAGGGTAGCGACTGAGGAAAGAAAAAAAGAGGAGACCGAAGGCAGTCCCTCTCAACCATCACAGAACACTATGTTGCTGGTTTGAGGATTGATTTGGCAACAGCCATCTTCCTAAGTTCTTCCATTATTTCTTATTTTGTTCTCCGTAAATTGAATTGATCACCGACCCATGAGCTAAATCTCATAGGGTTGGGATTACATGATGAAAGATTTTATTTTCTTTAATAGTTGAAGCATATATTTGACTTAATTCACTATTTCATTCAATTGTTTTTCTTTTTGAATTGTATGCGTACATTACCTAGACATAGATTAGTGTGCACTATGCCCCTAAACTGAATATAATTCTAAAAAGGTTGGATTAGTTTGATCAAATTTGAATGATGCAAATGGGTATTCGATCGAATACTTGCAGTAGACTATAGAAAATAGAGCAGCGTTTGTATAGAATGAAGATAAAACATTGCAGGGTACCATGCTAAGGCCTATAGACACAGGTCAGGTAACTTAATATCTAGCTTTCGAAAGAAGTAGATCACTTTAAGTCTGTTCTGAGCAGTAGATTGAGTACGATTATGCTGAGGCATTACTGAAAGTAAAGAAAGATTCTTTGTAATCCCAACCTTCCAACTCAACATCATAGACCTTCAAACTGTTGCCACAACATCTTTGCCATAGTAGTATTAGTTATTTATTTATTCACTCGCATTTTAATCACGTAAATATTCTCGTAATTGCCATTTCATTTATACTCATGCTTTGCCTTAGCATTTAACGTCACAGCAATAATGTGCAAGCGTACACTGTTGATGCAAGTATAGTAGGCAGATGTGAGTCTATCAGATATTGATCCCACAGGGATGGTAGTCTTTTGTCCATTAATGTCCGTGCAACTACTAGATAGAAACGAGATAAATTGCGTGAATAGTTTTCGATGCAATAACTTGAAAACAATAAAATAAAATATGATAATGATAAACTTGGATCCCCAATATGAATCTTCAGCAGAATACTGAGTGCTCACAAGGTATAAAAAGATATTTGATTGTCAACAAAATAAAATTCAATGTATATCTTACCCAATATCACTCCTCTATTTAATCTGAGACTTAAAAATGTATACTAACCCCACCTTTCGGTGATGGAAATATGACACTATTAAGAACAAGTGGACTAAATTCTTGTAATCCTCATTCAACTTCCGTTGTAATGCTTTTTGGCTCAAACTGTCACTGCATAGCACTAGAAAGAACATAGGTTTTCCCCTTTACTTATTAGTTAAATTGTTCCTATTTAGTTATAATCGATTGGATTATAATCAATTGATAGAAGCAAGTATTCGAAAGAATATTTGCAGCACTTTAGACGTAGAAGTTGCAACCTGTACACATGAATTCTTAATGAAATGTTATCTTATTCGATCTTTCTTTTATTGTTTAATCCTAGGGTTTGAATGTTTTTTAACATGGAAGTGTTATTGTAGTCACTGACACTGGAAAGTGCAGTGATAGTTTGAGCCAACAAGCATTACAATGGAAGTTAAGTGAGGATTAGAGTAATTTAGTCCACTTGTTCTTAATAGTGTCGTATTGCCATCATCGGAAGTTGGGGTTAGTATGTATGTTTAAGTCTCAGATTAAATAGAGGAGTGACGCTGGGTAAGATATACATTGAATTTTATTACCTCGACAATCACCTATCTTTTTATACCTTGTGAGCACTTAGTATTCTACTGAAGATTCATGTTGGGGATCCCATTTTATCATTATCATATTTTATTTTATTGTTTTCAAGTTATTGTATCGACAACTATTCTCATAATTTCTCTCATTTCTATCTAGTTGTTGCACCGACATTAATAGACAAAAGGCTACCATCCCTGTGGGATCGATATCCAACAAACTCACATCTGTCTACTATACTTGCATCAGCAGTGTACGCTTGCACATTATTGCAATGACGTTAAACAGCCGATCAAGTTTTTGGCGCCATTGCTAGGGATGGCGTTTGTTTGATGTTTATTATTGTTTTGTGTGTTTTTGCACTTTATTTTCCTTATAAAATATTTAGTATTCACTAACTGGTTTTTCTTTGTTGGTAATTCTTTAACTTCAATTTAGGTGTTTTATGACCCGGCAAGTCAGATATTTTTACCGATTTTGATCTAGAAATTGAAAGGGTTGTTCGGAGTAGACTTCGAGAACAAATAAATATGGCTCTACCAGGGAACAATATAGCCATACCCTCGATGAAACAGCAAAATGTTAATAACTTATTGTTGTCACAATATGCTCGCATACAAAATAAGACTATACAAAATTTTGTAGTACCTATTTTTGATGATTTACAACCAGGAGTTGGTAGGCTAGCAATCCAAGCTGGGAATTTTGAACTCAAGCCAGTACTGTTTCAAATGATGAATTCTAATGGACAATATGCTGGACTGCCACATGAAGATGCAAGAGAACATCTTAAATCCTTTTTATTGATTTGTGCTTCCTTTAGTCAACATGGCGCTCCTGATGATGCCTTGAAGATGCAATTATTTCCTTATTCCTTATAAGGAAGAGCCTGTACTTGGTTTTTTGGGCTACTTGTCAGATCAATTACTTCTTTGGATGCACTAACAACACAGTTTTTTTAGCAATTTAACCCGTCGACAAAGAATACTCGTCTTCAAAATGATATTAATTTCACCGTTACAATCCCCATTAATGACGCCAACAACTTGACCGCCTATAAACGTGTTATTGTTTATAGTTAAATATCACAAAAAATACATATAATTAAATCGACGGTGTCTGCAAGCGTACGGGTCAAATTGTGACATAGTTTAGTTACAACAAAACACTTAGAAGTATTTCGAGGATCATACCCAAGGGATTGTAGATTGGAGAAATTAATATTAAATCAATTACAGAAAATAATTACTAATCTAATCGAGTCACGAATTAGTAGTGTTAATCCAAAGAAAAATATTAATTAAACTAGTTTAATTAATTAACCTAAAATTACCCTAATGGAGTTTCCTATTCCTAATGTTGACAATGTGAGCCTCTTGCCTATGATCAATTAAATCCCTAATTATCTAATTAAATAATTAATTACCCTAGATCGAGTTATTTATCACCCATAAATAAGACTACCCTGCTAGTTCATCTTCAATAAGGATTCCCACCTAAATCACCCTTTTGGTCTTTTCCTAGGTATACGAATACCTTTTCGGTCTCACCTGTCTCGATATTCTATTAGGGGTATCACTCCCTAATATACTAATTACTCTTGAATAAACAACCAATTCCGGATAAATAATCACTTAACAAATAAATTAGTTTAATAATTGAAACATACAAAATTTAAAATAAGCACAATAATCTATTTGAATATTTATACAACGATTAATCGAAAGATAAATAAAAGAATAGAAGAATAAGAGATAGGAGAAAGCTCATGAATATTTTTGAAGTACGGTGTTAAAGCAATCTCCGCTCGCGATTGTCTTTACATCGGAATAAAAAAGTTCGGACTACATGAACATGAAAGGAAAATAAAACTGAATAGTAAAATTGTCTGTCTAGGTCTACTTACAAGTCTGGTGACCCTAAGGTTTCTTATATAGGCAACAACCTACTTGGTGACCACTCAATCCTGAGATACACTTAGATACCAGTAAATAAAATATTCTAGTAAAAGTTAGGGTCCAATCATGGAAATTTCCCAAATAAGCCATCAAAGGAAATCAAATCTTTCCTTCCCATCAAGTCAGATTGTTTGGACGTGGGAATGCTTGTTGTCCCAACATTAACACCGTGACAAATCTTCCAAATTCCATCACATCGTTATGACGAGAGGTAGTTCCTCGTTACGACTTCAATTGCATTCTAGGCCTTTGGTAGCATTGTTAGCTTATTGGGCTCTTTATCTCACAGCCCAATCCTCCTTCACTGTATTCTTGGACCTAAATTGGCATCCTACACACTTAATTAGCTCATTTGTCACTCACGAAGCTCGAGTCATCATTACGGATCATCGAAATAGTAAAAAATGTGTAAAAACACTATTTTTATTAACTTTTAATCCTAAAACCTAAATACAGGAAATGTAATATAAAATAATAAAATGCCTAGAAAATAAGCTCGTTAAGTACGGAAATGACCTAAAGTAACTACTACAAGTGACGTCAGGTTTGTTAGCACATCTCAAAATATTTTATATAATTGAGAGATTGTATAGGTTATTGTGCCGAGAGAATTCAACACTTAATATATGCTTGTGAGGAATTTTATTTTATGAATGCATATTGATAGTAAAACCTTTTGTGTTATGATTTTACTTGTTGAATTCATAATAAGTGAATTTAGTGCTGAGAGTGTCATTCTTCAAGGTGCAAGGTTGAGGAAATTATCACGAATGTATGATAGATTAGGATCAATTTTTGTAAGTATTGAAGATAGTGAATATTTCTCATTGAGCTTTGCTCCACAGGCTTAAGAAAACTAAATTGCGTAAAAAACTCTTGTGTTTATTGTTTGTCATTCTTCTGTTTGTTAATTGTTTCTATCATAGCAGTGAACAAGTGCTCACTCTTTTGTCACTCATTCACTATTTATAGCATTTATCTCAAAATTGATTTTAAAGCCTCAATCGATATTAGAACCTACAACTTAAAAGTAACTAGTAGAGATCCTTAGTGTGGCTAAACTCAAACTATGGAAGGTTTATCTACTTCAAGGCCCCCTTATGCTAGAGGTTGGTGAGCACCTATAAATGTGTTATTGTTTATAGTATAAATATCATACCAAAAATATATAAAATTAAATCGGTGGTGTCTGCAAGTATACAGGTCAAATTGTAATATAGAAGTGTTACAACAAAACACCGGTAAATATTCTGAGGATCGTACACAAGGGATTTCAGATTAGAGAAACTATTATTAAATTAATTACAGAAAATAATTACTTATCTAATCAAGTTACGAATGAGTAGTGTTATTCCAAATTGAAATATTAATTAAACTAATTAAATTACTTAACCTAAATTACCTTAAGGGAAATTCCTATTCCTAGTGTTGACAATGCAAACCTTTAGCCTATGATCGATTAAATACCTATTTATCTAATAAAAATAATTAATTATCCTAGATTGAGTTATTTATCATCCTTAGTTAAGGATAACCTTTCGGTCTCATCTACACTACGGATTACTACCTAAGTAATCCTTCTGGTCTCTTCCTAGGCATACAAATACCCTTTCGGTCTCACCTATCTAGATATTCTATCGGGGGCGTTAGTCCTTAATATACTAGGTACTCTTAAATAAGCAACAAATTTCGGATAAATAATCACTTAACAAATAAACTAGTTTATTATTCGAATCATGCGAGATATGAAATAAGCACAATAATTTAGTCGATTATTCATAGAAACGTTAATTGGTAAGATTAACAAATATATAAATAAAAGAATAAGATATAGAAGAAAGCTCATGCATATATATTGTATTGTGGTGTCGGAGCAATCTCTGCTCGTAATTGTCTTCACATTGGAATAGGAAGAACTCCGATTAAGTGAACATAAAATAAAAGAAAACTAAAAACTAAATAAATTTGTCTCCGTCTAAAACTATGTTAACTTATGTACAGAAGCCTCTTATTTGTAAGCTAAAATGTGTGCACTTTACGCCCGATATGCCATCGATACTTTGGGTGCAAGTAAGAAATAAAATCTACAATAATATGCCAAAACACAATCTACAAGAATATGCTAAAATACAGTTGGTAACATCTTCATTGCTTGTAACCAACTTTTAGGCTATGGCTCAACACAGGAGCTGTTATGGCTCAACACAGGGTGCGTATCGTGCCATAGACTTGCTATGTTGGGCCATAACATTAATTTTGTGGGCTTGGACATTCCTACCATGATTTCGTGGTTCAAAAAGCTTGTGCAACACTTCTCCCAAGATCCTACGTCAATTGGGCCTAAAATTTAGCCTCTTGTACACTTAGGGTCTGTTTGTTTGCCAGTAAAATGTTTTCCAGAAAATAATTTCTATAAAATGATTTACTTTTCTGGAAAATTATTTATTGAAAACAATTTCTGGTGTTTGGATGAATCTGTGTAAAATATTTTCTGTTGTTTGGCAGATTTTCTGAAAATATTTTCCGGAAAAGTTTTTTACATATATTAATATACATATTAACACAATTACAAATAATTTATTTGACTTTGGTTGTTTTCAATTTATGATTTAATATTGTAGCTTAATAATTGAGTGTTGTTATAATAATACTCAATTATTAAGCTACAATATTAACCGTCATAAATTGAAAACAACCAAAGTCAAATAAATTATTTGTAATTGTGTTAAAAGAATAAAAAACAAGGATTGAATAAACTAATACTAAAAATTAATAATATTATCCAAATGCATAATTAGTAGTACACCACATAGTAACAACATTGTCCAAGTGCATAACTAATATTACACCACATAAAAGTATCAATATCTTCAACCTTGAGAAAATTTTTGAAGCCAAATTTTTTTATGCTTCTTACTTCTAACTAAAATAGCTTTGGCCTCGGATTCATAACTCACTAGATAATCAAACACAGAGCACAATAAGTCATCATCAAATCCTTCTTCCTCCATCGACATCACTTGTTCATAAAGTTGTGGTGTCTTATCCGCAGTAAATTGTTCCAAAGCATTAGCAATTTTGCCAAGTTGTTCACCCACAAATTTAATTTGTTCATCAACGACACTTTCTTGAACATTTTCTCTTTTACGTTTGGATGTTCCAGATGAAGATACATTTGTTCTTACCTCCTGAGTGTGAAAGTGCATCACTTAAAATACGTGAATCATGTGCACTACCTTCCCAACCAGCTAGAAGATAGGAAAATTTTAAATCAAATGTAATGGCAACCAATACATTTTGTGTCATCCCCCCTTTATGACAACGAAATCTTCCTTGAATTGATCATGACTAAAACTGGATACGTCCATATGTTTTAAATATGCTTCATGTCTAACATTTAACACCCAATCTGGCAGTTAGCCTAACAAAATGATTTGGTTAATACAATACTTATATTTTAATGGCTCTAATTGATTTCAATCAGGAACAAGATTAATTTAGAACGGTTGAACTAAGAAATTTTTTGAGGATCAAAGTTAAATTAAATTTTTATGAGAGCCCAAATATAATTTTTCATTGTAAGCTTAAAATTTTATAATTTTAGAAAAATTAAATCATAAGTTTATTATTTTATAAAGTCAAAATGTAATTTTATCATATATATTAATTCATAATTTTTAAATTTTAGAAGAGCTAAAATACAAATTATCCATTTGGGGCCTAGGCCCTACCTACTTTAAAATCATATTATTTTGGATTTCAAATCATTGTTTATTGGTTGGATTTTTTAATTAGGTTGTTTTTCTTTATATGTTTAAGTTGTTTTAGATTTGAGTAATTTTGAATTCTACTTATTCTAATTCGAGTTATTTCAGTATTTGAATCGATTAAGTTGTAATGAATGTTTGATTAAAATTTTAAAAATTTGATATTTATAAACTAATTTTTTTTGTATTCGAATCATAATTGAGACATTTAAATCTAACATAAATGAAGAAAAGGAAATCCTAAATTCCTTCTACAGTGCCCTTAACCAAAATAAAAATAAAATAAATTTTCACTAGACAAGCATAGTACCAAGAAAAAGAATTCAAGGAATTGTTTATTCTATGATAAAGAACACTACTATTAGACTAAAGTCGCCAAATAAGCAAACAAATACAAAATGACTTAAAAAACAATACACCTCCCAAAGTTAGCATATCATAATCACCATTCAAGTCGCTAGTCATGATAAACTATGTAGCTATGCATACATGATTACATATAGAAGCAAATAAGTAAATATAAACTATACAATACATACAATCTCATATAAGCCACCAACAAAAATACTAATCTAAATACACTTCGAACTCATATGTAACAAAATGCTTAAAACGATCGATCTACACAGTTAGTATTTCTATATATATGGGTATAAAAACAAAACTATGGACAAGAAAATTATATTATAAAAAAAGTGAATAAGTAAGAAAGAAAGGCTGGTTACTGGGGAATATATGCTAAAAAATAACAATTGAATTAGACGATAAAGGAACTACAGCAAGAAATGTACAGTTGGAGGTCAAGCATTGCAAGAAAGGAGAATTGATAGAGATGGATGAACTCAGGAGAAAGTTGATAAAACTAAATAACATGGCATTTGAACTCTTAAAATAATCAATAAAAATGTTTCATTTTCATGTACTCAACTTACATCAAAACATTCATTTATAAGACATATAACAACCACAAATGCATATTATACCAAATCATATATCAAGCACACCACAAACATATAACAACCACAAATGCCATGCTATTGGCAGACCAGAATCAAGAAAGAAGACATTCCAAAGACGTTCAACACCAACCTCTTATGAAAATATCAACCAAGGCCACTATCAAGAGTAAGAATGCTGAGGTAGAGGCTAGGAAAGAAGCTACAGCAAGAATTGTATAGCTGGAGATCAAGCATAGAAAGAAATTAGAACCGTTAGGAGCGGGATAAACAAGAAGGAAATTGACAAAAGGAGCTAAAGGGAGAGAGAATTAGACATAGCAACCTGCTAAGATGAATAAATTCTTTTTTGTAACCACACGGATCATATAAATTTCTTATTGGCCGTTACTTTCAGTTGTTAGCTAAGGAATTATTATCAGATACTGTAAATGAACAAACTCATATTCCCTTCTTTTCTTCTCTTATTTTCTAGCCTCTCTTCTCAATTTAACCTAAAACAAAATCTCTAATCAGAGCTCAATCCTAACAAAGTAAAAAAAAAAGGTGAAGAAGAAATAATAGAAAAAAGATGAATCAATAATAAACCCAAAACAAAATCTCTAATCAGAGCTAAATCCTAACAAAAGTAAATAAAGGCGAAGAAAAGGATTGCTTTTATTTTTTTTTTGCTTTAGAATTAAGCCAACCTTGTTTATTCAGCAATAATTTCTTCAAAGGTTAACCACGATCAAGAAAACAAATGAAAGAAAAATTAAGGAAAAAAATCATCTTAAAATCCTAACAGTTGAATCTGTCCAAGCTAAGATCAAGCAATCATTTAAACCCAACACTCAATATCCACATCATAACACAAAATTGTAGCTCAAATTGATCGGTTAAGACAAAGTTGAAAAAACCCCACTTACAATCACAGTTCAATACGAACAATTTCAGTACAAGCACTTCAAGAATCTTCAACGAAGAGAAGGGAACCTTCTGGGTCTTTTGGACTTTGGCTGCTGATGACAGTGAGGCCAACAAAGAGAAGGGATGATGGACAGAGAGGAAGGGGGAAGAGAAGGGAAGATTACCAGTATTGCATTTGCATTTGCGGTAGAATCTCTGACGCTTTCAGCCGAAGAGGAACCGGAAATTTTCTAAGAAAGAGAGAAAGAAATTTGGCTTAGAAAGAATGAAGGAAAGAAAAAGGGGATCTGCTTGAGAGCTTTAGGAAAATGTCTTACAGAAATTGAAACGGATAGACAATTTCCCAAAATGTAAGCCATTTTACCCGTGTTTTGGAATTCATTTTCCAAATGAAAAATGTTTTTCGACAAACAAACACTGGAAGCTGGGAAAATAATTTCTAAAAAATGATTTCTGGCAAACAAACGCACGTTCAAATACACAAAATAACCTACTTAAGGCCCGTGTCAACCTAATAGGTCATCAGCACTAACAAAATGTGTTAAAAACACTTATTTTATTAACTTTTAGTACTTAGCTACTAAATACTGGAACTAGATTAATTAATATTAAAATGCCTAGAAAACAAGATCCTTAAGTGCGAAAATATACCAAAATAACTACTACATTTGATGGCAGGTCACTTAGCAATTATGCTTTACTCGAAAGCACGTATGAAGGTGTACATTAGGTCCATTTGGAGACTATACATGAAGGAACATCTAATGTCAAGCAATCAAATATATGGATGATGACTTCTAGATTTGAGAGTCTAAGGATGCATGAATAAAAAAACAATTGAAGAATTTTATGCTAAGTTGTGTGATTTATCAAACCAAACATTTTGCCTTAGGTGAAAAATATTCTAATGCCAAGTTGGTTAGGAAGGAAATGAGGTATCTTTTAGAAATATTTTCCATTAAGATCACAATCACTGAGGAGGCCAAGGATCTTGAGTTATTGGCCATTGATGAACTCATAGGTTCCTTAAAAACCTTTAAGATGAATTTCGATGAGGCTAAACGTAGCAGAACAAAAGAAGATAGAAATATTGTTATTTAGGTAAATGAGGAAGTGCTAACTCTCCAAAAAATTACCATTGAAGATTTTCAAGAGCAAATAGCATTGCTTACTCAGAATTTTAGTAAGCCTTTCAAGAAACAAGCTAGAAGAGGTTCAAAGCAAGTATTAAAATTCCTAGAAATAAGTAAAAAGGAATAATCATCAAAGAGGAACCTAGAAAGGACAAAAAAGAAGGGGTGCAGTGTTTTGAGTGCGAAGGATATGGTTACATACAATCTGGGTGTACAAACACTTTGAAGAAGAAGAAGAAGAAGAAGAATTCAGTGTATGTATCTTAGGGTAATTAGGATTCATCTAGTGGATTTGACTAAAATGAGAATCCTCACAATTTTGTTTCTTTTTTTGCCAATACTATTTATAATGGTGATTATGATAATGATTCATATCTTGGTTCAGATGAAGAATTCTTGAAGACTTATAGAGAGACGTAGGGAAAATGGGGACAAGTCTATTAAATCCGTACTCAATTGTCTTAAAAAAATAATAAATTGAAAGATGAAAATGATGATTTGATTAAATAGGTAGTTGCTAAAGAGGATCTACTTACAGAGAAATTGAATAATATTGTGAAGAAAAAAAAGAAACTTGTAGAAGCCAAGCTTATGCTCAAGAAGTTCACTACTAGCAACAATAAACTTCATGAGATTCTGACAGCAAGAAAGAGATATCCAGCCAGAAGATGAATAGGTTATATTGATAAGCATAGTTGTAATGGAAAATCCCACAATTTTTTAAACCTTCAAGATCAATAGAAGTTTGTGAAAGTTCTAACTGATGTTACTATAAGGTGATTTGCCACTAATGTGGTGCCCCTGGTCATATAAGACCATGTTGCTTTAAGATGTTGTATGATTTGAGATGGAAGGATTCAGTGTCTAAGGTAGTGTCCACTCTTCATGGCACTACAATTGGAAAAGTACAAAAAGGAATATATTTAAAACCCCTTACTCGAGTTCGTACCTTAACTCGATGATAACACTCTAGAATACCGTATTTTTATGTATTAATTATGTATTTATTCTGAATATGATCCTGCTAATTTGAGCTATTTATGATCTTTTATCTCATAAGGACTAAATTTGAGGCAAAAGTGAAATTAAGGGCCAAAAGCGTGAATTTAGAGATGAAATGGGCCAATGTGCGACACAAGGAAAAGTTGGTGCCAAAAGTGCAAGCATGGAGGACACAAGGGTTGAAATGCAAAAAGAAGAGATTTTATTTTATTAAACTCTATTTTAATTATATTAGGATAATTAATATTGAGATAATTATTAAGGATTATTTTAGGATTTTATTTTATCTTTATTTATCTTCAATTAAATGTATTTATCTTTTAGGAATTTAAGTAGAATTAGAATATCTCCCCTAGCACTATAAATAGGGGGTGAAGTGACTCAAAAGGGGATCTCATCTTTTTCTTTTTCTGTAAACACTCTCTCCCCAAAAGTCTAGGCTTTTGTTCTTTTCATATTTCTTTTCAATAAAATCTTTATTTTTATTTTATTTATTTCCTTTTCTACCACAACCATGAGCCACTAAACCCATCTAGCCGAAGGTTGTCAAAAATCCGCAAAAAGGTTCTTGAGGCTTAGAATCCGTACTTAGCCTTCTTGCTGAGTATTCATCGTTTCTCCGCACTACGGGGCTGACGCTTCCGTCCAAGTCCCTTAAGAAGTAAGTTTTTCAACATATGCAAAGGCGGCCGCTTTGTATGTTTTGAGAAGGTTGCACAGTCGGTTCATTAGCTTACTGCGTCAGAGGTTGGCGAGCCCAAGAGACAAAATGGCGTGGGATTCGCCATTGAGAAGCGTTGATCTAGCATAAGACGATCTCACGAAGCGATTGTTAGCTAGAGTCAGTTCCATCAAATCGTAAGTCTAAATCATTGAGCTGGTGGTCGAGGCGCCCTCTTCCACTATAATCGGCTTATTTGGTTTGGGAAGGATCATCTAAAAGTCGAGGATTGAACCCAAGGCGAACGAGACAACCGGAGGTGGAATCTCCCATAAGAATGTTCTTTCTCTTAACTTTATTTTTAATTTCTCGAATTTTCAATTCAATATTCTTAATTGCTTTTATTTTATTTTTCGTTTCTAGATCCAACAATTTAATTACGCTATTGTTTTTATTTTTTTCAGAACGCAGTTGTCTTGGGCAAGACTCGCTCGGATATCACTAACAAGATATTTTGCAAGTCCAATCCCGAGGATTTGACCCTACTTCCTTTTACTATTCTTTTCATTATTTATTAGGATAGGATATTTTGGTGCTTTCAACGATCAGATCAAATTTTGGCGCCGCTGTTGGGACCGCAACGACTAATCTTGTTTTTGTTTCTTATGACCAGATCTGCTCCGTACTCTTGGGTCCGATTCGAAATTGAGAAGACTGCTAGAGCCAATCGCAAGGAGACAAAGTTACGAAAAAGCGATCGGGTGGTTGGAACTCAAAGTAATCCATCGCCGTAAATTGAAGTCGATTTACGAAGCCGAGTCTAGGGTTAACGAAAATCCTACTCGAACACTTGAAAGCGAAAAAGTAGAAGTCGACTCACCAGAAGAAGTGCTTAACGCTAGGGTTAACGAAAACCCAAATTTAGCACACGAACCAATGGCTCAAACAATTCGGCAACTGGCCGAAGCTCCGACAGAACAACCACCATTGTGCATCGCGTATCCTACTATGGATACTGATTTTGAGTTGAAGTCAGGTTTAATCCAATTATTGCCAACTTTTCGTGGGTTACAAAATGAAAATCCCCACAAGCATCTGAAAGAATTTCATATGGTTTGTCTTAGCATGAAACCTCAGGGGGTAACTAAGGATCAGATTAAATTACGTGCTTTCCCTTTCTCCCTAGCAGATTCTGCTAAGGAATGGTTATTTTATTTACCCCCTGGATCTATTACAACTTGGGTTGATCTATCTCGTTTGTTTCTGAACAAGTTTTTTCCAGCATCTCGAGCAGCTGAGCTAAGAAGAGAGATCGTTGGAATAAGGCAAAAAGAAGCTGAGTCCCTTTATGATTATTGGGAGCGGTTTAAGAAGTTGTGTGCAAGCTGTCCACAACATGGTATAACGGAGCAATCTCTCCTCCAATACTTTTACGAAGGTTTGAAGCCCATGGAGATGAATATGGTAGAGGCTGCTAGTGGAGGAGCATTGGTCAACATGACTCCCCAACAAGCGAGAGACTTGATCTCCACGATTGCTGCAAATTCTCAGCAGTTCCGAGCCAATACTGAACCTCCTAGAAGGGTTCACCAGCTAAGTAATTCAACCTTAGAGGAGAAAGTTGATAGACTTACTAATATGATGAACTCTCTTATTGCAGAAAAAGCAAAGACAGCTCGGTTATGCGGAATATGTGCTACACCTGATCATGCAACTGATGCTTGTCCCAGTTTGTATGATGATACCACGGTCCATCTGGATGCTGTGGGAAATTTCCCTAGGCCGCCACAAAGGCAATACGACCCCTACGCTAATACCTACAACCCAGGGTGGAGGGACCATCCTAACTTAAGTTATGGGGCTAATCTACGAAATAACCAGCCATACCAAAATCAGTTTCCGCAACAGCCGCAAGGTTCAGGTAATTTTCTAGAAACCATGGTCAATAAGTTAGCAGCTAATGTTCTTGATTTTCAGAAGCAAAATCTTAATTTCCAAAAGGAGATGAAGGATTTCCAACAGAAAACTGAGGCGTCTATCAGAGAGTTGACCACATCGATCAAGAAATTAAACTCTCAAGGGAAGCCGCCACAAAATGTAACCAAACCCTAGACAAAATGCAAATGCAAAGGACGTTACGGTTTAAAAGGTATCGGGATCGATTCGACAAGAATCTTGCCCAAGAAATTGCCCAGGAAAAACCCAAGAAAGACGAACAGGTCCGACCGAAGCCTCCATTGCCTAAAATTCAACCTCTATTTCCCGAACGATTCAACCAGTGTCGAAGAGGTAAAGAGGACAAGGAAATCCTTGAAACATTTAGGAATGTCGAGATCAATATTCCGCTGTTGGACGCCATCAAGCAAATACCACGGTATGCTAAATTTCTTAAAGAGCTTTGCACCAACAAGCGAAAATTAATAGGTAATGAAAGGGTGAATGTTGGTGAGAATGTATCCGTAGTGTTACAACAAAAAATGCCGGCAAAATGCAAGGATAGGGGCATGTTTGCAATACCATGCAAAATAGGCCATCTAGGAATTAAGAAAGCTATGTGTGATCTAGGGGCTTCTATAAATGTAATGCCATATTCTATTTATGAATCACTTAACGCGGTTTTTTGACAAAAACAGGTGTTATCATTCAATTGGCGGACAGTCTGCATTGTGCATCCGTATGAGTCCTTGAGGATGTTCGGTAAAAGTTAACGAGCTTATTTTCCCGCAGATTTTATGTGATCAAAATGGAGGAGGATAGTACTCGGATCTTCGATCTCCTCATTGGTCGACTGCCTTAGTACAGCTAGTACTAAAATTGATGTTCGAAGTGGAACTCTCACGATGGAGTTTGATGGGGAGATCGTAAAGTTTAATGTCTACGACGCCATTAGCCATCCAAGCGAAATCTTGAGCGTAAATTGTATCGATATAATTGACTCTTTGGTGGAAGAAAATTTTCAGTCAATTTATGGAGATAATTCTGAACTTGATGAAATTGAATTTGTTAATGAGTTATTATCTCCAAATACTAAACTGTTACCTTCTGTTATACAGGAACCAGAGTTGGAGTTAGAACCCACAGGAAAGGCAAGGAAATTAGACATTCAAGAGTTAAAAGAAATTCGCAAGGATGCCTACGAGAATGCTCGCATTTATAAAGACAAGACAAAGTTGTTTCACGATAAGAGAATAACTCAGAAGCATTTTTCGGTAGGACAAAAAGTTTTACTTTATAACTTCGTGTTAAAGTTATTCTCGGGTAAGCTTCGATCACGATGGCAAGGACATTTTATTGTTACTAAAGTGTTCACACATGGAGCGATTGAAATAGAGAGTGAAGAATCTAGAAAGCGGTTCGTAGTCAATGGCCAGTGGTTGAAGCCATTTTATGAGAATTTTCAAGCCCACACGGTTAAGAAAATCTATTTGGAACCACCATAGAACCAATAATGACGTCGAGCTAACGACGTTAAACAAGCGCTTGTTGGGAGGCAACCCAATTTTTATTTTATTTATTATTATTTTATTATTATTATTTTTCTTTACTTTATTTATTACTTTATTTTATTATTTATTACTTATTTGGATATTAATCAATTTTTCTTCTTTTGCTTAGAAAAAAAATGAAGCAAACTGTTAAGCAACACTTAAAGCGCATTAAGGCCTGACTTGAAACCTTTGGCCAGCAACTGACCAAGCTCATTGCCATCATTTGTGATCAAATGGGGAGTTTTTCTAAACTTTTCTACCTATTTATTTCTTTTCGTCCACATTGAGGACAATGTGCTTTCGAGGGGGAGGTACTCTTCGTTATTACTATCATTTTCTCATTGTGATTTTGGTTATTGTTGTTTGTTCTTTGTGATTATTTTTGGTGGTGTTGTTGCTTGAGGCTTTATTTTGTCCATATTTATTTTTTGGAATCTCCTCCTCTTTTCATGCCCAAGATTTTTACCAAGAATTGCCTCTTGCTTGATCTACAAGCATGATTCTTGTTTTCCGAGAAAATTACTTAATTTTTCATAATTGATGCCATCTCCACTGCTTTTATTTTTATTAGAGTAAAAATAATTGTGATTCATAAAGTTAACTTTATCTTGCTTTTCGTAAAATTGATCAAGTTTAAATACATAGTGGACACTTAATATGTTTGCATGCTAAAATATGTTGATGACTATTAATGTAATTACTAAAACTTAATTTTGACACTTGATTATTATTATTTTTTCTCTAAAGTCCTCAAAAAAAAAGTTATTATTAATGTCATTTAATGTTTCTGTGGTTATGAGTGCAGCTTAAAAACGTGACTGACTGAGTAACCGGGGTAGGGTGCTTGGGTTGTCATCCTATTTCGCGTTAAAAGGTTGTGTGACGTGTTAGATAAAACTCCGCTAACCAGAATTAATCTTTAAGAACATGTTGGGCTGCGTAACCGGGGTGGGGTGCTTAGCTGTCATCTCTCTTCGTGTCAAAAGGTTCGATGTGTTCTTAAGAAAAAAATTATAATAAATTAGGAGTCTGCTGGGTTGAGTAACCGGGGTGAGGTGCTTGGTTGTCATCTCTCTTTGCGTCAAAAGGTTCAGTATATTCCTAAAGTAAAAAAAAAAGAAAAAAAAGAAAAAAATAATAATTTGGGGACTAAAGGCGGAAACAAATAGGGTGTCTTGGTAGGTTTGGTAATTTACCTAATTTTCATTAAATAATTCAAGTTGATTCTAATTTTTGCGTGTATTAGTTGGAAATCTTTTTCTGTTTTACTTAAAGCAAGCTTAGGGTTCTCTTTATTTTTCATATGCATTTTTGACTGATTTTTATAAAACTTTGGAGTTGTATTTCTTTTATGGCGTAATCTAACTTTCACAAGAGATAGGAACCATACTTGAGGGCAAGCATGGGCTAAGTAGGGGACTTGATAACACTCTAGAATAACGTATTTTATGTATTAATTATGTATTTATTCGAGTATGATCCTGCTAATTTGAGCTATTTATGATCTTTTATCTCATAGGGACTAAATTTGAGGCAAAAGTGAAATTAAGGGCCAAAAGCGTGAATTTAGAGATAAATGGGCCAATGTGCGACACAAGGAAAAGTTGGTGCCAAAAGTGCAAGCATGGAGGACACAAGGGTTGAAATGCAAAAGAAGAGATTTTATTTTATTAAACTCTATTTTAATTATATTAGGATAATTAATATTGAGATAATTATTAAGGATTATTTTAGGATTTTATTTTATCTTTATTTATCTTCAATTAAATGTATTTATCTTTTAGGAATTTCAAGAGAATTAGAATATCTCCCTAGCACTATAAATAGGGATGAAGTGACTCAAAAGGGATCTCATCTTTTTCTTTTTCTGTAAACACTCTCTCCCCAAAAGTCTAGGCTTTTGTTCTTTTCATATTTCTTTTCAATAAAATCTTTATTTTTATTTTATTTATTTCCTTTTCTACCACAACCATGAGCCACTAAACCCATTTAGTCGAAGGTTGTCAAAAATCCCCAAAAAGGTTCTTGAGGCGTAGAATCCGTACTTAGCCTTCTTGCTGAGTATTCACGTTTCTCCGTACTACGGGGCTGACGCTTCCGTCCAAGTCCCTTAAGAAATAAGTTTTTCAACATATGCAAAGGCGGCCGCTTTGTATGTTTTGAGAAGGTTGCACAATCGGTTCGTTAGCTTACTGCGTCGAGGTTGGCGAGCCTAAGAGACAAAATGGCGGATTCGCCATTGAGAAGCGTTGATCTAGCATAAGACGATCTCACGAAGCGATTGTTAGCTAGAGTCGTTCCATCAAATCGTAAGTCTAAATCATTGAGCTGGTGGTCGAGGCGTCCTCTTCCACTATAATCGGCTTATTTGGTTTGGGAAGGATCATCTAAAACCGAGGATTGAACCCAAGGCGAACGAGACAACTGGAGGTCGGAATCTCCCATAAGAATTTTCTTTCTCTTAACTTTATTTTTAATTTCTCAATTTTCAATTCAATATTCTTAATTGCTTTTTATTTTATTTTTCGTTTCTATATCCAACAATTTAATTTCGCTATTGTTTTTATTTTTTCAGAACGCAGTTGTCTTGGGCAAGACTCACCGGGATATCACTTAACAAGATATTTTGCAAGTCCAGTCCCTGAGGATTTGACCCTACTTCCCTTTTACTATTCTTTTCATTATTTATTAGGGATAGGATATTTTTGGTGCTTTCAACGACCGCATCACCCGAGCAAGGAATGCTACAATTTTCAGTTAATCACTTCATTAAAATTTTAAATTATTCATTCATGTTCCATTACACAACATTCACATTTTTATTCATATCTCATTCTTCAAGATTGATAATAAAATTTCATTTGAAATTCTTGAAACTAGACATCTTGTTACTAATGTAAAAATTTTGGTAGGAAGCCAATTAATCCAACTTTTTTCTTCAAAGCTTCCCATGTTTTGCTGTTAGGTAGCTCTAGCCCTTCTCCACTAAAAAATATTTATCTTCCAGTACATAATTAATATAATATTTTCATTTGTTTCTATTAAAATAAACTCATTAAGATTTTTATAAATATAAAGTTCATCTCCTAAATATTTTTGTCAAATTTTAATGAATTTTCAAAGTCGAGATAGGGAATGTGAAATCATTTTGACTTTGTCTCACTTATATTTATTAATCTTATAATCTAAAATTCCATTACTTAAATTGTTTCCTTTATACAAAACTAGATTCATTAAGCTTTATTTTCATACTTGGTTCAACATTTAACTCAATGTCTACAATTTTAGTGAACTTTCAAAGTTGAGCTACCATTGTTGTCCAAAAACTATTTTGGCATAAATTCTAACATTTTAGTTTGTAGTTTTCTATAAACTTACAAACACTTATGAATCATATTTTTCCACATGATTTCACCTTTGAGGCCCTTATCATAATCATCAATATTTAATACAATTAACATAATTAAATTCTTAGGTAGCAAAAGAGTTCAATAAGTACTTACCCCTCTTTTACTTAAAACCTTATTTTCTTTGCTTCTCTTCTCTTCCTTTCTCACTCTCACAATAATCTTTCACTTTCCTTTCAACTTTACTTCGTTCTAATTTCTTATCTTTTGCCTCTAAGATACTATACAAGCTCTTCAAGACCTCTATTTCGTATTTCCTCTTTGGTGACTATGAAAATTTTCAAGGTTTTGGGATAAATTAGTGAAATTTGGTGAGAAAGGACCAAATTGTAAGAAATGGAAAGTTTTCTTTCTATTTATAATGGTGGTGATGTTGGAATGATAAAGCATGAAGAGAATTCTTCATTTTTTCACAAAAATATCTTTATTAAATTAATTAATAAAATATAATAATATAATATAAAAATTTATTAGTCATAATTTCAATCTAATTGCCAAGATTCTTCTTACTTTTCAATTTAATCCAATGGTCCCTATTTTGCCAACATTTCATTTTTTTTCTATTAAATATCCTATTTAAGAAATGAGCATCTTGTCCTTGAAAATTCTCTACAATTCTTTGTTGGTGTCACTATTCATTTTTGGTAAAATTATAGTTCTAGACCCTCTACTTTTTCCTTTAATTTAGTCTGTTTATACTTTTAGTTTTCACACTTTCCCCTACACTTTTCATATTCTTACGATTTAGTTAATACCTTAGATTTATTTCTCTCAACAAACGAGTCTTTTCAATTCTCTCCAGTATCCAAGTATCTTCTACACTAACACTAATAATTTCTATTTTATTTACCACAAAGAATCTAACACATATTCTCCCATAATTGCATTGTTTACGACCAATGGGGCGTAACAACCATTAGCCCAGCAGGAAAACATGGCGTATAAAATTCAACTAGATAGACCACCCAACAGATCGGGGCGTTACCAGCATATTCAAATCTTTTGACTTAACTTAAATTTTTAGAAAAATAGTTATGAAGATTTCCTTTTTAGTTAAAAAATATTATTTTTCTTTCATTTTGTAATGCATTTTTAAAGAAAATTCTTATGAATTATAAAAGAAAAACCTATTATCCATCTACTGCCCAACTATGGTGTATACATATAAATGATAAGTTCATAAACAACAAATCAAGGAAGTTAGGCATACACTTTCAGATTAAAGGGGCAATTCTTTTTAAAACAGGAACAGTGCAACTAACAAAGATAATTATATAAGTTGAATATAAAGAAAATCTATACGTCGCCTGCCAAAACAACCATACATGATACAAAAATAAGCAAACGGCTCACTCGCAACCACAACTCTGGCATAGTTCCCTTCAACGGATTCATTTTCTACTATCAATACTCTTAATAATGAAAAGTAATAGAAAAAGTTCAATTGAACTTAGTGAGTTCCAAAAATAGACACAGATAATTTACAGGAATAATATTAATCAACAAGCATCAATTCCCATAAGAAAAATAAAATTTTTCGTGAGACTCTATCGTACAGACATAATGCGCCAAAATGTCATCCACAGTTCTCTAGTGGAAACACTTTGCAAACTTATATATAACATACGCATTACCCATGCAGACACATAACACACAATACACGAGTGCTCACTATCTGCCAACTTATACATATCTCTCACAATCATGTGTATTTACAAATGACCCATCCTTGGACCAATAATTTAGAATTTAGAATCACACATTAGTCATATTCATATTCATATTCCACCATAAGTCTTCATATCATACTTTTTATGTTGAACACATGTTCTCCCACAAGGACGAGCCGTGATCTTCCAATTCGGTTTGCAATATAACTGGCCTGTAAAACCCTATGCCTGACTCGATTTATCAGATCCAAATATAGGATGCCATCAGACTTAAACACTTAAAAAATTGTAAAACAGTGAAGACTTTACTGAACGTGATGCTTTCCTATTTATTTTTATTCTAAGTCAAAGATTCTGAAGGTAAACTTTTGTTTGATTACAACTGATTCTCAATAATAGTATAAGACAATATCACTTAAAACTTTATTGAAACAGACTCAATGGTGGCTTAAAATTCTATTCACCATTTGAAAACATATGTTCAAAAGTGTCCCTCTGTATGCATAATATCGCTCTATGATCATCCACATTGGCTCATTCTCAGCTTAGTCCCCCTCTGGCGAACTGGTTTAAACCTAACAATCTGCGTTGCAAATTAACACCCATAAGTTCAATGGAACCTAGTGAGTCTCAACCAGTATCACCTTTTTATTGTTGAAATAATTGAATTTAATATTCTAGACTTCCTTTCAGTCATTGGTGGAAACTTTTTTGATTCCTGGTTGGTAGATAACCATACGCCAATATCTACACTGAACCATCTTTTACACTTTTCACTCAATTGCCGGATTACAGACTTCACACCATATTTTAAATCCCATTACACAATTTCTTTGCAAATAGTAGTTGGATACACTTCTCATAATGATACTCAACAGATGCTACTCTTGAAGAATTGCTTTATAGGATCCAACGATTATCAAAACATCAGTTATATCGTATCTTCAAATCATTCCAGACAACCAGACTTGCTTAGAAGAATATCATGTTTTAATTTGAGTAATACAATCCTAGATGACTTGATACAAAACCTAAAAAATTCCAAATTTGGTAGACACTTGCACCACCAATATTCCAAATACACAAAGTTCCCTATCACGGCGGGTCACTATGGCAGATTCATAAAACGGGTACATTACCGAGCACTCTTTCAGATAATGTCTCATAAGTATGCCCAAGTTTTTCTACAAGGATGGAATAACAATTCACCACAACGACTTTCCAGATAGTACGCCAAAAAGGCTTTTCAGAGAATTTTCCAAAAAGTCTTCTCAGAGAATTCACCACAAAATTTTGGTTTGCCATAAAGACACCATACCAACTGTCGTGTTCGACGATATGGATTTGCCTAAACTTAGCATAACCTGAGATTTGCCCATCATCGCCCTCGGGACACACAGAAACCTTAGTAGACAAATACGACTCATCCGTCATTTCCAAAATATGACATGGCCATGGTCTTTCCACATAATTGCCTCACTAGCCTTCATGTTTAATGTGCCGGCAGAAAACATACTCACCATAATGGCCTTCCTGTTTACTGTCCCAATGAATGTCATCAAAATACCACTGTGGGGTCTGTTATTTTATCACATACTTTTTCGACACTTCGCCTAAACGCCCTTAACACCAACATACATTATCAATATCACTCAAATGACATAATGGACACATTTACACATATTTTGCTCATAATCTTAACAGAATCATACTTCTTAACACGTAACTTCCCATGCATGCTAACCACACATCGTCATATTCATGCAGCGCATCATACACTTCAAAGCATACACACAAATGCTTCACAGAGAACATATAACCATACATACACACCACAACTTCTCAATAAGATATGTGCATCAGTCATACAAGGAATCATTATAATATAGTTTACAGAAGTTAATTTTAGAGACTTATCAGGAACCTACCTTACCTTGGTCCAGAGCTTCTTTTTCGATCATCCGTCCTGATCCAGCAGCAACTTTTAGTGTAGAATCCCAACAACACCAAACCAAACCCGATACAAGATCCACTTGAACAATATTCATGCAAATCATGCGTATTATATCTTGGCAGTGACTCACGTTTGACGTGGTCTTAAAGAAAATTAAGTCTCCTACAACTTCCTCATACACTTAAAAGACTCCTAGTGCTCAACCAAAACTTTAGGGCTTACTCTTTCATAGGCATGCACTTTCTTGAGCGTAATCTTTCTTCACTTGGAAACACACTACGATTAATTGCTTAGATACCGCCAACTAGTGGATGCTTTAATGCTAGTATCTACAAATCTTTGACTAGCCATTAGGCCAATAGGGTGGTGGATTATATTATCAGAGTGTGCCAAATAGTTTACATACATACTTTACTCGTCTTTTTAGATTCGTTAATTTTTTGGGTGTGACATACCCTACCGGAGACATTACAAATAGATCTCCTTTCTACATTTTCACATATCATAGATTGTCAAGTACTGGACTCATACAGCAAGAGAGGTTTTTTTACATTGACAATGGCCATACTCACGCATACAACACTGGTATCACACACACGTTCAAACACAACACGTTGAATCATTAACATCAAAGACACTTACCATGCACAATGTACATAACATGAGGTTTTCATAACTCAAAGGAAGTAAGAAGGAACTCACTCGAAACTCCAGAATAGAAAACTACTATGTCGGTCCTTTGCCTTAATTGCTTAGACCGTCACTAGCTTCTTAAGCTAAATAAGAAACAATTATAACCATTAGATCATTTATCTATTAAAATTTGGCATGCATGCATGCAACACATAATTAGGAAGTCTCATTCTTTACAAACCAATTCTAAAAATCTATGAATGCACCGCTGCAAAAACATAAATCTCCTCAGTAACAACCTAAGAGTTTTCTAAAATTACCAGTAAGCTGGTACTTAACAATGGTGTCTTGACTTGCTATTGGAAACCTTCATCGTCTTTCCTAACAAAGATACCTTAAAATTTTCAAGAGACTTAGACAAGAACTTAAGGAAGAAAAGGTGAAACATGTAGACTATTGACATCCTTATATAGCACAGACAGTGGGAATCAAACTTAATGGGAAGGTCAGAAAATCCCACTATCACCCTTAATACCCGAGAATAAACTTGCCTAAAAATTTAAAGTCTAATTATCTACAGTACCCTAGTTCAATTCCAACTAGGTCTTAACAAAACTTTGACGATACTCACCGATCCATCGTTTTGATACTCAAACACGAAAAAAAAGTCTATCAATGTGCGAACTAACAAGTTCTCCCAAATTATCTGGGGTTTGTGGATTATCTCACAAAAGAATATGCCAAATTCTAAAGTCCACCAAATGGCGAATTCCAGCGAGGCATTCCGCATTTGGGCATACTATCGAATGCACACAATACTCAACCTATCATTTAACAGATAATTCACCAATCTATCCATTTTTCTACCATTGGCTTAATCAACTATACACCAAACAATATATCAATATTGTTTACGCCAGGTGAGCTATTACAAATCTAAACCACTTAGAAAATTTCATCACCAAAATTCTTACATACGAATAGCTGACGATATTGTTCTTTCATCAAAATGCCTTTCTCCCAGGTGGCTTCCTCCATATTGTGATTCTTCCTCAATACTTTTATGAGTGAAATTTCTTTATTTCTCAATTCTTACACTTTTCTTGCAAAATTACAAACAGACTTTTCCTCATAAGATAAGTTGGGTTCCACATCTAGTGTTTCTACTTGCACCACATGGTCTGGATTCAATCGGTATCTCCTCAGCATGAATATGTGAAACATGTTATGAATCTTTGACAGCTTCAGAGGTAGTGTGAATTTATACGCCACTGGACCAACTCACTTTAGAACTTCGTACGATCCTATGAAATGCGAGCTCAACTTCCCTATTAATCCAAATCTTATAACCTGTTTCCAAGGAGAAACTTTCAAAAATGTCTTGTATCTGATCTATCGTAATTCGGTGTAGCAGATTAAACTAGTTTTCGCATATGAGGAGCTTGAATACAAGCATTTTTATTATGTTTTAGTTGAGCTTTTAGAATTTCATTTACGTTCAATAAAAATGTAATTTAAGTCTTTTATTGACCTTCGGGGCTGAATGAGGCCTAAGGTTGAGCTAATATACTTTGTGAGTATGCACGAGACCATTAGAGGGCGTACCAATTCAATATTGATCGTTGTGTTATAACACGTGAAGTTTGATGTCGTAATATAGGGAGCAGAGCAGAAGAATCCCAAGATTGCCTTTAGCGTCGTAACACAACTAAGAGATGTCGCGAAACACCCTGAAGCTACCCTGAGTATGAGTGTACTACCTTCAATGTCGTGACATAGGCACTAGGGTGTCACTCTTTTAGCTTTTATACTAGGATTATCTTGTTAATTAACCTTATTTACTTAATTAACTATGTTTTAGTTAAATAATTCTTTAATTTCTTAAATTAATAAACACACATCATTACCATCCACTAGAACATGTTTAAAAATGATTTATTAACCATGTTGGCCCTTTGAATAATTAGAGCTCAAGTCCCCAAGCCATTTCCTAATTAAAAATCTATAGCAATTGGACCATTATAATTTAGTCCCTAGACCTTAATTAGCTATATTACTTAACCAAATTTCAGTGCATCAATATATTAACTCCATAAATATCTCTATTTAACATTACAAACTCAGTTTACAGAATCGAGGTCCTAGAATTGCATTTTCTGACACCACTGGAAATCGGGTCGTTACAATTAAATAAATACAATGGTTTATGATTGTGTTGCCATCAATCCTAAGTTGGTGTCGAGTTTAGTTAATTTGTAACGAAAACTCAATTAACAACATTATTAATATATATAGAGGGAATAAAGTATGTATAATAAAATTAAAATGTGATATAAAAATTTTAAAATAAGGCTATGGTCGAGTGATAAAATTAAAATTGTATTAATGTAATTGGCAATGGTTCAAATATCATCATATCCATAGTTTTTTTTAATTAAAAGACTAAAATATCTTCAAATAATATAACTTATTTTTAAAATAAAAGATATTTTAGTAATTTTCTTAAAAGTTAATACCCTATTGACTCGTGACACCAACTCAAATACATATTTAAATAATAGTATAGTTAGAAAATTTTAAATCAGTGCAACAGATATTTTTCCCTAACTTAACAAAGAGTTTGCAATTGAGCTTAGGAAACACTAATTATGTGACACAACGTGCTTTAAAGAAAAATATATATTGTATATAGTAGAAAGTATATATTATGGAAAATTATTTGATACATTATTAGTAGAGTTTTTAGACTTTATAAACGGATTGAAAGTAAAAATATATTTTTTTATATACTAGAAATTATATATTATGGAAAATTATTTGATACATTATTAGTGGACGGAGACAATGGTCCAAAGGGAAGGAGAGAGGATGATATTTTATTTTATTTAATATTGATATAATTAGATTTATTTAATATTAATATTAATATAAAACTTAAATTTATAATTATATATATTTTTAAAATATTTATTTATTTTATATATTTCTTTGAATTTTTAGAATTAGGATCAAATTGAGAATATTTATAAATTTTGAGGGTTAATTTTTTTTTAAAATTATGACTAAACCGATATATTATGTTAAAGTTGATAGCTAAATTTGTTATTATATCGATCTTTTAACTTCCACGTCAGCTTGTTGTTTCTGATTTTAACGGAAGTGACCAAAATGACTAAACTATGTAACGTGGGTGCTCATATTACAAATTTTTTTTTGAGTATCTAAAATAAAATTTTTAATAATTAGATGACAATGTTGTTTACCCATTATTATATTTGTAACATCTCTTTGCTTGAAATTTTTTTTTTTTGAATGATTTAACTCTCAAGCTCAAATATTATTATTATATTTTAAAGTATTTTTAAAATATTTTATATAAACTGTCATTAAAAATTCTTATAATAATATTTATTATTTGTTTAAAAGGTATTTTTATTCTTTCGATTTAAGTTAGTGTCCAATTAATTCTTGACACTAACTAAATCGGAAATTACACGTGAGCTTCAGTTCAACGTAATATTATATATATGATTTTTATTTATATAAAATTGTTTACATAAAATTTTAATTTAATTCAATTTTCACAAAATACTGATATTTATCGACATATTATCTTTTTACCTTTAAATTTTGACTATATAACCAAGAAATTAATTGATGTATTTATTTTTAAAATGTTTAAAACCTTGTCAAAATCAAAAGTTTATGAATATAATATTGAGACCAAAGTTTGATGTATTTCATTAGAGTTAATTGCATCATACATTTTAAACTATAACTTTAAATTGGTTCCTAAACTTTAAAGCATTCTAATTATATTCTTAAACTATTAATATTATATCAATAAGGCTCTTCCATTATTAAAATAATTAATATAACCGTTAAATGATATGTCAAATCTTATTTAGCATAATTTAAAGTGAAAATTTTAAGGAAAAATGAATATCGTAAAAATCTTGGTTTTGAGGTTTTCAAGGTTTTTACAAAAGTTTTATCGTTCACTATCTCTCCTTTCCTTTGCTTCAATTTTAGTTTTAACTTTTAAAATTATGTGGTAACGTTTTACTTTTCTTTAAATTTTTCATCTTAAATTATGCCACATAAGATTTGGCGTGTTAGTTAACGATTCTAATGAATACCTAATTCATATAACATTGATAGTTTGGAGATATAATTAGAATATTTTGAATTTAAGGGCCAATTAAGAGTGAAGGTCATAATTTGGGGAATGTGTAGTGTAATAATTAACTCATATCATTATATTGTATCAAATTTAATGTATTTGCAACAAATTTGAGATTTATTAGTAAGATAGTATTTGAAAAGTCACCTAATAATTGGATCTAGGTGTAATTATTTGTAAGTTTACAAGAGTTGCATGTTTGTATGATCATTATAATTGGTGGGTTCCACTGAATTGGGTGTAATTGGAACACTCCAATTACACTTTCCAATTCTTACAGGATAAGAATTTGAGTAATTACACAGGTAATTACACCCAAATCCAATTTTAGGAATTATTTTATACAAGTTCTAAAAATTATATTATAAGCATAAATACGAATGAGTGTTTGGGATGGCTACGGCAAAAAACTTCTTATATTAGAAATCTTTGAAAATTATATTATAGAAATAATTTGTGTATTTTATAAAATTATGACAAAAAATATTATTTAAATAATAAAAATTCTAAAATTATAATTTAAAAATTATTATAAAATTATTTACATATTATAAAAGTGTTATAATATATTTATTTATAAAAAATTATCGTCAAGAAATATAAACATATACTATATTATAAAAATAGTATACTTATTCATTAAAATTGTTATATCATACCTTATTTATAAAAAATAACTTCACCAAGTCATAACAAAAAATTATATTACAACCTTTAATAGTTAATTCAATTACTTTAAACTTTCCAAATAAACCCTATATCAATTTAGTAAAGAAAAAACAAATCTGTTTCTACTTCTACAATTCATTTGTCGTAAATTATTTACTTGAAATGAAATCCAAAAGAAATCCACCCTATTAATTGCTATGCTCATCCTTCCATTTTTAACTCCATTTCTTGGACTCACAGGTGTACATTAGTGGAGTCCCTTAAATTCCTCCTCTGAATTATATATTTGTCATCCAACTGAACACAGTTTCACCAACCCATCTCTCTCGGCAATTTGATGGGTCCTTTCGCCATTGCTGCCACAGTATTTGCAGTGCTTTCTCTTTCATACCAGCTTCATGGACATGGGGAGAAGGTGGAGAGAGGTTTAACTGTAAATGGTTGTGATCTTTTCCAAGGCAGTTGGGTGTATGATGAATCCTACCCACTTTACCAATCATCCAGCTGCTCCTTCATCCAGAACCAGTTCGATTGCTTGAAGAATGGTCGGCCTGATAAAGACTATCTCAAGTATCGATGGCAGCCCACTACATGCAACTTGTCACGGTAACTCCTCCTATTCTTCTATGATTCTGAGTATAATATCAACACTCAAAATCATTACTTATAAGCTCTGAATTAAATTTATCCTTCTTAAAACCAACTCTTTTAACATGTTATCCAACCTCCGTTAACATTACAGTTGAAATTTCCAGGGGAAATGGCAATAAATAATTTAATGATTGGACAAAAGAGAGATATATTTTTGTGGTTGTCATAGAAGTTGAAAAAGAAAAAGAAAAACAATTGAGGTTTTGACACAGAAGTTACCTTATTTGGGATTTGCGTTTGTATTAACAAAATGAGTTCTGTATAGGCAAACAACACTAGAAGGATAAATAACAGTTAAATTTTAACCTTCATGCATCCACTTTCGTTAAAGCACATTTACTAAGATAAATTTAATTGTTTATGCCTATATATAGTTTTTTTAACATTAATCTCATTATAATTTGTTATCGTATTGCTTGTTTTTTATACAAGGTCTAGAACTATTCATACTTCATTCCCAACCTTAAATAAGAGGATAATACATTTTAGCACATTTAAACTTACATCCTCCTACACTAACAATAATGCCGATGCCCATCAAGTTAAAACTCAATCGGCGTATGCCTTTATATAGTTAAAATTGTTGCTTTATGAACTCAAGCATTTAACTGGAAATTCACAAGAATTGAAGCAGAGGCGAAGAGTGCTTTGTCCCTAAAAAATAAAAAATTTTAGTTTAGTCTTTTTTTTAGAAATAGTAAAGTGATAAATTAATTTATGATAAAATTACATTTTTCTCCTAATTATGAAAAAAATTATTTACTCCCTTTAAAAATAATGGAATTATAAGTTAGTATATGGTAAAATTACATTTTAATCTCTTAAAATTTTATATTTCAATTCGATCTTTTTAAAAAGTTTCGACCTAAATGGAAGCCATTGAAGGCACTTGCATGTCATGTTTAATACTGGAATTGTTTCCATTGGTTTTACTCAACTTATTTGTATGAATATATTTATTAACCCATTTTTATCATGAAATGGTACGAGTTAATTGAATATAAATTAAGTTAAAAGCGGATAAAATTAATCTTAAATTTAAAATTTCACTGTATAAATATTTTTATTAAATATCTTTAAGATCTACAGTTATTTCATTTATACAATTTCTTTTTTTATTCAATTTTTTTGGTTATTCACTCATGTTGTTGTGGGTGTATGGAAATCTATTATATATATAATAGGAGGTTGAAAATGAAATTCATAAAACATGTAAACGATATGGCACCACCAATCCTTAATTATGTTTGTTAGTTTTCTTATATTCTAATGCATACAATTATAAATTAAGAAAAATGTAATTAAAGGAAGTTTCTTATTTTGTTAATTGTTGTGTTGTGTAAGCGACCTAACAAGATTTCTTAACACTCCCACCATTGAATGACATTACGAAATAACAAGATATTGAGGGAAAAAAATTGCGTGCACGATATGCCAATAGACATGGAGCATCTGAAGAACATTACTTTATTTTTGTTTTTACCAAAACTCAATGCAGAATATGTTGTTAGGTTCTCACATCAATTGACTCTGAACCTAACGATATTGTTGTCATGTTGTTTTCTATAATTTCATGCCTAGCCTACAGTAAGAAAAGACATTACAAATCCGATACTTATTGAACACTAATTGTTTATGTTGTCATCTAATCTTAAATTATGTGGTTAATGAAGGTTCGATGGTGAAGATATGCTATCGAGAATTAGGGGGAAGAGCATTATGTTCGTTGGCGATTCTCTGAGTCTAAATCAATGGCAGTCACTCACTTGCATGCTTCACACTGCTGTCCCTCACGCTCAGTACAAAACTATAACTGTTCAAGGCCTCTCCACCTTCACTTTTTTAGTAAGACTAAATTTCAATATCACCGTTACATTACTACTAGAGTAAAAGTAATGAAGAATGAATACTCAGAATCGTTAATTTGGTAGGAGTACAATGCGAAGGTGATGTTCTCCCGCAATGCATTCCTAGTGGATCTTGTAAGCCTGCCGATTGGTCGAGTTCTGAAGCTTGATTCAATTGAAGAAGGTGCCAAATTATGGAAAGGAATTGATGTTTTGATCTTCAATACTTGGCATTGGTGGCTCCACACCGGAAGGAAACAACCGTATGATTTAAATAATATATATATATTGTCTCATCCTCAACATTTGCTTGTGCTGAATCATGTCCATCATCTGTTTTTGGGTTTGCAGATGGGATTTCATTGAAGAAGGAAATCATACACAGGTAGACATGGACCGCTTGGTTGCCTATGAGAAAGGGTTAAATACATGGGCTAAATGGGTTGACGCCAATGTTAATACTTCAAAAACTACAGTTTTCTTTCAAGGAGTTTCTCCGGATCACATTAAGTAAAGCGTAAACTTATATATATTTTACCCTAATTCAAATAACCGTCACAAGATAATTCAAAAACACTAATCCTAGATTTGTATTTTATGTGTTAAAATGATCAGTTCAAGTGATTGGGGTGAACCTAAAGCAAAGAATTGTGAAGGGCAGAAAGAGCCAATTAAGGGAGGAGATTACCCAGGAGGTCAACATCCAGCAGAGAAAGTGGTTGAGAAAGTGCTTAAGACCATGTCGACACCGGTTTATCTACTCAACGTAACGACTCTGTCACAGCTGAGAAAAGATGGGCATCCATCGGTGTATGGCCATGGCGGCCACAGAGATATGGACTGCAGCCATTGGTGTTTGGCTGGTGTTCCTGATACTTGGAATCAACTCTTATATGCAGCTCTCATTCAAAGCTGAAATTACATTCCAATCTATTTATCATGTTTTTATAAATAAAAATGAATTATAATATGATAATTAGAAGATATATTGCAATTCCTAATAATTAAATATTGGAAAAGAATGTTCTTGATTGTTGTGAATGTGAACCAGGTAGGTTCTCCAGTTCCATAACTAGCGATTTTGTTGGAGATGAGAAAACAGATCAAGAAATCACAGCAGGGTCTTCTACTTAAAGCTACAATGACTTGCTGAACAAATAAAGAAATCGAGCTTAAATTGTAACAAGAACAGATTTTTCAATAAGAACAGAAACAAGAAGAGAAATTTTCTGAAAGATTCAACATTGCATTGCTATGCTGAAAATCATCTCATTACATATATCAAGTAACTTGACTGAAAATCAAAAAGCTACCTAAACACACCTAACACCACTAGCAAAGTCTTGAAACTTATAAAACATTGTTTGCACACTTGGTTAAGTTGATTTACACATCCATCCACACCAAATTACAACAAATACATTACATAGTTCAAATGTAACTAAGTAGCAAGACATCAAATAATCAACAAAACAGCATCATGATCTTCAGCTGCAACCTGCAAGGCTCGAGCAGAATGGCTTGTATGAAAGCCATCTTTTAACACTCCTTGTAATACCCCAAAAATTTTACAGTAAGAAAGTAAGATATTATCCTTGATATAGTAAAATAAGAAAATAAAGTGACAAAAAGGGAAATTTTGAGTTATGTCAACATTGGGAAGTATATTATGATATATTAATTCAAGAAGGACTAAATCACAAAAGTGAGAAAAGTTTTGTTGCCCAAGAGTAAATACTCAAAATTTGAGGGGTTAAATATGAAAAGTTGAAGGACCAATAGTGAAAATATTTTAAGGGTGAAATGATCTAGAAACTAAGCAAAATGGATGAATTAGGACCAAATTGAATAGGTGAAGAATTATGAGGGACTAAATTGCAATTTCACCAAATTAAGTGATGACTCAAGGATGGAATTTTAAAAGATCATAAAGGGAAAAATGGTCAATTAGAAAGAGAGAGAACTCTAAAAGGCAATGATGATGTTGGTGGTATTTTAGACTAATTAAATAAATATTAGTTTATTAATATTTTGATTTGATTTTTAATTATATTTTATTATTATTCTATTTAGTATATAAGGAAAGAAAGATGAAGAGAATTCTTCATCTTTCCATGCAACCAACATGAGAAGAGAAAAGAAAGAAAGAAATTTTCTTTTAATTACAATTTGGTCTTTTACCAAAAATTCACCATTTTCACTTAAAATTAAAAGAATTCCCATAGCTACCAAGAGAGAAAATAATAAGGAGACTATGGGAAGCTAGAATATCAAGTTAGATTCAAGAAATAGAAGCTGGAGGAGAGAGAAAATCAAGTTAAAGATTGAAATCAATAGGACAAGGTAAGAACATCAAGATTTCAATATAATTTTAAGTTTGATATTATTGAAAAAGCATGAAAATGATGTTAAAGTAGATTTTTCTTATATAAGGTTCTATGTTCTTGATATGTTAGTGAAAGGAAATAAGAGAAAGTGATGAGAAATACTGAAGAGTAAGGAAAGGAGAGTGTTATAAACTTGGTTATCAACATTTTGGCACTAAAACAGTTTTGGACAGCAGTAGTAGTTTGAATTTGAAAATTCACCAAAAATTGTAGAAATTGAATTAGAGGTTAATTAAAGTATTAAATTAAATCCTATTGAGTCTAGTTTTACATAGAAGAAACGTTGTAAGCAATATAATTTTATATTATGAGATATATGAATTTTTGTGGGACAAGATCAGACTGATTTCAGGTTCCCCTGTTCTGAATTTGGAAAATCATAAAAAATTGTAAAAAATAATTAGGGTTTAAATTTATAATTTTAAATTCTTAAAGAGTCTATTTTAAGATAAACAAACGGAAACATCATCCAAACCCCGTACTAAGAGATAATTAATTTTAGTAAAGAAAGGTCGGAGTTGTCAAATAGCGAACATGGATAAATTTGAAGATTTTACTGTACTTATTAGCTAAATTTTAAATTCAGAATTTTTATGGTAGAAATATATTTGAGTCTAATTTCAAAAACATCAAGCGGATCTTAATTTTGAATTATGTAGCTCAAGATATAAATAATTTAGTGACTATGACTCAAGTGGACAGCTTTGATATGAACATATAAGTAAATAATGGAATTATAAATAATGTTACATATAAGCATGTTATATATATTCAGGATTTGGAATGGAGAGGAGGAGGAGGAAAATATATGAATATTCAGCTAGCATGGGTTTACATTAAAATGGCTAATTTGCATGTTTTAGGCTCAAGGACTAAATTGAATAAAAGTAAAATTTTAAAGGGCAATTTTGTAAAATGTAAAAATGACCAAATTGCATTAAATGAATTGTTTTATTTTATAAATTAATATATTGAAAGAAATTATTAATATCAAGTGGGTTTAGAGTTTTAATTTTGTTGTATGATGATATTATAAAGTGATTTAGTTAAATATTGATGTTAGGATCAAATTGTGAAAATTGTTAAAATATTAGGGTTTGGTATTAAATTTATATTTTATTAAGGGTTGTATAGACTGTCCATGGGCGGGCGGCCTGCCCGCCTCGACGGCCCGCCCAAATATGGGAGGGTTCGGTAAAAATATAGGCCCAAATATGGGCTTGGGCAAAAAAACGAGGCCTGCTTAAAAATGGGCGGGCTCTGCTCAAAATTTTGGCCCGGCCCGAATATAATAAATATATATTTTTTATTTTTATTTTTTAATTTTAAAATACTTTAAAAATATTTTTTTTATTTTTTATTTTTAAAATTTTTTTGTGTTTATTAAAAATCGGCCGGGCCGGCCTGCTCACTTACTTTTTTTTCGGGCCGGGCTCGGGCAAAGTTTCGAGCCCATATGTCGGTCGGGTCGGGTCGGCCTAAGAGTCGGTAGAAATTTTTTTCAGTTCTACCCGTCCCTACCATGGACGACTCTAGGTTGTATGATATCCTAGAATATTTGGATAAATTATTATTTGAGAAAAATTAGTTGATTTGATAGAGTAACTAGTTAATGGACTAAATTGTAAAAGTTGTAAAAGCTGGGATAATTGTGTAAATTTTAAAAAATTGAATGGTATAAATTGTGAAATGAATTGGAACTGAAATATATGCTAATGAATGAGTAATTTTATATTTTAGATCAAGATTCCGTAGATACTCGTGAAAAAAGAAAAAAATAGCGGAATAGTCCCTGAACTCCTGCAATTATTACAATTCAATTCAGGTAAGTTCGTATGGTTTAAGTTTAATAGTTATATTGAAATGATGAATGATATTATGTATTTAGTATATTTTTGAAAAATAGAATATTGTTAAATTATGAAATTGAATTGAATGTTCAAAATGAGTGGAACGCGGGATTGAGTACAATTGTTTTGTGGCAAAGGATGAATTGACTGTAAATGCAAAGGATGAATTGGCAAAAAATAACCAAAGTAAATTGAGGTTCAGCATTTGTTACGAACTTTCATGTTTACTTTCCGTTTAGCTCTCACAAGCTTCTGTTTAACTCATATGAGTTTCCGTTTAACCATTATGGGTTTCCGTTCAGTTCTTTTGAGCTTCTGATTAACCCTTATGAGTTTCCATTCAGCTCTGATGAGCTTCTGTTCAACCTTTTACGTGTTTCTGTTTAGCACTTATGTGCTTCAGTTTAGCCTTCGGGCTTCTGAAAACGATTGTACTCATATCTGTAAGTCATTCTTCAAATGGTAAGTTATCAGGAGTTGTCTTGAATGATATATGTATATGAAGAAATAGTAAAAGTGATATGTGTCATGAAATGAATATATATATCAATATCTTGATATGTTGAAACATGAAAATTATGTAAGTTGAGACAAGTAATAAATTCAAGTGTGACATGTTGAGATAATAAGGTTATTGATGTTGAAATTATATGAAATATGTTCAAGTACGCTAACAAGTGTTGTTGTTTGATACTTAGGCAAGTGCCAAACTACTGGTTGAACGGTAATATGTTTAATTATAAGATGCACTGAAATGGTAAGTTCTCAGATGAAAATATGCTTGCGCTTATGAAAGAGTGGTAAGGTTTAAGTTATGCAATTTCTTATGAAATGATTTATTATGTGATTAATTCGAAAAAGGTCTATGTTTAAATGCACTAGCTTATAGCTATTATGGAATGATATGCTTATGACTGGTGTGTTCTACATACGAAATGAACGTGGAAAGTAAAGAAACGCAAATGAAAATAAAGAAATTTGGAAAAGTTAAATTTGTTTAAAATTATGCTAGGAATAATATGTATAAGTGATACTGTAGATTTATTCACTTAGTGAGTTGTTAAATATAACTTTATGAGTATTGTGGTATCAATATTGGATTATTCTTGATATGTTTAAATTTCATATTTGAAAAGAAGTATTATGATTAAAGTTTATACAAGCTTACTAAGCATTCATTTTTTATGTATTTGTTTTCCTTTACTTTTCAGATTATCGGAAGCTCGATTGGGTTGGAAGCTTGTCGGAGTTGTATCACACTATCCATCGGTTCTATCGGTACTTTCGAATGTTTTGATTTTGGTTATAATGGCATGTATAGGTATTTTGTTTAGTGATGGCCTATTTTCGTCCACACGGGCAAAGGCACGAGTGTGTGTGTCTCAACCGTGTGTGACACACGGCCAGGTAACACGGTCATGTGTCCCCTGTATCTTAAATTTGCACAAAACAGAATGCTCACATAGTCTAGCACACGGGCGTGTGACTTTGCCGTCTAACCTAAGTTAGTATACTCATTCGGGTACAGACACGAGCTAAGACATGGCCATGTGTCCCTATTTTGAATGCCCACATAGCTTGAGACATGGGCGTATCTCTAAACCTTGTGAGTTACACGGCCTGACCACATGGCCGTGTGACCCCTGTAGTGTTGAAAATTTTAAATATTTTTGAAAAATTTTCTGAGTTTTCGACTTAGTCCCTATTTGCTTCTAATACGTAATTTGGGCCGCGAGGACTCGTTTAAGGGACAATATGTATGATTTTGATTGGTTTCTAATATGAATGCTAGATGAAATGAAATGTTTGAAAATTTATTTGTAAACTTCGATAATGCTCCGTAACTTTATTTCGGTAATGGATTCAGGTTAGGGATGTTACACTCCTCCTTGGCTTCCATGCTGCAAACTCCCAATCTAGCTCACAAATTTTCGAACCTTGATACACCAAGTGGCTTTGTCAATATATCAGCCAACAGATCTTCAGAACTGCAATGAACCAATTTGATTTCTTGAGATTATTCCACTTCTCTAATAAAATGAAACTTAATCTTAAAATGTTTTGTTTTGCCATGAAATACTGGATTCTTTGCAATTGCAATAGCAGATTGATTGTCACTTCTAATCTTTGTTACTTCTCTTTGGTGTAAGTTCATATCTGCCATGAGCTTTCTTAGCCATATTGCTTGATTAATAGTTGTAGCTATTGTAACATATTCTGCTTCAGTTGTTGATTGAGAAACAATCGATTATTTCTTTGAACTCCAACAAAAAATAGCTGATCCAAGGGTAAATAGATACCCTGAAGTGCTTTTCATATCATTTGAACCTGCCCAATCACTATCTGCAAAACCAATGAGCTTCATGTTGTCAACCTTGGTGAACATAACTCCAAAGCTCAAAGTTCCTTTGATGCATCTCAGAACTCTCTTTGCAGCTTGAAAATGGTTCACATTACAACAGTGCATGTACCTAGATAGAAGACTGACTGCAAGCATTATGTCTAGCCTTGTGGCTATTAAGTAGAGAAAACATCCCACTAGGGTCCTATAGGTTGATTCATTCACTTTCTCGAAATCACCTTGGATAGACAACTTTTCTTTAATAGCAACTAGAGTACTAGTTGCTTTGCAATTTTGCATGGAAAATCTGTTTAGAATTTTCAAGGAAAATGCCTTTTGACGTATGAAGATCCCGCGTTGAGTCTGAGATACTTCCATGCCAAAGAAATAATACATTTCATCCAAATCAGACATCTCAAACATACTCTTCATTTTGTCTTTGAAATATGTCAGCATGGCATTATTTCCACCAGTCACTAGAAAGTCATCCACATATAAGGAGACTATGAATAGTGTTTCATCACTATCTTTTTTCACAAATAGTGTTGGTTCACTAAAGCTTCTCTCGAACCCCAAGCTTGATAGGTAGCTGTCAATTCTGTCATACCAGGCCCTTGGTGCCTACTTTAAGCCACATAAGGCTTTTCTCAACTTGTACACCTTGGTTTCTTCACCAGCAACTTTAAAACCCTCTAGTTGTTCAACATATGTCTCCTCATTAAGAGAACCATTGAGGAAGGCAGATTTTACATTGAGCTTATGTATTTTCCATTGCCTTTGAGTAGCCAAGCCACCAAGAGTCTAATGGTATCAAGTCTTGCCACTAGTGTAAATGTTTCAAAGTAATCAATTCCATACTTTTGATTGAATCCCTTTACAACTAACCTTGCTTTCAACTTGTTCAAAGTTCCATCAGTATTATGTTTAGCTCGAAACACCCATTTTAATCCTATGACCTTTCTATGACCTGATCTTGAAACTAGATCTCAATTCTGATTTTTATGTATCATGCTCATTTCATCAAGCATGGCTTGCCTCCAGCCCTATTGTGCTTCAGCTTCTTCACAACTAACTGGTTCAACAGCAGCTACATCAGCCCTCTCATATACTTCGCTAATCAGTCTGGTTCCCCTAACCGATACATGATCAATGTCCAGCTCTTGATCACACTGATCAACATCATTTTGCACTGTCACTAAATCTTCAGCAGCACATTCTGGTTCACTTTTGTCCCAATTCCAGGTTGACATCTCATCAAATACTACATCTCTACTTATAAAGACCTTGTAAGTTGTGGATCTAGAACTCTATAGCCCTTTTTAACACTGTTATAGCCTAGAAGGATGCCAGGTTCAGCTTTCTTTGCCAATTTGTCCCTTTTAATTGCAGGAACATATGTATAACAAATGCAACCAAAGACCTTTAGGTGAGCTAGTGGTGGTTTGAATACAAACCATGCTTCAAATGGAATCTCTTTAACCAAGACTTTAGATGGTAGCCTGTTTTGAAGGTATACTGCAGTATTTACTACCTCAGCCCAAAAACTTCTAGGCAAACTCCTTTCAAACATTAGGCATCTGGCCATATCCATCAGGGTTCAATTCTTTCTCCCATTGACATCATTTTGCTGAGGTGTGTAGGTGTTGGTAAGCTGGTGTTCAATCCCTAATTCTTTACAGAACCTTGAAACACATCAGAGGTGTACTTTGTCCCATTACCTGACCTAATTGTCTTGAGCTTGCAACCTGAATGAATCTCAGTTGTTGCCTTGAACTTCCAAAACACTGAGGCTACTTCTGACTTGAACTTGAGAAAATAAACCTAGCAGAATCTTGAGTAGTCATCAATGAAGAGTATGAAGTACCTACTACCATTCAAGGATTGTAGCTTTATAGGGCCACACACATCAGTATGGACTAGTTACAGCTTTTCAGAGGCTCTCCAGGCCTTGTTTACTGGAAATGGTAGCCTAGCTTGTTTTCCTAGCTGACACACTTCACACACATTTTTGTTGTTCAACAACTTTTGTGAATTTTTCAACTAAGTCTTGCTTTGATAACTAAAGCAGTGATTTTAAGTTAACATGGCCCAACCTTCTATGTCGTAATTTGGACTCATCTGAAGAAGTTATATAGGCACTAACTGACCCCTTACTCCAATCAACAACAAAGCTTCTATCAGTCATGGCTACTGATATGAGCTTAGATCCACTTGGATCACTAATCAGGCATTCTGTGCATTTGAACACAACAGAATATCCCTTTTTCAAGTAGCTAAGCAATGCTTAGTAGATTTCCATCAATTTTTGGTAATAACAAAACATTGGAAACAAGTTTGGTACCAGAAGGAGTGTCAACCAACACATCTCCTTTCCTTTCTGCTTTGATGTATTGACCATTTCCCACTTTTACTCTTGAATTAAAGCTTCTGTCTATGCTCTTGAAGATAGTAACATCAACTGTCATGTGGTTGGTGCAGCCACTATCAATCAACCACCTTTTTGTGATTTTTCTTCTGATTGTAGAGCAAGAGACAACAAATACTTGCTCTTCCTAAGCACAACTCTCCTCTACCACTTGAGCTTCTGTTTTAAGCTGTTGAGGTTGGTGTTGCTTTTGTTGGCCTTTATTTTTACAGGCCTTCTCAACATGGCCTATCTACTTACAAAACCTTGCATTGCACATCAGGTCTGTACCAGCAATATGCTTCTAGATGGCTAATCTTTTTACAATGTAAGCATAGTGGATATCTTATTCTTGCTCCATCTCTTTTATGCTTGTCTAACTAAGCTTTCTTCCCTTTGTAGCCAAAGGAGCTCGAGATTGGTCTGCTCTTGGCTTGGAATGCACCTTCATGATGCTCCTCCTGTCTACTAGCTCTCCTCTATTCTTGAGCATAAAGAGCATTAATTAGCTCAGTCAAAGAGATGCTTGACAGATCTCTCGAATCTTCTAGGGAAGAAATTTTGGCTTCATATCTTTCAAGTAAGGTTGAAATAACCTTCTCCACTATTCTGCTTTCACTGAATTGGTCCCCAAGTAGTCTGATGTTGTTTACAACAGCCATGATCCTGTCTGAATATTGGTTAACTGTCTTTAACTCATTCATCTTCAAGTTTTCAAAGTCCCTTCTTAAGTTTATGAGTTGTTATTGTCTTTTTTTTTCAGTGCCTTGAAACTCTTCTTTAAGCTTTTCCTAAGCTTGCTTTGGAGTCCCACAGGCCATGATCCTTGTGAAAATCAAGTCTGACACACTGTTTTGGAGGCAGGACATTGCCTTGTACCTTTTAGCTCTATCATCAGAGTGTTTCTTAATCTAAGCTATCCTGGGGTTAGCTTTCAAAGGTGGTGGTTCAGGATCAGCATTGAAAACCTCCCACAGGTCAAATGCTTGTAAGTAGGTCTTCATTTTCACTACCTAAATGTGGTAGCCTTCACCATTGAATACTAGTGGTAGTGTTGGAGAGAAACCTGATGAAGGCATGTTGTTTTTTAGAGTAGAAAAGAGAAAGGTCCTCTAACAAGTTGGCTCTCGATACCAATTGTAGGATTTGAGAAAATAGATCAAGAAATCATAGCAGAGTCTTCTACTTAAAGCTACAATGACTTGCTAAACAAACAAAGAAATCGAGCTTAAATTGTAACAAGAACAAATTGCTCAATAAGAACCAAAACAAGAAGAGAAATTTTTTGAAAGATTCAACATTGCATTGCTAAAAATCATCTCATTACATATATCAAGTAATCAGCTTGACTAAAAATCAAAAAGTTACCTAAACACACCTAACATCACTAACAAAGTCTTGAAACTTATAAAACATTGCTTGCACACTTGGTTAAGCTGATTTATCACATCCATTAGTACCAAATTACAACAAATACATTACATACTTAGTTCAAATGTAACTAAGTAGCAAAACATCAAATAATCAACAAAACAACAACATGTTCTTCAGCTGCAACCTGCATGGCTCGAGCAGAATGGCCTGCATGAAAGCCATCTTTTAACAGATTTAAAAATGGAGCTATTAGGTGTAAACATGATTTAGAACTGTAGACTAGTATACTAAAAAAGGCCTTTCGACTATTATAATACTTAGTTAAATAGCCTCCTACATTTTAATATTAAAGTAAAAAGTAAAATTTTTAAACTAATTTGCATGCTGATGTGAATTTCCTCGTATTAAATAAAAAATAGAATTATATTCTAAAAACTTGTTTTGAAAGTGTTTATATGCATAACAAATTTAATTGCTCTTTTGAAAATTTTAATTATTCTTTTAAATTTAGGTTGATGTTAAATTGTATAAATTTTCTATTGCCTCACCCAATAAATTAAGATAAAGACTCTAAATTCAAAATAATTTTATTTTAATATTAAAATCAAAAGTTTTTATAGGTAAAAATAATAAGAGCTTATTTAACTTTAAAAGATAAAAGATTTTTAAACAAAGTGTAACCATTTAAGGGTTTTAGAATATTAACCATGATCATATCACTCCGAGCGGAAAATCAAAGTCACCCACAATGTTTTTAAAATTAAACATGAATCGAGTTGGTCTAATTCAAGAAAATTATTACTTTATTGGTGGGTGCATCATTTTTTTATTAAAATTGATATCGGTTTGTTCTGACGTACCATTCTTGATTTATAATAAAAATAAAAATTTTAATATATATTTACTTTAATATTTAAAAATTTTAAATGAATGATATTAAATAAATTTTAAATATAAAATATTTATCAATTATATAAAATACTCACCAATAAACTCTAAATTAAAAATCTATCATTCAAAAATCCAAAATTAATAAAGAAAAAAATCTCAAGTATTAAAGCTGGAAGGTAAAATTTTAGGGATTCAGGCATTCAACTTCCTTCCTTATTTTGGTAAAAGAAGGTAAAGGTGAGGAAAATTATTTTGACTCGCAAGAGAGTTTATTTTTCATTATGTTTTAGTTTTATATTTCAAATTTTAAAGTTTATCCAATTAAGGGCAGGCTTTTCTTTTTTAGTTGTAACTGTTGAAATTTCAAATTTTCAAATAAAGTAAATTATAAATAGTTAATTTTTAATATTATTTGAAGTAGAGATCAGTACACCATGTATCACTCAATGTAATTAATATTAATCGAGACGAATCAATACAATTGATACGGGTCAAAACTTTCACCGGCAAAAATTAATCATCTGATGCGCAATGGCCAGGACGGATACAAAACCGACCTCCAGTGTCTAATCTCCAATTTTCGGTTCAATGAAATTTGGAAAGAATTATTTTTTATTTATCATAAATGTCGCAGAGTCTATTTTGACCTTTTCTAATATTATAATAATAAATGCATTTTATTGGAATTCACTAAAGATGGTTGTGAGTAATGGTAGGGAATTCGATTTTGATTAGAGTTCAGTATAATATTAATACATTTTATGTTATTGTTATTTAAGTTCGGATTAACCAGGAATATAAGTCTAAGATTATGTCTAAACTCACTCATATTTATAAATGACTTGGCAAGTCATTTTAGGCCTACCCATATTATTTTTAAATAATTTTTAATTTAATATTTAATAATTTATATTTTCATTTTTAAAATTTGTATATATAGCCATCTTAATATTTCTTTAATATTTACATTATAATATTATATATTAATTAAAGTTTATGTTTTATAAATTACATAATATATAAAAATAACATAATATAATATATATAAACACTAAAAATAGGCTTAGCTTGGACCTTGATGTCCAAGCTCGAGCCCGAGCCCGAGCCCAACCCATACTTTAAACGGGCTTAATTTTTTTCCCCAAACTCATTTTTCGTGCTTAATATTTTTTCTCAACCCTGCTCCCAAATTTTTGGTGAGCTTTTAAGCTAGGATGGGTAGTTCGCCCCATGAACAATCTAGAATTCACTAATGGTTCCATTGTAATGAATTAATTTTATTGGAATTCATATATGCTAACTAGTTTTTTTACCAATATACAAATTAATATATATAAACTTATTTGTTGAAAAATATGGAATGGTTGATTAAGTGTGTAAGGGAGTGCCCACTCCTTGGACCATGCATTAGATTAAAGCAGTTTTCATATTTGTGATGTTGATAATTTATTGAACCATGTTTATGGGTTGTGGTGATTATGTAGATGATATCTAGTACATCAATGAAGATTATATTATTTGGGAAAACATATTTCGAGGACCAATCGGGTCGGATCACCCCTATCTGATACCTTAGATCGTGGATATTGGATTGGATTGAAACGTTGTATTCTTAGCTACCAAAGAGTTCATATTTACTTTGTTCATTATTATATTGTATCTAGCTTATTTCATTGTTGTTTAATAGGGATTGATATAGACCTTCTTATGTTAGCAAGTCTTGAAATATTCTATATAATTGAGAGACCCATATAGGCTATCGTACTAAAAGATTGAGCACATAATCTTTTCAAGTAACTGTATTTTGCGAGTCTATTTTTATAGCAAAACCTTTTGTGTTGTGGTTTTACTTGCTAAATTCACAAGGGTGAATTTAGTGGCAAGAGTTTCATTCTTCAAGGTACAATGGTGAGGAAATTGTCATGAGTGAGTAATAAATTAATATAACTTTTTGTAAGTGTTGAATGTTGGGAAAATTCGGTTAAGAAAATGATTTTTAGTTATAGCGGAAGTTTAAATTTTTGAAAATCAAGTCGGTTTGTTATATTTATAGTAATATTTTTTTTCTCAAAAAGTACTTGTGCTTTGAGAGAAACATATTTAAATAGTTATTGGCTTTCAATTGAACGACATTTTCCATTATCCTCATACCCCGAATTGCGCCGGTTGTGGGCACAAACAACACAAACCAAACATAGAACAAGAAACGATTTAATTACTTTCAATAGGAAAGTAATTCTCTTAATAGAAAATGGTAAAAATTGTAATTTCCAGAAAATAGAAGTTATTCTTAGAAAATAAATTCCCATTACTTTTTGGCAAAATAACAATATATGAAACCTATGTGTAAATAACTCTACCAGTGCCATCTATTTATAGGGAAAGATAGGAGAATCCTGGTTGAATAAGAATAACACATAATATTTATTTAATAGAAAACACTCCCTTAGTCTAACTAAGAGAGTGGTGGGTGGCACACCCTAATAAACATTACTAGGGTTGCTGCCCCTCACTAATCATATGAAGAGGATTGGGCCTATCACGTATAGAGTCTAATTATACATGCTTATTGGATTTTTTACCCAACACTTTATAATTTAATTCAACCCATTATTTGTTTTATATTTGTCAAAGTAAATATTAATTAATTAATTTAATTAATCTAATTAACTAAATTAATTTCTCAATTAAATAATTTTCTTAACCTAATTGTAATTCGGTTAAAGTCATAACAACTTTATCGTAAAAGATTTTATGATGAAATATATTAATTTTCATATTCAATGGATTCATAATGACCAACTAATTTAATTCCATTTTGAACTTCAATTATTTAATTATAATTAAATAATAATTCAAAAATCTTAAATTAATTCTCAAGTCATATCTATAATTAGTGAGAAAATATTTTCATTTGTGAATTCAACCCACTTCTCTAACTTTATCATTTTCATTCATTTCATTTGGTTCTACATGCAATTCATTTATGGTTTCAAAGAGCTAGTGGAAGGATCGATTAGACATATATACTTAAGGTAAAAATAATTTATAATTATGTTTCACTTTTCTCCTATTAATTATAAACTTAATTAGTCACAAAGTCATTCCACTATAGTAACGTAATTGAGCTCTCCCTAATTATATACCATTACAAAAGCTATTTAATAAGTGCTCGTCCAATAACCTTATCATAAGTGTGTTACCCTCATAGGATATCCTTAATCTCTTTGGGATAAATCTGTTCTCCTAATATGATCCTATTTTATCTCATGGTAACCATTACATCTTCCTTCATAAAAAGTCAAATACTACCAAATAGTAATCAAGTCATTTATCACAAAGACAAACGATACATGATCATGTTTACTTTTGATCTATCATGTAATGTCGATGACAGGATATCATTTACCCATTAGCTAGGCTATAAATTCCACTATTGTTAATGATGCTACATACTATAGAAGTCGTATACCCAACGCACCATCTTTCGATTCCTTATCTATTTAAACTCAAGCTTTTACTTACATCAAAGTATACGAGTCACACATAAATAGTTCATCATTCACTTAGGATTAAGGTATGTCACACTATGAGCGTCATAAGTGAATAAATCCATAAACAAAGATTTATTCTACTTAGGACCTGACCAATGTACTATTAGTCCAATAAGTAACATTTATGTTTTTATCTTCTAGGATTCATATGCTTCAATGCTTAAGACAAAGTATCTCCCCAATTGGACTTGATAGATGACATATTAGTCTTTCAATCAGTTTTCTCATTTCTGATTAGACGAATGACATATTTAAGTTCATCTACTAGTAAGAGCTATCTTTTTATATTACGATCTAACCACGTAATACCGCTTATTATTACTTAAATGTTAGATAACTATTAAGTCAATTCATTTTGCTTTGCATGCAAAAACCATTGAAGATAATATACAAGGATATTTTTATTAAAAATATTTTTTCAAAAAATACTAGAATAGAAAACTAATATGCTACACTTAGGGCACTAGATCCAATATTGAAGATATTGAATATTTCTCACTGAGTTCAGCTTCGTAGATATAGGGAAACTGAACCACATAAACAAACCTTGTGTACCTTATTTTTTCTTGTTTCACACGGTGCTTGAAGTAGTGTCCAACCCCTTAGCCACTCATTCCTAGCACATAGCTAATATCTCATCAATTGTTTTAAAGTTTTAATTGGTATCAAAGCTTACCATTTAAAGTAGCCAGTGCAGATCCCTGGTGTTGCTAGATTCAAGCTATGGAAGGTTCATCAATTTCAAGACCCCCTATGCTAAAGGTTGGCAGTTATGCATACTAGAAAACACGTATGAATGCATACATTAAGTCTATTGGTGAGAAGGTATGACGAGCTATGGTGACTGGATGGGAGCCACCTAAAATGCATACTAAAAGTGGAAGGGTTGTTAAGCTAGAAGTTCAGTGGACCATTGAGGAAGCAAAATTGGCCAATGCAAACCCCAAAGCCTTGTATTCCATATTTTGTGGAGTCGACCTGTAGGAGTTTAAAAAGACTGCCAAATGCACTGTTGTTAAGATTGCTTTGGATTTCTTAAAAACTAATCATGAAAGAACATTTACTATCAAGCAATCAAATATGTAAATGCTAACTTCAAGCTTTGAAAGCTTAAGAATGCAAGAACCATAAACTATTAAAGAGTTCTATGCAAAGTTGTGTGATTTGTCCAACTAGGATTTTGCTCTATTGTCAGTTTTACTATTGGAACAACCTTTTGAACATTGAAAGGAATGTTTTTTTAATGTCTTATCTTGTTACATTTTACTTCCTTTAAATTCAACTAAAAGGTTCTAAGTGAACCAATTAACTCGTCCATCTTGAGAGTGATAATATCTTGTGTTTCCTCAATTATTGTGACCTTAATTGCAAAGTGTTCTGACAGGGACCTCAAAACTTTTCTCACTAGTCTATCTTCAGAAAAAACGTTCACCAAGATAAAGCCTCATTAGAAATATCACACAATGTAACAACCATTGTCAGTGGTGTCAGAAACAGTGGTTTCGGGACCACGATTCTAGTGAATGCGTTAGTATTTTAATGTTTATTTAATGTTTACGAGTATTTATTATGGTCATTTTAAAATTTGATTAAGAAATTTTAATGTTTAAATAGTTAATTAAGTGAAAAAACTAAATCGTAAAAGGTGCAAAACTTGGTTTCTATTAGTTAAAAGGGCTAAATGACTATGGAAATGTAAACTAAAGGACTTAGATAGTAATAATACCATATCTTAAGTTAGTAGATGTTTATGGATTGGTTTTGTTGTAATTCTAATTATTTTAAAAGGTTAATTAGTAATTAAATAAATGGTAAATTAAATTAAAGGATGGTAAATGGTGTCATCATCTACTTTCCATTCTTTTTGTTACCAATCGAAAATAAGAAACCATAGTAAAGAGAAAGCTTCTGCCAAGCTATCTAAGGGTGCATGTGAGTGATTTTGATCCCATTTTTAATGATTTTTATGTTTTTGTTATCGTATTAGCTTAATTTAGCTTACACGGGGGTCAATTCGTGAAACTGTTAAAAGTCTAGGGACTTTCCATGAATTATTTGAAAATTTTTCTGAATTTAGTTGATAGATTATAAAGTTTGGTAGTTAAATAAACATAATTATTTTAAAGTGTTTGGTTTTGGTTCATTTTGGCTTAATAATTCTGGTGTTAATGAGAGAACATTGGTTAGGCACCTAGGTTGATTGATTTTTGGTATGTTTTGATGTCTTTGAATGTGTTTTAACCATATGAAAGTATCTTAAATTGGTTTGGTTTGGTGCCCAAGCCATTGGGTTTGAATTAGCTTGCATTAGGGGTAAGTTTTGATGCACACGGCGTAAGGCACGGGTTGTCACACGGCCGTGTACTACACACGGTATCTGTACACGGTCGTGTACTACACACGATCTCTGTACATGGTCTTGTGATCTAAGTCAGTCTGTCACATGGCCTGCGACATGACCATGTGACCCAACATTGAATCAAACACGGTTTAACACACGGCCTGCGACACGATCGTGTGAAATCATTTCAAAAGTTACACGATTTGTCACACGGTTGGCCACACGGCCATGTCTCTGTGCCATACGACCTGGGCTATGTCACACAGCTTAGCCAGACGGTCGTGTGACCCTTGTTGTCAAAATTTTTAAGTTTTTTGAATTTTTTTGTTTTTGTTTCAAATTAGTCCCTGAATGTTCCTAAACTATTTTTAGGGCCCGTAGGCTCAATTTAAGGCCCATAATTTTATTTTATGTTATAAATGAAATGTTTATATGAATGTTAGAATTTAAATTGAATAATTTTTTTAACCTTAAATGTTTCGAATTGTGCTATGACACTCTGTAACCCTAATCCAGCAATATAAAAGAGTTAAAGGTGTTACATTTAGTGGTATCAGAGCTACGGTTTAGTCAATTCTCAGACTAACCATAGTAAGTATAGAGCATAGAATTACATTCCACTATATAACCTATGATAGTGTGATGTCTCCTGACTTAAAATTTTATCTTGTTATTGATATAGGTCAAAGATGACTTATGAAAATAATCAAGCTAATTCTGATGAAGATAAAAGTAATATACCAACTTCGATTCAGGGAACAGTTCATAGTGAACCTATTTTTGGTGGATGAGGGAGCGAGGCACGTGAAAGTTTTCTTTAATATGATGTTGGAATGGTTTATTGATAGTATACGAACCAATCTGATGGCTCAACAACCTCTACCTACTCTTGTACCTTAACTGATTCCCCTATTTCAAAAAGTACGAAACAGGTACGTGCAAACAAGCCTCCTGTTGATAAAATTTACAAATACGAGGCCGAAGAATTTTATGGTAAGGTTGAAGACAATCTAGAAAGGCTGAATTCTGGTTAGAAAATATTATTAGAGTTTTCGATGAGTTAACATGTTCTTCAAATGATTGCTTGAAGTGTGCAATTTTATTGTTAAAACACAAGGCATATCACTGGCGGAATACCTTAATAGCGTTGGTGCCAAAGGATTGTGTAAATTGGGATTTCTTTTAAAATAAGTTAAAAAAGAAATATGTCAGCCAACGATATCTCGATAAGAAGCAGAAAGAATTCATTGAATTGAAACAAGGCAATAGAATGGTAGCTGAATATGAGAGGGAGCTCGTCAGGCTTAGTAAGTAAGCTCAGGAATGTATTCCATCATCAGAAACAGTTATGTGCACCCAATTTGAAGAGGGCTTGAATGAATACATCCATTGCTTGTCGGGATTCTAGAGTTGAAAGAATTTGTTGTGTCAGTAGACATAGCACAAAAAGTGGAAGATCTTAGCAAATCAAAGAAAAAGATAGATTCAAAAGTTCGAGGCTCAAGTAAAAGACAACTGGGAAAGTCATTCTCCTCTCCTTCAAAGAAGAGAAAAGAATTTTGCAGCCGTACATCAGCTTCATCTAAATTTTCTAGGAGAGATTCAGGAAAACAAGCTAGCTCAAGACCATAGGCTACCCCAACAACTAGTGTTTTCAGTATTCATAACATAAATAAGCCAGAGTTTCAACATTGTGGTAAGAAAAATTTTGGAGAGTGTCGTGCCCAGATTTATCCGACAGAGATAAAGCTCAAAATGTTCGATCAGGGAATGCTCATTCTAAAGGTAGGCCACTGAAGAATAGTGGAAATGCGAGAGTTAATCGAAGTGGCACAAGAGACACTACAGTTCAATACGAGGCACGGGCACCAGCTAGGGCTTATGTGGTTCGAGCTCGGAAAGATGCTCCTGCACTTGATGTGATTGCTGGTACATTTTCTCTTTTCAATGTTATTATTTATGCTTTGATCGACTTGGGGTCAAAAAATTCGTATATATGCACTGCATTAGTAATGAATAAGAAAATACTAGTAGATTCAACTAAATTTGTTGTCAAAGTAACTAACCCATTAGATCAGTATGTGTTAGTTGACAAAGCCTGTAGAAATTGTCCCCTGAAGATTTGAGATTGCAACTTTCTGGCTAATTTGAGTTGTTACCATTTAATGAATTTGATGTTATTCTCAGCATGGATTGATTGACTTTGCATGATGAGGTGGTGAATTGTAGACATAAACAAATTATTTTGAAATGTCAGAATGGTGAAACAGTTAGTGTTGAATCAGACAAAATATATAGTGTCACCAATATTATTTCAAAATTTAAGTTGGAATTAGTTCCGACTATTTATGATTTCATGTATGTATTTCTAGAGGAATTGTCTAGATTACCGCCAATCAGAGAGTTTGAATTTGCTATTGAATTCATACTGGGAACTTCTCCGATATCGATTGCTCCGTATAGAATGGCACGACTAAATTAAAAGAGTTGAAAGCACTTGTATTATTTGTTCAGCCTAGTTTTTCTCTCTAAGGAGCATCTATATTATTTGTTAAGAAAAAAGATGCGTCGATGCGGTTGTGTATTGATTATCAGCAGCTTAATAAAGTCACAATTAAAAACAAGTATTCGTTACCTCGTATTGATGATCTATTTGACCAGTTGAGAGGTGCGATAGTATTTTCAAAGATTGATCTTCGCTCTGGATATTATCAGCTTCGGGTTAAAGATTAAGATGTGCCAAAAATAACTTTTAAGACCAGGTACAGATATTATGAATTTTTAGTTATGTCATTTGGTTTAACGAATGCATCTATTATATTTATGGATTTGATTAACAGAATATTTTGGACGTATTGAGACAAGTTTGTGGTTGTCTTTATTTTTGATATTTTGATTTATTCCTGGGATGAGATTGAGCATGCCTAGCATTTGAAAATTATATTGCAGACTTTACGTGATAAACAACTATTTGCAAAATCCATTAAATGTGAATTTTGGCTTCGAGAAGTCGGGTTTTGGGGCATGTGATATCGTCAAATGGCATTAGAGTGGATCCGAGTAAGATATCGACTATTTTGGATTGGAAGCCTTCAAAAAATGTCATTGAATTCAGAAGTTTTCTAGGTTTGGTTGAATATTACTGTAACACCCCTAACCCGTATCCATCGCCGTAATAAGGTTACAGAGCATTATCGGAGTTTACATTTCAAAACTATCAAAAAATTTAAAATTTTTAATTCACAACACCAATCATAGAAAAATCAATCAATAACATACATAGTCTTTTATACGAGCCCTCGAGGCCTTAAAAACACATTAGAAACAAATTGGGGCTAAATCGAAAACATATGAAATTTTTAGGAAAAAAATGAAAATTTTCAAACTGCAAGGGTCACACGGCCGTGTGGCCAGGCCGGGTGACTCACACGGTTAAGACACACGCTCGTGTCTCAACCTATATGGACATTTAAAGTAGGGACACACGGCCGTGTCCGTGCTTGTGTAACTCTCTGACTTGGGTAACATGGCCAAGCCACACACCCGTGTGCCAGGCCGTGTACCCCTCAAAGTGGCCTCACACACCCATGTGCCAGGCCGTGTATTAATCCATATAATTGTCTAACTTGAAACCCTTTGAAAGCTACAGGAGACACATAGTCGTGTGTCACACATGGTTGGGACACACGCCCGTGTCCTTGGCCGTGTGGACGAAAAATAGACTATTTCCAAGCCATTTTTCTCACCCAATCATGCACACACCTACAACCAATTTACCATATGTAAACAAGCATTCAAAATGCACCAAACAATGCATCTACAAGCTAAACCAATAAGATATATATGCATACAATCGAAATGCCCAAAAGGCACCTCAATCACAACAATTAAACATGAATAACCGTATGCATAGTTTAGCCAAAAGTTCAATCAACTTATAACTAAGTTTATGCCCAAACTTACCACTTTATTTACCTATCAAATTCACACCAAAAATACCAAATTGGCCATTTGACATTTAGCACCATTAGCTATATATGTCCACTACATTCCAAATACTAAAATGACCATATTCAACCATGTCAAAGAACATTCCATTACACACATTTTAAATGTCATTTCAACTTCTATCATTTAAGTATCATAAAGACTATAAAATCAACCATCTTAAGGTCACATATATATACCAACATAACAACCATTTTAATCACTCAAAATACTATAATTATAAGCCAAAACACAATGGTTATAACATCAACCAAAACACCTATACATGTGCATATTTAACCAATTATCACTTAACTTGTTTTCATGCCAAAACATAACATAATTGATACATAACAACCATACCAATTTTATTCATTTCAAAACATACACCAATTAGACCATATTAACCACAACCAACAAGCAATCAATAGTACCTTAAATACATCAAATCCAAGGCAACATTTCATGCCATAATCATCAACCAAAATGATAGATATATATACCAAACTTATCAATTAAAAATTAGACATAGTCCACCTATACATGTCATTATAAGCTTCACCAATACATCAAAATCTATCGATATAATCAATGGACAGTGTGATGGATCTTTGACTAGCTTCCAACCCGGTCGAGCTTTTGATAATCTGAAAAGTAAAGGAAGAACAACTATGTAAGAAATCAATGCTTATTAAGCTCGTATAAAATTTAGTCATATCAATTCATTTCAAATATGAAATTTATACATATCAAGAATAATCCTATACCAATACCGCAAGATTCATTAAACCATATTCAACAACTCACAAAGTGAATAAATCCACAGTATTACATATACATATCATTCCTAGCATAGTAGGACTTTATAAAACTTAAACCCTTTAAATTTTTCTTATATTCATTTGCATTTCATTACTTTCCATTGCATTTACTTTCTTTAGCTTAAATGACAACATCAATTCAACTTATTATTTCCTTTTTCATCAGTTTACACTTTCAAGTATGAACTTACTATTTCATTACCTTTCCACACCCATTTCATATGCATAACACTCAAAACATAAGCATATCATCAACCATAGCCACAAGCTAGTGCATTTAAACATAGCTATTTTGGAATTAACCACATGATAAACCATTTCATAAGAAATTTCATAATTTAAACCTTACCATTCTTTTATGAGCACAAGCATATTTCTTTTGCACACTTACCATTCCAATGCCTAACTTATAAGTAAACATAATACAATCCAACCAATAGCTTGGCACATGCCTAAGCATTAAACAACAACACATGTTAGCGTACTTGAACATGTTTCACATGAATTCAACATGGGTAGCCATTATACTTGAATATGATTCAATTGGATATAACATCCTTCTTAACATAACATTCTTACCATGTATCTCATCATTTCAATATATTTCATGAATACATGTATTTGCTCATTTTGAACATTTACCATTTCATTTCCAATTCATGCTCTTTCAACTGAATAGAATATCGTTGGATACCCGGGATAGCTCACACAAAGTGTACTAACTCATATAACTGTAATCCATCAATTCATGTACATATATGCTTACGCGAGCTATGAATAAGTGTGTTCACATTAGCTGTGAAAATGGGCTTGTTAACACTAGCTGTGGGTCGAAATGTAGCTACATGATGCTGCTCACACGAGCTGTGGACTATCCGCAACACATGCCGGACTCAGCCATCGGTAGGACATTCAAGACCAGCACTTGAATCATGTAAACCCTAATGGCATGTCATTTCTATCCTACAAATTCCTAAGGTTCAAACAAAAATCGACAGTCATTGTACATCGTTAAATTTCTATCGTTTCATGACATAATAATTTGAATAACAACATCTATATATTAATTCATGTACAATAGAATAGAACATTGAACAGTCAATTTAACTCACATTTAAGTGTTTATAGTTCATACGAACTTACTTGGCTAAATTGTAGAAATGTCAAAGTACAGGGGCATTTTTGTAATTTTCCATTTTCCTCAATTTTCCACCCGATCTTGATATGCATCCTATGAAGCTTGCGAAAGCTTGAAGGTCTATTAACGGCTTTCTTTTTTCTCAATTTCGGCAAAACAATAAAAGGAAAAAGATTATATCTTTAACTTTATTTTATAACTTTTTAATTTGTTTTCCGCCCACTCATATATAATATGGTATATTTACCATATTAGTCCATATAATTTCATTCATTAAGCCATTTAATCACTTAAATCAAATAGTGATCAAATTTTTCATCTTTTACGATCTAGTTCTTTTTAATTAATTAACTATCGAAACGTTAAACGTTTCAACGAAACTTTAATGCCACCTTAATGACACTTTGTAAATATTTATAAAAATGTTTATGGCTTGGTTTATAAAAACAAGGTCCTGATGGTTACTAAACTAACTATAAATACGACAAAGGCAAGTACACCTATCGAACAATAGTATAGTTGTGGTGAGTAAGGAATATTGTATCCATAAGGACTAAAAGTACAAGTAATTATCATTTTTCTATTATTTAGCCGAAAAATTAGCGTAATTGTTTTTAATATAAAATTACTAAAGTAATCTAACTTAAGAACGCAACAGAGAATGAAATAGGAAAACAATTGAAGATAACCAATGAGATAGATAATACCCAGGAAGGAATCCACCTAGACTTCACCTATTATTATGAATCTGAATTAAACGATTTATTCACTTATGTCTTGATCAGTAGAAATCCATAAATTATATAAATATCTCTTTCGAGAGTAAGAACAACTGACTCTAGGTTGATTAATTGAAATCTCTTTCTAATTAAAACCCCTATTGCCGCATTAACTCGATCTATGAGTTCCCCTACTAGATTTGACTCTAATCCGGTAGATTTATGTCGTCCTATTTTTAGGATTACATGCAACTCCACTTAATTATTCTAGATCTACTATTAAACAGGAACTTTTGCTCCACTGAAATAAGCACATTAAACATGAATTAATATCATAGAAATATTAAAACAAGAAATAAGCATAGATAATTGAGAAAAAAATCAAGTATTTATCATGTAAATTAGAAATCAAATAATAAGATTCATTGTAGGTTTCATCCTCCTTAGGTATCTAGGGAATTTAGTTCATAATCCTGAATGGAAACATTTCAAAGTTAGGATAACCACAAGACATAAGGAAACTCAATAAAACTTCGAAAGAAATTAAACGGAGATCTTCGATCTTGAGGGAGATCCGTTTCTGAGTTGATTCTGATGGCATTCTTCAAGTGTTTCCTTTAATCTTCTCCGATTGCTCCCTTAGGTCTTCTTCTACTTAGTTTTTATAGACTTTAGAATGCTTAAAAAACCTAAAAATTGGGTTTTTTTCGCGTATTTGGGAAGTAGGGTATGAAATCGACACGGACTGGCACATGGGTGTGTGGCTAACTCGTGTGGATCACATGGTCGTGTGGCCAGCCTGTGTGGAAATGCCCAGGCCATGTGGATCTTCAAAACAACTCTATTTGTTTTATTTTGGCTCGTTTTTCGCTTCTTTTGCTCCCAAATGCCCTCTTAAGTATAGAAACATGAATTTAAAGGATTGAAATGATCAAATTCACTAATTTTCATAATTAATCATCCAAAAACGCATTAAGAATGGGATTAAAATATGTTACTTTTATAGCTTATCAAATATCCCCACACTTAAGCGTTCGCTTGTCCTCAAGAAAAATCCTAAGCCCACATTAAAATAATTTTTCTCAACATGTAATTCCCATCAATAATGTCTCAAAATAATTCACAAATAATCATGCATTGACAGTTCAACCAAAAGAGCACTAAAGTCTCAAACAATCAAAGCTAACATTTTCAAATACGAAAACATAGGTGTCTCCCATTATTTAAGTAGTTACCTTTAATTCAAAATCTATAAGAATTGGCATCCTCACTAAAGATTCACTCAAATTACTTAAAGTGTTTAAGGTTCATAAATAACCACTCAATAGTCGAACAATAAATGTCATTACCATAGGCTTACATGAAAATCAAATCTCCACCACTATAAAATAAGATGATACACAAATCAGAAGGCCTTTAAAAGGTTGTAACGGGGCTTAGGTTAAGGGTGTGGAGGAATGCCAGAAAAGTTGTTTATAATCGAGATTGAATTGATAAATTACGAAACTTGAAAAAACACATAAGTGCTGAATTAAAAACAATTACATCAATCGAGAATTATCCAAGAATAAAAAACGAGCTTCTTCTCAAAATATGAATTTAACTGTTTAAGCTCAATCAACATAGAACTAAATAATAATCAATAAATATATATTTTTTATTTTTATTTTTTTTGATATTATTTTTTATCTAGAAGGATCAGAAATGATTCAACAAATCAAACAAATGAGCATAGTTAAGCAACTAACCAAATCAAATCTCGATAGAAGGGAAGTCAATAAAACGAGAAAAAGTTTGAACGAAAAGATAAGTTATGGGTTAACATTAATGGGTAAATCAAGAAACAGTGTGTTAGGCTCAACGGGGTTCACTAAGGGTTAATTATTTAGGTAGGCTTTTTATGGGATAAGTGGATTAAAACCCAAGTACCTTTATCATCTCAGTTTATCAAGTCAAAAGGTGTGGTCTCGACATGTATAATCGAAGCAAGTTCAAGAATAACAAATCAAATTGACACACTCATAACCAATAAAATGAGAAAGAAAAATGCATGCTCTAAAGGCTTAAAATCTCACAAAAAATAATGGTTTTTGATGTCAGACTTACAAATCTCAAACTTCAAGATTATACTTCAATTTAGGGAAAAACCTAAAAATTTTAATTTCTGAAATATAATTTATAATGCTTGATTCTCTCATGTCTTAAAGTTTAAATCAACCAATACAATATTATCGACAAATTAATCTAAAACACATAAACAAAAATTCCAAATTGACAAAAAATTATTCTAATGGAAGTATGAGAAAATTACTTGAATACAAGGCATAATTTAAGAATTTTCTCATAGTTATATAAATAACCTCCCCACACTTAAGAAGTACATTTTCCTCAATGTACAAACAGATATAATCACAGTATAAGCAGAATATCATAAGAGAGGGAGAAAACTGAAACTCCCTGAATAGTGGATGAAATTGCCAGAATGGTGAAAAATGGAATTGTAGACAAATCTAGATGTAGTACATGATTCTGTGCAAACTAATAAGAAAATAAACACAAATAGTGAAGAAGATTAAAAGGCTACCAACTCAATTAGAAGTAATCATAAAAATAAAAATATAGTTCAAAAGATAAGAAACGAAATAAGTCTAAGAAATGAAGGCCATGGGACCTACTCTTCATTGTATAGTCCTAAAGTAGCAACGAATTTAGGGACACTCATATAGCACGCCAGGCCATGGGGCTATAGAAATGAATGTGCCATAATCAGCTAATTGGACCTACTCGAAAGCGGCCCAATCGATACATCGGCCTAAGCTGAGTGGTCGCAGTCGAAATACCTAATATAAATCCTTCTGGGGACCCGCTGAAAATTCGATATAGGGGTGGCGGGCCTTGGCGAAAGCGCTCGAGGAAGAGGTCACGCCAGGGGTGCTCCACTTTTTCGAACTGGGGACGGCGATCTTAAACTTGTTGCGTGTGTTCGTGATGAGGAATCGCCAAAAGATATGACCAAATATTAAAACCAACAGAAGCAAATAGGTGAATCAAGCGTAATAGAGACAATCAAATAATGCATACAATAATCGAAGTTAATTAGCAACAACTCAACGAAAGAAAATAAATCGATAACGAAAATAATATAGAGAATAATCCTAAAAGAATACCATAATGCATGTAACGTAATATTAATCAATCAAGAATAAACAATACTAAAAATAAAAATATGATAGGAAGAATCAAACAAAATTAATAAATTCCCATAACAAGAAAGGATAGTGCAAAAAAAAAATAAAGTACCTTAAGCAGTTATAGTAACTAAAAATAAAAGTAATAGTCATAAGAAAACCAAATGTAACAAATGGAGAAGAATAAAATAAAACCAATTAAAATGACTAAATATCATAAAGAAGATAAAATAAAAATCAAATGAAGCATAATAATAAAATAAATAAAATAAAAATAATTAATAAAATACTAAATAAATAAAATAGAATAAAATAAAATAAATGAAGGCAAACAGTGGGGGTGACTAGAGCTACTGACGGTCGGTGCTGCGACGGATAGGGTTGTGCAGAGGTCGACGGGCGCGACGGTTCAACGAGAAAGAGGGAGATTGGGGAGAGGGACGGATGGTGGGGTAGTTTGCGGTTGAGGGGGGAAGGGAAGGAAAATAGGGAAGGGACGTGGGGTGGCACGAGTATGAGAGGGAGGAGTGAGAGTAGAAAGATGCGGGGGAAGTGGGTGTGCGTGGCTGTTCGACAATGGAGGGGGTAGGGATGGACGGTGTGATGAGGGTGAAGGAGAGGAAGGAATGTTCGGCAAGGGGGCTTGGTTGCAATGAGAGAGGGAACAACACCGGTGGCCAAAAAAGGGAGGAACGAAGGTTGGTCTTGCGAAGAATAGAGCGCGCCGGGATGGCCAGAGTTGTGAGGGGGTTGGTCGGCGGCGGCTAGGGTTAAGGGGTGGGGAGTTTGAAGAAGATGAAGTAAAAAAGATAAAAGGGGATTAGGGTTTTAAAGGTGACACAATCATGTGAGGGCTCGTGTTGGGCCACACGACCGTGTTACATGCCCGCGTTGTTCTCCCCAGCCTGTGTGCGATTAAAAACTCCAGCCCAGACTTCACATGGTGTTAGACATGCCCGTGTGTCCAGGCCGTGTTGCATACATGGCCATGTCGCACTGCCGTGTATGATATTTGCTTCTCTCATGCTCGTGTGAGAACACACACACCCATGTGGCTTAGCCGTGTATCCCATACAGCCGTGGCTACTCCCCGTGTAACTCTCTGACTTCGAATAAAATAGAAAAAATTAGCTCCAGAGTTCACATAGCCTAGGACACACCCGTGTGTCCAGGCCGTATGGACTATTTTAAGCCGTGTAACAGTCGAATTTTGGAAAAATTAAGTCCCAGGATCTACACGGCTAAGGACATGCCCGTGTGTCCAGGTCGTGTGAGTCAAAAACACATTTTTTATTTTTTAAAATTAATTAGTTTTAAAAATAACATGAAATAAAATTAAGAGAATTAGCAGTGTCAACACTTGGGCTGCCTCCCGAGAAGCGCTTATTTAAAGTCTAAGCTCGACTTACCTTATGTACGTGCGGTCACAGTGGTTCTCGGAGTTGAAGCTCCTCTTTCTCACTATCAATTATTCTACCAAGATAAGGTTTAATTCAATTATTATTTACCTTAAATGTGCCAAATTCAGAAAGAGTTACCTCGTCTATACTGTATGGGAAGACGTTCAGAACCATAAAAGGGTTTGATCCATTTGTATCAAGCTCTGAAATGGAAATTCGTGGATCTGTTTTATCTAGAAGTATCTTTTCTCCATCCTAATGTTCATCATGGCGTTGCCTTGACTCTTCATCGTGCTTTTTCGGTTTCTCCTTGACATGTGTCTGCCATTTCTCCAGTTCATCGATTTGTAACATTCCTTCTTCATGAGTCATTCTATTTCTGTCGGATGGACTGAAACATGGCTCTATTATGTTTTTCCGAGAGGTTTCCTACAAAGAAGTTGAGCCACATGGTTACTCATTAACAGAACTTGTAAAATCATCTTGATCATTAAATGTCTTAATAGAATCACGAGCTTGGAGAGTAATCATCACCTACACGAAGTACTAAATCACCTGTACCAACATCAATTATAGTTCTAGCAATTCATAAAAAGGGTCGACCTAAAATTAAAGGTACTTCATTACCCTCATCCATGTCTAAAATAACAAAATCAACTAGGAATATAAATTTATCAATTTTTATGAGAACATCTTCAATAATACCCTTAAGAAATCTAATGGTTCTATCTGCTAATTGGATACTTATCCTAGTTTGTTTGAGTTTCCCAAGACCTAATTGCTTAAACATTTTATAGGGCATGACATTAATACTATCCCCTAAATCAGCCAAAGTATTGTTAATAATCAAACTACCAATTAAACAAGGAATAGTAAAACTCATTGGATCTTTCAATTTGTCAGGCAGTTTATTTTGCAATATGGCCGTGCAAACTGCATTTAGCTCCACAGTCAATGAATCATCTAACTTCTTTTTGTTTGCCAAAAGCTCATTTAAAAATTTAACGGAATTGGGCATCTGTGAAAGAGCTTCAACAAACAGTAAGTTAATATGTAATTTTTTCAGAAGTTTAATAAATTTACCAAATTGTTCGTTAGTGTCATCTCTCTTTGTCACGTTAGTATATGACATTCGAGGTTTATATTCTGTAGCAACCGGCTTTTGCTCATTCTGGCTTACCTCAACCCTTTCTTACTTCGGTTCTAATTCAGATTCAACTAACCCATCTTCGTCTCAAACAGTAATTGTATGAAGTTCCTATTGGAATGCTGATACCCTCATGGCGTAGCAAAAATTAATAAAGAAATAATTTCGACGATCCAACCCATGGATCCATGTGTGAGGAACGAATTGGGGTGAAATAATGGTTTCGAAATTACCAAAACTTCAATCTGAGTAGACAGCGACGCCTCAGCAATGAGAATTCTGATCTACTATCGAACCAAGCCGTAACCTTTTATAATTCCGACCTCTACGTAATCCACCCAGTTTGATAATGAACGGGAGAAATCTCCAAAACTGTTTTTGGAGAATTCTTCGCTTGACGGCCGTTAGACCTTACAAACAAAGTTTTTAGGTTTTTTTAAAAAAAAACTATCTCACTCTCACCCTTTTATAATTGGTATATATATAATGAATCATAATTCATAAAATTTTTATCCGAACATAATAATCATAATTAAAAATAAATAAATATAATAATGTTTTTTTAATCGAAAATTATAATTACATTAATTATAACAAGGATTTTGGTAAACTATATTTATTTAAATTTATATACGAACCAAATTCATATAGTAATAGAACTATGTTCTCATTATGTGTACAACATCATTGTACATATAATATGTTCGATATTTGATTACCCAATTAAATTAATTCTATAATTAATTTAATTCATGTGACAACCAAACACAATACCAACTATGTTTTATTCCGTTCATTTCAACCATAGGGTGTGACCTTGTAGGTTCTTGTAACGTTAGCAGTAATACTAGAACGATTCTAATGTTACAAACAATGAGTGGCATCTAGCAATGCATCATTGCTACCTAAGTTACAAGAAGTCATGATTCGACATAACCTTTTTGTGATTAACCTTTCATGCAATAATCTTTAAGTCCTTTATCTCTGGAATGGATACAAGTCATGGAATAGTCACACTTGCATAGTCCATCCCATGTTCCCTGATATCTTGAGTAGACTATGATATATAAATAAGTATGACATCTCATATCAACTTATTTGAGCATGACCATGCATTTCTAGTCTCACTCAATCAAGTGGCCTAAGATATTACTCCCATTATGTAGGAGGGACTTATCCTATATTGATCAACCATATCCCTCTACATAGGTTGTGATATATACAATATCAGCCTTTATAGAACAACCAGTTACGGTGTACGTTTGACTGTATCAAAATATACAACTCACGATGATGGGATAATGATGATCTCAAGTCCGAGGATCATATACATATTAATCACTATGAGTAATGTTGTGACAATTACATAATAATCCAAGAAACATACTCATAGCGGGTCAGTCCAATATGTTGTTCTCTAACACACATATTCATGCATTGATTTTGACACTCCATATCAATAACAACTCTTTATCATCAATCAACTACATGTTAGTCTTAATGCATTATTCTTGTCCTAGTCAACAATAACACTTGACTAAGGATCTTTTAAGAATAATCATATTATTCTCAGGACATTATTATAAAACAATATATTTATACACACAGAAAAGAAACTGAAATAATAATGGCAACGCCTTATATTAATAAACATGGTAACTCAAGTATGTTATTACAACCATCTCATGATTTATCTTTGGGCATACTGTTACAGTTGTTACGTTGGGTTAGTTTCTGTATTGCTAGACAAACTACCTTCTGGTCGTTCTAAGATTAACTTAGCAAGTTGGCCGATTTGGTTCTTGAGTCCTTGAATCGATACTTGTTGATTTTTAAGTGTTGCTTCAGTGTTTTGAAAGTGGGTTTCTAACACCGATATAAACTTCGTTAACATCTCCTCAAGATTTGACTTCTTCTCTTACTGGTAAAGTTGTTTTTGGAAGCCTAGAAGGGCTTGTGCTCTTTGATTTCCTTGACCACTCCAAGAGAAAATGGGATGGTTCCTCCAACTTGCATTATAGGTATTACTATAAGGGTTATTTTGAGGCCTAGAATTATTACCCATATAATTGATTTGTTCATTCTCTGTGCTAGAACCGTAGGGTAAAAATTCTAAATTATTCATTCCTCTTCCATTCGTATCGCATTGCATCACCCAATATACCTGTGTATAAACATATAAACCATCGATTTTCATATTTAATTGTTCTACCTGATTCGATAACATGGTAACTGCATCTAAATTAAAGACACTGGTTGTTTTCATTGGCTGCATCTAAATTAAAGACACTGGCTGTTTTCATCGGCTTCGTCCTCATGAGTTTTCACTGATAATTATTCAGTGCCATCTCTTCATTTCAGGTGTTTTATTGTTAAGTGTACCACCGGCTGCTGCATCGATCAATTGCCTAGTTGAGGGATTTAAACCATTGTAAAAAGTTTGAACTTGTAGCCATAAGGGTAACCCATTGTGAGGGCACCGTCTCAATAAGTTCTTATACCTCTCCCATGCATCATATAGGGTCTCTAAATCAATCTGAACAAAGGAAGAGATATCATTCCTCAACTTAGCTATCTTAGCCGGTGGAAAGTACTTCAGTAGGAATTTCTCAGTCATTTGATCCCATGTAGTGATGAAACCTCGTGGCAAAGAATTTAACCACTTTTTAGCTTTGTTCCTCAACGAGAAAGGGATTAACCGTAGGCGAATGGCGTCTTCAGAAACGCCATTTATCTTGAAAACATCAAAGACTTCTAGAAAATTAGCCAAATAAGTATTTGGATTTTTGTCTTGCAAACCATCAAACTGAACAAATTGTTGTATCATCTGAATAGTGTTCGGCTTCAGTTCAAAATTATTTGTAGTAATGGTGAGTCTCACAATACTCGATTCAGCCCCAGTTAGAGTGGGCTTGGCATAATTGTATATAGTACAAGGAATGAGATCTGGAGTTGCAGGATTTGCAGCAATTGCAGGAGGTAGCTAATTATTCTGGTAATCACCCATCTCCTCAGTAATAATAATGTCTTGTTTGTTTACTATATTCTGTCAATTTTGCCTTGCTTCTCTATGGTCTCTGCAAGCTGTACTTTCAATTTCACTATCAAATAGTAACAGTCCTGACGGGTTTCTTCTAGTCATAAACTAAAGGAACCTGCTAGAAGCAAATAAACAAATTAGAATGTTAAAAGTAAACTAAAAAAAAAACAAAATAAAATAAAAAAGGCTAAATTAATAAAAATAAAGTGTTCCTAATATTTTAGTTCCCGATAACGGTGCCAAAAACTTGATGGTCACTAAACTAACTATAAATACGACAAAGACAAGTGCACCTATCAAACAATAGTCTAGCTGTGGTGAGTAGGGAATATTGTATCCACGAGGACTAAAAGTACTAGTAATTATCGTTTTTCTATTATTTAGTCGCAAATTGGAGTGATTGTTTTTAATCTAAAATGACTAAACTAATCTAACCTAAGAACGCAATAGAGAATGAAATAGGAAAATAATCGAAAATAACCAATGAGATAGACAATACCCAGGAAGGAATCCACCCAGACTTCACCTATTATTATGAATCTGAATTAAACAATTTATTCACTTGTGTCTTGATCCGTAGAAATCCCTAAATTATGTTAATATTTCTTTTGAGAGTAAGACCAACTGACTCTAGGTTTATTAATTGAAATCTCTTTCTAATTAAAACCCCTATTGTCGTATTAACTCAATTTATGGATTTCCCTATTAGATTTGACTCTAATCTGATAGATTTATGTCGTCTTATTTCTAGGATTGCATGCAACTCCACTCAATTATGCTAGATCTACTCTTAAACATGGATTTTTGCTTCACTCAAATAAACACATTAAACATGAATTAATATCGCGAAAATATTAAAACAAGAATAAGCATACATAATTGAGAACAATAATCAAGTATTTATCATATAAATCAGAAATCAAATAATAAGATTCATCGTAGGTTTCACCTCCCTAGGTATCTAGGGAATTTAGTTCATAATCCTGAATAGAAACATTTCAAAGTTAGGATAACCACAAGACACAAAGAAACTCAATAAACATTCGAAAGAAATTAAATGGAAATCTTCGATCTTGGGGGAGATCCACTTCTGAGTTGATTCCGATGCCGTTCTTCGAGTGTTTTCTTCAATCTTCTTTGATTCCTCCCTTAGGTTTTCTTCTAATTGGTATTTATAGACTTTTGAATGCTCAGAAAACCTAAAAATTTGGCTTTTTCGTGTATTTGGGAAGCAGGGTATGAAATCGACATGGGCGTGTGGCCAGCCCGTGTGGAAATGCCCAGGCCGTGTGGATCCTAAAAATAGCTCTATTTGTCTAATTTTTGCTCGTTTTTCGCTCTTTTTGCTCCCAAATGCTCTCCTAAGTATAGAAACATGAATTTAAAGGATTAGGAGCATCAGATTCACTAATTTTCGTACTTAATCATCCAAAAACGCATTAAGAATGGGATTAAAATATGTTACTTTTATAGCTTATCAAGTCCCGATAGCTCATTTTCTAAAACCACTTGACCTTAGGATCATACCACTTATACTTAATAACTCACTTATATAACATAAATTATCAAATCAAAAACCTTTTCAAAACCATATTGGACTCTTAAACATTAAATAGTAATATTTATGAACTTACTCGTTGGATTTGGTGACCCCGAAACCACTGTTTTTGACACCACTAAAAAAGGGGGGCTGTTACAATTACAGACGATTTATTAAAGGATTCTCAATGATTGTTGCACCGTTGACAAAACTATTTCAGAAAGATGTAAAAAAAATTTGGCCCAATAAATACTAGTAGAGTTTTGATCAGTTGAAAGCGATGTTAATCGAAGCCCCTGTATTAGTTCAACCAGAGTTTGGCAAAGAATTTGCGATTTATAGTGATGTTTCACTTAATGGTTTGGGTTGTGTTTTGACGCAAGAAGGAAAGGTTGTAGCTTATGTTTCCCGTCAATTGAAATCGCACGAGAGAAACTACCCAACACACGATTTAGAGCTTGTAGCTATTGTGTTTCCTTTAAAATTTTGGTGACATTATTTATACAGAGAAAAATGTCACATTTTTACAAATCACAAAAGCTTAAAATACTTGATGTCTCAAAAAGAATTGAATTTGTGGTAGCGTAAATGGTTGGAGTTGTTAAAAGACTACGATCTCATTATTGACTATCATCCAGGAAAAGATAATATTGTTGCGGATGCTTTGAGTCGAAAATCATCATTCACTTTGAGAGATTTGAATACTCGATTGGCACTTGTTGATGAATGTCCTATTTTAGCTTAATTAAAAGCTAAACCAACGTTTCTGCAATAGATCTGTGAAGCTCAGAAAAATGATTCATAATTACTTGCTAAACGAGAACATATCGAAAAGTCACTAGATTCATATTTTCGCATTAGTACAGGTGGTAGTTTATATTTCTGAAATCAATTATGTATTCCAAGGAATTCTAATGTTAAATGAGATATTTTGCGAGAAGCACACAACAGTAGTTACTCAAATCATCTTGGTAGTAATAAAATGTAAAGTGATTTGAAACAAATGTATTGGTGGCCAGGTATGTAACGGGAGATCTCGAAATTTGTATCGAAGTGTTTGATTTGTCAGCAAGTTAAAGCTAAAATCAAGTATCTTCAGGATTACTATAGGTTGTTATGATTCCGGAATGGAAATGAGAACGAGTTACTATGGATTTGTATCAGGGTTACTGTTGTCTCCGAAGAAAAAGGATGCCATATGGGTTTTTGTAGATCGCTTAACTAAATCTGCACATCTTATTCTCATACGTACGGATTATTCACTTGAGAAATAGACAAAGTTATAAGTTACTGAGATTGTCAAACTGCACAGAGTACCATTGTCGATTATTTCTGATTGGGATCCACAATTTACTTCTAGATTTTAGAGTAAATTACACGAAGTTTTGGGTACAAAATTGCATTTTAGTACTGCATTTCATCCACAAACAGATAGCCAGTCTAAGCAAGTAATTTAAATACTCGAAGATATGCTCCATTGTTGTGTTTTGGAATTTGAAGTCAGCTAGGAAATATTTCTTCCATTGGTTAAATTTGTATATAATAACAGTTACTAGTCAAGTATTAAAACAGCCCTGTACGAAGCTTTGTATGGTCGAAAGTGTAGAGCTCCATTGTACTGGACCAAATTGAGTGAGAAAAATCTTTTCAGAACTGATTTGATCTGTGAAACTAAAGAAAACGTTAAGGTGATACAAGATTGTTTGAAAATTGCTTTCGATAGTCAGAAGTCATATGCTGTTTTGAAAAAATAAGACATTGAATTTCAGGTCAACGATAGAGTGTTTTTGAAAGTACCACCCTGGAAGAAAGTTCTTCACTTTGGTCAAAAGGAAAGCTTAGTCCACGTTTCATGGGCTATATGAGATTATTGAAAGGATTGGGCCAGTAGCTTAACATTTAGCTTTCCCGTCAAAATTAGAAAAAAATCATAATGTCTTCCATGTATCAATGTTGTGATGGTATAGATTTGATCCCTCACATGTGATTTCACCAACCGATGTGGAAATTCAATCTGATATGTTGTATAGTGAGGAACCAGTTAGAATTTTGGCTCGAGAAGTCAAAGAGTTGAGAAATAAACGCATAGCTTTAGTTAAATTTCTTTGGCACCGTCACGGGGTTGAAGAAGCTACCTGGGAACCAAAATAATCTATGAAAGTGTAATACCCCCAACCTATTCTCTAGTAAGATTTTCGATGACGAAAATTCCTTTAGGGAGAAAGTTGTAATATCCCATTTTCAGTAGTGTCAAAAATAGTGGTTTTGCGACCATGATTCTGATGAACGAGTTAGTATTTTAATATTTATTTAATGTTTACGAGTATTTATTAGGGTCGTATTAAAATTTTATTAAGAAATTTTAATGTTTAAATAGTTAATTAAGTGAAAAGACTAAATCGTAAAAGTTACAAAAGTTGGTTTCTATTAGTTAAAAGGGCTAAATGACTATGGAAATGTAAACTAACGTAATTAGATAGTAATAATACCATATCTCAAGTTAGTGGATGTTTATGGATTGGTTTTGTTGTAATTCTATTGATTTTAAAAGGTTAAATTAGTAATTAAATAAATGATAAATTATATTAAAGCGTGGTAAATGGTGTTATCATCTTCTGTCCATTCTTTTTGTTACCAACCGAAAATAAGAAACCATAGCCAAGAGGAAGCTTCGGCCAAACTATCTAAGGGTGCATGTGAGTGATTTTGATCCCATTTTTAATGATTTTATGTTTTTGTTATCGTTTTAGCTTAATTTAGCTTGCCTAGGGGACAATTCATGAAACTGTTAAAAGTCTAGGGGCTTTCCATGGATGATTTGGAAGTGTTTGTGAATTTAGTTGATAGATTATTAAGTTTGGTAGTTAAATAGACATAATTTGTTAAGTGATTTTTGGTGATTTTAAGGTTTAGGGACATGTCTATGAAAATCGTAAATTCAAGGAAACTTTTGTGAAATAATGGAAAATATGGACTGTATTGGACCTTAGGAAAAATAGGCTAACATGGTATTTCATTAATTGTGATTAAATTGTGAATTTTAGGTTTATGGACTAAATTGCGTAAAAATTAAAATGCTAGGGTTAATTTTGTAAATTCACATTGAAATGGGTTATAAGCTAGAATTAATTATTTTTAAGCTATTTGAACAATTTAATTGAATGAAATTATAATTTAGATCAAGAAACGAACCAAACAGATGTTAATCGCGGAAATGCCAAAGTAGTGGAATAGTCGTTGGGCTCGTGTTGGAGTCGATTCTAATAAGGTAAGTTCTTTTTTCAATTAAAGTATTTCATTTGATTTAATGATGTAAATTGATGTCTTTAATTACATATCTATGAAATGGTGTTTGGATTTTCTTGATTTGAGAAAAGGGAGAAACCGTGATTAAAATATATCATGGCAGTATACTCGAAAAGGGAAAGACCATGGTCGCAAGATATCATGGCATTCCTGGAACAATGAAAAGGTTGAAAAGGATGCCAATTGAAAAGGATACCAAATGAAAAGGATATCATTGGAATAGACTATTATGTAAAGGTTTCAGGTTTGTTATGTGAATAACCATTTTTGAATATATAAGAGTGTTTTGGAAATTATGTATGTTTTATGTAAAGTAAATTTAGTAATTAAGTTGTGTTTACATGAATTTCAACTTACTAAGAATATCGTGCTTATATGTTGTGTTGTGGATTTTGTGAAGCCTAGTAGATCGGAAGTTCGAGTCAGAGCATACACACTATCCATCTCTTCTTTCATAGATGTTTTGAGTTGTTTTGGAACTTGGTTATGAATGGCATGCATTAGGACATTTGGTTGATTTGTTCATGTTGCTTGTGTTTGATACTTGGTTTTGTGAAATTTTGTGGTCATGTATGTATGTATGTATGTCTAGTACCTTAATCAAGTGAATTACATGTAAGTATTTTAGGTCTCTTACTTAATGTTCAAGATGATGTGTATATATATATAAGTTGTTCGATGTGAATGGAATGTCTGAGTAGTTCTAAATATGTGCATTAGGGTGATTGTTGGAATTGTAATTTTGGTTGATTGACAAATTGGTTATATGATTATTTTGCTCTTGATGAATCCAAATACCAATTGACTTGATGTTTGATTAGTGTTTGATTTTGGTTCATTTTGGCTTATAAATTGTGGTGTCAATGAGGACACATTAGTTAGGCACCTAGGTTGATTGATTTTTGGTATGTTTTAATATTTTTGAATGTATTTTAACCTTATGAAAGTATCTTGAATTGGTTTAGTTTGGTGCTCAAGCCATTGGGTTTGAATTACCTTGGATCAGGGGTAATTTTTGGTACACACGGGCTAGCACACAGTCGTGTGCTGCACACTGTCTCTTTACACTATCTTCTGATCTAAGTTAGTGTGTCACATGATCTGGGACTCAACTTGTGACTCAGCCATGTGAAATCATTTCAAAAGTTACACGATCTATCACACGGTTGGCAACATAGCCTGGGCTTTGTCACACGGTCTGGCCACACAGTCGTGTGACTCCTGTTTTGTTTCAAATTAGTCACTGGATGTTCCTAAACTATTTTTAGGGCCCCGTAGGCCATGTTTAATGCCCGTTATTGTATTTTATGTTATAAATGAAATGTCTATATGAATGTTAGAATTTAAATTGAATAATTGTTTTGTTTGAACTTGAATGTTTCGAATTGTATTATGACACTCTGTAACCCTAATCCAACAACAGAGACGAGTTAGAGGTGTTACACATAACCTGGCATAAAATTCAAAAATAGACTAATCTTCATGCATTCTAAAATTATCAAACTTGCTGGCTAAAATTTGAAGTTTTGACATATGTATGGCATCATTTTCTTCATGTTGGTTTTGCAAGATTCTCCATGCCTCCTTGGAAAATTTACAAACTAAAATAAATTTAAGTTTATCTAAGTCAACTCCACTGAACATTACATTTACAGCTTATGAATTTCCATAAGAAATCTTTCTTTCTTTAATAATGCATTTGCTTCTTTCTTTGAGACGTGTGGTGCCATCAACAACAGTCACAATGGGTCGAGTCCACCCTTCTTCTATAGCTTCCCAAGCAACTTCATTAATAAACATGATAAAAGCTCTTATACGAGCCTTGTAATATGCATAGTTTTTGTGTATCAAGTAGCAACAAGGGTTGAGTAGTCGAACTACCTTCCTTCATGGATTCCATGGTTGCATACCAAACACAGGATCACCTTCAAACAAATCTTGAAGCTGCTCTTATACTAATTGAAAGAGAATAAGTAGATTTGCTCTCAATCCCAACTTGAAGTCCTAACAAATGTTTGAACATAAGTTCGAACAAGAATGTGTAATAAAGACAATAAGCAAATAAGGGAAAGAGAGGAGTAGACACATAAACTTTATTAACGTAGTTCGACAAAAAATTCTACTCTATGGAGCCTCGCTCAATGAATTATTTTATTCAACAATCTTTTGAATAACCTATTGGCTTAAGACCAATCTACCCTTTACACAATGGATAATTGTAGCCCAAACTATGAACCTAATTGTTTACAAATCTCCAATTCAAAACAACCTCACTTACAACAAGGTTTACTCTCCAATAAACTGGCTAACACAAGAGTGCAAAAATACCAAGTAAAAGATACACAAATAACTACCAAAAGCACTCCCACAAGCACACCAACATGTGTGGCAATGCAACCTATTTATAGGCTTCTTCAAATCCTCATCCAACCAACCTTTAGATAAGATTTATCATCAATTTGATTTTATCTCTCTAGCTATCTTGAATATTTATCTCATATCTTCCTACATATCCAAGTAAAACGACCGACTTGACCTCCAAGTAAAAAAAAAAAAGGATAAGGCATTAGATAATGAAAGTCAATCCTTCCTCATCTTCCTCTCCCAAATTCGATCAACGTCATTAAGGATAGACTAAAACATGTCCTAAGGATCATTTGTTGATAGAGTAACACATCATGAAGATCTAAGTAAAAAATGTAACTTTATATTACATTTGATTTATCTTGAAAACATGTCCATATTTTTGTTCAAATGTCTATCCAGACATGTTGTTTGAACAAAGAATAAAATATGGTGACAAAACATGCAATTCAAGGAGTTGTTCGAAGATGAGGAAAAACTTCAAATGCAAGGACAACTAACGTCCCAACATGTACCTTAAACTTGTCCAAGATCTTTTATAATTATAGATATGATTTTTTTTTAGTAAGGGTTTAAAACTAGCTTTATAATTATAATTAAATCATATCAAAGAAAATCATCATAGCTCTTATCAGTCTCATGGAATCTGATTTATAAACCAAAACTCGATGGGATCTCTTTGGGCTCGTCTTGAAAGCCTAAAAAAAAAGTAGAGATTGGGACTTAATAAGAAGTGCATTTTGCGTTTCACTTGGCCCAACCCAAATCAAGTGAAATATTGCAGTCTTCAAGGATTCATGGCCACGATTGGATCAGTGTATGACGCAGGCAGGGTTCTTTTTGAATAACTTTTTTTATGATGTCTATCGGAAAACTCCCATTTCCATACTGTATTTATAGTTCTCCTTAAATACAGACTGAAAAGATGCATGGCATGCTTTAAAGCACTTTGAGATTAAAGTCGGTAGAAGCTAGCAATGGCATCGGTTCCCATCTTAGAACAGGTAGTCAGTGGGTCATCATTGCATTTCCACATTCAGAAGACAAGATTTAGACTCAAAAGCTAAGTTTATTTTTCTCTCCTGTGTGACCCCTTTGCTGGCCTTTTTTTCTTTTTTATCTTTTCTCTTTCTTTCAGGTAAAAGTTATAATTTGCCAAGATTCTAATTTGTGCTTTAGTTTTTCGTCATGTCTCCTCAGCCCCTGACTAGTGCCAGGCTGCTTTAAGAGCCAAGGGGTTGAAGGTTGAACGCATGCCATCCACACTTTTTAACTTTGAGCCAGCTTTTAGATGTGCTGGTTTCCCAAGTTTTGCCGTAACTATCGCAATCACTTGCTCTCATTGTTTATTTTGATAATTTTATGATGATTTTCAAGAAAGGCAAGCCAAAAGAATATTTTTCAGACGAGTCCTTCATTCACATAAGTTGAAATCTTAGAATAATTTAAGTTTTATTTTATGAAAATTATGTGTGAATTAATTAGTTAATTGAGTTGAATTTATTAGTTAATAAGTTTGAGTTGAGATAAATTTAATTATTCAGCCCATTGCGTATGAATTTTAATAGAAAGATGACTTAAAATTATATAAATTTGCTTTCAGCTAAGCATACTTCAGGAATTGATCACATGGGCATGGATCAATAACATCTTAATTCACTCATGGGTGTAAATTAATTTTGTAATAATATATATTTGAAGTTATAAGTAAAAGAATGATGGTAAATATAAGTATAAATAATACACATTTGAATGTCTATAACGAGAATCAATTATTACAAAGTATGGTCAAACCAAGATATATATTTTAAGTTCCTGTATTTTTATATATTTAGAATTTAATCCATTAAGTTTTCATATTTCAAAATTTAGACCCATTTGTTAACACGATTAAAATTCAGACGGTATAATGAACTTGAATTCAATAGAATAATTTTAACAGTGTTATTGTTAATAATTAGGCTTGCGATTTTAAATCTAAAAGGTAGAAGGATTGAACAGGTTGAAATAAAATAAAAACAAAATCTCAATTATATGAAAAGTATATTTAAAGCATATTTTAATCCAAATCTAAATATGATTACACGTAATATTACTTAAATCATGATATACATCCAACACTTTTTATATAAAATTTTATTTATAATGTGGAAACAATTGAAAAGAGATTAGTATTATTTGAATTTTAATTTAATTGATATGTACAATTTTTAACAGTTAAATTTAGATTGAATTATAGCATTATAACTCATTATCATATTCCCAAACTGCAGTTGTATGTATAAGGGATTATTTAAAGTAAAAATACTATTTCTAGAAAATGGGGATCATAGAAGGATTGAAGAGGAAGGGTAAGGATGGGCACCAAAGAAGGAAAAAGATCCATGAGATGATGAAAAGATTTAAGGTGGGGTACAGAAGAATGAACTTAAATATAATTAATTATATGTGACTGAGAAGTTAGATTATTTAATTATAATTAAATTTATTTTATCAATAATTGTGAAAACTAAAGCAAGAGGGGGAGGGGGTACTATATAACTTTAAAAAACTCCATAAAATAAAACCCATTATATATATATATATATATATCTTATATTAATGAAAACAAATAGCTTATGGTAGAGACATTACATCCATGACTTAATAACTTAACCAACCATGCTTTCAAAGGCAAAGTCCCCATATTTTATCTTTGTTAATCAGCTCTTAAATTCCACCCCCCCCCCCCCCAATTGGTAGGCCCATTTTTGGCCACTCCATTGCTCCTCCTTAAAGCTAAGTTAAATCATTTCCCACTTTTCAATTCCTCCTCCTCTAAAGGTCTTTTTTATAAATGATTCGTATATTATTTTCAAAGCTTGGCTTGCGATGCATCCAAGCAAATGTCACTTCCTTTCATTCATTTTTTTTTTCACATCAAATGCGGTGAGTTGATTTGCATCAATCAACAGAAACCCCCTCCCCTTCTTCAATTCATGCCAATAATTATTATATTAGTAATGTTTATCCACCTACGTATTCATTTTTTTAAATCAACGTTTTTCACACCTTAGTAAACCATATTGTTTAATAAATTTGATCATGTGAAAAATAAAAATGATACACTTCCTGTATATGAGTTAGTTTGATTGAGAAAAGCTTTAATTAAATTAATAATTGATAGTGTAGATTACACTCTGCCCATGATTGAGTATGATACACATTTAGATAATTAATTAATCCTATTGTATTCTAGTTTTCTAGCTAATATTTCCTAAATGCTTACAAGGACATTTTAACGTATTAGAATCTATTAAAGTATCCCAAACTCAAAATGAAGGAAGGTAAATATGGAATGATTCTCTCCGAATCTATTACTTCAAAGATGTTGATTTTGGTACTCAATAACTTGGAATACAAGTGTTTACGACCTGCTTTCCCTTCATTTTTTTTTATCTACCCGCCTTACATTCAACTCAAATGTGGATAATAAAACTTCCAAATTGTTAAAATTAAATATTTTAGAATCTTACACTATCCTGTTTATACAAGTGTTTAACATGGGTAAAGCAATCAATTTTTTTAATATATGATGAATATTTGTACTCATAAAGCACAAATTGGAGCATATATAGAGATAACAAATGTCCTATCTATCCAAGAGGACAAAACTTACACATCTAGGTGATGAAAGCTAGTGAGTTATTAATTGTACATGAAATCCATTATCGGGTTCTCAGAGTAGATAGAAAGAAAAAAAAATCGGGGGGCAATTAGATGCTATCCAGATGATGTTGAATAGGTGAGGATTTTGAATTAAAACCCGAAACGAGCCTCTACCGGTTTAAAATAAAATAAATCATAAAATACTACTAATAATTTTTATATATTATTAAAAATTGATTGAATTAATTTTATAAAGTAATCAAATATCAATTTAATTATATAGATATAAAAAGAATTAAATTGAATATAGAAGAATATTTATGTAATTTAAGTTAAAAATTTTAATGAAAATTATATATATATATTTAAAATCACTACAAATAACTTAAAAAGAAGAAGAAGAAGCAGCAGCAGCTATCCACTTCAGAAAAAAGTCATTATTAAAAGAACTACTACAATATTATTTTATTTTATTTTATAAATATTTTTGAAATATACTTTTCCTTTTTATTTTTCAATACAATAATAATCAACAAAAGGAAACCATAAGTTGTGATCAAAACGTTGAAATGAGTGTATACCGAAAAAAAAAGATTAAATTTGAAGTTATGTTAATAACCAAAATGGGATTTGTATTTATTTCTATGGGTCTCGTCAATATCAGTGGTTGTGAACCAAACAACCAATTGGATTGTGTTGAATTAACCATGCTACGTATTCCCATTCTTCCTGAATAATCAACACTACTTTTGTTGTTAATAAAGCAAAACCAAAAATTATGTCAAATAAATTAAGAGGTTACAAAATAAAGGGAAACAAATTTAAGGTATAATATAATTTTTGGAAATGGATGAGTTTCATATTTCGAAACTTGTTATGACTGTACCTTCAACATCTCACTTATTCAAGACTACAATTAAACATACACTTGAAAAAAAAAACTCGACCCTTTCAAAAGATCACCTAGCACCAACTTTTTAGGATTAAGCTCAACTATAACTAGTCACATTCAGTCAATTCATGTTATGCCCTAAGTCTGATCATCCACCACTATTCTTAACCCTATGCCTAAATGTATCAAGCTCCAAGTTTCATATATGAACGTCCTCCTATAAGAGAAAGAGATGGATTTGAGATCCAAAATTGACACCCTTCCGCCTAAAGCATCATTTTTTCAACAGATTTCTTAACTAGCTATCGACGCAACTATTGTGCGAACTACCTCCAACCACAGAAACTAAAACATTATTTAATTAAGGTCGTCTATAGGAACTAGAATGAAAAACTATGTCTCTACCCAACTAAAACCAACACTTTTAGAGCCAAGAAACCCTAGAATATACTTAACAACAACCTTTTGCAACCACTCCTCTTAGTAACAAGATTTCCCAAACCAAAGCTACCAAGATAGCATTCTATATGGTCATTACAGTCATAATAACCATAATTATGTTGGCTTGTATCACCCACACTCTTCCTAACTTTTGTACTAAAACCAAAAACATGTTTCTTCGCAAGCTTCAACTACCCACTAAAACCAACTGTCTAAATACCACTGCTAAAACTAAACTGTGGAAGGTTTTTTCATACCAATCGCTGAAAATATTGAAAAGTTGCAACCCATAATGGGTTCCTTCAAGCCTCACTTTATGGGCACACCCATTCCTATTACTAAGAATATTAGCTCCAAAAAGTTTACTCTAAATAGCTAAATGCCACCTAGAATGAGAAATTAGAAACCCAAGAGGAAAAATGACCATTTTTAAATCAAAGTCGACTCTTCACACGGTAAGACAATTTTGGGTTAAGAGCTAATGACATAAACAACGCCCTCAATGAAGGAAAAAAGGAAACCACCAAAGCCTATCAAAATTTCCACGAATATAGAGAATAAAAACGAGGACCCTTTACATATTTTTATAACAACAACTAGGTTAATGACTTACAAGAGCATATATTTCATGAAGCAAGAATTAAGGGAATCCTTGGACTGTCACCACCAATGCGGTCAAACTCTTGGAAAAGGAAATCCTTTGCAAGATGCCTATTCCATAAGGACATCAGACACATAACAAAATATTACATTTCTTTAAAATATGTTATTAAAATGGTCATTAAATGAGGGGACCTAGAATAGTTCATGACATAATCGAGCCTTTATTAAGGGAATAACAACGCAAAAAACCTTAAAGTAAAAAAATTCAAAGGATTAAGTCCTAAATTGCTAGCATAGCATATTACTAATCTATGATAATACTTCCCCTAAAAGATATCTAGCTATTATGAAGTAAAGTTGGATGTTTCCTCTATAAGAGAGGATGGGGTTACTTTGGAGACCAACCCAAAAAGCATTAAGCTATTTTGCTCCTCCGTGTCATTTGGGTAATGTCAAAAAGGATATAAATGCTCATCCATGCAAAATGGGATATTATATGAAAGGCAAGTCACTAAAAGAGAAGGTTTGCAATGTGATAACCAAAACACCAAGTGATAACATCCTCACTGAAACAACCAAACATACACGAATATAATTTGCAAACAAACAAGGCAAATCTTAGCTATTAACAACCTCGCCAAACTATCTCACTAGCACCACAAAGTTACTCTAAAGTTCTCCTCACTAGAATCCCCTTACCTTTTACACCTTTAAAAGTGGTTTACACATAAGGATATGTTGCCATACGAGAAATGAATCATCAAAGTCAATGGTGAAGAGACCTCTCTTTAGTTCTCCTCAATGGAAGAGGATTGATCTTAGTTCTTCTCATTGGACATCAAATCATGAATGCCATGATAATTCAAAATAAAGAATTTAGGGGTGAAAATAAGGGATTGCAATAAAAAAAACATGTGTGTAAAAAAAACAATGAACTAAAGGAAAACATATTTTCCCTACGTAACTCTTTACCCAACTTACAATAAGAAATCAACAAACGATGACTAATATAAACACATAGTTCTATAAGATTTTCCACCATTCACATTCCTTTCCTTCGAGATAGAGGTACAAACCACCTCACCCGAACATAAACAAGGCTTTAGATTATTGGCAAAAAAGTGAAAAGATCTTAAAGTAGCAAATGTGCCTAGTTAGGATTGAAAGCACCTCGAGAAAATTCAACAAGGTCACCAGTGTACTTCATTATATAGATGGATTTTAAAAATCTATAAGCACCAACCATCTTGGCATAAACGATAAGACTAAAGGTAATGCCAGTCTTTGAGAAGCTTGGGCAAAGTAGGAAACATCCTCAGAAGAGGAGAAAGTTTGCAAAGAGGATAAAATAAATGAAAGCAATTGGAAAGCTTAAGTTAGCAAACCCCCTCAACATTAATGCACCAACTACAAATAGTACAACAACATAACTTGCAAGGTTAGTGCATGCACATAAAAGCTATAAATGAGTTAATTTTTGTTCACCACCAAGGCTCAACAACTCCTGAAAAGACGCAGTGATATGCAGTTAATGTATCTATCCAATTAGACTGCACAGACCCTCAATCCCAAGTAAGTGAGTGGGAACCACTTTGTTCTGCCTAAATGTGCAATAATGGCCATAAGGTATCTCGTTTTACTTTTTTAGATAATCACCATCATAGTTACAATTTTGAGAATAGTACCTTCTCCAATAGTTGGTCTCCTTATGGGAAACAAAAATGACACAAGCATCGCTACAAAAACATAAATAGTTGACAAACATTAAAGGAACGAAACTATAAAACTTGAACTACTCGAACATGAAGGAAAGACAATATTGTATTCACCAAGTCTGTGCAATTCAAGCTCTTGCTTAGCAACCTCACCAAGGTTGGGACCTAAGTACTACTAATACATGGTTAATATAAGCCTTGCATCTTTAAAAAATACAAATCGACTCGAAGGGAAACACTATAAGATGCAAAAAAAAGCCACATGGTCTAATCCTTTGATGAAATAAGATTAGCAGCCACCTCAATAAATGATCCCTTAGATGCAAAAACAATAAGTCACTAGTAACCACACCAAAAAATTGATTCAACATTGTGCAAAACACAAACTAAGCACAACCAAATCGATATCTTAAGGTACAAACTCAGTGGTTTTCTACCTTTTGACTAATAAAATATCTCCCACGCCATAGGTCTGCAAGGCAAGAGTCACCACCTAAATATGGCTCACCTTCACAAGCCTACCTACTTAGGCTATAACCCCCCTCAGACATATCATTCTATCTTTTAATATATTTACCCTCTCATGTTAATGTTTAGGGACATCTTCTTCGACCTTGAAGCCTCTTCAAGTTTAGAGCTTACTAAGCCCTAAAATTTTTAGTCTTTAGCTTTACCAAAACTTCAACTTTAAAGAAATCAATGAACTAGTTGTACATCGCCTATAGATGGTCCCAATGGAAAAGGTCAAACCTCTTCCCAAAGCCAAGGTGCGAGATCTTGTCCCCCTTACTTCTCTAAAAAAGATGACATGATAACAAATCTCGAAGCCAATGTATGAGGTGCAATCCCTTTTAATGCCTAAAAAGAGGGTGACAAAGTAAAAAATCTCAAAGCCAAAGAAATAGGTACAACTCCCCCTTAGACACAGACTAATTCTCCAAAATTAAAAATTAGGTATTTTATCAAGCTTCAAAATTCAAAATGTATGACCAAACGTTCCACCTTTTCAAACCTACAATATTTGCCTTTTTAGACTATAAATGATTTGTATGATCATTTCATCAGGCCATATAATCACTTGTAGATTTGACTTTTCAAGCAATACAATCAAATGCATATTCTCCTTTTCAAGCTCGCCATTCCAAGCATTACTTCTATAACACCCCTAGTCGATCCTGATCTTTGAGACTGAGCTACAAAATGTTACAGTACAAAATGGAATAGTTACAGACCTTTAATAGATAGTTTGAAAAAAAATCCTTATATATATATAATAATATAAGTCATTTAGAAAGATTTAAACCTTTCCCGAGCTTAATATGAGCTTACGTGAGCTCTAAATTCAACCTTGAAAATGACCAAATTGCAAAATTTGGAAAGTACAGGGGCGACGTCGTGACGAGATTTTCTCCACGTCATAACGTAGCTAAAAAATAAGTCACGTCATGACGTCAGACCACTTAATGTCAGGACATCACAATTTGTTGGTCGATGTTATGATGAGGGAAGATCAACACCGAGACGTCACAATATGTTTTAAAAAAAATTTGACCATTTGGTTCTTGCTTCAAATCAACCATTCAAATAGGCTAAAGGATACTTATAAAATCATTTAAACATGTTCAAAAACTGCCAATTCCACGCCAAAACACTTCCAAAACATAACATTTTAACACACTATCATTCTAATATCCAATATGTCTCACAGAACACCATTTTCACAACAATGATATGTATAATATTACATGTAATCAACATGTTATATATCATGTGCACATATACCATTCATATCAATCACAACTTCTATACAATTAATTTAAAAAATTAGTTCATGTATATATGTCTCAAAACATACTTAACATTACACATAACATGACACTCCTAAACACTTGCCACATATAACCAAGTCCAAACGATCAAAAGATTATCAAATTAGGAGATGGATAGTGTGAGCTCCTCGAGGATCCGATCGACACGTTCCGTAAATCAAAATCTATAAGAAACAAGAAAAGCATTAGAGTAGGCAATACAATATGTTTAGTAAGCTCATATATATATAAATGATTATCTTACCTCATATAACAAGTATATATGTTAAACTAATATGTATAACTCAATATACCTAGCATATCAATACACAATCACAACAAGGTAAGTTTGATTCACATCCAATCATATAACATTTCAACTACTAAGCATAGTAATTAATATTCTTGAAATTCAATTCTTCTACCTTTCAATCACATATGTATAATCAAACTTGTCATTAATTCATACACTTTCCACATTTGATCATTATGTTCATAACATGTAATCTAATTTCCATACTTCGTATCTTGTAAGTTACTCAATGAAACATCATAAAAGAACTCGAATACACTAGTACTAATCACATCTGATGCTTGTCTGCGCTAATCATATCCATTTGTGTCAGATTACCCATATGGGCTAAACTTTTTAAATGACATCAAATTACTTGTCTAAGCTAAATTTGTGTCACAATATCTTCAATATATCATTTGTTCGTCCGAGTTGAACATATAATCATGGTAGGTTACCCGTCCAGGCTAAACCTTTAAAACTACCTCAAGTTACTCGTTCAAGCTGAATATATATTACTGTCAGGTTAATCATCCAGGCTAAACCTATAAAACAACATCAGGTTACTCGTCTGAGCTAAACCTGTGTCGCATATATCTTTAATCCCATAACAAATTATGGATCTTGGAATCATTAGAAATCAACTTGTAACCATTTGCATGATACATTTACAAAGTTTCATCAATTCCATCATGTAAATTCATATTTAACTCTTTTTTCAATTTAGTTCAAATCTCACCATTTATTGCTAAGTAACAATTAATTCAAGGTTTAACAAAACATACATAGATTCACAATATAAAATTCATAATGATTTAAACATAATTACCATATGAGCTTACCTGGAAAAAACAACAATCAGCAAGGTTTCAGCGACTAAACCGTAATTTTCTCTTTTTCGCGAATATCCTTCAATTGGTTTAAATCTTGATTTAAATCATAATTTTATTGAATTATCAATTCCATACATCATTTAACATTATACTATAACTATATATCAGCTCAATTTCATTTATCGCATATTCCTTCAAGTTTTACATTTTATTCAATTTGGTCACTAACATCGAACTTGTCATAACTTTCAAATTTAAGCTTCGATTTCAAAAAAGATCTCAATTTCATCCATCTAAAGCCCTCTAAAACCATAATTATAGAAATTTCATGTCAATTTTAAAATATTTACACTTTAGCCCCTATGTTCAAAACTAACAACTTTTACTTTACAAATTAGTTCTTTTTCATATCTAAGCTAAAAAACTATAAATTTAGTGCAAGAATCTCCAAGATTCAACAATGGAAACTTTTATAAACTTTAAATTTTTTGCAAAATAGTCCCCGGAGTAGCTAAATCAAGATCTCGGGATATCGAAAACATGAAAATTATAAGAAAAAGACTAAAATGAACTCTTAATTACGAATTGAGAGTTCAAAGCGTGGTTGAACCTTCCTCCTTCAATAATGGTGAAACAGTGTGAAGATGAAAAAAAAAGTAAGTGTTTTTTCTCTTTCCATCCATGTTTCTTTTATTTTTCTATTAACATATATTTATTTTTTCAATTTCAATTTTAACTTTGTTTTTAGAAAAAGGAAACCATATAACCATCCATGCCTATTTAAAATGGCTAAATTTCTATTTAAATTTGTAATTTAATATTATTTAACCCTTTTATCAAATAAAATCTACATCAATTTATTTTTGCAACTTTTATAATTTAGTTATTGTACTTTAATTAACTATCTATTCAATAAAATTACCATACCAAAATTCAATATAATGCTAAATTGGACTCAATATTTATGGACTCAATCATCGAAAAATGAAATTCTGAAACCACCGTTTCTAGCACCACTAAAAAATGGGATGTTACAACTTCTATGTTTGCATTTTTAGGCTCATAAATGGATAATGTGCAACCTTTGTGAAACAATATGAAAATTTCATAATAACAAACTAGATTATGTCACACCCATAATGTGGGTGGATAAAAGTAAGTAAAAATATATTTATAAAAAATTGTGTAAAATAAAAATGAGACTTCAGTTATAATATATATGTCAATGACCGCCTCCCGATGTACTAATGTCGGAAGTGAGAATACTGCTACTAAATATATGAATTAAGGTGGTATCTGCAAGTATACAGGTCAAGTTGTAATATAGTTTTACAACGAAGTATGAAAGTACTCTGAGGATCGTACCCAAGGGAGGCGTGACTAAACTAAGATTAATTCCTACGCTAATGGGTCTAGTTAGTAATTTAAGTAAACTATATTACGATTAATCATAAGGTGGAGAGAAAAACTATTTTATAAAAATAATAAACGCTATTGTGGAGACAGATTGCATATATTATCATATTTAATGATGGAAGTCTAACTGGTTTCAGTGTTCATAATTAACTCCTATTTCGGGTTCTCTCCAATCAATTAGATATTAACCTAATAGGGCCTCTCGGCCTTCCACTAACCTAATGAGTCGGTAAGAACTACTTTTCTCTCAATGTCATAATGTAGACTGGATTGGGGTAAGGTTTCCAAGGATAGGCAATACCGATTTCGGGTTCATTTCCACCAATATGACTTCTCGTCAAGCCTAGAGTTTTAAGTTCTTCCTATTCCAACCAACTGATCCACTAAGAAACCCTACATATAAGTTAGTTAATCCTACACCAACTTGTTAATCTCCCTTACCATATTAGTTCTCCATTTAACACGTGCAAAGTAATTGATAAGAAATATAAACATTATAAACGAGATCAAGAACAGGAATGAGAAAAATCCTGATAATATATTAATGATGCATAAACAATAATTCGTTGAAGCTTTTTGGCAATCTACAATTTGATCCCAGCAAAGAACAAAAATAAAGAGCTAAAAGAAAAATGGAACTGAAAAAAAAACCTAAGTTACAACTGAAAGTAAAAACTAGAACTAAATAATAAATTGTATAAAAAAAACTTAACTCAATAAAAACTATACACAAAGTGTTTAGAGCCTTCTATTTATAGGCCTAGGGTTGGTCGCTGATCATTGAACTAATTCGGGTAACATTTTTGCATTAGAGTTTATTGTGCAGATGAAAACACTCTTGGCTCATTAATTCTTCATGTCACGTCAGTGTCGCGACACCCTTTGGCCTATGTCGTGACACTAATGGCAATTTACGAGCTACGGCTTGATTTCAGGGCTGTGTTGTGACATCGAAGACAGACTACTCCTTTTGGGTACTATGTTCACTGTGTTGAGAGATTGAAGCCCTATGTTACAACATCGCGGGGAGTCTCCTGTCCTTATGCCTTCGAATGGTATCTTGTACACTCACCGAATATGTTAACCTACCTTTAGGCCTACTTTGGCCCCTAAGGTCATATAAATAACTCAAATTTCACTTTTTATTAACTATGAACTAGAATCAAAAACCAAACAAAAGCATAATTGCTCTCCTATGAGCTCATTAAGCATAGAAAATAGTTTAATATGCTAAAACAAATTGCGATAGATAAGTCAACTTAGATATTGCTAAGAGCTACTATATGTCACGGGGTAAGAACTTTAGTTTGGCAAACCACGCGGCCTTAAGCAATTCCTTGGGTTTAAATTCTCTAAGGCACTGAAGAAAAGCAGAAGCAAATTCGAAACGAAAGAGCAAGGAGCAAACAGAAAAGCCAAAGAGAAAAATAGCGCACACCATGTGTTTGAGTAAATGCTCTTAAAAGTATTCTATTACTTTGAAGGTTTACAACTGAGAGAATACAAATGAGGGGGAAGGCATCTATTTATAGTTGAGCGCCCCAAATCCAATGGTACAGATTTAGTTACATCGACAGTCATGATTTGTGTCTATCTATAAAATGAGAGCCTTAAGGGATTTAAACTCTATACATATTTATCCTTTATGATTTACATTAATTATACTAGTAGCTCTAGTTTTACGAATATTATCCTAAAGAGATTAATGATATCCTATGAGGGTAACACACTTATGACAAGGTCATTGGCTGAACACTGATCAAGTTGCTTTCATAATGGTATGCTATTAGGCAGAGCTTAGTCACAATACTATAGTGGAATGACTTCGTGAATAAATAATTTTATAATTAATAGGAGAAAAGTTTAAACTTAATTATTAACCATTTGATCCATAATCACATATGTCTAGTCAGTCCCTCTGCTAGCTTGTTGAAATCGGAAATTAATTGCATGTTGAATCAAATGAACATAAATGGATAGAAATGGTAGAGTTGGAGAAATGAGAAGCATTTGGAAATGAATGTGGTTTTCTCACTAAATGAAAATGACCTAGAAAATTGATTTATGGTTTATAAAATTATTAATTAATTAATTAATTGAAGTTCAGAGATAGAATTAAATTAATTGATCATTGTGAATCCATTGAATGTAGAAATATTAAATATATTTTATCATAAATTCTTTTATGGTAAAGTTGTAATGATTTTAACGAAATTAGAATCGGGTTGAGAAAATTATTTAATTGGAAAATTAATTAATTAATTAAAATTAATTTATGATGTTTATTTTGGAAAATAATAAAATGCATTGGGTGGGATTGGATTATATGAGGGGAAGCACACCCTAGTAGCCCCTCTTTCTCCTAGTTCAACTAGGAAGTTGTTTTTCTATTAAATAGACTTATACTAATTCAACAAGAGTTTCATTTCTTCTCCTTATAAATAAATGACACCAATAGGGATAAATAAACAATAAGTTTTACACAACTTTGAGATATTGTTATTTTGGTCTAAATAGTGAGAATTTGTTTTCTAAATATAAATTCTATTTTCCGAAATAACAATTCTACATGTTTCTATCAAAGAGTGATTTTTTTTACCATTATAAGTAAAGTAAATAATGTGTTTGGTTCAAATTTGTTCATGCAACACCCTGTACCTGACTCGATCGCCAGGTCCTAGCTAAGGGATGTCACAATTGTTACCAGAATATCTATTGTCAGAATTTCGAAAATAAATCATTTAAAAAATCAAACGTCTCATAAATATGATTATTTTTTTCATTAATAAAATTTTTCTGAGACTCAATCGATTCTACAAAAGCTCAAATACTAAGCCGAACTTGAAATAGGATTAAATCGTAAAGTTTTCAAATATTGCAGAACAAGTATCGATACATTTGTTAGGTACTAATACCATTTTCGCATTCTATTTGTTTTTAAAACACAATAATTTGGTAAAGTAACGATACATTAGCCCATGCTATCGATACCTTTTCCCAGATGGTAAAAAGTACTACATTTTGGTACCTTTTTATGCTCAGCCAAAGATCAATTCACATGGTAATTTAGGTACTCCTCCAATTTGCATATAACTAGCTCAATAACATACCAAAAGCTATAATTCAACCTTTCAGCAATCAACCATACCAACATGTCTTATTATACCTTCACCTATGGAATACATACCAAGTGCACCCAATTTCAATACATGACAATTTCACCTATCAACCAAAAATTACAATAGACCTTTTAGAAGCAATTCAAACCATAGGTTATCAACTTGGTACTTTACCAAACTTATTAATTTATGTAAATACCAAACGCTCAAACATTACACAACCTTGGTTTGTACTTATAACGCATAACCAATTTGCCTATACCAATTGAAAATATACCAAAAACACCACAATATCAACAATTATCCAATCAATCAAACATATATACTTCATAAAGATATCCAAACATACCACTTAACTTGTAAATTTCAAATAATTCTCATTTACAGTTCTATACAATCCCACCAATTTATTCATGCAAATTAATTACCAAATTACCATTCAAGTGACATCTATACCATTTTACATACTACCCCCATATGCAAATGACCACATTTTTCCTCTCAACAATATCCAAATCAAGCACTCATCAAACTCAACCCTTTTTACTTACTAAAACCACATTCAAGCCATATTCACACTAGCATAAACATTCCAAAAGCATATCCAAAACACATACAATAAACTATATGCATCCTATTTACCCATTTCAACTTAAATAATCTATTTAACCAAATAATCCCTTTTCAAGAATATATATCTTTAACCAATTAATAATTAGTTTTAGTACCAATTCACATTTTAATTACCAAGTCATATACAATGAACAACATTCAACTATTATCCACAACATACCATCGTTCACTAAATACTAACATACCATATATCAAGATTTAACATATATTCAAAGTATATCAACTTCAAATGTAAATCTTACAAAACATGATTACATGTTTTGCCAAATTTATTTCAATATTTCAAACATAGCAAGGTATAGAGACTCCACTAGGTGCATGCTTTATGATATACTATCATAATTCATATCCAATTTCTTGTATCAATTAAATCATAAAACTTTCTATTCTACTCAATTTAGTCATTATCTCGATATTTACTTCACCTTTAGCATTTTCAGCTCAATATCCATTAATAGTTTACCTTAGTGCTATATAATGTAATATATCATGAATATGCTTTAAGTAAAATTAGTTTCAGGTCATAGAAATACAAACTGAAAGCTCGTATTACCCGTCGTTAACTCTCGCCTTCCCTTTCCGTTTCAATGACCCTGCATCATTTTTTAGCAATTTTTTGATTGAAAATTAAAAGCCCTTAAAGTCGACGTCCAGTTCTTCTCTTTCTATTTTCAGCTTGGATGAAGAAAAGAAAGAAATAACTTTCTCTTTCTTTTCAATAAGCAAACTTTTTTTAATTATTATTAACATTTTATAACATACATATTTATATATATAGTCACTTACCATCCACTATAATTTCAATTTGGTATAATTACCACATTGGCCCTTAGTCTAAGTTTTTAATTAAAAGTTCTTTAAAAATTGAATTTTATCAATTTTACAATTTAGTCCTTGTACATTAATTAATTACTAATTCGAGAAAATTACATGTCCAAAATTCATTTCACCTAAAATATAACTCCATAAATATTTAATAAAAATATTTATAGTCTCGGTTTATAGAAATAAGGTCCCGATACCTCATTAAGGTCAAAACACTTATACCTTAATTAACTATCAGATTGACAAAATTAAAAGACCACAATTTAATTAAACTAACCTCGTAAATGTTAATTATAGACATGAATATAAAAAGTGGGGTTTCAAAACCACCATTTTTTACACCATTGGCTTTCGAGTCATTATAGTTCGAGCCCACACTCGAAGCAGTTCATGGAACGAGAATAGTGGAGAAGGTCGTTGGATTGAAAGTCGAGAATGATAAGGATCCGTCTAGCCGAAAACATATGTACAATTTTGGTAAAGGGTTATTGCTATAAATATAAAAAATCGGCTCAGTTTTCAAATTTTTAATTTTCCAATAAGCAAGAAAATCATTTTCAAATCAATTTTTTCCAACAACACGAAGTCGTAATTATCTAAGTGAGTTACCTATTTGTGCTACTCCACAGTTGGAACCTTTTCAGAATTAACAATCTTGATCTTCTTGGCCGATTTGCTAACTAAGAGACCAAGTTTACCAAGGCTTTATCAGATATGAAGAAATTCAATACCCTAGTATCAATAAGAGCACTCTTTTTTTGACCTGCGATGTTGATGTCCATATACATCAGCCCTTTCTGCTTGCGATCCCTTTCCGCCCGTATAGGATTGAGTATCATCGACCTAAGCTTTAAAGCCTCACTCTCTGGCTCCGCTACATCTTCTTTAATAACTATGGACAGTTTCAATTTCTCTGGACAATCCTACATCCTATGTGAACCACAACACAAGAAGCACTTCACTAGCTTCTTCTCACTCTCTTTGACCCTTTTGGCTTCGACAGAACGGACAATCAAACCAATGAAGTGCTCTATTACTTCGTTGATGCTCTAGTTGGCTCATCATTCCCTTCGGTGGTAGAGATCATATATTTCATTTGGCAATCCCTCATCATATGTAGATCATCACAAAGGAAGCATTTCACTAGCCCTTTTGGTCTGTTGGTGGACTTCCTCTTCCAGTTAGGTGGTTTCCCATTGCAAGCATTACCATTGCCACCATTTCCATTTTCGTCTTCCTCATAGTCTCCTCCACCATTGCCCGTCTCTTTGGGTTTGGAAGACTTAAACTTGTCTTTTTTCGGACCAAGCTTGAAAAAGGTTTTTACCTCGACCATGGCTACAATAAGCTTAGTGATGCCTTATCGACGTAACTCTTGCTTCGCCCAAGGCTTCAACCCATCTCAAACCAGTAGAAAGATTCTTTCTTACTTATGTTAGAGATTTGCAACATCAACTCATTGAACTCTTGAACATACTCTTGAATAGTACATTGTTACATAAGCCAAAGCCAGTTAGCCCGAGCCTCCTTTTCAGCATACTACAGGTAAAGCTACTTTTTTAGCTCCATTTGAAACTTCTCTCAAGTTCCAATTGAGGTATCACTTCGTTTCTCATCTGTGAACCTACGATGCTACCACAAAAGACTGACATCAGTAAAATAAATTGCATCAGTGTTTACCTTAGTGGCATCATCCTCGATGTTTATTGTATGAAAGTATTATTCCATCCCCTAGAGGAAATTGTCCACATCCCTCGCAGACCTCATCCCCTTAAACTCTTTCGGTTTAGGAGGTCCATGTTACACTGCTTAGGAGTTGAAGCCAACATCCATTACCTAGAGCAACTGTATAGATAATGACCTCTCCTTTGAGCTCTGCAATTTGTTCCTCCAAATTCGTTACCATGGCTTCGAGAGCATCATTCTTCTCTGTCAACTTTTCGGCCTGATCATCCATGACAGTATTGAAGATCTCTCTCATTACATCCCAATTGGAACTAAGAGCCTCCACCACATAATCCCTGAGTTGCACTCTCATCGAGTCTAACTCATCGATGTGTCCCTCAACTACCTCGAGTGTTTCTTTTACACCACCCATGGATTCCTCAAGATTGGTCACTCGACCTTCCAAACTTGACAACATATCCATCGATATGTTATTTTTCCTAAACACGGGTCTCCATCGGGACATTCTGTTCATCTCCTCCTTTCATCATCTCAATCGACACCTTCGAGCATTATCTTAGATACCAACTGTCATAAGGCTAGAACTTTATTTTGGCAAATTGTGCGATTTTAGGCGATTCATTGGATTCAAACCTTACATAAGTTAGTCTATTCTCAAATAATAAGAATTCTTGTAGAAATTCTAAGGCACCGAATCAAACTCAAAACGAAAACGAAAGAGCAAGGAACGAACATAAGAGAAAAATAGCACACACCAAGTGTTTGAGTAAATACTCTTAAAAGTACTCTATTACTTTGAAGGTTTACATCTGAATGAATACAAATGAAGGGGAATGCCTCTATTTATAGTTAAACTCTCCCAAATCCAACGGTACAGATTGAGTTACATCGATTGTTAAGATTTGTTTCTATCTACAAAATGAGAGTCCTAAGGGATTTAAATTTTATACATCTTTATCTCTTAGGATTTACATTAATTACCTTGACAACTCTAGTTTTATTGGAGTGTTTCTCTAGGACACCAAGGTTTCAAGTAGATAAATTAACTAAATAAATAACAATAAAGACTATAACTAAATAAAAACTAAATAACAATAAAGACTATAACTAAATAAAAACCTAGGAAAAGACTTTACCGCCTCCAAAATGTCACCTTTCCATAAATAACATAGACCTCGTCTGAACATGGATCATGAACCATTAGATTCAGGCCTACAAATTTGAGGAAATTCTTGAGAGGTAAAACACTCGTCATTCCATCACCCCCTAACACTAACTTCCCAGGATTGAGCTTAGCTATGGCTGGCCAGGATAGAGCTTGATGTGGGTTCCACGATATGCATGCCCTACTCATGTAATGCTCTAAGTTTAACTATTTATCGCTGTACTCCGAACCCTATGCGGTAGGGCATGCATATCGTGGAACCCACATCAAGCTCTTTGCTACTTTATATAAACCCCTCCTATATGAGTAATAGATAAATTTGAGACCCTAAAACAACTATAGTGCAAACCAGCATTGATCATAAAAACTCAAATTCAATCCCTAAAGTAGATAATATTTAGAATTTAAACACATTTGAAGTCAAATATTCCAAGTTGTTGGAATAACAATGATCCCAATCAGTCAATAAAATTTTAATTTAAAATATTATTTTAAAAATATGTTTTAAACTTCATCCCCTTCAAATTAAACTTATCGAACTAATTGAGTAATCAAGACTCTGTATCTGATATTTGACAATTATTTTTGTTTCAGTTCTCTTTTAACGGGGCAATCATGAAAACTAAAATGATATACTGTTTGGGGTGAGAAGCCATATTATGTGACTCGAATTGATGAGTTACGTGATGCAGCCGTCATCAAGATTAGTGAAATTAGGAATGAATAAATAATAATAAAGAATTAGAAATGAGGTCATGTCTTGCATAGTTGATATGTATTATCCCATAATAAGTAAGTATGAAGAAAAATAAAAATTAAGGGATTTCATTTTCATGCCTCTCCAAATTGTCTCCTAACTGAATGAATTGAGAGTCTTTTATTACAACCATTCCCTTCTGTTATAAACTTTGTATTTCTACGTCTCTCTTTGCATTATTCTTCATAAACGGTCTTTATTTCGACTTTTTTTCTCCAAAGCTTTGATCAGCTTAATTATAAACTACTTATTCTTAATTACTTTATTTAGCTGTAATTAAATTTAATTATATATACAATGCTCTTTTCTTGAGGAGTTGGTTTGCTTTGTAATTCTTGAATTTGCAGAAATCCCATTTATACCACTAATGACTTTTTGTAGGTATTTGTATCGTCTCCATAAAAGATAGAAAACTACTCTACTACTGCAAAAGTGGATAATGTATGAATGTATGTATGTGTTTTTGTGAAAAGTTAGAAAACTTCAAGATTTATCAAACAAGGTAATCAAATCATCCCCCAAAGAAAGGAAATATTTTCGTAATCTATATCAAGCTTTGGTTTAAATTTGCATGATCTTATACCAAAAATGAAGGCCGACGTTAATCGTTAATATCTATATAAATATAAATCATTCCTATTCATGGCTATTAGATTAAATGATCGAGATGGAGAAAACCAAGCACTGGAAAACCTTTCTCAAGATTCAGAAAATGTGTCGGTTTAATGATATTTGCTGTTGAATTGAACCCTAGGTATTACCTTCGGCATTATCTCCATGCTGAGTCTTTGACCCTCTTGATCAAATCCTTTTTTTTTCCACTTAAATAGATGTATGTTGTAATCATATATTAACATGACGTGCCATCCACCCATTGGTTTTTAAATATATAGTTGATGAATAACACTGATTCTTCAATGGTAAGAAGGGTTTGGTCAGAAAGGTTATGGAAACAACCGGCAAAAGATTTTGAAAGAATTGAAATGAAAGGAGGGTACGTGAAACATGGGTTACGTAATACTACAACTCTACGTAGAAAATGGTAACTCTTTGTCCCTCCGTGTGTGAAATAAAGCCGATGGAATGTCGTTTTAGGGTTAGATGAAAAATTATGGGTCCCCTCCCCCTTTGAAATATTGGACCCCATCCAGGTTTCAATGTCGGCACATCATACTCTTGTACTTCTCTCTTACTTTTAAATTGGGGGTGAGAGACAGCCTCAGCCTCCACTTCTAGCAAACCCCAAGAAAATTATAGTTTGTTTTGATCAAAAACATGGATCATTAGCTTGTAAATATATCATTTTGTTTTCTCTACAGAGTGTACAAAACAACAAAGAAACAGGCGGAAGATATATAGAAATTCGGGGGGAGTTTGCGAAGCCATAATTACAAATCATATTAATCATCCGAACCAAACATGGGTCACCATTCTTGCTGCAATCAACAGAAGGTTAAGAGAGGGCTTTGGTCCCCTGAGGAAGACGAAAAGCTCATTCGATACATCACCACTCATGGGTATGGGTGTTGGAGTGAAGTCCCTGAGAAAGCTGGTCTCCATCTCTCTCTGTTCATTACCTTTTTTCTGTCTCTATTTTGTTCCTTTTTTCTTCATGCTTTTTTATAGGAGTTTTTCATGTTTGGTGACGAAGACGTATCTTTTTGCCTTTTGTGTTTCAGGTCTTCAAAGATGTGGCAAAAGTTGTCGCTTGAGATGGATTAATTATTTGAGGCCTGATATCAGAAGAGGGAGATTTACTCCTGAGGAAGAGAAGTTGATTATTAGCCTTCATGGGGTTGTAGGGAACAGGTTTGAAGTGACACTTTACACACATATGTTATATCAAAATTTTACTTTATAAAGCTTCATAAATAGTGTAACAATTCTGGGTTCTAAGTTTTTTCTAATGGACGCATTCATTTTAGTTTGTCTCTGAAATTCCTCAAGAGTTTCAGTTTGTGTTTGAATTAAGAACTTGAACAGTTAAAAGTAATTAATTAAACAAACTTCAAAATTACGTCTTCTCTATCACTGCCACTGTTGTTGCTAAATTAAGTAGCAGTCACCGGCATTTCAAGGGCTTTTACAGGGATGATATATTAGATGCTGAGGCACAAGTTCTTGAGCTAGAAATAAATCACATGTTTAACATCTTCAAATTCTTCTTTATGTTAAGCAAATTTCTCATATGTGTGAGTGGATTATTGTAGATGGGCTCACATTGCAAGTCACTTGCCTGGAAGGACGGACAATGAGATAAAGAACTACTGGAACTCATGGATCAAGAAGAAGATAAGAAAGCCTTCAGCACCTCCAACAAGCACTGCTCCTCCACCAAGTACTACTGAGCATTCTCAGATAAATTATGGTTCAAACCAACTAGAGTTAGTAAATCAGGAGTTGATGACAAGAGCAATTCCTAATCATCAAGAAACCCTATTTTCTTCTCCAGCCCCATTATTTATATTCGACACAACTCCACTTGACGGGGCTCAGGTTCATCAACACGGTAATAATGTAAGAGGAGAGCTTTTCCATGAACCGGCTAATTTAAACACGGAGAGTAGTTGGAACCTAAATCAGCATCAAGTGCAAGCATTTCCTCCTTCAAATTCTTTCACAGTGGGTATGGATACAAACAATTACTTGCCACCATTGGTAGAGAACATGGAAAACATGGTGGTGCCGGTTGAAGTCCAATCATGTAGCATTGAAGAGGAAGGAGAAATGACACTTGAGTGCTTGCAGAGGCAGCAGCAGGAGTTGAATGAATGGGTTGAATCTCAGCAATGTTCAAACTTTCTGTTCTGGGATACTCTTGAAGGACAACTCGGCGGGGAAGCCTTGCCACCAACTTCATCAAATATGGGAACTACACTATCTTCATTCCCCACATCTTTATAAATTATTAGAAACCTGTCACCCCCCTCCCCCTCCCCCACCCCACCTTTGCTTTCTTTGTCTTTGATTCTCTGCTGAGTATAGCTTTCTAAATGTTCCAGCCTCCCCCCCGCCCCCCGCCCCCCCCCCCCAAAAAAAAAAAGTTTGCTTTTCTTTCCTTTTCCTTTCTGCTTTCCTTTTTGTAACTTTATTTGGTGATGAGCTTGTGAAAATGTGAGGGACTGCTACATACTTAAGTATGCATGACTTTTTTTTTTTTTTTTCTTATTTCCTCCTTGGTGTTTGAAAACAGAAAAGGGAAGAATAAAAAGCAATGTAACAGCCAAAAAAAGAAATGGTTTGATGCTACTGAGATAACTCTAATTGCTTTTTAATGCAATTTCACCATTTTTGTCATTCTTTTCAATGCTGAAAATTTTATGATTCTCAAATAGTACTAATCAATTGTGCATGGAGAGGTAAACTACATTTACTTTTGAACTAAGAAGGTTTTCATGTCTTTCTCAACTGTAAAAGTGTAAATTAAACTTTGAAAAACTATATATAATGGAGCTAAAATTTGCCTGGTAGCTAACCAGGAAAAAAATTGCGCTGATATTGACTGCTCACACATTCTATATATAACGATAGCGATCTCTCTACATGCATACAATATGGAAGTTCTTGGATTATTTCAGAGTTTTGATATCATAGCTTTCGACAGAAAAAAAAAAAAAAAAAGACATGATGAGACATTCGAGAAAACTACGTTAAAGCCAACATATATATTCAATGAATAGACATGTTCTATATATATATAGCTGCATATATACGTATATACTTACTACAAGTACAAGGAAGTGTATTGTTTTGTTTGTCTCTAACTGTCATGGTGACTGAGTGATCAATACTGGTCAAAATCAATTGATGAAATCATCACTAGTTTTTGAAGATTTAGCTGAAACTGTTATGGAAAGCAATTGCCAATTGCTTCAAATCAGTTCCTAATGAATAAGAATTCCAAGTCATGGAAACTGGAGAAGAACTTGTTTATATAGCAGTTGTTGGATACTAATTCATGGCGGAAATTCCACTTGTTTTTAATGCTGCAAACTGAGCATATCGAGAAATCAATGAGAGACATTCTTTTGAATTAATATTGTTGGGGAAACTGGAATGGCTGGGTCTTGAATTCAATATTATGGCACCCCCCAAGGTTTTAATTATTTTGAATAATAAGATAGGACCCAGTTTTCAGCAACATTTTGCACATTTTCTCTGCATCTGATATTTACTAAAAGGTGATGGGTGTACATGAACCCTAATACCAATGGTCGGCCATTAACAGGCCATAATCACTTTTTACGGCTTCTATTTTATATGCCTAAATCAAAAGATGTTTCCTAGTCACTGCAGAAGAAGAATTTTAATTTATCTCAATTCTGTCAATCATAATGAGAAATAGCTTTCATTGATTTCAAGCAGAATTCAGATCCCAAATAATCTTTTTCTCTTCTTTTCAAAAAAAAAAAAAATTGAATATTCTAATTCAATAACAAATTCTGTACAAAATGTAACAAGTCTGTGTACTTGAAATAGTAGTTGAGTTGATTTGGTATGATGTATTTTATTCTCACTTTTAATGTGTGTGTGTGTTTTAATGTTTTTTTTTGGAGAAAATTGATTAAATGTATCTGTGTTGTGATGGAGCTTTCCCCTCTTTTGAAGCAACCGGCAGAATATTATGTCACAATGCCCAATTCAATTCAAGAACTCATCATAATGTTTAGTGTTCATGAAATCATTTCTGTCACATTTCAATTTTTTTAATATTTAAAAGAAAAAAACAAATACTTAATTCCTATAACATGTTCATGAAATCATAGATTCTTAATTTATTAAATAATTAACTCTAACCATCAGCATCTTCTGAAATGCTAAAGTAAAAACTCAATTTGCTTTCTTTCACAAACAAATTAAGAATTCTTCCTTTGGTAATCAATACTTCAAAATAATATATCTTCTTATCATTATGGTATATTTCAACATCATCAAATAATTGGATAAAAATATAATTATTAGAATAGTAATTACATCTACCTGGACTTATAAGAAATTTTCTCTAGACATATTTGACTAATAAAATATAATTACATTATATTATATTTAGTAATATAAATTATAATTATATAATTATATAATTTTAAATTTTAAAAGTATTAATTATTATAAAATTATCTTTGAAAAATTAGATTATGTGTATAATATGTTACTTCAACAAAGTATTTGACAATTACTTAAAAACCAACAGAGTAACAATACAATTATTAGTACAATTAATAAAGAAGATAAAAATTTATGTAATTTTATCTAATCACTTTAGCATTTCATATTTGTAGACTATTTTCTCGTCCAAATATAAATTATTAATAAGAAATATTGTGTAAGTTCATTAAAATGTGTATAATAATTTATAATAACTACAATATAATTTAGTTAAATATTTAGTAGGCAAAAATGTATTGTAAATTATTTTTGTGAGAAAATTTTAGATTATTTAAACCATATTATTAAGTATATAATTATATTTTAAAGAATAAAATATATATCTTAAAATTAAAATATTATTAGATTAATAAAAATTTAAATATAATTAATTATAATTATTCACCTAATTATTTCAATTTTATGTTCCTTCAAAATTCAAATGTCAATTTTGTAAAACACAATATTACCCAAACATTAATAATTACTTTAAACTAGTATTTTAGGTGACAGAATTTTATCTTTTTTTTTCTCTCATGAGATTATCTTAGGCCTTCCTTCGTAATCTTTTTGTGGTCATTAATTAATTTCATTTGGATTCGTAAACGGGATCACTCATAGTTCAAAATCAAATCAGTAGCTCGAGTTTCATCATTCAGTAAATAATTATTTAATATATTTTACTTTCATTTAATTTAATTTTGTCTCATAGCTTAAATATAAAATCTTAGATATTCATTTAACATGAATTTGAATTGTATTGTCCCATCCTCTACTTCAAGTATAAAAACAAAAATCCCAATTATCATCCTTAACTTTAAACCTACACAAGGAGGAATGGATTTCATTACATGATTTATTAGGCAAATTAATTAAGTCATAAACAACCATTAATAGTTATAATGCACATTACAACCCACCATTACAAAATCATGAAACATAGTAAACCATAATGTATATAGCTAGCATTTCGATATAACAATTAAGTTTTTGATAAATTTAATTTTTATATTTTATTTTAATTCTTTATGATAGCTTTTCAATTATAACAACAATAAACATAGTTATCGGCCGCATTCTTTATTAAATTAGTTATCTATAACAAAACATTGTAAAAAATTTAAATAAAACTTTAACTATTTCATATAGGCAAGCCTATTAATTATAAGTTATCAAATAAAAATCATCTCAATTAAAATATCATTTCAATAAAATGTTTAAATTTCACATAAACATCTATTAATCATATTTTATTAAATGAAAACAATCTTCAATGACTGGAATTAAAGATATTCATTCAATAAACTATTAAGTTCCATAATTAAATATTCTACCAAGAATTTGGAAGATCATAAACTTATAAATTGATTACTTGAATTTAATAACTCACGATTAATTAATTAATTAATTAATTAATTAATTAATTTAATTTGACAACTCATATAGATTAATTGGACTTGTTAGATTTATGAACTTCATAATTAATCATGAAAGAGAATGTAAAATAAAAGATGTATAAAAGCAATAATTCATGCACTGTTATACGTCTTTTAATTTGGTTGATTTGATTCTCACTTTCTTTATTTGATGAAAATTCACGATATGAATTCTATTGTAAGTTTACAACAATTATCTCTCCATAACAACATGTTGTTATAGGTGTATAATAGCCACCTCTTTATTATGGTGTACTTGTACTTTTGTAAAATGTTTAACGTTGTACTTGTATTTAGAAAATGTTTAATGTAGTACTTGAATTATCAAAATGTGTTTTATTATGGTATTTGTCATAAAATATTCAATCTGGTACCTATACTTTGAAAATATTTCATGTGGTACTTGAACTATTAACAAGAATAGGGTAATCTCTTGAATTTTATTGATAGACCTCATAGTAAGACCTTTAGCCGCTTGAGCTCATCAGTGACAGAAGCCATAGACCTATACTCGGCCTCAACTGAAGAATGGGAAACAATATGTTGTTTCTTAGTTTTCTAATAAATAAGAGATTGTCTTAGAAAGACAAGTCAACCAGTAAGCGAATGCCGAGTTAGCATACAAGCAACCCAATCTGAATCAAACCACCCTTTCAAGGATAAATCTCTATCAGATCCCAAAAGAATCCATTGGCCAAGAAAGCCTTTCAAGTACTGAAAAACATGCAGAACCGCGTCCCAATGCTCTTGCCTCGACTCATGCATAAACTGGAATAAGATAAGAATCGAGTATGCCAAATCAGGTTTGGTCACTGCCAAATAAATTAAATGGCCCATTAACATTTGTACGGCCCAGGATCAGACAAAATTGTCCCTGTAGCATGTGCTAATTTATGATTTTGCTCTATTGGCAGTCTTGTGGGTTTTGCTCCCAAAAAACCCGCATCCGAAATAATATGAAATGCATATTTCCTTTGACAAAGAAATAACCTGAAAGAGCTACGAGCTACCTCTATTCCTAAAAATATTTCTATACACCAAGATCCTTCATATGGAAGCAAGAATTGAGATACCCCTTAAAAGTTTTCAAAGTAGCGAACTTGTTCTTAGAAATAAGCAAATCATCAACATAAACTAGCACATTAATATGTATAGATCCCTTAGTGTATGTAAAAAGTGAACAATCAGAATATGATTGAAGAAATCCATAACCTTTCAATGTAGTAACAAGCTTCCCAAACCAACACTGAAGAGCTTGTTTCAACCCATGCAAAGACTTACACAAATGAAAAACCATTCCAGACTTATCAAGTCCATAACATGAAGGAAGATTCATATAAACCTCTTTATCAAGATCACTATGCATGAAGGCATTATGGACATCCATCTAATGTAACTCCCAATTTTTTGAAGCTAAAATAGTTAAGAAAGCTCGAAAGTCACCCTTTTCACCACAGGTGCTAAAGTTTCATTATAGTCAATACCTTCTACCTGGTGATTACCAAAAACAACAATACAAGATTTAAGTCTCTCAATACTTCCATCGGAGTTAAATTTAACCTTATACACCCACTACTATCCAGTACTTTCTTTACAGGAGAAAGTGTTTCCATAGACCAAGCGGCATTATCTTTTAGAGCACAAATCTCCTTTTGCATAACATCACACTATCCTACATCCTTCACAGCCTTTTTAAAATACTTTGGCTCAACCCCTGTAGTAATAGCTGCAGTAATAACTCATCGGTGGCAACTCACAGGCTGTAGAGTAGTAACTGGAGGACCTGTTGTGGGTTCCAACACCTCTGATTCACCAAAAATATGTATAATAAATTACATCTGCACCCTTATATGGCAGAGCAACATCGCTAGGCTCAATGGTTGTAACATTCCCATCTAAATATGGAAAAATATCCTCTGGGTAATTTCACATTGCGGGACACAAAAAAACTTCTTAGAATAAAGACCATATAAATACCAACCCTTTTTGCCAAAATGGTACCCAACAAAATCACACTTTCGATTTCTACTAGCAAACTTATCACCCTTAGAACGTTGATTATGAGCAAAACATAAGTAACCAAACACATAGAGATCATCAAATAAAATAGGGCTAGCAAACAACATTTCATAGGGTGTTTTATTGTGAAGAAGAGGTGAAGGAGTTCAATTAATGAGATGAGAAGCAACCAACACACACTCCCTTCAAAAAGATATAGACAGATTTCTTTGGAAACGTAAAGCACGAGCTACATTTAAAATATGGTGATGTTTCCTCTCCACTCTCGCATTTTGTGGAGGAGTACCAATACAAGATGTTTGAAAAATAATGTCATTTGCAAGAAAATAGTCATGGAGGCATTAAATTTTGTCCCATTATCACTTCTAACACACTTTATTTGATGATAAAATAGACGATCAACCATAACAGTGAATGTCATGAAAACTTTGAGAACCTCTTTTTTATTTTCTAATAGATATATCCAAACAGCACGAGAGAAATCATCAATAAATGTAAAAAAAATAATGAGATCCACAAGATGAAGGAGTGCCATAAAACCCTCATAAATCACAATGAACTAACTCAAAAATATGAGTGGCATTTTCTTTACTAATCGAAAATTTATTTCTAGTCTGCTGTCGTGTGTGAAATGATATGCGAATTCTACAAGGATAAACGTCGAATCAAGTAATAAAGTGATAAATGAGACCGTCTCCACAAGGATTGGTTAGGTATAAAATGGTTGAGTTATTATAATGAAGTATGATTAATGTTATGACAAAAATAATGATAAGAATGTAGCAATAATTTGAAGAAATAATGATGTGCGTAAACTGATAAATAATGGAAAAATACTATGACAAAACAAGAATAAGAATATCATGGCAAATTCGAGAATAATCACGTGAATATTATGTAAACGAACAAGTAAACAACTAAAAATGCTATGACGAAGATACTACGACAAAGGATAAAAGGTTTACGATGTTAATTTAAAATGTTGGGATTACTAAGAATCTGCCCTTACTAACAGTAATGCCTCAGCAAAATCATACCCAATCTACTGCTCAGAAAAGTTCTAAGATGGTATGTTTCTTTCGAGAACAAGACCTCAAACTACCTTGCCTTAAATGATATGTGTCTATAGGCCTTTAGCATGAAACCCTGCACTATTTTGTTTCCTTTCCGTATGAACGTTGCTCTATGTCTAGAGGCTACTACAAGTATTCAATCGAACACTTACTCATATCATTCAATTTCAATCTCATTAACCTAACATTGTCAGAATTAGATTAATTTAATGAACATGCTGTACATCCATCTATGTATAGAGTTAGCAACCATGCAATTTTGTAAAGAACCATTGAATGAAACAATGTATTAAAATAGATCTACGCTTCAGTGATTAAAGAAAATAAAAGTTTCATCAAATATTCCCAACCCTATGAGATTTAGCTCATGGGTCGACAATTAAAATTCAAATTGAAAGTACCATTCAATATCGTTTTCATCAAATAAATTTATGATGAGTAATCAAGAAATAATGAAAGAACATTGGAAGATAGCTTCCGCTTATCTAGCCTACACTCCAATGATGAAGTGTCATGTGGTGGCTGAGAGAGACTATCTTCGTCTTCCTCTAGTCGTCTCTACTCAGCCGCTACCCTCTATTTTTCTTCCTAAGGATATTCCCTTTAGTTTTTCGCCCCCTTTAGGTTTTCTTCCTTTGACTTTTATAATCGTTTTCCCTAGGGTAAATCCAACAATCTATGATTTTCTTCCCTTTTTTTAGGTAGTTATATATGGTACAAGTTCAACTGGGCCTAAGACCGGTTCACTTTGAATGCTGACTGTACATCTTCCCGAGATTTCCATGGCATTCATGTTGACAAACTGTCCAACCTTTTGCCCTGACAAAATTTCACTCATTTACTTCTTGTTCCTCATCCTGCACCTGCCAATCCACCATCACAGACAACCCTTCCACAATGAACTAAAAATAAATGACATTTAAGTATAGTCCAAGCTCCTAATGTAATGTTAAAACAAAAAAAATACTAATGAAATGTCCTAAAATGCAACTAAATGTACCTAAGTACAAGCAATTAACTAGATCTAAAGGCATGAAATATAACTCTTTTAAGGAGTTATCATCTACTTAGCATGATGAAAATTTCTCATGCTTTATTCAGATGATCTCTATAGTTACTAACATAAGGAAATAGCTTTACTACTTTCTCGGAAGGTTGACCCAATCTTTTAGTCTAAAGTTTAAAAGAGGATGAAGCTTCAACTAAAACTGCTTTAACCATCAAACCCTATCAAAAGTAGTAAAGTCCATCTTGTCCCTCACCCACTCCAATCAGCTCCCTTAAATGAATGTCCTTAGTAGCACATATGTTAAAAGAAAATTGGACAAAACAGTTCATATCATCATACAACTGGGAAACCAAAATTAAATTGCAATTTAATTTTGGAACATAAAGAACGTGTTTTAAGTGAATTTTTCCCGTCAATTTAACCATTTCTTTTTGTGTAGCCACCACTGTTTGGCCATTAATGAGTCCTACGGAACATGCTACAACATCTCTCACATTCTTCAAACATATAAGACCACTTGTTACATGATTTGAACACCCCATATCAATAATCCAATTATTCTTGGACTTACCATTCAATCGATAGGAACTTGATTGTTTATTACCAAACACCGCCAGAAGAGACTGTCATTGCTTAACGTTAAAACCAGGAAGTGTTGCCCCCTTGGTGGTAGAGGAGGAGGAGAAGACTTGCCACCAACCATTTAGAATGATGAAAGAAAAAAAATTGTGTCAAAAACCTTGCTTAGATGCCATGACAATAATAGGGTAAATATATATCCATACAATAGTAGTTACGTAGGTGTAAGGCCCCAAAAATAGGACTAGTAATTTCGGGTAAGTTTACTGGGTTCTAAGTGAAAATTGGGAATTAATCGGGTTAATTAGCGATTTATATTCTTAATTAGTTAGCTTAATTTCATCTAAAAATCGGTAAATGATATTCTGAAAAATAAAAGTATTTTTAGAAAAATTAATTTTATTGTTTTAAATAATTTTTGGGTAAAAATAAATATTTTGGGTTAAATTAGAATTTAAAAATAATTTAAAATGGGGGTTTAATTGGGTGATTTAAAATATTAATTAAATAGGACTAATTTGGAAAACAAGAGAAATGTGTAAGAGGTTTTATAGCAAATTAATCATATTTTCGAAATTTTGGAGGGAAAGGAGCAAATTGTAAAACAAGGGAAAAAGGGGAGTGGCATGATGGCAAATTCCCTGAATTTTGAAAATCAAGTGGGGGTTTTCAGTTTTAAAAACTTTGCAACTACCTCACTTTTCACTCATTTTTCACCCGAATTGAGAGCTTTTTCTCTCATTTTTTTATTGTTTTCATAAACCAAATATCAGAGTATAGATCTAAACCTTTTCTCTCCCAAAATTCTCTCTAAAATCTCTCGAAATAATTTTCAGAGTTGGGCAAAAAGTCATCTGAATTTCTTCAAGCATTTTGATTCAAACTTCCAAATCAATAATTTAAGTTCAATTGGAGGTAATCCTCATCTCTAAACTTGTTTTTAAGTTGATTTCAATCATTATTTGTTAATTAAAGTTAGTATAATAGATTTTCAACTTCAATTTCTTCTTTCTTGAACTTGAGGATCAACAATGGCAAATCTTAAATTTTGAGTTGGAAACCAAATATTAATGGATGTCTAAGCTCAAAATAGGTCTAGTAAGAGGTTTTTAATCTTAAACCAAAAGATTAAACATGTTTTATGGATCAATTTTGAGAAATTCAAATTTGATCAAGAACATCATTGATTTTTCCGGAAAATTATGAAACGGATTAAATGATGAAATTAACACTTAGAATACATGTTATTGGACTAGGAATAAATATTAGAAGTGGTTTGAGGTGCTGAAAAGGGAGTTTAGTTGAGGAATTCCATATTTCGGCTTAGTTGTGCAACATCAGTAAGGTAGTTTAGAGCAATGATTTAGATTTGTATACTTTATCAAATTTTGTGTTTCTTGTTTCTATTGTTAGTTTGGAATGCATATTGTCTTTATTAAAGCTTCACATCAAGAGGAGGAATGTGCAAATTAGAATTGAAGTTCAAACTTACTTGTTTGAACACATTTTTGCTTAAAGAGCTAAGTGTAAGGGTGAGTGATATTAAGGGCCATTTGGTAAATTGGCCTGATTATGTGGTAAATTAAAGGTTTAATTGGTGTAATTAATGACTTAATTGCATATTGGATGGTTGAATTTGCAAAAATAGGTTTTGTTTTATAAAAGAGCAAAATGGCAATTGGTTTGGTAAGTTGTGTATTATGCTTTTAGCATGATTAAATTGTATGGAATAAATTTATATTTGGAGCATGAATTGCTGATTTATTGAACATTTGATAAAGGTGTTCTAAGTGGTATATGAATATTGAGAAAATGGTATTTGTTATGTTTAATTTTATTGATGTTAAAATTGCTTAGCAACATGCTTTTACTTGTATTTTAACATCCTAAATTAAGTGATTAAACAGTAGATTCTATGCCTTGTATGTATGATTATATCGGCAACATTGCATGGTGGATCTATTGGATATAGTTGGCATGTCATAGGATTTGTGAGTACTCACCACTATTTGTGATATTGTGAGCATATGGCTCTTGGTGGACTGATTTGTTTGGAGTAGATGAGGGAGTGCTGACCTTGAGTCTCCACTCATCGGGTTATTTGAGGCACTATAAGGGAGTGTGTGGCTTCGGCCCACTCAATTCAGAGGACTATATTTGACTTGTGGAAGTTCAGAGATCCGTTTATCCAATGTATGGTCACACGTTTACTTATTGCCATGAATGTATTATGCCAATATAATTGATTGATTGTGCCAATATAAGTGAATGTTTATGAGTTAAAAGATGATTTTACATGCCACGGAAAATTTATTCTTAATTCTTGAAATAGCATGTGATGCTATAGTGAAATGTTAACATGTTGTGACTGAAAATTTAATACTTAATTGCTTTTATTTATGCATGATTGGGTGCAAATTACTTAATTTTTTTACTATCACTCACTGGGCTTTTTAAGCTCACGCCCTCACATTTCGTACAGAGAATTTCCAAGTGTAAGGAGTCGAGAAGCGACTGTAAGGGCGATCCAAAAATAAGGCTCGGTAGTGGCTTAAGAAATTTATTTTAGTGATTGTATAGGGGCATTGTGATGCTTTTAGGACTAGTGTTATTTTACCTGTAATGAACATTGGACATTAAATTTTGGATTTTAATTTTGGTGATTTTATAATTGCTTTAATACATGATTTTATGTCTAATTGATGTTTGATTTATGGTATGTTGATGAGTGTTCGTACAGTGGTTGATAACATAGTGTATAAAGCATGTATTTTATACTGACAACGTTTAATTGAAGCTTACCATGGAGTGGATTGCTTGCGACTAAGGTATGTAGCTTGTGTGAATTAATTGGTGTTTGCTAAGCTTGTAATTGTGTGTTAAATTTTGATTAATTGTTGCATATTTGTTGTAAATAAATTGAATTGGAGATGTGTGGATATTTATGGTAATTAATTGTAACTATTTCAAGTTTAATGGGTAAGTAAAATATGTAAAATCGGGTAATTAAAATGAATTTTTAACAAAATAGGTGAAATGGTCTAGACACGGCCGTGTGGGTTTTGGGGGGTTAGATTTTTTGTTTTTGTAATCTAGTATTCTAATTTGCTTAATTTATAATTTAGTCCTAAAACTTGATTAGATTAATTGAAGCCTTTAATGATAGAGAAACTTGGTAATCTTTTAGAATTAGAATTGTAACTATTAATATTTTGTAGAAACACTCTTAATTTTCAATTTTGAAAATCTATTAGAGTTTGTAAAAGTTACGATTTAGTCCCTAATAATAAAACTTGAATTACACATAGTAAATGAACTCGAATTAAGCTAAAAATTTTAAGTCCTCCATAATTTGACTAAAAGAAGGTTACTAAATATTTAGAAATAAAATTGGGATAGTTTAATCTTAAGTGGTAAAATGACCAAAATACTCTTAGGTTTAAATACTTAGAAAGAGTTTAAAAATGGTTCACAAATAGCTTTCATATTAATAAATGATAGTTAATTAGTCATAAATGAGATATTATAAGGTTGGAGTGTGTGTCGGGTGGTTGTTAGTTGGAGAGCCGCTTCGGTGGCTAATGTAACGCTTCAAATTCAAGTTAGTCTGTCTCGGTCGGGTTTGGGGTGTCACAGTAGGAATCAAATTGCTAAAAGATAATACCCAGTAATAATATCCTATAATATCCCATTAGGAATCAAATTGCTAAGAGATCATATCTCATAATAATATCCTATAACATCCAATTAGGAATCAAATTGCTAAAAGTTAACATCCCATGATAATATCTTAACAACTATTAATATGTGCTTTATCATGGTACCTGATGTTAACACCATTAATGAATTGCTAAAACAACCAATGAAAATTTGACACGTAATTGTTTTCAAATCATCAAGTCTACATGGATAATATAATATTATGTGAAAACTAAATAAAATAAAAAATTAAATTAAATTAAATTAAAACCAAGTAACTAAACATATGGTTAATAAAAAAGTAAATACTAAACTTACATGAAAGTACTTGTGCTTTCTTGGATATTACAAAGCTATTATTTAGAAATAATTTCAAATGAATTTTTTGGGAAAAGATGACGTTTTTGCTTATGTAAGTTTAGTACTTTTTTATTGACAATATGTTTAGTTATTTGTTTTAATTTAATTATTTATTTTGTTTTCCTATCATGTTGATTATCCATGTGGACTTGATTATTTGGAGAAAAAAAATTCCTTGTCGAATTTTGATTGGTTGGTTTAGCAATTCACTATCTGTGTTAACAAAGTTACCATAATAAAACACGTATTGATAGTTCAAGTACCACATTGGACATTTTCAAAGTATGAGTACCATATTGTATATTTTATAAAAGTATAGGTACTATAACAAAACACATATCGGTAATTATGTACCATATTAAACATGTTCAACATATAGGTACCACATTAAATATTTTATGAAAGTATAGATACTAAATGTGATATTCAAAGAATGATAGTGGCTTTCTAAATAAGGGGAAATTGGAGTTACTCAATTTAGTTATTTAATCGAAATATGATTATTTTTTCCTAATATAATTGGTTGGTATTTAATTTAAATTTATTGCTATTTAAATTTATATTTATTAAATTAGACTAAAGTGTTAAGTGACATGAATTAATTGAATGATTCTATACATAACTTGGTAAATTTTATTTGGGTTAATTAAGTTTGAAACTATCGATCTACATTAAATTAAAAAGTTAAAAGGTCAAAGTTAAAAAAAATTCAAATATGAAAATATTCAAGATTGAGAAAACTCAAGTCTAAAAATTTATTTTTTAGGAAAAAATCCAAAAAGTTATATTATGTAATTGTAAATTTAATTATTACCTTTTTTTCATGGAGTATCATACAAGGGGAAGGTGATGTTGGTGTATGGCAGTTCACCTGATTTAAGGCGAGGTGAAGAGCCATCGTATAAGGTGATTGGTGGTGGAGATATGGTTGGTCAGAGAAGAAAGGTAGGTTTAAAGGAGAGAGATAGAGGGAGAGAGTCCCCTCATGTGTGGGACCCAAGGCCTAAATACCATAGGAGATATTCCCTAGATGCCACATGTCCCTTTCCTATAGGCGACTTTGGGGCAAGTTAGCCATCTGTTCTGCTTTGACAGGCCTAAATAGGGTGACTAGGGTGGTGATTGACACGTTGTAAATCCTTTCAAATGGGATGTGGTAGCTAGTATTGTAAATGATGGTTTTTACGTAAGACCCATATGGCTTGAAAGAAAAAGAGTTATTCTAAGAGGCCTACTTCAAGGAGTGATTTCGAGGAGTTGCCTCAGGGGTATCATTCAGGCCCCATGTGGCTTGGAACGTGAGGAGTTATTCTAATAGGTGGGGTGGTTTTGAGTAGTGGGAGTCTACGGTCCTATCTGAAGAGTAGGAGTATAACAATTTCCCATTCCAATCGAGAAGGGGGTTATGTAATGGCCTTCCTCGAGATATTGCCATATGGTCTTTACTTTGAAATGTTGAGGTCTTTTATTTTGAATTTGAATCTTTAGGTGCTTGTGCGTGAAAGGCACGAGTGGTTCATGTTGGTTTATTTTTAGCACATTTGGGTACTCACATTTATGTTTGTGGATTACAGTGCATCCTAGGAAAGCATAGTTAATCATCACCTAGCACTTCATTATAACAATCCATTTTTAGAGGTGTCAGAAACAATGATTTCGGGACCACGACTCCAACGAGTGAGTTAATATTTTTATGTTTATTTAATGTCTATAGGGTTATTTAAGGTCGTATTCAATTTTCATTAAGAAATTTTGAATTTTAGATGGTTAATTAATTAAAAGGACTAACTTGTAAAAGTTGTGAAAGTGAGATTCTATAAGTTAAATGAACTAAATGGTTATGGAAAGGAAAATGAATAGACTTAGGTGGTATTTTTACCATATGAAAAGTTATTGGACAATTATGGGTTTAATTTTGGCATTTCATAAGTTAATAGATTTAGGGTAATATAGTAATTAAATAAATAAAATTTAGCCTAAATAAAATAGAATATTGTCATCTTCTAAAATACCTTTCTTCCATTGATTTTGAAGACTAAAGAATGCAATTTTTCTTGGTTTTAAGGTTTGGTCCCATAGGAGCATTGCATGTAAGTATTTTTGTTTATGTTTTTGATGATTTTTGTGTTTTTATCATTGTTTAAGCTTAATCTACTTAGCCTGGGGGTCGAATTGCAAAATTATTAAAATTATAAGGATTTTCCATGATTCTAAGTGATAGGCAGCTAAATTTGGTTGTTAAATGAACAAGTTTTGTTATTTGATTTTTAGTGAATTTAAGGTTAAAGGATTAATTTTTAATATAGTAAAATTACATGTATATTTTGTGAAATGAGGAAAAGGTGATTGAATATAAGTCTAGGGAAAAATGATTAATATGGGTTTCAATTAAAATGGTGAATTTGCAAGTTAAAAGTTTGGGGACTAAATTGTATGAAAATTAAAATATTAGGGGTAAATTTGTAAATTGATGATGAAAGAGATTAATTGCATAAAACTACTTGTGCAAATGCGGAATTATAATAATTGAGTTAAATTATTATTTAGATTAAGAAAAGAATCAATCGAATTTAAATCGGAGAAAGGCGAAAGTCTCTGAATAGCTTTTCGACTTAGTTGTAAATACCATAGTGATTGAGGTAAGTTTGTATGGAGATTAAAATTTTTCATTTGATGTTTTGGAAGAATTACTATGTATAATTATGTGAATTATAATCTTGACTTAATAATTGATATTGTGGATATTGTTGTAAGGTTAGTTTACTTAAATTTTGTAATTTATAAATGTGAAATTCATGATGATATACAAAAATGCTATAATGCAGTGGGAATAAAGGATTTGAGATGTAAAAGTCCCGTTTGAACCTTGTGAATTTTTAGGAAATAAATGACATGTCATTAGGGATTATACGATTTTGGGTGCTGGTCTTGAATGTCCCATTGACGGCTGAGGTCCTACATTTGTACTGGATTCTCCAAAGCTCGTGTGAGTAGTATCGTGTAGCTAACATTCTGCCTACAGCTCATGTGAGGACTATTGGAAACAAAAGATTACGGTTACATGAAAAGACACACTATGTGTGAGCATTCTCGAGTATCTGATGAAATTTTAGATGGTTCAATGGGTAAGTAAAAGTTAATAGAAAGGCATGTATACAAATTGATTGTTGGTCATGATCTTATGAAAAGGTAAATTTGGTAATTGCAAAGGGATGAATAAGTACTAATGAATTATGTAAGCAAGATGAATGGATGTAATTCAATTCATGATATATGCCATATTTCTTTGATGTTATATGTTTAAGCTTTCTACTAATGATGTGGATTGTTGTGAATAGGAAAGTCAAGTACTTATATAAATAAATAAGCATGATTGAGTAATTAAATTTTGAGAAATGGTAAGTTTGAATTTCTCTTATACGGGCTTACTAAGAATTACTTGCTTATGTAATTGTTTTCTTCTATTTTGTAGATCATCGGAAGTTCGATCGGTTGGAACCTTGTCAGAGTCTTATCACACTATCCAACAATCACTTTGGTCATTTTGGTTATTTTGAATTATGTTTATAAATGGCATGTATAGGGTTTGATGTTAATGAGGCCTTTAATTTGTTTTGGTTCCTCTTGTATGTAACACCCCAAACCCGACCCAGACGTGATGACCGGATCTAGCGATGTCACATGATAGGGTGTTTGAAAATCGTTTCGTCGCGTTAAAACCATTTCCATTGAATTCCTTATCTTAATATCTTATTAGTTCCAAAATTGTGTTGCTCATTTAATCGATAGTTTCAAAACGTTATTCGCTTGAAAAAGCTTTTAAAATAGATTAAACAATCGTGCGTTTAGGAAAAACATTTGTTTCTTTTGAAAACCGAGGATTTCTACTACTAGCAGTTGTAATCCATAAGGTAAAGATAATTAAAACCCAAAATCGAAGTCCGAAAGTCCAATTACAACCCAAAACCTTAGCCAGCAAAAATAAAATAGAAATAAAACCAATTATCGTAAATATGGGTTAAAAACCATAAAAGTCTAAAACCATGGTCATCGCCCAGTCCTCCATCGCACCGATCCGTCTAGATCTGGGGATTACCTGTGCACATTTAAACAAAAGGGGTGAGTTTACGAAAACTCAGTGTGTAATCCCACGGAAAACAAAAAATAGCAAATCACAATGCACAGTTAAAGCAGTCCTGGGCCTAAGCCCTTTTCCAATATCAGTAACAGTTTGGGCCTTAGCCTATCTTAGTACAGTATCAAATATGCAGTAGGGCCTTAGCCCATCAAAGTATCAGTAGCAGTCATGCAATATTCACTAACAAAGTCCTACTCAACCAGCCTCTACACACCATCTCTGTCCAACCCTACACTCCATGTGGGGATCAAATCAGCCCACCCGTCCCTACACTCCAGGTAGTACGGAATGTGGCACAAAACAGTAATTTGCAGCTGAGCTGCCAGTATGTTAGGCTTAAGAGCCTTTCAGTAGACTTCCTCCAAATATAATTAACCCAACCCCACGCAATGCAACATATTAGTCATGACATGTTATCTCAGGACATCAGTACATATCACCAGTTCAGTATACAAGTATACTATCATCATGCTCAACACATATATAAATCAAACAGTCAGTTCGTACAATTAGGGGTCTAAGTGATGCTTACCGACCCTACAGTAGGTTCATAGTCGACTTGGGTGACCCATGCAACCTTAGCAATCAATTCTATGAAAATGGGCTCACATGCCCACGTGGTCTGCCCGTGTGGGCCCACTCGACCCAAATTGGCCTTGGCCATGTGGTCCATTTTTAATGTAACCCATGCTAGCTAAATATTCAAATATGTTTTCACTATTTACATATATGTTCCTTCAAAGCTACCTACTTGAGTCACTGTTACTAAATTATTTATATCTTGAGCTGTAAAATTCCAAATTAAGGTCCACTTGATGTCTTTCAACTAGACTCAAATACCTTTCTACCATAAAATTTTTAGAATTTTTGTTTCAGCCAATAAGTACAGTAAAATCTTCAAACTTACCCCTGTTCTGCTGTCTGGCAGCTTCGACCTTTCTTTGCTAAAATTTAATTATCTCTTAGTACAAAATTTGGATGATGTTACCATTTGTTTATATTAAAAATAGACTTATTAATAATTTAAAAATGTAAATTTTAACCCCTAATTAGTTTTCTCCTATTTTTTATGATTTTCCAAAGTCAGAACTGGGGAACCCAAATTCATTCTGACCTTGTCTCATAAAATTTATTATATCTCATGATTTACAATTCTATTACATACATTATTTCTTCTATGATAAACTAGACTCGATAAGATTTAATTACATATTTTGTTCATCTTCTAATTCGATTTCCACAATTTATGGTGATTTTTCAAAGTTAGCCTACTGATGCTGTCCAAACAACAAGCAATTTTGGCTTTTCGTCGAATTCTATTTTCTGCGTTTCGGGTGCACACCTGGTTTAGGTTGATGCTAAACAGACCCCGAGCACTCCAAAGCCTATAATTGAACAAATAACACTAGTTTAATCTCATATAACGTGATCCCAAATTGAACTCATATCGAGGTTTTAACCTATAAATGACTAAACCTTACCTTCAACCGATGAACAGTAATTCCCACAGAAACTAAGACTCCGATTGGTGATTACGAGCCCTTGAATCCCCCTAATTGGCATAAACAAAACACTTCAGAAGAAAGTTAACAAACAGAGACAAATCACTTATCTAAAACTTACCAAATGATCGCAGACAAACATGGAGCGACACGAGGCAGAGTGGGAAAAGAAAAATCAAGAAGATGAAGGGTGAAAGAGAGCAGAAATTTGGTAGCAATGAAGAGAAAAACGACAATAAGGTGGAGGAATTTTGGGGAAAGAAAAAAGAAGAACAAAAAAAGATGAACAGAATACTTGATAACCACTCCTATCCCTTATTTCTGTCCACAAAACTCCCCAGTAAATCAACAACTCAGATTTTTAGTCCATGTCAAACTCTCCTGGACGCACGAGCAAAAATAATGCCCATGCTAATATTCGAACACAGGATCTCCTTCACACCAACACTCCACTTATCCACCAAACCAGTAGGCCCATTCTAATAATTATTTGCCAACTTTTACTTAAAAGCCTACTAACCAAAGATAGGGCTTATTCATAAAAATACCAAAATTTGCCCAAGTCCTAGCTTGAACTTGGGACTTCCTAAACACACCCAGAACACATAACCAATAAAGCAGACAGATATTTTGTGTCACACATTCACAATACCCAAAATTAAAATTTTGGGGCGTTACAATTCCACCCCCTAAAAAAATTTCGTCCTCGAAATTTACCTGATCAGAACATATAAGGACACTATTGACACATTGCATCCTCAGGCTCCCATCTGGCCTTCTCAGTGCTATGATTATGCCATATAACCTTTATCAGTGGAATGGATTTCCTTCTTAGAACGTTAACGTTGCAATCCAGAATCTGAATCGGCTCTTCCTCAAAGGTCAAATCTGGCCTAACCTCGATCTCTTCAACAGGGACAATATGAGTAGGATCATAGCGGTAGCGCCTCAACATGTCCTCCAGTATTTGAATCACCCTCTCAGACTGACCATCGATCTGAGGATGGAATGCAGTACTGAAGTCCAACCTTGGACCAAGAGCCTCAAGTAACTTCTTCCAAAACCGAGATGCAAAATGAGGATCCCTATCAGAGGTGATCGAAACCGGTACTCTATGCAGTCTCACTAGCTCAGAAATGTAAAGCTTCGCCAGCTTCTACAGAGAATAATCAGTACAAACTAGTATGATGTGGGAGAACTTGGTCAATCGATCCACGATGACCCATATTGAATCCTTCTTAGTGGGTGTTAGAGGCAACCCATTAACGAAATCCATAGTTGTGCGCTCCCATTTCCAAAGAGGAATCTTAACCGACTGCAACAAACTCGAAGGTAACTGATGCTCAGCCTTAACCTGCTGGCAAGTCAGACATCTATCCACAAAATTAGTAACCTTACGTTTCAACCCTGGCCACCAATATAACTCACGGAGGTATTGGTACATCTTATTTTTGCCAGGATACATAGCATAAGGGCTACTATGCGCCTCTTTCAGTATGGCCTGTCTCAAATCAGTATCATTCGGAACACAGATTCTCCTACAGAAGTAGAGTACCCCATCACTGTTCAGTCCAAAATCCGTAGTACTACCACCCTCAATCTGTTGAAATCGAAGACCCAACGACTCATCCTCCAACTGCTTACCCTTAATCTACTCAATCCATGACGGTTTAACCTGAAGCTCGGCTAATAAACTACAATCATCAAATAAAATTAGGCGAGAAAATATCGCCCTCAAATCAGTCATAGCCCTACGGTTCAGTGCATCAGCCACCACATTGGCCTTACCAAGGTGGTACTCAATTGTGCAGTCATAGTCTGTAAGCAGTTCAATCCATCTGCGCTACCTAAGATTAAGTTCCTTTTGAGTGAGGAGATACTTGAGGCCCTTATGATCAGTGTAGATGATACACTTCTCACCATACAAATAATGCCTCCAGAATTGCAGTTTGAATACCACAGCGTCCAACTCCAAGTCATGCGTCGGATAATTTGCCTCATGGGTCTTAAGCTAACGAGACACATAGGCTACCACCTTACCATCCTTCATCAACACACATCCCAAATTGACATGTGATGCATCATTATAAACAGTGAACTCTTTTTTAGGCTCCGGCTGTATCAGAACAGGGGCCTCAGTCAGTACCGTCTTGAGCTTCTCAAAGCTCTCTTACTACGCATCAGTCTAGTTAAATGACACACCCTTACGTAGCAGCTTATTCAAGGGTGCTGCAATCAATGAAAAACCTCTCTACAAATCGTCAATAATATCCTGCCAGTCCTAGAAAACTGCGTATCTCAGACACGTTCCTAGGTTGCTTCCACTCCAACACAGCCTCAATCTTTCGAGGATTAACCTGAATTCCTTCATCCAAAAATACATGACCAAGAAATGTCTCCTCACGCAGCTAGAACTCGCACTTACTAAACTTAGCATAGAGTTGTTTTTCCCTCAAAGTCTGAAGAATGACTTGAAGGTGCTCATCATGCTTATCTTCAATCCTCGAGTAAACTAGTATGTTGTTGATGAATACCACCACAAATCGATCCAGAAAAGGCTGGAACACTCGATTCATTAAATCCATGAAAGCTGTTGGTGCATTAGTCAGTCCGAATGGCATCACTAGGAATTCGTAGTGACCATAACGAGTCCTAAGCGCCATCTTATGAACATCAACCTCCTTAACCCTTAATTGATGATATCCAGATTGGAGGTCAACCTTAGAGAAAATTGAAGCTCCTTGAAACTGGATAAATAGATCATCTATCCTCGGTAGGGGGTACTTGTTATTAATGGTGATCTTGTTTAGTTGTCGGTAGTCGATGCACATCTGCATGGATCCATCTTTCTTCTTTACAAATAGTACAGATGCTCCCCACGGAGACATACCAGGGCGAATGAACCCATGATCCAATAACTTTGAAATTTAAGCCTTAAGCTCCGAAAGCTCCTTTAGTGTCATTCGGTAGGGCGATAGACACCGGAGCTGTACCAGGAAGGAGCTCTATCCCAACTCCACTTCACGATTTAGAAGTAAACTCGGTAGGTCCTCAGGAAAGACGTCTGAAACATCCTTTACCGTTCTGATATCCTTAATTGTAGAGTTCCCAGAATCTGAAACACTTACATAGGTCAAGAATGCCTCACATCCCTTACAAACCAACTTCTTCGCCACCAGTGCAGAGATCGCATTAGATAAGTAGTTCCACGTTCTTCGATCATGACTGCCTCCATATCCTCCTTAGTGTTTTTCTCCTTCTTGACTAGGGCAGAAAGATCTTACTCCCTCTGCGGGGATATCAGAACTCTTAAATTATCTTTGAGGTCATCCTCAAAGCAGACACATCGCTCATACTCAGATGCCACCATACCTCGCGCATAGCGGCTTAGTCTCAGAAACTCGACCTCATACTAAACCACTGATCGATCCCCCTGTGTAAAATTCAGAAACTCCCTCTTACGTGCATCCACATAACTAGCTGCGGCATATTTCCCTTGGAAGGCGGTCTTAAAGAACTCCCAGGTCAGACGTTTAGGCTGATTGCCGTCCTCAACGGTCAGCCACCAGTGATAAGCCTCGTCCAGCAACAGCGAGACTGTACCCTTTAATTTATGCTTAAGGGTGCAATCTAGATCATCCATGATCCTCTCCGTGGCCTCAATCTAGTACTCGGCCACATTAGGGGCGACCCAAGTGACACCCCTGAAGAGCTCAACTCCATTAGACCGTAGTCGTTCCGTAACCGACCCTCGACCCCCAAATCCAGTATTGGGCTAAGCGACCCTCTCCAAAATCCTTAGCATAGCCTAGGACAATGCATCGTCCCCAGCCATGCGATCTTAAGATCCAGTCTCAGTAATGGGCGACACTAGCGTCTCACTCATACCTAAATTTGGTAGGTTGCCTGATGATGAGGACTTAACTCGAGCCCTTTTACGGCTTTTACCTTGGTTTCTAGTACCTCGTCCATGGATACCTCGTGTGCTCATATCTAATCATATTTATTTGGTATTATAAGCTTTATGAATCAGTTACAGTTCCAGTGTTTATTAACAAATTTTTTATGTAAAACAATATCGGTTATTCAGAGTTCATTTTCATAAATCGCAGACTCATTAGAGTTTCCAGTTTCTCTACAATTTTTAGTATACACTAACTAAAGTGTTTTTAGTACAATTTACTACCGATAATAGTTTCAGAATATACTATCCATGACAGTTTCAGTTTAAAACAAATCACAGTTCAGAATACTTACAGGATTGATGTCGGAGACTCAGTATACCACTTATTCAGTAAAAAAATGTCAAATCATTTAGAAATCAATCAATTTTTTGAAAGCCCAATTTTTATAAAACCCATAATCCACAGCCAAGCTTTGGAACCTGGCTCTGATACCATTAAATGTAACAACCCAAACTCGGCCTAGACGTGATGGCCGGATCTAGCGATGTCACATGATAGGGTATTTGAAAATCGTGTCGTCGTGTTAAAACCATTTCCATTAAATTCCTTATCTTAATATCTTATTAGTTCTAAAATTGTGTTGCTCATTTAATCAGTAGTTTCAAAACGTTATTCATTTGAGAAAGCTTTTAAAATAGATTAAACAATCGTGCGTTTAGGAAAAACATTTGTTTCTTTTGAAAACTGAGGTTTCCTACTACTAGTAGTTGTATCATAAGGTAAAGATAATTAAAACCCAAAACCAAAGTCCGAAAGTCTAATTACAACCCAAAACCTTAGCCAGTAAAAATAGAATAGAAATAAAACCAATTATTGTAAATATGGGTTAAAAACCATGAAAGTCCAAAACCGTGGTCACTGTTGAGTCCTCTGCTGCACTGAACCGTCTAGATCTGGGGATTACCTGTGCACATTTAAACAAAAGGGGTGAGTTTACGAAAACTCAGTCTGTAATCCCACAGAAAACAAACAATAGCAAATCACAATTACGCTTAAAGCGTCCTGGCCTAAGCCCTTTTCGAAGATCGAGAAAAGTTTGGGCCTTAGCCCATCTTAGTACAGTATCAAATATGCAGTAAGGCCTTAGCCAATCATAGTATCAGTAGCAGTCATGCAGTATTTAGTAACAAAGTCCTACCCAACCAGCCTCTACACACCATCTCCGTCTAACCCTACACTCTATGGGGGGATCAAATCAACCCACCCGTCCCTACACTCCAGGAAGTACCGAATGTGACACAAAATAGTAATTTGCAGCTGAGCTGCCAGTATGTTAGGCTTAAGAGCCTTTCAGTACACTTCCTCCAAATATAATTAACCCAACCCTATGCAATGCAACATATTAGTCATGACATGTTATCTCAGGACATCAGTACATATAACCAGTTCAGTATATAAGTATACTATTATCATGCTCAACACATATAAATCAAACTGTCAGATCATACAATTAGGGGTCTAAGTGATGCTTACCGACCCTACAGTAGGTTCATAGTCGACTTGGACGACCCGTGCAACCTTAGCAATCAATTTAGTGAAAATGGGCTCACACGCCCATGTGGTTTGCCCGTGTGGGCCCACACGCCTGTGTGGCCAACTCGGCCCAAATTGGCCTTGGCCATGTGGTCCATTTTTAATGTAACCCGTGCTAGCTAAATATTCAAATATGTTTTCACTATTTACTTGTATGTTCGTTCAAAGCTGTCAACTTGAGTCACTATTACTAAATTATTTATATCTTGAGCTGTAGAATTCCAAATTAAGGTCTGTTTGATGTTTTTGAAACTAGGCTCAAATACCTTTCTACAATAAAATTTTTAGAATTTTTTGTTTAGCCAATAAGTATAGTAAAATCTTCAAACTTACCCCTATTCTTCTATCTAACAGCTTCGACATTTCTTTGCTAAAAGTTAATTATCTCTTAATACAAATTTTGGATGATTTTACCATTTATTTCTATTGAAAATAGACTTATTAATAATTTAAACATGTAAATTTTAACCCCTAATTATTTTTCTCAAATTTTTTATGATTTTCCAAAGTCAGAATAGGGGAACCCGAATTCATTCTAACCTTATCTCACAAAATTTATTATATCTCACGATTTACAAGTCCATTACTTACACCATTTGTTCTGTGAGAAACTAGACTTGATAAGATTTAAGTACATATTCTTTTCATCCAATAATTCAATTTCCAAAATTTATGGTGAATTTTCAAATTTAGCCTACTGCTGCTGTCCAAACAGTAAGTAATTTTGGCTTTTCGCTGAATCTCATTTTCTGCGTTTCGGGTACACACCTGGTTTTGTTTGATACTAAAACAGACCCCGAGCACTCCAAAGCCTATAATTGAACAAATAAAACTAATTTAATCTCACATAACGTGATCCCAAATCGAAATTGTATTGAGGTTTTAACGCATAAGTGACTAAACCTTACCTTCAACCGATGAACAGTAATTCCCACACAAACTAAGACCTTGAATCCTCCGTTAATTGGTATAAAAAAACACTTTAGAAGAAAGTTAACAAATAGAGACAAATCACTTATCTAAAACTTACCGAACGATCGTAGACAAACGTGGAGTGACATGAGACAGAGTGGGAAAACAAAATTCAAGAAGATGAAAGGTGAAAGAGAGCACAAATTCGGCAACAATGAAGAGAAAAATGACAAGAGGGTGGAGGTATTTTGGGGAAAGTAAAAAAAAGAAAAAAAATATGAACAAAATATTTGATAACCACCCCAATCCCCTATTCCTCTCCATCAAACTCCCCACTAAATCCACTACTCAGATTTCTAGTCTATCTCAAACTCTCCTGGATGCACGAGCAAAAATAATGTCTACACTAAGATTCGAACACAGGACCTCCTTCACACCAACACTCCACTTATCCACCAGACCAGCAGGCCCATTCTGTTAATTATTTGCCAACTTTTACTTAAAAGCCAACTAACCAAAGATAGGACAAAATTTTCCCAAGTCTTGGCTTGAACTTGGGACCTCCCAAACACACCCAGAACACATAACCACTAAAGTAGACAGATATTTTGTGTTACACATTCACAATACCCAAAATTAAAATTTTAGGGCGTTACATTGTAAATGATTATATGTATATGTGGTTTAGTTTGGCTTGTATATGCTAAAACTCTTATGAGTATGGTCATTTTGGTATGCCTATCTAATATGGTCTCTTGTAATGGTAATGGTTGAAAATAAGTACCTCTTTTATATCTATGTTATGTGATTTAGATATGGCATTATAGTTTTGTTCTAAAATGATTTTGATTTTGTATGAATTGAGGTGCCTTTGAATGACATATTTGTTAGAATTTTTAGGTTGATTGATTTGGTATCTTTTTGGATGTTTGAAAAGTGTTTTGGCCAGTTGGATGCATGTGCAAATGGTTTAACTTGTTCGGAAGGTTAGGCATTGAAATGACTTGTTTAGGGGCTAAATGTGGACCACACGACCTAGGACATAGGCTGTCACAAGACCGTGTGCCACACATGGTCACCTCATACGGAAGTGTGCCATTTATATTTAAGTGCAGGTTTTACACGGTCTAAGATACGACCGCGTGTCTCAAAAAAATTGTTACATGGTCTAGCACACGGCCTGTGACACGACCGTGTAACCAAACATCAAATGTACACGGTTTGGCATAAAGCCTTCAACACAACAGCCGTTGTTCTATGTCGAATACACACACGGCTTGGGACACGACCATGTGTCCCTACTTCTAATGTCCACACGGTCTGGGCTTTGTCACACGGCCGTGTGACCATTGTTTTCATAATTTTTCATGCTTTTCTCAAAATTTTTTGATTTATTCAAATTGATCCCCAATTGCTTTAAAATTGTTTTTAGGGCCCTAAAAGCTCAATTTAAGGTCTAAATGTGTATTTTTGCTATGATTGGAATGAGATATTGAAATTTATACTTAGGTTGAATTGTTTGTTCTATTTTGTAGAGTAATGTTTTGTAACCCTAATCCAACAACGGAGATAGGTTAAGGGTGTTATAATTAGTGGTATCAGAGCTACAATTTAGTCAGTTCTTGGACTGAATATAGCATGTATAGTGTATAAAATACATGTCATTTTATAACCTGCGATAATGTGATATCTTCTGACTTAAATTGAATTATGTTTCATATAGATAAAAGTAATGTTTAAGCCTCCGTTTTAGGAGCAGCTAGTAGTGGGCCTATTTTTGAAGGCCGAAGAAGTGAGGCGAAGAAGCCTTCTTCCATGTGATATCTGAATGTTTTACTGAATTTGTTCGAACGAACCCAATGGCTTAACGACCTCCACCCCCTCCTATACCCCAACCAATTTCCCTTATTCCTTAAGGTTTGCAATAGATACGTGTAAACAGGCCTCCGATTAACAAAATTCGTAAACATGGGGCAAAAGAGTTTCGTGGCACTACAAAAGAAGATCCAAAAAAAAGTTGAGTTATAGTTAGAGAATATTATTAAAGTTTTCAATGAATTGTCTTGCTCTCCTGTTGATTTTTTAAAATGTACAACATCTTTGCTAAAAGACTCAGCGTATCAGTGGTGGAATACTCTGATGGCTATGGTATTGAAAGGTCACGTTAATTTGGATTTTCTTTCAGACATAATTTAAACAGAAATACATCAGTCAAAGGTATCTTGATAAGAAATTGAAGGAGTTCCTGGAACTAGAGCAAGGTCGTAAATATGTAGCTGAATATGAAAGGGAGTTCGTACAACTTAGCAAATATGCTCGGGAATGTATTCCAACTGAAGCTGTTATGTGTATCCAATTTGAAAATGGTTTAAATGAAGACATCATATTATTGGTCAGGATACTTGAATTGAAGGAATTTGTATTTTTGGTGGATCGAGCACATAAGGCTAAAGAACTCAATAAAGAAAAAAGAAAGGTAGATTTCGAAACTCATGACATGGATAAAAAACCGATGGGAAAATCACTTTCTTCTTGAGTAAAGAAATTGAAAGAGTCTAACAGTCATATGTTAGCAACCCCTAGATTTTTCGAGAGAGATTGAGGGAAACAAGCTAGTTCGAGACCTCAAGCTACCTTTATAACGAGTGTGGGGAGTGTTCATACTAACAAGCCTTAGTGTTAGTAGTGTAATATAAGACATTTTGAAGAATGTCATTTGAAATATAAGGCGTGTTTTTAATTCAGTTGATATGAACATTTTCTTCGAGATAACCCTGAAAGATCCGACAGAGATAAAGCTCAGAACACACGGACGGTTAACATGCCTTCGAGACAGAGACATCTAGAAATAGTGGTAATGTTGGAAATATTCGAAATGGAATGAAAGATTCTATAGTCCGATCTAAGGCTTAGGCACCAGCTAGGGTATATGCAATTCAAGCTTGCGAAGAGGCTTCAACACCTGATGTAATTACTGGTACATTTTCTTTGATGTTAATTTTTATGCTTTGATTGACTTGGGGTCAACGCGCTTGTATATATGCACAACATTAGTGCCAGATAAAAAAAACCTTTTAAGTTAATTGAATTTATGGTCAAAGTAACTAATTTGTTAGACCAGTATGTGTCAATCGATAAAGTTTGTAAAAATTTTCCCCTGAAAATTCGAGATTGCAACTTTTTAGCTAATTTGATATTATTACTATTGATGAGTTTGATGTGATTCTTGGTATGGATTGGTTGGTTTGCATGATGCTATTGTGAATTGTAGATGAAAGAAATTCTATTAAAATATTAGAATGATGAGATAGCCACCAAATAGATGTGATAGTACAGTGAATATTATTTCAACTTTGTCGGCTCAGAATTATGTTCGAAAAGGCTGTGAGGCGTTTCTAGCATATATGGTAGATACTAGGGCTTCATAATCAAAATTGGAATCAATTTTAACTGTTTGTGAATTCTCAAACGTGTTTCCAAATGAGTTGCTAGGGTTACTGCCGGCTAGATAGGTTGAATTTGCTATTGTATTAGTACTGGGAACTTCTCCGATATCGATTACTCTGTATAGAATGACACCCGATGAATTGAAAGAATTGAATGCACAGTTAGAGGAATTAATATATAGAGGATTTGTCTGGCTTAGTATTTCTTCCTAGGGTGTACCTGTTTTATTTGTTAAGAGAAAAGACGGGTTGATGCGACTATGTATTGATTATCGGTAGCTTAATGAAGTCACAAAAAGAAACAAATACTTGTTGTCATGTATTGATGATTTGTTTGATCAACTAAAAAGTGTGACTGTAGTTTCTAAGATCAACCTCCATTCTGGATATTATCAGCTTCGGGTTAAAGATTCTGATGTGCTAAAAAATTCTTTCAAGACAAGGTACGAACATTATGAATTTTTAGTTATGCCATTTGGTTTAACGAATGCACGTGGTTTGTTTAAAGATTTGATGAATAGAATATTTGAGTAGTATTTAGATAGATTTGTGGTTGTTTTCATTAATGATATTTTGATTTATTCTTGTGATGAGGCTGAACATGCCAACATCTGAGGATAGTATTATAGACTTTGCGCGAGAAATAATTATATGCGAATTTTAGTAAATATGAGTTTTGGTTGCAAAAAGTCAGATTTCTAAGACATGTGGTATCGGCTAATAGTATTAGTGTGGGTCTGAGTAAAATATCTGTCATTTTGGATTAGAAGCCTCTGAAAAGTATCATTAATATTTGAATTTTTTTCGGGTTTAGTCGGGTATTATCGAAGATTTATTAAAGGGTTTTCAATGATTGCTACACCATTGACAAATACTTTATAACGATGTAAAGTTTGATTGGTCCGATAAATGTCAGCAAAGTTTCGATCAGTTGAAAACAATATTAACCGAAACTCCTGTGTTAATTTAGCCAGAGCCTGGTAAATAATTTATGATTTATAGCGATGCTTCATTTAATGGTTCAAGTTGTGTTTTAATGCAGGAAGGCAAAATTGTAGCTTATGCTTTACATCAGTTAAAATCGTATGAGAAAAACTACCTAACACATGATTTGGAGCTTACAACTATTGTGTTCGCTTTAAAATTTTGGCGACACTATTTTTACAGGGAAAATGTTATATCTTCTAGGATCACAAAAGTCTTAAATATTTGATGTCACAGAAAGAACTAAATTTGCAGCAATGTAGGTGGTTGGAACTGCTAAAGGACTATGATCTGATGATCTAATAATTGATTATTACCCAGGTAAAGCTAATATTATTGTTGATGCTTTAAGTCGAAAATCCTTGTTTGCCTTGCAAGCTTTGAATACTCGATTGACATTGATTGGTGACGGTTCCATTTTAGTTGAATTAAAAGTTAAACCAACATTTTGACAAAAGATTTGTGAAGCTCAAAAAAATGATCCCGAGTTGTTTGCTAAATAGGAACATATTGAAAAGGCATCTGATTCAGAAATGTGTCTTCGTGATGATCGTGATTCCGTTTTCTGACTTGGTGGGATTCACTTTCGTTGGGATGTTACTCGAGGTTCTAGCTTATCTTCAATGGGCTTAATTTTTCAGTCGAGCATGTTCTCCATTTCTTTCAAAACATATTGAAATTCATCAGCTGAAAATTCTTTTTGAGACATGATTATTTACTGAAAAGAAGAAATGTTAAAAGAATAAATGCGGAAAATTAAATACCTCACCAAAAAAAATCTCACAAGGACATTCGGAAAGAAAATAAGGATGTTCACTCACTCTCGTGTTTACACTCATTTTAAGGCTTTTACTTAGCACTCTTTTGCTTTCACACTCTCTTTGCCTTTTTCCACTCGACCTCGTCTCACAATTTTGTATTTCGTCTCAAAAGACCTATTTTCTTGCATTGGGGTAAGTTTCAAATTGGTTTCAAAGGTTGAGATGTTTCGGGTGTAGGTAGGCTGAACCAAAAGAAAATTTGGGGTATGAGTGTGGCATTGGTGTTCGGAAAATAATGGTAGGAAGAGAAACTTGATGATCGGAGTACACATAAATGAAAAACAGTCACAAACTTTCAACACATTTTTTTAGCTCGTATATATTTTTTCTCTTTTTTTTTATAATTTCGTAATTTTTTTATTTATTTTATACTTCAATACAATAATATGTTGAATACAAGAGAAAATAAATTACAATTTTTTTCTACGAACCTACTCCGGCTTGATTCGATTTTCGGTGCTCCTCGTTTTCTAGCTCTAAGACTAAATGATGCGATCCGGCTTGGTAGGTTGAGTTGAATTGTCTTAGTTTGCCCGATCGTGGACGAGAAAGTATCGTTCCAAAAGAATGGTTTGTTTGTAATCAGCTAAATGTGAAGTAAAGTGATGGAAATAGGTTCACAATAGGTTAAGTATGATATGGATAGGTTTGGCTACAAGAAAATAAGATAGATAATTTGATGGGCTCGGTTTAACAAATAAAGAAAGATAGATAAGATAGAAGGTGGATGGTTAAACGAACTCAAGCTTCAAGATCGATTCGATACTATAGCGAGTATTGCCCCGGAACTTATATGGCTTAAGGTGAAATATGGGAATAGGTTTATGGACCTCGGCTCGTTACTTGGCAAAGCAGGAACTAAAGGTATATATAGATGGATGAACGCCACACCAAGGTTGGTTATAAGTTCGGGATGACACCACCAGTACGCTCGATAGGTCACTCGGGACTCGCACGAAATTGAAGGGGAAGTTAACCTCAAGAAACAAAGTTTCATTCAAATAAAATGGCAAAAGTCCCTAAAACAAGCTGATTACAAAGTATTTATAGTGATAAACCTAAACTACCCGAATGGCAACTAAATAGACACAATTGTGCAGCTTTAATGAGCTGGAAAATTCTAGAATAAATCCAAATAAATTCCATGTCTATATTCGGCTCTTTAGAACACCATTGGACAGCTTCTAGATGAAGGAAAATCAGCTGAATGTATTTGGAAGAGCTAGGAGTTGGTTGGCCATGTCTATGTTCAGCCAAGTGCTTAAATGAGCTCCTTTAATTCTGCCTTGGGAAGCTGAACGTGCAGCAGCATTTTAATGGGATTTTTGGAGCACGAACAACCCAAATAGTGTGAATTGATGAACTCCAATAACCTCCAAGTGTGAAGGGATGAAATTGATCAGCCACCAGCTAAATGGACTCCATTTAAACAGCCTTGTCCATTTAGTTCTTCGAATAGCCACTTGGAGAAACTCAAAATAGCAGGTGGAGTTTTAATTTAGCTCTTTGTCCTTTGAGCTCTACGAATAGTCACATGAAAGAATGAAACAGCAGCTCTCTTCAATGTCGATTCATGCATGTACTTGGGAACAATTCAGCAAATTAATTCCTTTTTTAGGACACATTAATTCGGCTTAAGACATCATAAAATCAGCTATAGCAAAGAAAAATTTAATGACTAGATTCGACTGGACATATTAAATAACAGCAGCTAATAAATTTGTTCTAAGCTTAACACATTAAAATTAGCTAATGATTATGTATGAACTAAGACATATTTAAACTCAATTAACATGTCCAGAATTTTGACACATTAAAACGCAATTTAATTTATTTGAGCTGAACTTAACTAATTTAGCTAACTCATTAATATATTCCAGCAGCTAAATGAATGCATAAACTAAAAATAATAATAAAATAGCATCGAGCTCAATGAGCTAAGATTGAGCTAAATTTAGCTCAAGGAACTGAAACACGAGTTGATTCAAGCTCAATAAACTAGGATCTAGTTGAACAGCTAGAAAAAGATTGCAATGCCCGCTTGGAAAACTTGACCAAAATCGTTCGTAGGGCATTATTGTATCACTTTGAATGGCATATTGGTTAGAATTTTTAGGTTGATTAATTTGGTATATTTTGGGATGTTTGAAGAGTGTTTTGGTCAACTGGATGCATATGCAAATGGTGTAACTTGTTGGGCAAGGTTAGGCATTGAAATGGTCTATTGTAAGGCCTAAATTTGGAGCACACGACCTAATACACGAGCTATCACATGATCGTGTGCCACACACAGTCACCTTACACGACAGTATGTCATTTATATTTTAAGTGCAAGTTTCACACAGTCTGAGACACGAGCGTGTGTCTCAAAAGAATTTGTTACATGTTTAGCACATGACCTACGACACGAGCATGTGACCGAACATCGAATGTACACACGGTCTGGCACAAGGCCTGTGACATGACAGCGCGACCCTATTCTGAATACACAGACAGGCAGACACACGGGATAGGACACGATCGTTTGTCCCTACGCTGAATGTCGACACAGTCTGGGCTATGTCACACAGCCTGGCCACACGGCCGTGTGACCCCTGTTTTTACAATTTTTCATGTTCTTTTTTCAAAATTTTCTTATATATTCTAATTAATCCCTGATTGCTTTAAATATGTTTTTAGGGCCTCGAAAGATCAATTTAAGACCCAAATGTGTATGTTTTCTATGATTGGAATGAAATATTGGAATTTATACTTTTGTTGAATTATTTTTTCTATTTTGAGCTTAAAGGTTTTGTTTTGTACAATAATGCTTCATAACCCTAATTCGATGACGGAGATAGGTTAGGGGTGTTACATTCATTGTTTTGTTTGTGCCAATGGCTCACTTTTTTTTGCTATTGTTGAAGCATTTTCATAAAGCTTCTAGGATTGTATCGCTTATATAAACTCCTCAAATTTTTAGTGTTTTTTTATTGGTGTTAAAAGAATATCTAAGTCAAATAGTTGTTACCTTCTTTAAAAAATTATTTATAGTTTCAGTATTCCATCTTATTTCTTGTGTGGAGGCTTGTTTACTAACTAGTGTTGTTAGGATTGTAGTTGTAAATTTATGGTAAATGTTTGTTTTTATCATTTTTTGGAGATTTGTTTGGTTAGATATGGCGAGGGGGAGTCTTTAGGGAAATTCTGGTGGTAATGATAATGGAGAAGGTATGAAGAGTGCTTGTAGTGCTCGGCCGTTGAGGGTTCCCTTTCTAGGTGATGTGTTCTGATGTGCTACAGGGGTAAATGAAGTGTGAAGATTGATGCTATGTAGGGGGTTACAAACGAGCAACTACAAGTTTGAACTCAGTGTCTAGGGTAGTAAGAATGAATTAAGCGTTGTGAGTGGGCCCGGGTAATAAACATAATTAATATTTTGCATAATACTAACACTTCTCTTGTGAGCTTGCAAGTCATATCTCTACCAATCGAGGCACCCCTAAACTTTGTGAGCCCCTTTGGGCTTTCCTGGGAGTACAGGAGAGAAAACCCCAACATGGGGACAATACCATCCGTTGAGGGGGTGATACACTCCAAAGTAAATACTCGCCCTGAAAACCTTAGAAAGAAATTATAACTTATAAAATTTCAAAAAAAGAATTAATTCATCTAAATGTGTCTAACATGTACTAATTTAAATTCAAAGTAGTCAGAGCTTGAGATATTTTAAGCTTGAAATTATCCAAATCTAAAAAAATGGAGCTTGAGTTTATTCAAATCCAAAAATATTTGAGCTTGAGCTTAAGCTAAGCCAAACTCAAAATAACCCCAATCCAAAAGAAAATTGGTCACATTTGCCCTAGAGATAACCAAATCTAATGGTAAATGAAAAAAAACCACTCATTTTTCAAATGAACCAGGGGAAATGGAAAAAATTGAAGTTTAATTTGTTGTTACTTGTTGTTTGAGGTTTCATACTTGAATGAACTATATAAAGGTCTTTCATATGTTTATGAGGATCTTCATTTTCAAGCCACAAAATGTAGGGATTAAATGGGCCAAACTTTATTTTAACTAGGTGATGCAAACTAGCTGCCGATCTACTAGTGCTACAACAAGCTGTAACATCCCTAATACCTCTTAAAATGAAAATAGTTTTTTGTCGGGATTAATACGTGTTAGAATCTTTTAATTAAATAAAATAAAAATTATTAGTGTTAGTGGAGAAGGCAGTTGGATACCATAGGAAATTAAAAAGACTTTTGAATTGAGAGAAATTAATTTAAGGTATTGACTAAATAGCAATAGTGTGGTTGGGGAAAAAGTACAAATCATTGAATTAGATTAAAAAGGAAAAAGAGAAAGGATTGGAAGTGTAATTATACTAAGAGAGTGTCATGAAATGATGATGGACAAATTTTTTATATTTTAATGTTCTTATTATTAAATTAAATAGATATTTTTATGGAAACTTAAAGAATCACCATATCTTTCTCTCTTTCCCACGACACCATCATTTCATGAAAGGAAAATTTCCTTTGTTTTACAATTTGAACTTTTTTTTAGCACCCTGTGTTTGACCCAATCGCCGGGTCTGGCTACGATGGGTTACATTCATTGTTAAAGCAAACTATGAACAAGTTACAACTAAATTATACAATTAACCTAACTAAGGCAATCAATTAAGCATTTTATAATTATACTTGACTTAATTTGAATATTATCTGTAACAATCTTATCATGTTTGATTGGTTGATTCGTCAAACTAAAACGCTTCAGTTACAAGTTTCTAATTTAAGTTATTATCATGCAAAATTATGAAAAGATTGACAATAAAACGATTAATCATCATAGAATATAATATATCAGGTTCATATGTAGTTAAAAAATTCAGAACCTGAGGCTTAGCCTTAGGGTCGCCCTACTATATTTATGTTATAGATAAGAACACAAGTTTGCCTAAGCTTAAATTAATTCTGGCTTAGTCCCTTATCAGTTCCTTATATGAACCTATTGGAAAAAACGGGTTTGGAAAGCGCAGTGGAAAATAAATTTAGGGGAACACCAGAGTTTTAAAAAATTTTCCAAAACAAGATCTTGGTTGTGATATCTAAAGTAATAAACGCTTCATCAAAATTGTACCTTTTCGATTCTTCTACGATGAACGCTTCGACCGAGTAGTCTTATTCGCTATCCTCAAGCTCACGTCTACCAAGTGTGGGCTCGCTTCGAATCAGAAAATTTTTCATAAAAATTACCAATGGGGTAATTTTTAATTTCTTTAAACTTTTGGGTAAAGTTATTGTAACCTCCCAAACCCGGCCTAGATGTTATGGCTAGATTGAGAAGGCTAAATTAGCCACTGAAATGGCTAAGCTAACTTACGTTACTTTTGAAGTCCATAAATAAACTCATTTTAGAGAAAATATTACTCGTACTTTGAGTTAGCTTAAAAGCATTCATTCATTAGGTCTTGTATACTTAGGATTCATTTTATTTTTGATAGAGTTGTTTTAGAAAAATCGTTTTCTTATCGCTCTTCTTTAAAAAAAACTCAATGTTAAACTAATGCAGCGGAAAAACCATTTGCCAAAAACTTAAATCATTTGCGTGGGAAGGGAATTGAAGTTAGGAGCTCAAGGATAAATTCGCTAATGTTTAACTGTAACACCCTAAACCCGGCCTAAACATTAAGGTCGAATCTGGTGATGTCACATTGTAACACCCCTTACCCGTATTCTACGCTGGAATAGGGTACGAGGCATTACCAGAATAAATACACTTATAAGCATATTAAACCGAGTTATAAAATTTCATCCAAATTAAAAACTTTCAAATTATTATCTTCAAGTCGCTAATTAGGGTTTACGAGGCCCAATACATACCCATTCATATGCTTAATATATCCGTTAAATCAATTCAATATTGAAGAATCCACTTTAAGTCAGAATCAATATTAATCACAATCATAAATCTTTTCATGTTATTTTCATATATCACTAGCTGAACTTCGAATGTCAATTTACGAATATGTAACTCACTAACACATTCTGGTATACACAATGTTTAATTGATGAAATCATTTAATTGAGCTAAATTTCATATTCACTCCAAATTTTCTTCTATATTAATAAATGCTTTCACTTACCATTTACCTAACCAATTTCTCGAACCAAGCTATCAGACAACAATAATACATCACCTATGCTTCATGAATTCAATATTTCGAATCTTATCACCATCAAATCCATGTCAGTTGAATACTTAAAGTTTATTCAAGCATATATTATTACGTTTTATATACCTAGCATATGTCAAAATTACGAATACGCAATCAATTCATTTTTCATTTATTTGACTAGCAAATTAATCTCAAAATTCATAACATTCCATTACTTAAGATATGCCATAAAACACTCCTTTAACATAAATTGGCACCATGGTCGAATTTTCAATATGCTATTTATTCCCTTTTTTCTGAATCACATATCAAAATATTACAAATATGTATATATTTGAATTCTATAACTATGATTCAACTTAAAAACATGAGTTAATTCATGAGCCACTCATGACATCATTTCATGCCAAATATACAACACGTATATGCCATGAAACTTTATTTTCTCTCATGAGCTTACCATGACTAGTAATGCACCAATATAAGCATCACTCCTATTTCAACATTTATCGATTATAATCAGACATTTAACCAATTATACACAATTCATTCATATACTTTATTTTCCTCCTCCTTCTCTCCATCCCACATCCTTTATGTATATAACATGCTTAAATAGCATTATACATAATTTTACTATTCACATATATTTAAATTCAAAGCTATCTAGTCGAGTTATAGTCACTAAATTATTTTTATCTAGAGCTACAAAGATCCAAATTAAGTTCTATTAATTTTTCCCAAAACTATATTCACATATCTTCTTACCATAAAATTTTCATAATTTTTACCCATCCAATTAGTACATTTTATTCTTTAAAGTCACCCCATTTAACTCGCTCAACATCTCTCGACCTCTCTTCACTAAAATGAATTATCTCATTATACAGAATTTAGATGATATTTCTATTTATTTACTTTGAAAATAGACTCACTAAGGATTCTATTTATATAAATTATAACTCATAATTATTTTTTACAATTTTAAATATTTTCCAAATTCGAGCAGGGGATTCCAAAATCAATCCGACCTTGACTCACTAAAATTCAAATATCTCAAAATATATAACTCTTTTGCTTGATCTGTTTCTTTTATGTAAAATAGACTCATTAAGATTTCATTTCATATCTCATTCAATCTCTAATTAAATTTTAAATTTTTTGGTGATTTTTCAAAATCGACTATTGTTACTATCCAAAACTGTTTTGTTGCTAATTTTAGTTTTTTATAATTTCACTTTTTCACTTTCAATCATTATTCAATTCAATTCCACACATATATTCATCATTCAATCACACTTAATCGTTACATGATCTCATGTATTTTCACTTAGTCAATTTCCCGTTGAATACTTTGAAATAATAACAGTTATATGGTGGATTCAGTACACAACAACTACCTTTTGTAATCAATGGTATCCGGTGGGATCAGCACATAGCAACCACCTTATAATTAATGATACTGGTTAAAATAGTAGCCTGCACATAGTACTACACATGTGACCATCACTATCCGATACACGTAGTAGCCTGCACATAGTACTACACATGCGACCTATCACTCTGGTACACGTAGTACCTGCACATAGTACTACACACGTGACCATCACTTTCACTTTCACTTTCACATAGTGGCCTACACACAGTCCATGCCACACATGTGATCATTTCTGTCACTTCATTCGTATCTCTTTTTATTCCGAATGTTCAATCGGGAAATTTCTCACTTTTTCTCATTTTTTCCTTTTTCACTAATCAAAGTCAATTCCTTGTCTTTCTTGGATTATAATAACACATTTAACTTATTTAACACTCAAATTATTCAATCCAGTCCAAAAATCACATTTTGGAAAAATTACATTTTTCCCCTAAAGTTTCACAAAATTATGATTTTGCCCCTAGGCTCGGAAATTAAACTTTATTCCTTTTTATTATGTTTTATGACATGATGAACATTTTTCCCTTCTATGGCAACATCAAATTCTCACTCTAACACTTACTTATGAACATTAGATATTTTTACCGATTATGTCAATTTACTCGTTTTCACTTAAAATCGACTAGCAAAAGTTATATGACATAATTTTAAGCTTCATATTATGCCATAAAACATCAAAATAAACACATTTCACCTATGAGTATTTTTCCAAATATGAATCCTAGGTTAAATTATTGCTAGAATAATCTAAATCAAGTTACCGGGACTTTAAAAACATAAAGAACATTAAAAACGGGCCTTGGAATCACTTACTATGGAGCTTGGAAGCTTGAAAACCCTAAATATGGTTTCCCCCTTGCTTATTTCGTTCACCATGGAGAATATGGACAAATTTTTGGTTACTTTGGCCTTTTTAATTCTTTTAATTACTAAATAACCAAAATGCCCCCAACTTAAAAATATCCTATTTCACTTATCTCTTGTCCATTTTTGTCCAAAAAGTTAACCAATGGTATAATTACCAATTAAGGACCTCCAATTTAAAATTTCATAACAATTGGACACTTCTAACATGTAGAACTCAACTTTTGCACTTTTTACAATTTAGTCCTTTTAGCTAAATTGAGTGCCCAAACGTCGAAATTTTTGGACGAAATTTTTACGAAATCATTCTGTGAAATTGTAGACCATAAAAATATAATAAAAAATAAATTTTTTCTCGTCGGATTTGTAGTCTCAAAACCATTATTCCGACTAGGTCTAAAATCGGGCTGTTACATTAACCATCAAACCAATAAACCATTCTTGATATAATTTGAAATATTTATTTTAAAAAACAAGGCATGTCACATACTAGGGTTTAAGACAAAATTTTCAAAATAATAAAAATGATGCGAGATTAGGGATTTAAACTTGGGTTTCAAGGAACATTACACTAACACTTAACCAACAAACCAATACCTCATTTATTTCCTAAAAATGCATAGGTAATTTAATAAAATTAAGGCATGATCACTCTCTCTCGATTCACAAACCCGATTCTACTAACCCTCGATTTTTGGGATGTTACAGTTGTAAATCAGATAAATATCTTTAAAAATTTTCTACAATAATCTCTTCAGAGAATTTTCTCTCTACAACTTTCTCTTGAATTCAAGTATGTGTAAATAATGACCCAAAGCTCTCTTTATATAGGGAGAGTTTAGAGAGTTCAACTATGATTAAACTTAATCACTTTTAATATTAAATTAATATAATATTTATCAAGATAAATATTAGATTAAATTTATTTTAAATCTTATTAAAATAATAGAAGGTTTATCTACAAGATAAACATTACATTAAATTAAATATTAAGATAATCACTTTAATATTAAATTAATACAATACTATTAAGATAAGTATTAAATTTGATTTAATATTAAACTATTAAAATAATATTATTTTTGGAATAATTAATCTGAAATCAAATTATTTAGTAAAGTCCCAGTAAAAGTGTAACTCTTATTGCTCAACCATCGATGACCAACCGTCGCCGGTCATTGGGACGTTGCTACCGCAGCCACCCGCACCGTCGTGTCCGATGATGCAGGTGCGATACCCTTACAGCACCCCGAGACCCTTATGGCACCCCGAGCCAATTCGGTTCAGGTCAATGACAACTCGACCAATCTGGCCTAGCCACTAATTGGACTGTCGGTCCGATATCACATATCGGGCCCGGTTCAGCCAGTTTTTGGGTCTTGGTCTCAGTTTTCAGCTTTCAGAGCCAATTTATGATCTGAGGTCCAATTTTAAGTTCAATTACCCATTGGGCCAATTGTTTGACTTGAAAATTAACTTCCAAAAATATCATATTAATTTTAATTTATTTGATTAATTTAATTTTACTTGATCAAAATTAATTTTTCCACAAATTACTTAGATTTTCCAAATTAATTTTTCAAGAAAATTCTTTAATCAAATTCTCTAGTTGAATAATTCTTATGACCACCTAATTTAATTCCATATCGACTAAATTGACTTAATTAAATTATTCCCAAAGTTGTAGAATTTCTTCTGATTCAAATGCAATCCCATCAAGTTTTTGTTGAGCTAGTGGAGGGACTAATCAGACATATACAATTATGCTCTAGTGATTGCGATTATGTCAAGAAGCAGCATTACGATAATTCACAATTACTTAATCATGGAGTCAGTGCATAAGAAGTACCATGATCGAAAACTCCTTATTGTATACACTTTACGAAAGTAATTCCTCCAACTACTTTGTCTTATGACCTCGTCATGTGTGTGTTACCCTCATATGATACTTTGATTCCTTTGAGTTAAATCTGTTTACTCAATACAATCCTATTTTATATCATTGTCACCATTGTGTCTTCTTAATGATTAATATGACCATTGTCAACAAATGGTTGTGATAAAATGCTCCACTTATATCAAAGCACATGATTTGCATACGCATGTTTAGTGACTAACTCAGGATTTAGGTAAATCACACCATGAATGTCACAAGTGAATTAATTTACAAACAGATTCAAGATTAATTCATCTTGAGTCTAGTCCAATGTATCATTCTACCAATGAATACATCTATGTCTCTACTTGTGGAGTCAACTGCTCCGATAGCCAAGACTAGCCATTTCCCTAATTGGAATTATAGACGACATAATAATCCTTCTCAGTATTTGAATCAAATGCTCACTTTGATTCTTTTTACGGGATTATGGACTCATTTAGATTATCTATTAAAGTAAGTCTTCTTTCTCACAATGTAAACATTCTTTACAATGTCACTTATCTTTAGTTTGAACTTTAAACAAACAATGAGCTTATATTTTCGTGTCACAATTTTGCTATGCATGCAAAATATAATAGACATAAATACAAAAGACATAATAATGAAATATGAAATTAATTTTATTTATTTATTCATCGTTTAAATAAATAGAAAATAGTTACATGTTTACTATAATATGGACACATTTCCCAACAAAACCATCATACCTGGAAAACACATCAAAGACTAAGTAAGTTCAAATGAACTTAGTGAGTTACTAATATAACACACCGTTTATAAATTTATAAATTAGAACTTCATGGGTTTGATTTCCTGTTTGACATCATTTACACAAGTGTAGTTTTCACATCTTCGTGGACTACTCTTGTCCTTCTTTGCATTGGCTCAACTTGAAAATTTATACACTTTTTGCATTGTCAAAATATTCCATTTTTCTTGTTCATGCGATAGGCTGCAATGTAGAATGATTTCAGTTACCCATTTACAATGATTTCATACAAGATTGATTATTACCTCTTTGCCAATAGAACATATGTGTATTTCCTTAGCAATTATTATCATTGTGGATTAATGTACGATGAATTGATTCTAGAAATATCATACATGGAGATTCACACTTAGAAAAAAATTTACATGTAGATTTACACATGAAGTCTTATACACGCGGACTCAAGTTTGGTGAATACATACAAAATGTACTTGTTAACCTCTATATATGAAATCATAATCACATATTCATATATGAAGGTTCATACTTGTGAACTCATTATTAAAAGATAGTCACTGTCAGACTCTTGTTTGGCAGATAGTTACTGCAGGCTTTTGATTTAAAAATAGTCTTTGATGGACTTCTACATTAAAGAAGATCTCTGCAGTTTTGGCTTGAGATAAATAATTTATACGGATTCTCATAGCTTAAACATAAGAATAAGCCATGCGATCTCTTGCTTGAATAATATTTTGTATTGACTCTTGTGAAAGTATCTTTGAACTCTTAAACTTGAAACATGAATATAAGATCAATAGATTGACATAGTTTGAATCATAAAGATAGATTCAGTGGACAATCATACATATGAATTCATATAGAAGATTCATGGATGTGAACTCATATATGGCGAAGTCATTCATACAGATCTATAGACGAATATTTACATATAAACGCAAATTCATATACATAAACTATTTCACGAACTTTCGCTAGACAAAATTCCACGTACAACTTTGCCATGAAGTTTAGAGAACAAATCCAGTGGGCTGCCGTAACTTGGTTCACTAGATAGGTCCAATGGACTGTTGTAACTTGAATTATGACATAGGTCTAGCGAACTGTCTTATCTTGTGTGTGTCCATAGTCATGGGACTTCCTTACATACATGGGGTTAAAGCCTTAGACTTCGTAGAGTGTCTTACTTACATAGAACCCTTGTAGGGTTTTCATACACATGTGCTCATATATCTTCATACAATCCAATTGAACCCCCACAAAACCAAATATCATGCGTATACATTCTCTGTACAATCTGCCTAAACCTCCCCAAAACCAGATAACATGTGGCACATAGTGCACAATATGACATTTCTTCATCTTTCATCTTTCATCCATCATACATCCCTCCATACTCCGCATATCCTTTATTTACACGATTTCCATATAACAAGCATTTAACTAACCATGCTATTTAAGAACACAAGGAAAATCATACCATACGCATCACCTAACTATCCATTCAACAATATCATATTCAATAAGTCTTTACTAGCAATAGCTTACCAAAACATTCAACTTATTTTTATAGCCAAACATGCATTTGCATCTCAACACTAAACATGCATCAATAATACAACAAGCATCTCACCATAGAATAATTCCCCATCATTAGCAAAGCATAAAGTCAATAATACCCAAACAACACAATATTGAAACAAATAAAATAACCAATGAGAAATTGAGTTCAAGAACTCACTGGCAAAATACTTGAAAGCTGGTACCGATTACATCTGCTTAGCTTTTCCTTATCAGTTGAGCCTCCTCCTTCTTGTTTAGCTAAGCATAATTCATTTCCATGATGAAAGATTTAAAATGTTAGCTATAACCTTAAACATCTCAGTACAAGCTTGATGAATTAAACTGAAATCCCCAATTTTCATTTTCTTAAACTTAGATTTATTTGATAATATGTTTTAATATAACAAATTCAAGTGTTTTCAAATAAAAGTTAAAGTTGAACATAATTGGAAAAATGATAAAATCTAGTTAAAATGGTTTCAATTGTGTTAAACATTTTCTATCATGTTAAAATTATTTTTATACAAGTCAGTATTGCTCTAGGCCAAAAAATAATCGATACTTTTTGGCCAAGTACCGATAGTTTTCAAAATATCGATGCCCATTCTAATATCGATACCAAATTGAAATTGTGTTCTCAATCATTTACAATGAGTATCGATACCTTTCCAAAAAGTATCGATACCTTTTATCAGGTACCGATAATATATTTTTGGTATTGTTGTAAACTAATTTCAATGGTCACTGAATCAGGTATTAAATGCTAATAGTATTAGTACTCGTAGAAAAAGTATCGATACCTTTTGTTGCAAGGGAATTTAATGATTTGGTATTTTTCATCCCCAATAGGTCTATTAACTTTTACAACAACCCCAACGATTGAAAATGTATTAGAGGGTATAAATACAATGTTCCAAAGGTCTTACATTAATGAGAGAGATCATCAAGGTTAAAGATCAATCAAAACAACCTTAGTACTTAATTATTTCACATTCTTATTGTAAACACTTGTGAACTTTTATTGTATTCATTCAACTCGAGTGTTATTCTTTGTATTTGTGATTAATTGGCAAACACATCAATCTTGTGAGGATTACTCCTTAGTTTGATATTTCATATTCTTTTTTAGAGGGTTGAGTCTTAAGGTTTAGGTAGAAACCTTAAGAGAGTTGCAATCTTAAGATTTTGGGTAGAAATATTAAGAGAGATTGTAAGGTTAAAACCTGTCCTCAAAGGTTATCAAATTAGTGAATTTGGAAGAATTGTTAGTTGTGAAAAGCTAAGGTAGTAAAGTAGGCAATTGGGTCCGAACCACTATAAACCGTTATGTTCATTGTTGCATATTCGTTCGTTGCTTCCACAATTTTTTAGGAAACCAATTCACCCCCTATTGGTGATTTTGAGTTGATCTTTTGAGCTAACACCTTCTCTTTTCTTCAATCAAAAGATACAAAAAGCGTATAAAGTTTACCAATTTACTAAATCCTCAATCACTTAAGTTGATACAATTTTCTCCCTCTATGAAGATCACTTCTTAAGTTTTCTTTCTTACAGAACAAACCAGAGAAGAAGATGGAAGAAAGAAAATAAATATAGAAAATGAGAGAATGATCATAAGAGAATGACACCTCTTTTTTATATAACGTTCCCTCATTTTTTCACCAAAACCAATTCATCAGCATCAAATTTAATGTTCCTCATCATTATGTTTCCCACTAAAGAAAACTCAGTTTTAATGTAATAAGACTAATAATTAGAATCTAACTATTAGCTAAGAAGCACATCAGATTAACTAAATTACACTAGAACCCTCTTAAATAGAAAGTTTTTCTAATTTATTACTCATATTTTTCGTGGCACTTAACCTTTAACATTTTCAAGTGTGGTACTTTTCTTCCATTACCAACTAAGTCAAGCTTGAGTTCTTCAATTCCTTCCATAAATTCTTAGTGAAATCAATAGAACAACATCATAGCAATCTAAGTTTCTTATGAAGTTATCTAGTTTTCACATTAGAGGGAAGAGAAAAGTGAAGTTAGGGGTTTGAGTAAGAGTTCTAGGTAAGGATGATGAAGTTCCTTAAGGATTTCATGTTTATTTCATTAAAAATGGATGGAAATGATATGTGATTATGGTTTTGACGCTAAATCTTGCATACGTGTGTGATATGTTAATAAAGACAAAGAGAAGAGAAGTGATCAACAAGGTCTTGATGAGGGGAAAAAAGTATCAAAAGAGTGAAGGAAGAAGGGAAAAGCTCATCCAATCATTAGATACTGTAAACGGAAAAATATATAGGATTTTTCCTATGTAATTTATCACCTTTTTACTTAAATCTGTTGTTAAAACTATGTAATTGTTTAATAAATTAATGAAATATGTGAAAATATGAAATTAGGACATAGAAATTATTAAAATGTGATTTTATGCTTTATTATATAGTTTTCATGCAAAAATGGCTTATTTTATATTAATTTGAATATATTATATTTTTAAGACGTAAAGTGGGCCATGCATGATTAAATTAAATAATAAAATACAAAATTATATTTAATAATTAATTTTAAAATAATTCATTAATAAATTAGGTTTTAATTAATTAATTAAATTGGATAAATTTAATTCTTTGGTCCTCTAACTTGTTGATTTATTCTGGACAAGTTTGATAGCTTTGTTGGATTACAGAACTGTCCAAATTTGAGACCAAGTCAACGCAAAATTCTACTGCACTTGGCTGTCCATAAACCACTTTTTGGTTTAATTGCATAAGGTCCTTGAAGAGTTGAAGAAATTAGAGATATACCTGAAGATTTGCACTTGACCGAGTCTCAGTCTTGAGTTGTTGTGGAACTCAAATTGACCAAAAATCAAGGAAAATCAGCTCAACTTGCTAAAATTATGGCCGGCCACCCATGAAAGATGCTTTAAAAGATGGAAACTCCTATTTTTAGCAAACTATCTCTCTCTCCTCGCCTATAAATAAGACCCTCTCATTCATTCATTCATCATCCCTCAAGCATCCATCAAGCATCATTCTCTCTTATTCTCTTAGCCTTTTCCATTCTCACGCCTAGCATCATCTCTTCATAGAGATTTTAGCAATTAAGCCTCTTAAAGAAGCCTTGTTCGGCCACCTTGGAGAACCATCTAGAAAGGAGCAAAGTAAAGGAACGAAGGAGTCTCGTCAGTCAGAGTCTTGGGTGACAGCCATTCTGAATTTGGTTTAATCTTTCTTTTCTTTAACTTAATATAAAGATGTTTGCTATGTGTTTTTTGTTCTTATTTACAACAATGTTAGCTTAATTTTATTTAAGCTAGGATGATTACTTTGGTTAAATAATATTTATTTGATTCATGCTTATAATGTTTGTGTCTCAATCGATCAGATTTTCAATTAAAATCAAGTCTGTATTTCATTCATACGTGATTAAAATGCACCTGAATTAGCTGAGCGATCCTAACTAGACAATGGCTAATGGACGCATGATTGAAATGTGCATGCTCAATTTAAATCTTGACATGATTGAATTGTAAGTTTCATAACAACTCTCACCAAGCTCTGTTATCTGCATAGTTTTTAGATTTGTATGATTAAATTGTTTCAAACCTAACACGTCCCTGTTACCTCACACGAACGCTAAGAAACCCTTAGTAAATAAGGATCAGCAAAATGTGTATTTACTAAGTAAAGGATTCTGAAAGGAACTAATGTGGTTACCAATCTCATGAAAGATCGAGTTGCCATGGAATGTTTTTCTGAATGTTATTAAGCATGTTGATAATAAATTGAGTTTAATTAAAGTAATTGTCCTAGTTTATTTATGTTATAATTATTGCAAATTGTGTTTAATTTTACTAAAATCTATTTCATTCATATAGTTTGCATACTTAGGATAATTTGCATTAAGGATCATTGCATTTAGTTTAATATATTTTAATCACCACTTCTCAACTATATTGTGTTTTTATTTACCAAATTGTTAATATAATTCTACAAATTAAGTGACTTAGCACAAATACAATCCCTGTGGAGACGATAACTCGATACTTACTTATTACTTGATAACGACTGTGTACACTTGTACAAACCTATGCATTACAAGTTTTTGGCGCCGTTGCCGGGGATTGTCAAATGTTGCCATAGTCATTTTTTTGCGTGAAATTATTTATTTTCAATTTAATTGATTTCTAACATTACTAACTTATTCTTTTTAATTTTTGTGATTTTCATTTCAGGTGTTTATGAGCATAGATCAAATTATCGATTTACTCCCTGTAGACCCTGAAATTGAGTGAACTTTCAGACAAAGAAGACGTGAACTTACAGCTCAAAGACAAGTCGAGATGGACCTTGGAAATCAGAATCAAGACCAAGGTAATGAAGCCGATCATGTACAAAATCCTATCCTCATTGCCGATGATAGGGATCGATGCATCAGACAATACACTGTGCCACTTTTCAGTGAGTTAAACCCAGGAATTAGAGGGCCAGATATTGAGGCAACCCAGTTTGAATTGAAATCAGTGGTGTTTCAAATGCTACAAACGGTGAGCCAATTTAGTGGTATGCCCACAGAAGATCCACATCTCTATATTTGATTTTTTATGGAGGTGAGTGATTCATTCAAGATAGTCGGTGCGACTGAAGATGCACTGAGGTTGAAGTTATTTTCGTACTCGTTGCGAGATTGAGTATGAGCATGGCTTAATTCATTGCCACCATGTTCCATAGCTACATGGAAAGAATTAGCAGAGAGATTTTTGGTTAAGTATTTCCCACCTAGAAAAAATGCTAAGTTGAGGAACGAGATCACAACTTTCCAACAATTGGATGACGAGTCTTTGTATGAGGCTTGGGAGAGATTCAAGGAGTTACTTCGTAAGTGTCCTTATCATGGGATTCCTCATTGTATCCAATTGGAGACATTCTATAATGGTTTAAATGCACATACAAGATTGATGGTAGATGCTTTCGCAAATGGTGCAATTTTGTCTAAGTCTTATAATAAGGCTTATAAGATCATCGAAAGGACCGCGAGTAATAACTATCAATGGCCAACAAATCGTATAGCTTCAGGAAGACGCGTAGCCGGAGTAAATAAAGTTGACTCCCTCACTTCGTTTTCAGCTCAGGTATCATCTATTTCCTCTATGTTAAAATAGATAACTGCTAATAGTACTAATAATTTTGCAACTCATCCACCAAGTCTGTTTGAAACAGTTTCCTGTGTGTACTGTGGGGAAGGTCATTCTTTTGAGAATTGTCCATCAAATCTCGAGTCAGTGTACTATGTGGGGAACCAATATCAAAATAAGATTGGATAAGGACCTCAGTCCAACTTCTACAATCCTTCATGGAGTAATCATCCTAACTTTTCTTGGAGTAACCAAGGAACTAGACCGAAAAAAAACTTATTATAGAAAAGACCCAACCAATCTCAAAGGTATAATCAACAAGCTCCAAAACCACCTCAAGCTGAGGCATCAAACAATTTGGAGAACTTGTTGAAAGCGTACATGTCAAATAATGACGCTTTGATCCAAAGCCAAGCAGCAACATTGAAAAATTTGGAAAACCAAATGGGTCAGTTAGCTACGGAGCTACGTAATAGACTGCAAGGAACCTTACCGAGTAATACTGAGAATCCAAGAAATTTGGGTAAAGAACATATCAAGGCAGTGGCATTGCGAAGTGGTAAAATTCTAGAACGCCGATTGATTGATGTCGAAGATAAGCTCGTTGAGAAGAATCAACCAGCTGTTGAAGTTCCTACACCAAAGGAATCAGAAACTGCAAAGTTTGACAAGGTAAACCCTGACTTAGTGAATTCAGATATTTTAACATATTCTTTGGATGCAGATTTACCTACTCAAAAAAGTTGCCTAGTTCAACAGAAAGTTCCATCACCTTTATATCCGCAAAGATTGAAGCAAAACAAGTAGAAACAGGAGGTGCAATTCAAGAAGTTTTTGGATGTTCTGAAACAGTTACACATCAATATTTCGTTGGTGGAGGCTTTAGAACAAATGCCGAATTATGTGAAGTTTATGAAGGATATACTATCCAAGAAGAAATGATTGAGTGAGTATGATATTGTTGCCTTGAATAAGGAGTGCAGTGTGTTCCTGCAGAACAAACTGCCACCAAAATTGAAAGACCTAGGAAGCTTTACTATACCCTATAACATTGGTGACTCTTACTGTGGTAAAACTTTGTGCGACTTAGGAGAGAGTATCAACTTGATGCCTAAGTCTATCTTCAAGATGTTAGGGGTAGGTGAAGTAAGACCAACAACTGTGACGCTTCAGTTAGCAGATCGATCTTTAGTATATCCCAAAGGAAAGATCGAAGATGTTTTGGTAAGAGTCGATAAATTTATTTTTCATGTTGATTTATTGTATTAGATTTTGAAGCAGACAATGAAGTGTCAATCATCCTTAGGAGACCTTTCTTAACCACGAAAAGAACGTTAATTGATGTGCATAAAAGAGAACTCACCATGCGAGTTCAAAACGATCAGGTAACCTTTAACATTCTTAAAGCGATGAAATTTCCCAATCCGGCAGAGGAGTGTTCAGTTATGGAAGAGATAGAAACCTTGGTTTCTATGGAAAGCAATTTTGAAGAAGATCCATTAGAGAAAGCCTTAGATCTTGACCCTTTGGAGGATGAAGAAGGTGAAGAAAACATGGCTTTGATGGAAGCCTATCCGAGAAATTTTATTCAATGCACACGGTTTGAACCGTTGGAGTTGGAAGTCAGAGAATTTGTGCAACCCAAGTTGTCAATTGAAGAAAAACCTAAACTCGAACTAAAGGTACTTTCTTCCCATTTGAAATACGTTTATTTAGGTGATTGTTCTACTTTGCTTGCGATTGTTTCACCGAAACTGACGAATGATCAAGAGGAGTAACTAATTGCTGTTCTAAAGAAATTTAAGTAAGCAATTGGTTGGACCATAGCTGATATTCGAGGTATAGGCCCTTCTTTTTGCATGCATAAAATCATTTTAGAAGAAGGTGAAAAAGCTCGAATTGATGGGCAAAGGAGGCTCAATCCTATTATGAAAAAAGTTGTGATAAAGGAAGGGATCAAATGGTTAGATGCAGGAATCATCTATCCTATTTCAAATAGTTCATGGGTAAGTCCGGTGTAGTTTGTACCGAACAAAGGTGGAATCACGATTGTTGAAAATGAGCGTAACAAGTTAATACCAACAAGAACTGTTACCGGTTAGAGAATCTGTATTGATTACAGAAAGTTGAATAAAGTCACTCGAAAAGACCATTTTCTACCGAATGGCAGGTAATGAATTCTATTTTTTTAGATGGCTATTCGGGATATAACCAAATAGTTGTAACCCCGGAGGACCAACATAAAACAACCTTTACTTGTCCATACGGTACGTTTGCTTTTAGGCGAATGCCTTTTGGTTTATGCAATGCACCTGTAACTTTTCAATGATGCATGATGCCAATATTTACTGATATGGTTGAAAATTTTTTTGAGGTTTTCATGGATGATTTTTCTATTTTTCGTAACACTTATGATATCTGTTTGAGTAATTTGGCTAAGGTACTGAAAAGATATGAAGAGACGAATCTTGTCCTTAATTGGGAAAAATGCCATTTTTTGGTCGACGAAGGGATTGTCTTAGGTAATAAGATCTCAAAAAAAGGAATTGAAGTCGATAAAGAAAAGGTGGACATAATTGAAAGATTACCAGCCCCAATAAATGTGAAAGGAGTTAGATGTTTCTTAGGCCATGCCGTTTTTATCGAAGGTTTATCAAAGATTTCTCAAAAATTTGTAAATCGTTGTGTTTGTTGATAGAGAAAGATACAGTGTTTGATTTCAACAAAGCATGTTTGGAAGCTTTTGAAGAGCTAAAGAAGAGGTTAATCTCAACCCCAACAATCATTACACCTGATTGGAACTCACCTTTTGAGTTGATGTGCGATGCAAGTGACTATGCCGTTGGAGCTGTGATGGGTTAAAAAAGCAATAAAGTGTTTCCCCCTATTTACTATAAAAGTAGAACTTTGACAAGAGCAAATGCAATTATACGATAACCGAAAAAGAACTCTTCGCTATAGTTTTTGCTTTTGAAAAATTTCGCTCATATCTTATAGGTAAGTTACAGTATTTACTGACCTTGCGGCCATTAAATACTTGCTCACGAAGAAAGATGCAAAACCAAGGCTACTTCGTTGGATACTTTTACTCCAAGAATTTGACCTTGAGATCCAAGATAGAAAAGGTGTCGAAAATCAAATAGCTGATCATCTGTCGAGGTTGGAGCAAAACGAGGTAACTCAATCATGTATGCCTATCAACGAGAATTTCCCAGATGAACACTTATTTGATGTAAATCGAATTCATGAAATACCTGGTTTGCTGATTTTTCCAATTATTTTGCATGTGGAATAATTCCTCGAGAAATGACATACCAACAAAGGAAAAAAATTCTTTCATGATAGTCGATATTATCTTTGGGAGGATCCATTTTTGTTTAAATAATGTGCAGATAATATAATCCGAAAGTGTGTAGCTAAAAGCGAGATTGCTGAGATCTTGTATCATTGCCATTCACCTCCAAGTGGGGGACACTTTGGTGGTTCACCTACTGCAACAAAGGTTTTTCAAGCAAGTTTCTTTTGGCCTACATTATTTAAAGATACTTATTCTTATGTGAAGAACTGTGATAAATGCCAAAAGACTGGAAATATATATCAAGGAGGAATGAGATGCCCTTGACAAACATTTTGGAGATTGAATTGTTCGACGTATGGGGCATTGACTTCTTAGGCTCGTTTCTTTCTTCGTATGGGAAAAAATACATCTTAGTTGTTGTGGACTATGTATCCAAGTAGGTTGAAGCTGAAGCATACCATAAAAATGATGATAAGGTAGTCATGCAATTTCTACATAAGCATGTGTTTACACGATTTCGGACACCAAGAGCTATTATTAGTGATGAAGGTTCTCACTTTGTGAACAAATGACTTAATTGGTTGCTTGATAAATATGATGTGAAGCACAAGATTGCTACTACCTATCACCCCCAGTCTAATAGGACAGTTGAAAGAGTGAATAGTGAAATCAAAGGTATCCTTGAAAAGTTAGTACGCCCTAGCAGAAAAGATTGGTCTCGAAGGCTTGATGATGCATTATGGGCCTATCGAACAACATTTAAGACTCCGTTAGGAATGACTCCTTATCAGTTAGTCTTTGAAAAAGGCATGTTATTTACCATTAGATTTGGAGAATAAAGCTCACTGGGCTTTGAAGCAGTTGAACTTTGATCTTAAGCAAGTCGGTGAGAGAAGGATGTTACAACTTGATGAGTTGGAAGAGATGAGGATGTTTTCCTATGAGAATGGCAAAATGTGTAAAGAAAGATCAAAGAGATGACATGATAGCCATGTACAACCTCGTGAGTTTAAAGAAGGTCAGAAGATTTTGTTTTTTAATTTAAGGTTGAAGTTATTTCCTGGGAAGCTTAAATCCTGATGGAAAAGACCTTATACCATCTAATGAGTTTATCCTTATGGAGCTATTGAATTATATGACAATTACGGAGGTACGTTTAAAGTTAATGGTCAACGTCTCAAACACTACTGAGATGGTGAAGTTGAGCGAATTGAATCCTCACTCAAATTAGCTGACCCTTAATTTTTCATGAACTCATTTTTTAAATAAATAAATAATTAGAATTTATTTTCTTAACTTATTACATTTAATTAATTCTGTCTAAGGAGATTGGAACTTAAGCAGGACCGCTGTGACCCCTCCAACCTTTCCTAGGAATTAATTTAATGTAATTTGTTAAGAAGAAATTTTCTAATTAAGACTTAAAATTTTTAAATTTCATTTGTTTTGTTTAAATTTTAAATTTTTATGTAAATAAAGGGGGTCAAATTTGGCCCAAGTACTAATCAGTTTTTTTAGTAAGATATAGTCTGAGTTTGAGGCCCAAGACAGCAAAAAGGAGGGAAAAAATCCATGCCTTGCCGTCACCCTTATTGCTTGCCACCCAAGTAACCCTAATGTAGCTAAATTTTTGCTACATGTTGCCCTAATTTTTCCCTATATAAACCCCTTTCCATTCTACTAATTTTCATAACCCTCAAAGAAATTTGCTTACACCCTAAAAAAATCCCTAAATTTCCCTTTTGTACCGTCAACCTCAAATCTCGAAAGAAACCTTAGCTCTCTTCCCTTTTTGCCAGAATTCCCTATTCTACCGCAAAGTGATTGTCGAAGCACCGTCGTTGTTGTCACACATCATCGTCGCCGCCGTACCATCCTTGCTGTCACAAGATTTTTACCGTAGCAAGTTCTACCCACTTTGTCGATTTCTCTCTTCTCTTTTGTGTAGAAACTTTGCCAAATTTTTGGGAAAACATACCATGTCGCGCAAAAGAACCAAATCTACAAAGACTACTCCTAAAAAACCCCATTTTGATCGATGTAGAAGTGAAAGAGAGATTTGATTCAATCTTTAAGCATCAACCTATGATGCCGAAAAAAGGTTTTGACTTGAAGAGTAATGATTGATGGTTGTTCCTATATCGATTAGAAAGAAAATCAATTCTCTCAAGTGGGAATGATTTTGTGATGCTCGTTCACTTCCCGATGATGAACTAGTTCGAGAATTCTATGCTAGTTTGACTACGCAAGATGCTACTGAAGTCATCGTTTGAAAAAAAAAGGTACCTCTTTCTTCTAATTCCATCAATGATTTGTTTAATTTACCTGATGTTGAAGAAGATGAGTACTACCTTATGATGAACAATATCAATTGGGATTTTCTTCAACAAGTGCTTGATGTTGTGACAAATCTAGGATCCCAATGGATTATAAGAAAGTATGGGAGCCATTCTTGTCGAAGAGAATACTTAAAACCAGTAGCAAAGGTATGGTTTTATTTCGTTCGCTACAGTTTTATACCTATCTCACATAGTTCCACCATCTCGATGGAACGGATGCTTTTGTTATATGCAATTTTGATAGAAAAGTCCATTAATGTTAGGAAAATTATCTTCAAGGAGATTCACGATTGTGCTAAAAAGAAGGTAGCAAGTGCTTATTTCCCATCATTAATCACTTCACTTTGCTTAAAGGCCCGTGTTAAAACACAAGCAAATTTGAAGGGGCAATATGTTCAAGGATGCATTACAAATTATGAGCTTGAAAGGTTAGTAGAGAGGGTACATGAATTGAATCGAGGCGAGCAAGAAGAGCCAACTGAGCCGAATACAGAGGAGTCAACAAATGGAACTGAAACTAAAGCTAATTCAATCACAGACACTAAAGAGGAAGAATCTGATAAGGAACCAAACATTCCTGAACCAAGGGTTGAGCCAGAAGAAGAACTAATTAAGCTAAGTGTTGAACCTGAATATACAACTCCCATGCCGACTTCTGCATGTACTTCAAGGAATTCGGAGTTGTCAATTTTGATGGATATGTGCAAGTTCATGCACAATCAACAACAAAAGTACTGGAAATATGGAAAAATTAGAGATGACTCAATTCGAAATACTTTTAAGAATATATCTAATAATTTTGTTCCTAAGTTCCCAAATGCTATCTTTGAGACAGGGACGGTAAAAGGGGGAATTCTTATCCTGTTATTTATTTAATTATTTTTAGGTCTTTAGGAATTTATTTCTTTCATAATTAGGATTTAATTTCTATAGAATACAATATAGAAAACATGAACAAACTTAGCACTTCTTTAGAAAGAATAAGACTAAGTGATGTGGTAATGGGAATTAACATGTCTAGGATTGGGTTATTACGGAAGACTTGGTACTTAAGCAGTCTTAATGACTCACCTCTCTTTCTTTACAACCCTACCTGGTGTTCAGTTTTCATTCATTACTTTGTTCTTGCAATGAAGACATTGCTTCGTTTTAAAGGGAGGGGGGAAGGCAAATAAATTGCTCAAACTTTTAAATTTTTCAAGTATGTTTTAATCATTTCTTGCATAAGTTGTTTTAATAAATGAATGTTTAGTGATATTCTTGTTACTGGGATAGTTTGTATGCAAGTATGAATGATGATTTTATCTAAGTGAAAGTATGTTATCATGAAGAATGGAATGCTTGTATGATCTTATCCTTAGTAATGTTTTCCATGAAAACTTAGTTCTTTTGAGATTAAACATGCATGAAGGTTTATATCTTTAGAATTGACTTAGTAACTTTCTTGAGGTAAATCCTAGGGGACATAAAAATCTTAAATGATATAGGCACTATTTCTTTGGATCGTTTGAGCCTTTTGAAGCCAACCCTATGATATTAGACCCTTGAAACTGTAATTTTGAGCTTAAAGGCCTATTTTTTTGCAATGAACCTACATTATAAGCCAATTATCATCTTTTTAAAGCTATCCTAAATTTGTGCACCTATCTTAACTAAAGTTGTCTTGGGAATCAACATTTGAGGAAATTTTCATAAAGATGTATGTGCTCATGCTTAAAAAAGCGAAGAAAAGTTCGCTCAGCCTCTAAAAAAAGGAAAAATGTGTGAGTTCGAGTTCAAAATAAGTTTGAGGGTGTTCCAAAGGCTCACTTAAAGAAAAATTGAAAAAACTAAGACAGCGTTAAATGTTAAGATTTTTAAACCGAAATGTCCCATATCTTAAAATCCCTACCTTTAACCGAGCCCCATTACAACCTTATAAAAGACTTGTTGATTTGATGATTGTGTCACCTACATTAGTGGAGAGCAAGTCCTAAGTTCAACATATGAATATCATAAATAAGCCTTGTGATTGTTTGCTTGATTGATAGGAAATTATGTTGAATGAAGAATGTTATCTATGGTTGTGACATACATGCAAACTATGATTCATGTTGGCATATTTTGAAGCTTAGTATAATCTTAAGGAATGTTTGCATATGAATTACTTGTTAATAAAGAAGATCGATAAACATGAAGTTATTAATGTATGATTATGGGACAAAGATTGATGCTGCTTACACAATTAGCAATTTTGTCTTAAACAAGACCTTTTGCTGTGTATAAACATTACTCGGGACGAGCAATGAATTAAGTTTAAGGGTGTGTAACTGAAAAAATATATAGGAATTTTCCTATGTAATTTATCACCTTTTACTTAAATTCATTGTTAAAACTAAGTAGTTGTTTAATAAATTAATGAAATATGTGAAAATATGAAATTAGGAAATAAAATTATTAAAATGTGATTTTATGCTTAATTATATAGTTTTCATGCAATAAATGGCTTATTTTATATTAATTTGAATATATTATTATTTTTATGACGTAAAGTGAGCCATGCATGATTAAATTAAATAATAAAGTATGAAATTATATTTAATAATTCATTTTAAAATATTTCATTAATAAATTGAGTTTTAATTTATTAATTAAATTGGATAAATTTAATTCTTTGGTCCTCTAACTTGTTGCTTTATTCTGGACAGGCCTGTTAGCTCTGTCGGATTACAAAACCATCCAAATTGGAGACCAAGTCAACGCAAAATTCTGCTGCACTTGGCTTTCCATAAACACTTTTTGGTTTAATTGCATAAGGTCGTTGAAGAGTTGAAGAAATTAGAGATTTACCTGAAGATTTGCACTTGACCGAGTCTTAGTCCTGAGTTGTTGTGGCACTCAAATTGACCAAAAATCAAGGAAAAATCAGCTCAACTTGCTAAAATTATGGTCGGCCACCCGTGGAAGATGCTTCAAAAGATGGAAACTCCTATTTTTAGCAAACTATCTCTCTCTCCTCACCTATAAATAAGACCCTCTCATTCCTTCATTCATCATCCCTCAAGCATCCATTAAGCATCATTCTCTCTTTTTCTCTTAGCCTTTTCCATTCCCATGCCTAGCATCATCTCTTCACAGAGATTTTAGCAATGAAGCCTCTTAAAGAACCCTTGTCGGCCATCTTAGAGAACAATCAGCGAAGGAGCAAAGCAAAGGAATGAAGGAGTCTCGTCAGTCAGAGTCTTGGGTGACAGCCACTCTGAATTGGGTTTAATCTTTCTTTTCTTTAACTTAATATAAAGATGTTTTCTATGTGTTCTTTGTTCTTATTTACAACAATGTTAGCTTAATTTTATTTAAGCTAGGATGCTTGCTTTGATTAAATAATATTTATTTGATTCATGCTTATAATGTTTGTGCCTCAATCGATCATGTTTTCAATTAAAATCAAGTTTGTATTTTGTTCATACGTGATTGAAATGCACCTGAATTAGCTAAGCGATCCTAACTACACAACGGCTAATGGACGCATAATTGAAATGTGCATGCTCAATTTAGATCCTAACACGATTGAATTGTAGGTTGCATAACAACTCTAACCAAGCTCTGTTATCTGCATAGTTTTTAGATTTGTGTGATTAAATTGTTTCAAACCTAACACGCCCTTGTTACCTCACACGAATGCTAAGAAACCCTTAGTAAATAAGAATCAGTAAAATGCGTATTTACTAAGTAAAGGATTCCGGAAGGACCTAATGTGGTTTTCAATCTCATGAATGATCGAGTTGCCATGGAATGTTTTTTCGAATGTTATTAAGCATGTTGATAATAAATTGAGTTTAATTAAAGTAATTGTCCTAGTTTATTTATGTTATAATTGTTGCAAATTGTGTTTAATTTTACTAAAATCTATTTCATTCATATAGTTTGCATACTTAGGATAATTTGTATTAGGGATCATCTCATTTAGTTTAATATACTTTAGTCACCACTTCTCAACTATATTGTGTTTTTATTTACCAAATTGTTAATATAATTTTATAAATTAAGTGTCTTAGCACAAATACAATCCCTGTGGAGACGATAACTCGATACTTACTTATTACTTGAGAACGACTGTGTGCACTTGCACAAACCTACGCGTTACAGATAGTAAGTACTTCAAGAATTTTTCTTTACCTAATTAAAGCCTAAGTGAATACTTATTAAATTGGTTTTGTTAATAAATATATTATTCATTATATAAGAAGATGTTGATGTGTAATATGGAAATTATTTAAGAGTGAATGTGAATTCAAATAAAAATTGAATAGCTTATGTGTAGTGAATTTGAAGGAAAAAAGAGACAAATTTACAAATTGTATAAAAGTTGGATAAATGAAATAGATAATTAGATACATCACTTAAGTGGATTGCTAAAATATTAATAAAATAAATTTTTGACTTTATTTGTTGAGAGAATGTAATGAAATTTTGAATTAAGTGTATAATTTTTGACTTTTAGATAGATAGAGACTAAATTATTAAAGTGAAAAGTTTGAATTACCTTTATTTTTTGAGAGAATGTAATGAAATTAAGTATTTAAATGTCCATGTAGACAAAATGGGAACTAGTAGAATATAAATGGCATGTCGTTAGGAAACTTTCATGCATACAAGTGATAGTGGTATTTCGGCGCAAATGATAGTGGCACTTACGTGCAAGGAACAATGGCACTTTAGTGCAAATTAGTGATTGTTTCGCATATCCTATATGTTCTATTGAGTCTACAATTGGGCTATAAATTTTAATGGTAAGTGAATGATGAATTGTTAGTTTGAGACTCCACTATAGTTATTTTCTAATTAATTTCATGAATGATAGTATCAATTCATAAATTTATATACATTAACATTTGTTAATTTTTATTGAAAATTTTAATTCCTTATGTACTTCCTAAGCTTTCACAAGCTTAACGTGTTATTTTTCCAATGCGTAGGTAAAGGATAGACTTGAAATTCTAAAGTGAAGATCAACCTTTACTCATGTCATCACATACCAAAGCTTGGAAGAGAGTATGGTTTTGATTTTAATCACCTTGTTAACTTTGAAAACTTAGTTATATTTGATTGAGTTTTAAGTTGAATTAGGTGATGTTTATGGTTGAAAATTGATATATGTGAGTGGTATGTTGGCTAAATTGGTTGAAAGGTGCTATATGAGCATTGTTTTAAGTGTTGTGAATTAAACATATAGATTTCATGGAAACATAACGCACGTCACTACGTTGGATTCTTTACATCACGATGAGACAAAGTCAATGAGTGTTGACGTGACTTGGAATCCTTGAAGTCGCGATGTTAACCCAATAGATTGAAACTTTAAAAGTAACCTTTGATAAACTTTTGAATATCAAGAGAGCTTTCATAAGCCCGTATAAAGCTTGGATAAGATTATAAATCATGTTATAAATGTGTTATGAGCTTAAAATCTTGAATGAAAATGTTTAATTGGAACGAAAAAAATGTGCAAGTGTACACAATCATAACAAGTAATAAAGGGACTGTACAAACACGTAGTTATGAAATGTGAATTAAAGCAATTTGGTAGAGGAAAATATATTGATTTTAAAAGATGATCTAAAACTAAAAATTAAATAAGTAATCAACTAAAATTAAAATTAAAATTCCAATGCACAATTTCTAAAAGGGTTTTAATCAATATGACATATGTGTGTTATATTAATTTTATTCTTTAACTTAGAATTATTAAAACTATGTTCATATTGTTACGAATAATTTAATGGCAACTTGGTCTTTTGTTAACTATTGTTCATACATACTTATTGAATTAATTAATCTTTCAAACATATTCCTATGTTGGATTAATTAATCAATTTTCATAAGCAAGTATAAGATGAGTGAAGTAACAAATACATTCCTATATTGAAACAAATCACAACAATCTTACAAGTTATGCAATGCAAGAATATTGTTTAATACTATTGCTAATTTAACCCACTTTCATTTAGTAGATTAAACATGCACCATTTAGATATTTTGTCCATCAATTAAAATTTCAATCCAATTAATAATTAATTCATCTTTTACCTTACAATTATAATGCAAGCATAACATTGGCATGATTTTATCTAATTGAACAAATTACCAAGGCCTATAACAATACAGACATGATTTTAACAATTTAACTAATAAAATGCAATCAATCTAATACAAACACAAATTAAGTCATTTTAATTAAAATAGAAACATCAAATTAATAAGCATTCATGTTTATGATCACAAAATAAACTTAAAAGATAAAGAGAAGAGAAGTAAAAGGCGAATCTCAATGATTCTCCGAAGCAAGACTAGCATGCTTCTCTTCTTCTCAGCTTGTTCTATTAATCAACGACCTTCAAAAATGCTTGATTGTTGTTGCTTCAAGAGGCATGCTAACTCTTTCTCAAAATGGGAAATCTACAAAGGAAAGGGAAAGAAAATGAAAGGCGAAAGAAAATGAAAGAAAGAATTGAATGAAAAGATGAGTGAGAAATGTGTGGGATGAGAAATGAGAAGGTGAAGGGGGTATTTATTCTTGGAGATGGTAGCTTGAATTGGCTAAAAATAGCAGCCAATGCCATTTCCCATGGTTGACCCTTGATATTAGGGAGAGGGGTTGAGATGACTTTGTTAATTTTAGCTTAATTCCACAAGTGAGAATGCACAAAAAGAAGAGGGGTTGGAACGGGTTTTCGGAGAAGGTTAAAGGTTTTTTGCAATTACTATAATCAGCTTAATCAGCTTATTTTGGCAGTAATTGGGTCGGCATTGGGCTGCTCTTGCCTTGGTGGATTAGTCCCCTTCAATTTAATAAATCTAAGCCATTTTCTCTACATCAGGCTAGGAATAAATTCAACCCAATTTTTTTTGGATCAAAAAAAAATTCCAATAGGTCCAAGTAGCTTATTTGGGGCGTCCATGGCTGAAAAATGATCAGCCTTCCTCATGTGCCAAATGCTTCAAAGGATACTTCGGCAATCCAATCTTCTCAAGGTGACTATTGAGCTGATTTTTCACCCTTTATGCAAAACTATGGAAAATTGGCCAAGTTATGCAAATTTAGTATAAAAATAACTAAAATGAAAAAAGTATTAGAATTTAAGTTCAATTTAATTATTTTATAATAAAATTATAAAATTCAATTGGAATTACTTAGAATTTGCATGAATTAATGTTCAAAAGTTGCTGAAAAAGTCAATATATTTTTGTGTTTCCATAAATTGATATGTAATTATTTGTAGTTACTCCAACAATGAATTTGGCATCTTGGTTCATTGACTCAACGATCAGATTAGATATGGGGTGTTACATTTAGTAGTATTAAAGCTTAGGATTTTTTTATTTTCGGGTCGAAAATGAGTTTAGAAGTACATTTCATATAGGATATATTGATGTGAGGATTAAATGAAGACATCTTCGTTCTTGTTATAGCTTTGAAGTTACAAGATTTTTTTTTGTTTTAGTTGGAAGAGCCTAAAGAATTGAAGAGGGAATGAATAGACAAAAAGACAAGAGTTTGAGGAAAAGAGTGGCAGCTAGTTCCATTCCTCCACCATCAGCAAAGAGAACCAAAGATTTCAAAGGTTCTAGGTACTCATCCTACATTGGGACAAGTATCGAAGGGACAAGGAAGGAAAATACATCAAACAACCTCAGTTGCTAGTACCGGGGGTATATGATGAGGCATATACCACAATGCGAGCATTGTGGTAAAAGTCATATGGGAGAATGTTGGTTGGTTTTTGGGGCTTGTTTTACATGTGGATCCAAAGACCATATGCAACGAGTTTGTCCAAAAGCAATAGAGAACACTGTTAAGCTGTCTGTAAAGAATACCTCAGCTTAATAAAAGGGTAGAAGATTTGGAGTTGTAAGTGGTACAAGTAGAGGAATGAGGTCACTGAGAGAAGCAACTAATAGATCTGAGTCTTGAACACCTCAAGCCTATGCCATCAGAGCCAGAGATTAAGTAGATACACCAGATGTGATTATTGATACTTTCTCTTTGTTTGTTACTAGTAAATTTCATTAATAACGATGTTTTAGTTAAAAATGTTTTTGGATAGAGTGAGAAAATAAACAAAGTGTATAAATGGGGTCATTTGAAAATTCAAGATCGTAAGTTCCTAGGTAATCTCATGGCTATTCCATTTCATGAATTTGATGTGATACTTGGATTGGTAACCAGAACATGGAGTGTTAGTATAATGTAAAAGGAATATAATTTCCTTGGCAACCTCAGAGGGAGAAGAAGTGGAAATTATCTGTAAGAAGTTCAATGCTTTGTCAAATGTAGTGTTTGTAATGGAAGCTTTCAAAATGGTAAAAAAGGGGTGTGAGGCTTTCTTAGCCTATATTTTTAACATTTAAATGATCGATCCTAGACTAAAAGTGATACTAATAGTACAAGATTAGCTAGATGTATTCTCGGAGGAGTTACCAGGTTTGCCACCCGATAGGGAAGTAGAATTTGATATTGAAGTGATACCTGACATTATGTCAATATGTAACAACCCGTTTTTAAGTTGTGTCAAAAAACAGTGGTTTCAGAACCTTATTTTTAAAGAGTGACTCCTTAAATATTATTATTTAATATTTACAAGGTTATTATAAGGTTTAATTAAATTTTAGTTCTTTAAGTTTTTCAATCGTATAGTTAATTAAGGTACCAAGGCTAAATTGAAAAGTGGTAAAAGTTAATCGCTATGGACTTTTAATTGGTTTAGGGACCAATTGAAAAATTGGACCCATTTATTATAAAGAATATTGGAAGATAGTGTATACATCACCATATTTTCTTAATCATAATCATTAGTAAGTTAATCAAGGTTTAACTTAGGTTAATTAAGATTTATTAAGTACTAAACTTAGTATAAAAGGGAAAATTAAAAGAAATTAAAAACCATTTCTCATCATATTCTTCTCCACTGTTTAGAAAGGAAGAAAATAGGGTTTTATAACATTCAAATTTTCGGCCAACATTTTGGTAAGTATACAATTCCTTTTCTTATAATTTTTATGTTTTTGAAATCCCAGGAGCTTGATTTAGCTAACCCGCGTACTATTTTGCAAAATTGTTAAAGTATTCAAAAGTTGAAATTGATGATTTCTTGAAGCTTTTGGTGCTAAATTTTTATATTTTAAGGGTAGAAGTGAAAAAGGTCCAATTTGTAAAGTGAAACTTGTTAGTTTTGAACATAGGGACTAAAGTGTAAATATTTAGAAATTGATATGAAAATTCTATAATTATTAATAATGTAAGGCTTTAGAACGATTCAATTGAGATCATTTTAAAATCAAAGCTCAAATTTGAAAGCTATGATAATTTCAATTTTAGGGACTAAATTGAAAAAATGCAAAAATTTAAGGAACATTCAAAAATAAAATGAAATGTCATATGCATAAGATAGCATGTTATAAAGTATTTGAAATTGAAAATTGAAATGAATTATCATATAGATCAAGAATTGAACCAACCGGAAGATAACCGGCGAAAAGGGAAAATTATAGATTAGTCCCTAACATCTTATTATTGTAGTTTCTTCCAAGTAAGTTCATATGGTGTAATTATATGCAATGTTAGTATAAATATGTTTGAATTATAAAATTTTTTGTGCGTGAATGTAATTTTAAACTTATTACGATTTGGTACAAAAAGGTGAGGCATGGACTAAAGTGTAAAAAAATCCTTTATGTTGGGATATGTGATGACACTGTAGTGAATAAAATTTTACAAATACATTTTTAATGCCCACGTGAATTTAGTAAACGATTAGGATACTGTTGACATGCAATAGGGTTATTTGCGCGCTTGTACGGGTTTAACACTTCTGTGCTCTCTGTTTAACACTTCGGTGCTCTTTGGTATGGTGTGACATCCCATTTTTTTCCTATTAATTTTAATATAGTGAAACTACCATCTCCTATTTCTTAAATTATTTGCGCAAAAATGAACACAAGGAAGTATTGTGGCTTAGTGGAATGAAGCTCATTAACTATCCTAGAAGTCTCTAGTTCAAACCCTTGTGTTCTTATTTTATTTAATAAAATTTTTGCACACAATTGGCATGTGCATTCAAGCCTTGCCGTCCACCCCCTTGTTGCCATATGTGGAGGATTTCTTTCCTACTTTACCAAGTCAAACTTGCCTTATGCTGTGAGCCACATCCCCTTTTTCGCTCCTTGTTTCACTCTCTTGACAAAACCTCCTCTCTTCTGATAATCTATAAAACAAAGGAAAGTAACTACGTAAGAAACTAATGCTTAGTAAGCTCGTATAAACTCAAATATAACTTACCATTTCATTAGAACAATTTATAGAATATGCATAATATCATTACCAAGACCATAAGCTTAGTAAAATCCTATACAAACACCATCAAACTCACAAGTTAGTAAGTTCATCCATGATACATATGTGTTCAATTATATCATAAATAGATTTCATAATATACATCATTTAACTCATCAACCTTTTCATAAGATCATGAACCATTTCATTTGCTTTACTTACATGTTGAACCATCTAGAATTACATCGGAAACTCAGGAATGCTCACACATAGTGTGTCTTTCCATATAACTGTCACCTTTCCTTTTCAATAGTGCTCACACGAGCTTTGAAATGGGTATGCTCACACGAGCTGTAGGTCAGAATGTTAGCTACATGATGCTGCTCATACAAGCTGTGGAGAATCCGCAACAAATACAGGACCTCAGGCACCGGTAGGACATTCAAGACCAGCACCCGAAACATGAAATCCCTAATGACATGTCATTCGTATCCTAAGGATTCTTAAGGTTCAAACGGGATTCGTTATCCTTCCATTACTCAAAAAATTGATTCATAAGCATTTTCAAGTCTGTTTATATTAACATAATATAGTAAACAATCAATTTGGATATCATTAATATGATTATAATTCGTACGAACGTACCTCGATAACTATAGTTGTAGAAGTAGAATTTGAAACTAATTCGAAGCTTTCGCCTTTCCTTGATTTAAGCCCGATTTTTGTTTATCTTGATCTAAATAGATAATTTCATTCAATTACCAAGTCAAACTTGCCTTATGCTGTGAGCCACATCCCCTTTTTCGCTCCTTGTTTCACTCTCTTGACAAAACCTCCTCTCTTCTGATAATCTATAAAACAAAGGAAACTAACTACGTAAGAAACTAATGCTTAGTAAGCTCGTATAAACTCAAATATAACTTACCATTTCATTAGAACAATTTATAGAATATGCATAATATCATTACCAAGACCATAAGCTTAGTAAAATCCTATACAAACACCATCAAACTCACAAGTTAGTAAGTTCATCCATGATACATATGTGTTCAATTATATCATAAATAGATTTCATAATATACATCATTTAACTCATCAACCTTTTCATAAGATCATGAACCATTTCATTTGCTTTACTTACATGTTGAACCATCTAGAATTACATCGGAAACTCAGGAATGCTCACACATAGTGTGTCTTTCCATATAACTGTCACCTTTCCTTTTCAATAGTGCTCACACGAGCTTTGAAATGGGTATGCTCACACGAGCTGTAGGTCAGAATGTTAGCTACATGATGTTGCTCATACAAGTCGTGGAGAATCCATAACAAATCTGGGACCTCGTGCACCTAGGGACATTCAAGACCAAAGACCAAACATGAAATCCCTAATGACATGTCATTCGTATCCTAAGGATTCTTAAGGTTCAAACGGGATTCGTTATCCTTCCATTACTCAAAAAATTGATTCATAAGCATTTTCAAGTCTGTTTATATTAACATAATATAGTAAATAATCAATTTGGATATCATTAATATGATTATAATTCGTACGAACGTACCTCGATAACTATAGTTGTAGAAGTAGAATTTGAAACTAATTCGAAGCTTTCGCCTTTCCTTGATTTAAGCCCGATTTTTGTTTATCTTGATCTAAATAGATAATTTCATTCAATTAAGTACTTCAAGTATTCAATTCAATCCATAATTCATATTTATGTAAAATTATGAAATTACCCCTAATATTTTAACTTTTCACAATTTAGTCATTAAGCTCATAACTTGAAATTTAACCATTTTAATCCTTCATACAAGCTAGCTGAATTTCTTAGGGACTCATATCAACCCACTTAAATCATCATTTCATAATAATACCATGAAATTTTACTATTTTCATGAATAAGTCTTTAAACCCTAAAATCACTAAAAAATTTTAAATCATCATTTCATAATAATGCCTTACCTACCTTAGACGCGATGCGAGGAAGCATTGAGCAACTAATGATTAATGCCAATAATTTTGAGAAAAAGGCAGCCACCATCTAGATGATCAAAAACACACTGCAGTTCAAAGGAAACATGGTTAAAGATTCGAAACAGCACATAAAGTGGTTTCTTTAACTATACGACACCTTCAAATACAATGGAGTATCCAGCGATGCTGTAAGCCTTTGATTATTCCCATTTTCATTCTGTGATAATGTAGTCGATTGGTTGGACTCATTAGAACCAGGTTCCATTACCACATGGAACAATCTCATGGAAAAATTTCTTCATAAGTTTTTTCCCAATTAGTCGAATCATTTAGGTTTAGTGGAAAATCAAAAATTTTAAACAATACAAAGGAAAGTCCTTATACGATGTGTGGGAGCATTTCCAGGCAATGCTAAGGAAGTGCCTACACCATGTACTATAAGCATGGCTCCAGATACAAATTTTCTACAACGGTGTTGACGGACACGTTAAATCTAACTTAGATAAAGCATCTAGAGGATCTCTCATGTTTCGCATATACGAACAAGCTCACAAATTATTGAAGACATGGCCACAAATTCGTACATGTGGCTCAATGAGAGGTTTATGTACAAATCTAAGCCTTCGATGGTGAAAGCAGTGAACGGTGAGAATGAAAACGATCAATTCCAAAGAATCCTAGTAAAGCTTAACTATCTGGAGACACCCGTTAAGGCAACAAGAGTCAAGCCATATTGCAAAAGCCAACTAAAGGAGGTGAGCTACGTGAATAATATGGGTTGAGAACCCTATTCAAATACCTATAATCTCAATTGGTGAGATCATCTGAACCTCAAGTGTAGGGTAATCAATGAGGTGTAAACCAAGCACAAACTTGACCGAACACTCTTATCAATCTCTACTCCTCCAAAGTAATAACTTAAATCCAAAGCAAGTTTTCAAATCAGTGTCGAGGCTCAATGAATTGATTTTATCATCATTTGATCTTTCTATTAGTTTAAACATTGTAAGACTGCACTTGGGAGGAATGGAAGTATATTGGGATCTCCAAGTACATGTGATAGGCACTTTGGGCTAATAGTTTCATTAAAAAATAACACAGATGCTATACAAACCTATTGTGCCTTCGAGTTGCACTCTATATATGCCAGTGCTCCTATTTGCTTCTTCAATTCAAGACCTTGACAATAAAATTAAAATATATGAGTATTCAGATTACAACAAGAATAAGAATGTATGATTTGTAATCAAGAAGCACAACAAATGAATGTATCTTATTCTTTGACACATTACAAAAACATTATCTTTTTAGTGGTCGAATTTAGGTCTAGCAAAAGTTGAACATGCCTTCCTAAAGATGACAATGGCGGATGTAATATCTACTATCTAGAATGGATTAAAACTCTATACCTTGCTCATCAGATGAGCATAACACTAAATTTGTGAAAGGATGGACTAAACTTTAAAAAGTTGGAACCAGCCCACTCCCTACTCCAGTCTGCCTATACATGTTTTCAGAAAAAGGTTTCTCTTTGTTTGTTTTCTATAAAACTTTCATAATTGCAGCAAATTGACCTATCTAGTGATAACTTGTACAAATTTTTTTCTACGTAATGAAAAAACTAATGGTGCCATAAACAAGCAAAGAATAAAGAATTACATGTTCTGTAGAAATAGTACATGCCCCAAGATAATCCAAGTGGAACTGTTTGTCATCTCTTAAATCTGCATCTAATATAATTTTATTAACTGAACAAAAGCATGCTTGTTCATGCATGATGATAGATAATCAAATAGAGCTTGTAGCTAGAAAATCAAATGCAATTGAAGTATGTATACATTATGTGCATTTGTTTCTTTCGCGCTCTTTTTTTATGCTATTCATGTTGTATATAGGTGAAATAAATTTCTCGAATTAATCATGAACTTACATGAGAATACAATAATGACTTTTCAGGAAAAAATATATAGTTATAAAGAGAAGAAAAATCAAGTTTTATGAATGTAAGAAGTAGAAAAAGAAACAAGAGAAAGCATATCATATTAGTGAGATCTAGTTTATTTTCATCCAACATGGCTCAATTATTCATAGCCTTTTGAACTTGGATGGATAAGTAAAGGCATGACCAATTGTAGAAGCAATACATCAAAGAGGAGAGAATCTATCACCTAGTTTGGTCCCCACAAGAACAATCAGCTCTGTCAAAGCATAATGTCTCAGCTCTGGAACCCACTTCCCCAACACAACAAGGAGAACAGAACACATAAAAGGGATAAAAAAAACTAATAGTGAACACTTTTCATATTGATCCCAAAAGAGGGAAATAAACTTATGATTCGACGTATTAACCAAAAATCAAAACAATCATCAGTTTTAGGGTTACATGTGTTGCACATGATCCTTTGAAAATTACTTGTTTTCGGTTCATAAAATCTGAATCAGTACTGAGAGATTGATTAGTAATTCAATAATTTGGATTTCTTTAATTAATTCTGGATTTTTTTTCTTGCTGAATATTTTGCTTTAATTGATAAATTTCTATGATCTCGATTCTATGAGAAAAAGATTAAAGAATTTGGTGAAGGAAAATGGTGTTTTAGGGCTTTGGAAATGGATAAATGAATGAATGTGGAGGTTGTAGTTGAAAGTGAAGAAAGAATGATGATGAAAAAATGAGGGAAAAAATGAAAAAGTAGTATTTCAGCATTCTTACCATGCTCTGAATGGGCAATTCAAGGGTTAGGGAAAAGAATGGTATTCAACCTCTATTCAGTGATTAGTGGGAATAAAGAGCTAAATAGCAACACCTATAATAGGAATTCCACTGAAGCAAACAATGGTTTGTGCTAGGCCCACAAAATTTAGTTGTAACAGCATATCCATTACATTGAACCAAACACGGTGTTAGTTATCGATGGTTGACATCTAGCACATGCTGTGGATACTCTACAGTTGGTACTAGTAGCATCGAATAACACTTATATGAATAATACCAACTTACAGCTTGTGCAAGCAGACCCTAATGATATAGTTCATGTACTGGTTAGGGGCTTAGTTATTGATGGCTGAAATCTAGCATATGTTACGGATTCTCTACAACTTGTGTGAGCAGCATCAGATAACACTTATATCAACAATCCTAACCTATAGCTTGTGTAAGCAGACCCAAACTTTACAGCTTGTGTGAGCAAATCGGTCTTGTGTTTCCAAACATAATTTACTATAGTTCTACAGGTGAAAATGGTAATAAATCAGAAAGGAAATGGTTGGTGAGATTGATTATGAATTTAGTTAATATGTTTATAAATATATATATATATATGTTGTAATAGTATAGAGCTAATTGTATGGTGGTACATGCATGCGATTTGAGCACTTTGATCTTATTTTGCCAATGTACTAAATTGAGGTTGTTTTGTCAATTAGTACAAGAAGGATGTTAAAGAAATATCATGATAAGTATCTTTGTGTTTCTATTGATTAAATTGATTTAAATTTAGGTAAGTTAAGTTGAATTTTTTGTGAACTAAGTATCTAAGTATTCATTGTGCTTAACATTATCTTCTTTATTCTGTAGTTTATTGATTGTGGAGAGCATCAATCAGATCACCTCAGAGCTCACACTATCTATATTTTGATTTAGTATTCTTTTGATCATGTTAAGCTTGGTTAAATGTGGCATGTACTTAGGAGTTGTCATGTTAACTTATAATGCCAAATTAGTTTTGGCACACCTGAAAATGTTAAAGGATAAGTACAACATTAATTCTGGGTATCTAATTATAAAACTTTCTGTTTATGAGGGTTTTAGTGTAATTACGTGAACTTTGCTAAGTGATTTGGTAATTGGTTAGATGCCAACTATTAGTCTAGTTACTTTAGAACTAGGTATTTTCTTTAGTGAGAAATATTATGATGAGCAACATTAATTTTGATGTTGATGAATTGGTTTAGGTGAAAAAGTGTGGGAGGGTTATATAGGAGACAGGCTTCATTCTCTTAAGAGCACTCTCTCGTTTATGCATTCATTTTCTTTCTTTTATCTTCTTCTCTAGTTTATTCTGTAAGAAAGGAAATTAAGGAGCGGTTCATATGAAGGGAAGAAATTAAGGTGTTAGCCTAGATAATTGAGAATTTAGCAATATGGTAATCTTTCTAACTCTTTCGTACCCTTTGATTAAAGAAAAGGAACAAAAACTTGAGGTTTTCAGCATAATTTATTTTGAACTGTGAAGATTTAAGTCATTGTTAGCATTTAAAACTGCTCTAAATGCATAAAAATTAAGGTTTTCTTACATATTTATTTCTTTGTTTTGATCTTTATACGGTTTCATGCTTAGCTAACTAAGAAGGAGGAGGCCCTAATGATAAAGGGAAGGCTAAGTAGGTTTAAGTTGTGTCAACTCTAAGTACTTTGTTGGTCAGTTTCCAAACTCAAATCCTCAGTGTTTGTTTTATGTATATCAGTACTATGTTATTGTGTTATGTTTGACTTTATCTTCTACTGATGATGATGAGTGGATTATTGTGAGATGTTTTTCGTACGGTTGAAGCATGCAAAGTGATGATCTACAGATGCATGTCTGATTTTATGTATAAGTTTGTTGTTTTGATGAACTGTCACTGGTAAAATAATTATTGAAGAGGTTAGCATTGAAATGGTCCGGTATATGATATGTTTGGTATGATATGTGTTATGTTATTAACAGTAGGTTTAGTTGAATGCTTGTTATATCTTAGTCATAAAAATTAATGATATGCGACATGTGGAGGTATGTAATGGCAGATGGAAGTTGAAGAAATCTCATGTGCACCCTGTGTCACATGTTATTGGTTTTTTAGAGGTTCAGACGAGTTGTACGGAGAATGTATTCGGATGATATTTGGTTTTGTAGAGGTACGATTGTTGGAAAATCATGTTTGAAAAATGCAGCAGAAAATAAATTTAGGGAAATTCAGAGTTAAATTTTTTTTCCAAAATAAGAACTTGGTTGGGATATCTAAAGTAATAAACACTTAATCAAAATTGTACCTTTTCGACTGGTCTAAGATGAACGCTTCGACCGAGTAGTCTTCTCTGCTATCCTCAAGTTCATGTTTGCCAAGTGTGGACTCGCTTCGAATCAGAAAAATTTTCACAAAAATTACCAACGAGGTAATTTCACAATTTCTCTAAACTTTTAGGTCAAGTTGTAAATAAAAAATATATCTCTAGAAATTTTTTGAAATAATTTTCTCAGAGATTTCTCTCTCTACAACATTCTCTTAAATTCAAGTGTGTGTAAATAGTGACCAAGACTCTCTTTATATATGGAGAGTTTAGAGAGTTCAACTATGATTAAACCTAATCACTTTAATATTAAATTAATAAAATATTTATCAAGATAAATATTAGATTAAATTTAATATTACATCTATTAAAATAATATTATTTTTGGAATAACTAATTTAAAATCAAATTATCTGGTAGAGTCTCAGTAGGACTGTAATTCTTCCACTGCTCAACCATTGAAGACCCGCTGTCGCAAACCATTTTCCGGCCACCTGAATGTGGTTGTCGTAGCCGTCAAATTCAATTTAATATTACATCGGTTCGGCCCGGGCCAATGGTGACCTGATCGGTCCGGTCTAGCCACCGGTTGGATTGTCAGTCCAGTTCGACTAGTTTTTGGGTCTTAATCTCGATTTTGGGTTCTCGGGCCCAATTTACGATATCAGGTCCAGCTTTCAAATTCAATTACCCATTGGGCCAATTGTCAGACTTGAAAATTAATTTTCAAAAATATCATATTAATTTTAATTAATTTGATTAATTTAATTTTAGTTTATCAAAATTAATTTTCTCAAAAATCACTTAGAATTTCTAAATTAATTTTTCAAGATTTTTTTTAATCAAATTATCTAGTTGAACAATTATTAAAACTGCCCAATTTAATTCCAGATTGATTAAATCGACTCAATTAAATTATTTCCAAATTTGAAGAATTTTCTTCTGATTCAAATGCAGTTCCATCGAGCTTTTGTTGAGCTAGCAGAAGGACTAATCGAACATCTACAATTAGGCTCTAGTAAATGCAATTATGTCCAGAAGCATCGTTTCGATAATTCATAATTACTTAATCATAGAGTTAGTCCATAAGAAGTACCATGGTTGAAAACTCCTTATTGTATACTCTTTACAAAAGCAATTCATCCAATTGTTTTGTCTAATGACCTCTTCATGTGTTTGTTAACCTCATATGATATCCTTGATTCCTTTGAGTTAAGTCCGTTCACTCAATACAATCTTATTTTATCTTATTGTCACCATTGTATTTTCTTAATTATTAATATGATCACTGTCAACAAATGACTGTGATAAACTGCTCATTCGAGAACAAGCAACCCGTGCCCACATTCCATATTTACCAATCCACACAATGTCATTAACTCTTTAATTGAGCTATGAATTCCACTACTGCTAGTAAAGTCATGCCATACACAAGTCATGTACCTAACATACCAGCTATCGGCTCAATCATCTTTAGAGCATAAGCCTCCACTGATATCAAAGTATATGAGTTACATATCCATGGTCAGTGACTAACTTAGGATTTAGGTAAATCACACCATGAATGTTACAAGTGAATTAATTCACAAACATATTTAGAATTAATTCATCTTAGGTCCAGTCCAATGTATCATTCTGCCAATGAATACATCTATGTCTCTCCCCGTTGAGTCAATTACTTCGATAGTCAAGACTAGTCATCTCCTCAATTAAAATTTTAGACGACATAATAATCATTCTCAGTATTTGAATTAAATGCTCACATTGATTCTATTACGAGATTACGAACTTGTTTAGATTATCTATTGAAGTAAGTTGTCTTTTTCACAATGTAAATGTTATTGGAATGTCACTTATCATCAGTTTGAACTTAAACAATCAATGAGCTAATATTTTTTGTCACAATTTCACTATGCATGCAAAATATGAAAGACAAAAATTTCGTGAAATGTGAAATTTATTTATTTATCATTCCAATACATAGAAAACAATTACATGTTTACTACAATATAGGCACATTTCCCAACATCAATTGGATTGTAAAGAGTTATATGCGCGCATGTTTATGATAACCCTACTTGGGTGCTTTCAAGTATGAGACTCTGCAAAGTCTAAAACTTAAAGCCTCATATTTATAAGCAAGTCCATGGCCATGACATATGGAAGTTATGAAATTCTGTTAGACTTAGTCTCTGAGTTTTATGTCAAAGTTATATGTGGGACTTCATCATATGGAGTTCGCGACATAATTTGTATGTATGAGTCTATCATATCTATGAATATTCTTCTATGAACCTGCATGTATGAGTTCGCCATATCTATGATTATATGCAACAAGTCTATACGAAGAGACTATATGCTTCATGATCTTTCACAGAAGGAATTCTCGTGTAATATGTACTGTGCCTCTATGATGTTCAAGCCAAGCATAAGCTGTGAAATATGAATGCACAAGTTTTTTCTAAGAGAAATCAGTGGCAAATTCTTAATTTTGAAATAAAAAGGGAAGTAAATTTATTATAGAACTCGCTAAGTTCCTTATGAAGTTACCATGTTTTTCTCCTTTGTTTCAGGTATTCTGAACTGTTGTTCGTAGGAAAAGGGGAACTAAGCCAAAGTCTTCAAAGTCTAGCATGAGCATGTCACCTTTCGCTTTGTAACATGTGTAGATATCGAGGCAACTTGTAGTCTTAAACTTCTGTTTTGCATATGGATAAGAACTCTTTAAACTTAGTTTAAATTTTAATTAGACTCATGATGCTACATTGACAAACTTTATAAAAAGATTAATATTATCAGAAATTTTTTTATACATATTGTGATTTCACGACAACGCATTATGGAACTGTTAAATGGTTATTAAATTATTTTAACATATGTTGATAGTTGAAATCTCAAAGGGTCGGTCATCTGGCCTATCAGTTGGGTGTTATAAGTTTAAAATTTTAGTTGATATTAATATTGGGTTCTAAATGTCAAATTGTATATGTGCATAAGCTAATAATATGATGTGGTAAGTGTAATTAGTATCTATCATTGCATATTTGAGTATAAATTGGTTAAATGAAATGATGGAATATTATGGCTATATGTATAGATGATGGACTTGGAAATGTATAAGAAATTTTAATGTGAAATGGTGTCAGTTGTGGTATATTGGTTAGTTGGTTGAATAGTTACTTATTTTGCATTTATATGGTATGATTTTATGCAGGTAAAACATATGCAAATTGTACCAAAAGACTTAGTTGAAGGGTTGTTGTGCATCAGGCATTAAAAGGCTTATTTTGCATTAAAAACAGGTTTCTTGTCCCAACAGCAACTTCTCCTCGTCACAACGCCAACCGATAGTTTGTGATGTCAGAATGTCAAGTGGTCCAATATCGTACCGTGACATACTGTTTTGGCAACGTTACAATGTAGAGGAAGTGACATCACGATGTTAGCTTTGAATTTTTGAAACTTTGCAAATTGGTCCTTGTTCGATCCTAAATCAACTTTAGAGTTTACATAAGCTTGTATAAAGCTCTGGAAAGGTTTTAAACTGTACTGAATGACTTCAATGATAGAATTTAATGATTTTTTACTTTATTTATCAATTAAATGTCTATAATTGTTCCTTTTTGTACTGTACCATTCTGAAGCTTAGTCACGGCGATCAGGACGGGCGAGGGATGTTACAAATATATATTGAAAACATAACATCATTTATTCACATTTCAAAGAAATAATATATCATACCACATGAGATCACAACATCATTTGTTTCATATAAATAAACCAATAGACCACGCCACTCTCAAGGGTTTTGGGCCTATATTTTTCACAAGTTCTAACGTATATGAATATGCAACTGCATCTCAATTTATCATATTTTTCCAATTTACAAATATTTTGTTTCGTTGATGCACCCTTAAGGAATAAGCATCTTATCTCAATTTTTCAATAGTTCCATTTTCTGTTTCAATAGATCATATTCGCATATCTTTGCATATTTAGAATGCATAGCATTTTAAATCGTTATCACTTGTTCATTTCTCAATTTTTTTAGCCCCTATTAACCGTTTCAGATTCAAGACAAGTACATAGATCAAATAGCAATATATATGCCCATAGCCCTCTAAAAATTGGGGTTACTCACAACCCTCTAGGAATTGGAGCATATATTGTACTCGACCCTCAGGAAGTTAAAGTACCATTTTCGACCCTCTGGGAATTAAAGAACTCTCCTACCCTTTAGGAATATGGGAGTAAACCATGATGCGTCAAGCCATAACAATCTGTAATATATCAAACCATGTGGCAAGCCAACTATACTTGTAACTCTTCTAACACCGTTTAATAGCGCATTATCATTATTAATTAATCATTATAACATTTATCAATGTTCATCATCATAATATCATCATTGTATTATATGATATAATTCAAATATATGTAACACATTATCATGACACCATAATTTTGCTTACAACCACTTACAAGTTCAATTCATACAAATTATTCAAAATATATATCATCAATTGTCATCATAATATCATAATTTTTAACATAATCTCATGTAAGGACAATACCATTTCAATCATATCAAGATTTCAAGTATAGATGCAATTACATTGGTATTTATTTCATACTTGATCATATCAACTAGCTATTCAATGAAACAAGTAATTGAAAGCGAATTATAGTAGCACAAACCAAGATACTTATTCCATGTTTGCCTTCTCTTTCCTTTCACTTATTAACGTTTTAGCGTTATATTTAACTACATTTGATGATACAATTATAAAAATAATATCAATTTCACAATTGAATTCAAAATTACTAACAATCAAATATGAATGCTCTTTATTCAATTAAGTCCCTCAATTCCCTAATGTTTGGCATTCCCTTATTTCATAATCTCTTTGAATGAATTTAATCTGACTTCATATTAACATTCTATGGACCTCAAGTTATCACTATATAAAATTTTCATCCAAAATCCTCATCTTGTCTCTCTCTAACCTTAAGATTCAACATATTTCCACAACAAAACCTCATCAATATAATAATCTAACAAGTGGGCTTCTATTATCTACTATTCTTTAACAAAATTCCAACAAAAATTAAGAGGAAAACCTTACCAATCCTTGATTTTGAGCTACAAAAATGGAGAAGAAACAAAAGTTATTCTTTATGTTAAGCTCAATATACACTAAGAGAGGGTGACTTGGTGTTTTAAAAAATTAAAGCAAAGATGGCAATCAAAGAGGACACGGGAATTTATAATGGTTCGGCCCCAATTACCTACCATCATTACCTTATCTTACCACAACTAAGGATTTCCCAATTACTAATTTGAACCCTTCAAGGAAAAGGATTAACCTTTACAATCTCTATCTTTTCAATAGACAAGATAGGGTCACTTCTTCTTAAGGATTTCTACCCAAAATCTTAAGTAAATCCTCACAAAAATGAGAAATGAAATTGAGATAGGATTATCACCTTTACAAGGTTGATATATAACAAGTAAACACTCTCACAATACAACACAACACTTGAAAGAATGAATAACAACTAAACCCACAAGTGTGTACAAGTGAATATAAGAATAATAATGAGATTTGATTGGAATTTAGCACTTGATTTTTGTTTACTTGTTTCTTGTCTTCATATGAGTGTCCTTGAATGATATATATACCCGCACATTGAATTATGGACCTTCGGATCCATTGGAGGGAGTTTCAATCCGTTAAAAGCTTTTATTTTTTACATTTAATGCAACCTACAGCAATATGTCTAGGGACACAATAGGCTGGTCTTGAGACAGGGCTCCCTTAAAGCAAATCTTACCCTTGATGCATTGTTGTCTCTAGGAAAATAAGATTTTGTATAGAGACAAGGTTCCCTTGTAGCTTACCTTAGCTTCAATGTTGATGGTTTCGAGACAAACAAGATGCGAAAAGGAAAAAAAAAGGACTTGATGACACGGAATAAACAATCCACCTGCATAAACAATGAGTGAGGAACAGGATCATAAGTTTGTCCAAGTCACAGATTTGACTTAGGGCACTAAACAATCGGAAAGAAATTTGGATTTTGACACAACCTGAAATGCAAACAAATCTAAGTCAGATCTAAACAAAATAAAAGAAGCAATTAAATAGATAATTAAGATAGAAAGAAAAGAATTAAATAAATCAAATATTTGAATAATTAAATGGGAACAAAATAGAATAAATAAAAAATAAAGAAGATAGATGAAAAAATATGAAGATGGCGTGTAGAATTCCTAAGGAGCCATGGAAGCTCAATAAATCCACAAACCCCTTCAAATGACTTTAATTTTCCCTCCAAGAAAGAAAACTTGTCGAGAAAAAATGTGAAGATGATCCCCACAATCTGAAAAGATTGTTAAAACTCTTCTAAAAGAAAACTCAAGAGAAATTCTTAAAAAGAAAACTCAAAGAGAATTTTATTAACTCAAAGTAAATAATGAATGAATTCATTATGTACAATGAATAGACCTTTATATAGGCTAGCTAAGTACATCTAAATAAAACTCCCAAGTATACTAAAACTCTAGTTAACCTAAACAACAAGTAATTTTAAACTAAATTTTCTTGTTGACATAAAACTCTTAAATAACTTAAATTACTTAAAAGTTATCCAAAACATTCAATATACATAATAAAATAATAAAACTTATTAAATAAAATATTGGGCTAGTATGTAATAAATTTTAATCCTGAAACTTGAACTCGATATGATTTAAACTCGAATAAAAAGCTTGAAACTCATAATTTCTGTAATAATTTCGTCCAGAAATTCTGCTTGCGTAATCTTCACTAAAATAATCATAACTTGAGCTCTCAAACTCAAAATTGAGTGATTCAAAGTGCGTTTCAAAGTTAATATATATATATATATATATATATATATATATATATTCAAATGCTATGCAGACACCTAAGCCCAAAAATGTATGGATCCCTTCCAAAACTTTATCACAAGTTGACTAATCTTTTCAACATGAAAATTGGCAACTTGGTTGAAGTGACTTTAATAAATTTCACTCATTCTGTATATGTATCATTTCCTCTTTCCTCGAAAAGATTCCTCCTCACATATTGTCTTTGATCAAATATTTGTTTGATTTGCTTAGCCTTTGACCTCGTTATTGGGCCTTGAGATAGCGTAAGCCCATCACATCCATGGGCCTAAAATTGGGCCTTGAAACTCGTATCAAATAACCCCAATAGACTCAATTAATTTTAATCAAATGAAAAATAAATTTTTTAAAATAAAATCAAAATTAGTAAAAAGTATGAAAATTGTTGTTTTTGAAAAGAAATGAGAGAAATGGACTAAGTAATATATGTGAATGAACATAATGCAAAACAAATTTGAGAAGCTAACCAAAATAGGTTCGAATTTTGCATTTTTTTCAATTCAAAATATGCATGAGAAATTAGGAACATGTAGTTTTCATTAAGACTAATTATTAAAAAGTCATAACAAAGCATGGATATATATAAATTTGCAAAAGAAGAAACTAATTTTAATAAAAATTTGAAAAGAAAAGTTAAGTTTTATACCTAAAAAATTTGGGAATGGACAATTTGATGATGAAATTGTGCAAAATGATGAAGAATTTTATGTTAGAAGGTTATGAGTAGTGTTCTGATGCAAGAAATTTAAGAAAAAAATAACATGTTGTCTCATGTCTCGAGATAATCAACAAATTGTCTCGAGACAATTGGGGTTGTCTTGAGACAAGAGGCACCAAATGACTATTTTGCTTCGACCCATGTCTCGAGATAATCAACAAATTGTCTCGAGACAATTGGGGTTGTCTTGAGACAAAAGGCACCAAATGACTATTTTGCTTCGACCCAATCTTAAGACAATCGATCCTTTGTCTCAAGGCACCCTTCTTCAAAGGTAATTTTTGGTTTTTTGGGCTGTGTCTTGAGGCCATAAGAATATGGTATGAGACTAGGCTTTAAAAATCAAGAAAAAAAGTAACAAATCATAAAGAAACAAAGGCAAACAACCTAGGTAATTATTCTATCAAGCATATAAACATAAAATATAGACAAACAAGCATTAAAAACATACAAACATGTTTAAAATTAAAAATCACTAAATAACTTTTTGAAAAGGCATAAGGAGCAAAAAGTGACCAATTTACTAAGTGACATAAAATGAACCATTTGGGCATAAAGATATGGTAAATAGTATATTTGGTCTAAATTGTCTATCTTAAACATGCTTGCATTAAAATAAACAAGAAATCAATATATACAATAAAACCAAATAATTAAGCATATGACAACATTTAAGTACAAAAATCAAGAACATATACAAGAATCAAATAACAATAAATATGTACAAAAAATAAACATGTATGGCTCAAAATGAATTTTAAAAATTAACTAAATCCAATCATGGCATGTTCATTAGTCTAGGTTCACCTCTAATTGTCCAAAATCTTTCTTTATCTAAAGGTTTAGTGAAAATATCGGCAAATTGATGCAAAGTATCTACAAACCCTAGAACTATGTCTCCTTTTTGCATATGGTCTCTAATGAAGTAGTGTCTGATTTTTATGTATTTTGTTCTAGAGTGTTGGATGAGATTTTCAGCTAAGCATATAGCAAAAGTGTTATCACATTTGATTGGAATGTGATCCATGTGGATTCCACGATCTTCTATGTAACGCCCCAAATTTTCTAATTTTGTTATTGTAAAAACATGACACAAATATTTGTTAGCTTTAGTGGTTATGTATTCTGGGAGTGTTTGGGAGGTCCCAAGTTCAAGCCTTCGCTTGGGCAAATTTTGGTATTTTGAATGAATTAGGCCTTACTCTTGTTTAGTAGGTTTTTATTTGATTGTTGGGTAAATTACATCAGAATGGCCCTGCTGGTCTAGTGGTTAAATGGTGTGTTATTATGGTGAAGTTCTTGTGTTTGAATCCTTATGCAGGCAAGGGTATTATATTTTTTTCTCAGATTAAGGGATTCTGAGTAGTGGATGTGTAGTGGGAATTAGGGGAGAAGATTAAGGGATTTTGGGGGTTATCGGGATTTTATTTTATTTTTTCCCATAACCAAATTTTGACTCTTTTTTCCAAAAAAAAATTCTGCTGTCTATTATTCTCCTTCTCCTCTTGCCGAAGTTCTTTAAGTTTTTCCATCTTTCTCTTCTTTTTCTTCTTCTTGATTTTTCCCAAATCCATTTATTTTCCTTCGTTTTCGCACGCGATTAGTGCTCGCTTAGTTTCGGTAAGTGTTTTTCTTTGTTTCTATCATGAATCTCTTAATAACTAAAGTGGTAATGTTTTTTCTCTGCGATTTGGGCGTAGGGGAAGGCTCGGACTGGTGATTCTGGTGTTCTCATCTTAACAATAGTTAAACAGAGGGTTATCGTTAGTGGTAAGTTGGGTTTCTGTTCGTTCTTGGTTGTCAATTCACTTGTAAATCTATTAAATTGATGTTGAGTATCTTGATTATAGGCTTTGGAGTGTTCGGGGACTGTTTTAGCATCAAACAAAACCAGGTTTGTACCTGAAACGCAAAAAAAAAAAAGATTCAGCGAAAAGCCGAAATTGATTGCTGTTTGGACAGCAACAGTAGGCTAACTTTTAAATATCACCATAAATTGTGAAAATCGAATTAGAGGATGAATATAATATGGAATTAAATCTTATTGAGTCTAGTTTCTCATAGAAGAAACGATGTAAGCAATAGAATTGTAAATCGTGAGGTATAATAAACTTTGTGAGACAAGGTCAAAATGAATTCGGGTTCCCCTGTTCTGAGTTTAGAAAATCATCAAAAATTGGAGAAAAATAATTAGGGGTTAAAATTTACATGTTTAAATTATTAATGAGTCTATTTTCAATATAAATAAATGGAAACATCATTCAAATTTTGTACTAAGAGATAATTAATTTTTAGCAAATAAGGGACGAAGCTATCAAACAACAGTACAAGGGTAAGTTTGAAGATTTTACTGTACTTATTGGCTAAACCAAAAATTTTTAAAATTTTATGGTAGAACAGTATTTGAGTCTAGTTTCAAATACATCAAGCGGATCTTAATTCGGAATTCTATAGCTCAAGATATAAATAATTTAGAAATAGTGACTCAAGTACGCAGCTTTGAAGGAACATATAAGTAAATAGTGAAAATATATATGAATAATTAACTAGCATGGGTTACATTAAAAATGGATCACGTGGCCAAGGCCAATTTGGGCCGAGTGGGCCACATGGGTGTGTGAGCCCATTTTTCTGAAAAGTTCTGTAAGGTTGCACGGGTCGCCAAAGTCGACTGTAGACCTACTGTAGGGTCGGTAAGCTTTACTTAGACCCCTATATGTGTGATCTGTCTGTCTGATTTCTATATCGAGTAGAACTTGTGATATTTGAATGTATGTCTATTAATTGCATAATGGCATGACATATTTTGTATGTTGCATTGCATCGAGGTGGGTTGATGATATTTGGAGGAAGCGTCCAAAGGTCATTAAGCTTTGTTATCCGCGACTTCACCGCAACCTTCTGATTATGTGTCGCATTTTGGTACAGCATAGTGTGTAGGGATGAGTGGGTTGATTTAATCCTCACATGGTGTGTAAGGTTGGACGGAGATGGTGGGTAGAGGCTGGTGGGTAGAATTCTGATTTACTGTATCTGCATTCTATATCTGATATAGGCCAAGGCCCTAATGTATTTCTGAGACTGTATCTAAATGGGCTAATGCCCAAACTGATTCTGTGATGGGCACAGGCCCCAGACTGTATCTAACTGAATTCTGTTGAATATCTGTATGTATGTTTTCTGTGGGGATTACACACTAATTTTGCGAAAACTCACCCTTTCTCTATTTAATCTGTATAGGTAATCCCTAGACTTGACGGGTCGGTGTAGCGAAGGACTCGACGGTGGCCACACGTAAACTTTAGACTGTTTTCTGTTAATGCCTAGAATTTATTACTTATTTAGGGTTTTTGATGTATCTTCTAGACCATGGACTGGTTGACTTTAAATTTGGGACTTTATACTATATTTTTTTAAAAATATATTACTTATTTAAATTCTGTTAATGCCTAGAATTTATACTATTTTTTATGGATTTTTTTTTAAAACTGCAACTCCACAAAACATGGCTTTTTTCTAAAAACTAAGGTTTTTCGTAAATAGAAATGATTTTCCCTAAATTAATTGGTTACAAAAGCTTCCACTAAGAGACAAGTTTTAAAGCAAATCAACTAGTTTCTTTTTTGAATTAAATAAAAGCTAACTTACTATAACGGTTTTTAAACTCGACAATCTTGTCTTCAAATCTCTTTTCATGTGACATCGCCAGATTCAGCCATAACATCTAGGCCGGGTTTGGGGTGTTACATTCTAATTGTTGCTTCTTCCAAAGAATTTGAGCACAAAAACTATAAATAGTTATGTATTCCACCTCGATGGTGGATAGAGCAACACTATTTTGCTTCTTGGTTTTCCAAGAAACAAAAATATTTCCTAATAAATGACATGTACCAGAAGTATTTTTTTCTATCTAATTTGTATGCTTCAAAATTTACATCGGAGTAAGCGTGAAAACTAAAAAAAATCATTTGGATACCAAAGTCCTAAGTTTGGTGTGTCCTTAAGGTACCTAAAGATTCTCTTAATGGCTTGTAAATGTGACTCCATAGGAGATGATTGATATCTAGAGCACAAACGTACACTAAACATTACATCTAGTCTACTAGCAGTAAAATAGAGTAATGAACCAAACATAGACCTATAAAGTTTAGTGTCAACATATTTACCTCATTCATCTTTTTCAAGCTTTGTTGAAGTGCTCATTGGAGTTTATTTAGGCTTCAAGTCCTCCATTTTGAAATTATTGAGCATTTCCTTGATGTATTTAACTTAATTGGTGAAGATGTCATTTTTAGTTTGCTTGATTTGGAGACCCAAGAAGAAATTAAGCTCTACCATCATGCTCATTTCAAACTCACCTTGCATAATCTTAGGAGATTCTTGACAAAGTAATTCATTAGTAGCAGCAAATATAATATCATAAACATATATTTGCAGTACTAAAATGTCTTTTCCTTTAGTCTTTATAAACAATGTGGTATCAACTTTGCCTTCATTAAAATTATTTTCAATTAAGAATTTTGAATGCCTTTTATACCAAGCTCTAGAAGCTTGTTTTAAACCATATAAAGCTTTAGACAATTTGAAAACATGATTAGGAAAAAGTGGATTTTCAAAATCGGAAGGTTGTTCTACATAAACCTCCTCATTTATAAAATCATTAAAAATGCACATTTAACATCCATTTGAAAAAGCTTAAATTTATGAAAGCATGTAAAACCTAAAAGCATTCTAATTTCTTCTAACCTAGCTACTAGTGCATAAGTTTTATCATAATCTATGCATTCCTCTTGGTTATATCCTTGGGCAACTAGTCTAGCCTTATTTCTAACTAAATTACCACTTTCATCAAGTGTGCTTCTATATACCCATTTGGTTCCTATGGTTGGGTGATCACTAAGTTTTTCAACTAGAGTCCATACTTGGTTTCTTTTAAATTGGTTCAATTCTCCTTGCATAGCTAATTCCCAAAAATCATCATTCAAAGCATCATCAATATTCTTAGGTTATATATAAGAAATGAAAGCGACATGATTATAAGTATTTCTAATTGAAGATCTAGTAATTACCCCTTTAAATGGATCACTAATAATATGATCATCTTTAACGTATGATAGCTCCCTTGGGTGCCTAGTTTCCTTGTCAACTTGAGTTGGTTCTTGGAGATCATCAATTTTGAGCTCTTGAACCATCTCTTCTAGATCTTGTTCTTCATGTAATGCTTTGCTAGGATCTAATTGGTAAATTTCTACATCATTAAGATCAATAGCATCCTTTCTTGAAGGAGAGTTAAATTCATCAAAAAACATATGCATAGACTCCTCTACTACAAAGGTTCTTTTGTTAAAATTTTTATACGCTTTAAAATTAGCATACAATGGAGTGGAACTTTGTTGAGGCAGTTATGGAAAAAATGGGATTTTTAAATTGGTAGGACAAGTTAATTATGACTTTTATCTCTATCAGTATTGTATTCTATTGTTGTCAACAATTATGTTTCTAATTCCTCCTCTCCCTCTAGAGGCCTTTGATAAGGGGACTTTTCCTTTGTTTTTGTTTGTTATTTGTGCAAAAGCTCTCTTGGCTCAGTTAAAAAGGAATCATGAGTCTGAGCTTAGTTTAGAAGTTCAAGCAAGTAAGAATTATCTTCGAGTTAACCATATTTTCTTTGCAGGAAATAGTTTTTTTTTTTTTTTTGCAAAATCTACCAAGGTAAGTAGAGAGAAACTCAACGAACTTCTCAAAGTGTATGAAGAAAGTTCAGGTCAACTAATAAATTATAAGAAGTCCACTTTTCTTTATCCCAACTAGCCTAGAGGAATATCAGGATATACAAAACATGTTCAATATTCAAACTATTTTTAGTCCAGATAAGTATCTCGAACTTCCGACATTACTAAGGGCAAGGAAGAAAATAGCTTTCAAAGAAATTATAGATATAGTCAAAGATTGAGGTAAGGGTTGTTTTAAGAAACTTTTTTCTTTTGGAGGATGAGAAATTTTCATTAAATCATTCTTCAAGCTACACCCATGTATGTAGTACAATGCTTCCTTCTATCTAAAACTCTTTTTGATGACATTACTAGTGTTGCTAGAAGACATTGGTGGCTAAGCAAAAAGGAGGGAAGAGGTATGCATTGGCTCAAGTGGAAAAAAGTTTGTAAGCCTAAAGCCTTAGGAGGAATAAGATTTTGTGATCTTTATTTGTTCAATCTTGCACTTCTAGCTAAGCAAGGTTGGAGATTAATTTAGAACCCTAACACATTATGCTTCAAAGTCCTCAAGGTTAAGTATTTCCCAAATGATTCTTTTATGAACTCCAACCTTGGAAATTGATTGTCGCTCATTTAGAGAGGCATTTGGAATGGAAAATCTATTATTATCCATTGCCTTAGAGGGCATATTGGTAATGGAAGATTGGTAAACTTACGGAATGATAATTGGCTTCTTATTGCATGTAAAATAACTAATGCAATTGTGCAAGTGTACACGTCATTCAAGTAATAAAGTGATAAGTAAGTATCATCTCCACAAGGATAAGAAATTGGTAAGAAATTGAGTATTTTATTATAATACTGTTAATTATACCAAAATATCATGAAATAATCTCAGAGTGAATAAGAAACTAGAATAATGAATTACTAAAATTAAATGATAAAGAACAAAGAAGTGATATGGTAAAAAAAATGATGTGGCAATTCACAGATAATATCAAGAGTATTTTTACTGTTGAATGAATAAGGTTGGAATTTTTCAGGAGAAATGTTCATATCAAGATAAAGCTAAGGCAAAATATCGTCTAATCTACTGCCCAGAGATTCACTACTGTGACTTGTCTCTTTCGATAGCTAGATCTTAAGCTAAAAATCTAAGTTCATGTATGTCTACAGAACTTGGGATTGATAATTGCTATGAACGTCCTCTCTGTACAACTTGCAACATCTATGTCTAGAGTGCTACGAATATTCTATTGAGTATTCACTTGCATCAAACGATTCAAGATCCAGTATTCTTAACATTTTCAGAATTAAAAACACCTAAGAACACAACATACATTCAACTATGTCTAGAGCTTGCATACATGTATTTAAAATAAGCATGAATAGAATGTAACAGTAATATAGATAATATCAAATCCTAGGCATTAAAGATGATAAAACATTCACCCAAACAATTCCAACCCAGAAAAGATTTAGTTCATGGGTGGAAAAGTAAACATCAAAATTGAATCATTCATCAACATTTCTCAATTAATTTCGAATCACAGAAAATTCAATCTAGAAAAATAAAGGAAGAACTGTAGGAAGTTAACTCAATCTAGAAAAATAAAGAAAGAAATACAGAAAGTTAACTCCACACTCTAACTTCTCTTTTATCTTCCGATTGTACATGAATTCAGGATAGATTTCTCTTCCCCTTCCTCACGTCTGTATTCTGCTCTCTTCTAAGTTGCTACTCTTTCTTTCTTTGGAATTTTCCAATAGAGTTCTTTTTTGTACAGAGAGAGAGAACTGTTGTCACTAGTCTCTTTCTCACGCTGATTCTTCTCTCCCCTTTTTTATTCTTCTCTCTCCTTCTTTTATTGGGTAGATCTGTCCCACCTCAACACACATTTTTTATTCCTCTTTTCAGGTTGGTTGAGAGTGACATGGATAGAGTGCTCAGTCATCTTCCTGGAATTGGCATGGCAATTTTGTTACCAACCAATCTTACCAATTGCCATGACAATGTTTCACTTCCCTTATTTTCTTTCTACATCCTCTTCATCCTCTTCATCCTCTTCTTCTACCTACACTTGTGTTCACACAGAACCACACATTTCCTCTCCAAGTGATAAAAGTAACAAATAATGGCCAATGTAGCACAATCCAAGCTTTGTTATGCAATGTTCTAAAATTATCCTAAAAGTGTAGATGTATTTACTTAATTTCAAACAATTAATTCCATCTAGAGGCCTAACATATAACTATTTTCAAGAGTTATCACTTCTATGTTCAAATGATATGACCATCACCTCATTTTGTCCCAATTTACCCCAAGATGCTACAATTAGTGTGCTGATGGAACCAAATGGATTGAATTTGTAACACCCCAATTCTGACAGGTTTTAAGTTTTGGCGAGTAGGCTGAGAGTAATTTGTGAGGCACAACCTATCCACCCAATTGTTATTTTATCATATAGACTAGGCGCATAGCAGATATTAGAATATTATGCAAGGATTGTTCTCAGAATGTATTAAGTAGTAAATAAGAAGAGATTGGTAAGAGTATTGAGAACCTTGTAGGTAGGGGTTATCGTCGAAGGTATTGTACGTCCAGTTTGTTGAGTTATTATGCTAGTTACGTCATAGATGATTTGGTTAGAAACTAATTAGATAGATGGATAGATGGACCAGAAACATAAAAATATTGGGTTTTCATAGTTGCAAACCATTTATAAAGGCAGATCAAAAAGTTGTGACACATGTCAAGTTCCAATAAGGGCTTAGGTTATATATGTATATTCTGGATAAAAAAAATGAGGATTTTTTTCTTCTTCCTTCTTCAAGAAGTATTGATCTGAATCTTAAAGAACTTACAACATTTTTTCCTCCTTCAAATAGAAGATGTAGATCTGGATCTTTACTAGTAATTACTCCATGTCAAGGTAAGATTTATGACTCTGCATGTTTTGTTGTGAAAGGGTAAGTCTGTTAGATTTGGTAGATCAGTAAAATAAAGATATAAGGCCTTGCTTAAGGATTTCCAATGTTAGAAATTATGAGGAAAAGGGGTATATGAATAAATCTTGATAGATTTCCATGTTTTGTAGAAGTAGTAGTTGTTGATAGTGTGATGGAAGTCTGGATCTAGAGTTTTGAATTGCAGTAGATGAGAATCAGGTAAGTCCCTAAGTTAAATCTTGCATGTATGCTATTCATATGAGAAACTTCTGTGGAATTTGATCGGACTATGAAACCAAATCTAGATAATTATAATATGTTGATCATGCTATTGTATAAATGTTTACTGGGTTTTACATGTATAATTTATATGGACTTTGAAAAGTTTGAGTATATGATAAGTATCCTGATGTTGAAATATGGTTGTATGGGTAAATCTGGAATATATGCGATGAGTTGTGAAATAGCTTAGGTGCATGCAGTGAACTAAAGTGTTGAGTCTTAGATGATGTCAATTCATGAAGAGCCTATCAAGTAAGTCTGTGTTTATTCACCACGGTGGAGTCTAAAGGGGTCCATCGGGACTAAATATATGATCTCTTATATGAACCACTAAAGGAAAAGTCCATGACCATGGTACCCTCTAAAGAAACCAAAGGATGGTGATTACCCAATAAGATTCTCTGTGTGTCCTAGGACGATGATGGGAAAACCTCACATAATGTGAGTTTAGGCAAATCCATATCGTAAACATGTTTAAAAATGAAAAGCCTTTATGGAAAAATCCGTAAGGAATGCTTTTGTGAAGCACTTTTAATAACCACCCTTATGGCAAACTCTTGAGCGAATGGCCTTGTAGCGATAATCATGAAAGAAAAACCTTTGTGGCAAAATATAAAAGAAAATTCTTTGTGGCCAATCATGAAAGAAAATACTTTGTAGCGAAACATGAAAGAAAAATCGTTGTAACGAAATATGAAAGAAAAACTTTTGTGATGAATTATAAAGGGATAGCCTTTGTGGCGAACCTTGCAATGATAGCTTTTGTGGTGATAATTTGAGAGATAAACCCTTGTGGCGCACTTTGAAGGAATGACTTACATGGCAATTTCTGAAAATAGTGCCCTTGTGGCGTATCATAGTAAGGCTTTCAACGGTGTACCGTAAAGGAATAATTCTTGTGACATATTCTATATTAAATTATTTTGGCGCGTTCAATATGGTTCGCAAGTGTGATTAGAAAGATCAGTAAGGCACTGTGTCTCTATGGGTTATGGTAAAGTATCATACAAGACTATGATTCAATTGTGAATAAGGAATTGAAAAAATATAGAGAGGTGATAGGTTTAACATAAAAAAAATGTTTTTTGAGTAAGGATTCCAAATTTGATATTTGAAGGAAGTATCTGCTATATGTGTACATGACTATTCATGAGTTGTGATAAAATGATGGCTTAGAGTTATGTATGCAAGAGTAACTGTGTTTCGGTTGTATGGACCTTTGGAAAGGAAATGGATAAAGATTTATGAAAGATCAAATTTAAGAATGTAAGTGATGTATCGAAGATGTTGATGGGTAAGTAATGATTTCAAAGTAAGGCATGTTAATCTATAGTGAATGAAGAATAAAAATTGAGAAAAGCATTCATCGGAGACAAGTTGAATGAAAAGAACAATAAGATTGTCATATAACGATTCACCAGTCATAATGAGCAATTATTGCACGGGTAAAAGATGTTTCTCTCACTAAGCTCTTATAAGCTTACATGAGTTTATACCTTTGTTTCAAGATTATACGCCAGGAGGAATGACGCCAAGACTACGCCAAAAGAAAGGGTGTATCGAGTTATTATGCATACAGAGCAAGTTTGGTGGCGTATTCAAAGTCTGAATTGTCACTGAGAATTCCATACTTGGGGTTTCTATAATAGATTAGGATTTCAATTCAAATATCGTTGTATTTTTTCGCGCAGCCGCAGCGGGATTTGAAAAAGGAATTGATCGTGATTTTGAGTCTGTTCTTTCCATGACTCCAATTACCACGTGTCGTAGTTGCATTTACTTCTTGTACATGCTTATGTATTTAAGTTAGAAATTGTGTAATTAAGTAAGTCGTAATTGATTGTAATTCGTATAAGTAGACCAAGTTTTTGTTTGTATTTGTTTGATAATACCCAAGATCCGGATCCAGTTATTCAGATCGAGTTAAGGGTATTACAAAATTGGAATGAGAACTTGCTCAAATCAAAATTCTCTATTTTTGAAGCTATTATTATCCAAGAAATCCCTCTAAATGGCCAATATACAAGAGATAAAATTATTTGGCACTTTTCCAAGAACGATAAATATTTCATAAGAAGTGGATATCATTACTTACTTAAAAGGGAGACTAAACATGGGCCACAAACATGTGTATGAAAGTTTATTTGGAAAACAAAAGCAGCTTATAAGATAAAGATCTTCATTTGGAGGTTCTGTTGTAACATCTTACCCACGAGAATGAAAATCGGCTCTAGAATTGTGGGAGCTAATACATTGTGTGGTAGATGTAATTTTATCTATGAAGGCTCTGTTCATGCCCTTAAAGAATGTGCATTTGCCTAGAAAGCTTTAGCACGATGTGGATTTTTTTTATGCTTCAACAAAAGAGTCAATTTTCAACAGCTCGAATTGGATTAAGAAAGGTGCTTTTATGCTTGGTAAAGTTGATTTTGATAAACTTACCACTTTTTGATGGTTCCTATGGATTCCAATATCAAAATTGTTTCTCAATTCAATGCATACTTTAATGAACATAAAGAAGCCTAGAAAAGAATCGAGGTCAATCAACAAAGAGCCACGAGATGTTCTTGGAAAGCTCCAAGAAGCCATATCATCAACGCGAACTTTGACACCAAATTGAGCACATCTCAAAAATGCGGAGGAGCTGGGATTGTCTTTCACGACCATGAGGCTTTGTCTCAGGATCTACTACTCTCAAATTATCCTATGTTAATTGCAAAGCTTTAGTTAAAGCTAAGTCTGCTTATATGGCTTTAGAAACTGATTAGGGCTGTCAACTATCATCTTTGAAGGTGACGCACTACACATCATCAAAGGGCTCAATAGTTCGGATAAGACTTCTCTAAGCTTAGATTGATCCTTGATAGTTGTAAAAAGCTTGTGTCTTCCTTTAACGTTTGTAAGGTTGCTTTTACTAGAAGGGATGGAAACAAAGTTACTAATTAGTCTTGGTTCACCCATTAACATGTACTAAAACCTTGATTACCCTTTATGTGTTCACCAACCTATCTTGACTGATGTTGTAAATTTATAAATAATTTTCTCTTTCTTAACTTAAAAAAAAAACTATCAACTTATTTATGTGACACTATTTTCTTTAAATCACATGAAAATTGATAATATGGAATTTTATTAAACTAAAAATAAAATAATAAATTTTAATTATTTGCATATAAATTTAAATTATATTGCTTTTCGGAGAAATTATTTAAATTATTTTCACATAAATTTGAACTATTTTCCCTTTATGTTTAAATAATAAAATGTGTATGTTTTTATTCTACGTGGAAATAATTTAAATTTATTCATTTATGTTTTAGTTTAATAAACTTATCACATTAGCAAGTTCCATGTAACATAATAAAAAGTAATGCTATATAAGTAGCAGAGAACGTGAAAATTGAGTCAAAATTAAAATTTCATATACACAGTTACACCAAATTAAAATCTAAGTATGATATTATATATTAGATTAAAATTTATATATAAATTTGAGATTTATTCTAAATAACAAATATTATTATAAGAATGTTTTTATCTTTATATATCTTTATATAAATTTTAAATAAATACTCACCTTTGATGATGAGACTCAACCATATCATTTCAATCTCAATTTTTTAATGACATTATAGGTATTTCGTATCTAATTTTTACATAATTTTTTATGGACATTATGGGTGTGTCATGATCTTATTATATCATCATTATCATACATAAGGCTAGATCATAGTGGTGGTTCTGCAACATTGAGCCCAAATTCCAATTTTAGGCCTGATAATAAAAGATAATTAATAGCCCAAAATAAAACCCAACGCCGAAAAATTAATATAATAAAGAAGGAAAATAGCCTACACTAGGGTTTTTTCTGTTGTTATGCAATAAAGCAAAAGGAAAATCTCCATTTTAGCAGACTATCTTCGCCGCCTCCTCTTCCTCCTATCTCATAGCAGCCATGGTACTTTCTCTCGCTTTCTACTTCTTTCCTTTGCTTTCCTAGAAAATGTTTACAAGATAATGTCTTTAATACGTTTGTTTTGTTGCTTCCTAGATCATTCCAGAGAAGAACCGCCGCGAGATCTCCAAGTACCTCTTTCAAGGTAACCAAATAAAAAAATAATTCTCATATCGATTTCGAGTTTTGCATTACATTTGGATATTTGGATTTAAAATCTGGGTTTTTATGTTTTGTTTTCTAGAGGGTGTTTGCTATGCAAAGAAAGATTACAACTTGGCGAAGCACCCAGAAATCGATGTTCCCAATCTTCAAGTCATAAAGCTGATGCAAAGCTTCAAGTCAAAAGAATACGTGCGTGAAACTTTTGCATGGATGCATTATTACTGGTACCTTACCAATGATGGCATTGAGTTCCTTAGGACATATCTGAATCTTCCTTCTGAGATTGTTCCCGCTACTTTGAAGAAACAAGCTAAGCCTGCTGGTCGTCCCATGGGCCCTCCTGGTGACCGCCCACGGTAATAGTTTTGGAGTTCTTTGCTCTTTTATTTAATAAAAAAGTTAGGCTTTTCTTTTCCATATAGAATTTGATGAAAATTTCTTTCTTTGTAATTATGGGTTTTGATGGTTATGAATCAGTGGTCCTCCTCGCTTTGGTGACGGTGAGAGGAGATTTGGTGATAGAGATGGCTACCGTGGAGGTCCAAGAGGAGGAGGTGATTTTGGTGACAAGGGAGGAGCTCCGGCTGACTATCAGCCTTCATTCAGGGTAATGTTGCTTTTATAAATTTTTAACTTTTTACGTATGAATAGCTGATGGTCAAATGCATGTTAAGTGTTGGATTGTACATTATGATTTGTGGTGTTTATCTTAGTTATCTGAGTTTCTTTGTCCATTTTGGAACCTTTTTTTTTTTTGCCTCTGCTGAACCCTATTGATCTCAAATTTGATCAAAAGTACGCATAGTCATGGTTAGTTGTGATTGCTTGTTGGTGGCTTACGATTAGTTTCATTGTGATGTAAATGTTACTTTTGTGGCTGCTCTTGGAAGATTTGTGCCTGTTAGATGCTAGTTTGAAGGATGAAATGTTTATATGATTGCTTGAAAACATGTGTACCCATTGATGATTGATGAGGTTATGTTTCTAATAATAGAAAGGCTGATATAATTTCTTACATGTGAACTTGCAGGGCCCTGGAACAAGGCCTGCCTTTGGTCGAGGAGGTGGTGGTTATGGTGGTGCTGGACCTGCAGGCAGTGCAGGTCTTCCTTGAGACGATGGTTTTTCATGACAGATAGTTTTGTCAGTCTAGGTGGTTGTTGAAGTTGATAGAAGTTTGTGTTATGCTTTTCAATTTAGTTGTTTGATGCTTATAAAATATTGCTACTCTTTGGTTCATCCGAATGGACTTTAGGACCAATGTTTTCTTTGCTATTTGATCATACACATTTTGTGGTGTTTGTTGCACTGTAGTACTGAAATTTTTATTCAAGCTTGTAACATTATGGAATCCTGCTCTCTTCAAACATATAATTCTACATTTTTCATGAATGCTGCTGTTCAACCGCATACAATTAATTTATAACGCATTCTTTTACATGTTTCATGATTCCATTTACAGCAGCATAGATAGATTTACTCTCTAGGTGTCTTGTATCATTTACCATGAACTTGAACATCACTCCTTCTACCTCAACAGTGCTCCATCCGCCATCCTTTTTCATACCTTGTCTAAGCTGAGCCCTAACCTTGACAACATCTTCCCACTGGCCCCTGCTAGCATGAATGTTTGATAATGCTACCCTCCAAACTATGCCTTCGGGATCCTGGATAGACAGCTTCTCTGTTACTCTTTCAGCTATGCAGATATTTCCATGGAACCCACATGCACCCAGTAAAGCATACCATACATCATTGCTTGGTGTAATAGGCATTTCCTTTATAAAGGCTTCTGCTTCCTCAAGTTTTCCTGATCTCCCTAACAGATCCACCATGCAAACAAAATGTTCCATATTTGGTTCCACTCCCCACTCTTTCTGCATGTGATTGAAGATTTCGTAGCCTTCTTCAACCAGTCCTGTATGGGAGCATGCAGAAAGGATGTTGGTGAAGGTGATAGCGTTAGGCTTGTATGGACTGGATGTATTCAGTTTGGAGAAAGCCTGTAGAGCAAGCCTCCCATTCCCATTGATTCCGTATGCAGCAATTAATGTATTCCATGAACTTGGATCTTTTGCGGGCATTTCCTTGAAGATTTTCTCTGCTAAACTCAACCTGCCTGATCTTGCATACATGTCTACCAAAGCATTTTGAATGAAGATATCAGAGATTAATCCAGCTTTTGTTATGTAACCATGAATAACTTGCCCTGGCATGAGTGATGACAAGTTTGAACAAGCTTGAATGGATGCCAATGTGCTGATGAAATCTGGACGCATCTCTCCTCTACCGTTGCAGTGAATATGTTTAAGTAGCTCTAAGGCTTCATGGAATTCACCATTTTTGATGAGACACGTGATCAATGAATTCCAGGAAACAATGTCTCTCTCATTCATCCTTGCAAAGACTCGAATGGCTGAATCGTTTTGCTCATTTTCTGCATACATGTCGATCAGGGAATTTTCTACAACACAAGAAGAAAATCTATGCTTGATTAGGTAACCATGGAGTTCTTTCCCCAGCTTCAAATTATTGGAATGACCACAAAACTGCAGGAGAGTAGCCATTGTCGCCGGGTTAAGATAGTGTTCTTCACCATAAAAACAATATCCTGAAAAAAGTTGTATTCCTTCTCTGATGTACCCGTTAGTTAAGTACATCTCAGCCATAGAATTCAATACAAGTTCCTGTCGACACCACCCCAGTTTTGAAACCAATCCATGAACCCATTGTAATATCTGCAGTCGTCCAATGAAGGAACATGCATGTATAATGCTCAAAATTGTCACCTCATTCGGTATAACACCATCTTCTTGCATCCTGAAGAATGCTAGAAGCGCTTCTTGCATGAATCCATGTAGCACAGAACCTGAAATAACACAAGTCCAAGAAACAACATCCCTGGAACTAAATCTCTCAAGGAGCTTAATTGCATCTTCTAAAATACCAGATTTTGCATACGCACTAATCAAAGAGTTCTGCAGAAAGTTATCTTCGAGAAATCCACTCTTGACTATGTAACCGTGTAAAATACAGATGAAACTAGGATTGAAATGTTGTGCAACAGCTTGTAAAGCAGCAGCTAGCGTGAATTCGTTGGGGTACTCATTCTCCAGCATCTGAACAAAAGTGGAAACCCCTTCGTCAGGCAACCCGTTGTGGCAGTAACCTGAAATCATCGATGTCCATGATGCCACGGTTCTCTCAGGCATATTATCAAACAGATTTTTGGCTTCTTCAATACATCCACATTTCGCGTACATATGCAGAAGAGAGTTGTCAACAAAGACATTTGTTTGCAACCTAGACTTCAGTACTACGGCGTGAATGCAAGAACCCAATTCTAAATTCCTGGAACCAGTGCATGATCTTAACAATTGGACTGTTGAAACAGAGTCAAGAGCTAAAAGCTGATATGAGAAGTTATGGTTTGATAATGAATTTCGCAATCGATAAGGGCTGTCATCCTTAGTTTTCTTTCCTTGCTTAGGAAATTGGAGAATAGGCAAGCTCTGCACAGTGATCATCTGAAACAGCCAAGAATTTTACAACCAATGGCCAGAGAAAGATTCTTATTTCAGTTCATACCTGATGAATAGACCTGTATATCCCGCCCGAAATTTAAAATTTATACCACTCCAAAATTAAAATTTAAGCAAAAACATTAAATTTTAAAAATAAATTTAAACAAAAATATTAAATCCATTTAAAACATGAATTGAAGATAGAGTTTAAACATTCAAACCTTAAGCCCGATTTAACCTGATCCGTTTTTAAATTTATAATATAATATAATATATTTTTATATATTATTTAATTTAAAACACATAAAAAATTAAGTTAAGATAATATATAAAAGTTTTCAATAAATAAAAAATATTAAAATATTAAATATTAAAATAAATCATATAAATATTTTGTAAAAAATTAAAAATTATATAAATAACATAAAATAATTTAGTTTATTTTTTATAAATATAAATAAATTTAGACAAAATTCTAAACTCAAGTTCTAAATCGAATCAAGTTTAAATAAAAATAAGAATCAAGAGGTCTGATGTCACTTGTCTAATGGTAAGAAAAAAAGGAAGCCAAACATAACTTCGTATTGGAAATTGAGATTTTGCATGTATATACCCACCAATACAAAACTAGCTAGTAACATCACCAAGGTAACACGGTAAGTGGCGACAAGACAAACCCCCCACAATGACCACCGATAAACTTACACTCCAAACATAAAACTATTGGACACGCATATTTACCGACTATATATGTTTTTTTTTGCATTTAACTACTCAATCGACCTCTTCCATCTTGCTTTCCTCGTTGGTCTCTTCCTCCAAAGATGGCATGTCAACGTCGTCAACAGCAGTTTCATCCTCATCAATGCTCAAACCCAACTTCAACATTCTGTGAATTCTTCCTGCAAATGTGTTGGGATCATCCAGGCTGAATCCAGAAGTCAAAAGAGCAGTCTCGTATAGTAGAAGTACCAAGTCCTTGACTGATTTGTCATTTTTGTCAACTTCTGCTCTCTTCCTTAGCGCCTCCATTATGCCATTGTCTGGGTTGATTTCCATTGTTTTCTTGCTCGACATGTAAGCGCTCATGCTGTTATCTCTCAGAGCCTGGGCTTTCATGATCCTCTCCATATTGGCCGTCCATCCGTATTCTCCTGTGACCAAGCAGCAGGGAGAGTCGACAATCCTATCAGACACAACCACCTTCTCAACCTTGTCTCCTAGAATCTCTTTAATCGTCTTACAAAGGTTCTCAAACGACTTCTTCTTCTCTTCTCTTTTCTTCTTCTCATCTTCCGACTCCTCATCGAGCTTTAGCCCTTCTTTAGTTGCGGAGACCAGTTTCTTTCCGTCGTACTCCTTCAATTGCCCGACAGCATACTCGTCAATAGCATCGACCATGAACAGCACTTCGTACCCTTTTTTCTTGAGTCTCTCAAGGAAAGGTGAGTTCTCAACTGCTTTCTTGCTTTCACCAGTAATGTAGTAGATATCTTTCTGACCTTCCTTCATCCTAGTAACGTAGTCCTTTAAGCTGGTCATCTCGTCACCACTCTTCGTAGAATAGTACCTTAGCAAGTCAGCAAGCTTGGCCCTGTTTTGGCTATCTTCATGAATACCCAGCTTGATGTTCTTGGAGAAAGCGTCGTAGAACTTCTTGTAGTCATCTTTGTTTTCAGCAATCTCAAAGAACATTTCAATGCATTTCTTCACCAGATTCTTTCGAATGACTTTAAGAATCTTGTTCTGCTGCAGCATTTCACGGGAGATATTCAAAGGAAGATCATCAGAATCCACAACGCCTTTGACAAAAGACAGGTATTCAGGAATGAGTTCTTCACAGTTGTCCATGATAAACACCCTCCTAACGTAGAGCTTAATATTGTTCAACTTCTTCCTTGTGTCAAAAAGATCAAACGGGGCTCTCCTAGGTACAAAGAGGATAGCCTTAAACTCTAGCTGTCCCTCGACAGAAAAGTGCTTCACGGCAAGGTGGTCCTCCCAATCGTTTGTGATACTTTTATAGAACGAGGCATATTCCTCCTTTGTAATCTCCTCCGGCTTTCTCAACCAAATTGGTTTCTGCTTGTTAATAAGTTGCCACTCATGGCTCACCTCCTTAACCTTCTTCTTCTTCGACTTCTTTTCTTTGTCCTCGTCTACCTCCTCCACATCCCCTTCCTCTTCCTTCTTCGTCTCCTCATCTTCATCATCACTGACCTCCTTCTCAATTGTCTTCTCAGTCCATAGGTAAATTGGATAGCTGATAAACTCCGAATGCTTCTTCACAAGATCCTTTATCCTCCTCTCCTCCAAGTACTCCAACTAGAATATAAAAACAAAAAATAAGACATCAATAACAAGAATCATATGCACAGAATTATTAAATGTACCACCAAATTGGCAACAAATTATAACTCACCTGATCTTCTTTAAGGAAGAGGGTAATCTTAGTGCCTCTACCGAGAGGTTCACCACCCAAATCCCGGGTGACAGTAAAAGACCCACCAGCCTGAGACTCCCAAATATATTGCTCATCATCATTGTGCTTTGTTGTGACAATCACCTTCTCTGCTACCAGGTAAGCCGAGTAAAACCCTACCCCAAACTGACCAATCATGCTGACATCAGCTCCCGCCTGCAATGCCTCCATGAACTCCTTTGTTCCAGACCTTGCAATTGTCCCCAAATTATTCACCAAATCTGAACAAAAATACCAAGTTACAATCCCAAATTCGAATAGGTGAAAATTAACTTCTACTTTCTAATTGAAAAGATTGTTAACTAATTAAGTACGTACCCGCTTTGGTCATGCCAACACCACTATCGACAATAGAGAGAGTTTTATTTGCTTTATCAGGTATGATTCTGATAAAGAGTTCCGGCTGAGCATCAAGCTTGCTCTTGTCTGTTAAGCCCTCAAATCTAATCTTATCCAATGCCTATGAGAAACCAAAACCAAAAGCATTTCATACTCTAAATCAAACATATCAATCCCTCTGGAAAAAAGCAAACAAGAGAAAATAACAAATCGTTCTTTCTTGGTAGCCAAAAAAGACGGGAAAAAGAAGAAAGCTTTTGTTCAACATCTACAAATAACTATGATACAAATTAGTTCCAAATATTTCCATTTTCTCCATATCCAGATTTGGAGTAAAGAAAATAACCAAACAAGAAATGGTAATACGTAAGAAACAATTTAGCTAAAAGCTGCGATAAAAACAGGCAAATCCAAAGAAAACATTATGTTCCTCTGTTTTATTCTCTCAGAGCAAAGAAACAGAAACAGGAAAGTAGAAACAATTAGGAGACATTAAGGACATGGACGTACATCAGAAGCATTGCTGATGAGCTCACGAAGGAAGATCTCTTTGTTACTGTAGAAAGTGTTGATGATCAAGCTCAAGAGCTGGTTGATCTCCGCCTGGAATGCGAAGGTCTCCGACTCTGATCCCATATGCACGTCCGCCATCACTTTCAGATCAAACGATCGGGAAATTAAGGAGAATAAATGGAGCGCACGATTTAAGATGACACTGGGAAATTTCTTTCTGAATTTCGCTTTGGATTTTCTCTTGAAAGAATGACAGTAAGAGATGAAATATATATGATGAGAGAGGGTAACCGGAAGGTCTTGGAATTTGGTTTCGCGCGGGTTCTAGACTTTTCTTTTTGATTTTGTTATACTCGTCTTTTCCCATTTTGTCCTTAAACCGCCCTTCTCCTCTTCGTTCCAGGATTTGGTTCGGATGGTAAATTGCCGCCGACGCCGTTTTACATAACTGAGATAAGGCCCAATCATAGCGTTTTTAGCATATATATATATATATATATATCTGATCTTTGGGTTTAGTAACTTACTGGGCTTTCGAGAAAATCACTTTGGGTTTTTCATGATCGACCATTTTGATTCCGGATGAATTTTTTTCAAGTTTTTGCTAATCTAATTCATTTTTTATTTTACTAATGAAATATTATTAAATCCAATATTTCATCATTTTATACATCCTGTGATAAGCAGAATAAATCACCGTAATATCCAAATTAAAAGATGCTTTATTACGTTTTTTATTAAAATGAATATATGCTTTAATTATTGTTATTTTTAATGAAATATTTTAATTTTAAATAATTAATATAAGTAATCAATTATCAAAATATGAGTAAAATACAATATGTATGCTAAAATTTGCATTTCTATACTTCAAAAATAAACATGTTATAATTGATTAAGTCTTAACTCAATTGGTATTGACATTATTGTCATTGTAAGAGAATGTGAGTTTTAACGTGTTGAAACACTTTTATCCTCTTATTTAAACATTGAGGATTTATCATAAACGTCGAGTAATATTCAAACGTTGAGGATTTATCATAAACGTCGGTATTCTTCCTGCACAAAGCACTTCCAAACATCTTTAGCAATCGGGCAATCCCTGAGGACATGCAAAATATCTTCTGTCTCATGTTGGTAGACTCAGCATGATATATTTTGTCCAAAACCCCTACGTACACGTTCCAGATTAGTAAGCAATCACTGTTTACAAACGAGCCATAAGAAGAAACATACTTGATGCAGTCCCTAGTACTTCCAAACGACTCACCATCTAGCATCTTGCACATTCCATGTTCTTCTTTTAACATTCGATATGCATTCTTAACTGAAAAGCCCTGATTCATAGTATGTACCTAGAAGATTTTATCTGTGCCAGCAGGTGGATACGAAGGAGGAATGTTTGCAATATTTTTAACAATTTCTTCTGGCAGATGTTCGTTAAAAGCCTTAAGATTCCATGCTCCATCGTCTGTTACCATATCTTTGAGAGAGTAATCTGTGATTGGCCTGTCAATGGGAGGTATGTATGCTTTTAACGATCCTACTTTAGGGATCCAAGAATCCTCCCAACAGCGGACTGAGATTCCTGTTCCAATTGACCAACACATATTCTCTTTTAGCAAGGGCTATACCTTTGCAATCCCTTTCCAAATGGCTGAACAATTCCCTCGCACAATGCTATTAGGGATCCTCTCTTTCACTCTATATTTTGAGCGCAACATAATAACCCATAGGGCTTATTTTTTGGAGACGAGATTAAACCCTAATTTTAGAAGGAATGAAGCATTTTGGTCTTCTAAATGTCAAAGGCCCAAGTCACCACATACTCAAGGTTGGCATATAGAATTCTAATCGACCGACGCTACTTTCTTTTTCCACGAATTAGACCCTCATATAGATTGCCTTGCCAATCGCTCTATCTCCTCACAAACCCTTTTCGAAATTCGCATGAACTGCATAAAATAGTTCAGAATAGAGAGAAGGATTGATTGAGCTAATGTAAATATGTCTGCCATAAACAACTACTTTGCATCCCAATTACATAATTTAGCTCTGACTTTCTCGATCGCAAACCCTAAGGTAGAGTTTGTAACCCTTTTGTGTAGAAGCGAAACTTCTAGTTATGATCCTAACTCTTGAACCTGTTGAAAGCCTAGAAGCCCGCTTAATCGATTTCTTAAAGTGTCATCAACCCCTCTAGAGAATAACATATTAGTTTTTTGTGCATTTATACCGTGTCTTGAAATGTTACAGAAACGGTCCAAAATATCCTTTAGCAACAAGCCATGTTTTATGTCTGCTTTTGAAAAGATCGCCAAATCATCTACAAAGAATAAGTGTGATAAAGTTGGCCATGTTCTAGTTAGCTTAATAAGGCTCCATTCATCAGAGATTTCAACTGCTTTGATACTGTGCCCTAGCCGTTCCATACATAAAACAAATAAGTAAGGTGATAGAGGACATCGTTAACGCACTCCTCTTGCAGGTTTAAATTTTGTTGTGGGAACTCCGTTCCATAAAACTTGCATAGTGGACGTTGAAATGGCAGACATGATTAACTTTCGTAAAAAATATGGTATTTCTACTACTTGGATAGAGCTATCTATGAAACACCATCTAACTCTATTTTACGCTTTTTCTAAGTCAATTTTAATAGTCATTCAGTTCTTGTTTTTCCCTCGCATGGAATGAATCACCTCTTTTGCAATGATGATATTGTCAGATATATTTCATCCTGTAATGAACCCAACCTGCTTTTGTGCAATTATCTTAGGGAATACTACTTTGAAACTATTTTCTATAACTTTTATAATCAGTTTATAGGGTTCAGAATAAAGACTAATGGGTCGAAATTGCGAGATCTCCTCAGGTTGGGCAATCTTTGGAATAAGAACAATGAATGTGTTATTTAAATCTTGATCAATAGGCCTACCTTTAAAAACTTCTTTAAGCCATTCACAAATTGTACCCCTAATGCTATCCCATTGATTCTGGAATAAGACCACATGATATCCAGCACTTTTAGGTGCTTTTAATGGTGTCATATCAAAAAGTGTCTTTTTAATTTCATCATTTGAGACTTTTCTCCCTAGAAATTCAATGTCATTCTACTCCAATTGGGGAAAGCGGCTAGGAGGTAACTCCCCCGTCTTACTTAGCAGCTCCCCATATAGTTTTTGAAAATAGCCTAATGCTTCAGATTGAATTTCGTTTGGATCATACAACCACTCACTATTCCTACTACGTAGGGCATTAATGCGATTAACTTTCCTTCTATACATTGTACGACTATGGAAAAACTATGTTCCTATCTTCTAACTTAAGCCAATCACACTTTGGTTTTTACTTCCATAGTAACTCTTCATGATTTAGCACCTCTTCAAGTTCCTCTTTCATATCCATATCCCTTTTTAATAACGTGTTTGAACTTGACCTTTTTATTTCCTTCTGAATTTGACTCAAAGATTGTACTGATTTCCATTTGTGAACTCCAATATGCCCATACACATTCTTATTCCATTATTTGAGGCCCACAGTGAGTTTACCTAAAGTGCCAGACATGTCTCCACAATAGTTCTACAAATCTTTTATGATGTTTGAAAACCTTTGATGCTGGGTGCATCCGACCAGAAAGTGGAAAAGACATCCTCTTAGTAAGTTAATCTCTAAACAGAGGTTAGTAAAAAGAGGTCAATGGCCTGACTTGATTCTTACAAGATGTGTTACGAGACACCTTGGAAAAGTTTGAATCCAAGCCAAATTCCCCAAAGCTCGAACTAGTCTTTCAAATGTCCCACCTTTCTGCCAGGTAAACGACGGCCCTCTAACCCCCAGGTCTTGTAGCCCATTGGACTAAAAAAATTCTCCAAAATAAGGGCAACGTCTCTCAACAATATTGCCTGCCTTTTTGTCACTCTTGGAAAGGATAGCATTAAAGTCCCCTACTGCCATCCAAGAGTAGAAGTATTAGAGATGGTTTTTTTTTTAATTCTTCTCAAAGCAATCGTCTTCTAGTTTTATTCGAACTTCCATAGACAAAAGCAATCATAACCACTTGTATAGGAGTCCCTATAAATACCCTTGTCAAAATAAACTGAGGGTGGTTTTTAACAATTTCAAGATGGGCCGTATTCTTCCAACTTATCCAGATTCCACCTGAAAATCCTCGTGCTTCAACCCAATGCGAATTTTGGAATCCTAACTTTGCAATTATCTCATATGTTCTACCACCACTGACTTTTGTTTCTAGCAAGCTAACGACATCGGGCTTGTAATCCATACTTTACACTCTAAAAAGGTGTAGAAACTTTGCACTTGCGGTCTCTTAATAGTTCCAAGTGAGTAAAGATGAATTGACATTCATTATTAAAAAATAATCCTGTAAGTAGTTCACTCTCTTGAACATCTGGGCTTACACCCACTTCCTTAGATACCTCAGTTACCAAACCTTATTGGAACTGACTTTGTAAAAGTTCAAGAATGCTACTTACTGGCTCAGCCAAGGGGACTCTTGGGGAAGAGGCTTTGAAAGGACTGCCCTTGTCCCTAATAATTTTATTAAGCTTCTTGCCCTGCCTATTCCCACTAGACTTACCCCGTCCAGCGCGTAAAATTCCTTACACTGCGTGATGACCCACGACCCCAAGCCTACCTACGGGTGAACCCATCGAAGAATCGAGGTGAATATTTCCCTTAAATGCCACCACTGAACACTGACTCGAATCCAATATGCCTTTCATTATGAACATCATCACCTCCTGCAATTTATCAGGTCTCGATTGCTGACTAGAATGAGAGCTAGCTTCCATCACGACCCCTGTAAGGCGTTTTTCTTTTGTCGCCTCTTCTCCCCTCTCCTAAAAAAGCACTGTACTTCGTGCATGCTCCTCTCGGTTCGATCTTATTTGCTCCACAACATCAGACTCCAACGAACTAGGAAAGATTCTTTCTTCCGTCAAGGCGTCGCCGCCGTGTACCAGGTAGGTCTCCCCTTTCCCTCTAACCCTAACTGCTAACATGTTTGGGCCTTCTTTTACCGGACTGGTCCTCTCCAACCACCTTTACCAATCCCCTTTTTAGGTCTTTCTTCGGGGCCTATCTCCTCAACGGGCTTGTGTTGATCCAACCCCATAACTAGAAGACTCTTTCCATTCAGTCCACATTGCCCCAGGCTTAGGTTGGATGCACCCACTTCTTCCCCTATATCCAACTCAACAAGGCTCGCTCATCTGTGGCCCATAGCAATTCCTAACCCCCTAGCTTTAATAGACCTGCTTCGACCCAATTCTCTATGCTATGGGCTACTCACAATATTCCCTTGCTAACCCAGACCTATATGTGACGGTTCTGCCTCTTTCATTACATGTGAAACATCTGGGCCTATCTTTCTTTGGCCCGTTTCGATCCCTAGTCCAGACCCTTGTTCTTGGATACCCTCATCTTCAGCTAGGGTTTCCAAAGCATGAAACCTTGAATTATTTGTTGGTCTAGAGTCCTGACTGCCACTTCTCTTGGTCGTCCTTGGTGGTCATCTACCTCTCCTTTCCACTAGTATCCAAGGGCCATAACCATCTGAATTCTTTGGTAAGTCATCCGTGTTTGAAGTTGTGTTTCTTGTTTGTTCTCCTTCTCCATGTGCGACACTTTCCTCAGATTCTTTTGGTTCATTCATTCTTTTAGGACAAATTTCTTTTATGTGGCCATAATGGCCACACGAAAAACAAATGGTGGGTAGGTACTCGTATTCAACTCTCTGCAGTGCTTCGTTGACCAAAACTTGAGAGATCAATACTTTCTCCAGATTTACTTATACCGCCATCCTTGCGAAACGTCCCCTAACCCCATTATCCATATTAAAATCAAGTTTTGCTACTTTCCCTACTAATCTTCCTATTTCCCACAGGATTCTCCGTTTGTACATATGCATGGCAATCTAGGAAGCCGAATCCATGCCATGACCATATGGGGGTAAGGTTGTGCTATGTTAAAATCCATGGACCAAGGTTGTAAGGTTAGGTACTTCCCATAAACAATCCAAGGTCCTTGACATAGGACCTTCTTAAAGTCCTCCGGGCTTTGAAATTTAGCTAAGAAATAACCATTTTCAACATCCATTAAGCAAAACGGTTGAGACGATTTCCACAAAGAACGAGCTTTATTATGAAGCACAATATACCCATACTTCTTCCCAGAAGCTTAATTACCAATGTATGAGCCATGTCGTTAATTAGGATCTAGTTTACCCATTCAGAGAAATTGATCGATGGAATGCCATTAACTAAAGAACACACGACATCTGTTTTCGACAACTCGAATTCCCCTTCATCAGAAAAAACATTCGAAGTTGTTGTCTGTCCTTCAGCCTGAAGGCCAGTCCCTATTAAACGATGCTTCCATGACAAAGGTTTCTTTGTAATCGAAGCTAAATCCATTGCCACATCCGGATCTCACTCTGTCTCCCTGATACGAACCTTATTTGTTGAACGTTTTACATGTTCTCCTTCGTTGCTACTCTCGCGTTTCACAGAATTCATCATAAAATTATATATTTTAATTATTGAAAACATTATATTAAAAAATAATATAAATTATGAGTAAAGTTAGGGAGGTAATAAAAAAATATTAATTTTTAAATTAAATGTTATAACCATAATTTAGTTAAAAATGTAAAAAAAATAAAAATATATAATAAATTAAATAAAAAATTCAACTTCCTATTTTCATAAAAAAAAAATTCTACTTCGGAAAAAAATTAAAAAGAAATTATATTAAGACAAATTCAAACATTCAACTTCTTCAAAATAATAACACCATGTTTGGTTGGGTGTAATGGATTAGCCATTACACCCCTAATCCGTGGCCCCACTAAATACCCTATTTAGTTTGTTGCATTACCCTAATACGGGCCTATTACGTTGCAGACAGATTCGACTTTTCTCTGCTTCAGCGCCGATTTGCTATTACGTTCCAAAATCAAAGATTGCCTAATCGGTCTCCCTTTTACCCTCCCAAACCGAAATCGATTCTCTACCCCACCCTCTCCCTCCCAACATCAACAGAAGCTGCCAGCGAACCAAACCTCCAGTTCCCTTCTCGCCGAAGATCTCCTGTCTTTCGACGACAATGGTTGCCGCCAAGAAGACCGTAAAGACCCTTTTACTCATTTTCTCTTCTTCTTTTTTTTTTGAATATTTAACCTAAATTTTCTGAAAACATGCTAATTCATTTTTATGTTATTGATGATGGTATTTTGATGCAGAAGAAGACCCATGGGAGCATTAACAACAGATTGGCTCTCATTATGAAAAGTGGGAAATACACTTTGGGTTACAAAACTGTTCTCAAATCTCTCAGAAGCTCCAAAGGTATTCCATTGTTTTTTTTAAAATTGAAATTATTCCTATCCCATATTGAAATGTCGAGCAATCTGGTTGTTGTTTTGAACATCTCTGTCACTTGTAGTTTGTTTTGTTATATGAAAAATGATGGGTTTGATTTCTTGTTTTGAATAGTAAACTAAAAGTGAATGAATTCCATTTTGGGAGATAGTGTTTAAACAGATTCTGTTTGAAAATCGATTTTTCCCTTTGTGTTGCTAATATAATGTTGATTGAGCATTGGAAGACATGTATACTTATTTTGTTGTGTGTTGTAGGTAAATTGATTATTATTGCCAACAACTACCCTCATCTTAGGAAGTCGGAGATCGAGTATTATGCCATGTTGTGCAAATTTGGAGTTCACCACTACAATGGAAGTACGTTCCTTAACCTATCATTATAATTATTTTGAACCAATGTTTACTTTTCATGTCACATTGAATCAAAATCCATTTTACAATCCCTTCCCTTGCCCTTTCAAGTCTTTAGTTTTAGTTATTTGTGAAAAGCTAGATAGAATTGCTTTTTCTAGTGTTGCTGATGGCAATGGTAGAAGGAACGTCTAATCTGTATGTCACTCAGAAGCCATTTGATGAATTTATTGATATGGACGATATTTTTTTTAATTGGTAATACTGTATCTTGATGGAAGCTAACTGTTATTCTAGTTTTCACATGTAAATTGTGATGGTGGTTTGCTCAACTTAGAAGGATTGTTGAACTTCAAGTAATATAGTTTGTTCAATAATGTTGTTCGTTTTAAATTAGTTGTTAGAATTTTCTATTTTCATTTTCATTTTACCCCTGTTGTCTAGGCTGAAAATGATGCTGTTGACCAAGAACTTCAGAAACAACTGGAGGCTGCTGGTACCTTTCCCCCATCATTTTTACATTCTTTTTTATGTAGACTTGGCTTAGGTATGATTTGCTTTTCCAAGTCCTTGAAAAGTTATATTCCCTGAATCCAGATATGCATTGAGTAATAGTGTTGTAGCAAACATAAGCATCTTCCATCTTCTTATAGATAAATAAGAGAGTGAGTTAGGCTGCTCAATTTCAACATATGTTTGAGCAGTGACTAAGTTTGCTTTGATTCTGGCATTTGTGTTGTATGCAAGACATAGGATGTTTGCTTCATCTCTCGTTCTTTTAAACTTTCAGTTCATTTTGATCTACTAGTATATATGTTGTTTGGCCAAATTCAGCTATTAGACTTTGTACTTTGCTTAAGTTGTGGATTTAGTACATGTACTTTTTCAAATTATGAAATTGTAGTCTTAACAGCAATTAAATCTGTTTGGTTAAATTCTACTCTTAGCCCTTTATTATGCTTAAAAGTTGTAGATTTAGTCCATGTTATCCGACAGGAACATTTTTAGTCATTTCATTTTTCAAGTTTCAAAATTTCAATCTTAAAGCAAATGACAGTCATTAAATCTATTATGCAATTAGTTTTGAATTTGCTCAACTGTTTAGTTTTAATGTTTGAGCTGCTTCTTACTTCAGCTTTGTTAAACAGTTGTTGTTGTTGTTGCATTTGTTCAAAATATTATCCAGTCCAAGAAAGGGATTCCCCCCCTTAACTTCTTAAAATCCAAACATTAAATCTAGAAAGATTTGATATTGAATTGCATAAGCAATTGCTGTTATTGTTCTTGGATTTGTTCATACATTTTTGTCTCACAATTTATGCAACAAGTATATACAAGTAGTCTATTTAACAAGTCCTTCCAAACAAATTTTGTAATGGTGGGATCTTATGCACATCTTGTAATGGTCAACTCTTCATGGACTCAGTCTCACATCGAGAAGCTTTGGGGTATTCCTAAGAGCATTAAGCGAGTTTATCCCCTTGTGATACTTCAGACTTGAGTTACTGCTTCTCGTTATTCATCACCAATCATAGTGAATTTTATATTTTTAGTGCCATTCATCTGTGATTTCTTACCGTTTACATCTCAAGCAGGCACTTCCTTTGGAAAGGTCGGTGGAAACTCCAAAATCATATCATTGCACAATTTCGTCCAGAAGGTGCACATACTTACATAGATCTTCAAGCTAAATTTTTAATGGTTCCGTGTTTCAGCTTTTGGAACCTTGATTAGTTCTAGAAACTCTTTACGCTTTGATTTTTTTGACTCGGGCACATAGTCTTCAACTTGAGGCATTTTCATTGCCATAAAAAACTAGATGAACACTCTCAAGACCTAAGTTGCGGTTTGTAGGTAGTTGCCGAAATAAATCGGACAAGGAAAGACTCGAATTTGAAAGACAAAGCAGTGCAATTGAACATTCAAGACGATGTGGAATTCCATAAAAACGTGATGTATAGGTAAGAACAATTACGTATAAGTTTAGTTGAATCCTCTCGCTAAATGAAAATCATCCGAAAATTGATGATTAGTAGATAATCAAGTTTGTCTACATTTGCGTTACTACAATATATATGTTTTAACTCTTTGTTTGATCGGTTTCATACACTATGCAGGGACTTGGTAAGTCTTTTGGGCGGGTTGTTGCTGGAATCCACTCAATGATAGACGAGCACTTTGGCATTAGTGTTGTAGAGTACATGGCTGCAGGAGCCATACCTATAGGTGAGCTAGCATGGCAATTGATATTATAATTTCTGATTCGAGCTACTTTTGTTTTCCATTTTAAAATGTTTTTAAAATGATATTCATTTTGCTTGACCCCCTCACTCATAATTCTCGGCGAAAATGGACATTGTTTTAGATGAAGTGGACAACAAACAGATTTCTTGCTCAAAATGTAGAAGAATATGTAGATGCGATCCTGAAAATCGTGAAGATGCCCGAGTCCGAAAGACTCAAGATAGCTACTGACTGAAGGGAGAAGAGCTACCGATTTTGAGCAAAGATTTTACAATGATCTCAAAGCATAATCCGACCAATTATATGCGGTTCTTCCTAGTTATAGGATTGCATTAGAAGATCACACTGACATAGAAAACAATAGTTATACTTGTTCTTGTTTATTGGGTTCTTCACCCTTTCGATCCAGTCATTAGAAAAAGCTTAGTTTAGATTTGTCAACAAAATAGATATACTCTTAATTTTGATTTGAAAACATACTCTTAATTTTGATTTGAAAACATACTTGAAGGAATTGAGGATCATGTTTGGTTCATTGGATTGCTCATTCAATTACTGCCCTATTTAATATTAATTATTTTAAATTATACAAATTCATATAAGAAAATTTATTATCAAGAATTTTATGAAATCATATATTATTATTAAATTATATTTAATAATAATTATTTTAAATTATACAAATTCATATAAGAAAATTTATTAGTAATAATTATTTTAAATTTTATTAAATCATATATTTTAATTAAAATATATTTAATAATAATTATTTCAAATTATATTTTATAGTATCATATACTATGATTTTAGTAAATTCATATAAGAATATTGATTATTAAGAATTTTATTAAATCATATATTTTAATTAAAATATATTTAATAATTATTATTTCAAATTATATTTTATAGTATCATATATTATGATTTTAGTAAATTCATATAAGAATATTGATTATTAAGAATTTTATTAAATTATATATTTTAATTAAAATATATTTAATAATAATTATGTTAAATTATATTTTATAGTATCATATATTATGATTTTAGTAAATTTATATAAGAATATTGATTATTAAGAATTTTATTAAATTATATATTTTAATTAAAATATATTTAATAATAATTATGTTAAAATATAATTAAATTATTTATTATTGATACTAATAATCTTATTAAAATTTAATAACAATAACAATAATCATTTACCTAAACAAATTTCTGCTAAAGGTATTCTAGTCATTTTAGTTTTTTCCCTTATGCTATTACACCTCCATTTCCATTCAACCAAACACAAGAATACTATTACGCCTCTATTCCATTACGCCTCCATTCTTATACAGCGAACCAAACGTGCTCTAAAAATAAATTTTAATTAAAAAATAAAAACTAATAATATTACAAAAACATGGTCAGGTTCTTAATCTTTGATATTATTCAATTTATTATTTTCATCATCATCTTCCATCAAGGGAGATTCTTTTATGTCAACTTGTTTAATTTTTAATTCAATTAACTGCATTTTGATTTCAGTTCTTTTATTCAACCTCATAAGAAAAAAATATTGTTGGTATTAAATAATAAAATTATTATTAAATATCAAATAATAATAAAATAATGAAAATCAAACAATGAAAGTAGAACTTTTCTATGATGAAATAAAACCTACCAAATAATACTAAAAGCTAATTCTTTTACTAGTGATTCTCTAAATGCTATTTGAATGTAAATGTCTTACTAATGTATACATTTATAATGTTAAATCTTAGCTTTTTAAGGTAAAATTCATTAATAAAATGAATAACAAAACAAATATATCCAGTAATTGCGAGACTTCTAAATTTCAAGTCGATAGGTTTGCCCCATACACCTAAACTTATATCTCATAAAATTACTAGAAGCAGAATTATAACGATCCGAATCTAAAATAAGACGAAAAGAGTGGGGAGGAGTATCCCATGTTTGATGATCAGCATAGAACAAGGCTACCTAAGCAAGCTCATGAGCTGCCTTAATAGCAATCCATTATGTTCCACTGGAAGGAGAAATGCTGGAAATGTGCACGCAACAAAATACAAACATGAAGAACTAGACCAAACTCAGAAAGGTTCAAACTAGATGAATTGAGTGCCATAATAACATCATTACAATCTAATTCAATAACCACATTACTAATACCCTTTTTCCTTAAGCCACTAGAGAGCGTTGGGGATAGCAAGAAGCTCAACCATGTGCAGTTCATAGGCAATTGGAAACAAACTGGAAACACCTTGAACAAAGTTCTTTTCATAATCTCATAGAATGGAAGCAAAGAAGGAAGCTCATTGCGATGTAGGCACCGCTGCATCGACATTATATTTGAACAAAGTTCGCCCTTGTCGAATCCAATTTACAATCGAAGGCTAAAATGCACCAATGGGCTACTACACTCTACCAAACACATATTGAGTTGTTGCCCAATCTCTCAAAAATTGGTCTGCTACCAAGATAATTGTGTAATACAAGGTCGTGACTCCTTTCCAGAGGAGATTGCAGTGAAATCATAGGCTCTAAGCTGCTGTCAATGTTCCCCTCAAAAATCAAAGAATTAAACAGATTCAGAATAGAAGAAAAGAAAGTATCAATAGTCCCAACATCTGCAGCAAGTCCGAAAATAGCTCCAAGCATCGAAAGCAATCAAACACCACATTAATACATGTTCAAAGCTCTTGATCGTGCCACAGCTAATGCACATTGATTCTATTGGATAGCCTTTCTCGACCAACCATTCCTTACATGGAAGAAAATGACGCAGACACTGCCACCAAAAATCTTTCACTTTAGGAGGGACATTCAATTTCAATAAAGCAAATCATGGGCCATCCACTCCCAAGTTCATGGTAGGCGACATCCTGTTTAAAGCCACGAGATATCTTGTAACAACCTGTATCTGATCTAATTTGTCGGACCTAGATATATGATGCCACCAAACATAAATACTTAAAAAAAATTTTCATTAGGCGACAACTAAATTGAACTTACTTTTTATTAGTTTATAATATTTCTAAGTCAAAAGATCTTAAAAGCGACATTTACTAAATACAACAATTTAAAAAAAAAAAGTTTAATATATTACAACTTAAAACTTTGTTAAATTCACTTAATCATAGTGTAGAATATTTTTCGCTTAATATCCAAAATGCTCCTTTGTATGCATAATATCACTTTGTCATCCTGGCACATTGCTAGCTTGGTCCCTCCTAGCACACTGGTTCCATTTCTAGAATGCTGCATAAAAAATAGACGTCTGTAAGTTCAACAGAATTTAGTGATTCTTAACCATTATTACCCTTAGATGGTGTTGTTGAATTCCTCAACTTAAGAATTTATGGACTTCCTTTCAGGCTTTGGAGGATATGTCTCTCGCTCCTAGTGGATAACTAGACACCAACCTCTAACTTGACCACCTTATACGCACTCCACTATATTGGCGGATCACAGGCTTCCCACATTATAGCGACTCCTATTTCTCAATCGCCTAGAGATAGAGGTTGGATACATTTCTCGGAATGATAGGCATATGAACTCTACTCTCGACGGGTTCTTATACTAGCTCTAGCGGTTGTCATATTGCCAGTTACATTGTACCTTTAAGTCGATCCAAACGACAAACTTGGTTCGATGAAGGAACTATCTTAGATTACCCAATAGAACTCAGATGACTTCGATACAAAATGTGAGAGCTTCTAGATTTGGTAGGCACTTACACCATCCATAGTTACATATATGTCAAGCTCCATTTTTGACCTAGCGAATTACTATAGTAGATTCATCAGTCGAGTATTCTACCTAGAACTCTTTCAGAAAATGCCTCAAAGGCATGCCTAAACCTCTACACAAAGGCGAACTAACAACTCGCCACTTAAGCGTAATAGAATTCATCCGACAGGCTTTCTAAACATTTTGCCACATAGGCTTTTCAAGTCCCTGTCACAAAGGCTTTATAGCGACTCGCCACAAAGGTTTCCCAAATAGATCGCCACAAAGGCTTTATAGGGGACTTGCCACAGAGGCTTCCCAAATAAATCACCACAAAGGCTTTATAGGAGACTCGTTATAAAGGCTTCCCAAATAAATCGCCACAAAGGCTTTACAGGTGACTCGCTACAAAAGCTTCACATAAACTTCTGTGTTTGACGATATGAATTTGCCTAAACTCAACATCACCTGAGGTTTTCCCATCATCGCCCCTGAGATACGTAGAAACCCTTGTAGAATATGCCATTCCCATGGTCTTTTCACATAATTGACACACTGGCCTTTTCTCGTGTTTGTTGTCCCTATAAACCTCGTGTTTACAATTCCAGCGAACTACATTTTGCCATACTGGCCTTCGTGTTTACTTTCTCGGTAGATGTCATCAAAGCACTACCATAGGGTCCATTATCATATTACATACTTTTCTGACACTCTACCTAAACCCAATTATCACCAACCATACTTTGTTATGCATCACTCGGATAACTTAATGGACACATCTACATAGATTTCATTTGTACTCTTAATAGAATCTTACTTCCCAACACATTATTTTCCATACACGGTTACCACATATTGTCATTTTCATACAACACATCGTACATGTTAGTACATACATGCAGATGTTTCACAGATAACACCCAAACATACATACATACATACATACTCCTCAAGAAGATATGTTTATCTATATGTGCGACAATCAGACAAAGAATCATGATAACATAACACGCAGGAGACGGGTCCAGAGACTTACCTTCACCTCGATCTAGAGCTTCTATTTAGATCATCCGTCCTGAACTAGCAGCAAAAAAATGATTAAAAGATCATAAAATTTCCATTAGAATCCCCATTACAAATAGTTTACTATCGTTCAACCGCATGCGACCCCCAAGCAGGGCCTTCCACTCATACCCTATTATTCTTACACCCTTTGACATCATTACTCTTCAATAATCGTAACATATAGAGCTGTAAGATTTACTAGAAGGTTGAATCATCCACTGGATAAACAAATCTTAGCTTTAACTTAATGAAGAAGAAGAGAACATTTTCGTTAGAAATGACTCTAACGTAGAGTAGAAATAAAAGCCAACCGGAATGTCTTCCCTCTTCACTAGATATAAACTCTTTATCCCCCTACTGTGGACATTGACAAGTGACAATGCTTACCTAACCCAATCTCCTGGTTTTCCCACAAAAATCTAGGGGAAGGTAAAGAAAATCTGGCACAGATCTTCGTTACTGTTTGACCAATCATGGGAAGGGTCAAATCAAATCCAACTAACTCCTAACTAATCTCGTCATGAGAACCAACTTGGACAATGCTCAAGTGTAACACCCTTAATCCGTCTTTGTTGTTGAGTTAAGGTTACAAAGTATTACGACTCATATTAAAACAATTAACATCATTAGACCATAATTTTTTTAATTTAAATAACAACATTCAAATACAAATTTCATTCATAGCATAATTACATTTATGAACCTTAAATCGAGCTTACAGGGGCCTTAAAAATAGTTTGGCAACAATCAGGGGATAATTTGACATAAAAAAGAAAATTTTAAAAATTTTAGAAACAGGGGCCACACGGCTGTGTGGTAGAGCCCAGGTTGTGTGGCTCAAGAACATGGCTGTGTGGCCAAACCGTGTAACGAACTACCCCTGTGTAACTTAAGGTTACACGGTTGTGTCACCAGGCTGTGTAACTCTCTATGATCATGTGGACTACCATGTACCTAAAAATCAAGATGACACACTCTCGTGTGGACTGACCGTGCGTGGCACACGATCGTGTGACAGCCAGTGTTTTAGGCCGTGTGCACCTAAAAAGACTTCTAAAACAAGCCAAATCACTAACCATTTCTTAGTCACCAAGCCAAACCTGTAACACCTTATAACTGGCCCGGTCATCGAGCTCGAATATTAGGATGCCACACCACCGTCTCATGTCATACACGACAATAAAAGCTCATTCTAAAATAAATGTCTTTCATATTATCATTCGTATAGGTTTTAAGTCAATCTTACTCTTTAGTTATCATCGTTACATGCTAATCATACACTAAATAGTCTTATACTAATAATTAAGCATGCATAAGGTCCATTTAACAAAATTTTGAAACTAGCTACGTAGGTATCGATACTAGAACATGGGTATCGATATTTTTGTTACACGGTATCGACACCATATGGAAAATTGGTACCAAATCAACATTTTTTTCATCTAAATGTAAAACATGAGAAAATATCGGTACAATTGAAAAAGTATCGATAAAATTACCCCGAGTATTGATACTCGTGATAGGGTATCAATACCAATTTACGATTCTAACTTCCTGCTCATTTCAAAATCACAGAGGTATCATTTTTTCAACACGGATATTGATACCCCTGCTTCAGACCCAAAAAATACAACATAAATAAGCATAAGGATCACTCTAACTTGTACCAATTCATCATGCTATTATCACCTTATCAAATAAATGTCAAAATGACCATAATAATATTTCCAATATCAAAAATCAGTCCGAGTAGTAATCAACATAACACGATTTAAATATCAAAATCCTAAGAGCAATTAAGCTATAGAATGTCCAAAACATCACGGAAAAAAACTAGCACAAAGTCTGCCACTGCCTTATTCCCAAAACATAACTGAATAAACAATAAACACCTACGAAAAGCGAAATGGACTTGATTGGATCACCCCTCGAAACCACACCGCTCAGACCGGTACACGACTAACCTACAATGGTTTAAGAAGGGAATGGGTGAGCCTAACAAGTCTAGTGAATGCCTAGAACAACTACTATGCAAACATGTCATCAAGCATTAGTGGAACACATACTTAGCACAAGTAGGATAATCTCAACTTATTTTCATATTTCATTTACTCATGCACGATTAATAGTTTATACACTAAGTCATCGTATACATTTTCATGCATACATCACAATACATACAAATATATTTTATAGACAATTTGACACTTGAGCTATGAAACGTAAAAGTGGGCACTATTACCACTCATTGGATACACGGGTCTCCAACACACCACATAGACTCATAGAGTCAAACATGTCTCAAAAGTGAAACATAAAACTAACACTCTCCAACACACCAAACATGTCCTGTTGAATAGAGCTTAGCTCACATTCCCTTATCTTTCCAAACATGTCCTAGGGCCTCAATGCCTAAATCACATATACATATAGGTGAGTACTCACAATCCTATGGTATGCCAACTATATCCAATTGTCTCAAGAATCACGAGGTCAAATATTTATATTTAAACACATATATTACTTATCGATTTCTATTTGATATTACAACACATTTGCATTAATATTATCATTGTCACTTAGCATGTATGACATGCTTACATATACTCTTTCACATCAATAATCATGAACATATAACACATATATAACATCTCATTTTAGTTCACATTTTCATAATAACACAAGCATGTATTCCACAAGATAAACATGAACACAAGAAAGCTTACACTCGGAATTTAGAGTAGGGGTTTAAGCTACAACTAAATTCTCAAATAACATATTGAGTCGTATTCAGAAGCAATTATTCCAAACATTCACCAAATTTGCTTTCGCCAAAACATTGAAAGCTCAAATTAGCCTTTCCTAACTCGTAGACGGTCCTAGAGAATCCAAACCTTCAACACAATAAATCTCACAACAATACATTAAAGAATCAGTTAAGGACTCACCACAAGCAATCAAAGACATAAGCCTAATCTATGTTCTCATGTAACCGAAACCTTCGACATATAAAAGTTAAAATTTGAATATCTCAGTCTATACTTAATCTTTTTTCCTGAAACAAATTTCCTTCATCTAATTATTTATCTATGACTGATTCTCAACCTTTAAACTTTGTAAAACTACTCAATTCATGGTATCGAAATTTTTTGACTTACAATAGGCATTTTTCATGAAAACTCATTAAAACCTTAGAAATCCTTAATGAAACTTTAAAGTAAGTTTAGAAACCTTATAATCATGTTAAAACAAGTTGAAAAACACTTTGAAACCATGTTTTTACCCAGAATCTCGAAATCCACCATTAACAACCCAATTTTCGACTTTTATTTCAAACATGCGATTTAATGGCTAAAAATTTCGTTTAAAAGACCAGATATCATTTAAAATTAATTAGGAATTGAATCGTTACCTTAGTTGATGAAAAATTGAGCGTTTGATCGAAAACCCAAAAAATCCACAAGATTGACAATAGAGAAATCTCTGGTGTTTTCAGTGTTTTTCTTGGATTTTATGGAGGTTTAATGATTTGGAAATTGTTAGGAATCAAAGAAATTTAGGTTTGGCAAAGAAAATTGAATGGAAGAATTGGGAGAACAAATGGACAGCAAGAACAAGTTATGGAGAAAAACTAATGTGAAAATAAAACTATAAATAGGGGTTTTTAGGTTGGATTTTAAAATTTGGTCTATTTGTCTTTTAAAAACTTTAAGTTTTGACTATTTTACAAATCAGTCCTATTTTCAAAATTAAAGATATTTAAAACTCATTTTTAGAAATTGATTGGATTTTCCAAATACCATAAACAAAAACATTTTTGAATACCATGTTAACAAAATTTCCGAGCACACTAAAGCTATAATCCTTAAAATACCCATAAAACTCTTAAACCCTATTTTGGGCTGTTACAAAACCAAAATCATTCATTTACATTCCTTCAAAACACATTCCAACAAGCTTAAAACATGCCAAAAACATTCAACCTAAGTGCCTAACCAATATGCCCTCAATGGCACCACACTTTATACGCCAACTAATTAACAATCAAAGATCACAAGTATTTACTTTAAGCACATGCCAAACTTACAATCCATCCATACCATTCATATCTACTTCCACCATAACCTATTCATTCTCAAATAGCATAAACCAAAAATGACCAAAACTTATATATATATATGGACCTTTACAAACCAAAAGCTAAAGACATATACGATTGAGCCAAAAACCAAGTTAACACAACATTGTCCAAGTACAAAATGTACCACAATGGATAAGTATTCAAAACAAATACAAGACACCTATTACATGCCGTATAACCTAAAGATAAACTTGACAAAATCTACCGATAAATCTTTGGATAGCGTGTTCTTCAGGTTGATACGATCGTCTGATTCCACAAAACATTATCTACAAGGAAATAGGAAAAATGACACAATTAAGCTTCTATAAAGCTTAGTAAGTTTAACAGTTAAAATGATAAAACTTAGCATATAAACATAGAAATTACATTATCAAGATTAACAAATAATAAATCATGCCAACCACAATCATTTAGCAGGTGAGTTTATACATGTACATATATGAGTTACATAATATATTCAATCACATGAGATCATTCAATATCAAGTCACGATAATATTGAAAAATCATACAATCCATTATAAAATTTAGTATCAAGTCATTTATCACTGGAAATTTGCCCGATGAATGATATAATAGATACGAGTATGCAGTTAACCATCTGAAACACACCAGAAAACACAAATGAGCCAATTCAACAGAAAACATGCCTTGGCACCAAGTGCCTAGCCCGTAGGCTATCATTCCCCTGAAAACATGCTTGGGCACCAACTACCAAGCCTAAAGGCTTTACATCCGCCTCTGGTAACACACTAGAACCACTGTAAATATAACACGATAGTTCACAACAAATGTTGGATTTTGATATATTCAGTAGACAGTAACAAGTCAATAATCATTATCTCATCACAAGTCAATCCCATACTGCGTGCAATATAACCTATTAGCATGCCAATTGTACTCCACCCTACATTCATCTGGCTCAAAACAGCTCATCGTTTAGCAACGTTCAAAACAATTACTTACTCAATTCAGAACAATTTATAACCAAACAATTATACCAAAGTATTCAACAACCAAATTCACAATCAATAAAACATTCCAAACTATACCAAACCAAACCGAACAAACTTAACAAGGCTAAATTGCAGAGTTAGTGAAAGTTTAAGGACTAATCTGCAACTTTTCTTTTTCCCCGAGTATCTACTTGTTCGTGATCTATAAAATAGTTTATTTCAACTTATTATCCTCAATTTCATATAATATTCAATTTAATGCATATGATTTCCTATTTACTATTTTTCTCACATTGGCCCCAACTTTTACATTTTATTTAGTTCGATTCTTAAGACCAAAATATGATTATTTTCATATTTAAACCTTATACCCATTGAATTTAGTTCATAACCTTCCCAAATCAATCCTCACAAGCTAAAATTTTCACAAGAAAACATGTCATATTTCATTATTTTCAATTAAATCCTAAATTTAAAAATTATACAAAATTACTTTACAAAATAATTCAATTTAACAAACAAGCTTAATATTCTACCATTAAACTTCATAAACACATCGAACTCATCAATGACATCTTCCAAAATATTTAACAATTTCCCAATTTAACCCTCAGGTTAGCTAGATTAAGTTAAAACAATTACAAAACATAAAAATGACTAAAAATGGGACAAAAAAATCACCTACATGCACACCAACTAGCTTGGTCGAACCTTTTTCTTCAGCTAAAATGTTTTCTCCCTTCTTGTTTCATTAGTAGCATGAAGATGATGATAAATTTTGTATTACTTTTAGTTTATGTTTTTTTAATTATTAATTTACTATTTTACCCTTATAATATAACTTAATAACTAACCAAACTTAGTCCATATTTTTCTACTAACTTTCTATATGGTTTATTTACCATTTAAGTCCATCCACTCATATTTCAATAACCATTTAACACATTTAACTATTAGAACTAACTTTTAAAATTTACTTTTAGTCATTTTTACTTAATTAACTATCTAAACATTGAAATTTCTTAACTAAAATTTTAATATAACTCTAATGACCTTGTAAATATTGAATAATTAATATTTACAGACTGACACGTTGAAATTGTGGTACTAAAACCACTATTTCTGATACCATTGATAAATGGGTTGTTACAACTCTCCCCCTTTAGAAAATTTCGTTCTTGAAATTGTTACTTGAGAACAAATTTGGATATTGTGATTTCATCATTTCCTCGAGTTCCTAGGTAGCTTCCTCAATGTTGTGCTGATGCCACAAAACTTTTAATAATGGTACAAGTTTATTTCGAAGTTCTTTTACTTTGCAAGAAAAAATTCTTATCAACTCTTCAAAATACAACATATCCTGCTATAATTAAATCCTATTGGAAGAAATCACATGTGAAGGATCTGACTAATACCACCTCAACCTCGAAACATGAAAAACTTTGAGAATCTTTTCAAGTTCAAGATGGAGAGGCAATCTAAATCAAGTCATGATAATATCTGAAAATCATACAATCCATTATACAATTCAGTATCAAGTCATTTATCACTGAAAATTTGCCCGATGAATGATATAACAGATACGAGTATGCGGTTATCCACTTGAAACACGCCAGAAAGCTCAAACGAGCCAATCCAACCGAAAACACGCCTTGGCACCAAGTGCCTAGCCTGTAGGCTATCATCCCTCCAAAAACACGCCTAGGAACCAACTACCAAGCCCAAAGGCTTTACATCCACCCCGGGTAACATGTAAGAATCACTATAAATATAACACGATAGTTCGCAATAAATGCTGGACTTCGAAATGTTCAGTGGACAGTAACAAGTCGATAATCATTATCTCATCACAAGCCAATCTCATATTACGTGCAATATATATAACCTATTAGCATGCCAATTGTACTCTACTCTACGTTCCTCTGGCTCAAAACATCACATTGTTTAGCAACGTTCAAAACAATTACTTACTCAATTAACAACAATTTATTACCAACCAATTATACCAAAATATTCAATAACCAATTTCACAATCAATATAACATTTCAAACTATACCAAACTAAACCGAATGAAGTTACTAGGGCTAAATTATAGAATTAGTGAAACTTCAGGGACTAATCAGCAACTTTCCCTTTTTCCCGAATATCTACTTGTTCTTGATCTATAAATTAGTTTATTTCAACTTATTAACCTCAATTTCATATTACATTCAATTTTAATGCATATTATTTCCTATTTACTAATTTTTCACATTGGCCCCAACTTTTACATTTTATTCAATTTGATCCTTAAGACCAAAATATGATTATTTTCACAATTAAACCTTATACCCATTGAATTTAGTTCATAACCATCCCAAATCAATCCTTAGAAGCTAAAATTCTCACAAGAAAAACATGTCATATTCAATTATTTTCAATTAAATCCCTAATCTTAAAAATTATACAAAATTACTTTTCAAAATAATTCTATTTAACAACCAAGCTTAATATTCTACCATTAAACTTCATAAACACATCAAACTCATCAATGGAATCTTCCAAAACATTTAACAATTTTACAATTTAACCCTCGGGTTAGTTAGATTAAGCTAAAACTATTACAAAAACATAAAAATTACTAAAAATGAGACCAAAAATCACTTACATGCACATCAACTAGCTTGGCCGAACCTTTTTCTTCAACTCAAATGTTTTCTCCCTTCTTGTTTTGCTGGTAGCGTGAAGATGGTGATAAATTTTGTATTACTTTTAGTTTATGTTTTTCTTAATTATTAATTTACTATTTTACCCTTATAATATAACTTAATAACTAACAAAACTTAGTTCATATTTGTCCACTAAATTTCTATATGATTTATTTACCATTCAAGTCCATCCACTCACATTTCAATAACCATTTAACAAATTTAACTATTAGAACTAACTTTTTTAAACTTTTACTATTTAGTCCTTTTTACTTAATTAACTATCTAAACATTAGAATTTCTTAACCAAAATTTTAATAGAACTATAATGACCTTGTAAATATTAAATAATTAATATTTATGAAATGACACGTCAAAATTGTGGTCTTGAAATCACTATTTCTGATACCACTAAAAAACGGGTTGTTACATCAAGCAAACTGAGTATACTATACTTTTCGCGGTGACTAGTGTATGACATAGACTTAAAGACAATTAAGTCTCCTGTAGCATTCTCACACACTTGGTAGGCTCTTAGTGCCTAACCAAAACTCTGAGGCGTACTCTTCCTTAGGCGTACTCGTTATCGTGTGAATTATTTCTTCACTTGAAGATACCCTATAATTAAATCCTTACGTACCACCAACGGGCGAATACTTTAACACCAATATGTTCCAATACTTTGACTCGCCATCAGGCCAACAAGGTGACGGATTATGCTACCACAACGCGCCAAACAGTTTATATACATATTTTACTCATCTTTTTGTATTCCCCAATTTTGGGGTGTGACATATCTCAATTTAACCTCGTACACCCATACACGAGTGTAATGCTAAACCACACGTCCTCTGGCTTATCATACGCGATGGGAATAGCCATCACTTGCCTAGCACCATACGATACCAAAAACCCTTCGACCAATTCGACATTCCAACGATCACCCTTAGCAATTACGAGATCTTTAACCCACAACACTTTCACCCCTTGTATAGGCTTGAAATCAACAAAAAAAAATTCACCTCGTGAGTAGGCTTGATCAAGGGTTGGGCTGATGCAAAATTTTAGGCTCGTTTTCTAGGTTTGGGATAGCTTGGCCTGCTCGTATTAATTTTTTTAGATTACTTTTTTATATAAAAATAAATTTTAAAAATATAATACATCAAATACACTAAAAACATTAAAATAAATGTTTCCTAACAATTTAAAATACATTAAAAAAATTTTTATACTTAAATAACACTAAAATAGTTGTAACTTAGCAAGAAAATGCCTCTAAAATAGTAGAAAATTAACAATAAAACAAGAGTTATACAATATCTAAATAATAATAAAATAGTAGCAATATAATAGCGAAATGGTAGCAAAACAACAGTGAAACAACAACAAAACAATAGTGAAACAGCTGATTCGAGCCGGGCCTGAGCAAAAAAATTTACCTAAAGCCCAACCCGTTTAGAGAACGAGCATTATTTTTTGTCCAAACTCATTTTTCGGGCCTATATTTTTTCCCAAATCCTCCACTTTTCGGGCGGATGGCTCGATCCATAATCAGGTCTACTTGTGAGGAATCCAAGGGTCCTTGAAAACTCATATATGGTGGCCTGACTCAAGTCTCAAATGAACCCCTTGTAATAATAAATTCTTAGTAGCATTGACACTGTTCCAAATAAATGAAGGGTTACTACCTTCTACAAATTCAAGAAACCTACAATCTGGGAAGTATTTAGCACAAAGAAGAGAGTTAATATTAGACAGGAAGTGTGACCCTTACTTACCAAGCATAGATAAAATAAAGCAGTAAAGGTTTCAAAAACGGATACCTCTTCGAAACACAACCTTTCCCAAGAGGCTTACCAAATTTATAATATCTGCAGAACTTGAGCCCCACCAAAATGAATTCATCATAAGTTTTAACTCCTCACACAATCCAATGGGAATCATTAATATGCTCATGTAGTAGACAGGAATAACCTGAGCCACGATCTTAAGAACTTCCTTTCCTGGACGTGATAAGAGTTCATTCTTTTAGTTAGACATTCGTTTACTAACCCACTCCTTGATAAGACTAAAAATCTATTTCTTATTTCTTCCAATCGACAATGGTAGTCCCAGATAAGAACATTGAGAAATTGAGGTCTCTAGCCCAGAATGGAATAAGCAATTTTCTTATCCACCAAATTCATGTTGGAACTGAACATGACACCCGACTTTTGATAATTAACAATCTGCCTCAACCCTTGTTCATAATTGTGAAGAATTTATCGCATAACCTGACATCCCTTTGAAGTGGTCTGAAAAAAGAAAACATTGTCCTCGACAAATAAAAAATGGGATATCAAAGGACCCTTTAGAGACTGAAATCCCATGTAGATCACTCAAGCCTCTCCCTGCTGGAATAGAAAACTTTGTTAAAAATTAGTGCATCTTACTGGATTTTTTAATTTACTTGTTTTCTTTATCAAATAAGTTGGTTCCTATTTTATAGGGATATGATCAGATTATGTTTTGTTAGTTGAGGTTTTAGTGAGCTATTAGTTGCAAGTTTTTTAGCTTTAACGTTACATGTAGTTAACCTATTTATATGTCATTTTATCTAATGTAATTTTGCGTTTTTCAGTAATCAAAACGTCTTCAATAGTTTGAGCTTTTCTTGTTATTATTTCTTTCATTACCTCTGTCATTCCCTTTTGTTTTAAACCTAGTCCCTCAATACAAAGAATAAACAAATAAGGTGATAGAGGATCACCTTGCTAGAGACCCCGTTTAGGCATAATTGGCCCAACCTCATGATCGTTGAACAAAATAGAATATCAAACAAAGGTAACACAAAACACTATCCATGACACCCATCTCTCAACAAGACCCGACTTTTGCTGCACAAACCATAAAAAATTCCAGTCCACCTTATCATATGCCTTGCTACAATGAATTTTCATCGCGACCTCACCCACCCTTCCTTGACTCTTATTCTTCGTATGGTGAATTATTTCAAAAGCCATCATCACATTGTCAGTTATAAGTTTCACAAGAACGAAAACGAAAGCAGATTGTATCAGAGATATGATCTTTGCTAATATAACCTTTAAGTGATTAACAAAGACTTTGGCCTTGATTTTGTACAAAACATTACACAACACAATAGGTTAAAATTCTTAAACACGAGTTGGCATATCCTTCTTTAGAATGAGAGTAATTAGAGTATCATTGAGAGAGATCAAGAGTTCACCTTGCTCAATCCAGGCACAACACTGCATAAAGATATCATCATCCATAATTGACCAATAATGTTGATGAAAAGTTGGATTCATATCGTCCGGGCGCAAGACCTTATCAAGGTGCATACTAAAAACTACCTTGCAGAACTCATCAATAGTAAAAGGAGCCAACAAATATTCATTATCAATTGAGTCAACATTAGTGTTCATATTTGCAAAACAACCTAAGTGTCCATCATAGTCCAAAAAAAATCCCATAATGTTACCCAAGTTCTTGGCCAGTCCTTTAGACGCATATCTGAGCGAAAGGTCGTGAACTTGTACCTGTAAATCGGCATAAGAAAAATCCACCTGCTCCAGATTCTCACCTTCGCTAGCTGGTGGACTAAAAGAATGTAATTGCTAAATGACCATGGTCCTCCCAATACCATCTTCCTCATATCTATAATGTGGATAAACTAGATTAGAAATCGCCTAGAGTCACCCATTGGTCGAATATTTGCACCCTGCAGTGGCGTCCATAAAGAGAGAAGTGTTCACTCTATCACCGAAAAATTAATAAAATATGTAACAGTTTATTTTCTAGTGGTTTCAGAACTCCATTCCCGACGGTCGAGTCCTTAAATATTATTATTTAATATTTACAAGTTTAATTTAGTAATTTTTTTATTTTTGGTTTAGAAATTTTGTTAATTGGATAATTTATTAAGATACAAGTGTAACGACCTTTAAGTAAGAGGTGTCGAAAATGAGGTATCGTGACTTCATTTCCATAAACCGACACTGTAAATTTTTTATTAAATATTTACGAGTTTTTATATAGGTGAATTGAATTTTGTGTATGTAACTTTGCTTAACTAGTGACTAATTAAGGTATAAAGACTAAATGGTAAAAATGATAAAAATAATTGTTATAATTTTTAATTATTAAAGGGCTTAAATAACAATTAAATCATAATTTAAATGACAATTAGGCCATATTATAATATAATGGACGGTTATAGGCTATGTTTATCTTATAATAATGCCAAAATACTTATTAAAACATTTTTATATGTTAATGAATTAAAGAAAAAGAGCCATCATCTTTTATTATTGTCTTCCCCACCGAATTTTCAAACAAATACCCAAGAATTCATTTTCTTTGAATCTTCAAGTTCGGTCAACTTCTCATCCATGCATGGTAAGCCATTTGAAGTCGATTTCTCACAAAATTTTATGTTTTTTAAATCGTGGTAGCTTGATTTAACTAATTCGTATGTTATTTTTTAAAATTGTTAAAGTCTTCAAAATTTTCCATTGATGATTTCTTGAAACTTTTGGTGCCAAATTATTAGATTTTAAGCTTAGAAATGAAAATGATAAATTTGTGAAGTGAATTTGTTAGTTTTGTTAAAAAGGACTAAGTTGTAAAAGTTGTAAGTAGTGGTGTAAAATGTTGATAAAAATAGATAGTAGAGAGTCTATAATAGATGTATTTGAAATCATTTTGTAAAGCAAAGCTCAAATGTGTAAGTTATAGCTATTTTGGTTTATATACATGCTTAATTATAGTGATTTTGACATCTAAAAGATTAAATCGTAAAGTACAAATTCCATAGTAATTATGAATTGTTACGAGGTAATATCTAAATTGTTACATGCTTGTAATGCGAAAGTAAGTATGTTGATAATATTTTGAATTGTTTACAAAATGATTCAAAAGGTGGAATTTTGACTGAACTGAAAAGAAATGTTAATATCTATTTAAAGTAATGCCCGTGTGAATATAGTAAAGAATAGGATATAGTTGGCATGCCAATAGGGTTAGTTGCGTGTTTGTATGTGTTTGCATCTATTTGCACTTCGATGCCTTTAGTGTGGTGTAGTTACCCGAGTATACGAATTTGTTTATTAGAGTTGATTGGGCTAAATAGTAAATTATTAATAAAACGCAAAATGTTAGTTTTAATTTATATATAACAAAAACACAAATTAAGTGATAATAACTCTAGCACTAATAATAAAATAAATATAACTAAAAAAGGTGTTAATCATTAAAAAAGAATAATTCAAAAAAAAAAGTGTGATTCTTTCTTCTTCTTTTTCCTTTGAAATTTTGAGTTTCTACAAATAAAATAAAAAATAAAAAAGAGTACACAAAATAAGCATTGAAGATCTTCAAAATAAGATACGAATTGATAAGAAAACCTAAAATCTTTAAATTTAGCAAATTGGCAAGGGAACATGATTTTGAAGTAAAAAGAAGAAAATAATTTGTGCAGGGCCACCTTTAATCAGCTTGTGATTAGAAACAACGATACTCTTATGATTCCCTCTCACACCCTAGATAACTTGTACCTAGAGACATGAATAATAGAGAAATAAACTAGGTGAATTGCTCAATCATGAAAATAAATAAACAACGTGAATCTCTCAACCTTGAAAAGAAAAGTTTATTAATATACTTGGACCCTACGAAACTTCTAGTAGAACTCATAGAAACATCAATAAGACCTGAAAGCAATGCACTCCAAAAATAAACAAGAGAAGAATCACTCAGTTTTCAAAGAAACTTAGTTTATGCAAAGTAAAAACTTTATTTGATATTGTCCAATATGATTGATGATATTGACACTTATATGATAAAATTTAAAATAAATATAAACTTTTAGGAAAATAATATAAAATTCATCTATAGGCAAAACTTTATTTAATGAATAAACAAGTAATTAAAACTCTTAAAACTAATTAATATCTGATTTTACAAGTTTTATATAATCAAATATCTAATTAAATGAAAAATAAATATTTAATATCTTAAATAAACTTTTATGTAAAATAAAGCTCTACAACTTAGGTCGAACATCTATTGGTGGCTAAAGAGACTTTCAAAGCTTCCAACTTAAAAAACTCATATTGAACTCGTATAAAATTTTTACTTGTGCGGTTTTCGTAAACTTGACGATAACTTGAACTCCCAAACTTGAAATGATATGTTTCAAAGTATGTTGCAAAGTTAAACCCTTTGATCCATAATAAGACAACTCAATCCAAAAATGCTTAAATCCAATCCAAAAATGCGACGTAAGTTAGTTGATATTCCAAACTTAGTAATTTAATTTAAATATTTTCTCACTATCCGCTCATGTATAGCTCTTTAACTCAAATGAGTTTGTCTTTCTTGGGTTTTAACAATTTAATCTATTAGTCTTTGTACTCTACATAAGTTGTGTTTTTAGTTCATATACTTTAATTTGATCAATTTTAGTTTCTTTACTTTTCAATTTTTAAAATTTTAGTCTTGACCTAAAGAGTAATGATTAAATTTATTTGGTTAAATTCACTATTAGACTTGTACTATGCATAAAATTATAGATTTAGTTCATGTTTTCTAATTAATTCATTCTTAGTTTTTATACTTTTTAAATTTCAAAATTTGTCTCGTAAACAATAATCATTAAAACTTGTTTTTTAGTGATATGGAGAAATAGCAAGATTAAAAGAATTACTCATATGATAATATGCTTGACATATTCGATTTTAAAAATAATAAAACTTAAGAATTAAAATTGGGGAAATTAAATTATGTGAACTATATTTACAGCTTAAGCATAGTATAATATAACCTATATATTTCTATTATATATAGATTGTAGATATTATTTCATACAGGGAAGAAACGATATCTTTACTTCATTTTGTCAAATTCTATAAAAAAGCACATTTACATTTAAAATTTTACAATTGGGAAGTCGTCCTCAGGGAAATTACAGGTATTTTGGGATCCTAGATCCTTAAGCAGATTGCAGGGCTTAGGAGTAACATCACTTGAAACCCCAGCAATTTCAGTGCAATTCCATTGAATCTTCTTTGGCTTTTTTGTTAGTTCAATGGTGGCATTGGATATACAGATTCCAGTAAATGGATGTCCTGGAATTCCTTCCAATCTAGCTGCCATTGTCACATTCTCTGCAACAACATCTCGGAAATTGATATTCTGGATAACCGGAATTGCATTAGGATCATAGTCATTATCTGGATGAGATCCATAATTCCCTGCCATCCAAAACACCATTTTCATTGTTTTCATTGTCATCCTTCTCACATATATGTCTTTGACATAGTTTCCTCTTCCCACAGCAGTCTTGATCCGAACCGCTGACTCCGAATTGATGCCTGTGATGTCTTCCGCCCTAACATCCTCGATCCCACCAGACATCTCGCTACCGAGTGCAATCACTGCACTGAATGGAGAAATGCAGGTGAGCCGTCTGATCAATAGCTGCTTCGTTGGCATACCGAACTTGATACCGTACTCATCCCAACCACTCTTAACGGCTATACAATCATCTCCGGAGACAATGTAGCAGTCTTCAATCCGGGTATTCGTGCAAGAATCTGAAGGAAAAACAAGCAGCAAAACAAACCCTTTTAGCATCGATGATGTTGTAAACATGCTGGCAGGTAAAAGTTTGTGAGGAATTTGTTTAGCCAGATTCATCATCCTCTTTCCCACCTGGATTGATCCCATCAGTGTTTGGAGAAGTTACCGGTGCGAGGATTGTAATTCCTTGAACTACAACATTGCTGCATTTTCATCACAAGCAATCTTAGAACATGATACATGTTGAGGAGAACATTAAACTACCAAAATGAGAGAGGGGCAAAAACCTGCTGTAAACAGGATGAACATTCCAGGATGGGGAGTTCATCAATGTGAGATTAGAGATTTGAACTCCTTGGGAGTACATTATCTCAATAAGGTAAGGCCTGGTGTATTTCAGCTCTCCCTTGTGGAATTTGTCCCACCAGGTAGCACCCTGACCGTCAAATGTGCCATTGTCCCCTGAAATATGTTGGGAATCCATGTTGTTATTACTTCATGAACCTATGATATTGTTTCGAGGAATCTCATTGTTGATTACATTTCTTGGTACCTGTTATCACGACATCCGTAAGGTTGGTTCCAAAAATAAGGCTGATATACCTTCCACCATCTGCATCCCTTCCTCGACCGTAAGACGGTAGAGGGTTAATAACAGCCCATTCACTCTCATCCTAACAATTTTTAGACACCAGAAACTGTAAGCATGCTTGGCAGTGGAATCTCCTTCACTTTCTCATAAAGCGATAACAATTTTCCTTTCATGTTAGTTTATAAGACAAGAACAAGAACGGTATCGGTTAAAAAAATCACAAAGATAATCAAATATATAATGTTTTCCAATAAGAGTTTCTAACCTGTGAGGCAAGAATAGTAGCATCCTTATGGAGATACAGAGTGAAATGGCTGGTAAGATTAAAACTACCAGTCAGCCATTTTCCTGGAGGAACAAAGAGTAAAGATCCACCATATGACGCATACAGGCTCAGGTTATCAATGGCAGCCTGAAAAGCCTTTGTATTTGATGTTACCCCATCACCAACGCCTCCAAAGTCTGTCAACGAGGCACTGTACTTTCTGCTGCAACCTGCAGCCGAGTCGTCGAATGAGTCTAAAACTCTCACCTTACGACTTGCAACACCATTTGTATTAATCAAAACCATAACCATCCCAAGTAATACTATGTTACCAAAAGCCTGCAAATTAAGCAAATGATAAGAAAAAGGGCAATGAAAACAAGACATAGTTATCAAACAAACACATTAAAAGTTGTTAAAATTGGACAGAACTTTATGCAGATGATGATGGTATTTTCAATAACGCAAAACTGGAGTGGAAGAGTTGTTCGGTTACCTGCTTTCTTCCTGGAGTTGTCCACATCTCAATTAACCCAAAAGACAAATGTTGGTTTTCTTTTTCTTTTTTATTTGGCGTTGAGGCCGGCGTACAAGTGAGTTTAAATAGAGATTGAGCTTCAAAAAGGGATTAGTTTGTGAGAGAGGTTAACTAAAGAAACGTCAAATTACAATTCAATCCCCTAAGTAGTTTGGTAAGTTGCCCTCTGCTCCTTTAACAAATTTGACTTTTTTTGCTTGAAGGTACATGGAGTAATTCACACAGTTCTCATTGTAAAATTCAAGTAAGTTTTTAACGTAATGATTTCGTTTCCTTTATCCATGAATGTCTCTTTTTTTTGGTAGGTAAGCTTGAGCAACCAGGGTCTTTTGACCAAATAATTTTCCTTGCATAAAACATAATATGTCTATGTATTTGCTTGTAATGTATTTCTGACTAAGGAGTCATTGAAAATTGACATTTGTTATTTATTTATTTTTGGTAAAAGAAAATTACGCTTGGATTTAGAATAAAATATGCTCATTTAATATGATTTCAATAATGCCCACTTAGATACTTTTAGAAAAAGCCACTTAGATCTCCACATGTTTGAAAAAATCTTATAAACCTTTTTCAGATATATTTATTAAGCAGATTGTTAATAAAAATAATTTTATCTCTGCCATTATTTATTTGTGTAATATTGTATTTTGTTTATTCCTTTATCTATTTTTAATTATTTACCTATGTATTTTTGTATTTAGTTTACTCATTTATCTATTTTAATTACAAAATAATGAAAGTTTAATTAAATATTAAAGTGTTATAATATTAAATATATTCAAATACTTCCATAAAATTTATAATTACTTTAATTAAAATTAAATCTTTTAAATTTATGTTTAATTTAGTTACATTTTATGAATTCATTAATTTATTTTATGTAAAATTAATTAATTATCATTATTTAAAAATTATGATAAAATTGTTTCTTAAAATATAAAAGATTCATCTCCAAATTAATACTATAATTAAATTAAATTTTAAATATGTAACATAATTTCGCTTAAAATTATTAAAAAGAAATAAAAATTAAAAGAGAAGACAAAATAAAATATAATCATTAATAATGATTGATTAAAATATACTTATAACGAAGCTTTAGTTTAATAGCAATGTTAAATGTTTTAGGGAACTTTAAGATCTCAGATTCAAGTGACACACTGCATAAATCACGCCACGTATGAGTTTTCAGTCTATATTTATTCTAGTTTATATCCCACCATATATGGTCTTTGTATAAATTTATTTTAGTATAAATCTAGATCTATTTTGTTATTAACTTGATCGTGCTTTATAATAAGTAATTCTAGTTATCATTATTTGGATGTATTCTTTGTAATTTTATAGTGACTAGAGGTGTTCATGAGCCGGGCTCAACTAAAATCTTAGGCCTGTTTGTTAGGCTCGGGCCCGACCCAACCCAAAAAATAGGCCTAAAATCTTTCCCAAGCCCGGCTTGGATAAAATCTAAAATCAAGTATGATTTCACCCAGTGATAAATTTTTATATTATTTTTAAATATATATAATACATCAAAAATACTAAAAATATTAAAATAAATATTTCCCAACAAATTAAAAATAAAATTTTAAAAATATGTATACTTAAATAACACTAAGATAGATGCAACTTAACAAACAAATGCCTCTAAAATAATAACAAAATTAATAATAAAACAAGTATTATACAATATTCAGACAATAACAATAAAATAGTAGTAATATAATAGTGAAATGGTAGAAAATAGGTAGAAAACAATAAGAAAATAACACTAAAACAACAAAAAATAACATATTTTTTGTCCTTTTGTGAATTCGGGCCGGATCTCAGGCAAAAATTACCTTACCCGAGGCCCGACTCGTTTAATTTTGACTATACATATAACATCAACAAAATATATACATTTATTAATTGAAAATTATATTATGTTTAAACATATAATTACATTAGAATACAATACAGATTATAATTTAATTTAATAATAATTAAGATATTTTTATAATTGATTATAAAAATTGAAGGGAAAAATTAATGAAATAATATTTAACTAATAAAGGGTAAAATTATCCTTTTATTTAAAATTTATTAAATAAATAAACTTTAGGAGGGTTAGTGAATTTTCATTAAACTTAATCGGGTTAAGTGGGTAATTTTAAAACCATAGAAGGGTAAGTAGGTATTAAAATTGAATCCATTTATTTTTTGCATTAAATTCAAGTACAATTATTTGAATCAAAATTAAATAATTATCCAACGGATACTGAAATTTGCTATATCCATATTTAGTAAGTTTAAACATATTTTTAACTAAAAATTCAAAAAGTAAAACTAATAATGAATTAAGATATCTGAATCAATTATCCACAAAACTAAAGTGGATTTGGATAACGATTATCTAAGCTTGCATCAATTATTTGCAAGAGTACATGAGATTCAAATAATGGATATCAATATTCGGATTCGCTTTGAATTTCTTGTGGATAGTTTAAAAAACTTCTAACTGCACTTTATTCCAACTATGATAATCTGATTATTGGTGAAACTGAAAAACTTGGTTAACAATCGTTTGAAAAACAATTTCGTTCTAACTACTATTAGAACAAAATCTGGGCAGAATTAGAGAGTTTGCACAATCAATCCAAAGCGCAAGTGAGTCAAAGAGATAAGAAAAGAGAGAATTGACACATGATTTTGTTAACACAATTCAGATTCCCTAATCTTACATCTGCGGAGTCTCACTCAGAGACTGATTTATTCACCAATTGTCCAGATCACCTATTAGCTTAAGCTCAATCTACCCTTTACACAAAAAAGTAATTGCAACCCCAATACTGACCCTAATTGTACAAATCGCTCTCCCCCAAGTACCTCACTTTACATAATTTCTCTCCATAACAAATCCCTACACAATGACATTTCAGATACACCCTTTACATATCTAAAAAATAGTGTCGGTTAGTAGCCTATTTATAGGCTCTCCAACATGATCAGCAATTAGTGTTTTGATAGGCTTGAAACACTCATTTAAAGGATGATTTTATCCATTAATTATCTTCAATATTTATTTCACAATAGCCTTCATAAAAAAGTTTCCTAATAGCTTGAAATACTCTCTTGAATAAATTTGATATATATATCTCTAAAAAATAGCACTTCAATCACCAAGAGATAAAAGACTTTCATGCTTATCAAACCACCTCAAGGTATTTGATTGAGAAACTTAGTATCCAAGTCAAACCATGCTTTTGTGTTTTCAAATATGTCATATTCAAATAGACCAAAATTAGCTTGACTGAAACCTGCACAAGAAGCCCGTAACAATGACCCAAGTAGAGAAATAGGTTCGTTATAACGAGACATGGAACAAACAACAAAAATCAAATGGTTAACACACAATTCAAACAAGTCACATAGTAAGAGAATTAGAATATGTCTCCCCATAGGAGGTAAAACCATGCTTGATCACACACTTTCCCTTATCAATATGCTTGTTCATCACATAATCAATTAAACATGGACCAAGGTCATCAATAATATATCAATATAACCTTTTTTTTTAAAAAATTGGCATCATATCTCCCTTTGACAAAGCAAAATGTAGAAACCATAACCACCAAGAAGAAAACATTTCATTGTTACTACCATTTTCTCTCCCTTTTTGGCAAAGATTCCAAAAGAGAAATGACAATAAATCAACCATAAGAGAAAACAAAGTAGACTAAATCACCAATTCTGTTGGATCTCGAGTCCTAATTGTAGTATATTCGTTTTGTATGCTTGTATTTTTCGAACAAACTGGTTTAATAATAACACAAATTAATTACATTAATACACTTTGCATATTGTTCTCAATGTTTTTGCATGCAAAGCAAAATGAAAGTAAATGTTAGCTCATTGATTATATAATGTTTAAGTAATACTAAAAAATATTACATGGTCAAATCAAAATATGAAAAAACAAGTTGTATTAGTAGATGAACCTAAACATGTCCTTAGTCTAATTAGAAATGAGCAAACTGATTAAAAGACTAATATATTGCCTATCAAGTCTAATTGGGAAGATGCTTTGTCTTGAGAATATAGAGACATAAATGTAATTGACTGGACTAATAATACATTACACAAGACCTAAGTAGAATAGAACCTAGATCCATTTATGGATTTATTCACTTGTGACATTCATAAGTGTGGCATACTTAATCTTGAGTGAATGATGGGATATGTATGATTGACTCGTATACTTTGATATAAGTAAAAGCCCGAGTTCAAATAGATAATGGCCCAAAAGCTGGTGCATTGAGTATATGACTTCTGCAGTATATAATATCAATGGGTAAATGATATCCTTTCATCAGCATTACATGATAGATTAAAAGTAAATGTGGCAACGGTCGTTTGTCTTTGTGATAAATGACTTAATTACTATTTAATAGTAATTGACTTTTCATGAAAGAGGATGTAATAGTTACCATAAGATAAAATAGGATCATATTGGGAGAACAGATTTATCCCAAATGGATTAAGGATATCCTATGAGGGTAACACATTGATGACAAGGTCATTGGACGAGCACTAATTAATTAGCTTTCATAATGGTATGTAATTAGGGAGAGTTTAGTTACGATACTATAGTTGAATCAATTCGTGACTAAATAAGTTAAAAATTAATAGATGAAAAGCTATAACTTAGTTATAAATTATTTGAGCCATAATTACATATGTCCAATCGATCCCTCCGCTAGCTCGTTGAAACTAGAAATGAATTGCATGTAGAACCAAATTAACATGAATGAATAGAAATGATGAAGTTAGAGAAATGGATCGCATTCACAAATGAATGTGTTTTCTCACTGAGTATAAAAATGACTTGAGAATTAATTTAAAGTTTTCAAATTATTATTTATTAATTGTAATTAAATATTAAAGTTTTAAAATGGAATTAAATTAATTAGTCATTATGGATCCATTGAATATGAAAATTAAATATACTTCATCTTAGATTCTTTTACGGTAAAGTTGTAACACCCCATACTTAACCTGGTCGTTGGGTCCGAGCTATACGATGCCACATTTGTTGTCAGAGCAACTACAATAAAACTACATTCATTTTATACCATTAAATAATTAATTGGAAGCAATACATGCATACAATACGATATACATTCATTTTCGGGTTTTGTACGAGCTTGTGAAAGCTCTATTGCTAACCCGATGTCATGTTGGGCTTAAATTGTAAACAATTTAAAATATCGGGTTGATGTCATGACATTAAGGATTCCTCGTCGCGATGCAACATATTGACTTGGTCTCATTGTGACCTCGAATACACGTTGTCAGAACATAATTCTTTACTTCATCTCATCACGATGTTGGGAGGATGTCGTCTGGACATGACTTACTATTTCTAAAAGGTTCAAATTGTTGCCATCAAGCTCCACTAGAAAAAACAATTCATCTTAAATGTATACCATTTTAGCCAATTACACTATCCTTAATTATACATTTCTAACATAACTTATCATATATACATCAAAATTCATAAAGGTAAATTTCAAATCCTTCACTTGTGGCAATTTTAACTCCTATCACATTGTCAAGTTCTTTCACATAAAAATCACTAATATGATAACGTTTTAAGAAATTATACTAAATGTCAATCTCTAGTATAAAAAGCAACCCAATTGACATTCTTAAGGTACCATTTCTAGCATTATATATTCATAACTTCACACATTATACCAAAACTAACTTCACTTAGGTCCATGTCGTATAACGAACAAAAAGAGATTTTACGAACATTGATAAATTTTGGATCTTTGGCTGGATGCTAGAGTCACTGCTTGGGACCTCGATATGTACCTAAACCTACGCACATGAAACAAATGTAAGCTGAGCAATAAAGCTTATTGGTATTTCCATGATTCAAGTAAATATGGTACAAGTTAAATCATTTGCACTTCAATTCAAATACCATATCCATCCAATCAATATGCCATTCATACCAAGTTTTCAATCCATATACCAATTAGCACATGCAATTGAAGTACCAACAATACTATATGAATCAATATATATATGTTTCAACTAACCAACCTAATGAATGTACCATATTAACATATTAACATGATTGATATTCACATTTCTATTCAATTCATAACATATGACCATATTAACATACCATTTTAGAATTAGATCGATAGATTCGTCATGCTTTCACATCGGCCCTTCGAGCTTGTATATCTGATTTGTATGATCTTTCACATGCTATCGATATTCATATATCGTAACTTATCTTTGTATCACCAATCACATAAACAATCCAATTCATATACCATTTCTCAAAATTTATATATTATATCCCTAGTAACCTGACTCGAACTTGAACGGATACATGGATCCCACCAAACACACCAAATTTGGCAACCAGTGCCTCATCAGAATGTCTAAAGTAAATAGATTGCGCCTAGTGCTCATCGATTTAACCAAATAAAGGTTGTGCTCAACACTCATTGGAAGACATGAAGAAAATGTGTTTAGCACTCATGACATATAATCGAAGTAACCCGTACTCAATCTATTCTATAACATGCCAACTATATCTAACTTTGCTCGAACAGTTAATAGGGTAACTAAATATCCAAATCATCATATATCTCAATTTGCATTTTATCATTTTCAATTAATCAACCAATTCATATTTTCATTACATAACATGCCCTATTTCAACCTAATTCAATGTCAATAGCACGTATTCATCAAGTTAAGCTAGTTTTTATTCAATTCAATTTAGTCTTCTATTTCGATATTCAATCTCATTAATAGCAATTTTATTCAAATAATCATTTTCAACTCACCTTAATTTCATATTATGCAAAATATCACAAATATGCAATAATTAAATTGATCTTGAATCATAGAAATTCAAATTGAAAGCTCACGTCACTCGTCGTCAGTTCTTGCCTTTCTTTTCCCTTGCAATGGTCCTTTGTCGTCTTTAGCTATGAATAATAATTCAACAATACACAATATCAAGTTCCATACCAAATCACATTCAAATACAAAGACAAACATATTTTTCAATTTATTCCCTAAACCCGAGATAAACATAAATTTCGATCTAGACATTTAGATTAAAACTTGATTTTACATATATTCATTAGGGACCTCCTACTTTCTTTTCTTATTGAAATTTTGTAACAATTTTTCATTTTATTCAATTTGGTCCCTAATGAACAAAATCAATAATTAAGCTTTACAATTTAGTCATTTTCTTAAACTAAGCTTAATTTCTATCAAATTCACACCAATTTCATCTATTTCTTAACAATGAAAACTTTTAAAAACTTTAACAGTTTCACAAATTGGTACATGCTCTAGCTAAATCAAGCTCTCATGACCTCAAATCTATACAAATTAAAGAACAATTGCTAAAGACTTACTTGAATTAGATGGTCGAATAGCTTAAACAAAAAAACGACGTTCTCCTTTCTTGTTTCTATTCTTTGGTCGACTTAAGAAGATGATATTTTATCTCTCATTCCACTAATTTCATATACATATACCTAGATTGAATTTTAATTAGTTTAATTAACTATGTTTTAATCTTAATTAGCCTTAGTTTACTTACTTAATTAACAAGCATCATTATCGTCCACTATCTCCTAATTATAAAGGGTTTAGTTACTATTTTATACCTTTGTCTAATTATAATGTAAGTTTCCAAGCCATTTCCCAATTAAAAATCTATAGTGATTAAACTTAACAATTTAGTCACTAGGTCTTAATTAATCACAACTTCGACTAAATTGACTAACCAAATTTTAATTCAACTATATAATAACTCTGCAAATATCCTTATTTAAAATTTATGGACTCAATTTATGGAAAAGAGGTCTAAAAATTGCAATTTTTGACTCCATCGAAAATCGGGTAATTACAAAAGTCGTCATGACTTCAATAAAATTTGAATTGGATTAATAAAATTATTTAATTGAGAAATTAGTTTGGTTAATTTAATTAATATTTATTCTGGGAATAGAAAACAATATTGAGTTGGATTAAATTATAAAGTGTTCGGTTAAAAGTCCAAGAAGCACATATAATTGGACCTTATACATGAGAGACCCAATTTCCCTCATTTTACATGTGATGGGCGGAAACCTAGTGTTTTTATCTAGGGTGTGCCTCCCTCTTCTAGTTAGACTATGAGAGTGTTTTTTAATTAAATAAATATTATTTGTGTTATACTTATTCAACCATGATTCTCTTATCTTCCCTATAAAAAGATAACATTAGTAGAGCTATTTACTCATAAGTTTCATATATTGTTATTCTACTAGAAAGTAGTGGAAATTTATTTTCTTAGAATAAAATCTAGTTTTTGGGAATAATAATTTTTATCGGTTTCTATTAAGAGAATTACTTTCATACTGAAAGTAGTAAATCATTTTTGGTATTGTGTTTGGTTCCTGTTGTTTAAGCCACACTCTACGCAATTCGTGTAACACTCCCATACCGACCCAATCATCGGGTCAAGATATTAGAATCCTACATTTGTTGTTGAAGCAACGGAAATTCAATTTAGTTCATTTCATCAACTCATTCAAGTTATTAGGTCATTAGACATTTCTAATATAATTCAAACACATGTCTAAATTTTATATGAGCTTCCGACAGCTGTTTTAATAATCTAAGGTTGATCAAGGACTAAATTTTAAAATTTCTAAAATTCCAAGCTAACATCGTAGCACCAAGGGTTCCATGTTGCGACGTCACATACTACATTATGTTGTCATGACGTGCTCTCTATTTTTATGAATTTTCCATTACTTCAATGTTCATCACCTAAAACCCTAATCAAATATCAAATTCCAACCAATTTAACCAACGTATCATTCATATCAATTCAATTCCAATCTCAATAAACACATGTCATATTCACAACTAGATTGAGTTTCAAGTTCTACAAAAAGATTGATCAAAAGACTTATATTCACAACTAGACTTTACCTATGCACATGTCATAACTAGTACCAAAATATTCAAACCATACTTTGTTCCAAGCTTGGGATGTGATGAGATGAGCTAATGCCAATCCTCCACTCTAGCACTTCAAGTTTAATCTTTATCTATGCGTTGGAAAGTAACGCGATAAGCTTGTGACAACTTAGTAAGTACTTCAAGAATTAAACTTTCTATTTAAGATTTAGCTAGCGTTAGGATATTTATAATTTCATAAAACCACTACTAATAAATAATGATCATTTCATAAGACATAAATCACTTACTGCATCCATTGACGATTTTCTCTTACCATATTTCATTGATATAGACCATTGTATACTAAACATAACATATACGATATACAAAATAGTCACAGTATTGCACCAAAAGTGCCACATTTTGATTGCACTGAAGTGCCACTTTTCAATTGCATCGAAGTGTCACATTCATTTGTGCACATAGAATTCCTAATGACATGTCATTCATATCCTATTAGTTCTTATCTTTGTTGGAAAATCGAGTTCGAAAAACGTAGTGGAAATGGGTTTAAGGGAAAACCAGAGTTTTAATTTTTTTTCCAAAAACAAGAACTTGGTAGTATTATTTAAATTAATAAACATTTAATCAAAATCGTACCTTTATGATTCATCTAGATGAATGCTTTGACCGAGTAGTGTTCTCTGCTATTGTCAAGCTCACGTTTGCCAAGTGTGAGCTCACTTCGAATTAGAAAAATTTTCACAAAATTACCTGTGGGGAAATTTAGTAATTTCTCTGAACTTCTAGGGTTAAGTTATAAATAACAAGAATATCTTTAGAAATTTTCTGAAATTATTTCTTTAGAGAATTTTCTCTCTACAACTTTTCTTGAATTCAAGTGTATGAGAATAATGACCTATGCTCCTTTATATAGAAAGAGTTTAGAGAGAGTTCAACTAGTATTAAAATTAATCACATTGATATTAAATTAATAAAATATTATCTAGATAAACATTTAATTTAATTTAATTTAATATCTCATATTCAAATTAAATTAATAAAATACTATCTATTAAATATTTAATTTAATTTAATATCTCATATTAATATCTAGATAAATATTAAATTGATTAAAACTATATCCTCTTTGGAAAAGTTAATTTGAAATCAAGTTACCCGACAGAGTCCCACTAGGAGTCTAATTTTTCCACTGCTCTACCACTAAAAAATCACCGCCACTGTAGTCGTCGTGCTCGATGGTCCATCACTGGTGTGACTCCCCTGGCACCCTGAATCGTCGTCGTTTTGCCTAAATGGGCATGGCTGGTTTGGCTACTATCGATTAGATCCAAGCCAATGACGGACTGATCGATTCAGTCTAGTCACTAGTTGAACTGCTGGTTCAGTTTCATACATAGGGCCCAATTCAATCAATTTTTTGGTTTTAGTATCAGGTTTTGGTTCTCGGGTCCAATTTTCAAGTTCAATTACCTATCAGGCCAATAGTTTGACTTGAAAATTAATTTCTAAAAATATAATATTTATTTTAATTTATTTGATTAATTTAATTTTACTTGATTAAAATTAATTTTTGCAGAAATAACTGAGATTTTCCAAATTAATTTTTCAAGAAAATTTTTTAATCAAATTCTCTAATTGAACAATTCACATGACCACCCAATTTAATTCCACATCAAATAAATTGACTCAATTAAATTATTTCCAAACTCGTATAATTTTTTTCTGATTCAAATGTAGTCCAATCGAGCTTTTGTTGAGCTAGCGGAAGGACCAATCAAACATATACAATTAGGCTCGAGCAATTGAAATTATGTCCAATAGTATCGTTCCAATAATTCACAATTTACTTAATCATGGAGTTAGTCCACAAGAAGTATCATGATTGAAAACTCCTTATTATTATACTCTTTACGAAAGCAATTCGTCCAAATGTTTTGTCCAATGACCCCATCATGTGTGTGTTACCGTCATATGACATCCTTGATTCCTTTGAGTTAAATTTGTTCACTCAATACGATCTTATTTTATCTCATTGTCACCATTGTATCTTCTTAATGATTAATATGATCACTGTCAACTAATGATTGTGATAAATTACTCATTCGAGAACAAGCAACCCGTAGCCACATTCTATATTTATCAATCCACACAATGTTAATGAGAGGATATTGTCAACACTTTGATCGAATTATGAATTTCATTGTTGGCTTGATTCTCTTTAGAGCTTAAGCCTTTACTTATCTAAGTCATGTACCCAACATACTGACTATCGGCTTGATTCTCTTTAGAGCTTAAGCCTCTACTTATATCATAGCACATGAGTTACATATGCATGGTCAGTGACTAACTCAAAATTTAGGTAAGTCACACCATAAACGTTACAAGTGAATTAATACAACTTGGGTCCAATCTAATGTACCATTTTTCCAATTAGTACATTTGTGTCTCTACTCGTGGAGTCAATTGCTTCGATAGCCAAGACTAGTCATCTCCTTAATTGGAATTGTAGACGACATAATAATTATTCTATGTATTTGAATCAAATGTTCACTTTGATTCTTTTACGAGATTACAGACTTGTTTAGATTATCTACTGAAGTAAGTTATCTTTCTCGCAATGTAAACGTTCTTATAAGGCCACATATAATCAGCTTGAACATAGATAATCAATGAGCTAATATTTTATTGTCACAATTTCACTATGTATGCAAAACATGATTGACAAAAACACAAAAGATATAATAGTAAAATGTGAAATTAACTTTATTTATTTATCCATCATTCAAATACATATAAAACAGTTACATGTTTAATACAATATGGGCACATTTCATAACAATCTCATCTATATGAGATTTTAATACAATTTTTCATTGTATACACTCAATCGAAATAATTTAAACTTTCAACTTTGTGCAATTTATTCCTAATTATCACAAAATTCAATACACCATATAAATTCGCCACACATTCACTTTTTATACATTTTTAATTTCTTACACTTCATTCGCAATCCAATTTATTAAAATTCAGTTCTCACATCAAGTTTGTACTATTATTTCAATTTATCATATAATAAAATTCAAATCATACTTACCTTTACTCATTAATAAATTTTACACTTAATATTAACATATTTATAATTAAATTAACTAATTTAATATAAATTATACCTAAGTCATAATTAAATAAAATTAAATTCTTGAAGTACTTACAACCAATGCTTGGATGAAATCTTTTTCTTCTTTCTTCTCTCATTTGCTATTTCCTTGCTTTTATCAACAACTAATTGTTCACTTTTCTTCTATTTTCTTCATTTCCATATCAAAACATATAACATTAACTTGTTAAAATCATAATCAAATAACATATCTATGCTATTTAAATGAAACTAACTTGAATTTCATAGAAGAAACTTATCATTCTTACCTTAATCACTTATAATCAAATTCTAATTTTATTTTCTCTCCTCCAAGATAACTATTGATGCTCTTTTCATGAAATCAAGGTTACTAACAAGCTTCTTTAATGATTTTACTAAGGATTCGTGGAAGCAATTGGAGAAATTAAGTTTGAAAAGCTTGAAAATTGTGGAAAATGACATATTTATAATAAAAGTAAAAGTTGGAAAGATGGAGAAAATGGTGGTGGCATGGGAATGGGAAAGATGAATGGTTTTTTTCTTCATCTTTCGCAACTATTCTAAAGAAATATCTAATTAATTTAATAAATAAAATGATAATTATCAAAATTATCCAATCACATTTTTACACAATTTGGTCCTATAACGCCCCAAAATTTTAATTTTGGGTATTGTGAATGTGTGACACAAACATCTATCAGCTTTAGTGGTTATGTGTTCTGGAAGTGTTTGGGAGGTCCCAAGTTCAAGCCAGGACTTGGGCAAATTTTGGTATTTTTATGAATAAGCCCTATCTTTGGTCAGTAGGCTTTTAAGTAAAAGTTGACAAATAATTAATAGAACGGGCCTATTGGTCTAGTGGATAAGTGGAGTGTTGGTCTGAGGGAGGTCATGGGTTTGAATCTTTGGGACGACAAAGGTTGTATTTTTGCTCCTAATTTCAGCAAGAGTTGTGCTAAACTGGGTTTCTGAGTGGTGGATGTGTAGTGGGAAGTGAGGGAGCAATTTTAGGAGTGAATTAGGGGATTATGGGTGAGAATATTCAAAATCTGATCACTTTTTCCTTTTTCGAAAAAGAGAGTCATTTTTCTCTCCATCTTTCTGACGTTTTCTCTCCCCCATCTCTACCAAATTTTTTTTCTTATTTGCTTTTTAGTTGATTATCTTTTCTTTTCTTTCCTCTACTACCGAAATTCCCCTGCTCCCCCTAAACCATTCTTTCCTCTTGATTTCGTAGAGTTAAGCAGCACTTGTGCAAATTCAGTAAGTTGTTGGGTATCATTTTAAGAGATTATTTTGTGTTAAATAGTCTAACTCTGAGTTTTTGACAGCAGCATTTCACGAGGATTAAGGATCTCCTTGAGATTTTCGTAAACGTAATGATTTGAAGTTCTTATAGTAAGTGTTCATCGTTTTATGAGTAAGTATTTTGGTTTCAGGAATTTGATTAATCACGAGGTAAGACTGATTATGGTGTTATTTGTTCACTTATAGGCTTTGGAGTGCTCAGGGACTGTTTTAGCATTAAACAAAATTAGGTGTGTACCCGAAACACAAAAATAAGAGATTTGACGAAAAGCCAAAATTGCTTGCTGTTTGGACAGTAGTAGTAGGCTAATTTTGAAAAATCACCATAAATTGTGAAAATTGAATTAGAGGATGAAAAAAAATGGAATTAAATATATTTGAGTCTAGTTTCTCATAAAAGAAATGAAGTAAGCAAAAGAATTTCATATTCTGAGATATTTGAATTTTAGTGAGACAGGGTTAGAATGATTTTGGAATCCCTTATCCTGACTTTGGAAAATTATTAAATATTTTATAAAAATAATTATGGGTTAGAATTTATATGTTTAAGATCCTAAATGAGTCTACTTTCAAGATAAATAAACGAGAACATCATCAAAGGTCTGTACGAGAAGATAATTAATTTTTAGTGCAGAAAGGTTGAAATTGTCTGACAACAGATAGGGGAAAATTTAAAGAATAAATTGTACTTATTGGATAAACCAATAATTCTAAAAATTTTATGGTAAAAAGATATGTGAGTCTAGTTTCAAGGAAAATTTGCAAATCTTAATTCGAAATTCTGTACCTTAAGATACGAATAATTTAGTAACAGTGACTCAAGTAGACAACTTTGAAGGATTATATGAGTAAATAGCGGAAACACATATGAATAATTAACTAGCACGGGTTACATTAAAATGGATCACAAGGCCAAGGCCAATTTGGGTCATGTGGGCCACACGGGCGTGTGGGCCCATACGAGAGAACATCATGGGCTTGTAGGCCCATTTTCACTGTTTGACTGATAAGGTTGCATGGGTCGCCCAAGTCGACTGTGAACCTACTGTAGGGTCGGTAAGTTTACCTAGACCCCTAATTGACTGAAATGACTGTATGACTGATATGATGAAGCCTGATGATGTTCCACTGATTTGATACTATATGCCCTGTTTACATGCATTATATTATGTTATAGCAGGTCATATCTGTATATTGCATTACATTGGGTTGGGGGATTATAATGTTCGAAGGAAGTGTACTGAAAGGCCTCGAGCCTAATGTACTGGTAGCTTAGTTGCAAACTACTGTCTAGTGTCACATTCGGTACTACTTGGAGTGTAGGGATGGGTGGGTTGATTATATCCCCACATAGAGTGTAGGGTTGGACAGAGATGGTGTGTAGAGGCTGGATGGGTAGGATTTTTGTGACTACATATCTGTTATTGCTACTGATACTGTGATGGGCAAAAGCCCTACTGCATGATTGTTTTTGTACTGAGATGGGCTAAGGCCCAAACTGGACTGATCCTGATACTGAAAAAGGCTTAAGCCCAAACTATGATTATTTGTTTACTGTCTCTTCATTTGTATGGGGATTACACATTGAGTTTACGTAAACTCACCCCTTTTATTTAATCTGTATAGGTAATCCCTAGATATAGGCGGATCGGTGCAGCGGAGGACTCAGTGGTGGCCACACGACTTCTTTTACACTGTTTACTACCTATTTATGATTTTACTTTTATTTGGGAGTATTTTGCTGTAATTATGACCTTTACGAATTTTGGTTTAAAATTTGGATTTTCTACAGTTTTATGATTTAAATCTGCAAGTGTTAGGTAAAACTCAGGTTTTCAAATGAAATTAATGTTTTATCAAAAATACCACGAATAAGCAAACTGTTTAAAAGCTTCCACACAAAAAAACGTTTTGAAATTAAATAACGATTTGTAAATGAATAATATTTAAAAAAAACGAAACGATTTGAAGTTAACATAAGATAATAAAAAATGGTTAAATAGAAAAGAGGATTTAGCAACGACATATTTTTCGAAAAGCACTACTATGTGACGTCGTCAAATTCAGCCATAACGTCTAGGCCGAGTTTGGGCAGTTACAGGTCCTTAATAATTACATTTTCCATAATTATCTAATTTGAGTAATTACCCTTTAATCCTCCAACTTTCTCCATAATACCATCTATGGGTAATACTTTATTTTGGTAAAATTTCACTTCTAGCCCTTCCTCGTTTTTCCTTCAATTCAATGAAATCACTTCAAAATTTTAATTTCTTACTTTTTCCCCAATACTTTTTATTCTCTTACAATTTAATCAATACCCCAGATTAATTTTTCTAATCTCAAAAGTATTTTTAATTTCCTATTGTCTCTAACTATTTTCTGTAGTAACACTAATGATTCCTATTTTATCTATTTTAAAATCTCAAGTATACCTAACCCGACTTTGTATTGTTCCTAACTTAGTAGTAAATTAGGTATATTACAATACGGAGTACGAGGATAGCATAGAAAACCATTTGATTGAAATTCAAGAATGTCTTGGATCCATCTCGAACAAAACACATGTATTCTTCGATAGAAAGTTTATTACTATAAATATTATGAACCGACTTGGTTTTAAAAAATTTTAAACTTCCGTTGTAACAGTAAACCATTTTTATAATTGGATTTTTCTAAAAAAAAAATCAACATCAGTACTCCCCCTTACTCTATCTATCCCCTATTGAATTCCATCATGTTGTCTACCTTATCAACAAGAGGAATTGTAGCTCTTGGAATAACAATAGTCTTTTCAACGAAACCTAGATGACGTTTCTCCAATCCTCGATATATCTTTAACATTGTCATCATGAGTTACACGAGCATTAATCTAATGCTAATCTTCATTACTGAAATATGCTCGATCCTTTCTTACCCAAATCTGCCTATGTTGCAGTCTCCTTTTCCTATTTGTTGGCCGAACATGTTTAGCAACTGAGATAAACTTCTTCCAATATCGCATCATCTTAAAAATAATGGAATCTGATGTGTCATTCTTTCCCACAATAATGGCATATGAACTTTCATTTATCCTTGTTATATATGTTTTTTTGTCTAGATGTTCTTCCATTTATAGTTGCAACACTAGATTGAATATTTCTTATAATTTTCCTTTTTTGATAATTCATCAACTTGTATCAATGAGATCTAACATGTCCAGTCTTTCCAAAATAGTAACAAAAATGTTTTTCATTCTTCTTTTTACTTGTCTCAAAGGAAGTAGTATCCACCTCATTAGATTTAACAAAATTCCTAGAAGATGTAGGTCTCTTGGCAAGTGCATTATGATCAAGTTCGGATCTCCTAACAACTAAGATATCTTCACTTTTCCTTTCATGTTTTTAGAGAATGGCTTTGGCATCATTCAACTCTTTCTCAATTACTTCCAAAGGTACATGAGTTTTACCAATCATCTCATCCTTTTCCTTGATAGTCCCAACAAGTATATCGTTAATATTTCTAAGATCAATGATCAAATCTATCACACCCTAGTTTGGCAAACTGGATTGGTTTGGGTGACTACATTGGCAAAGATCGCCTAAGTTGCGAGACTTAGATCGGATAAGGTTGGTAACTTTGTGTTGGAGTGCTACGAAAAATTTTGCCAGTACTACGGAGTACCAATCCGAGTGGTAGCAAGATTATAGTTAAGGTGAGGACCTTACTAGGCATACCTTCTTACTAATAAGATTGTCACCCGTGTTTTAGTGTCGCTACTTAAGTAAGTACAATGGCTTGTAGAAAACATTTAGGTCACCTGGCATCCTAGTGGAGACAACATGTTTATAATTAGGACAATTGTAGAGCCTTGTAGGATGTGATTAATTACTGGAATTATGTGAGAACGAGTAATGATTAGAGATAATACTGATAGGGATTTAGACGTAGGTTATCTATAAATAGGATAGCGTGATAGTGGAGAGAAGATTTTTTATTTATCTTCTCCACTAAACTTTGTTATCATCGAAGGAACCAAGAGAGTTCTTTGCTAAAAATGGTGTTAACTGTAAAATCTTAGGAGAACTTTTGTGCTAGTGGTCTACTGGTAATTTCTTAAATCTTCCTTTGAGCTTTCCCAGATAGACAGAAACTAACTTAAGAAAGGATTGGTAGGATTTCTTTGAATACTAGGTAGGAAGGAAACTTCTATCCAGAAATCGTCTGCATGTTTATAGATTCTTATTGTATCATAAGCTTTTGATTATTTTGGATGATTAAAGATGTTATATTATTTTAGCTAATGAAACGGAGAAGGTCCCAATACTAAAGGGAAAGAACCAGTAGAGTAGGTAAATCTCTGAGTAAGCATTCTGGTGAGTTCCTCTATACTATGTGTTTGGTATTTGATTTAATTCATTTGCCCTTAAATTCTGTATAGCCAGGTAAGTGACTTAGTCATTTGTCTCTGAAGTTTATGTATGAGGAAACTCATCCAAAAAGTTCATGCATGCATGGTTAAATATGGTTAAATAGACTAAAAAAACCTGGTATATACACAGTATAAGTACTCTTTCCTTGGTGCACAAGCTCCGTATCTATATGGATGTAAGGAGGTAACAAAAGAATATTGTATATAGTGATAAAAAAAGACACAGGATAATACGTATTGCCTTTGGTAAGGCACTTTGATGCAAATTGTGATTTGTGAAAACCCAACCTTGTAAGGGAGCACATATGTCTTCGTACAAGGAGGGGAGTTAAGAAGATACGAAGATGATGTTATTATACATCTCAAATGAGCGAATATGATGATATAGGTAAAATTAGTTTTATGGGAACCAAGATCAAAAGCCAGCACAAGGAAAGGAGTGCGTGGAAAAAGGGTGCATGTGGTATTGCATGTTGCACGAAAGGATAAACAATAAAGTTATCAGTCATATATGGTATGTAACAGCCTGCCTGATAGATACAATATCAAGTTACTATTTGGCATGTAAATTGGTTGAGTCAAGGGTAGAAAAATGAGTAAGTTAAAGAAATATTTGTTTTTGATTATGTGTGCCATATTTTGTAGGATTTGACATTTGGAAAACTCTAGGTTTTGGTGAGCCCTAAGGCTTAGTGGGCTCTTTTGTTAAGTTATCCGCGAACGCCAAATGTTTGGGCGAACTCATTAGTTCATAAATCGATAGGTTTGCCTCTATGGTTATTATATATTACGATGACGTGATAAGTAATGTTAGAGTTTAGTTGAGACCTAGTTAGAACTGAACTAGGATATTGTAGATGATTTGATATTTAATTAAATCTTCTCAAAATTCTAGAGCGATCATGGGATACTCTGACTTTCCACAAAGTTTTTTTGTTGGATGTCTCTTTTATATAAGGACATCAAACTAGCATGTTTGTACGTTTTGTTTTTACTACTTTTTCTTCCTTGCATTTTGGCTGAAGCTTTAGAATTTCCATTATTTAGCTAGAAGTTTCCATTATTTAGCTAACACCGTTGTTAGCACCAGATTACTATTAATTTCTATTAACTTTTAAATCATTATCGAAGAAATTTGCGCGTTTACAGTAATGCATGCATATGTTTTAGATTTATTCTTGAAGAAAGAAACTTCCTAATTTTGAGTTGCATGCTACTGATTGGATTACATGCTATCAATTCATGCATGCATGTCAAATTTCAATATTTTGATGATTTGATAGATCTATTTGTATCTCTTTTAGCTCAGGAAGCTAACGAAGGTCCACACAACAAAGGCAAAGGACCTGTTGAGTAGATTTTCTAATGAGTTCCTTCTTACATCCATGTGTTGTAAATTCCATTGTTGTATGAACTATGTAAGGTAAGTGTGGGGTTTGCCTAGTATAATCAGTTTGGCTATGGTCCTACTTATGTTTCGATGTAAAACACCCTCTTTAATGCATGAGCTAGTACTAGCAATTTGTGATATGTGAAATGTGATGATGAAAAGTAGGGATATGGTTGTAATGCCTTTGGTAGAGCAGTTATATTGCAGAACAGACTGGCAGATCATGAGAAAACATGCTCGTCTGAACATAAATGATATGAAGAGTTAAGGGGGTATATGCATATGAATAAGATTGATCGATATGATTCTGACTCTAAATTCTAGGTATAAGGTTGACATAACGATGAGCTGTGTATAAGCTAAGGTTAAGTTGGCGAATAGCAACCGCCCATGTGTCATGTTAAGTTGGTGTATTGAATCTATCCATATTTTTTTAACACCATTGGACGTAGAATGATTATTGCATTTGAACATCTCTGAAAGGTTGGGCATCTTTATGGTACTAAAGTTTGTTTACCAATAAAACCATTATGAATTAGTGTGTTTTCTTCATGTATGGAACTTACTAAGTTTGTTTGAACTTACATGGTTATCCTTTCCTTCTCAGGTGTGCTGATTGAAGAAAGAGATTTTGTTGAAGGGATACACCAGAGAATTGTTCATAGTAAGCAATCTATTTAATTTTGTATCATGCATGAACTTTTTGAGGGTGGCGTGTAGATCTGCTTTATAATAAACTTGTATAATGATTTGCAACTTTTTTCAGGACATTTTTATTTATAAACTTTTACGAACTTTTGAAGTATGTATTTTAATCTAAGGAATCGTTGCTTATGATATTGTCTTTTGACATATACGCCAAATGATTTTGAATGTTGTTTTAACTGCCAATGATGCACTTGAAACCATTGAATGGTAATTAATTCATCTTGTGATTTATATAATCTATTAAATTATATAAGATTTTTGCCAAATGTTTTAATTACAGATGTTTTACTTGGCATACTATTAATTTGATTGTTTTGTCTTTGTCATAATGAGGTTACACCAAGACCTGGAGATTTTAAAAAAATTTCAAGTGTTTTTGTTAAACCTAAATGGTTTTTATATTGTGACTTGCCATACCCGAATCCAGTGATTGGGTCGGGCGTGGGTGTTGCAAGTTTTAGTATTAGAGTCAAGGTTGAGCCAATTCTCAGAAAACCAAAGGTTGTGTTACGCCCCGCCATGCATGATATAATTCTAATTTAGTCCTTGTAATTTTAGCTAATATGAGTTTTATTGTAGTTATTAGACAAAATCTTAGGATCAAGAGAAAAAACTGGTGAGGAGATTGAAAGCCATGTACCTCCAGTTTAAGAGCCATCTCCTACAGCTGATATAGGTGCATCTGGAAATGTCTTTAAATGTCTTCTACACCATGATGACTAAGATGTTTGATCATTTCATAGGGACAACTCAAGCACCTGAACATCAAAAACCTCAGCAACCACAATTGGAAATAGTACGACCTTCTGCAACCCAATCCATGGGTGATTCGGTAAGAAAAATAAGAAAAAAGGCGCCAAGGAATTTTTGGGAGACAAAATTGATGACCCTATAATAGCTGAATAATGGTTATCATGAGTTTTTAGAGTATTGAAGGAGCTAAAATGCACACTGGTGAATAGCCTCGTGTGCGCAATTTCCTTGTTGAAGGGAAGCGCTGACAAGTTTGACCTCTAAAGAATTAATTGGTTTAGTATTCTTTCTAGAGAAATTTTGAGAAAGGTATGTGAACCAGATGTATGTTGAGTAGATGAAGGAGTTCTTGTATCTTAAGCAAGGATGGATGTTAGTGATGGAATATGAACGAAAGTTTGTTCACATCAGCCGTTATGCAAAAAATACGTTCCAGACTGAAAAAGTCTTATGTGATAAGTTTGAATGGGGTGTAAAGGATGAAATTCGCGCCCTAATGGTGGCATCAGAATGCCAAAGTTTAGCAGCCATGAGGCTAAGGCTCATAACATGGAGATGATAGTTCAAGAAAAGAGTAGAGCGTTTGACAAAGAAAGAACGAACGTGGATTTTCTAGCCACCACCCTCATCGACTTTCATGATATCGAAGGATCAGAGATTCTCGGCGTCAAGGAGGGATTTGCAGCTTGTTAGTTACAGGCGTGATGGAGGTGGTCGACAAGCTACCTCGGTGGCAATTACGAGCGAATACAGAGTGATGAGAAATTCAATTTGCAAGTGTTGCGGAAGAAATCATAAAGGAGAATGCTGGAGGCATATTGGAGCTTGTTTTGGATGTGGGTCTCAGGACCATCAGCTTAGAGACTGTCCCTCCAAAGTTGAGGTAAGATCAGAACAATCTATGTGTGAGCCCCAAAATGTTTAGCAAGAAGCAAGATCAAGTGTGCCAGCAAAGTCAAGGTCAGTTCAGGGGCCTCCGAAAAAAGTTTCACCAAGGCCGGCTTTGGAGTATCCGCCAGAGCATATGTGATGAAAGCTAAATAAGATGCTGATTTTCTAAAGGTTATAAAGAGTAAATTTTCTTTTCTTGGAAACGACATTCATGTATTAATAGATTCAGGGTCAACGTATTTGTACATCTACACTGAAGTCATAGAAGTTTTAAGTCTTGAAATTGATTATTCTGAGACAAATTTATTAGTAACCAATCCTCTTGGTCAAAGTACCATGGTTAATAGATTAATTAAGAACTGTCTGTTGATTTCTGGCAAGCACACCTTTTTGGCAAATTTGTTGTTGCTAAACTTTCATGAGTTAGATGCTATTCTTAAGTTAGATTGATTGACCAAACACAACATTGTAGTTGATTTTCATGCTAGAGGTGTGCGTTTGTTAATTGCAGAAGGCAAAGAAGTGTTTATGCTTGGCGTACAAACTAATTTGGTAAGTAGAATAATTTCCACTGTATCCGCTAAAAAGTTATTGGTTAAGGGCGGTGATGCTTATTTGGCGTATATTATGGATTTGTTTAAATCACGAAAGGATTTCAGCCAAGTTCCAGTTGTAAAAGAGTGTTCTGATGTATTTCTGGGAGAACTTCCAGGTGTATCACCAAACAGAGAGGCATAGTAAATGATTAAGATACGATTGGTATGCCAATAAGGTAGTATGCGCACTTGTTCGGGATTTGCACTTCGGTGCCCCTTTTTGCACTTTGGTTCCTCTGTATACACTTTGGTGTCTCTACTCGCACTATGGTGCCTTTGTTTGCACATTTGTGCCACTGTTTGCACTTCGATGCCCCTATTATGCATCTATGATGCCTCTAGTGTGGTGTAGTTACCCAAGTATCCGAGTCAATTTATTGGTTCATCGAGCTAAATGTGAATGGAATTTACAAAATTGTTTAAATGATAAAGGCTAATGTATAGTCAAGACATTAGTAAATGTTAAATGTTAAATGTTAAATGTTCGATGAATTACTTGATCATATGTGAGTATCATTATATTGATGATTATTCGGTTAAAGATATACATATATATGTATGAGTTTGGATTAAATTATTATAGTATAGGAAGCATACGGTGAACCATTTCCAAGATTAATCCTATAAGTGCTTCGCATATGAATAACATGTATGATTAATTTATTTCTTTAGCTTTCACATTGTTTAGTGAAAGTAAGTGATTTCAGGATGATATGATTATAGGAAAGTTGGAAATGAAAGATGAATTACATAATGATTATATGTTAAAGGTGTAAGTGTTATGGTAAGAAGAAACGTTTAAGTAAAATGGTTATATGAAATGCTTAAAAGGAAAAATATATACATGTATATGCAAGGCTACACCAATTATCCGTAAGAGGTGTAATGAATAGAAAATGAAAGTTAGCTTAAAGTATAATAAAAATTATGCTTTGTTGTTTTTTCTAATATGTCAGCAGTTAAGTCGCCTTTATACGAACTTACTAAGCATTATTGCTTAAGTTAGTTGTTTCGTTTTCCTGTAGATCATCGGAAGGTTCAATTTGGTCGGAAGCTTGTCAGAGACCTATCACACTACCCAGTAGTTAATTCGATAGTTTTTGAGAATTTTTGGCTAAAGGTTATAATGGCATGTATAAGTGGACTTAAAATGATGTTTAGTTGTATGTTTGTTTGATGATTTGGGTTGTACAAGTTACTTGGTTTGGTACTTTTGGTGCCTTATTAGTATGTGTTAATGTGATTAAGTTATGATGCATGTTTGAACGATTAAACTGATACGTGATGAATTGATTTCAATATGGTCAAGTTATGGTATGGTTTGAGATGGTATTGAACTAGATGTGTGTGGTTGAAATGTGGTAAAGTATACATATGTATGGTTGAATGGCATATTTGTTGATTGGTTTAGGGCTATTGAATTGGTAATTAGATGCAAGTTTTGGTAAGGTTTAATGTCTTAATTATATGTATGTATGGTTTAGAGTTGGAAATAGTTTGATTTTTGAGTAAATTCATGTCCACACGGCCTGAGACACAGGCATGTGACTCAGTTGTGTGTGCCACACGGCTTGGCGACACCGCCATGTGTCCCTTGTAGGTTCTATTGTATGTAAGTCAGGATGTTACATGGCCTGAGACACAGGCATGTGACTTAGCTGTGTGTGCCACACGCTCGTGTGTCCCTTGTAGGTTCTATTGCATGTAAGTCAGGATGTTACATGGCCTGGCACATAGCCTAGTACACAGGCATGTGGGGCTATTTCGTGAGTTACACGGGCTAAGACACAACCATGTGTCCCTATTTCGAATGTTACACGGCCTGAGACACGGGCGTCTGTCTCAGACGTGTGAGGCACACGACCTGGCAACATGACTGTGTGACTCCTATAGTCAAAATTTTGCAACTTTTTCCTATACTTTCCAAATGTTTCCAATTTAGTCCTGAATTATTTCTAATGTATTTCTAGGGCCTCAAGGGCTCAATTTAGGGACTATATATATGCGAATGGTTGATTCATGTTATGATTATGACTATGTATGAAAGGTATATTTAAATGTTTCGTTTGTTCAATAATGCTCCGTAACCCTATCCCAACAACGGATACGGGTTAGGGGTGTTACAATCACGGTATAGGCATTATGAGTTTTTGGCGCTTCCCTTTGGATTAATGAATGCGCTAGCGGTATTTATAGATTTGATGAATAGAGTGTTTTAGCCTTATTTGGATCAATTAGTTGTAGTTTTTAATGATGATATTTTAGTTTACTCCTGAAGCATGGCTGATCATGACAAGCATTTGAGGATTGTGTTCAGAACTTTGCGCGAGAACAAGTTGTATGCCAAATTCAAAAAATGTGAATTTTGGCTAAGAGAAGTTCATTTTCTTAGTCATGTTATTTTTGTTGAAGGTATTAATGTAGATCTTGATAAAGTTAAAGCTGTACTTGATTGGAATCTACTAAAGAACGTTATTGAGATAAGCAACTTCTTAGTTTTGGTAAGGTACTGTATAAGGTTTGTAAAAGGATTCACTATGTTGGCGACCCCTCTCACACGATTGTTAAGAAAGAAAGAAAAGTTTGAATGGACAGAGGCATGCCAGAAGAGTTTCGATAACTTGAAAGTTGTTCTAATTGAAGCTCCTATCTTAGACCAACCAGAATCTGACATAGAGTATATTGTGTTCACGGACGCATCTCTAAATGGGCTCGGATGTGTACTAATGTAAAGAGATTGTGGTGTATACATCTTGTTAGCTCAAGCCGCATAAAAAAGAATTATCCAACTCATGACTTAGAGCTTGCAGCAATAGTATTGACACTAAAGATTTGGAGACACTACCTTTATGGGGAGAAATGTCGTGTGTTTTCAGACCATAAGAGTTTAAAGTATTTGATAACATAAAATGATTTGAATATGCTCCAACGATGTTGGATGAAGTTTCTGAAAGTTATGATCTGACAATTGAGTATCATTTTGGAAAGGTTAATGTGGTAGTAAATGTAGGAAAACTGTTGCAGCTTTGGCATCTTTCGAGCGAATGTTTGTCTGGCTGATGATGGGTCACTTTTGGCGAAATTAACTAATCAACCTACTTTCTTTTCATAGGTTTTAGAAGAACAGTTAAAATATGTGTAGTGTAATGTGTATAAGCAACATATGTCATCTAGCAAATCAATGAGTTTTAGCCTAGGAAAATATGGCAAACTCCGATTTATAGGAATGATGAATGTGCGTATTGGAAATTGGTTTAAGGCAAGAATTATTGAGGGAAGCTCATCAGGTACCCTTCTCGCTTCATCCAAGAAGTATTAAAATGTATTGAAATTTGAAGAGTTTGTATTGGTGGCCCGAAAAGAAGAAAGAAATACTAGAGCATGTCTCAAGTTGTATAACATACCAGTGGATTAAAGTAGAACATCAAGTTCCCTTAGGTAAGCTGTACCCTTTAGAGATAGTTGAATGGAAGTGGGGCAAGATCACCATGTCTTTTGTTTCGGGTCTTCCTCTCAGCCCTTCAAAGAAGAACTCAGTTTGGGTAATTGAATATCGGCTTACTAAGTCGGTCTATTTCTTACCTGTGCGCACAAATTACTCGTTGGAAAATTTGTTCAAGCTCTACGTTTTTAAATTATATGCTTTCATGGAATTCCAACATCTATAGTTTTAGATCGAGACCCAAGGTTTACGTCAAGATTTTGGAGACAATTGCAAGAATCGTTGGAAACGGAGTTACGATTCAGTACTGCCTTTCATCCTCAATCAGATGGGCAGTTTGAAGGAGTAATTCAAATTCTAGAAGACGTGCTTAGCAGCTATGTTATAGATTTGTATATAATGATAGTCATCATGCCAGTTTGGGAATGTCATCATTGAAGCTTTGTATGGAAGAATGTGTAGATCACTCACGTATTTGATGGAACTCAGTGAAAGGAAAATGGTTGGTCTTGATTTAGTATGAGAAACAGAGGAGAAAGTTTCTATCATTCGAAATCATCTGAAAGTAGCTTAAAATCGTTAGAAAGATTATGTTGATCTAAAAAGGAAAGAAATCTCATTTGAAGTGGGTGATAAAATATTTCTAAAGGTTTCTTCTTGGAAGAAGATCATAAGGTTTGAGAAAAAAAAGGGAAATTAAGTCCAAGTTTCATAGGTCCATTTGAGATTCTGGAGCAGGTTGGTCTAATGGCATACAGATTGGCACTGTCACTAGAGTTATCAAAGATGCATAATGTATTTCATGTATCCATATTAAGAAGATATCGATCAAATCTAGATCATATGATACAAGTTGAAGCACTAGAAGTGGAGCCAAACTTGTCTTATGAAGAAGAATCGATTCGTATATTAGCTAAAGAAGTAAAATAGTTAAGGAACAAAAGAATTTATTTGGTTAAGATTTTATGAAGAGATCACAATGCAGAATAAGCTATTTAGGAAAGAGAGAGTTTGATCAGAGAGAAATATCCTTATCTATTCACCGATAGGAATTTCGAGGATGAAATTTTTTAAGTGGGAGAGAATTATAAAATCCCTCCTAGCAGATACAATAGCAGATACAATATCAAGTTATTGTTTGGCGTGCAAATTGGTTGAGGCAAGGGTAGAAAATTAAGTAAGTTAAAGAAACATTTGTTTTGATTATGTGTGGTGTATTTTGTAGGATTTGACATTTTGCAAACTCTAGGTTTTGGCAACCCTAAGGTTTGGTGGGATCTTTTGTTAAGTTATCCACCAACCCCAAATGTTTGGGTGAACTCGTTAGTTCGCAAATCGATAGGTTTGCGTCTATAGTTAGTACATATTACGATGATGTGATAAGCAATGTTAGAGTTTAGTTGAGACCTAGTTAGAACTGAACTAGGATACTGTAGATGATTTGATACTTAATTAAATCTTCTCGAAATTTTAGATCAATCTAGGATTCTCTGACTTTCCACTAAATTTTGTTCCTAGATGTCTCTTCTATATAAGGACATCAAGCTAGCATATTTGTATGTTTTGTTTATATTTCTTCTTCTTCCTTTCATTTTCACTGAAGATTTATAAATTCTAAGTTAGTATCTTTGGTGAAGAGTTTCCAGTATGTAGCTGACACCATTGTTAGCACCAGATTATTGGTAATTTCTAGTAAACCCTCAGGTCATTATCGAAGGAATTTTCGTGTCTACAGTAATACATGAATAGGTTTTAGATTTGTTCTTGAGGAAGGAAACTTCCTAATTCTGGGTTGCATGCTACTGATTCATGCATGCATGTCAAATTTCAATAGCTTAATGATATGATAGATGTATTTGTCTCTTTTTGAGCTTAATAAGCTAATGAAGGTTCATACAACAAGGGTAAAGGACTTGTTGAGTAGATTATCGAATTAGATTTTTTGGTGAGTTCCTTTTTTACTTTCATGTGTTATAAGTTCCATTGTTGTATGAACTGTGTAAGTATCCCTCTCAATAACGTAAGTGTGGTATTTGACCAACATAATTGTAACACCTCTAACCGGTCTCAATTGTCGAATAAGGATTACAGGATATTATGATAGTTAACAAGTTCGGTAATACATTAACACAATCCAAAGATTTATTTAAATATCAAAATTTAATAAATATTCATTATTCATAGCATAAATACAAAAATGAGAATTAAATCGAGCTTACAGAACCCTAAAATCAATTTGGAAATAAGTAAGGACTAATCTGAAACAAAACAGAAAAATGTGGGAAAAAAATTAAAATAGGGGTCACACATCCATGTGGCTAGACCGTGTGGTCAAATCATGTGCGAGAACTCAAGCCGTGTAGAGGGGACACACGGTCGTGTCTCTAAACTATATAACAACTTGTGACCATGTGGACAAACCTACATAAAAAAATCAAATAGGCGACATGGCCATGTGGGGTGACCATGTGTGGCACACGGCTGTGTGGCAGACCGTGTGCACCTAAAATAACTTCAAAACCAAGACATTTCAACTACCATTTCTTAGGTTCCAAGCGATACCATTTCCATTCATTTTTTTTACCTATTCAAAACACATTTAAGTATTCCAAATTATACCAAAAACATCCAACCTGAGTGCCTAACCAATATGCCGTCATTGGCACCACAATTTAAGCATTAAACCATATACATTCATCAATCACATTCACCTTCAAGTACCTAATATTCAAGTCATAAAAACTTATTACAATTCAAACCAATCTTTCAATGCATGAATCTACTTGCTCATGTGCAAATATATATATGGACATAATTAAACCAAATGAACTTAGAAAGAATATCATTATAACCCATACATAAGCAAAGTTTTAAACAATATCATTATAAGCAAATGAGCTTAGAAACTCCTAGTACATGTAATTTATAACCAAAAATCAAAATGATCAAAACTTCTACTGAGTCAATGACGGATAGTGTGAAATCCGACTTGAACTTCCAACTAACCGTAACTTTTGATGATCTGCAAAGAAAGAATACAACGAACGTAAACAAATCAATGCTTAGTAACTCATATCAAAACTTAAACTTAAACTTACCGAATAGGAATCCATTTAAACAAGTCATGCTTAATTTCAATAACTAGCTCATGAGTTCATGCATTTCCTATACACACCACAAATCTCACAAGTTAGTAAGTTCACAATATGAAAATTGTAACCATATCATAACATGAAACATTTATAAGTAACTTATATAAAGCTCAATTCATCCATCATATGTTCATTTAGCATGTCATCTTTCAATTCAATTATTCAAGATAAAAAACTTCATTCACGTCCTTTTTATTTATACATTTAGCACCCGATGAACTAAATGAACTAAAGTCGGATACGCAGGAACGATGCTCACACAAGTTGTGACTGTATATGCTTACACAAGTTGTAAAATAGGCTTGCTCACATGAGTTGTGGGTCGGGATGTTAGGCTACACGATGTTGCTCACACAAGCTGTGGAGAATCCACAACAAATGCAGGACCTCAACCATCAGTAGAACATCCAAGATCAACACCCGAAATGATAAATAGCCCAATGACATGTCATTTGTATCCTAAGTATTCACGAGGTTCCTACAAACCACATTACACATTCAATTCATTTAGTTTTTTTCATTTTAAACCATTACAAGCACATATCCATATAGTTCTCATTTTTCATACATAATTATCAATTTAACTAATACGACAATTTAGTCCAATTCAGTAATTACCATATATCAATCAATTAACTCATTCACAACATGTATAATAGTAAATAATCATCAAAAACAACAATTAACTAGATTAATCAACATATGAACTTACCTATTCAAAAATGATTACAAATACGATGCCGACGACTATTCTCATTATCTTCGCTTTTCACGATTTATGTTCTGTTGATTTGATTCTTAATCTAAATAATAGTTTTAAGTCAATTAACCACTTAAAACAAGTTAAACAATTGAATTGTTCATTTAAGCCCTTTTACTCATGTTTTACAAAATTTCACAATTTATGCAAATTAGTCATTAAACCCAAAACTTTCAATTTAATTACATTTAACCCCAAACTATGTTAATTGAATTTTCATAGTCCCCATATAGCCCATATTTATCACATTTTCACATGAATTTCATGAAATTCTACTATTTAGACAATTTAATCCTTAAACATTAAAATTAATAAAAACCACTTTACAAAATAATCTTATTTCACTATCAAGCTTACAAATCCATCACCAAACTTCAAAACACTAAAAAATCATCAATGGAACAACTCAAAAAATTTAATTCTTTTTATGAATTAGTCCCTAGGTTAGCTAGATTAAGTTACAATGATCTCAAAAACATAAAAATCTCTAAAAACGGGCTCGAAATACATACCATGCACACCAAATGAAGCTTGGTTGAAAGCTCCCTATGTTAACAATGGTGGTTTCGATTCTAAGGTGGAAAAGATGAAGGTGATGATTATTTCATATTTTAATTTTGTTTTAATTATATTTTATTATCAAATTACAAGTTTACCCTTTTTAAATTAATCATGTTTTCTTATAATTCAACACCAAAATCGTCCATTATATTTTATTTAGGTAAATTTACCATATAAGGCCCTTAATTCATGGTTTTTCATCCATTTAGTACAAATACACCCATAGCAATTAACTTTTGCAACTATTACGATTTAGTCTTTTTCACTTAATTAACTATCTAAACGTTAAAATTTCCTAATCAAAATTTAATGCAACACTATAATAACCTTATAAATAGTAAATAAATAATAAAATACTAACTTACTTGTCAAAATTATGGTCTCGAAACCACTATTTTCAACACCACTGAAAATGGGTTGTTACAATAATCAATGTATGTATGGTCTATTTATGTTTCGATGTAAAACACCATCATTACTACATGAGCCAGTACCACCAATATGTGATATTTGATATGTGAGATGTGATGATAAATAAGGGGGATATGTTTGTGATGCATTCGGTAATGAAACTTTATTGCAAATCGGACTGACAGATCACGAGAAAACATGATTGATTAAACAAAAATGATATGAGGAGTTAAAGAGGTGTATGCATATGAATACGACTAATCGGTATGATTTTGACTCTGAACTGTAGGTACAAGGCTGGCATAAAGATGGGTTGTGTATAAGCTAAGGTTAAGTTGGCAGATAGTAACCGCCCATGTGTCATGTTATGTTGGCGTATCGAGCCTATCCGTATTTTGTGAACGCCATTGGGTGTATTATGATTATTGTGTTTGAACCTTTCTGAAAGGCTGGTATGGCACTAAAGTTTGTTTACCAATAAAACCATTGTGCATTAGTGTGTTTTCTTTATGTATGGAATTCACTAAGTTTGTGTGAACTTACTCTATTATCTTTCCCTTCTCAGGCATGCTGATTGAAGGAAGAGATTCTGTTGAAGGGATACGCTAGAGAACTGTTATTAATGAGCCCTTTGTTTAATTTTGTAACATTCATGACCTTTTTGTGGGTGGCGTGTATATCTACTTTATAACCAGCTTGAATAATGATTTGAAACTGCTGTAAAATATTTGTTATAAGAACTTTTATGAACTTTTGAAGTGTGTATTTTAATCTAAGGAATTGTGGATTATGAGATTGTCTTTTGACATATACACTAAACAATTTTGAATGTTGTTTTAACTGCCAATGATGCACTTGAAACTATTGCACGGTAATTAATTCATCTTGTGATTTATATAATCGATCAACTTATATAAGACTTTGCCAAATGTTTTAACTAAAGATGTTTACTTGGTGTACTACTAATTTGGTTGTTTTGTCTTTGTCATAATGAGGTTTATGCCAAGACCTCGATACTTGCAAAAATTTTCAAGTGTTTTTTTGAACTTGAATGATTTTTATCTTGTGACATACCATACCTAGACCCAAAGATCGGGTCAGGCGTGGGTGTTACATGGTAGTCCACACAAGTGGCATATTGATGGAGCTGACGTGTCTGTGATTATCTTATAAGTTTAGAAACCAGTGTTGTACGCTAATAGGTTGAGCATGATTTAGGTATCATCCACCAGTTGATCTACGAACCAAAGTAAAATACTTGCCAACTATGGAAAACTAGTCGAATTCTTTTTCCTTATTGCTTGATAGTAATCATGGTGGGATAGTTTTTCTTACGAACTCGCTAAGTTCTCACGAACTTACCTAGTTTTTTCTTCCTTTCAGGTTCTTAGGTTAAGCATGGTGATCGAAGGAATATAGCCAAATCTACGGCCATTTGTAATCCTTTTTTATTTTCGGGGTTAACAAGTATTAACTGGGGGTGTTAGGTCAACTATTAGAAACTGTCAATTTGAAATTCTTAATATGTATTGAACATTAGTTTGAACACGTCGAATATTGAATGGAAGCCTTGTTGTCACAGTGCTATTTGTGACTCATTGATGTTAATTACGCAACTGCCAACAGTTAAATCCGTGCGTCTTTAAGCTTTTATATGCAATGAGTTGTTATTTTAAAATTGTGCTTCCAAATAAATATAGTTTTGAACAAATAGAATACCACTCTGGTAAAGAGGCTATCCTCTAAAATGGATAATGGTCTTTCTAATAAGAAAGGTAGATAGATGTGTTTTCTAATTGGGTCAACCTGTGATGCTCCATACCCGAATCTAACGATAGAGTCAAGTGTGGGGTGTTACAACATCATTGTTCTCTTTGACCACAATTTTGATCCTCTCTTTTTCTCATTTGAGAATGATAACTTCTTCCATCAAGAACTCGTTCAGTTGACATAATGCTTCCATGTTCTTCAACATACGACTGAACGTACCCTTATCAATGTCATTGTTTGAATTCGATGCTTTAATCACCAAAGGTGGATAGGGGATAGAACGACCTTTCTTCTTAGATTTCATTATTGCAAACCATAGCTTAAGATCTACTTCAAAAAAACTCTTGAAGCCTGCTCTAATACCAATTGAAAAAACCTCGGTTTGTACTACATTTCAACTACGATAATCTAATTATTGGTGGAACTGAAAAACTTGGTTAACAGTTGTTTGAAAAATAATTTTGTTCTAACTGTTGTTAGAATAAAATCTGGGCAGAACCAGAGCGTTTGCATAATCAATCCAAAGCGCAAGTGAGCCAAAAAGATAAGAAAAGAGAGAATCGACACATGTATTTGTTAACACAGTTCGAATTCCCTAATCCTACATCTGCGGAGCCTCGCTTAGAGACTGATTTTATTCACCAATTGTCCGAATCACCTATTAGCTTAAGCTCAATCTACATTTTACACAAAGAAGTAATTGTAGCCCCAATACCGACCCCAATTGTACAAATCGCTCTCCCCCAAATATCTCACTTTACATAATTTCTCTCCATAACAAATCCCTACACAAGGGTGTGTCAAATACACCCCCTACACAACTAAAAAATAGTGTCGGTTAGTAGCCTATTTATATGCTGTCCAATGTGATCAACAATCAATGTTTTGATTGCTTGAAACACTCCTTTAAATGTTGATTTTATCCATTAATTATCTTCAGTATTTATCTCACAATAGCCTTCATAAACAAGTTCTTCAACAACTTAAAAATACTCCATTGAATAAATGTGAAATATATCTCTAAAAAATAGCACTTGAACCACTAAGAGATAAAAGACTTTCATGTTTATTAAACCACCTTAAGGTTTTCGATTAGAAGACTTAGTATCCAAGTTGACCCATGCTTTTGTTTTGTCAAATATGCTATATTCAAATAGACCAAACTCAGATTGATTAAAACCTGTACAAGGTCCAAAACAATGGCCAAGCTGAGATTCAAGTTCGTTATAATGGGACATGGAACAAGTAGCAACAATTTTCTCAATAATAATAATTAGAATATCCAAATTGAAATATTATCCGAATTCACGAGATCTAAATGCACAAAGAAAATAATTGGGATATCCACAAATATTGGAACCTACACAATATATTGCCATCCCTAGTTTCAAGACATTTAAAATGTGTTTGGATGAAGAATGTTAAAATGATAATATTTATGATTATTTTGTTTGAATGAATAATTTTTTTAAAATAATTATAAAAGAAGAATAACAATATAAAAATAAACTATACAAAAAAATCAAAATGAATATAACTAAAGTCGTACAATATACAGGTATTTTTAAGAATATGAAATATACAATTATATATTATTGATTCAAGATTTACTGATTCAGTCGAAGATATGAATTTAATATTGATTTGAAAACGTGGTGCTTTGAACACAAAATGTCCACTATAAATAAAAATAAAAGGGGGAAATTTCCCACTAATCTGGTAATCTGATATTTATAAATGGAAACTCCAATCTCACTTGATCATGTGTGGGCACATGGTATGCAGATTACATTACAAACCCAAGCCATATAATACCAGATTTATGCCATCACAATCTCCCTACTTTTTTCACCAGATGGAAAACTTTTTGCTTCTTATGTAATTTCATCCCCCCAACATTTACAATTTATTTTATTTTTGGATTATGATTTGGTTTAGATTAATTGATCTATTTAAATTTTAATATTTACGATGCATTTTATTTTTGGATTACTAGTTCTTTCATTAATACCAGTAAATAATGAATTTTTATATTCGAAAGAGAATAACAAACATTCAAATTTGAACTCAAAATTAATTATCACTAGAAAATTTGGGTGATTCTACTTAATAAAGGGTTAAAATATTTAATTAACTGAAAATTAATATTTTGAACAATTTAAGTTGTTGAGCACATTTGATAACCCAAACTGAAAATTAATAGATAAAATTTTTTCCACAAAAAGTATGAAAAATAATAAGTAGATAGGGATATACTTATCGCTAATAGAGAATAAATTTAATTATTTTTATTTTATTTTATTTCATTTAAGATTTTATGATCTTTTATCAAACAAATCTAATTATATTCAATATTTTATTTTAAGTGATACCACCAAATAAATTTTATAAATTAATCCAACATTTAGTTTTTACTGCTTATTATTTCAAAACTTAATTTTTTTAAATTTAATTTTTCAGTTTATAAAATATAACTTAAGTTGAATGGATTTGTGACATGGGATATTATGTGAGCACTGTTTATTGGTGGGTACACATGTTAAAATTTATTATTTTTAAAAATAAAATTACAAGTATAATTTAAATTACAAATTACAAATATTGGATTAATTAAAGATAGAATTAACTCAATATAAAATATAATAAATTAAAATCTAAATATATTTGAAATAATAAGACTTAAATTCAAAGTAAAATAATTATAGTGACGTAAAACTTAAATTGTTTGACAATCAAATTTTTAACTACGAATCATGGGCAACACTCATGCCAAGCCCACTTTCTCGCAGTGAGGAAGCAAAACTTTTAGTTGCCCAAAGAGCCAAAAATATTTTTGTTCTCATAATATTTATTGATAATCCCAAACATAATTGGGGTTCTTATAATAATTATATTTGAACTATTATTCATTTTACGTGGAGTGATTTGCCGGGAGAAGATGCATTAGGTAAGCAATAGCCATGATGTTTTTGTCGGGAGTTAGTGGCCATTCTCGTGGATTTGCACGATTTCCACTTAAAGACTTATGGGCACATATCTAAGAAAACAAAAACACATTATTATTATTATTATTATTTTTTGTTTTTTATGGATAACGATAAGTGGTGATCTTTACTTTATAATAACTTTGAAGTTATTGGCATTCAAGCATTTCACTCCAAGATATTATATATGTGTGTATTGCACGTATTCTTGGCGTTTGCAACGCCATATGCAATTTTTTTATTTCAATCCTTAATTGGCATGATATGTTTTTAGGTTTTAAACATATCATTTAATTAAAAGATTCGGTAGATTTGATAATCTATTTAGGCGTATTGTGTTTTTATGTTATGTTTCACTTATATAATTATAAATATATTGAATGTGTTAAAATTTTGTTGAATATTTATTTTTACGGGCTAGTTTAGTATTGTTTTGAAAAGTGCCGTGGAAAAGTACTTTTAGAAAGTTTAGTTTAAGATTTGAGTATTTAACATTGCTGTCAAAAATACTTTTAAAAATAAAATGTCTATTTTAGACATGTTATTATTAAGTAACAAATATGCATTTAAATAATATTTAAATTAATTAATATTATTATATTTTAGTAAGAATATAAAAATTTATTATAACTTGTTAATATTTTAATATATGAAATATAAATTTTAAATATTTTAAGCAATAAATATTAATTATTTATAAAATTTAATTAGAATATATAAATTATATTTTCAATATTTAAATATAACCATTAAATATTTGTAATTCGATATTAACACATTTTATTATTTTAAAAATAATTTTTTAATGAATGATTTTAACACATTTGTAATTAAGCGCCAAGAAAAAAAAAGGGAAAGTACTATGTTATTGGAGAAGTGAAAAAGTAATTAAGTACTAAAAGTGCTTTTAGGAAGGAAAATCTAAAAATTTTAGCTTCTTCTAAACTAAACACGTGTTCATAGGGTCTTATGCAAGCCTGGCCCATACGTGTAACCCCACAGAAAAGCAAGCTTGACTTGCGAGCCTGTCATGTGATCCGATCCTGTGAACCAATCCAGTGAACTTATTACAATTTGAGCTGGTGATGGTAATTATCCTAACAAACTTTAAATACAAATATCATGTGTATTTTTTATAATCGTGTTAGTAATATTAATCAAATACAGATATTTTATTTTTATTATATCTAAAATTATTAAATTTAAATATAATTACTTGTGTTACAAGAAAGAGTTCAATTTTTGTTATATTAACTTAAATAAACAAGCCGAAGGTTGGAGGATTATATGGCCCTCAAGGCATAACACATCAACAAAAGGCAGTAAACATGTGCACAACCCTGTCAAGTCTACGGACCACTCATGCATTACGAAAGGATAGCCTCCAAGTCAGGTATAAAAGTTGGTAAATTTTCCTTTTACTGTTAGTTTGCTAAAATCTCTACTCATCCCTTACATTACCCAACAAATGCCCACAAGCGAAATTTATTTAAGGCATCTATCCAATCATACTATTTGTCACAATATTAAAATCTATTTTAATTGATAAAACATATATTCAGATATGAGCCCTATATTAAAAAAACTTGCATGTTTGTAATTAAAATGAAAAATACTTAAATACAAAAATATAGACAAGAATGAAAGAAAAATCCAGTTGTATCTCATAAACTTATACAATCAAAACTTAGAAATTATTTTAATTAGAAAAAGAGTTTAACAATTATAATGACCTATTTGGTTCTTCAACTTTACAAAAAATTCATTTTAGTCATTCATTTAATTTTTCGTTTTTTAGTCCTTAAACTTGTGTTGTTTGTCAAATCACCTAAAATAGATGAAAAATTAATGTTTGTTAACTTTGCTAACATGTCATACATGTGGATTTTCACGTGGATGCTATGTTAGTAATTAATTAATTTTAAATTTTAAAAGTTCAAAATAATTATAAAATTATTTTTTAAAAGAAGTATTAAAATTATTAAAAAATATAAACATAAAAAATATTTCTTAAATCTTTTTAAATTTTAAAAATAACTAATTGTTAACGTGACATACTTGTGGCGATTCATGTGTATACCATATCAACAAAGTTAATGAACGTTAATTTTTCCATCTAATTTATGGTGATTTAACAAACAATGTAAATTTACGGGCTAAAAAGGTAAAAAAACAATTAAATGGAAAACCAAAATTATTCTTTTTCAAAAATAAAATAAAATTGGAGGCCAAAAAGTCAACAGAAGATGCAATTGCATTATAAAATTTAATCTTTTACTATTTGCTTCAACACTGCTCCACATTTTAAATTTACCTTTATAGTCCTTACAAATATAAAAATTTCAATGATTAAAAATTCACAATTTTATTTTACAACATTAGTTCCTATAATTTTAAAACATTTTTAAATTTTCTTTCATAATTTATATGAATATAAATACATTGTTCTAAATTTAATATTTACAATGAAAACACCTATTTCAATATTAAAAAGTAACAAAATTTTATATTTTTAAAAATAAAGTCTAACTATTTCAATATTTGCAATCCCATAAACACAATTTTATGTTTTACACTTACATAAAAACAATGTAATCTATCTATTTCAATATCAATATTCAATGTTAATATATAATTCTCAATATTAAAATATATTTTTAGAAATTTTTTCGAAGACATTTAAATATATATATATATATATATTTAAACATTTAACTTTATGTTCTTAATTATTTTTGTCATCATACAAACTATGTAAAAATTAAACATTTATAATTTTTTCTTTCTCAATCATGGTATTAACGAAAATTACAAATTTTGTAACAAATTTGTAATAAACAAATATAAAATATTAAAGTTGATAAATACAAATTCATTAATCCATGCATCGCATGAGATAAAAAAAACTAATTATATAGATTACAACATATTGGCACCAATGTATGTAATGATTATATGTATTAATTAAAATATATTAATTTGTTTTATAAATTTTATTAGTAATATGATAAATAAGTTTAAACAAAATATTTCAATAATAAAAAGAATAAAATTAATAAATGATATTTTTGGACTAAATGCATTTCAAATATTAAATGTGATATATAAACGATCGAGAAAGGATTGTATGAAACTGTGATTTCACGTCATTCATATTCCCTTCTAATAGGAGAATGATAAATCAGATTTTTCTCTTGTTTTTCAGCCTTTCTCCCTGAAAAATTCAAATCCAACTAAAAACGCTAAAAACCAGGTGGAAAAAGTTAATTTACCCTTCTCTTATTGGAAAGAGATAAGGATGGCATGGAATCACAATTTCATACAATTCCTTCTCATAAATGATAGAGATTGGTATTTTATTTTATTAATAAAATATAAGGAATAAAATTACGTGAAAAAGTAATATTGAATGATTAAATTTTGTTACATGAATCATACATAATGATAAAATATGAATTGACGTAATTTAAAAAAATTGTATGTAATAAATATGTTGACTTAATTTTTTCTAATTAACTTAAAAGCTATGGATTGATTGACACGTGTAATTCAGCCATTTTTTAGATATTGCGATATAAAAAAATTTAACTTAAACTGCCAATTGACGTAAATATAATTATAACATGTAAATTTGCTCTCTTTATGTCTAACTTCATATTGCTACATGTAAATATAAATATATATGATGTTACTAATATCATCAAATAAGAAGTGAAATAAGGGGCTTTTTCTTTGGGGGGAGGTCCTGTTCTAAGTTTTTTTCTTGATAAGAAAATTTATGTGGTTTTTGTTTTAATTGTTGAGAGAGATGAGAAAGGTGTATAGTAGGCAATGGGTTCTACTAAGGCACTCGCAAAGAAATCGTAATAATGTAATGTCGAGAAAAGCTGTTTCAATATCAATGCACCTTGGAGAGAGTTTTGCAAATGCTTGAATTTTGGCCATTTGTCCAAGAGTGCTCAAGTCATGAAACTTGTAAACAACCTTGTGAAAACTCCACAAATGGTTGCCAAGATGCAAGAATTTAGCAAAGAAATGATCAAGGCAAGGGTTATTGAAGAAATAGTAGCATTGAATTCGGAAATAACCGATGAAACTGCAGCGCAGCTGTGAGGGCATCTTCCCAAAAATAAAGCACTTCTCGTAATTGCATGCTTGAGTTTGATCCTGAACTTTTCATCTTCTTTATGCTGTTCTTTGGTTGTCTATCAATTCATATTGTGCTTCGTATTGAATTGTATTACTCTATGAAAGGGCACTTTGACCTCGTGTATCCCAACATTCAATGGTGACTATGGATTTTACTGTAGAGCAGTCGGCCGATTGCTTAAAAAAGGAAGTGAAATGACACACATCTCCCACCGAATCTTCTCACAGAGCAGAATATAGTGATGCCATGTGTCAAAATAAAAATAATTATTTTAGTTTTAACCAAAAAGGCATGACAACTGGTACGATACCATGATGCCATGTGTTAAAATAAAATATTTTCATAAGAATAAAATTAACAACGTAGTATCTTCCAACAATGCTCTATGTCCGAAAAATAAATGTAAATATAAAATTATTTTTAAAATAAAAATATGTTTCTTTTCTCTTTTAATTTTTTTACTTTCTATTTTTGAAAGTTTTAAATAACTACTCTTACATGTTTTCTTTTAATCTTTTAATTTTCTAAGTATATTCAAGTATTATAATTTTTAACAAATAATTTTAAATTTTATTCTTTATATTTGTTTTAAATTTTATTATAGTTTATTATTTTTAAATAATTCAATAGTAGGATATCAATAATATCAAATTGTTAAATTTTTATATTCAAAATTTATTTTTATTTCTTATATTCTAAAATTAATTTAAATTCAAATTTTACTCTTTCACTTTTATTTCAAAAATTATTGTTGTTTCAACACAAGGCACCATTATGTAATGTCATGTGTCAAGCTATAATTAGTGAGACGTGCCACATCACTTCTTATTTAACGTTATAACAGAACAATTTAGCGGAAAAAATTATGTATTACAATCAACATTTAAAAAAAATATGAATACTAAGGGTCTGTTTGATTGCCAGTAAAATATTTTCCGTAAAATGATTTCTGGAAAATGTTTTACTTTTCTGTAAAATAATTTACTGGAAAATATTTTCTGCTGCTTGGCAGATTTTTGAAAATATTTTTCGGAAAAGTTGTTTTACATATATTAATATATATTAATAAATTTTATATTTTAAATTATTTTTACATATATTGCAATGATTTATTTATAATAATACTCAATTATTAAGCTACAATATTAATCGTTATAAATTGAAAAACTAATATCAAATAAATTATTTGTAATTGTGTTAAAAAACAAGTATTGAATAATTAAAAAACAAGTTCTTGGAAAATCGATAAATGAAGCGCTTTTCACCGGAAATGAAGGAAGGAATGAAGGAGGCGATAGAGAGGAGAGCACGGAAAATGTCTTACGGAAATTGAAAGGGTAAGACATTTTCCCTAAAATGTAACCCATTTTCCCTTGTTTTGGAGTTCATTTTCCAAATGGAAAATGTTTTCCGCCAATCAAACGCTGGAAAAGTTGTAAATGATTTTCTGGAAAATCAATTCCGTCAATCAAACAGACCCTAAGATTTACTATAATTTAAGTAACATTTTTTTCTGTTATTATCCCTGTTTGTAATACACTATGGATTTATACTTTTAACACCTGCTGAATGCTTGATCAACTTGTTTAATTTATCAAGAACCAATCCAACATATATGAACCTATAATATCAGCATTTCTTACTTTCATGAATCAAAAAGAGAAACTATGGTTGAAGATTTTTTTCACATAAAAGATGATGAGATTGGAAGTTAGCCTTTTTAATCTAAACATTGAATTAAATGATGGACCGACTGAAGATTCGAATTTTATAATAAAAGAGAAGAGAAAATAATGGTAATTAGATGAAAAAAGTTAGGAGTGCTATACAAACAAGTTTCTATAATAACACTGAGATTATTAAAGAAGGAAAGATCGATTTCTAACTTCAAGTTTGTGTGGATGCTGAAAAAGTTGCAATTGGATATGTGGGGTTGATGATAATAAGTTACTGAAATAGGAAAGTGTTCTATATATTGCTACCTGATGACCCCCATGAAAGTTACGACAAGTCCCCCTACATATATTATATATATATGAATAGAGAACAAATTAACTTCCTTAGTGCACTGCTCAAGGTTTATATGTATATTATACGCATTGGCAGGAACTTGAACTTCTGCTTATTATGCAAATCTGGTAAAAGTAAAACCATACATTGTTTTACCTGTATGCTTCATTACTGAAATCCACTTCTCTGGCAGATTAATTTATGAAAAGCTTAATACCACATCATGCTAATATAGTAGTAGACGAAGCACTGCAAGTTCAACACTGATAGGGGAACTGAATCCATTATTTAGCCAGCAGTACTACTGCAGACATACTATTGAGAACTGCAGGCAATCAGGCAATATACTTAAACTTATAAAGGAGGAAGCATTACTTCTCACCAAACAGGTAACCCAGAGATGAATCTCCACCAGGAACCGACTTAACTTTTGTTGATGGGCGATCCTGAAATTCCATAATACACAGTTACTTAGGTTAAAAGCTAAATGAAGAGCTAATACCATAGGTTTCGACATATATTTGGTAACTAACAACTCACAGTTATGAAGTTCCCTGAATTCTGTCCTTGAGCCCTATGGTAATTGTTGGTGTTGCTGAAGTTTTTCTCTTTCTGGTTCTTTGAACTTGATTTATTGGGAGCTGGGGGCATCTCTGCGGTAACATCTATCCCATATGGGGGCTGGATAGGTGGTGCCACAGTTGGTGCACTTTGCTGCTCATCATCACCAAAGAGGTAGCCCAAGGAACTTTGGCCGCCTCCGTAGCTCCCACCTCTACTCATAGTTTTGGTTACTGCAGGATTTAGCTAACAAGTAAACTTCAGACAAGGGAAAGAAAGAAAGGGAATAAAAACCCTAATATATGTTAGGTCTGTGTATTTATGGATGGAATGACTAGCTTATAATATATATGTTAACCTGGGATACTGATTAACTGCACCATACCTACTAGGCCAATTGTGTACATTAGTAATAAACAGTAAAAAATACATGGTTTAATATTGCAACTTGCAATATAACTGGGAATCCATTATTTTGATCCAACTTCTGACTTGTTTGGTTAGGAATATAATAATATAAGTAAAAATTTACTTATTACATATGTATTACAATAATAATTAGAAAAAAATAGTTAAAACTAAAAAATAAAATAAAATCTTTTCAAAATATGAAAAAAATTCATTCTCTTTTTCAAAATAAATCATGTATTTTACATCAAATTAATTTATTGCTAATTAAAATATGTTGCATTATAAAGTTTCATCATATGAATCATGAAAATCTTTTATCTCTATTTCATCAGGCACATCAATTTACAGTGATTAATTACCCATCCTGTCTATGAGTTAAAAGAGTATCTGAATACCACAAAAAAGCATGCTTTAGTTTCAACATAAAGCACCAAAGAGCAAAACCAGACATGTCGATGAGTATGGTATAGAAATTATCTTCAAGCAGGTGTTGCCTGCTTTCTCCTACAAACCTCCTTAGGTTAGGGAAGCTTAAGTGAAATTTCAGAAGGAAATTATATCATAAAAAAGGGCATTGGGGTTGAATATATTAAGTTGCTGAAATTGTCTGACAGAAGAAAAAGTACTGTCCAAAAGTATTATATAATGTTTTTGAGCTAATGCTTCAATACCTAAATCAGATCAATTAATCCTTCAGCAGCTCGTCCACCAAGGACATCAACAATTATATATATGTTTTTCTCTGATACATTTCTGAGATGCCAAGATATAGTGTTTATGTGACAAAACATAACTCAACCACCATAACATACAAGTTAGAACAAAAAATGACCCTAAAACTGTCCCAAGGTAAAGTTGCAGAGATGAGTTGGTTAAGTGTTCAAATCAGGTGGGATCTATCAGTCATCGAAACTAATACAATAAACCATAATTGTAGGGATTAGTGGGTTTTAGTTGAATAGAAGGTTGACACGTAAGGGACATTAGAATTGCTTAAGGCACGGTCATTACCTAATACATGGTTAACATTGGAGGGCCATTTGGGGCTGAACTGTTGAAGCATCTAGCATTCCAGCTGGACTTACCATCTTTGCAACTTACGTTGTCCAATCAACCAATCAAAGTCAGCGAATTAAGGTGAGGATACCACACTATAAAAAGTACAAATAAAACAGGGATTTTACTATACAAAGATAAATATGGCATATCAATCATGGATTGGATTCATGACGCTTTACAAAGCACATTATTTAAACAGGGAGTGAGAGTAAACAGGGTTTAATCAAGAGAATGGGTGCCTTTAACACAACATATGCAAAAGGAAATCATAATTTGATTGGTGCTATTGATAGTGTTGCAAAATGGGCCCATTACTGACTTGTCTTCCTCTCTCTTTCTCTCTCTCACACACACACACACAAAAAAAAGAGTAAAGAATATGAAAAAGGAAGTAAGCTAGTTTGATTCAGATGGTAAGGTCTGGTAGGAAACAAGCTTGTAGGCCAAAGGAATCCAGCTTCCAGCTAATGCTCAATTACTACAACATTTCAAAAGGATAGAGAACAAATTAGAGAGAATGAATTTTACTGAGAAATTGCTTAGTAATCTTTTCTTGCTTGAATCAATACATTGCTGATGTTTATATACATGAATAAGAGTAACTGCTCCTAACCAACTACAAACTAGACTAAGCAACTGAATGATAACAAACTAACAACTCTATACTAACAGTCCCTATACTCTAACATTCACCCAGCTTCCACAATAGGTAAGACCCGAAATAATCTTCGAAAGCGAGCAAAAATAGAGGCAGAGAGTGGTTTAGTGAGAATATCTGCAACTTGGTCACAGGCTGGCACTTCGCCAACAACTAGGGAGCCAGTAGTCACTTTTTCGCGAACAAAAAATAAGTCAAGTTCGACATGTTTCAATTTGGAGTGTAAGACCAGATTAGCTGCAACAGCAACTAATATTCAGCAAAGAAGTTAACCAAGCAATATCACTAGTACCAGCAGTTAAGCTCCGATATTCAGTCTCTGCCATGGATTGAGAAACAACTTGTTGTTTCTTGGAGCACCATGAGATAGATGTATGACCAAAGTAGACACAATAGCCTGTCGTAGAACGACGGCCATCAAAATCTAGACCCCAGTTGGCGTCAGCATAACCAACTAAAGACAGCCTATCGGATTGATGAAAAACCAGCCCATGATTAATAGTGCCATGTAAATACCACAAGATACGTTTTAATGCTACCAGATGGACTGTAGTAGAGGCATGCATGAACTGGCACATACGATTTACCGCATACGCAATATCCAGCCAAGTTAAGACCACATATTGAAGAGCACCAGCAAGACTTCTGTATTCAGTAGGATCAGCAAGACGATCACCCTCATCCTTAGACAGAGTAGATGAACTAACCATCGGCGTATGAACACTCTTTACATTTGTCAGAGAACACCTGTCAAGAAGGTCTCGAATGTATTTACGTTGGTACAAGTAGAGACTTCCAGTAGATGAACGACTTATTTCAATACCTAAAACATAATAGAGGTCGCTCATATCCTTTAGAGAAAATTCGTTATGAAGATGATGAACAAAACAATTTATTTCGGCTTTCAAACTTCCAGTAATAATAATATCATCCACATAGACCAAAACATAGACGATGGACTTGGTTGTAACTTTAACAAACAAGGAAACATCAGATTTTGATAAGACAAAACCAGTAGAAACAAGGAACTATTTTAATTTGTCAAACTAGGCACGGGGAGCTTGCTGTAATCCGTACAATGCCTTTGTTAGACGACATACCAAAGGCTCACCATTTGGTCCATATTGAACATAGCTTGGAGATTGTTGTATAAACACTGTATCAGTGAGATCTCCATTTAAAATGACTTGTTGACATCGACTTGACGGAGTTGCTACCTATTTAATACAACAACAGATAGTACGGTTCGGACAGTAGTAGGTTTAACCACCAGACTAAAGGTTTCCTTGAAGTCACATTCAAGTACCTGCGAACATTCCTTTGCTACCAACCGTACCTTTCGTCGATCAACCGACTCATCAGGATTCTTCTTGATTTTGAAAAGCCATTTGCACCCAATTGCTTTTCGACTAGAAGGTAGAGGAACAAGTTCCCAAGTAGAGTTGGCCATTAAAGCATTAAATTCAGCTTGAACTGCTAATTTCCACTCCTTATGAGCAAGAGCTTCCTCAACAGAGCGTGGCTCAAAATCTACAGCTTCTACTAACAAAGCCTTGGGTTTGAATATTCTTGCCTTAGACCGAGTAACCATAGTGTGAGTATTTCTCAGAGGAAGAGAAGGAATATTTGGAGACACATTGGTTTGACCAATCGGACTAGCTTATGCCAATGGAAGTGGAAGACGATACTTCTCATGATCTGTTCCTAATTCAGCCGACGAAATAACTGAGACGGGTTGTCTTGGACGGCACGCAGTTGGTAATCCAACCGATACAGACTGTATAGGATCACAAATTGGAGCAGGAGACAGAGGTACAGTAGGTGGCGATACAGTAATACTACTAGGTTCTATGGTGGATCGGACAGCAGAAGGTCGAACAATAGGACTATATGTGGGACTACTAAAAGTAGACGGAACAGTTGCTAGAGCAGGCAAAGGAATCAAGAGTCGACGTTCATCAAATACAACATGGCGAGAAGCAATAACCTTACCATCTGGTGTAAGACAATGATAGCCCTTATATTGAGAGCTATACCTCAGAAGCATACACGACTGTGAACGAAAATCTAGCTTGTGTTGCATAAAAGGATGCAAATACGGAAAGCAGCAACAACCAAACACCCTTAAGTGATCATACGTAGGTTCACGACCATGAAGAGTTTGATACGTTGATTGACCTTTTAGGACCGGAGTGGGCAGACGATTGATAAGGTGAACAGCACTACAGAACGCATATCCCCAATAATCCATAGGAAGATTGGTCTGGGCCAAAAGTGTAAGACCGGTTTCCACAATGTGCCTGTGTTTACGCTTAGCAACCCCATTCTGTTTTGAAGTATGTGGGTAGGAAAGACGATGAAGAATCTCATGACTGGCTAGAACCGATGTAAAAGCTCGAAACTTACCACCCCAATCACTTTGAAATTTTTTAATATTCTTCCCAAACTGAGTGGCGATCATCTTCTGAAATTGAAGAAAACACTCAACTGCTTGAGATTTACGTTTAATCAGATAAACCTAAATAAACCGACTACACATGTCTACAAATGAAGCATAATACAGATTACCCCTACAGGCAACAGGAGTCGCTCCCACAAATCAGAAACAACCAGTTCAAACAATTCCATATATTCAGTAGTAAAATGTGAAAATGGCAGTTTATGTGATTTCCCTTTTTGATAGACAATACAAATATTATCAAGAAATTTTTTATTAGAAACAATTCTGTAACACCCCTTACCCGAGACCATCGCCGGAATCGAGTACGAGATGTTATCCAACTTAACTTACCAATTCAGAGCATAAAAATTTGCTTTAAAAATTAAATTTACTGTTCACAACAAAACTGTCCATCTGCGCGACTGTCAATAATTTAATTATATCTTGAATTAAAAAACTCGAAATTTAAATCCGTAAATTTTCCCTGAAACTAGACACATATACCTTTTTACCATAAAATTTTTATAATTTTTGGTTTATCCAATTAGTACAGTTTATTCATTAAAATCTCCCCTGTTTCACTACTTGACAGTTCTGACCTCTTGGGACTAAAAATCAATTATCTCATTGTACAGAATTCATATAAGGTTATAATTTATTTATTTTGAAAATAGACTCACTAAGGAATCTAAAATATAAATTATGACCTATAATTCTTTCTGTGAAATTTATAATGATTTTCTAAAGTCAGAACAGGGACTTCAAAAACCATTCTGACCTGTCACACTAAAATTCAATTATCTGAAAATATAAAATTTATTTTCCTACACCATTTCTTTTATGTAAAATATACTTGATAAGATTTAATTATATATATCATTAAATCTCTAATTACATTTCTACTATTTATGGTGATTTTTCACATTCACGTCACTGCTGCTGTCAAAGAAACTGCTTCTTTGTATTAACTACCATTTACACATATATAACACCAAAACATAATCTTTACTAACCATTTCAATAGCTAATCTTAGCCATATCATATGAACATACTAAAAATGTTTAAGACTTTATACATGCCATAGTTTTAAACATTCTGAAAAACACATAATACCGAGATGTTTATGATAGTGTGATACGAGCTCCGACGATCCCCAATTTGAGCAAGCTTAAATCACTATAAAACAAAGGAAAGGAGAAAATGTGTAAGCTACAAATAGCTTAGTAAGTTACATGTAAACAATAATTAATCATTTAATAATTAACACTTTTAACATATAACTAATCAAAACATTTCTTAGCAATTTCAATCACTTACTCATGCACAATCTTACCAATTCACTTGCATATACATTTTCACACTTAACATTTATCACATATGCTCAATTCTTTCAATTGTACTTGCATACACACTTCATTTCATATTCACTTTAACTCATTATTAATCCCGTTGAACACTCGAAATATACACAGATACGTAGAGATTTAGCACATAAGTGCCACACTGATATGTAGCTGAAGCTACCATTGATCAATAATACTGGAAATGTCCACGGGCCTGCTCACACAAGCTGTCAGGTGTCTGCAACACATGCTAGATCACCCAGCACCCGGGACTCACTGTAACACTGATCTCTAGTGACATGTCACTTGTATCCACTTCTATTCCTAAGTTCAACCGGGAATTTACACTTAACACTTTATCACTTGAATAATTCAAGAACAATTTTCCTTCCACATTCAATATTAATTCACATATCAAATATAATTCACAATTTATAAAAATATAACTATTATTTACACGTAACTTACCTCGGATGCAAAATGACTATTTTTGTAAATTAGTCGATAACCTTCTCTTTTCCCCGGTCACTTCCACTATTTCTTCTTTCTTGATCTATATTAACACAATTTAATGCATTTTATCAATATTCCATTCAAATACAACTCATAGACAATATTTTGACGAACTTACATTTTTTTTCACATAACTTTTCAAAAATTCCACTTTTGTCCCAAAGCTCGTAAAAATAAAATTCACTAAATTCTTAAATTTCAAACTTCACTAAATCATATTTCATGCTCATAACAGCCCCAATTTCACAAAATGACAACTTCATGCACACTTTACCATCTTTCACAATTTAGTCCTTTTTCAACATTTTCATTGAAATTCGTCTAGTAAAACTTGTAATTAACACTTCAAACATTCATTATCTAACATCACTAATCAATTTACAATTATATCCTGAATGGGTCAATTTTTAAACTTTAATTTCATTTAAATTAAATGTTAGAAACATGAAATTCAAGCTTCAATAAGCATAAAAATACAAAAATAATTAAAAACGGGGCAAGAAATCAATTACAATTGAGCTTAGAAAAATCAAGAACCCTAGCTATGGTGACATGAATTTTTTTGGCAGCAAACTTCTGATTTTGAAGAAGATGGACACTTATTTTCACTTTATTTTGTCTTTTTCTCAATTTGGACAAAAATACCCTTGACCCATTACTTAGATATTTTTCTAGAATTACCCTTTTGTGTCCATATTACTAATTTATGGTCTAATTGCCACATAAACACTTCCAATTTCATGCAATAATTCAATTAAGTCATTTTAGACACACTTTTCATTTTTCTCAATTTAGTCCTAAAAATTCAATTAGGCACTAAATCATTAAAATTTCCTATCCATATTTTCACACAATATTTCAATCAATCAGAAATTAATAAAACTTTATAAAATTAAACTATTTCACTTCAGATTTGTGGTTACGAAACCATTATTCTGATTAGGCCCTATTTCAGGCTATCACAAATTCGACACTTGTTAAGAAAACGTTTAACAATTGAAGTAGAAGGGTGACCAAGTCTTTTAAGCCACAATGTAAAGACATCATCACCTGACTGTCAATCTTGAATCCCAGTGTTGTGAATAGAAGGAAGTGAAACGGATGGAACAAACAGACCAGCCAAAAATTGATAGAGACCATCACGAACTCGGCCTCGTAGCAAAGTTTCCAGTGTCTGAATGTCCTTAATAACACAATAAGATGGATGATATTCAAAAAATACATTATTGTCCTTAGCAAACTGAGAGACAAACATAAGATTTTTTCGGATGCTTGGTGTCGAAACCATTTTTAGATTTGAAAAAACAGGGGGATCGACTTTGAAAAATGAAAAATAAGGAGTCGCCACCAATCTTTTATTAAGGTGTGACCAGTTCACCATTAAAAATAATTTTAAGGTTTGTGAATTTTGAGAAAACAGGTTCGGGAGTCAGTTATGCACGAGGAAGGGTTAGCACCCTCGTGACGCCCAAAATTGGTACCAAATTGATTGTTTAATGTCTTAATATTGAGATTTAAAAAATTTCAAAATACAATCCTTATTATTTTTATTCATTATGCAAAAGATGCTCGTATAAATCGATGTGAATGCTAAAGACCATCTCGTCGCAAAGTACTAAAATGTCATACCCAATGCATTAGGACACGCCATTTTTAGTCATTGAGAAAGAGCTTGTCTTTTTTCCTTTCAAAATTTTTTTGAAGTTAAAAAGGGATATTCAATTGCTTGAAATCAGGTGGAAAGTCGAAACCCAATACGTTAGAGCACGATTCCTCAAGATTTCTAGCATTGAACACAACCCTTATTATTAAAAAAAAACCTCCTTTCGAGAAGATGACATGTGGCATCCAATGCATTAGGACACGTAGTGTCAAATTCCGAGAACGAGTTTTTATTTACGTGTCTTGATTGTAGAAAATTTTCGATCATTTAGATTCAACGAGAAAAATTAGAACCCAATGCGTTAGGGCTCCCTTTTCTCGAGAATTCCAAATGTCGAGGGTTGCGTTATTTTGAAAACTCTTTTTTGGATAAAAATGCTTTTGACGTTAGAATGTTATGAAATGTAATCTTTTGAATAAATAAAACAATGGAAGAATAACCTACAACACGAAATAGTAATTCATAAATTGAAATGCGCACCAATGAACCATAAGTAATTAATGAACCAATAATATCGTACTTATAAGGACCATAGTTACATGCAAATACTACATCTAAAAGCTAAAGAATTAAAATCAATAATATATACACATATATGCACATATATGAAAGTATACATACAAAAATATGTACATATACATGATGAAAATTTGAAACAAATAAAAATAGTGTTTAAATAAATACCACCTAAATTAATAGTATCTAAATAAATCTTAAAGCAAACCAAAATACATAACATAATATATGTATTAATTTAAACAAATCATATGCAAAATGATAACCTTAGTATAAATAATAATATATATATCCACATATACGAAAGGTTGAAATAAACAAAATATGTAATAAAATGTGGTTAAAAATTTTATAATAAAATAATTTTAAATAAGTAAAAAGTATATGATAATAAGTTTTAAATGGCAAATGTAGGTTGATTTGGAGCCATTAGTATAGGATAAAAATTTAATTATTTAATATATAAAATAATACACTAAACGACCAAACTCAATAATTTTTAAAGAAAATCGAAACAACACGTAAAAGTTTAAAATGATATATAGGGAATAAAACATTAAAGATAAGCAGAGAAGAAGGAATCAAATTAAACTAATTAACATGTATATACTAAATAAGAAAAATATGAAAAGCAGTACTTAATTTAAAACATTGGACAATAAGTAGTCAGACAAATTAATAAAATTTAAAAGAACAATAAAACAAAGATATTAAACAGATTAATGAACCATAGACAAAATAATCGAAGGACCACATCGAAATCAAAACTAAATTACAAGAAAAAAAGAAAAAAAACAAAACAGAGGGCCCGAATGTGATGCGCGAATGACATGGGGGTCAAGTGGGAAATATTCCCTATTCCCAAAACGCAGCACCTTTAATGTGGACCGGAGCAACATCGAATCAAACATATGGGGTCAAATCAGAAAAGAAAAAGGATCGGATTGGAACCACACAGCAAAAAAAAGGGACCAGTGGCACAAATAGCCCGTTTGGCTTTAAGACGCGCGGATCCTTCGCCCACTAGGTCGGGTAGTCGGGTTGGAGGCCAATCTAGGTCAGTACGGCGTTGTTTTGGAGCCACAGATCAGACTCCAAATGGCGCCGTTTAGACATCCCTTGAGAAACAAAAATAAAAGTAAAAATAAACCCTAAAAGCTATTCAGCCATCTACAAGAACAGATAAAAAAAAAGAAATTCTTTGTTCCCCCTCTCCCCTTTTGCATCGTTCTCGGGTTAGAACCATTCACGGTTCTTTCGGTAGCCGTGAAACCGCCAAGAATGACGGCTGGGTCACCGAGGTAGGTAAACTCTTAACTTAAACTCCTATTCTATTTATTACTCAGAGATCCAAAGAGAAACCGAAACGAAACCGAAAGAAGAGGAAAGAAAAATATCTACCTTTTTGGTGTATTTTTTGAGTTTTCTATTCTGATTGTATTCGAAACAAAAAAGGGTACATCTTGGGGTTTTTATAACTCGAGAATAAAATAAAATACAAATTTTCTTTCTGTTTTTCTTATTTTTTTTTCTCTCTTTTTCTCTGCTGATTTCTGCCTCTTTTCATTTTGTGGTCTGTTTTCTGCTACGTTTGCTCGTCTTTAGCAGGTACTGTGTGCAGAGGTTACGGATGTGGCATGTACGGAGGAGAAAGCGTGCATACAAGGCTCGTGCGAGTGGTGCTACGTGCGTGCGGGGGGAAGTCTGCTATGGCGCTGGTTGGGGCTGATGCTAGGGTTTCCCCTTCCTTGGTGTTCGGCCACACGTATTCAGATTTGGGCTTAGTTAGTTGGGTCTGATGTATTTGGGTTTAGCTAGGCTCGTTTTTTTTATTTTGGGTAATTAGTTTATTTTGTAACTGGGCCGCATATATGTAAAATGGACATTTAATTAATTAATTTTTTGGTCTTTTTTATTTCTCTGTGATTTTGGGCCCGGGCAAATTGGCCTACTACAGCTGCCCCTCTTTGCTCATTGTCGTGTAACGGGAATGAAGCAAAGACTAAAAGGGCCAATTTTGCCCGGTCGTGCCTGGACTTTGGTGATCTTCTCCTTCAAGTAGCCTCATTCCATCCTACTGCATCTTTAGAGGTATAGGAATTGGCGCTTCGATCCACTCCACAGTAGTATTAGGGAGATAGGATTCACAACTCGTATCTTCTAAAAAGAACAAAATTTGCTATCTCTAGTCGGCAAGACTTGATTGGATCTGCTCTACTACAACTTCAGAGAGATGAGATCTATAACTTTAATTTGCTCCACTACAACCTCAGGGAGATAGGATTATCGACTTCAATCTACTCCACTGGTACCCCAGGGAGATAAGATTTGCTTCTTCAGTCTGTCCCATTATGACTTCAAGGGGATAAGACTTGTTTTCTCAGTCTGCTCCGCTGCAACTTCAGGGAGATAAGACCCGATACGATCTGCTCCACTACTGCTTAGGGAGATAGGATCTATTGTTTTAATTCGCTTCACTGCAACTTTAGGGAGATAGGATTGGTTTCTTCTGTCTGCTCCACTACTGCTTAGGGAGATAAGACTTGTAATTTCCAACCTATTCCACTGCTGGTCAGGGACATAGGACGTGTGGTTTAAATCTATTTCCCTACTCCTGGGGAAGATAAGATTCACCGTCTTCGATCTGCTCTGCTACTGCTTAGGGAGACAAGATCTGTCATCTTTAACCAGTTCCAATGCAACCGATGGAGGCAAGGCTTTGTTTTCGATCTGCTGATCTGTTCTCTGGGAAACACGACCTGTATAATGAATCTGATTATGCCTAGTGATTAGGATGGCATGATCAGAATAAATCTAATGCTCCTAACTAGACATGAGTGAATGGTATTTTCATGAATGCAAGATGTTGTCGTATTACTCAAAATCTTATTAAGGCTTTTATCATGACTGCGCTTTAACACCCTCCTTCCTGACTGATGCCCTCAACAAAGCATTAAATTACCCCCGCTGTATGCCTTCAAGCTCGATTCATAGGGTTGTGTTCAATATGCGACTCAAAAAAAGTGGGGAGCTCTGGTCCCTTCTTCGCATTTCCATCACAATTGAAGGATACCGAACGTGCAATTCTTTGATTTTTGTACCATTTTCGGAGTGCCACATCAAATGTGCACGAAGAAATTTCCTTTAGAGAGATCCCTTCTTACCAACTCACGATTATTGTTGACATTTCACTCAATTGATGCTTCTGTCAACAAAATCCGAAGGGATTGTTTAAAATCAGACTTTTTCTCAAATTTCTGACCTTTAAACCTAGTACGTTCTAAACAATAGTCCTATTTCAGATTATCGTATTATTTAGAAATTTTTTCAGAGTAATGTGCAAAACTTACTTTGTGAAAGTTTCAGTAGTCCATTAATCATTATTCCAATGCAACATGTTTGCTGAAAGATTATGCCTATGGATAAATGTTGGTTCTGAGCATAGCTCGAAAGAGATAAAATATTGACAATAGCGAAAGAAGAATAACAAAGAAGCTGATTGAGAATGTGTATATTAATAAAAAGGGAAAAAGGTATTAACACATTCAATACAATAAGAACTAGGTGCCCCAGTTATCGCAGCTTGAATTTCTCTGTACAAACTTCTGAAGACTAATATGAGTTTGGCATGTATTTAGGAGATCTACAGTACTCTGTCGATGCTCCAAGATGTCGTATGCCATTTCCTGTTGGTTCAGGTACAGCAAGATCATCGTGTGCCCCGATCAAAATTTGAACAGTTCTAATCCTCTCATGCCCCTCTCTGACCAATATTTGAGCCGCCCCTTTCGAGTTTTCGACTCAAATCCCATTTGACCTCAAGGCGCCCCTTTTGCAGGTTTTCACCTTGGCCTCTCCAAATCTTTTTTTTGTTTTTTTTTTTAAAAAGCAAAGCGCCCTTTGCGGGTTTTCACTTTGGTCCCTTTCCATCAAGTGAAGTATCTTTTAACGGAGTCTGCGTTTACGGGGTTCGGCAAACTTTTACCATCCATCTCATTTAGGATCAAAGCTCCACTAGAAAAGGTATTCTTTACACCATAAGGACCCTCCCAATTTGGCATCCATTTTCCTCTAAAGTCCTTTTGCATAGGAAGGATCTTTTTTAGCACCAATCTCCTTCGCGAATTTCTCTGGGGCGAACCTTTTTTGTCGTAGGCTCGCATCATTCGTTTCTGGTACATTTGCCCATGGTGAATGACTCTCAACCTCTTCTCCTCTATTAGGTTCAACTGGTCATAGCGAGATTGGACCCACTCGGCTTCGTCCAACTAGAGTTCAGACAATACCCGTAGAGAGGGGATCTCAACTTCAATGGGTAGTACTGCCTCCATTCCATAAATAAGAGAAAAAGGTATTGCCCCGATAAAAGTTCTGATAGATGTTCGATAGGCAAGGAGAGCAAATGATAACTTCTTATGCCAATCTTTGTAAGTCTCAGTCATTTTCCCCACAATTCTTTTAATATTCTTATTAGCCGCTTCCACTGCGCCATTCATTTTTGGACGATACGGCGACGAGTTATGATGCTTGATCTTAAATTGGCTACAAACCTCAACTATCGCACTATTGTTCAAATTCCAGGCATTGTCAGATATGATTCTCTCAGGCATTCCATATCGACAAATAATCTCCTTTTTCAAGAATTTACTGACTGCTGACTTCGTGACATTTGCATATGAAGCAGCTTCTACCCACTTGGTGAAGTAATCAATGACTACGAAGATGAAGCGATGCCCATTAGAAGCCTTCGGCGATATCGGCCCAATGACATCCATACCCCACATGGAAAACGGCCATAGAGAGGTCATAACATGAAGTGGCGAAGGGGGTGCATGCATATTGTCCCCATAAATCTGACATTTATGGCATTTCTTGGCGTAATTAATGCAATCCCTTCCATAGTGGACCAATAGTATCCAAATCTCATGATCTGTCTAACCATGGTGAAGCCATTGGCGTGTGTCCCACAGATACCCTCACGGACTTCCTCCAAAATTTTCTTAGCTTCCACGGCATCCACACATCTTAACAGTACTTGATCTTTCCTTCTTTTGTATAGCACTTCCCCGTCTAAGACATATTCGATGGCTAATCTTCTCAGAGTTCTCTTGTCGTTCTCCGTTGCTTGACTAGGGTACTCCTGATTCTTCACATACTGTAGGATACTCTGATACCAAGGGTGATCGTCTTTTCCCTCATCTTCAATATTGTAGTAATGAGCTGGGGTTTCATAGATACTCATCTGAATAGGCCTCATTACTTCAAGCCTGTTCGCCTGAATCATCGAGGCTAGAGTAGCCAATGCATCAGCCATTTGATTTTCCTCTCGTGGGAGATAACTAAAGGTGATATCGTCAAACTCGTCAACTAACTCAAGGACCAGCCTTCTATAACTGATTAACTTAGGGTCTCTAGTTTCCTATTCCCCTTTAAGTTAGTATATCACCAATGCGGAATCCCCATATACTCTTAGCACTTTGATGTTCCACTCGATGGTTGCACGAATGCCCATAATACAAGCTTCATATTCTGCCATATTATTTGTGCAATCAAAGTCCAACTTGCTAGCCACAGGGTAATGATCTCCACTCGGGGATACCAAGACTACCCCAATTCCATTTCCTATAGCATTCGAAGCTCCGTCGAAATTTAACCTCCACTCATGATCCTTCTGAGGATTTTCTTCAGTGCTTGCAACATACATCAATTCCTCGTTTGGAAAATCGAAGTTTAAGGGCTCATAATCCTCTAAGGCTCTACTAGCCAGGAAATCAGCTATTGCACTCCCTTTTATGGCCTTCTGACTTACATATACTATGTCAAATTCAGAGAGCAGGATCTGCCATCTAGTCATTTTCCCATTTAAAGCAGTTGATTCCATCATATATTTTAAAGGATCCAACTTTGAAATCAACCAAGTCGTATGATACAACATATACTGCCTTAGTCTTCGTGTTGCCCAGATTAAAGCACAACACAATTTCTCGATTGACGAATATCTCATTTCACAGCCAATGAATATCTTGTTGAGATAATATATTGCTCTTTCTTTCTTTCCCGTTTCGTCGTGTTGGCCCAATACACATCCCATGGAATTCTCGAGCACCGTTAGATACAATATCAATGGCCCATCTGGACTTGGCGGTGATAGTACAGGAGTATTAGCCAAATATTGCTTTATTTTGTCAAAAGCCTGCTGACATTCCTCATCCCAATCACTCGGATTATGCTTCTTTAAGAGACAACTAGATCACATTTCTCCGTCAATTGTGCAATGAATCGAGCAATGTAATTCAATCTTCCTAGGAAACTTCGGACTTCTTTTTGAGTGCGCGGAGGAGGCAGGTCTCGGATTGCCTTTACCTTGTCCGGGTCTACCTCAATCCCCCTCTTACTAACTATGAAGCCTAATAACTTCCCTGATCTAGCTCCAAACGTGCATTTTGCGGGGTTAAGCTTGAGCTGAAATTTCTTCAATCTCAAAAATAATCTTTTCAAGACTTGAACATGCTCTTCTTCAGTTTTAGATTTGGCAATCATATCATCAACATAGACTTCGACCTCCTTATGCATCATGTCATGAAACAAGGTCACCATAGCCCTTTGATATGTTGCTGCCGTATTCTTCAATCCGGAAGGCATTATTTTGCAACAAAATGTTCCCCATAAAGTAATGAATATTGTTTTTCCCATATCCTCCGGGTGCATCTTTATTTGATTGTATCCAGAAAAGCCTTCCATGAAAGAGAATAGTGAGTATCCCACCGTATTGTCTACCAAAGTATCAATGTGAGGCAACGAAAAATTGTCCTTTGGACTAGCCTTATTCAAGTCTCTGTAATCCACGCACATCCGTACCTTTCTATCTTTCTTGGGAACGGGGACGATGTTAGCTACCCAATCTGAATATTTGATCTCCTGTAAGAACCCAGCATTGAACTGCCTTATGACCTCTTCTTTTATTTTTAGCACAACATCAGGTCTCATCCTCCTGAGCTTCTGCTGAACTGGTTTACAATCTTCTTTTATGGGCAGACGATGTACATAATTCTAGTACTTAGCCCGGGCATGTCTTGGTATGACCATGCAAAAACATCTTTGAATTCTCGAAGCAATTCAATGAGGTCTTGTCTTGTCTTTGCGGTGATTTCAGTTCCAATTTTCACCTCATTTCCCTCCTCTAGACTCACAATTTCTAATGACTCCCTATAAGGTAGGATCTACTCGTCCTCTTGTTCTACCATTCTCGACAAGTCTGGAGATATACCACAGTCTTCGTCATTTTCAAAGTCGTGAGATCCCTCTAAACACATGTCTTGCTCAGAAAGAAGCTCCGTGTTTGAAACAACGTCACTTATGTCATTGATATCTGAGGACCTATGAGGGCATATCAAAGAATATGCCAAGAATATATAAATTTATGAATAATTATTTGCACAATAAGGTTACAAATGAAAGAATTGTTTGCAGGATAATCAATTAAAAATATTTACTTGTATGAAAGGCAAAAAGAATAATTGCTCGAAATGAATGTAAAGATGTATTTCATTAGATTAATGAAATTCAGGCTCAAGCCTTTTTCACAAAGGATTTTCCTATCATTTCCAGGCTAAAATAACAAGAATGTTCTGAGTATTACTCTGAATAGGTCCTAAAGACTACAGGAATTTTTTCCGCAGTCTAGTTGTTTAGCTCGCTTCCAGGTTCGTAAGGGCAGATCTCCAGCAAGGCCCTTTTCTCAGATGTTTCTATAGCATTAATATGGACATCTTTCAACACTTCTCCAATGTCTTCGCTTCTGGGCACCCCACGTTCAGGATGAATAAATCCACCCGATACAAAAGATGAAAATATGTGGGGAAAGGACATAGGCTCCCACTTGACCTCTTTTCCGCTCAAACGTGCCCTTCTTCTCTCTTGTCTTTTTTCTACCTCTTTCTTCTTCTGCTTCATGTCTGGCTTGTATCCTAAGCCATAATTGTCAAACCTTTCCTTTAGCATTGGTGCTTGAATCTTTCCTTGAAGATACTTTCCCAATCCTTTTCCGGGTGAACCTCCTCTTCCAATCATCAATTGCAGTCCCATCTCTATGCTCCTAGATATTTTCGGTACCGGAATTTTGCTTCCTTCGGTAATAAACATCGCGTTCACAAATTCTAATGACCGAAAAGAATATTCCACTGCCTCATCATCGATCTCCACATAAGGTACATCGCCAGTTACTGTTGCGATGATATCTTTCTCCGCACTTATTGTTATCACCCAACCCTCTGATACTATCTTCACCTTCTGATGTAGCGATGAAGGTACTGCGCCAGTTGAGTGTATCCATGGCCTTCCCAATAAACAGTTGTAGGAAGTCTTACTATCCATTACCAAGAAGTCCACATCATAAGTAATTGGGCCAATCCTCAACGGTACCTCAATTCTCCCCATAACCTTCTTTTCCGTTCCATCAAATGCCCTTACTATGCTCTAGCTCGCTTTCATGTGGGAATTGTCCACCGGTAACCGACTAAGAGTAGATAAAGGCAATACATTCAGTGCAGATCCGTTATTAATCAGGATCCCCGGGAGTATGTATCCTCTGCACCGGGCAGTGACGTGCAGGGCTTTAGTGGAACCACTTCCTCCAGATGGTATTTTGTCATCACTGAAGAAGATAAAATTGTCAGCATTTATATTGTTGGCCAACCGATCTAGCTTGTTCACCGAAATATCATCTGCCACATATGTTTCATTTAGTATTTTCAATAGTGCATTTCGATGCGCTTCTGAACTTAAGAGCAAAGCTAATATAGAAATACGGGCCGACTGTTTGCATAGTTGTTCCACAACGCTATATTCGCTGTGTTTCAAAAACTTCAAAAATTTCTTTGCCTCCTCTTCTTTTACTAGTTCATTAACCAATGGCTCAACTTCCGCGGCCTTTCCTTTCTTTAGCTCTTTCTTCCAATTCTCTTCTCTTGACGATTCTGCCTGAACGTTATATCGCTTCCCGTTGCGTGTGTAAGACCTATTTCCTGATTTTTTTCTACTTCTTTTCTCAAAATTGTCACGTTACATCCATAATTCCATGGCACCATTTTGTTATACTTGTATGGGAAATTTGACGGTTTTTGGATTATAATTTTTGGTGTCATCTGGACCCTAGACTCATCACTCCGAGGGCATGAAATGATGACCACTGGATGACTCGTTTCCGTAGTCTTCATTGCCAACTCTGATGCGCAAATATTTCTTTTATCCTCTACTTCTTCATAAAACCTCATCTCCTTATTATCCATCATGCTTTGGACCAGAGCCTTAAATCCCTCACATTCTTGAATCTCATGTCCTACCTCACGGTGGAACTCACAATAGCCTTCAGCCTCATACCTTTCTTCAGAACCCGGAATAACTAGTCCCCGTTTTGCCATCTCTCTTCAAATCCTTTTCAACGGGGTTTTTACTTCAGCAATGTCACTCTTGACTTTTTCTCCTCTGCTTTCGCTCATCATGTTCACCCCCTTATCAGCATGATTAGGCAACAGATTTTCTGCGTTAGGTGAGTCGTCAAATTTGACCATGCCCATGCTAATGAGCCTTTCGACTACCTTCTTGAAAGCCGTGCAATTCTCTATTGAATGTCATGTAATTCCCGCGTGGTAATCACATTGTGCGTTCGTATCATACCATTTGGGATACGAGGGTTGCAAAGGGCTTAAGTAAAAGGGAGAAACAACGTGTGCATTGAACAATTTCTGATACAGCTCCTTATATGACATCAGAATTGACGTGAACTGGGGCTTCTCAGTACCCTGTCTTACGCCAGATTCTTGTCTTGCTAAACCTTGTTGACTGGCAGCAACCTTTCTTGGCTGATTCACTATAACTAACTTATTGTATGCATTTACGTTGTTTACTTCATTTTCCTTTCTTCTCGAGGCTGACCTTTTGTTGCTCTCTCCTGCCTCTATCTTCCCGTTTCTTATGGCATTCTCAATCATTTCACCATTCATTACTATGTCTGAGAAACTTTTTGTAGTACTTCCTAGCATGTTCGTGATGAACGGGGCTTTTAAAGTATTGATAAAGAGCATTGTGGTCTCTCTTTCTAAGAGCGGTGGTTGGACTTGGATGGCAACTTCCCTCCATCTTTGTGTGTACTGCCTGAAACTCTCACTTAGTTTCTTCTCCATGTTTTGTAATGTAATTCTATCGGGGGTCATATCCGTTACATGGCTGTACTGCTTATTGAATGCCTGTGCTAGGTCCCTCCATGAACCGATTTTGGTACGACTCAACTGATTGTACCATTTAGATGCTGCCCCTACCAAACTTTCTTAAAAACAGTGGATTAACAACTGATCATTATTAACGTAGCCAGTCATCTTTCTACTGAACATAGTGATGTGAGCCTCGGGGCAGCTAGTTCCATTTTATTTTTCGAATTCAGGCATTTTGAATTTGGGAGGCAGTACCAAATCGAGGACTAAGCTTAGATCTTTAGCGTCGATTCCCAGATTACTATTAGCGCTTTCCAAGGCTTTGAATTTTTCCTCCAACCACCTATACCTATCCTCCCATTTTTTTGCAATTCTGCGCTTGTTCTTCCTTCTTCAGTTGTTTCATCTAAATCCGGAACAGCAGGATTGATTGGGTTCTCTCCGAGGTTTAAACTCTATCGTCCTTGAAAAATTGTGGCACCAATTTGTAATTGTTGCGGCCTGATTGTGACAGACTGTCCTCTCGGGTATATTTCAGTTTGGGTTCATACATTTGGTGGAGTGAAACCCGGAGGATATAATGGATCCTCACTACCCTCTCCATGATCGGCCATAGGGCCCTTTCCTTTATCTACTCCTCCCGTCAATAGATGGGTCAATTCAACCATGGCATCCTTTTGAGCTTTGATCATTTTTTCTGTCATGTCCTCTTAAATTTTATCTAGTCGCTCTTGCATTTGTGCTTGCAAGCGTTCTTGCATATCCTTTTGCATTTGCTCTAATTTCTTTAATCTTTGGTTCATTTCCTTAGTTTTTCGTCGAGTACCTTATTGATGCTTAATTGGTGAGCCTTTGTCGGTTTCCAGGTTAACTGTAATGATTTTAACCAATTAGGGTCGTTTGGTGGACTTTAATGCATATGATGTAGTGTAATGAAATGCATGAATGCAAAACGGCGTCGATTTTGATTCAATTTCATTTAGGAAACTTTATTAGAAAACAAAATTCTTTACATAAAACAGGTTACATATATGCTCTTGCCCTAATGCTCAGAACTTTAATTTTCCTAAGTAATAAAGCTAATTCCTGTCCTCGACTTGATTCTAGCTCATATTTTATGCTCAGTGCATCGACTTATACTGCCAAAGTCTGCAGGTGATCAGCTACCTCCCGGATTTGAACCACGGCCTCTCCCATGATACGATCCCTACTCTCCACTTGACTCTGAAGGTGATAAAGCTGCTCACTCTGACGACTTTCATTAGTTTCCAAATACTCAGTCCGGATTTGCAACTTCGCAATGCCGATTCCAACTCCTCTATTCTTCCTTTCATTTCTTCGATCTTGCTCAAGCTCGCCCTCAACTCCATTGCCGAATTTCGACTTTGATATTGATGAAGAGATCTTTCTAACTCAGTCACCCTGTCCTTTAGTTCTCATTTTTCCTTTCGGTTTTCTGATAAACTCTTTTCTAAAGCTTCGTTTCGCGTTTGGACTTCTCAAAATTTTTTTCCCATCCATCAGTCTTGACCTTTTCTTCTCGAATCTCTTGACGCCATTGTTTTGAAGTTTTCCTTAACCCAGCAGTTCTTATTGACAACCTCAACTTCTTATAGTCCGTCTTCAAACTGTCCAGGTCCTCCTCGGCCTTGTTCTTACCTTTTCTTAATTTTTCAGTTTCTAAATTTTGAACATCCACATCTAATCCCAAGTGCATCTTTTCTTCTTCCAACTGCTCAATCTTCTTTTCAAGCTCTGCATTTCTCTTTTCAAAATCTTGTTTCATAATTTCCAATTCAGAGGGAACAACTCGCAAATGTTCCGCTATCGTTTGACTATCTCCTTGACCTAACTTTGGAATGTTATCATTGATCCTACTAACCCACCATTCATTATATTCAGGAGTCGTGGTCGGGCCTACGGCTAATCTCTTCATCCGTCGAGTTTGGTCCCATGCCCTGGTTACCTCTCGGATCTTCTTTTTATAACCATCGTCTTTATATGAAAATTCAAACTCAGCTAGGCCTTAGGTTGCAGGTATAAACTGCCTTGACCTATACTGCCTTAGCACCATCAATGGAGCATAACTAACAGCTCCCCGAATTCCAAGTAATGAGACCCAATCAAAATTACCACATCGATACAAGGTCTCATCTGGAAGCAACCACGGGGCCCTCCACTCAATGTCCTCCTCCTGAAGATTCTGAAGAATGGCCAACCATTTCTCTTCTGAGATATCATCTCTTCTTGGTGTAGCTGCTATCTCTCTTAATGGCGAATAGTTTCCAGAGAAGACTCGATACAAAACCTTATCAACATTCCAAAAATGGTTGTGGAACCATGCAAGAAGAAGCTGCGCACATCTGATGAATCTGCCTTCACTTGTCTTTCTACACACATTTAGTGACCTAAAGGTTTCTGCCAGAATGGCCGGGACTGGTGTAACCATCTTTTCAAGTCGGTCAAAGAGGTCTGAGGTGGCTTCATCTACGTACCCTAGTGCCTTAAGAAAGATTACTAGCCCATAAATGCTTAGAGCAAAAACGTCGACCTTTTTCCTTGTATCAAGGTGTGCCAAAATCAGCTTTTGCTGGCTTTTCCAAGGGATGCATCTACTTTCCCCTTTCTGCTTGATCCGTGCTATGACCCACTGCTCCCCTATTCCGGTGATGTTCATCAACTTCTTCACAAAGGTTAGGACATTAACGGCTCTAGAGTAGACTTTATCAACTTGGATCTTCAAGCAACGAAGCAAAGCTGTATACTCTTCTATAGTGGGTACTAAATCAACCCTTCCAAAGGTAAAGCAACTATATGCAGGGTTCCAATACTGAACGAAAGCCTGAAACAAATACTCATCTACCATAATGTCGAGTAGATATGGCAAATCCCCGTAACTAGAGTTGAACAGCTGCTTAGTTTCGTCATTCCAATGATCACATATTACCTTTAATTCCTAAAGGCTATTTGCGCCACACTGATGCGGGTGTAGTCCCATAACTCCGACGTATACCCCTCGACTAGACTATCTCCTTTCTTTGATTGTGCTTTTTCTGACCACACACGGACAACAATATTGTCCTCTACTTTATCAAGAAATCCGTTCTCCATGCCAAGCTTTCTAATTTAGTAATCGAACCTGAATCGACACTCTTTTGTATATATGAAATGACATGCAATCAAAGCGAAAGACTACACATTAGCACAACATAGAAACTCAACTTCGAGCAAGTAAAAAGCATTAAACACCTATCTGGGTAACCGCTAGGGTTCCTGCAATATATTCAGAGGTGGGCTCTTAGGGTTTTCTATATGTGGTTTGGTTCTAGAGTTGAGGTACCCGAACCAGCAGATTCCTCGATCCTCACCCATTATAGGCTCATACGGACCGAGTTCAGTTCAAGGGAACACATTTCCCTATGGCTGCACGGAGATGAAAATCTCACGAAGACATAGGTACGGATGTATTCCAGAAGCGATCCACTATCCTACACGGAGTTGAAAACCTCACGAAGGACTAGTTTCTCACTCCTACTTAAAAGGGCAAGACTAACAGTCTTATGCAATATGATGCCAAAGTATAAAACAGCATTTATCATACAAACATATGCAAAGAGAAGATCATAAAATTAAATTTTTAAATTTCGACAATAAGACAAAAACAATCAATTTTACGGCCTGACTTTCTTGGTGTCCCTAGTGGAGTCGCCAAGCGGTCGAAACCATTTTTAGATTTGAAAAAACAGGGGGATCGACTTTGAAAATGAAAAATAAGGAGTCGCCACCGATCTTTTATTAAGGTGTGATCAGTTCACCATTAAAAATAATTTTAAGGTCCGCGAATTTTGAGAAAACAGGTTCGAGAGTCGGTTACACAGGAGGAAGGGTTAGCACCCTCGTGACGCCCAAAATTGGTACTGAATTGATTGTTTAATGTCTTAATATTGAGATTTAAAAAATTTCAAAATACAATCCTTATTATTTTTATTCATTATGCAAAAGATGCTCGTATAAATCGACGTGAATGCTAAAGACCATCTCATCGCAAAGTACTAAAATGTCATACCCAATGCATTAGGACACGACATTTTTAGTCATTGAGAAAGAGCTTGTCTTTTTGCCTTTCAAAATTTTTTTGAAGTTAAAAAGGGATATTCAATTGCTTGAAATCAGGTGGAAAGTCGAAACCCAATACGTTAGAGCACGATTCTTCAAGATTTCTAGCATTGAACACAACCCTTATTATTAAAAAAAAACCTCCTTTCGAGAAGATGACATGTCGCATCCAATACATTAGGACACGTAGTGTCAAATTCCGAGAATGAGTTTTTAATTGCGTGTCTTGATTGTAGAAAATTTTCGATCATTTAGATTCAACGAGAAAAATTGGAACCCAATGCGTTAGGGCCCCATTTTCTCGAGAATTCCAAATGTCGAGGGTTGCGTTATTTTGAAAACTCTTTTTTGGATAAAAATGCTTTTGACGTTTGAATGTTATGAAATGTAATCTTTTGAATAAATAAAACAATGGAAGAATAACCTACAACACGAAATAGTAATTCATAAATTGAAATGCGCACCAATGAACGATAAGTAATTAATGAACCAATAATACCGTACTTATAAGGACCATAGTTACATGCAAATACTACATCTAAAAGCTAAAGAATTAAAATCAATAATATACACACATATATACACATATATGAAAGTATACAAACAAAAATATGTACATATACATGATGAAAATTTGAAACAAATAAAAATAGTGTTTAAATAAATACCACCTAAATTAATAGTATCTAAATAAATCTTAAAGCAAACCAAAATACATAAAATAATATGTATTAATTTCGACAAATCATATGCAAAATGATAACCTTAGTATAAATAATAATATATATATCCACATATACGAAAGGTTGAAATAAACAAAATATGTAATAAAATGTGGTTAAAAATTTATAATAAAATAATTTTAAATAAGTAAAAAGTATATGACAATAAGTTTTAAATGGCAAATGTAGGTTGATTTGGAGCCATTAGTATAGGATAAAATTTAATTATTTAATATATAAAATAATACACTAAACGACCAAACTCAATAATTTTTAAAGAAAATCGAAACAACACGTAAAAGTTTAAAATGATATATAGGGAAATAAAACATTAAAGATAAACAAAGAAGAAGGAATCAAATTAAACTAATTAACATGTATATACTAAATAAGAAAAATATGAAAAGCAGTACTTAATTTAAAAAATTGGACAATAAGCACTCAGACAAATTAATAAAATTTAAAAGAAGAATAAAACAAAGATATTAAACAGATCCATAGACAAAATAATCGAAGGACCACATCGAAATCAAAACTAAATTACAAGAAAAAAAGAAATAAAACAAAACAGAGGGCCCAAATGTGATGCGCGAATGACATGGGGGTCAAGTGGGAAATATTCCCTATTCCCAAAACGCAGCACCTTTAATGTGGACCAGAGCAACATCGAATCAAACATATGGGGTCAAATCAGAAAATAAAAAGGATCGGATTGGAACCACAAAGCAAAACAAAGGGACCAGTGGCGCAAATAACCCGTTTGGCTTTAAGAAGCGCGCATCCTTCGCCCACTGGGTCGGGTCGTCGGGTTGGAGGCCAATCTAGGTCAGTATGGCGTCATTTTGGAGCCACAGATCAGACTCCAAACGGCCCCGTTTAGACATCCCTTGAGAAACAAAAATAAAAGTAAAAATAAACCCTAAAAGCTGTTCAGCCATCCACAAAAAAAGATAAAGAAAAGAAATTCTTTGTTCCCCCCTCTCCCCTTTTGCGCCGTTCTCAGGTTAGAACCATTCACGGTTCTTCCGATAGCTGGGAAACCGCCAAGAACGACGGCTAGGTCACCGAGGCAGGTAAACTCTTAACTCAAACTCCTATTCTGTTTATTACTCAGAGATCCAAAGAGAAACCGAAACGAAACCGAAAGAAGAGGAAAGAAAAATATCTACCTTTTTGGTGTATTTTTTTATTTTTCTATTCTGATTGTATTAAAAACAAAAAAGGGTACATCTTGGGGTTTTTATAACCCGAGAATAAACTAAAATACAAATTTTCTTTGTGTTTTTCTTATTTTCTTTTTTCTCTCATTCTTTCTGTCGATTTTTGCCTCTTTTCGTTTTGTGGTCTGTTTTCTGCTGTGTTTGCTCGTCTTTGGTAGGTACTATATGCAGAGGTTGCGGATGTGGCATGTACGGAGGAGAAGGCGCGCGTACAAGGCTCGTGCGAGTGGTGCTACGTACGTGCGGGGGACGTCTGCTGCGGCGCTGGTTGGGGCTGATGCTAGGGTTTCCCCTCCCTTGGTGTTGGGCCACACGTATTCGGATTTGGGCCTAGTTAGTTGGGTCTGATGGATTTGGGTTTAACTAGGCTCATTTTTTTTATTTTGGGTAATTAGTTTATTTTGTAACTGGGCCGCATATATGTAAAATGGACATTTAATTAATTAATTTTTTGGTCTTTTTTATTTCTCTGTGATTTTGGGCCCGGGCAAATTGGCCTACTACACTTGGCACGCACAATACATTGGATAGATGTAATAACTTCTTCCTTGTAGGCAGAACAATATTTCTAACAGGCGAGATTTTAGTGGGGGGCCTATTCCCCATTAAAAGAGAAGACGTACCTGAGTCTGGAGTGGACTCATTTAAACCAGAAGCATTCTGGCATACATGATGAGTAGCCTCTGAATCTGGATACCATGATGAGGTTCCCACCATAACAGGGACATACGAATCAGTATTATCAAAGTTGGACCCATACTGCGTGGCAGCTGAAAAATCAAACGCATGAAAATCAGGAATTCGGGGTAGTCCAACACACTGTGAGGAGTCAAAATCAAACACACATGCTCGTTGTTTAGTTTGCATTAGAACTTCGGAAACAGTATTTTGCATAGAGCCTTCAAGATCAACATAATTAGCATTAGGCGTAAGGGAATTTTTCCAAAATTTGGACCAGCTTTGGCTGATCCACTATGCTGTCCACTAGGTTAAGTCGGCCTAAGGCTCTGGCCTACATCAGTCAACCTGCGTACCTCAGTAAAAAGCCTAACACGCCGCTGTCCCAAATCAAGCCCAAAATCACGCTCGAAGTCACGCCCAAATTCTCGCCCAAGATGTGGTCTTTCGTAAGGTCCATGAGAAAATTTGGGCCACCAGCAGTCCCATTAACGACGCCATATGGCACACTAAAAAAACCAATCTCATGACCAGCCCCATTAGATGTAGTATATGCAACCCTAGGTTGCGACAGTTGATCCCTACAAGATTCTTATTTCCCTAAGCAGTAGTGGAGCATATCAAAGACAGCAAATCTTATTTCCTTGGCTTTGCAGTGGAACAGATTAAAGCTAAAGGTAGCGAATCTTGTTTCCCTGGCATTACAGTGGAATATATAAAAGCTGAAGTAGAACGGATTAAAGCTAAAGGCAGCGAATCCTATCTCCTTGGCAGCGGAGCAAATTAAAGCTGAATGCAGCTAATCTTATCTCCCTGGCGTTAAAGTTAAAAAAAAGTAATTCTTATCCCCTGAAGGCAGTGGGACAGACCGAAGATGACAAATCTTATCTCCCTAAAGTTGCAATGGAGTAGATTAAAGCCAACAAGTCTTATCTCCCTGAAGTTGCAGAAGAGTAGACTGACTAAAATCAATCTTATCTCCCTGAAGTTCCAGTGGAGTAGATTGAAGTTACTAGTCCTATCTCCCTGAAGTTGCAGTGGAGCGGATTAAAATGATGAATCTTATCTCTTTGAAGTTGCAGTAAAGTAGATCACATCAGGCTTTATTGAAGCTACATGTCTTATCTCACTAAGGTTGCAGTAGAGTAGACTGAAGCAGATCTTATCTTTCTGAAGTTGCAGTAGAGCAGATCACGACAAGTCCTATCTCTCTGAAGTTGCAGTGGAGCGGATTAAAACGATGAATCCTATACCTCTGAAGTTGCAGTAGGTCGAATTAAATCCACCATATCCAACTTTATCTCCCTGAAGTTGCAGTGGAGCAAACTGAAGATAACCAACCTTATCTCTCCGAAGTTGTAGTGGAGCCGGTTGAGGATACCAATCTTATCTCCCCGAAGTTGCAGTGGAATAGATTGAAGCTATAAGTTACAGATCCTATCTCTCTAAAGTTGCAGTAGAATAGATCATATCAAACCTTATCTCATTGAAGTTGCAGTGGAGCAAATTGAAGATAACCAACCTTATCTCCTGAAGTTGCAGTAGAGCTGGTTGAGGATACAAATCTCGTCCCCTTGAATTTGTTGCGAAGAAGATTGAAGCTACAAGCCGTATCTCTCTGAAGTGCAGTGGAGTGGATCGAAGCAACAAGACCCAGTGGACTGGAATGAGGCTACTTGAAGAAAAGAAGCATCAAAATAAGTCAAGACTCGGTGAGATCGGACAAAATTGGTCTTTCTTTGTCTTTGCTCTGTTCTTGTTACACGACAACGAGCAAAAAGGGGCAGTTGTACAAGCCCAATTTTTATGCCCTGGCCCAAAAACAAACTAACACTTAAACCTACCCAAACCCAATACCCCATGTCCAATTACAACCCGAGCCCAATTACAATGCACTCCCCAAATGGCCCAAAACAAAAATAGAAAAGAAAGAAACCCTAACCCTAAGTGCCCCGCACCTAGGGCCTTCTGACCTTTCGCCCACTTGCCTTGCCACCGCCGCCTCTGACGCCTCGCCACCAACTCTGCCACCAGCTCCATCAAATGTCAAATACCTGCAAGAAGGAAAAGTACGTAAAAGCAACAGAGACACAGTAATAAAAAAAATAGACAGTGTAATAAGGGCTATATAAAATTAAGAACCGATTTTGTAAGAGGGAGGGGGGTCGAAAAAAAAACGAAAACATCAATGTAAAAAACAGTATAACAAAAGGTTTATTTCTACTTTGGATTTAATTTTTGTTCTAATTTTTACTCAATCTTTTTTTCATTTCTTATACATACGAAAAGAAAAGAAAAGAAAAGAAAACTTACCCGACTTTCGGTTTAGCCGTCAGAGTTTGAAGCAATTCGCTGCATTTTTACGGCCATCAGCGAGCCTCCAATGTGCACTAACCCTAAAATTGAGCTCTACTCAGAATGAGGAGCAAAAATGGGCCAATTTTGGCTTTTTCAGCCATCGCAGACGGCGACGGAGATCAGCGGCCGGTGCGGTGGCCGATGGCTGAATTTCGGGCCGATGCCCTGAGAAGGAGAGGGGGTTGAGAGCATTTTCAAAAATCTTTTTAAGGAAAGGGGAAAAATGATTTTTTAAAGAAAATTTTAGCTTTTATAGAAGTTCAAAATGACGGTATTTTGAGCCCCATGCCCAGGCGCCAAAACGACGCCGTTTCGTGCTCAACTCGCGCATGCAACCCGACCCGACCCAACCAGGGGATCCACGTGTTTTTGAGATTTGGGTTATTTACCCTTTTAGTCCTTTCGCTTTTTAGTGATTTTTCAATTAAGTGTTTTTTTTTGTTTTCAATTGCACCCCACAATTTGTTGCGCTTTCAATTTGGCCCTTATCTGAACGATGCCGTTTTAGAAGAGAAGGGGAAATTGCCCTGTCAGTCCCTCTATGTTATTCGCGTGTTCAGAATAGTCCCTCCCCTTTTATTTATTTACGATTTGACCCCGAATTTTGATTTTAATTCAATTTAGCCCTTTTCTTTGTTATTTTGGTTATTTTCTCATTAAAATTAATAAATTTGATACTATTATTATTACTATTAATTATTATTATTTACTCATTTATAACTTTTTAATTCCAAAATTTTGTTATATACACAAATATATATACATACATTTTATAATATAGGTACATATTTTTATAACTTATATACATATATACATACTTATATATATTTTTATCTTTTATAATTTATAAATATATCTATATATATCTATATACATATTCTTAATTTTCATATATATATACATGCTTATATATTTTTTATGATATCTTATAATTTATATATATATACATACATATATTTTTTGCATTTTATAATTTTATTCAATTTCTTTACTTACTTATTCATTTACGTTTTCATTATTTTTTAAAAGAATGTTCTACTTTTATTTGCTTATATACTTGTTATTTTGTATGTTATTGATTTGTCCTTTTATTTAACTTATTTTCATTGCTATTGCTCGTATTATTTATGCTTACATCATCGTATTCATTTTTGTTTTGTTACGCATATTGACACCGTGTTTCATTTCTACTATTTCGTGTTAGATTAGTTTTATTCAATGCATAAATTATGATTTTTGAATAAGCGAAATCTCGTGTTTAGATTCGAGAAGGTCGTACCCTAACTTACGGGGTTTCGATTTTCACAATAAATCTAAATACACGAATCTTTTCAAACTCAAGTTTTAAACGATCCCGGGAATTAAGAAGAGATCGTGTCCTAACTTACTGGGCATGATCCCTTTTTTTTCTTAAGTTTTAAACGATCTCAGGAATTAAGAAAAATCGTGTCCTAACTTACTGGGCATGATCCCTTTTTTAAATTCGAGATAGCTAAATATCTTTTAAATAAGTAAATTTTTGGCATTCAGTCGCGCATCTGGAATTCAAGACATTGTGTCCTAACTTGCTAGATACAATTCTCTTTATTGATTAATGTGAAATATGCCCTTTCCCGAAAATTTTTAACATTTCAATAAATGATCGTATTTTAAATCTCTTTAAAGTTTTCAATCTTCGACACTAAGACATTAATTAATCAACTAGGTACCAATTTTGAGCGTTACGAGGGTGCTAATCCTTCCTCGTACGTAACCGACTCTCGAACCTGTTTTTCTGAATTTCGTGGACCAAAATCGTTATTTGAATAAAATCAAATCGTTTATTAAAAACAACTACTTTTCGAGGTGATCTGATCACACCTCATAAAAAAGATTGGTGGCGACTCCCGTTTTCGTTTTCGTTTTCAAAATCCAAGCTGACCCCGTTTTACAAAAAAATGGTGTCAACAGTTATCACAGTCTATCACCACTCTCTGACCTCCTTTGCGCCACAACAAATTAAGTCCCGTTAAAACTCCTCATAGCTCTGCCTGCAAAACCGAGCAGGTGCCCACATTTATTGCGAAACCAGGGAAATGATCACTACAAAAGCTGAAGGACATTTCCTAATGTTCAACCAACCAAATAAAAAAACTAATGGCCGGCTGGGGAAATTAAGGACGTCGATTTCAAATGCAAAAACTAAAAGCATGATTTAATTTGCCTCCATATTTACAACAATCACTGACAGGTACAAGATTTTTAGGCCTGTCGTCTTTTGACCATGTAGATTATGCATTGTTTACACTTATTTGGTGATGGAACGGCTTATGAATCGGATTGGGAGATGTTTTTCGAGAAAGGTAAATTGAGTTCAGATGCCCTTTACTTCTTGTAAGCTTATATTCTGGGATGCGATATCCAATGCTTACATCAATAAAGAATTTTTTTTTCTGAAAGATAATAAATAATTTATTATTTTGAAGCTTAAACTTATAATAAAGATTTGGGAGCTTGTCCCTTTGGTCTTACTACGTCCCTTATTTATTCTTGATCCTCAAGTATTGGACTAGATTTGTTCTATTGCTAATATCCTAGTATAACATAAATATAATGCATTGTTGTAAAATTAAAAAGAGGATTAATATTAGTCATTTTTATTCTAGTACTGTGATCTGTCCTTGACTTTGACCGGTGAGGAGGACTAACGATAAGTATAAACCGCGACAAGAACATATATATGTAGATTGATTAATTTTTGCTATTAGTCCCAGTATTTTATGAAAATTATGGATTTAATCACTATATTTTGATTTAATCATTTTAATCCCGTGCTTTTCAAATTTTAAAATATCATTCTTCGTCAATTGATAATTGTTAAATTCATTAAGTTCTTCTATTTCAAAAATTTGATGCAAAAACATATTATCATATGCGTAATGCTATGTTAACTTATTATTTTCACATAATATTCACTAAACATTGAGTTAATGCATTAATAAATGTTATTTGCGCTAAGATTGAAATTTTAACATTCAAAAGTATAAATATTTAAAATATTTAATTAGAGAATATAGACTAAATCTACAACTATACACATATTCCAGGATTAGTAATTGAATTTAACTAAATGGATTTAATTATTACTGTTTGAATCATGACTAAAATTTTTAAATTCAAAAAATGTAAAAATTAAAATTAACTAATTCAAAATATACATAACTTAAAATTCAACAAGTTAAATTCAAGTTTTTGTAAAGTATAGGGCTCGTTTTCCGATTCCAAGCATTGAGCATTCTCATTCATATACAGTGTTTTGTGGTTGATAGCAAAGTTGACATAGATGCTGGAATCGCGTACTAATGGGATAGATTAGATATGTGTTACGTCTATATGATTAGCCAGGCATGACTTAAAGGTCAAATGGTGGCGAAAGTAATGGAAGATGAAGCTAGCGAGGTAGACAAAGGGCAAAATATATGGGGGCAAAATCCCATCTTTTCACTGAATAAAGGCGCTGGAAAAGGCTAATGAACTGACAAGGTATGAGTGGTGGCACCGCCCATTGATATAAGCAAACAACCTGTTGAGTTTCAACTTGATTGGGCCGATTGATGTTGTTTCATGTTGTTAAGGATCTGTACAATTGATAAAAGATGCTACCACTATTTGAGTTATATCAAGTTTTTCACTTTAATGATGGTTGTTTTTTAGAGAGAGGGGATGGTTGAACACGATTATTAGGTGTTTAGGGTATTTTCATGTTATTTGTTTCTAAACCTAAATATTCACTGAAACCCACTAATTTTTCTTTTTCATAATTCACACCTAGAATAGGGCATAATAAATTGTTTCAATTTAATCCATCATGGGCTATTCAATGGGTTACCAAAACCCATATTTGACATCTCCCACTCAGACACCATGATTATACGATTCCCGCCATCCATAATTTTAATTTTGTCACAAAGACACACATTAGTTCATACTAAATCATAAGTATATGGTCAGCATACCCTCTGCCACACATTTGTTAGGAATATAAAGTGGTTCTTTTGTCTAAAGCATTTGTAGAGTATGCAATATCCTAGACCCATTCTGTTACATTAAGTATCTCATGATCTCTTTGATTTAGTCGGCTAAACTTAACACAAAGTGGTATTGAACACAGAATTATATCTTATTTTCATTGGGTTATATATATGTCTTTCTTATAATAGTGTATAGGTACAATTCAAATTAACATCCATAATGTTTAACTTTGTATCCAACACTCTACATATATTCACAAGGTTTACCTAGCTTTATAAAAAACGAGGTGTACTCATAGGTATCCACCAAAAGTCACTTATGACTTTACCTTAATGCTAAGTATAAAGTTGAGCATAAATAATCAATGATTTCTTTCTATAAGCTCAACTTGTCTTTGTCCTCATTTACAGAAATGATGGCTTGTGATAGAAGATCAATCAATTAATGTTTGTTTGACATACCTTATAAAAGGAAAATTGTTTATATTTTCATTAAACAAGTGTAGTAAATATGGAAATAGTAAAATTTGTAACGAACCGATTTTAATGATGTTGAAAAATTCGATTTAATAATAAAATTTTTATTGAATAATTATGTGCCAATTATGAAATTGAAAGGTGAATCATTAATTAGTATTAATTTAAATTGATTATTAAAAATAGTACAAGAATTAAATTGTTAAGTGATCAACCAAAAGAATAATATTTGATTTTACATTAAGTGTCTTAAATAGCAATTAGACTAAGAATATGTTAACAATTAAACCATTTTGTATGTAGCTTAGTGGAATAACATGGCTGTAGCCATTGATTTCCACTAATTTAATGTGGATAAGATTATGGCTTTAGATTATTATTATTATTATTATTATTATTATTATTATTATTATTATTATTATTATTTTATGCGTAGTTAAGGGGGAGAGAGAAATGTATGAAACAAGTTTTCATTTAGTATCTTTCTTCTCCACCAAACCAATAGAAAGGAAACATCCATTACCGTTCATCAAATCGCTTAGGTAAGGAAGACCTTTCACTTGATTTTGATGAATTTTTAACTTTTTATCTTGGATTATTAAAGCCCATGTATTAGATTAGAAAACTGATGAGTTTTAGTTGTATCTCCATTGTTGAATGTTTAAGTTTAAGGACATGCATGAATAAAGTTAGTTCATGGAAAAGTATGTTAGAAATATGATTGATAGTAGTACGTCAAGCTTTGATTATTTGATAAATTATATATTATTGAGGACCTTATTGAAAAGTGTGAAAACTTGGGGAGTTTGTAGTAGATAGTATATATAGGAAGTCTCTGTACTATATTTATAAAGTTGGATTTAATTTCGATAAGGTAAGTTGTAAGAAACGAGTGTTTCAAATATTAAGGTAAATAAGGACTAAAACAAATAACATGTATTCACATATATAATATGTCGATTTGTATTTGAATTGTGTGATTAATAAATTTTCTGTATTTGAATTTAATTTTGTAGCTAAAGACAACGCAAGACCATCCCTTTGATAAAGGAAATCCAAAACCATCGACGAACAAATATTCTAGGTTTGTGCTCCATAGCTCGAGTTAAATAAATAATTAAATATATATGTTTGAATCGATATATATGATCGGGAATGGTTAACTATCAATAAGAATATTGTAACAGTCCATCTTCAATGGTCAGAAATAATGGTTTCAGGACCACGATTCCGACGAGCAAGTTAGAAATTTTATGTTTATTTAATTTTTGTAAGGTTATATGAAAGTCGAAATTTTCGTTAAGAAATTTTAAGATTTAAATAGTTAATTAGGAAAAAATGACTAATTTGAAAACGGTGTAAAAGTTCATTTCTATTAGTTAAAAGAATCAAATGTATGTGGAATTTAAATTAATTGACTTAGATGGTAATTATACCATATCCTAAGTTAGTGGATGTTTATGGATAGATTTATTAAAGGACAATTTGGTAATTAGAAAATTGAATCAGAAATTAAGTAAACAAAAACCATGAAACCATTTTTTTCATCATCTTCCTTCTTCCTTTGCTGATCCTCCATTAGAGAAGAGAGAAATTTTTGGTCAAGCATTATTGACTTGCATGGTATGCAATCTTAGTCCTTTTTTGGTGATTTTTATGTTTTTGAGCTCATATTAGCTTAATCTAGCTAGCCCATGTAAAGTTATTAAAAGTATAGGGACTTTTCATGGTTGATTTTGAATGTTTTTTGAATTTAATTGATAGATTATTAAATTTGGTTGTTAAATAAACATATTTTGTTAAGTGATTTTTAGTGATTCTAAGGTTTAGGGATTAATTTGTTAAAAGAGTAAAATTCACTGGTAATAATGTGAAATTGTGATAAATATAGGTTGTTAAGGAACCCTATGAAAATCAACTAGCATGAGATTTTATCAATTGTGGTTAAATAGTAAGCTTTGGGTTTAGGGACTAAATTGTAGAAAAGTTAAAATATTAGGGGTAATTTTGTAATTTTATATTAAAATTAGTTGTAAGTTAGAATCTATAAAGTTGAGCTATTTGAATTACTTAATTGAGTTAAACTATTATTTAGATCAAGAAAATAATCAACCAAACTTGAATCGAGGGAAAACGAAAGTTTCGAATTAGTTTTCGACTTTACTGTAACAACTGTTGTGATTGAGGTAAGTTTGTATGGGTCATAAAATTAATAATTATTGTTTGGATTGTATGTTATTTAATTTTATGAAAAATATAATTTAAGTTATTAATATTTTGATGCTTTGGATATTTGAGGGTTTAATAGTCTTGGTTGAACCTTGAGAATACATAGGATACAAATGACATGTCATTAGGGATTATAAGGTTTTTGGTGTTGGTCCTAGATGTCCTATCGATGGTTGAGGTCCTGCATTTGTTTCGAATTCTCCACAGCTCATGTGAGCAGTATCGTGTAGCTAACATCTCGACCCACAGCTCGTGTGAGGAGGCCCATTTCATAGCTCATGTGAGCACTATTGAAAATGTTACGATTACATGAAAAGACACACTTTGTGTGAGAATTCCCGAATATCTAATGTTATTCTATATGGTTCAACGGGTAAGTAAAGTTTAATGGAAAGGCATACATATGGAGTTATTCGTGTTAATAAGCATATGAAATGGAAAGTTTGGTATGAGCAAATAGATAGAAAAGGAAATCAATTAAACAAGTGATGGAAGATAGATGTATGGAATTCATTTCATAATATATGCTATGTTTAATGGATGTTATAATTTTAAGTTGTCTAATAACTATGTAGATTGTTGTGAATAAGAAAGCAAATTGTCTATGAGATTTAATGAGAATGGTTGAATGACTTTATCATTTTATGTTCAGTTAAGTTTGAGTTTATTATACGAACTTACAAATCATTAGTTGCTTACGTAGTTGTTTTCTTTGTTTTGTAGACCATCAAAAGCTCGATTAGTTGGAATATTATCGGAGCTCTATCATGCTATCCGTTAACCACTTCGGTAGTTTTTGGTTATTTTGGCTATGGTTATAACTGACATGTATAAGGCTTATATGTAATAAGAGTTTTTGATTATGCTATTTGACCAATGTGATGTGGTTATGTCTATTGTATATATATGTCTTGTTTTGACTTGTAAATGCATAAGTATGTTTATGATTTTCCGTCACTTTTTAATGCATTGTAAATATTTGGCTTATGACTTATTCATATGGGATTGAAGTGATTAAAGGATGTGTGAATATGGTGATGTAAGTTTAGGTTATAATGTAGCTTTGAATGAATTGAATTGATGTGTGATTTGATTTGCCTTTTGATGGCATACTGGTTAGGCATAGGATGAGTGGATATGTGGCATGTTTTTGATGTTTTGATGTGTCTTTTAAACATGTGAATGTTGGTAGAATTGGTGTGTCTTGGTGTGCAAGATTTGGTTTTGAAATGGCTTATTTTAGGGTTAACTTATGCTGCACATGGCATGGGACACGAGTTGTCACACGACTATCTTCCACACATAGTCACCTCATACGGCCGTGTGCCACTATTATTTTTAGGTGTAGGTTTCACACGGTCTGAGACATGGCCTACGACACGGTCATGTGTCTCAAGTCAGTATGTAAAATAATCTATGACATGACAATGTGATCCAACATCAAATGCACACACAGTTTGGCACACGGCTTGCGACACGATTGTGTGGCCGTATTTCGAATACCCACACGGGCAGACACACGGGCTAGGACACGACCGTGTGTCATAACTTCAAATGTCCACACTGTCTGGGTTATGTTACACGGCCTAGACACACGGCCGTGTGACCCCTATTTTCCAAACTTTCTTGTTTTCCCCAAAATTTTTCGTCTTGTTTCAAATTGATCCCTAATTGTTTCCAAGTTGCTTTTAGGGCCCCAAAGGCTCGATTTAAGGCCCGATTATTTAATTTTACTATGGTTATATTAAGCTATATGATGTAGATATTAAATTGTATAATTATTTTTACTTTGAAGTTAAACATTCTGTTTTGTACGATAACACTTCGTAACCCCAATCTGACGACGGAGACGGATTAGAGGTGTTATATTTACTGGTGTCAAAGCTACGATTTAGTCGGTTCTCAAACTGAACGTAGCATGTATAGAGTATAGAATACATGCCATTTTATAATCTGTGATAGTGTGATGCCTCCTGACTTAAATTGAATTATGTTTTCATATAAATAAAAGATGTCGTTCAATTGAGCTGATTCCGATTAAGTTGAAAGTAATGCTCAAGCCTCCGTTCAAGGTTGAGCTAGTAGTGGGCCTGTTATTGAGGGTCGACGAAATGAGGCGAAAGAAGTCTTCTTCCATATGATGTCCGAGTGGTTTACGGATTTTGTTCGAACAAATCCTATGGATCAACGAACTCCACTCCCTTCCGTACCTCAACAAGTTCCCCCTATTTCTCAAGGTTCGAAACAAGTATGTGTAAACAGGCCTCCAGCTTATAAAATTTGTAAATATGGGGTAGAAGAATTTCATGGTACAACTGAAAATGACCCGAAAAAACCTGAATTCTAGTTAGAGAATACCATTAGAGTTTTTGATGAACTGTCTTGCTCTTCTAATGATTGTTTAAAATATGTGATATCTATGTTAAAAGATTCAGCATATCAGTGGTGGAACACTTTTATAGCAGTGGTATCGAAGGAACAATTAAATTGGGACTTTTTCCAAACTGAATTAAAAAAGGAATACATATGTCAACGGTATTTCGATAAGAAGAGGAAAAGGTTTTTGGAACTGAAGCAATGTCATAGAACTGTAGCTAAATATGAAAGAGAATTTGTACGGCTTAACAAATATGCTTGGAATGTATTTCAACTAAAGTTGTTATGTGTACCCAATTTGAAGATGATTAGAACGGAGATATCAAATTGCTTGTCAGGATACTTGAATTGAAAGAATTTTTTATTTTGCTGGATCAAGCGCATAAGGCTAAAGAACTTAGTAAAACAATAAGAAAAGTAGATTCTAAAAATTGAGACACGGGTAAACAGTAGATGGAAAAGCCATTTTCTTTTCTAGCAAAGAAATCGAAAGAACCTCATAGTCGTATGTCAACTCCATCTGGATTTTTCGGAAGAGATAGAAGGAAGCAAGCTAGTTCGAGACCCCAGGCTACTACTGTAGCGAGTGTAGGGAGTGTTCGAAATAACAAGCTTGAATGTCAGCAATGCAATAGAAGACATTTCAGAGAGTGTCGACTAAAAGAGGGGATCGTGTTTTAAATGTTGTTCATATGATCATTTTCTTCGAGATTGCCTTGAAAGGTTTGACAAAGATAAAGCTAGAATACACAATACACACCTTCAAAAGGGAGACCATCTAGGAATAGTGGTAATGTCGGGGATAATAGAAGTGGAACGAAAGATTCTGCAGTCTGAGCTGAGGCTTGAGCACTAGTTAGGGTTTATGCAATTCGAGCTCATAAAGAGGGTTCAGCACCTGTTGTGATTACCGGTACATTTTCTATCTTTGATGTTAAATTTTATTCTTTGATTGACTGGGGTCAATGCACTTGTATATATTCATAACATTAGTTTCAAATAAGAAAATACTTGTTGAGTTAACTGAGCTTGTGGTCAAATTAACTAATCTATTAGGCTAGTATGTGTTAGTCGTTAAAGTTTGTAGAAACTGTCCCCTAAAAATTTGGGATTGCAACTTTTCGACTAATTTGATGTTATTACCTTTCGATGAATTTGATGTGATTCTCAGCATGAATTGATTGACTTTGCATGATGCTATTGTGAACTGTAGACAAAAGCAGATTATTTTGAAATGTCAAAATGGTGAATTAGTCAAGGTTGAATTAGACAGATATGAGAGTACAGTAAATATTATTTCAGATTTGTTAGCTCTGAATTGTGTTTGAAAAGGTTGTGAGGCTTATCTAGCTTATATATTAGATACCAGAGCTTCAGAATCGAAGTTGGAATCATTTTCAACTGTTTGTGATTTTGTGGATGTGTTTTTGGAAGAGTTGCTAAGGTTACTGCTGGTCAGAGAGGTTGGATTTTCTATTGAATAAGTACTAGGAACTTCATCGATATCGATTGCTCCATATAGAATGGCACCGGCTGAACTAAAGGAGTTGAAAGCACAGTTATAGGAGTTGACAGAAAGAGGATTCATTCTGCCTAGTTTTTCTCCTTGGGGTGATCCTGTACTATTTGTTAAGAAAAAAAGACGAGTCGATGAGGTTGTGTATTAATTATAGACAGCTTAATAAAGTTACAATAAAAAATATCTATTGCCACATATTGATGATTTATTTGATCAGCTAATAGGTGCGACAATATTTTCAAAGATTGATCTCCGTTTTGGATATATCAGCTTCGAGTTAAAGACTCTGATGTGCCAAAAACTACTTTCAAGACCGGGTACGGACATTATGAATTTTTAGTTATGTCATTTGGTTTAACGAATCACCTTTTTTTATAGATTTGATAAACAAAATATTTCGATCGTATTTAGACAGATTTGTGGTCATTTTCATTGATGATATTCTGATTTATTCCCGAGACGAAGTTGAGCATGCCCAACATTTAAGGATAATATTGCAGACTTTGCGCGAGAAACAGTTATATGTAAAATTTAGTAAATACAAGTTCTGGCTTTGAGAAGTAAAATTTTTGGGACACGTGGTATCGGCTAATGGCATTAGAGTGGATTGAGCAAAATATCTGCTATTTTGGAACGGAAGCCTCCAAAAAATATAACTAAGATCAGAAGTTTTCTACGTTTGGCCGGGTATTATCAAATATTTGTTAAAGGGTTCTCGATGATTGTTTCACCATTGATGAAGTTACTCAAGAAAGATGTAAAATTTGTTTGGTCCGATAAATGTCAGTTGAGCTTTGATCAGTTGAAAGTGATGTTAACCGAAGCCTCTGTATTGATTCAGCCAAAGTCTGACAAAGAGTTTGTGATTTATTGCAATGCATTATTTAATCGTTTAGCTTGTGCTTTGATACAGGAAGGCAAAGTTGCAGCTTATGCTTCCCGTCAATTGAAACTGCATGAGAGGAACTACTCGACAAATGATTTAGAATTGGTAGCTATTGTGTTTTCTTTAAAAATTTTACGACATTATTTCTACGGGGAAAATGCCATATATTCACCGACCATAAAAGTTTGAAATACTTGATGTCACAAAAAGAATTGAGTTTGTAACAACGTAGATGGTTAGAGTTGTTGAGAGATTATGATCTGATTATTGACTATCACTCAGGGAAAGCTAATATTGTCACGGATGTTCTAAGTTGAAAGTCATTTCCATTGAGAGCTTTGAATACTCAATTGACGCTTGTTGATAACAGTTCTATTTTAGCTAAATTGAAAGCTAAACCGACATTTCTACAACAGATTTATGAAGCTCAGAAAAATGATACTGAATTGATTGATAAACGAGCAAAGATTGAAAAGTTATTAGATTTATATTTTCATATTGGTTCAGACGATAGCTTGTATTTCTGAAATTGATTATATGTTTCAAAAAATTTTGTTGTCAAACAGAAGATTCTTCAGGAAGCTCATAGCAGCAGTTACTCAATTCATCATGGTAGTAACAAAGTGTACGGTGATTTGAAACAAATTTATCGGTGGCCAAGTATGAAACGTGAGATTTCAGAGTTTGTATCGAAATTTCTAATTTGCCAGCAAGTTAAAGCCGAGCATCATGTACCTTCAGAATTACTATAGCCTGCTATGATTCCAAAGTGAAAATGGGAATGGGTTACTATGGATTTCGTATCAGGATTATGGTTATCTCTGAAAAAGAAATATGCCATCTGGGGATTTGTCAATCGTCTGAATAAGTCTGTCCATTTCATACATGTACGTACAGATTATTTACTCGAGAAGTTAGTAGAGTTGTATGTCGCTGAATTGTCAGGCTTTACGGGGTGTCGTTATCTATTATTTCTGATCGAGACCCACGATTCACTTCTAGATTTTGGAATAAGTTGCACGAAACTTTAGGCACTAAATTACATTTTAGTACCACATTCTATCCACAGATCGATGGTCAATCTGAGCGGGTGACTCAGATACTTGAAGATATGCTTCGTTGTTGCATTTTGGAATTTGAAGGTAGCTGGGAAAAATTTCTTTTGTTGGTTGAATTTTTGTATATAATAGTTACCAGTTGAGGATTAAAATAGGACCATACGAAGCTTTTTATGGTTAGAAATGTAGAACTCTATTATACTAGACTGAATTGAGATAGAAAAAGCTTTTCAGTACTGAATTAATTCGTGAAATTGAAGAAAAAGTTAAGGTGATACGAGACAGTTTGAAGGCTGCTTTCGATCATCAAAAGTCATATGTCGATTTGAAAAGGAAAGAAATTAAATTTCATGCCGACAACAAAATGTTCTTAAAAGTATCGCCTTGGAGGAAAGTTCTCTGTTTTGGCCGAAAAGGGAAGCTTAGTCCAAGTTTCATCGGCCCATATGAGATCATTGAGAGAATTCGACCAGTAGCTTACCATTTAGACATACCATCTAAATTAGAGAAAAATCACAACTTATTTTATGTATCGATGTTTCGATGGTATTGATTTGACCCTTCACACGTGATTTCACCCATCGATGTAGGAATTCAGGCTGATATGTTGTACTATGAGGAACTAATCAGAATTTTGTTTTGGGAAGTTAAATAATTAAGAAATAAACACATAGCTTTGTTTAAAGTTCTTTCGTATCGTCACGGAGTCAAGGAAGCTACCTGGGAACCAAAAGAAGCTATGAAAGTATAATACCTAAACCTATTTTCTGGAAAGATTTTCGGAGACGAAATTTCCTTTAGGGGAGAGTTGTAACATCCCGTTTTTAGTGGTGCCAGAAATAGTGGTCTCGGGACCACAATTTTGACGAGCAAGTTAGAATTTTTATGTTTTTTAATGTCTATAGGGTTATATTAAGGTTGCATTAAATTTTCGTTAAGAAATTTTAAAGTTTAAATAGTTAATTAAGTAAAAAGGGCTAAACTGAAAAATGTGCAAAATTTAATTTCTATTAGTCAAAAGGATCAAATGTATATGTAATTTAAATTAATGGACTTAGATGATAATTATACCATATCCTAAGTTAGTGGATGTTTATGGATAGGTTTATTAAAGGACAATTTGGTAATTAGATAATTAAATCATAAATTAAGTAAACAAAACTCATTAAACCTTTTTTTTTATCATCTTCCATCTTCCTTTGCCAAATCCTCCATTATAGAAGAAAGAAATTTTCGGTCAAGCATTATTGACTTGCATGGTATGTAATCTTAGTTCATGATTATTATGTTTTTAAGCTCATATTAGCTTAATCTAGTCATCCCATGTAAAGTTATTAAAAGTATAGGGACTTGTCATGGTTGATTTTGAATGTGTTTTGAATTGAATTGAATTGATAGATTATTAAATTTGGTTGTTAAATAGACATGTTCGAATTGAATTGATAGATTATTAAATTTGGTTGATTTTGAATGTGTTTTGAATTGAATTGATAGATTAATTTGTTAAAAGAGTAAAATTCATTGGTAATAATGTGAAATTGTGAGAAATATAAGTTGTTAGGGAACCCTATGAAAATCAGCTAGCATAAGATTTTATCAATTGTGGTTAAATTGTAAGCTTTAGGTATAGAGACTAAATTGTACAAAAGTTAAAATGTTATGGGTAAATTTGTAATTTTACATTAAAATGGGTTGTAAGTTAGAATCGATAAAGTTAAGTTATTTGAATTACTTAATTGAGTTAAATTATTATTTACATCAAGAAAAGAATCAACCGGACTTGGATCGAGGGAAAACGAAAGTTTCGAAATAGTTTTCCACTTTGCTGTAACAATCATTGTGACTGAGGTAAGTTCGTATGAGTCATAAACTTAATAATTATTGTTTGGATTGTATGTTATTTAATTTTATGTAAAATAAAATTTAGTTTGTTAATATTTTGATGCTTTGGGTATTTGACAGGTTAATAGTCTCGTTTGAACCTTGAGAATACTCAGGATACAATTGACATGTCATTAGGGATTATAAGGTTTTGGTACTGGTCCTGCATGTCCTACCGATGGCTGAGGTCTTGCATTTGTTGCAGATTCTCCATAGCTCATATGAGAAGCATCGCGTAGCTAACATCCCGACCCACAGCTCGTGTGAGCAACCCATTTCACAGCTCATGTGAGCACTATTGGAAAGTTTGCGGTAACATGAAAAGGCACACTTTGTGTGAACATTCCCGAGTATCCAATGTTATTCTATATGGTTCAACGGGTAAGTAAAGTTTAATAGAAAGACATACATATGGAATTATTCGTGTTAATGATTATATGAAATGGAAAGGTTGTTATGATCAAATGGATTGAAAAGGAAATCAATTAAACAAGTGATGAAAGATAGATGTATGGAATCCATTTCATACTATATGCTATGTTTCATGGATGTTATAATTTTAAGTTGTCTAATAACTATGTGGATTATTGTGAATAGGGAAGTAAAATGTCTATAAGATTTAATGAGCATGGTTGAATGACTTTATCATTTTATGTTCAGATAAGTTTGAGTTTATTATATGGACTTACTATGCATTAGTTACTTAGGTAGTTGTTTTCTCTGTTTTGTAAATCATTGGAAGCTCGACTTGTTGGAATATTGTCGGAGCTCTATCACACTATCCGTTAACCACTTCAGTAGTTTTTGGTTGTTTTGGCTATGGTTATTAATCGCATGTATAGGACTTATATGTAATAGGAGTTTTTGATTATGCTATTTTGCCAATGTGATGTGGTTATGTCTATTGTATATATATGTTTTGGTTTAACTTGTAAATGCATAAGCATGTTTATGTCTTTTGGTCCTTTTTAAATGCATTGTAAATATTTGGCTTATGACTTATTCATATGGGGTTGAAGTGGTTAAATGATGTGTGAATTTGGTGATGTAAGTTTAGGTTATAATGTAACTTTGAATGAATTGAATTGATGTGTGATTCGAGATGCCTTTTGATGGCATATTGGTTAGGCATAGGATGAGTGGATATTTGGCATGTTTTTAATGTTTTGATTTGTGTTTTAAACATGTGAATGTTTGTAGAATTGGTGTGTCTTGGTGTGCAAGATTTGGTTTTGAAATTACTTGTTTTAGGGGCAACTTATGTTGAACATGACCTGTGACATGGGCAGTCACGTTTTCATGTGTCACTATTATTTTTAGGTGCAAGTTTGACACGGTTTGAGACACGACCTGTGACACGGCATTGTGTCTCAAGTCAGTATGTAACACGGTCTCACAGACGGCTTACGACATGACTGTATGACCCTATTTTGAATACCACATGGGTAAACACACGGGCTGGGACACAGTCTTGTTTCGTAACTTCAAATGTCCACATGGTCTGGGCAATGTCACACGGCCTGGATACAGGTCGTTTGATCCCTATTTTCCAATTTTTCATGTTTTTCCCAAAAAAATTATCTTGTTTCAATTTGATCCCTGATTGTTTCCAAGTTGATTTTAGGGGAGCAAAGGCTCAGTTCTAGACCCGATAATGTAATTTTACTATGGTTATATTAAGTTATTGGATGTAGATATTAAATTGCATAATTATTTTTTCTCTGAATTTAAACGTTCTTTTTGTACGGTACGCTCTGTAATCCTAATCCAACGATGGAGACGGATTAGGAGTGTTACAAATGTGTTCAATAGGAATGTTTGTACTTAATTTGATGATTTGTGATCAATTGATTAAATGAATATACATATATATTCTTGATGATATTATACAATTAATAATGTTGATATTTTCCCTATTAACGTTGTCGGATAGAGTCACAGGTATAGTTGGCATACCATAGAGTTCGTATTAATAGGTGAGAGATTTAGTTTTGTGCGTGTACATTTTGTGATAGTTCTCTAATACCCTTGGGATAAAAAACATATCACTAACTCAAATACCTTGGTGGTACAAGCGTATTCCGGTGTAATTAGTGGGATCAATGCACTTGTGCCTAATTAGCACTTTGATGTGTATTTGGTGTGATGTTGGATTGATCCAAGTATCCATTCTTATATCCAATTTGGTTAATAGGGATTATAATGTAAAAATGATATATTGAAAATTTATTGAATTGATATAAGATATTGATCTTAACAAGAGTCATGATTTTGATATGTCAAGCTAGATACAAATACGTTCAGGCTGCATCGAAAATTATTTTGAGAAATTGAGTAAAGTATTGATAAGAATAAGATGAGATGGTAAATAAATTATCCTTATATATGTATCTTTGATATTAACATGAAATGGTTAGTTGGTTAACTTGAGTTACTATGTTACTTAAGTTATTAAAATTTTTGTTATGTTTATAATTGAATTTGAGTTATGTTAGCATCACTGAGTAACCCTTACCTAGTGCACATATTTGTTTGTTTCTTTGTGCAGGTCTCAAATAAAGGCTACAGAAATTTTGCAGTTAAGCACCCAACTCTCCACCTCAGATCAGAAGCCATTACAATCCTATTTTGTTTAAGGTCTTACGGCATGTACCTAGGTTGGTTGGCTTGTTGCCTAAGTTATTATGGGTACTTTTGGTAAGTGACCTATAATGTTATATTGGTTGAATTTTATCTTTTTATTACTAGTTAATTATGCTTGATTATGTGAGTTTGAATGTGTAAATTGGTTGGTTTAGTAATGAAGTATTGAAATTTAAGTTTTGGTCATGTTTGAACATGTTTAGATAGGTTAATTGGATGAATATGTTTTGTAGTACATTTTAGGTATGTTTAGGTTCATTTGGTTAAGATTTTAGATACTTAGAAGTGCAGGATTTTGACCATTTGGTCACTAAGTCTTGAAACATAAAGAACAAGTCTCGAGATTGTTAGAACAAATCCACTTGAATTTTGCATTCAAGGGCTTGATGTCCCAAGACATATCTTTATAGTCTGGAGAAAATTGTTCCTAAGTCTCGAGGCAAGTGGCTTTTGTCTCAAAACAAAAGTAAATATATCTACATTTGGGAGCATGGGTACGGTTTCATACCTATGTGCGAAATAATTCTTGCACTGGAATTAGCGACCTCTCCAAAGTACATGACATGGTTTAGACATCATGGTAAGCCATATCTACTACCAGAGGAGCAAAGGACTAGGGAACATTGTCGTAGGAGTCCAAGACGAACCCGCATGAATCCTAGGTTTGGAGTACATGCCTCTGTGGAGTTATCTTCAACTCCAAACCCACAAGTGGCATCGATGGATGCACCACCTCCTCATCAGTATTGTTAATCTTACTCTGGTGCCTTCACTAACCCCATTTTTTATACACAAGCACTACATTATGCACCATCGTACCATATATCAAGCCTTCTACAGGTGTATTTTTTACACCATCTTTATCACTAGAACCATATAGAGAGCAAATACCAAAACAAACACCAACATATTTGCCATCTCCTATAATTTCAACATTCTATCCACAATTGGGTTATGCGACACCATACAGTTATCCGTCGATAGTATCACAAACACACCCGGTTACTCAAAGGGATGATATACAAAGACAACCTAGCATGACACAACACTCAAGCACGGAGGAGCGAAAAGAAAATGAAGATGAAGATGGAGGTCAAGGTGAAGATGAAGATAACAAAGATGAGGAGCCAGAACACTAACTATAAAGAAATCCTACTCACAACCGATACCCACTGGATTGTGACACACATTCGGCCTGACGATGTGAATGATTTTTTTTATTTTTTCATGTAAATCATTATTCACTTTGTTAACTTTTAATTTTCATTCTATTAAATTTTTTCCATCCATAATGTACTTATTCAAATTATACAAAAAAATTTATCTATTGTATTTTACATCAATAATATACTTATTTACAATTAAACAAAAATTCAAAATTTGGGTTATTGTATTCTATTGTAATTTTCATATCAATAGCATATACTTATTTATTTACAATCTACTTAAAAAATGAAAATTTTATTTATATTATATTCTACGGTATTTTACATCAATAATATATCAATATTTATAATTTACCAAAAAATGAAAAGCAACGAGAAAATGAACAAATTGTTATTTTGTTTCTTTTTTTGTATGCCTATAAAAAAAAGAATAAATGTGTTAATTAGGTTTTGTCCTCGATGTTTTCACCAAATGTGGACATGTTGGCTTAGTATACCCTAGGTTCCTACAATAATTACATAACCTTGATCAGTCTGTCGTCTTCCGAATACCCATATTGTTTATATTTGAGTAGAATTTAGTTGACTTTTTGGCTTGCGACACAACAAAATATTCGGTACCAACTCGAATGGAGCGCTCGATACAGGCAATCACTTACTTTCATTTGAGACCAGCAGGAATTCAAATTTTCATACTTTATATATATATATATATATTAGTTTGTACACTTTGTCAACATAAGTCATGCAATCCAAATGTTTCGAGGCACATGTAGCAATTGTATGTGCACATGGAAAACAAAGTGATTAAAATCTCCTACAGTCACAGGTCCTTTGTCCTAGGTATACACAATATGATCCTTAGGTAATACCTTCGTTAGGTCAATGGAACTCTTTAACCAAAAATGTTTGAATTGGATGGGAACGACACACTACAAATATAGAGTTCACTTTTTTTACATTTCCTCTAATTTTTTTCATCACATCCTCACACCAAACATGACCACCCTTTATCTATCCAACATATTTTTCTGCTGCCTTTGGAAATAAGTTTACTAAGCGAAAATATGTTTCTTTGACCACCGAGGTTTCCAGTAAATGATGCGTCCCCTTTAATATGGAATATATGCATTCGACTAGGTTCGTTGTCATGTGCTCATATTGTAAACCTCCATCATATGATTGAGTCCACTGCTCATTGGGTATGCCATTGAGGTATCCTATGCCTAGTTCGTTTATAGCCCGCAAGTTCTCCAACATTTCATGGAAACGATGTTGGATGAGCTCACACCCTGTCGAAAAAAATAAAGAGTATATCCATGAATGTAAACACTGTATATGTTAAAGAATGATATTAGCTTATGTAATAACTTGTTTCCGCTAAACATTTGAATGATATTAGCTCATGTAGTTAAACCCTATATGTTGTATACAAAGCCTTTGATGTGTACAGTCCAAAAGGCTTCCACTTCGTTCAATTACAACCTGTATTCCGAGTCCCCTATCAGAAATTATGCATATATTGGGTTGCGACACAACATGACTTTTCCAGTTAGTAAAAAAGAAATCTCAATCATTTGCGGATTCTCCCGAAGTTACTGCAAAAACTATTGGCAAGATTTTTCAATTACCATCTTTTGCAATAGCCAACAACAATCGATACTCATATCTCCTGTACATGAATGTGTCATCAATTTTTACATGAATGTGTCAAAAATTGATGCATTGTTTGAATGTCCAAAAAAAGATGGAAAACTATTTTCCCTTGGACCAAACGGTCGCAGAAATTGCAAGCTCCATTTGCAAATCGGTATGGAACCTGTGGCGTACTAAGTGAGTACCTGACACCATTTCCACAAACATATATATGATTTATCCCACAAGTTATGCATCCTTTCCAGAGGCTTCTACTTTGTAACCCATGCCTTGTAATATGACACGATGTAATCGTACTGACTACGAATATTTGACATCAAAATCGGCACAAAAATCCTAAGACTCATTTTCACCATAAGTAATATAATGTTACAGATCATATCAGAATCTAATTTGGGATGATCCTATGTCATACCTATAACAACATGAGTATTTCAAAATGAGTAAGACAATGTCAAATATCAGGTCAGAATCCAATCTCAGATGATCATATGATGTACCTACGACAACACAAGTATGTAGAACATTATATTTTTTAATTGTCAAGAACCCCATCTTCTTTCTCACAGATGTCATAATTTTCCATGAACATCTGTTATCACGTATTGTCGGGAAATGCGCCCACGTTGTAGTAAACAAGTAATTGTTTTCTATGCATTTCAATAATGAATAAATAGATAAAGTTAATTTCACATTTCACTATTATGTCCTTTGTGTTTCTGTCTTTAATGTTTTGCATACATAGCAAAATTGTGACAAGCAAATATGAGCTCATTAATTATCTAAGTTCAAACTGATGATAAGTGGCATTATAAAAATGTTTACATTGTGAGAAAGATAACTTACTTCAGTAGATAACCTAAAAGAGCCCGTAATCTTGTAAAAGAATCAAAGTGAGCATTTGATTCGAATACTTAGAAGGATTATTTTGTCGTTTACAATTCCAAATGATACAATGGAATGAACCAATTTGAATTAGTTTTGATTCTGTTTGTGAATTGATTCACTTAAGATGTTCATTGTGTGACTTAGCTAAATCCTAAGTTAGTCACCGAAGATGCATATGTAACTCGTACATTTTCATATAAGTGGAGGCTTATGCTCTAAAGATGATCGATTCGATAGTCGGTATGTTGGGTACATGACTTGTGCAAGACATGGTTTTACTCGCAACAATGGAATTCATAGCCCGATTAAATAGTTAACCATATCCTCTCATTGCCAATATGTGGACTGATAAATATGGAACATCTCCATGAATTGCTACTTCTCGAACGAGCAATTTATCACAATCATTAGTTGACAGTGACCATATTAACCATTAAAAAGAGACAATGGTGACAATGAGATAAAATAGGATTGTATTGAGTGAACGTATCATATGAGGGTAACACGCACATGACTAGGTCATTGGACAAAGCAGCTGGATGAAGTTTTCGTAAAGAGTATACAATAAGAAATTTTCAATCATGGTACTTTTTGTGGACTAACTCCATGATTAAGTAAATTACGAATTATCAGAACGATGCTTTTGGACATAATTGCAATTACTCGAGTCTAATTGTATATGTTTGATTAGTCTATTTTCTAGCTCAAAAAAAGCTTGATCGGACTGTATTTGAATCAGAAGAAAATTCTATGACTTTGGAAATAATTTAATTACGTCGATTTTTTCAATGTGAAATTAAACTAGGCGATCGTGAGAATTTGTTCAACTAGAGAATTTGGAAAGTATCACTGATTTTTGGGAAATTAATTTTTATCAAGTAAAATTGAACTAATCAAATTAATTAAAATAAATATGATATTTTTGAAAATTACTTTTCAAGTCAGGCAATTGGATCAATGGGTAATTAAACTTGAAAATTGGACTTGAAAACAAACCGAGACCGAGAGCCAAAACTAGTTAAACCAGGCCCAGTGTAATAAATTGGGCCAACGGTCCAACCAGTGGTTGGACTAGATTGGTCAAGTCTTCATTGGCCTGAACTGAACTAGCAATAGCCGAACCAACTATCACACCAGCTAGGCATGCGAATGCCTAGTCGATAGTGCCTGTAAACTCGAAATTATATAGGGTTTTTCTATATATTTTTACCACCTTTTGACTTAATAAATAAGTTAATCTTGAGTAATTGTTATTGAATTAAGTGAACTTTACTTAAATATTAATATTGGAGATGAATTTATAAATTATATGAAATTATGTTTTATTACATGATTTTTGTGCATAATTTATATTATTTTCATGTTAATTATTAATATGTGAATTTTATAATGGCCTGCTTTCGCTTAAATCAAAAGTGGTTTTGAGACCACAAATTCAAAGTAAAAAATTTATTTTAATATTATTTTATGGTCTATAGCATGATAATATGGTGGTACAAAAATTTTGTTAAGAAATTTTACTGCTTGTATGCTCAATTTGTGAAAAAGGACTAAATTATGTAAAGTGTGAAAGTTGTGTTCTATTAGTAAAGGTGTTAAATAGCTATATAACTTTAAAGTGGAGGTTCTTATATGGTAATTAGACCATTAAATGAGTTAGTGGATGTGCATGGCTTGGTAATTGAGTAATTTTTAAAGGTAAGGGTAAAATAGTAAAAATACAATTAATGATAAAAATAAATAAAATAAAAACCAAAAAGCTATCATCTTCTACCATTTTTCATGCCATGGCCAAATTCACCATAGGAGAAGGGAAGAAATTTTTGCTCAAGCTTTTTCTTTGCATGTAAGTGCTATTTCATCCCGTTTTCGTTGATTTTTATATTTTCGGAACTGTTGTAGCTTAATCTAGCTAAATAGGGGACTAAATTTCTATATGGTTGAAAGTATAGGGTTTTTACGTGAGAGCACACTAGTTTTTCTTGAAGTTTAATGGAAGAAAATGAACCGTTGTTGTTAAATAAACAACTTTTGTGAAGTGAGCTTTGATGAAATTGTTAATTAGGGGTTTAATTGAGAAATATAAAGATTTTGTGATAAATGTGTGAATTTAAGGAATATATGGGCTGATATGAGCATATATAATTTTTGGCTAGGCTTAGATGTAGTGAAATTTCATGAATTTCATTTTTTACGAGCTTAGGGACTAAATTGAAAAAAGGTTAAATGTTTAAGGGTAAAATGGTAATTTTTCCATAACATGAAATTTGATTTAATTGAATAGAATAAATATTAAATTAGTTAAATTTGATTATATAGATCAAGAAAAGCCACGTTTGGAATTAGATCGAGGCAAAGATAAAGTAGTGGATTGATCGGTCGATTGTCTCCGTGTAAATTTCAGGTAAGTTTGTATGTTTAATAAGCATTAAATTATATGTGTTTAAATGCTTCATTGATATAATTGTGATGATACGACACCACAAAAATTCCCGACGAGGTATCGACAATGTATGGATCCCGGTTGAACCTTAGGAATAGATAGGATACAAATGACATGTCATTAGGGGTTACCGTGTTTTGGGTGCTGGTCTTGTACGTCCTACTGGTGGCTGAGTTTTTGGCATGTGCTGCAGTTACTTTACAGCTTGTATGAGCAGCACTATGTAGCTACGTCTTGATTGACAGCTTGTGTGAGCACTAGTGATGGCTCGAGAGTGAGCATCTATATGAGATATGAGATAGAAGTGGTTTTGACCACGTATTGACACTTAGTGTGCAAGATACCTGAGTATTCGATAGTATTCCAAATGGTTCAACAGGCACAGATGATGATACGAGGTTATAAGAGTTTATACGAACCAATACAGGTATTCGTGTGAAATACAAAAAGTAATTCATAGTTGATGTATGACTAAAATGATTGTGATTATGTGTTAGGCTTTGGGCCAATTGAAATTTACCTATGTTTTAATTATGCTTATCTAAATTGTGGATGAATGGTAAGTTGTATTTATTAGCCATATAAACTTAATAAGCTTAATTGCTTACTTTGATTTACTTTTCGTGTTTTATAATGATTCGGAAGCTCACTCAGTTTGGAAGTTGTTTGAGATCGTGTCGCACTATCAAACTCTCATTTTGGTATTTTGAACTTTGTATATTTTGGTTAAATGGCATGGACAGGTGTTTTAACTAATGCGGTATATATGTCTTGTTGTGTTTTGGCCATTTGAGATAGCTTGTAAGGTGGTTACATATTTTGATATGTATATATGTTCAAATGGCCCTTTGATATGTGGTGTATGGTTGCTATATGAATGCCTTGCTTGTGAAATTATGTTTGACTTTAATTGGTTGAAATGGAGATGGCTATGTATGCTAAGTTTTAGGTACAACGTCTCATATATGTAATTGACCATTTACGTAACCTTTGAAGTATGTTTGGTATGTTTTAAAGTGGTCAAATGAATGTGTTTATGGATATCATGTTATGGTGTGAATGTAAATGTTATAAACTTGATATTGGTTGGACTTCAGTGCCTATTTATACCATGGTTTTATGTATTTTGATGTGTATAGTTTGACACCAATTTGTGTGGAAATATGTCTTGCAAAATGGCCTATTTTTGTCTACACAGGTGTGTGTCTCAGCCGTGTGTGACACACGGCAAGGTGACACAGCCATGTGTTCCCTGTAATTTCCTTAGAAAGTAAGTCAGTAGCTTCACACAGCCTAGCACATGGGTGTACGGCTTGTTCATGTGGCACAAGTCAGTATACGCTCTAGTTTTCACACGGCCTAACACACAGCCTGGCACACAGGTGTGTGAGGCCATTTCAAAGGGTACACTGCATGGCACACGAGCGTGTGGTCTGGCCGTGTGACCCAAGTCAGTGAGTTACACGGGGTCAGACATGAGCTGGGGCATGGCCATGTGATCCCTTTTTGATTGCCCACACGGCCTGAGACGGGGGCGTGTCTCTTGGCCGTGTAAGACACACGGCCGGGCCACACAGGCGCGTGTCCTCTGCACTTTGAAAAATTTTAATGTTTTTCTAAAAATTTCTTGAATACTCGATTTAGTCCCAAACCACTTTTAATGTCTATTTGGGGCCTCGAAGGCTTGTAACAGGGACTGTATGAATGTATTTGAATGGATTTTGATTTGAATGATAATTGATTATGAAATGTATAGTTGTTTAAGTCATAAGTCTAGTAATGCTCATAACCTTTTTTTGGCGTCGGATACGGGTTAGGGGTGTTACAAATTTTCATTATGTAGTGGGACCATGGAAGATGAGATTAATATAATGTTGCATTGACATGCATAGACCCACCTCATATTGACGACAAGACAAAACTAGGTCATAAGGATGTTTATTTGACTCAGTAAAAGTGCTACTACATGATGGCAATGTCTGATTAATTATTGAACTAAGAAATCATCCAAAAAGGAGGAGTCAAGCCCAATTTTGACAAAATCAAATGGCTTCCCAAAAAATCAGCTTTGGGATATTTTCTTGGACTTCCCTATAGTTGGAAAGACATCAAAAATCGACACACAAGTCTTACCTTTGAAACTAACCAACCCTGGCTAAATATAACATAATCTTGAGCTCAAATCAAGCAACTAAATCGCCTACCTTTCCACACATCATGGCCGGTCATAGGAAGGAGAGAATCAAAGGAGATGTAATGCTATTTTTAGTAAAGTTCACCCTTACCTTCACCTATAAATACCACACACCTTTCACCTTTCAAAGCATCTCTTCATTCATAACACATCCCTCATCCCTCATAATTCTCACTCTCTTATTTTCATTTCCCTTTTCTTTTACCTTGTATAGCCGTCCCATTTTTATTTTCCATTCTTTAGCCAACAAAAGCTTTGTCAAGACACCACCTTGGTTGGCCGCATTAAGAAACCTTAGCAAAAGAGCAACCGACAGAACGGAGGAACACATCAGTCAGAAAGATTCAAAAGGCTACTGAACTAAATTAAACTTTACTATTTCCTTCTTGTTATTTAATTTCATTATGTTTGCTATGCATTTATCGTTCTTGACATCAACAATGTTAGCTTAATTTTGTTTTCTAGGATGATTATGTTAATTCAATAATATTTATTTGATTCATGTTTAACATGTTTGTGCCTTAGTCGATTATGTTTTCAATTAAAATCAAGATTTATTTCATTCATACGTGATTGGGTGCATTCAGATTAGCTAAGCGATTCTAACTAGATGACTACTAGTAGACACATAATTGAAATGTGCAATGCTCAATTTAGATCATTAAACCCGACTAAATTAAAGATTCATAATATCTTTAGTTAGCTCTATTATCTTGCATAGATTTTAGGTTTATGTGATTAAATTGTTTCAAACGTAAATGTCCCTATTACCTCACAGAAATACTAAGAAACCCTTAGTTTAAGATGACCAGTAAAATGCAAATTTCACTAAGTAAAAGATCCGAGAGGACTTAATTTGGCTTCCAAACTCATGAAAGATTGAGTTGCCATAGAATATTTCTGAACATTGTTAAGCATGATGAAAATGAATTGAGTTGATTAATATAATTACCGCAGCCTATTTTATGTTGATTGTTTTTGTTGCTAAAGTCATTCATTCATACATTTAGAAAACTCACATTTAGATTAAAATTGTATTAGGGATCAATCTTTGCATCTAGTTAATTTCACTTAGTTTAAACATCACAATTCAAATTATTGTTTTTTATTCCAAATTGTGAATTTATAATTTTACAAGTTATCGGTTAACATACACAGTCTCTGTGGAGACGATAACTCATTTTTGCTTACTTATTACTTGAACGATAGTGTACACTTGCATAAATATCGTTACAAGTTTTTTGCGCCATTGTCTGGGATTGTTGCCACAATCATTCTTTGTGAAATTATTGTTGCAGGTTGGTTTTATTTAATTTCTAACAATATTATTTCATTATTTATTCTTTCTTTATGATTTATTTATCAAGTGTTTATGAGCACAGATCGAATCATTGAATTATTACCTGTAGACCTTGAAATTGAACAGACATTTAGACGAAGAAGAGGCGAGAGATTAGCTCTAATAAAAACCGAGATGGACCTTGGAAATCAAAATGATGGAAAAGGTAATGGAGTCAATCATATGCACAACCCAATCCTTATTGCTGATTATATGGATCGTGCAATAAGACAGTACGCTGTGCCACTATTCGATGAATTAAATCAGGGAATTAGGAGGACAGATATCGAGACACCCCAATTTGAATTGAAACCAGTGATGTTTCAAATGCTCCTAACAGTGCGCCAGTTCAGTGGTATGCCTACAGAAGATCCATATCTTCAGCTTCGATTATTCATGGAGGTGAGTGATTCGATTAACATAGCTGGTCTGACTGAAGATGCATTAAGGTTAAAGTTGTTTATGTACCCGTTGCGAGATAGAACGCGAGAATGGCTGAATTCATTGCCACCAAGTTCAATATCTACTTGACAAGAATTAGCAGAAAGGTTTTTTGTAAAGTATTTTCCACCAAACAAGAATGCAAAGTTGTGAAATGAGATAACTACTTTTCAACAATTAGATGACGAGTCTTTATATGAGGCATAGGAAAGATTCAAAGGATTGCTTCGAAAGTGTCCTCATAATAGGATTCCTCATTGTATCCAATTGGAGACATTTTATAACAGTCTTAATGCACATACAAGATTGATGGTAGATGCTTCAACGAATTGTACGATTTTGTCTAAGTCTTATAACGAGGCTTGCGAGACCATCAAAAGGATCACTAGCAAATATTACCAATGGCTGACAAATCAAGCAGTTTTAGGAAGACGAGTAGCTAGAGTGCATGAAGTGGAAGCACTGACTTCACACTCTGCTTAGGTATCTTCTATATTCTCAATGTTAAAACAGTTTACCACTAATGGGTTGAATAATTTTGCAGCTCAGTCACCAAGTCAATATGATGTTGTTTCCTGTACATCTTGTGGGGATGGTCATTCTTTCGAGAATTTCCCTTCAAACCCCGAATCAATTTGTTATGTAAGGAATCAGTATCAAAATAAAAGTGGACAAGGACCACAGTCCAGCTTCTACAATTCATCATGGCAAAGTCATCTGAACTTTTCCTAGAGTAACCAAAGAAATGGACCGAATAATCATAAGTAGCATAGACCCAACCAATCCAAGGGTTTAGCTAACAAGCTCCAAAAACACCTTAAGTTGAGTCATCAAATAGTTTTGAGGACTTGTTGAAGGTGTACATGGCGAAAAATGACACTTTGATCCAAAGTCAAGTAGCAACACTGAAAAATCTGGAGAACCAGAGGGTCAGTTAGCTACTGAGCTTCATAGTAGATCACAAGGAGCCTTGCCAAGTGATACAAAAAATCCAAGGAGTTCTGGTAAGGAACATTGCAAGGTAGTTGCATTACGAAGTGGTAAGATTTCGAAACCCAATGAGGTTGTGGTTAAAGATGAGCCTATTGAAAAGGTGGAAAGTCAACCAATAGTTGAAGTTTCTACACCAGAAAAATCAGATGCTGAAAAATCTGATGAAGTAAACCCTAAACTAGTAAATTTTGAGAAGTTAACACCTTCTTTTGCAGATTTACCTTCTCAGAAAATTTGTTCATATCAACCTAGAGTTCCATATCCTCAAAGACTTCAGCAGAATAAGCAGAAACAAAAGGTACAATTCAAGAAGTTCTTAGATGTTCTAAAGCAACTGCATATCACCGTTCCATTGGTAAAGGCTTTAGAATAGATGCCCAACTACGTGAAGTTTATGTAGTATATTGTAAGACCCTATACTCGGCCTGGTCACCAAGCCCAAATATGGGATGCCACACCACCGTCTCATCTCATTTAGTACATCAATTAGGAAACTATATCCAAGTAAAATGATCATGTTTTTTTAGTCAGAATAAGTTTTATGTCGTCCAAATAGTTAATTAACATTGTTACATGCAAACCATTCGTTAATCAGTCTTACATACAGTTAGAAACATGCATAAGGGCTAATTAGAAAAATTTCATATAAATGTCAGTAGGTATCGATACTAATATCCAGGTATCAATATTTTCCTTCAGTGTTATCGATACCACTTGGAAAAACGATACCAAAAGAGCATATTGTTTCTCAATTAAAAATCCAACTATCGAAAATATTGGTACCACCAAAAAAAGTATCGATATTTCTTCCTCGAGTATCAATACCCGAGCAAATGTATCGATACCAAATATATATTATGTTTCTTGTATGTTTTAATTTACAAAGGCATCAATTTTCAAGGTCCAATAACGATACCTCTACTACTGGAGCTAAAAGATACAGCATAGTAAAGCAAATAATTCATCTCAAATAGTTCCTAAACAACATACATCAAATACTAAGTTAAATAACTGTTCATAAGGCTTAATCAACAGTACGAAATACCAAAAACAAGTCTGAACAAATATCGTCATGCCAACATCAATGTCTATAGTCCGAAGTAGTAGTAATAACATGATGTTCTTAGAAACCAATTCAATTGTTTAGAAACCAATGTAACTATAATAAGTCTATCACATTGCCTATTTTCCCAAATCAATTAAAAACAATGAAGCACCTATGAAGAATATCCAGACTTCCTTAGACCGCTCCCTCGGAAACCACACCGCCCACACCGTGTCATCACTAATCTGAATATGTTGAAATGAGTTGGTGAGCTTTAACAAGCTCAGTGACTGCAAAGAATTTCCACACGCAAACATGTCACCACGCAATACAGCCAATCATTTACTCACAGTTACCTTATTTCTAAGTTTAACATCTTATAGTATTAAATCATGAATCATCTAATAGCTCATTTTCATTACACATGCATACTCATTCAAGCATAGAACATAATCCACACAATCACATAAAATATGATGAACTGAGATAATATGGCACTTGCATTATGAAACATATAGTGATCTCTATTATCACACATCAATACACAGATCTCCATTAGACCACATAGACTCATAAAGTCAAACAAGTCCCAAAAATGAAGCACATAGCTAACACTCTCATTATTTTCCCTCACATGTCCCGCTGAATGGAACTTAGCTCTCATTCCCTTATCCCTCCAAACATGTCCCAGGGCCTCAGCACCCAAAACCACTATACATATAAGTGAGTACTCACAATCCTATGACATGCTAACTATATCCAATGGTTCCAAGATCACAAGGCCAAAATATCCGAAAACAACACATATTACTTACCAATTATCTGTGCACTATCACTGCATATTAGCATCTTTTGTAAAACAATAGCATATTCATATAGCATATATAACACACATTCATTTCATGTATATGTTCGCACATTACACAATTATCACTATATCCACATATCACCTTTCATGCACAATACATAACCACAAAATAACAAGATAATTATGGATTCAAGGAAACTTACACTCGAAACTTAGAGTAGGGGTTTAGGCTACATCTAAATTCCCAATCAACATATGACTCGTGTTTACGAGTAGCAATTCCAAACACTCAACACTTTATGCTTTTGTCAAAAAACTAAATGCTCAACTAATGCTTCCCTAGCTCGTAGCAAGCTCTAATGAACATGAAGCTTTACACACATAAATCATACAATAACCATAGTCAAATATCAACCATGAATCCTCTCAAACCAAATAAAACACAAGCTTAAGCTAACTTCCTGTAACTTAAACTATTAACATAACAAACTTTATATACTAATATCTTGATCTATACTCAACCTTTTTGCTTAAAATCATTTTTGTTCATCTACTTAATCATCTACGTCTAATTTGCAACCTTCAAACTAGACAAATCTATTCAATTCATGGTATCAATATTTTTCGGCATCTTTTAAGCAATTTTCACAAAATTCATTAAAACATGAGAAATCATTAATGAAACATCAAGGTAAGATTAAAAACCTCCTAATCATGCTAAAAAAAGTTGAAAAACACTTTGAAACTAAGTTTTGACTCAAAATCTTGGAATCCACCATTAATGGCTCGATTTTTGGCTTTTATTTAAAGCATTCGATTTGACGGCTAATAATTTAGTTTTAAAGTCTAACTAACATAAAAAAACCAATAGATACATGAATGATTACCTTTTTTGAAATAATTAACGAGTTTTGACGTAAATTTAAAAAACCCTCGTTTAGAGAATATGATGAAATCTATAGAGTTTTGGGTGTTTTTCTTGGAGATTTATGATGGTAAATAACTTGGGATGATAGGAAATCGAGGTATTGTGATTTAGGAATTAAAAATCAATGGATTAGTGAGTAAATGAACAAGGGGCGACACAAAGAAGAGGGAAGGAAGGTTTAATGTGAAATCTGTAGATGGAGGGTGGCTTTTAGTTTCAATTTAAAAAATGGGTTAAATTGCTACATAAATTCTCCTTGTTTTGACTTTATTACAAATCAGTTCTCTTTCAAAATTAAGGGTTTTTGGAACACTTTTTCAAAAACTGATTTAACAGTTAAGATGTCATAATCGAAAACATTATCGAGTACCAACCTTATCAAATTTTGAGCTCATCTAAGCCAGAATTCTTAAAATACCCCTAAAACTCCTAGGCATTATTTTGAGGTGTTACAAATTTTCTGTCCAAGAAGAAAAGGCTTAGTGAGTATGAGACTGTTGCTTTGACAAAGGAGTGCAGTTCTTTCTTACAAAAAAAGCTACTTCTGAAATTGAAAGACCCTAGAAGCTTTACGATACCCTATAACATCAAAGAATCTTACTACAGTAAAGCTTTGTGTGACCTTAAATCAAGCATCAACTTGATGCCCAAATCCATTTCCAAACTGTTGGGAATAAGTGAATTAAGACCCACTATTGTGACACTTCAACTAGTGGATCGTTCATTAGCATATCCGGAGGGAAAGATTGAGGATGTTTTAGGTAAGAGTTGATAAGTTTATTTTGCCTACTGACTATATTGTGTTAGACTTTGAAGCAAATAAGGAAGTTTTGATCATCTTTAGGGGACCTTTCCTAACCAGGGGAAGGATGTTGATAGATGTGTAAAAAGGAGAACTCACAATGAGAATTCAAGACAATCAGGTAACATTTAATGTCCTTAAGGCCATGAAATTTACTGATTCGATGGAAGAGTGTCCAGTAACGAAGGAATTAGAAACCATAGTTTCTATGGAGAGCAATCTTGAAGAAGACCCATTGGAGAACACTTTAAGGTCTGAAACCTTAGAAGATGAAAAAGGTTGTAACAGCCTGATTTTGGACCTAGTCGGAACAGTGGCTTCGGGGCCACTAATCGGACAAGAAAATTTTAATATTCTTATATTTTTATGATCTATAGATGTACGGAATGATTTTCTAAAAATTTTGTTCGAAAATTTTGATTTTTGGGCACTCAATTTAGTCGAAAGGACTAAATTGTAAAAAAAAGTGCAAAACTTGAGTTCTAGAAGCTAGAGGTGTCTAATTGCTATGAAATTTTAAATTAGAGGTCTTTAAAAGGTAATTAGACCATTGGTTAATTTGTTGGACAAAAATGGCCATGAAATAGGTGAAATAGAATATTTTTAAGTTAAGGGCATTTTAGTAATTTGGTGATTAAATGAATTAAAAAGCCAATTTTTGCTCATCTTCAACGCCTTGGCTGAATTTCACATGAGAAAGACATAGCTAGGGTTTTTCAAGCTTCCAAGCTCGATTGTAAGTCTGTTTTAGCCTCATTTTTAATGTTCTTTACATTTTTGAGATTCTCGTTGCTCGATTTAGCTATTTCTACCATTATTTTGAGCTTGAGTTTGTGTTTAAAACTTTACCCATGGATGACTTGCATGTGTTTTGATATGTTATGGTAGAATATGAAATTTTAAAGTGTAATAAACAACTTTTACTAAGTGATTTTTAGTGAAATTGCATAAATAGACTTATTTGTAAAAGTTGTAAAATGTGTAAAAAAAGAAAAAAATGTGATTTAGTGAAAATTATGGGATGCTATAAGAGGGAATATGAATCAGCTAGGCTTGAGTAATGAGAAAAATGAGTACTTTTCATTTTACGAGCATAGGGAAAAATTATAAATATGTGAAAAGTTGGGGGCAATATGTAATTTTTGCCATAAGGTGTTTTTGGGGCTGAATTGAAAATGGGTGTATTAAATGAGTTAAATGTGTTATTATAGATCAAGGAAGACGAGGAATTAACCTTGACCGGGGAAAAGGCAAGGTTGTGGACTAAGACGCAAACATTTGATATTTTGGACCGAGGTAAGTTTGTATGTAAATAATGTATTGTTTTTACTTCCGGTTTCATATTTTGATATATTTTGTGAAATGTGGCTGAATATTTGATGTATTTGATAAAATATTGACAAGTGAGAAATTTCTCGGTTGAACCTTAAGAATAGAATAGGATACAAGTGACTTGTTACTAGGAACCTATGTGAAAACTATGTGAAATTGAGATTAAGTGAATCAGGGTGCTGGTCTTATAAGTTCTACCAGTGACTGGATAATTCAGCATGTGTCGCGGATACCTGACAGCTTGTGTGAGCAGCACTGAATAGTTACGAATGACCGACAGCTTGTGTGAGCAGACCCGCGAATGTGAATAGCTCGAGAATGAGCCTATGTATGATAACTGATGTGAAGTAGCTTTGACTACAAATGTGGCACTATATGCAATATTCTGATGTATTCGTTAATATTATGATATGTTCAACCGGAAATGACTAAGTGTAAATGATTGTGATTATGTGATGAATGAGTGCAGGTACATGTGTATATATATATTCATGAGCAATGTGCTCGATATGTGATCGAATTTTGGTAAGGTTGATGTGGAGTAAGTATGACTATGAAAACTTGTAAATATTTGATAATGACTAGCTATGGACATGCTTGGTATTACGTCTGTATAAATGAAAGTTAATACAAAGAAAACATGAAAGAGTAAAATTAGTAATAAAAAAGTTTTGGACAACAGCCTTTGTATAACTTTGAAAAATCACCAAAAATTGTGAAAATCGAATTAGAGGTTGAATAAGATATTTGAATTTTTATGAGACAGTGTCAGAGTGATTTTGGTATCCCTTATTTTGACTTTGGAAACTCATTAAAAATTGTATAAAAATAATTATGGGTTAGAATTTATATGTTTAAATTCTTAATGAGTTTACTTTCGATAGAAACAAACAGTAACATCATCCGAATCCCGTACGAGGAGATAATTATTTTTTAGTGAAGAAAGGTCGAAACTGTCAGACAGCAAAACAAGGATGACTTTAAAGAATAAACTGTACTTATTGGCTAAACCATAAATTCTGAAAATTTTATGGTAGAAGGTATGTGAGTCTAGTTTCAGAGAAATTTAGCATATCTTAATTCGAAGTTCTGTATCTCAAAATATAAATAATTTATTGACTATATCTCGCATAGACAGCTTGATATGAACATGAATGAATAGCGAAACTATGTGCAAATATGATTGTATTATCTTGGAACACATTATGAGGATTGATAAAAGCATGCTAATAATTTTTTTTTTTATTTACATACCAACTTACTAAGCTATATGCTTACTCCCTTTTCTTTCCCTTGTTTTATAGTGTCACTAAGCTAGCTCAGGGTACAGAGATCGTCGAAGATCCATCCACACTATCAACACTCTTTTGGTAGTTTGAAAGCAATATTATGAATTATGGCATGTGTAGAGGACTTGATTATTTTGTTATGTGTCATAATTGATTTGGCCTAAAATGTTGGTCTATGTTATTTGATAGTTCATTTTGTATAAGGCCATTGATGTTGGCTATTATTGGTTAAGTTGTACATTTATGATAATGTCTGTTATGTGTTGATAAATTTTGTATAAGTGTGTAAATTTTTTGATGGAAAAAGGCTTGGTAAATAGCCTAACTTTCATCCACACAACTGGCCACATGGTCATATGCTTAGGGCGTGTGCCCCTGTTTTTTAAGAAAATTTTCAAATTTTTCAAAAGTTCTCGGTTTGGTCCGAACCACTTTCAAAGTATGTATTGGGTCTCGTAAGCCCATATTAGGGACTTTATGATGAAATATGAAAAGTTTTAATTTGGATGAAATTTCATGACTCAGTTTTGTATGATTGGTTATGTTTAAGTCCAGTAATGCCTCGTACCCTATCCCGGCGTCTGACACGGGTAAGGGGTGTTACAAAGGTAATGAAAACATGGCTTTGACAAAAGCCAATCCGAGGAGTTATGCTCAAACACTGTGGTTCAAATCACTAGAGTTGGAAGTTCAAGAATTTACACAACCCAATTTGTCAATTGAGGAAACACCTAAGCTTGAACTAAAGGTACTTCCATCCCATTTAAAATACGTTTATTTAGGTAATTGTTCTACTTTCCCTATGATTGTTTCAGCAGAACTGACATAACATTAAGAGGAGCAACTGATTGTTGTTTTAAAAAAATTTAAAAAGCAATTGGCTGGACCATAGCTAATATACGAGGTATAAGCCCTTCCTTCTATATGCATAAGATTATTTTAGATGAAGGTGAACAAGGTGGAATTGATGGGTAAAGGAGACTTAACCCTATCATGAAAGAGGTAGTACAGAAGGAAGTGATCAAATAGTTAGATGCGAGAATTATCTATCCCATCTTAGATAGTTCTTGGGTAAGTTCAGTACAATGTGTACCAAAAAAAGGCGGGATCACAATTGTTGAGAATGAATGTAACAAGTTAATCCCCACGATCAAATGTTAGACCAACTGGCAAGTAACAAATTTTACTACTTTTTCGATGGATATTTGGGATACAATGAAATAGTTGTAGCTTCGGAAGACCAACATAAAACTAATTTTACTTGTCTATGCAGTACATTTGCTTTTAGGCAAATGCCTTTCAGCTTATGTAATGCACCTGCCACATTTCAGCAATGTATGATGGCAATTTTCACCGATATGGTTGAAAATTTTGTTGAGGTTTTCATGGATTATTTTTCTGTTTTAGGTAACACTTATGGTGTTTGTTTAAGTAATTTGGCTAAGGTACTAAAAAGATGCGATGAGACAAATCTTGTCCTTAACTGGGAGAAATGTCATTTTATGGTTAAGGAGGGAATTGTCCTGGGACATAAAATTTCCAAAAACAAAATTGAAGTGGATAAAGCAAAGGTGGATGTAATTGAAAGATTACCACCTCCAGTTAGTGTGAAAGGATTTAGAAGTTTCTTAAGCCATGCTGGTTTTTATCGTCGGTTTATCAAAGATTTTTTAAAAACTTTTATTGTAACAAAGCGTGTTTAGAAGCTTTTGAAGAATTAAAAATCTGATTAATCTCAGCCTCAATAATTGTTACACCTGATTGGAACTCACCTTTTGAGTTGATGTATGATGCAAGTGATTTCGCTATTGGAGCTGGGATGGGTCAAAGAAGAAATAAAATGCTTCATCCTATCTGCTATACAAGAAGAACTTTGACAAGAGCCCAGCTTAATTATACGGTAACTGAACAAGAACTATTTGCTATATTTTTAGCTTTTGACAAGTTCTGTTCATATCTTATAGGTACCATAGTTACAATGTTTATCGATCCTGTGGCTATTAAGTATTTACTCACGAAGAAAGATGCTAAACCAAGGCTAATTCGTTGGATACTTTAACTCCAAGAATTTGACCTTGAAATCCAAGACAGAAAGGGTGTTGAAAACCAAGTAGTTGATCATCTGTAGAGGCTTGAAGAAAATGAGGTAACTTCTTCACTTGTTCCAATTAATGAAAATTTCCTTAATGAACATATCTTCGAGGTAAGTCGGATTCATGAAACACCTTGGTTTGCTGATTTTGTCAATTATTTAGCATCTGGAATAATTCCTCGAGAAATGACATACCAACAAAGGAAGAAATTCCTTCATGATAGTCGGTATTATTTCTAGGAGGATCTATTTTTGCTTAAACAATTTGCAAATAACATAATCAAGAAATGCGTAGTTGGAAGTGAGATCGACGAGATTTTGTACCACTGTCATTCATCTCCAAGTGGGGGACACTTTGGTGGTTACCGCACTGCAGCGAAGATTTTGCAAGCAGGATTCTTTTGGCCTATAGTGTTTAAGGATGTGTATACATATGTGGAAAACTACGATAGAAGCCAAAGAACTGGAAACATATCAAGGAGGAACAAGATGCCCTTAACAAATATTATAGAGGTTGAACTATTTTACATATGGGGTGTTGATTTTTTTAGGCCCATTTCCTTCTTCTTATGGGAACAAACATATTTTGGTAGTTGTGAATTATGTATCCAAGTGGATTGAAGCCGAGGCCTACCCAACAAATGATGCTAAGATAGTCATGCGATTCCTACATAAGCATGTACTTACACAATTTGGGAATCCTAGAGGTATAATTAGCGATGAAGGATCTCACTTTGTAAATAAATGGTTTAAGTGGTTGCTTGACAAGTACAACATGAGCTACTGCCTATCACCTACTGTCAAATGGGCAAGTTAAAAGGGTGAATCATGAAATCAAAGGTATTCTTGAGAGGGTGGTGTGCCCTAATAGAAAAGATTGGTCTCGAAAGCTCGATGGTGCTCTATGGGCCTATCAAACTGCTTTTAAGATACCGTTATGAATGACTCCCTATCGGCTAGTTTTTGGAAAGGCATGTCATTTGCCGCTTAAACTGGAAAATAAAGCTCACTGGGCTTTGAAGCAATTGAATTTGAATCTTAAACAACCTGGTGAAAGAAAGATGCTGCAGCTTGATGAGTTGGAAGAGTTGAGGTTATTTTCATACAAGAATGTCAAGATGTGTAAAGAAAAATCTAAAAGATGGCATGATAACCGTATACAACCTCATGAATGCAAAGAAGGTTAGAATGTAACAGCCCGTTTCCAGTGAAATCAGAACAGTGGTTTCGGGACCACAAATTTAAAGTCAAAAAATTAATTTTGTTATTACTTTAATGTCTACAGCATGATAGAAAATTCATATGAAAATTTCGTGATGAAATTTTATCCTTTACATGTTTAATTTGATGAAAAGGACTAAATCGCGTAAAGTGTAAAAGTTGGGTTCTAATAGCTAAAAGTGTTTAATAACTATAGAACTTTAAAGTAGAGGTCCTTATATGGCAATTAGACCATTAATATGTTAGTGGATGATAATGGCTTGGCATTTGTGTAAATTTTAATGTTTTTAATTGTTAAATTAGTAAATAGGTAAATAATGATAAATTAAGTAAAATAAAAGATGGATATCATCTTTTTCCATCATCAACCACCGAAATTAGACCTAGGAAACTCTATGGAAGGAGCTTAAACATTCGGTCGTCTTTCTCCCTTGCATGTAAGTGCAATTTTGCTCAATTTTTAATGATTTCTATGTTTTTGAAGTCATTGTAGCTTAATCTAACTAGCCTAGGGACTAATTTGAAAAAATGTTAAAGATTTAGGGTTTTACAATTGATAAATATGTATGTGTTTTGATGTTTGATGATAGAAAATGAATGGTTGTTGTTAGATAAACAAGTTTTGAAAAGTGATTTTGGTTGAAAATGTCAAATAAGGATTAAGTTGATAAAAGTGAAAATTATGTGGTGAAATGTGTGAATTAATGAAATATGTAGGCTGTTATAAGCTTTTATGATATTTAGCTAGCATGGGTTGAAGTCGAATTTAATGAATTTTCATTTTTAGGAGCTAAGGACTAAATTGTAAAGAAGTCAAAAGTATAGGGGCAAAATAGTATTTTTCTAAAACATGAATTTGAATTGAATTGAATACATTAATGACTAAATGAGTTAAATTTGATTATATAGATCAAGAAAAATAATGTGCGGAATTAAATCAGGGAAAAGATAAAGTATTGGATTGAACGATCATTTTCATTCGTACGAGTTCGAGGTAAGTTCGAATATTAATAAGCTTTAAATTATAAATATGTTTACATGCTTAATTAATATATTGTTTGATACGATATTACGAAAATTCTCAACAAGATATTGGTAAGTGTATGGATCCCGGTTGGACCTTAGGAATAGATAGGATACAAATGACATGTTATTAGGGGTTACCATGTTTTGGGTGCTGGTCCCGTACATTCTACCAGTTGCTTAGTTTTCCAGCATGTGTTGTGGTTACTCGACAGCTTGTGTGAGCAGCACCGTGTAGCTACGTCTTGACCGTCAGCTTGTGTGAACAGACCAAGTGATGGCTCGAGAGTGAGCATCTATATGAGATACGAGATAGAGATGGTTTCGACCATGTATTGGCACTTAGTGTGCGAGATACCCGAGTATCCGATATTATTCCAAATGATTCAACAGGCACATTGATGTTACGAGAGTGTATGAGTTCAATACGAACCAGTACTGGTATGTACGTGAGTCATGTGGAAATTAAATCAATGAGACTTGTGATTCCATAATTAACTTTGTTAGTGATTATGTATTAGGCTTGTGGATCAAATTGAGTTGCATTATACTATGTTTAATTACTTAAATTGTGATTAAATGGTAAGCTGAGTTTTATGTTATATGAACTTCCTAAGCTTAATTGCTTACGCTGTTTATTTTTTGATGTTTTATAGTGATTTGGAAGCTCGCTCGGATTAGAAGTTGTCGGAGATCTCATCACACTATCTAGCGGTTGTTTTGGTAATTATGAATAATGTATTTTGGTGATATGGCACGTATAGGTCATTTGGCTAATGAAAGCCCATATGTTTTGTTATGTAATTAGCCATTTAATGTGGCTTGATTTGGTATATGTCGGTATGTATATATATAAGTGGCTCGCCTCATCTTGTATGATTTATGATTGCCATAGGAATGCTTTGATTGTGCATTGGTAGATTGGTACTTAATAGGTGAACTTGATAAATGGTATGCATGTTATGTTTAGGCAAGATAGTGCATATATGCAATTGACCATTTAGGTAGTTTTTGGAGGTGATTTTGGCATTTTTTTAAAATGATCATTTGAGATGCCTAAGAGCTTATGATTGTTGGTAATGAAATTGCATGATGTAGACTTGGTTGTGATTGGTTTGAATGGCTATTGATGATATGGTCATATGCTATTTGGTATGTGTAGGTTGTTGCAAAATTTTTAGGTAAGGAATGTGACCTGGAACATAGCCTATTTTGTCCACACGGGTAGAGACACGGGCGTGTGTCTCAGCCGTGTGTGACACATGGACAGGTGACATGGTCGTGCATCATCTGTAATTTCTTAAGGAAGCATTTAGGTAACCTCACACGGCCTAGCACACTGGCGTGTGGTTTGGCCGTGTGGCACAAGTCAGTATACCCTCTAGTTTTCACACGGCCTAGCACAAGGGCGTGTGGTTGCCCATGTGACCCAAGTCAGTGAGTTATACTAGGTCGGACACAGGCTGGAACACAACCATGTGATCCCATTTTGAATGCCCACACGGCCTGAGACTTGGGCGTGTCTCTTGGCCGTGTGAGACACACGGCCTGGCCACACGGGCGTGTGTCCCCTGCACTTTGAGAAATTTCAATGTTTTCCCAAAAATTTCTTGAGTTCAAGATTTAGTCCCAATTGGTTTTAAATGTCTACTTGGGGCCTCGAGGGCTCGATTAGGGACTATGTTATTGAATTTGATTGACTTATGAATTGAATGATTTGTTATGAAATAAAATGTATCATTGTTTGATCAAAAGGTCCGGTAATGCTCGATAACCCTATTTCGGCGACGGATACGAGTTAGGGGTGTTACACAGAAAGTGTTGTTTAATTCAACGCTAAGGTTATTTTCGGGAAAGCTCAAATCTTGATGGAAAGGACCTTATACCATCTACAAAGCTTATCCATATGGAGCTGAAGAATTATACGACAACCATGGAGGTACGTTTAAAGTTAATGGTCAACGTCTCAAGCACTATTGGGATGGTGAAGTTGGGCGAATTAAAACTTCGTTCAAATTAATAGACCCTTAATTTTTATGATCTAACTTTTTAATAAATAATTAGAATTTATTTTTCTTAAATTAGTACATTTCATTAGTTCTGTCTAAGGAGATGGGAACTTAAGCGAGACCGTTGTGACCCCTCCAACCTTTCTTGGGAATTAATTTAATGTAATCTTTTGAGAAGAAATTTTCTAATTAACTTTGAAAATTTTATTTCTATTTTAGTCTTTGTTTTTCTATGTTAATTTTATTTGTTTATGTTTAATAAGGGGTTCAACTTGGCCCAAGTACTAATCATTTTATTTTATTTTAAGCAGTCTAGTTTGTAAAAACAGTTTGGGCTCAAGGCCTGAAACAACAAAGAGGAGAAAATTCACCCACATTGCCTTCCTAGGGTTCCCTAAAAACACTAATTTTGCCACCATTTTTACCCTTCCTCTATACTTGCCACCCAAGTCACCTTTTGTAGCTAAATTTTTGCTACAAGTTTGCCCTAATTCATCACTATATAAACCCCTCTCTACCACCTTACTTGTCACAACCCTTCAAGCAATTAGCTTAAACCCTGGCCACTCATTCTTTTCCCTTTTAGCCATCGCCCTAAATCCAAAAGAATCTTCCCAATATCCTTCCCTTGTCACAAAAACCCTAGCTTATTGCCGCCGCGAGCCTTATGCCGAAGTAACCATATCACCATTATATTCCTATCGCTGTCACAAGCCATGTGCAAGCCTATCACCACCGAAAAATTCATTGCTTCATCCATTGCCAAAATCTTACCTATTTTTTGGGAAAATCACCATGTCTCGTAAAAGATTTAGATCTTCCAAGATCTCTGCCAGAAATCCCATTATGATTCAAGATAAGGAAGTGAAAGAAAGATTTGATTCCATATTCAAAAATCAACCTATGATGCCAGAAAAAGGTTTCAACTTGGAAAGCAATGATAAGATGGTTGTGCCATTACCAATTCAAAAGACGATTATCGCACTCAATTGGAACTATTTTTACAATGCACGATCATTTCCCGAAGAGGAGTTACTTTAAGAGTTTGATGCCAACTTAACTAGGCAAGATGCTATTGAAGTTATTGTTCGTAAGAAGAAGGTACCCCCAACTTCTAAGTCCATTAATGATTTGTTTAACCTACCTGATGTTGAAGAAGATGAGTACTTTGCCGTGATGACAAATATAAATTAGGATTTTCTTCAACAAGTGCTTAATGTTGTGAAAAATATGGGATCCTAATGGATTATAAGAAAGTATGGTGGTCATTCCTGCCGAAGGGAATATATAAAATCGTTAGCTAAGGTATGGTTCTACTTTGTTCGATCTAGTTTCATGCCTATCTCGCATAGTTCACCATATCGATGGAGCGAATACTTTTGTTGTATGCAATTATGACAAAAAGGTCTATCAATGTTGGGAAGATCATTCTCAAGGAAATTCATGATTGTGCTAGAAACAAGACTGGAAGTGCTTACTTTCCATCATTGATAACTTCACTTTGCTTAAGGGCCCAAGTTAAAACAAAAGCAAACCTGAAGGGCCCGTATGTTCAAGGTTGCATCACAGCCCTGGGTCTTGAAAGGTTAGTGGAGAATATCCATGAACTAACAGAATCAGAAACTGATGAGTCATCGGACAAATTTGAAACTAAGGCTAACTCAGTTACTGAGATAGAAGAAGCAAAATTTGAGGAAGAATCAAACAATCCATAACCTATAAAGGAATCAGAAGCCTCTAAATCAAGAGAGGAGATGAATGCTAATGAGCCAGTTGAACCAAATGTTAATCCTAAGTTGACCATTCCTATGACCACTTCTTCAAACACTGTGAAGAAATCGAAATTTTCAATTATGATGGATATGATGAAATTTATGCATAACCAACAACATGCTTATTGGAAATATGCAAAATTTAGAGATGATTCTATAATAATACTTTTAAAAATATCTCTAACTGTTTTGTTCTTGAGTTCCCAAATTATATCTTTGAGTTATGGAACGAAACTGAGAATGAAAGCGAGGATAAAACATCAAAGGAGGAAAACAAGAAGGATAAGTCAAATAAATAAAAGGGGGAATTTCTTGTCTTTATTTTTTATTTCATTTTAGGATTTTATTTTTATTTCATAGTTATAATTTTTCTTTATCATAATAAAATAGCAAGCATGAATAAAATAAGCTCTATGCTTCTTTAGGAGGGAAAGCAAAGTGATGTGCTAATGGGAATGAAAATGTCTAGGATTGGATTGTTGAGAAAGACTTGGTACTTAAGCATTCTTTACGCTTGACCTCTCTTTTGTTACAACCCTACCTGGTGTTCAGTTTTCATTTATTACTTTGTTTTTTCAATGAGGACATTGCTTCTTTTTAAAAGGGGGTAAGACAGTATTTCGCATGAATTTTAAAGTATGTTTCAATCTTTTTACTTAAGTATTCTAAAATAAATGAATGTTCAGGGAGAATTTTTGTTCATAAGTGTGTTTAAATGCAAGCATGATTTATGATCTTATCTAAGTTATTCTTATGTTATCTTGAGTGATGGAATGCTTGTATGTTCTTTAGTCTTATGTAGTATTTGCCATGAAAATTTGATTTTTTTAAAAATAGACATGTATGAAGGTTTAAATCTTTAGAATTGACTTAGTAACTTTCTTGAGGCGAAATTCTATGAGGTATACGAATCTAATATGATATAGATGAACTTTCTTGGGATCGTTTGAGCCTTTCAAGCCGACCTTATTAATTTAACTCTTGAAATAATTTTTTAGCTCAATGGCTTGTTTATTGCAAATTACCTACATCATAAGCCATATTATCATCTTTTTGATTTTATCCTATTCTTTTGAACCTATCTTAATTTAATTTGTCTTGACGATCAAAGTTTGAGGAAAAATACAAAAAGATGTACAAGCTCTTTACATTATTCAAAAAAATGAAAGAACAAAGATAAGTTTGTTCAAAAGAATAAAAAGCAAAAATAAAGTTTGCTCAAAGTCTTAACTAAATTTATCCCACCGGTTATGCATATTTTCCATAGCCTTCTATTTTGTGACCCATGCCTTGTAATACAACACGATGTAATTGTACTAACTACGAATATTTGACATCAAAATTGGCACAAAAATTTGAGGACTCATTTTCACTATAGGTAATATAATATCATAGATCATGTCAGAATCCAATCTTAGATGATCATGTAACGTACCTACAACAACACAAGTATGTGGAGCATTATATTTTTTAATTGTCAAGAACCCCAACTTCTTTCTCATAGATGCCATAATTTTCCATGAACATCTCTTGTCACGCATTGTTGGGAAATGTGTCCTTGTTGTAGTAAACATGTGATTATTTTCTATGTATTTCAACAATGAATAAATAGATAAAGTTAATTTCACATTTCACTATTATATCTTTTGTGTTTATGTCTTTAATGTTTTGCATACATAGCGAAATTGTGATAAGAAAATATTAGTTTATTGATTTTCTAAGTTCAAATTGATGATAAGTGGCACTGTAAGAACGTTTACATGCGAGAAAGATCACTTACTTCGGTAGATAATCTAAAAGAGTCTGTTATCCCATAAAAGAATCAATGTGAGCATATGATTCAAATACTTAGAAGGATTATTATGTCGTCTCCAATTCCAATTAGGGAGATGGCTAATCTTGGCTAACAGAGTAGTTGACTCCATAGCTAGAGACATAGATGTTCTCATTGGAAGAATGATACAATGGACTAGACCAATTTGAATTAGTTCTGAATCCTTTTGTGAATTGATTCACTTGTGACGTTCATTGTGTGACTTAGATGAACCTTGAGTTAGTCACTAACCATGCGTATGTAACTCATATGTTTTCATATAAGTGGAGGCTTATGCACTAAAGATGATCGATTCGATAGTCGGTATGTTGGGTACATGACTTGTGTATGACATGGTTTTACTCGTAACAATGGAATTCATAGCTTGATTAAAAAGTTAATGATATTCTCTCATTAGCAATGTGTGGATTGATAAATATGCAACATGGCCATGAGTTGCTAGTTCTCGAACGGGCAATTTGTCACATTCATTAGTTGACAGTGATCATCTTGACCATTAAGAAGAGATAATAGTGATAATGAGATAAAATAAGATTGTATTAAGTGAACGGATTTAACTCAAAGGAATCAAGGATATCATATGAGGGTGACACGCACATGACGAGGTCATTGGACAAAGTAGTTGGATGAAGTGTTTTCGTAAAGAGTATACAATAAGGTGTTTTCAATCATGATACTTCTTGTGGACTGACTCCATGATTAAGTAAATTATGAATTATCAGAATGATGATTCTGGACATAATTGCAATTACTCGAGAGAAATGTGATTCTATTTTTAGTAAACTTCACCATTACCTTCACCTATAAATTCCACACATCTTTCACCTTTCAAAGCATCCCTTCATTCATAACACATCCCTCATCACTCATTTATCATTCTCACTATCTCACTTTCATTTCCCTTTTCTTTTCCCTTGCATAGCCGTCCCATTTTCCTTTCCATTCTTTAGCCAACAAAAGCTTTGTCAAGACACCACCTTTGTCGGCCACATTAAGAAACGTTAGCGAAAGAGCAACAAATAGAATGGAGGAACACATCAGTCAGAAATATTCGAAAGGCTACTGAACTGAATTAGACTTTACTCTTTCCTTCTTGTTATTTAATTTCATTATGTTTGCTATGCATTTATTGTTCTTGACATCAACAATGTTAGCTTAATTTTGTTTTCTAGGATGATTATATTAATTCAATAATATTTATTTGATTCATATTTAACATGTTTGTGCCTCAGTCGATTATGTTTTCAATTAAAATCCAGATGAAATTCACTCATTCTTGATTGGGTGCATTCAGATTGGTTCAGTGAGCCTAACTAGACGACTGCTAATAGACACAAAATTGAAAAGTGCAATGCTCAATTTAGATCATTAAACACGACTAAGTTAGAGGTTCATAATATCTTTATTTAGCTCTATTATCTTGCATAGTTTTTAGGTTTATGTGATTAAACTGTTTCAAACGTAAATGTCCCTCTTACCTGACATAAATACTAAGAAAAACTTAGTTTAATATGATCAGTAAAATGCAAATTTCACTAAGTAAAAGATCTGAGAGGTCTTAATTTGGTTTCCAAACTCATGAAAGATCAAGTTGCCATGGAATATTTCTAAACATTATTAATCATGATGAAAATGAATTGAGTTGATTAATATAATTATCCTAGTCTATTTTATGTTGACTATTTTTGTTGCTAAAGCCATTCATTCATACATTTAGATAATTTTCATTTAGATTAAAATTGCATTAGGGATCAATCTTTGCATCTAGTTAACTTCACTTAGTTTAAACATCACCATTAAAATTATTGTGTTTTTATACCAAATTGTGAATTTATAATTTTACAAATTATCAGTTAACATACACAGTCCCTGTGGAGACGATAACTCATTTTTATTTATTACTTGAACAACTGTACACTTGCACAAATACCGTTTCTGTGCCCCTACCATGGCAGCAAGCTATTTGAATGTACAACTAAGGGTCTCAGCCAATCCCATCAACAGCATCAGGCAAAGCATGTGAACACCTATCTGAGGGACGCATGCACCCCATATGGTTGGTCGTGCGAATGACTGGCTTGGGCAGGCACCTACTGATTGAGAAAAAATAGAGGTTGGGTGTAGTGTCGGTCGTTCAAATGGATAGCCCTGCCCTAGCCATGACAGCAGTAGCCTCATGAAGAGGCACCAAGCCAGCTAGGTGACCTCAAGTGTATGGTTCAAACTGTAATATAGTTTTCGTACAACAAAGTACAGGGAGTACTTTGAGGATCTTACCCTAGAAACTGCAGTTTGGGAAAAACTGCTATTAAGACAATTATCGGAAATAATTACTAATCTACTCGAGTCACGAATTAGTAGTGTTAATATATAAACAAGATGATAATAATAAACAAATTAAATTGAACTAAGTTTAAATCTAATCCTATATTAATATAGCAACTTTTCCTACTCCTTGTTTTAACTACGCTAATTCTTTTAGCCTAGATCCAATATCTTTACCTAATTAACTATTGATGTAAGGCTCTATTCAATCAGCTAGGCACTAGCCTAATTGTGCCTCTCGGCGTCCATCTAGCTTAATGAGTCAGCAAGAACTACTTATCCCTCAATGCCATAGGTCAAACTGAGTCAGGTTGAAGGATTCACAATAGACTATATCAATTTCGGGTTTATCTCTACCTACATGACTTCTTAGGGTCTTCAATCCTAAGGTTTAAGTGATTTTTTTCAAACCAACTTATCCATTTAGAAACTCTACCTTCCAAAAATTAATTAGGCGCATGCAATTGAAACATGCATAATATAAATAAACACAAATTATCCTAGTATTTAACCAAGTATTCAATTAGCTAGGTTAATGAAATAGATATAAATAACAGAACAAGAGGAGGAGATGCTCATGGATTAATCGATGAAAGCATGGCTCCGGAACAATCTTTTCTCACGAAAGTCTCACTTCAGAATAGAATCTTCCAATTACAATAACATCATGTAAAATAAGTAAAAACTAAGAATGAAATAAAAAAAAATCTAAGAATGATCCCCTTCCATCTGTATATAATGTTGTTTATATAGGCCAAAAATCCACAAGACTAAAATGCCCCTTTGTTTATAATGTGAATTAAGGTTTTAGGCTCTAAAAAGACCTTAAATTTCCCTTAAAAATCTCAACCAACATGTGTAGGGACTTTGGGCCACGCAAAAGCCGTGTTGCAACACGGCAGATGGATGTTGCAACATAGGTCAGTGTCGCGACACAGAGGCAATTTCGTTCCAGGATTGTTTTTGCTTTTGTCTTCGATGTTGCGACATTGGTGTCTTAGTGTCATGACATGGGCAACAATTTTGACACAAATGTGTATCTTTAGCCCTCAATTTGACCTACATAACCCCATAACCTTATTTAGATATCTAAGATGTAATAAAAACTACTAAAAAACATAAATCACTACTTCAAGCATGAAAACATAGATATATACTAAGATAATTTATTCAACTATTAAATAAGTTAAAGTTACGTGTAAAATGGGATGTAAATAGTAGAGTAATCCGTGACGGATCACTAGGCCCATTCAAGAAAAACAGCGATGATTCGGGGTGTCGGGGGGAAGTTACTTCGATGATGGAACCACCGAGCATGAAGGTTGCGACGGCAACAATCCGGCGACCGACAAATGGTTGGCGGTAGAGTAATGGAAAAATTATATTCCTAGTAGGACTCTACCGAGTAACTTGATTTCAAATTAATTTTTCCAAAAATAATATTATTTTAATAAATTTAATATTAAATTTAATTTAATATTTATCTTGATAGTATTTTATTAATTTAATATTAATATGAGTAATTTCAATCCTAGTTGAACCCTTTACACTTTCCCTATATAAAGAGAGTTTGGGTTATCATTCTCACACACTTGAATTCAAGAAAAGTTGTAAAGATAAAAGTCTCTAAAGAAATTATTCCAGAAAAATTCTAGAGATATTTTCTATTATTTACAACTTGACCCTAAAAGTTTAGAGAAATTATAAAATTGCCCTATTGGTAATTTTGTGCAAAAGATTGTTGATTCGAAGTAAGCTCACACACAACAAACGTGAGCTTGATGATAGAAGAGAAGATCACTCGGTCGAAGTGTTCATCCTAGATGAATAAAAAAAGTATGAATGTTGATTAAGTGTTTATTACTTTAGATAACACAACCAAGTTAAAAGGATTTTTTTTAAAACTCTGGTTTTCCCTTAAACCTATTTTTCATTGCATTTTACAAACCCAATCTTCCAACACGCATTACGCACTTGGCCTCAAATTTTTTCGATTGGAATTTTGTCACTTGGTAGTTGACCCTATGTGTTATGTTGTACCGCTTCACTGCTGCAAGAAAAGCATCTTTCAAAGAAAATTGCATTCCAACTTGTTATTCGCTAACATTTAACGAAGAACTTGCATCGTCTAATCTTCTATGAGGAAGTTCTAGAAATTCTAACCCACCTTCAGCATATAAGTCAATATTAAGCATGTGGGGCGAAGGTGCATATGGCGTGAATTCTAGATGGGTTCCACCAGTATTGTCCGAACCTTCATCGTCAGAACCACTCTCTACTAGGAACTGACTTTGGGTCAGAAAATAATGCAATTTTCGAACGATTCAGGCCAGACACCCGAATTGGATCGTTATTGGATTTAGATTCCTCTTTGTTCTCAGCTCTTTGTTTGTTATCAACCCCAGTTTCATGTCTAGGGTTGGATGTCCCTTCACCAGCACAAGTTGTAGGGAGTACACCATCTGTTCTTGTATAACCTATGTTAAACCCAATATCACTTACGAATTGCCCACCTGTGTAACCTGATGACATACTCGTATAAGTGTTTTCTACATAAAACATTGACAACTTGAAGTTGAAATTTAAAGCACTCACTAAATGTCGTGCCGAGTGTCAAAGTTTAGTTTATCGACAAACCCAGGTTATCAACAAACCTTGACTATTGCATGGAATGTGTGCCAAAGTTGAAATCGAGGGCTGAAACCAATGAATGCCTTCCCATTGATGATTCATTGATTTCATGATAAGAGCTTTGTAACAATGTTGTGAACCCACTGTACAACCATGTGGTTGGACTTTTTGCTTCTTGTTTCATTTTAGCATTAACTCAAACTATTGTCAAACTCGGACCACCTTCATCGACGCCAACAATGAAAAATATGGCTTATCTATTTCACTAGGGCAAGTGGGAGACTGTTGGATCTAGTGTCCTAAGTTTAGTATATTCGTTTGTAAACATGTAATTTTTCCGAACAGGTTGATTAAGAAAATTATTCATGAATTAAATTAATATACTTTTAATTGTATTATTGTCTTTACATGGTTTTTGAACACAAAGCAAAATAGAAGCAAATGTTTCTCATTGGTTGTCTAAATGTTTAACTAATACTAAGCGGTATTACATGGTCGGATCATATTACAGAAATATAGCCTGCATTAGTATATGAACCTAAACATATCTTCAGTCTAATCAAAAATCAGCAAACCGATTGAAAGGCTAATATATCGTCTATCAAGTCCAATTGGGGAAAACCCTAGTATCATTAACTAGGGTTGTCACCCCAATGTAGGGGTGTGCATTCGGTTAACCGACCTGAATTAGTTAAAACCGAACCAAAATTTTTTTTAAAAATATTAACCGAACCGAATTTTTTCGGTTAAACCGGTCGATTAACCGAATTTTTTCGGTTAAACCGGTCGATTAACAGAATTAACCGAAAATCATATGATTTTTTTGTTAAAATTAATCGATTTAACCTATTTAACCGATTAACCGATTTAACCGACTTAACCGATTTAACCGTTTTAACCTATTTAACCGATTAACTGATTTAACTGACTTAATCGATTTAACCGATTTAACCTATTTAACCGATTTAAATCACTATATAATTAAAAAAATTACATAAGTCTTTGAATCACTACATAATTAAAAAAATTACATAAGTCTTTGAATCACTACATAACTAAAAACATTACATAAGTCTTTGAATCACTACATAATTAAAAACATTACATAAGTCTTTGAATCACTACATAATTAAAAACATTATGTAAGTCTTGAAATTAACACATAATTGAAATGTAAGTCTTTAACATTCTCTATTTATATTATATTCATTTCTTCTCTCCAAAAAACCTCCATTTGCATTAAACCTACAAAAAAAACATGTGCAAAAATTTAGCATATAATAGAAATATACGCATTTTAAAAAATTTATATAAACAAACAAATAGATTATAAGTTAACAAGAATAAGATAGTAAGCATACCCTTCAACTCACGAAAGCATAAGCTCATGAATTTGGGGTAGGCTCTGATGCATTCCAAGAAAAATCTAAACATTGAATCAATTAAATAAGTAGGAGTGATATGGTAAAAAAATTGAAACTATTAAAATAAAATAATAAATATACCATTTTCGATCTTGTCAAGATCTTGGATTTGTTCTTCAATCTTTTTGATGTCTTCTTGTGATGATGATTTTCGAATCCAATCTTGAGTACACACAAGAGCTTGTACAATTTTAGGAGTTAAAGAACTCCTATATTGATCAAGCACACGTCCCCCGGTGCTAAATGTAGACTCTGAAGCAACCATAGAAATCGGTATCGCTAACACATCTCTGGCCATTTTTGAAAGAGTGGGAAATCTAGGGATGTTCACTTTCCACCACAATAAAATCTCAAAATCTTCAACAAATTCCTCATTAGACTCAGCTAGATACTTATCCAACTCAGATATTTTATCCTCACCACAAATTTCCAACTCACGCTTTTTATACAAAGCTTGCATTCGCCTTTTCATTTTTTATTGTGGTTCACCGAGAGAAACATGTGTTGGCACACTCAATTGGCTACAATTATTATGAAGTGGAGGCTTATACTCATCAAAAAATTCATACAAAGATTCCTTCAATTTTTGCATCATTTCACAAGCTTTTTCAGAACTAGACATTTCACTAAGTGCAAATTCAAGATACTTCAGTTTTTGTCTAGGATCTAAAATACAAGCAACAAACATAAGCAAATTCATCTTATCAATATCACCCCAATACTTATCATACTTCTCTTTCATCTTGATGGCCATAACACAAAAATCAACATTACTTTTTAACTGAGCATCTCGTAAAAGAATATCAATTTCAGAAAGCTCATCAAAAAAATTATTGAACGTGACATATGAAGTGTCAGATATACGTAAAGTGACTTCATAAAAGTGTTCCAAGAAATCCTTCAAGTTTCTAACATTATCCCAATCATCCACACTAAGTCAACCCTCTCCCCTTTCAAGTTCAGCCCTAAAGTTTGTATCTTGCTCCTCAAATCTCTCAAAAGCTCTCTCAAAGTTCTGAGCAGTGTCTAACATTAAGTAGGTTGAGTTCCACCTAGTACAAACATCAAGACACAACATCTACTTGAACTCTATCTTTTCCACCATAACACATTCCTTAAACTTTTGTATTCTAGCTGGAGATTGTCTCACATATCTAACAGCCCCCCTAACATGTTCAACAGATTTATTCATTTCCTTTAAGCCTTGAACAACAATCAAATTCACAATGTGTGCCATGCATCTCATATGAAGATATTTACCATTTTGAACTAAACCCCCTCGAGGGTTAAATTTCTTTCTCAAATAACCAATAGCAACATCATTTGAACTTGCATTATCAACAGTAAAAGTAAATAACTTACCAATCCCCCAATTCAACAAGAATTTCTCAATCACCATCCCAATGAACTCACCCTTATGACTAGAAATTGGACAAAAGTTTAAAATATTTTTATTCAATTTCCAATCATTATCAATAAAGTGAGCAGTGATGCACAAATAATTAACTCTTTGCAAAGAAGTCCATGTGTCAGTAGTTAAGCAAACTCTAGAACAAGAACTTCTCAAAAGTTGTTTTATCTTGATCCTTTCATCTAAATACAATTGATAAACATCCCTAGTCATAGTAGTTCGTGAAACATAAATTTCTTAAAACCTTCACTTTCAACAAACTTGAAAGGTAATTCATCAATCACAATCATTTGTGCTAATCCTTTCCTACATGCTTCTTGATCAAATCTCCAAGTTGAAAGATTCACTTCCTCCCCTTCAACTCCCTTTCTAGGTAAAACTAGTTGTCCTTGAGTATTTTCAACAACATTACTAGGATTTTTCTTACATGAACCAATATGATATTTCAATAACCCTGTACCATTTTTTTCATATCACAACAAAATTCCTTTTGACAATAATTGCATTTAGCCTTACTTGCACCCTCACTATCAATAATCTTAGTGAAGTGAGACCAAACTTCTAACCTTTGAGGAGCGGTTTTTCTTTTCCCGGTAGTCCCCTTTGTTTGGCTTGAAGCTCCAACTCTCGAATTTTTAGAATCTATCGAAGTAGGAGGTGTAACACTACCCTCAATAGATGTTGGTTCAGTTGACATTCTGCAAAAAAATAAAAAAAAATATAATAAATTAAAATAATATCAAGCCATCAATTCGAAGAGACAAAGGTTGAAATTGGTTAGCAAAAACACAAGCATTAGAAGAGTCAACAATGAAAATTAAGGCATTAGCCACTAGATTGATATTTTATTTAAAAAAATAATAGATGCCAACATTGATATTTGTAGGCTAAAGATCCAGCCTAATAAAATGCCAATGTGACATATTTTTAATTAGTCTAAAAAAATAAAATAAATTTACAATTAATTCATATTTTGAAAGACATGTGGAAGGAAGCAGAATTGGATAGATGACGTGCTACTGCTCAAGAGAAGATGTGGATATAAATTTGGGTTCAGATTGTTTATAAAATTTTTATTTAAAAATAAATAAACTTACATTACAAACTTGGGAAAGAAAACATGAAACATGCAGTATTGCATGAAACATGAAACATGAAACATGCAGTATAATGCAGTATTTACATTATAAATTTGCGTGCACTATAATGTACAGAAGAAAACATGAAACATGCAGTATGAAACATGAAAATATGAAACATGAAACATGAATTGTTCTCCCAAACGAGTGTTGTGTGTGTATATATATATTTTAATTATTGTATTTACTCTTTTCATAACCTTAAAATTATAATCGATTTAAACATCGAAAAGTATCAATATCAATTTTAATGCTCCCGTAGCTCATCTTTCTCTCTTTATTTTTTCTTTTCATTACCTAACAATTAGACTCAAATTCATATCTATGTATGAACAATATCAAGAAATACATCAAATATAAAACCAATTTACTCTATTTCAGCTTAATAGTATCTTTCACCAACTATTTTGATTAGCAACCTTGAGCAATCACCGACAATTCGATAGATCCAGCCTGGTGGCACTTCCATTGGTGTTTGCTTACAATGGAATCATAAAAGGATAATAATTTCTAATATTGCGATGAAATATTTTTCATTGAAAATAAAACGAACCCTTCGATATTAGCAAACCTTATATTGAAATTAAATTTGATTTTGACTGTTAGGAAACTTCCAATGACTAATGCATGGATGACCCGAAACTTAAAATACAGTTTTTAATATGGTGTAATATTTTTCAGTAATCTCAACAAAGATTACATTAATTAAGTTATACGGTTTACCGAAGTCGTATAGTATTTTAGTATAATTTAACCCAAAACATTAAAATATAAAATCCAAACACTTAAAAAAAGAAGAAAGCAATGAATGTGCATATGCAATGGTGTCTGCAGCAATTATAAAATGCCCACATTGTACTTTGTTACAAAAACCAGTTTGGCAATCTGTTTATGCTTGGTTCTTTTAATGTATCTTTGTGCAGATCCTATCACAATTATGAGATTTCTATTTCCTAATTTATTTAATTAAGCCATTTAATTAAATACATCAGACTTCAGAGTTTGATGCGTAGTGTTGAATGAACAAAAACAGAGCAGAACTCTGACCCTTTACAAAATGAACAAAATAGCAAGCAAGTCAGGTATTAGACATAGTTGGGCCAAGTTGAAGGCGACATAGCAACCAGCTAACCTAAGGCTCACGTACTTTAACTTAGCTCTTTGTGGGTGTTAATTTTCCAGCTCTTTGCGGGTGTTAATTTTCCAAAGCCACTTCAAAGTTCAATCAGTGCAAGAAATGAAAAAAAACCCTGAAATTAAAAAAAACAAAAGGAAAAGGAAATTAGAAGAAACCAAACCTGGCCTCTGGGTATTAGTCAATTAGTGTGCTAGAAGAGAAATGGATAGCAAAAATGGTGGATTTTCCCGACTGAAAATCTGATATTCAGATTGAGAAATTAGAAGTGGAAAACCCGATGGCAGATTTGTGAGTTGTGACATTGTGCTTGGCTGCTTGATGTCTGCTGAATGAGTGCTATTGAGAAAAGGCTTAGTTCTTGGGCTTGGAGCCTAGAGGAGAAAAAATATATTGGGCTGGCCGACTGGGCTTAATTTAAGGCCTACTACCTTGCAAAATTCGGTTAAACCAAATTTTTTCGGTTAACCGACCGATTTCGAACCGATTTAACTGTTAACCGAAAATATAAAAAACTCTTAATCGACCCTCGACCAAAAATATTTGGTTAACCGACCGATTAACCGAATTTGGTCGGTTAACCGAATTTTTTCGATTTTAACCGAATTTTGCACACCCCTACCCCAATGTGTGGGAGGCCCAAAACCCTCATGTAAGAAGGTCGAACGGCAAAACCCTAGTATCATTAACCAGGGTTGTTTCCCCTTATATCCTAGATAAGCTAGGATATTGTTTTCCTAGTAGAAATAAACTTATACAACTTTATAAGAGTTCTACCTTCTCTTCCTATAAATAGATAGCACCAATAGAGCTATTGACAGAACTTTTAAGAGACTGTTATTCTGTCAGAAATAGAGAAAATTTATTCTCAACTTATAAACATATTTTTCAAAATAATAATTTTACCGATTTCTATTAAAGAATAGAGAAATTCATTTTTAACCCCAAAAATAAAACTTTTTCTAGTTCTATATTTTAGTTTAATTGGTTCGAGCCCACACTCAAAGCGGAGAAGCTCGTTTGGTTGAAAATCGAAAAACATCAAGGATCCTCTTATCAGAAAACACAAGTGTGTATTCGGTTAAAGTTTTTTTTTTTTAATTATTTGCATGTTTAGAGGAATGTATGTGAATGAATGTAATATTATATATATTTGTTATATAATTATTATTTTTTCGACGGTTGTGGTTCTTAGAAAATAGACTGTGGACTATCATCTCCACGTAGGATTATTTTTTATTTATAGAATTCTTGTGAGCCAGAAACCGATATAGGATATAAATGTAATTTTTCAAAAAAAGAGTCCATGACGAGGAGAAAATGAAACGATGGCGGTCGAAGATATAAGGAATGCATTGTGATGAAAAACTATGTAATTTTCGTTTTTCATTTATTTTCTAGAAATAGAACCATGGAAACCTTGGCTAGCAATTTTATTTTATTACCCATCTATTTATTTATTTGTTTAATAATTATTTATGATATAATTGTGATATATGTATATGATATGATCCACAGTTGATCTATTAAATATAAGAAGTGTGGTAATGAAAAAATACATGTGTTATATTATTTCATTTGCTTCTTTAGGCTATTCGATTACTATGAGAAATGTGGTAATGAGAAAGTGCATGTCTAGGATTGGATCTGGCAAGGAAATGCTTGGATTTTAAGTTGTCAACTACAAATCACCTCCCTTCCTAGAACATACTTGGTGCACGGGTCACATTCACTTCTTCAGTTTTTCCCTAAAAGAAAAACTGTGGAGAATCAAAATTGTTTGATTGACTCTTGTCAATGAATGAATGTGAATATTATAAAATTGTCAAAGCATGTCATGCATACATGAGATAAGCATGTCATATAGTTTAGGAAAGAATGTCACATGTACTTGTCATGCATATATTGATCATACATGATTGAAATCGGGAATTAAGAACCTTGCATGTTTTTAAAATATTGAGTGGGAGAAGGTTCTTAAACAAAAACTACGGCCTCCATCAGTGATCTCTTGTGATGGCATGGCAACTGCACTACCCCACAGTAGGATTGCTATGTGAATTTCACTAAGGAGATTTCCTGAAAGTAAAAAGAATTCTCTTGCGATCAAATGATAATTAGACTGACCCTATTGTAGGCATTGTCATGCGATAAGTCAAGAAAATCTATCTTCAAAAGAAGACAACTAGTCAAAGCATGGAACTCAGTGAGATTGTCCCACGATGACTCATTTGTGGTGCATGATGCGATTAGTGTTGAGTTGATGGTTATTAACTCAAGATCTTCTAGTTAAGTAACTCCCCACAGAGCTCTACTTAAGTTAGAATAATGGTCAAGCATTACACGATTATTAGGACATGTGAATGCCTAAGGAATTAGGTTCTTGTAGTAATTGGATGGAAATTCATGTTCTTAATAGTTGATCAGGATCACCCCACGATGGCTTACTTCAATGGGTGTGGGAATTATTGTTGCAATGGTTTACAAATGTTTTCAAGGTTTAATGTAAGATGCATGCATCATCTTAGTGTATATCGTAATGTTGGAAAACATTTTCAAACATTTGCTTAATACAAATATATTAATATATGAATGCTTTATTTTCAATTAAAAAATGACACCAACTCCCTAATTAAACAAACTCGCTGAAAACAAACTAAATAGAAATAACTATAAGGAATGGAAAAAGAGCTTGATAATTGTCCTAAGTTGTGAGAAACTTAAAACAATTCTTGATAATAAGTGCCCATCGGCCACTTAGCAGAGGCTAGAAAACATTGGGAAGAGTCTAATGAGATAGCTCATTGCAATATGCTGGCAAGCGTGACCAGTACTCTATATAAGAAACTGGAGAGTTGTAAAACGGCTAAAGCAATTCTAGTTAAGCTAGAAGACATGTTTGGAGGCCAAGATGCCTTGGCTCGATAGTCTACCATAACTAGCTTAATGAATGCCAAAAAAAACCCCAGCACTCTGGTCAAAGACCATATGATCACTCTTTTCGGCTACTTTGTCGAGGTCGCGGACAATGAGGCCAATCTGAACTAGAACACTTCAAATTGATATGGTGTTCAAAAGCTCAAAGGATTTTGCTAGTTTTCGGGCCACATATACCATGGCAACAAAAATCTGACGCATACATAACTCATGAAGGAGTTACAATTCTATGAGTTGATGTTGATCGACAGTCAGCCGATCCAAAGAGTAGAAGTGAATATAGCCGTCACTTCTTCCTTAAAAAGGAAGGGAAAGCACGCTAAGAAAGGCAAGGGTAAGGTCTCTAGTCCACCACAAGTGGAAAGGAAAAGAACCAGAAAGCCTTAAGACTTATCTAAGTTTAAATGCTTCTTCTGTAGCAAGAAAGGGCACTTCAAGGCAAACTATAAAGAGTGGAAGGAATATATAGCTACCAAAGGCAAAGGTATGGAACTCTTTATCATAAAAGCTTGTTTAGTGGAAGATTTAATATTCCACTAGGTCATTGATTTAAGATCCACAAATCATGTTTGTGTTTCTTTACAAGGGTTCGAGGAGACAAAATATCTCAGAGATAAGAGCTTATCGTTGTGGATTGGGATCGAGATAAGTGTGGCAGCTGAATCAGTAGGAGATGTACATTTTTATTTTAATAATTTTAGGAAGATTATTTTAAAAGATGTTTTCTATGAACCAAGTTTCAAAATAAATTTAATTTCTGTTGCATGTTTATTTAAAGACGGCTTAAACGTGATTTTTAATAATGGAATTGCAATATTAATAAATTGCAACCTTATCTGTAATGGATGAGTGTCAAATAATGTCTATTTTTTCAAACCAAAGATGTATACACTGCTTGAGACTAAAATATCAAATAAAATACTTAAAACTTCTCACTCTAATAAGAGTCGTACCTTTGGCATTTGAGACTTGGTCATATTAATCGAGAAAGAATCATTATACTTGTGAAAGACAGCATCTTAAGTTCACTTAAAGAAGTTGATCTTGCACAATGTGAACCTTTCTTGGAAGGTAAGATGACAAAGTGATCTTTTAATGCAAAACGAACAAGGGCTGAAAAACCCCTAGAACTTGTGCACACTGACGTATGTAGCCTCATGAGCGTTAGTGCGAAAGGTGGTTACGAGTATTATGTAACCTTTATTGATGACTATTCCAGATATAGGTATGTATACCTGATGCACCACAAGAATGAAACTTTTGATAAATTCAAATCTCAGAGTAAAGAGGTACTCAATAAGCTTTCAAGAAATATACAAAACCCTACAAAAATGATTCCAGGACCAACTCCTAATAGTAAACTTGTCAACAATCAGTAGCATGGGGAGCTTCATCGCAGTAGGAGGGTCTCTCGTAGGCTTAAGTTCTTCCAATCTAGCGAAAGTGTTTTTAACACTGACTCTACCGAATAGGAAGATGATGACCCACTCACATATAAAGAAGCGATGCAGAGTGCTTATTCAAGCTCCAAGAAATATTTATGAAAGCTGAGATGGAATCTATGTATTCCAACTTAGTGTGGGAACTTATAGACTTACCAAAAGGGATAAAACACATAGGGTGTAAATGGATCTACAAAAGGAAAAGAAATGCACACAGAAAAATGGAAACTTATAAGGCTAGACTTGTAGCAGAAGGTTATATACAGAAAAAATGTATCGATTATGAAGAAACCTTCACCCCAATTGTCATGCTCAAGTCCATCTGCATATTACTATCCAATGCGGCAACTCTCGATTACAAGATCTGGAAAATGGATGTCAAGACAATATTTTTGAATAGTTATATTGAAGAAAGCATCTATAGAATGTAACCCACAGGATATATAGCTAAAGGAAATGAGTATAAAATTTGCAAACTAATTAGATCCATATATGGACTTAAACAAGCATCCCGCTCATGGAATCAAAGATTTGATCAAGCAATCAAGACTTTTGGATTTGAGAAAAACGTAGATGAACCTTGTGTTTAAAAATGTTTAAGGGATGCAAAGGTGGACTTTCTCATTCTATATTTCGATGACATTCTACTCATTAGAAATGATGTAGGGACATTATCATTGGTTAAACTGTGGTTAACCCAATAATTTAGCATGAAGGAATTGGGAGAAGCTAATTTTGTTCTAAGTATTCGAATCCTAAGGGATTGAAAGAACAAAGTGATAGCACTATCTAAGACTTCATACATAGACAATATATAGGAGCGTTATGCAATGACCGATTCGAAGAAGAGAAATCAACCTTCCATATCAGGATTTCATATCTCTTTAGAGAACTGTCCTAAGACAGCAAAAGAAAGAGAAAACATGAGAAAGGTTTCTTATGCTTCGGTAGTAGGAAATCTCATGTATGTTATTCTATGCACACGTTCAGATATATGTTTTGCAGTGGGGTTGGTAAGTTGATACTAGGCGAATCTAGGTCCAAGACACTAGCAAGTAGTTAAGGATATACTCAAGTATTTGCGGAGAATGATGGATTATATGCTTGTGTATTCCGAAGGAGACCTTACTCCTATTGGATATACTGATTCTGACTTCCAAACATGTTGGGATTTAAGGAAATTGAAATTGAGCTGTGTTTTTGTCCTAGGCGATGGGTCCATTGTATGGAGAAGTGTAAAGCAGACTTGTACTACTAACTCCACTATGGAGGCCAAATATGTGGCTATTTCTGAGGCTACCAAAAAAGTAATATGGCTTTGAAAGTTCCTCAAAAATTTTGAAGTCATTCCTGGTATGGAAAAAGCTATCACATTTTATTGCGACAACAGTGCAATAATACTAATACCAAGGAGACGATAAACCACAAGAGGACAAAACATATTTACCAAAAGTACCATATCATAAGGGAAGTAGTTACAGAGGGAATTGTGGATGTAGTTAAGGTCGCATCTGAGGACAACCTTGCGGACCCGTTTACCGAGACTCTACTAGCTAGGAGTTTTGAGAAACACGTGAAGAGCATGGCAATGCAGAATATGGCTCATCTACTTCCCTAGGGCAAATAAGAGACTGTTGGATCTAGTGCCCTGAATGTAGTATATTCTTTTGCAAACTTGTAATTTCTTTGAATAAATTTATTAATAAAATTATTCATGAATTAAATTAATATACTTTGTATTATTTTCCTAACATGGTTTTTGCACGCAAAGCAAAATAGAAGTAAATGTTGCTCATATGTTGTCTGAATGTTTAACAAATACTAAGCGGTATTACATGGTCAAATCGTAGTATAAAAAGATAGTTTGTATTAGTAGACAAATCTAAACATGTCCTTAGTCTAATCGAAAATGAGCAAACCAATTCAAAGACCAATATGTCATCTATCAAGTCCAATTGGGGAGATGTTTTGTCTTGGGCATCGGAACGGATGACTCCCAGAAGGTAGAGACATAGGTGTGACTGATAAGATTGACAGTATATCGGACAGGACCCAAGCAGAATAGATCCTAGATTTATTTATGGATTTATTCACTTGTGATGTTTATAGTGTGACATACCTAAATCCTAAGTGGGTGTCGAACTATTTGTGCATGACTCGTACACTTTGATTTAAGTAAAAGCCTGAGTTCAAATAGATAAGAAACTGAAACATGGTGCGTTGGGTGTACAACTTCTGTAGCATGTAGCGTCATTCACAATAGTGGAATTCATAGCTCAAAATATGGATAAAAGATATCCTCTTATTGGCATTACATGGTTGATGGAAAGTAAACGTGGCCATAGGTCGTTCGTCTTTGTGATGGATGACTTGATCACTATTTAATAGTGATTTACTTTTCATGAATGAAGATGTAATTGTTGGAAAAAGTAACGGTTACCATGAGATAAAATAGGATCATATTAGGAGAACGGATATTATCCCAAAGAGATCAATGATATCCTATGAGGGTAACCACTTATGACGAGGTCATTGGACGAGCACTAAATAGTTGCTTTCGTAATGGTATATTGTTGAGGAGAGCTTAGTCACGATACTATAGTGAAATGAATTCGTGACTAAATGAGTTTATAATTAATAGGTGAAAATTTGAAAATTAATTATAAATCATTTGAGCTTCAACTACATATGTCCAATCAGTTCCGCTAGCTCATTAAAACTAGAAATGAATTACATGTTTGAAATAGAAAAAGATAAATGGGGAACATTCAGGAATGATTATGGTTTTCTCTGAAATGGAGAAATGAAATCATTTGGAAGTGAATGTAGGTTTCCAAAAATGGAAATGAAATGGAAACTTGCAATCCTATATAGGATTGCTTAAAAAATGATAGAAGAATAAATTTATGTTTTTTAACTATTTTGAAGCTCGAAAATGAAAATAAATCATTTAGTCATAGTGAACATGTTGAGTTGTGACATATTGAACTAATTTTCTCTAAATTTTATCGGGGATAAAATCGTCACAATTTTATCGAGGGTAAATTTGTCAAAATTATACCATGGGTAAAATCTTCAAAATTTTACTAGGGTAAAATTGGGATGAGAAAATTATTTAATATGTAAAAATTAAATTTTATTTTGGGAAATAAAAAAACTTACAAAGTATTGGGTCAAAAAGGCTCGTAATTGGACCCGATGTGTGAGAGGCCCAAAACCCCTCATGAAAAAGGTGGGACAGCAAAACCATGGTGTCATTAACTAGGGTTTCCGCCCCCTATATCTTATCTAGGATATTGTTTTTCTGGTGGAAATAAACTTCTACAACTCTATAAGGGTTCTACCTTCTCTTCCTATAAATAGATGGCACCGGTAGAGCTATTGATAGAACTTCTGAAATATTTTTATTCTGCCGAAAAATTTTGTGTTTTGGTTCAATTGGTTCGAGCCCAAACTCAAACTAATTCATGGTACGAGAATAGTGGAGAAGATCATTTGGTTGAAATCCAAAAGACATTAAGGATCCGCTTATTAGAAAACACAGGTGTGTATTCAGTTAAGGTTTATTGCTATAAATATACAAACCGAGTCAATTTTTAAAATTTTAATTTTTTGATGTACAAGAAAATCGTTTTCATACCGAGGTTTTTTCCTACAATATGCCAATTAGCTTCAAAATCAAACATGAAACAAGGTTTATACAAACCATTCATCCATAAGTCCTTACCATAGTCATACCAAATAACTTTCAAACTTGGTATTCTTATTAACCATACACAATTAGCTTGATACTATCATTGGTACACATTAATTTAACCATTAACAAACCAACATTAATCATAAACAAGACTCAAAACTATCTATCATTACATTTCACACATATATAATAACACCCTATTACATGCCACATAACTGAGCTTGAAACGAGCAAAAGACTACCATGTTAACAATAGGATAGTGTGATCTTCGAGTTGATCCGATTGACATGCTCTGCAAACCGAAAATCTACAGAGAAAGGAAAAACAACAGGGTAAGCTTATCAAATGCTTGGTAAGTTCATACGAAAATTGACTTCACTTATCTTGACTTCACAATGAATTAAAAAATAGAAACACAACATATATAGCATGTTATTCCCTTGGCATCTTTATACAGTCTTATGCAAGTTCACAAAACATTTAACAAGTTAGTATAATAGCATAATAAGATCATGGTATTAAAATCATATACATGTACCAAGTAGTCTCATGCTATTCAATTACATACATTTTATAAACATATCAACTAAATTCATTCTCAATATTTCCAACCAATTCCTTTCTGATTAAATACCATTTCACTTGGAGAACTATAGTAAACTAACTTCGTATACAAGGGACTAATTTTCTCACACAAGTTGTAATATTCGTACTTGCTCACACAAGTTGTGGTATTTGGGTTGCTCATACAAGTTGTAGGTCAGGTTTAGTTTTACAAACTTTATTCAAGGCTGCTCACTCAAGCTATACAGAGTCTGCAGCATGTGCTAGATCTCATCCATTGATAAAGAAATATCCTACCAACACCCGATTTTCTTTTGAACCTTAATAGTAAGTCATTCGTATTCTAATCGTTTACTAAATTCATACAGGCACCGTTACAGTTTTTGTAACATTTCAACTCTATAACCGTGTACACACTTTTCATATATCAAATAACAATCCATATATATTTTAAACCTGGTAACATCATTACATAAATACTATTCAATTACATAGTTGTTCACATCTATTCAATAGCATCTGCTTAATTAGATTTATCATTTAATTCATATTTTACGATTGAGTCCATTTGATGCCAAAAATATTATAATCACGACAATACAACTATAAAATTACACAATATAACACAAACATATTATGAGTTAATACAGTAAGTCTAATATGAACTTACCTGGAAAAACAACAAGCAATTAAGGTGTCAAGGACTAATTGCAATTTTTCCTTTTCTCGATTATCTTCCGATTGACTCAAATCTCGATCTATAATAATTCATTTCAATTTACCAATTCTAAATATCTTTTAACAACCTATTGTAAACATATATAAATTTAATTTCATTTTTTATGAGATTCTCTAAAGTTTTGTATTTTATTCAATTTAGTCCATAAAATCGAAATAGTGATAACTTTCACATTTAAGCTTCGTTTTTCAATCCAATTTCAATTTCATCTTTCTATAACCATATATTATCTATAATTACATAAATTTCATATCAATTTTGAAATATTTACACGTTAGACCACATGCTCAAAATTAACAAATTTCACTTTACAAGTTAGTATTTTTTTCATATCTAAGCTTAAAATCTATCCATTTAACACTAAGAACTTCAAGAAATCAACAATGGAAACTTTTGAAAACTTTAAAATTTTTACAAATTGATACATGCATCAGCTAAATCAAACTCCCAGGATCTTAAAAACATAAAAATTACAAAAAAAATGACTTGAATTACCTTAAAAATCAAAGGACTAAGCTTGGACGTTCAAACCCTATTTTCTTTTCTTCAAGGTTCTACTATGGTGATGGAGAGATGAAAAAGATGATGAATGTTCCCATTTCTTTATTATATTTTACTTATATATTTTAATTAAGCTTGACTAATTATCATTTATATTGACTAAGTTTAATTAGTTTAACTACAAGCCAAATTAACATAAGATAGTGGATTCCAACATCATCCACCACCGTTTTCTTATAAAAAAATGGTCCAATTTCTCAATCGGTTCTTCAATTAATTAAAATTCATAGAGATTCACTTTTACCACTTTTACAATTTAGTCCTTGTATCTTATTTAGTCACTAATTTGGCAAAATTTTCTATCCAAAATTTAATTCACCTATATAATAACTTCATAAATATTTAATAAAAATTTTACAAGCTCGGTTTATGAAAATGAGATCCGGATACCTTATTTTCTAATATCATTAACTTTAGGGTTGAAACACTTGTACATTAACTAACTATTCAATTAACAATTTCGACAAACCAAAATTCAATATAATACTATAATTAACTCATAAATATTAAATAATGATATTTACATACTCAATCATCGAAGAATGAGGTTCGAAACTACTATTTTCTATACCACTAAAAATGGGTTGTTACATATAACTCTAGTATAACTAATCCACTAGAGCAATGCAAATCGAGCATCACCTCTGTTAAACTAAGCTTTATTTGATAATATGTTTTGATATAACAAATTAAAGTGTTTTTGAATCAAAGTTAAAGTTGAACAAATTGACAAAATAATTTCTCGAATGAAGTTTAAGAGATAAAATTTTTCAATCCTTACTTTAAACTCTTAGAAATTTTTTGAATCGACTTTAAAATCAAGTTAAAATTATTTTAATAAAGTAAAAATTCTTTTAACTAGTCAAACTATTTTTCAAACAAGTCAGTATAGCTCCAAGCCAAAAAGTATGGATAATGTTCAAATTATTGATACCCCTTTTAAAAACGATACCAAATTAACATTCAGTTTTTGAAAAATTCAGCTAAGTATCGATCTGGTATTGATACTTTTCATATGCTACCGATAAAATTTGTCAGGTATGGATATCTTCAGCTCCAACGGTCACTGAATTATTCATTTAATTCAAAAATTATTGATACCTTTTTAGTTGGTATCGATACTCGATGTTATAAGTGAATTAAATGCATTGGTTTTTACATCACCTAACAGCTCTATTCATATCTTCAACAACCACAACGGTTAGAAATCAATTAAGGGGTATAAATACCAGTTTCCAAAGATCCTACAATAATAAGAAAGATAATTCAAGCCTAAAAGATCAATCAATAAACCTTTGTGCTCAACTTTCATACTTTTCTTGTACACATTTGTGAGCTCTTATTGTTATTCTTTCAGCTCAAGTGTTTTCTTGTTTATTTGTGCTTAATTGGCAAACAATTTAATCTTGTAAGGATTTCTTCTTAATATTCTATTTGTATTTTACTCTTTGAAAGGGTTTGTATCTTAAGGTTTGGGTAGAAACCTTAAGGGAGTTTGTAAGGTTAACCCTTGTCTTCAAAGGTTATCAAATTAGTGAATTTGGGAAATTCATTAGTTACGGAAAGCTAAGGCAGTGAAGTAGGTAATTGGGGTTGAACCACTATAAATCGAAGTGTTCATTGTCTCTATCTTTTTCTTAGAAACCACAAATTTTTAAGAGGCCAATTCACCCTCCCTCTTGGTGATTTTGAGTTGAATTATCAAGCTAATAGCCACGAGCTCTATGTCGCCTCTGAGCTAAAATATATCAATCTAATGGGGTTCAATGACGTTAGATATCTATATTTCAAGCTTGAAATTCTTCTCCGGCTTGAATTTGCCACTTTCCTCCTAATTCTTGACTGAAGCTCGTGAATTTTATGCTCCGGTTGAAGCCAATTCTATAGATTTGGCTGATGCAAAAACAAACCCAATTTTGGTATCATAAATGTAACACCCCTAACCCGTATCCTTCTCCAGAATAGGGTTATAGAGCATTACCGGAGTTTACAAATTAATTTTCAGACATTTCATTTCATCAAACATTCATATTTATAACCAATCAAAATCAAAACATTTATGAGCTAACGTTAACCAATTTCACTTGTACATGCCATTATAACCAGAATAAAATCATCCAAAATTATTGATAGAACCAATGGATAATGTGATATATCTCCAACAAGCTTCCAACTCAATCGAGCTTCCGATAATCATTTCAATGCATCAAATAATTATACATATTACCAATAATAATTAAATTCCAATAATAAAACACACACACATATATATATAATATTAATTACCAAATACCATTCACTTCAATTAAAATTATACAGAATATAGTTCATACGAACTTACCAGGCTAAATTGCAGAAATACCAAAATTCAGGGACATTTTGGAAATTTTCTATTTTTCTCAAATTTCCACCCAAACTTGATCTAAATTAGTATTTCATTCAATTTACTAATTTAAATAATAAAAATTCATTTCATGCAATTTAGTCACTTTTGACATTTTACAAATTTACCCTTAAAGTTTTACTTTTATTCAATTTAGTCCCTGAGCCTAAAACGTGAAAATTATCCATGCTAGCTGAATATTCATATATATATTTTCCTCCTCCTCCTCCTCTCCATTCCACATCCTTAATTTATATAATATGCTTATAAGTAACATTATCTATGATTTCACTATTTACTTGTAAATTTATTCAAAATTGTCCATTTGAGTCATAGCCACTAAATTATTTTTATCTTGAGCTACAGAACTCAAAATTAGAATCCGATAATTTTCCCTAAAACTATACTCACGTATATCCTTATCATAAAATTTTCAGAATTTTTGGTTTAGTCAATAAGCACAGTTTATTCTTTAAAGTCGCCTCTATTCTGCTGTCTGACAGTACCGACCCTTCTTCACTAAAACTTAATTATCTCCTTGTACAAAATTTTTATGATATTCCTGTTTATTTCTATTGAAAATATACTCTTTAAGGATTTTAAACATATAAATTATAACCCATAATTATTATTTTAAAATTTTTTATGATTTTCCAAAGTCATAACAGGGGAACCCGAAATCATTCTGACCTTATCTCACAAAATCTATTATATCTCATGATTTACAATTCCATTACTTACACCGTTTCTTCTGTGAGAAACTAGACTTAGTAATATTTAATTCCATATTTTTTAATCCTCTAATTTTATTTCCACAATTTATGATGATTTTCAAAGTTAACCTACTGCTGCTGTCCAAAACTGTTTTAGTGCAAAATGTTAATTACTAAGTTTATAATTTCCTTATTCCTTTCTCTATAATATTTCCCATCACTTTCACTTATTTCTCTTCACTAATATATCAATAACATAAGAATTTATATAAGAAAACTCTGCTATAACATCTTTTCCATGCTATTTCAATAATATCAAACTTAAAAATATATTGAAATCTCAATGTTCTTACCTTGTCGTATTGATTTCAACCTTTAACTTGATTTTCTCTCTCCTCCAGCTCAATTTCTTGAATCCAAATTGATATTCTAGCTCCCCATAGTCTCCTTGTTATCTTTCTCTCTTGATGACTATGGAAATTCTTTTGATTTCTAAGAGAAAATGGTGAATTTTTTTGGTGGAAGGACCAAATTGTAAAGAAAGCAAAACTTTCTTTCTTCTCTTCTCTTCTAACGTGAATTGCATGGAAACGATGGTGGGTTGGTTCCTTTTCATCTTTCTTTCCACTTATATATATACTAAATAATAAAATAATAAAATATCATTTAAAAATCAAATTAAAATATTAATAAACTAATATTTATTTATTTATTTAATCTAAAATATCTCTAACATCATCATTATCTTCTAGATTTCTCTCTCTTCTAAATGACCATTTTGCCCTTTATGATCTTTTAAAATTCCATCTTGGAGCCATTACTTAATTTGGTAAAATTACGATGTAGTCCCTCATAATTCTTCACCTATTCAATTTGGTCATAATTCATCCATTTTCCTTAGTTTCTAGATTATTCCACCCTTAAAATATTTGCACTATTGGTCCTTCAACTTTTTCTTATTTTCACTTTAACCCCTCAAATTTTGAGTATTTACCCTTGGGCAACAAAACTTTTCTCACTTTGGCGATTTAATCTTTTCTTGAATTAATATGTCATAATTTACTTCTTAATGTTAACATAACTCAAAATTACCCTTTTATCACTTTATTTCCTTATTTTACTATATCGAATACTATCTTACTTTCTTCTTGTAGTAATTTTCGGGTATTACAATAAATTTGATCGTCGTAATAAATAACGACTCTAATTCATCTACTCCTTCAACCAAATAACTTGTTTCACATGTTTAAAACGAAAATATTATTTAGAAAAAGAAAGAGTATGAATTATCCAAAGACAACAACAACGAAACTTACTTGAACTAATTTAGTTTTTGGATTGATTTTTTTAAATTCAAGTATTTAACATAAACAATCTTCTCCTTATGCAAATCTCCTTATGGAAATAATCTACTCGATATTTCAATATGGAAGTTGTCCAACAAAATGGTGGCTCATTTTGTAGCAAATACTACCCTCAGATATCAAATATAACTTCAAAATCTTGGAAAAGATTGGTCATGACAAGTTTGAGTAGTTTTTAAAAATTGCGTCCTTTTGGAAGCGTTTTTTAAAAAAAATTATGAGGTGTTGTTTGAATTTTATTCGGGATTCTCTGGCCCGAGAATCTCTGGTTTAGGGTTAAGGTTACGATATTGGGAATTTTTATGGGTTTTTTCCTTTTCATTTCAACCTTAACCCTAACCAATAAAAAAATTCTAAAACCCGATAATCTCGGGATAATTTTCAAACATCATTGGAATCCAAGGATAATTTTCAGATTAGGTTCCCACATTGTTTTTTTTGCCAATTTCCCCCTATTGCCTATATAAATGGGGGTTTTGCTACCCTTACTCCAACTCTCTCAGCCATCGTCCCTTACAAAATAAAAAATTCTCTCCTAAATTGTTTTTTTTTAGTGTTGAAATTTTTGGACGGAAAGATTTACTTGGGTTTGTGTTTGAGGGAGACAGCGTGATAGTTTTAAGTTGTGTTTTGAGTTCACAAAGATATAATGGTGCTCGGAGACCCTCACATTTCATCTACGGTGTAGGGATCAAACCATCACCTTATGAGCCCATCGTATTGCAACTCAGACTCTAGTTCATGGTAGTTATACAGTCACGAGTTGAAGTATAAATATGGCTCCCGATTGATAGTGGTTATATGATCATGGGTTGGAGTATAAGTCAGGAGCCTAATTAATGGTGGTTATGCGGTCATGGGTTCAAGTTTCATGTCACTCGAAGAGGATGCTTTATAAACCCCATGCATAAGTTTGAGGCCATAACCATAATGAAAAACTAAGGGGCTTTCCAGTATAATCAGCTTATTTTTTTTCTCCATCTCCACTAAAGCAATATCCTTAACCTCATTGTTCAAAACTTGTGACAGAGTTGGGGACAAGAGGACTTTCAAGAGGAATAGTGATTGTGACGGTGGAGAAAAGCTGAAAGTCCTTTCGGGCCGGTAGCGGTTGCTAAGATTAAAGAACTCATTAATAACTGCAACCGCTGCCACCCTGACTCAAGCTTTAGCTTCTTTCCACCGCCACAGTCACTCCCATCCTAAAAGTCCTCTTGTATCCAACTCTGTCACAGGTTTCGTACAATTACGTTAATGATACTGCTTTTAGTTGAGATGGATAAAAATAATAAGTTCATTATATTGGAAAGCCCCTTTGTTTTTCCCTATGATTATGGTCTCAAACTTATGTATGGGGTTTATAAAGCATCCTCTTCCAGTATCATGAAACTTGAACTCATGATCGCATAACCATTGACAACTAGGCTCTCGAGTTATACTCCAACCCGTGATCGCATAACCACCGTCAACTAGGAGCCCTAGTTATACTTTAACCCATGACCGTATAAGCACCGTGAACTGGGAGTTTGACTTGCAATGCGATGGACTACTAAAGTGATGGTTCCATCCCGACACGGCAGATGAAATGTGTGGGCCTCTGAGTGTTATCGCATCACTGTGAACTCAAATATACCTTAAAACTATCACAATGTCTACCTCAAACACAAACATAAAATAATTTTTTTCTCCAAATTTCCAACACCCAACACACAAAAAAAAGTTCTAAATGTGTTTTCTATTTCTCTTCAAAATCAATCTATTTCCCTAAATATCTAAAAAAAACCAACCTAAAACTCTACATATTTATAAATTTGACATATATTAGGCAACCATTTTAGGCATTGTTGGGTAATTTTTAAATGCCGTCAATTATGTTTTTGAAACATTAATACAACTGACGGTAATCATTTAAAAAACGTAATTTATGCTGCTTAAGCGTTTTTCTTTCAAAGTTGCAAAGCGTTTAGACATTATTATTAACGGATAAAATTTAATTTAATTTTCTCAACTTTTAATTTGTTTATTTCTCAACTTTTAATTTGAGTCATGTTTTTGTGTGTTATATTACGTTTTGCTTATTCTGAGTTTACTATTGTAATTTAGTTTTGATAACTTTGTTCATATTATATATAAATTCATAACATGCTTTTACACGATTTATCATAATAATTTAATTTAATAAAAAATAGATTAGTTGTATTATATTTTCATGTGTAATTTTGTCCCATAAATATCACACAATAAAGTTTAACAAAAATAATTTTTTTTATTTTTATTTTTATTTTTTAAAAAATTAAGTTCTTCAAAATAAAAATAGAGCAACTTAATAGCATACATTAAAATTTTTCAGCATCCATCGAACGGCCCAAAACATAAAACAGACATTGAAAGATCCAGATTGATACACGTAAGCATTCAGAAATCAATAACGGAGAAAATTCTCGAGGCTTCCCTCTGTTTTTCCAATATCAATCGGAAACTCAGAAACACAACGTTGTTGGCCTGTTTCAGTTTTTTTATTGCTGCAGCGGAACCAGACACTCTTCCAGGTACCTGTTATTGATCAACTTTTCTACATATAACCTTTTTTCTCCCTTAAATTTCTGACCACTTTTATCATTTTGAAGATCTGGGTTTATTTGTTTGTTTGTTTGAGTATGAAACTGAATTCAGATGGGAGCTTTTGCAGCCTGATCTAAGAATTTGCTGCTTTATTATCAGAAGTTTCTTGGATTTTCTTGCTTTCCTTTGGAAAACTAATGAATGGAGATTAATTTCACCATTGTAAAGAAAAGGGAAAGCTTGAATCTTTATGATTGATGTTAAAGATGGCTGTGACATTTGTCTGCCTAAACTCTGCCTTTCCCATAGGAATTCAACTGCAACTCTTTAAAAGAAGTTAATTTTCTTTCTTTGCAATGTGTTCTGTTTTTCCATGGCTACTAGTTTCTTAATATTTTACTCTTTGTCTTCCCTAGACAACCACAAGAACATAAAAATCTACATGCGCGGTGGAACTGCTTCATTGTTGCCTTCAATATACAAATTCAAACAAATCTGCCCTTTGGCTGGATCATGGGGTATGTTCCCTCTACATCTCATTGTTTTGCTCTGGCTATATTTTTGTAAGCAGACACATTTTAACTTTAACATATCACTCTAACCAGGTACTGTGGCTACTTCAACACCGAGGAAATCGGATAATAATGGCTCTAAGGAAACAGGGTCCGTCAGTAACGACCAGACTGAGCCTATTGTTGCCTTCAGCAAACCTCCACCACAGCCACCTATTCTTGGACCACTGGTTGCCTTTTCACTCTTAGAAACATGGTCTCGCCGTGATGCTGATGATAACTGACTGGTCTCATAAATGAAGCGTTGCTGAATGCCCTATCTATGTAAATAATGAACCTTTGTCGACTACCTGAATAGAACTTTTGAGATTGGAGCGTTGTAGGTTGTGCTTTTCATTGCTATGGCAAACAAGCCATCAAGCCGTCAATTCCCAAATTCTGACGTCAGTTGCCACCAGTAGGCTTATGAATGGTGCCAAGCATACTGTGTAAATCGAACTGTAGTATGGCATGTAGGCACCTTAGAACCCTGTAGGGTTGAAAAGAATTATGAGAGGCATTTCAATATTGAGTTGTTACGGAGAGATGTGTGCATGTTTCTAAATTTTAAAAATATCAGTCATTGCTTGCTGTGCTTGTGGAAATATTTTATTTCATTGATTCATAAAAGATACCGAGGAAAATAAATGTTGTGGTTTCGAGGTTTCCAAGGAACCATACATAGCACCGAAGAGGGAGCCGCTGAATACACTTAACATGCGAAGCTCTTTCTCTCAGAGTTTATGACATTCTGCCTAGATAATCAACTGCTTGACCATGTGATCCCGAATCAAGTAGACATATTATAACAAGGTAGCTCGACCTGTTGGCTCTGGCAATACCACGGCCTCCCTGCTAACGTGAACAACCATTAAATATTCATACCTACAAATCCTTGCCTCAGAAAACCAGGGCAAATTGCATTTAAACAAACATGTCGGTCTGTCATGATGAATTAAAAACAGAAAAATCGAATCATACCTATACATTATATAATTCAAACGTTTCCCCGACATACCTTCTACTTATCCACTAAGAAGCATACCAGAAACCAGCACCAAGATTCATAGCAGAGCTCCCAGATATCTTTGAAATCCACACGTGTTTCAGAGCAAACAGATTAAATGTCATTATCCAAATGACTAATTCAGACAGTCACCAAATAATACTAGGAATTTAGTCCTGTCTCAAGTTGAGCCACAAGGAATCTTGTACAGCCTGACAAATTGGCTGGCATGTCACCCAACTCCCACCGATCTCCAAAAGTCAACTTATATTCCTTGTTCCCTCTTCCATATTAATCAAATCCATTCTAATTTACATAATACCTTGCTATATAAACTAGCAACCAAAGCAAGTGAAGCAGGCATTTGCAATCCTAGCTCACTCATCAAATTTCTAAACAGGAGCTGCTCAAAGAATATCATGGAGAACAAGGTGAAATATGTTGAAGGCGGGGCAGTTGGGCGCAGGAGTCCCAGGGGCACAAGGCCTATCCCAAAGAGAGGCCAGATAAAGTCGAGAATAGCAGCAACTGCTTTTCACTCCATTGTCTCTGTGCTATCTAAAGCCAGTCCAAATCACCATCATTTTCACTGGAAAACATACTTGAGGGAGGCTTAAACACATTGTACTTAGTGATCACATTAAGCACTGTACTACGAGTAACTTAATTTATGTATTAAGCAATCTTCTTCTTTTCCTTTATCGTTATTCTCTTGTTGTGTATATTTTAGATGAATTTGTATGTTTCCAATCAAGGGTAGTCACTCACCAATGCCCAAAAGCTCATAACATGAGAATTTATCCACTAAATTCCATGACAGCCGGCAAAGTTGTTTAAAGAAATAGTTTTCCAAATAAAAGAGCAGAGAAAATAGAGGCTTTAACTCAGTTGCTTGTGCATTGTACAAGTGGAGTAAATTTCATAAACCAAGCAGACAAGTTGGTGCTAAACCTCTCCATATATGGCAGAGAGTTAAAACCTAGTTTCTTCAACCGAGCCTCTTGTTGCATCTAATACATCATATTAAGCCATACAAATCCACTGCTCTTTCTTCTTTATTATTTTTTTTTCTCCCCTCTTTTCCTTTATTGAACCCTGGCCTTGCTTTTGATATGATATGATATGATGAGACATAAAGTATCTAAAAACAAATTAGCAATTAGACATAAAAGCTCACTAATTAAATATGAATTTTGTTCTCCAAAAAAAGAACTTTTTGCAACCTTAACTTTTCGATAAAGCTTCGCAAAACTTTTTTTTTTTTATTCTTTTCGCAGTTCATGATATGATAGAGTAGTCCCCAATCCCCATCCTCTCACCATTTTCTTTTAAAATAAGTTCATAATTTATTGTCTAATCGCCTTTTTCTTTTTTATTTAATTTACCACGATGGTCTTCATTCATTAATCTTTCCATCAATTAAATTCCTCTGTTGTGTTTGGATGATAGATTTATAGGAGAGGCTTTATTTGTATTCAGATTTTTAAAATTTTAAAAGTAAATCTATTTGTTTGGTGGAGAAATTTGAATCTTGTGAGTCATTTCAAAAGCAATTCCAGTAATTCAATTTTTCTTTTAAGATTCCATTTAAAGAGTGGTTTTCAAAAATTTTAATAACGATAAAAGTTAAATTTCAAAATAATTTTTATTTTGTAAAAGATATCATTTTATTTTAAAATTTTATTTTATTAAACTATTTTTACAAATATAATAATATTTTTATTTTTAACATAATTATTCTTTGTTTATAATTATTTTTAACTGTAAAATTTCAATAACCTATTTTTTCTAAATTAATTATTTATCCAAGCAAAATAATTCTAAATACTACCATATTGAATTGATGAATTCTAAAATATAGAATTTTAAAAATCTCAACTATTTTAAAATTCTTTACATATATTTAAAGGAGACATTTTCAAATATAAATATATATATATATATATATATATATATATACATATTCATATTAATTTTCAAATTTCTAAATTGAAAAGACTTAATTTATAATTTGGCTCTTAAAGTATACTCATTTTTATACTTTGTATCTAATCTTTTTTGGCCCAATTCGGTTCTTAAAGTACACTTGTTTCCCAATTTAGTACTTAAAGTTTGTCTCCGTTATATTTTTTGATCCATTTTTTAACAGACATTAAAGAAAAGCTGATGGTCAATCACATATTGCACGTGGCATTTTTTTTAAATAAGTATTTTTTATCAAATATATATAAACATTAAATAAATATAAAAATAGAAATAAATGTATAGAAAATCTAGAAAAACATATAAATTATGAAAATAAAAATTACAAAAATACGGTAAATGAAAAGAAATTAGTTGGAATTAATAATATTATAAAAATTGTAAAAATATAAAATATATATAAAAATTGTAAAGATATTAATTTAAAATTTAAAATTTATTAAAATATAAAATATTTAAAAGTTGCAAAATTATTTAAATTTTGTAAAATTTAAAATTGTGAAAATCATTAAAAATTTAAAATGATTTAAATTTATAAAAATATTTAGATTTTGTGAAAATCATAAGAAATTTTCTTTGTACGTCATTGCATTGCTTCATTTTTTTTCCATTTTCCTTTACTTTCCTTATTTGGTTGTTAGATGCAAATCTTCTACTATTAAATAACGGCTAAATTAGGCATAAATGTTGATTATAAAAAGTTAATTGAGAGGTTAGGTCAATTTTTACCATATTTATCGAAATAGACTGGCTTTGAATACAGAGGGGAAAACATGTCCAACAGCCGAGTTTTTGTTTTTAAGGTTTGTTTAGTTTGGGTTACAGTTAGGGTTTTTTATGGTTTAGGGGTTTTGAGGTAGTAATTGGATTTTGGATTTTGTTTGGGTTTTTTAAGGGTTTAGGGTTTAGGGATGAAAATAATAGGAGGCCAATTTATTTGTGTTTGTGTTTGAGGTAGAAATTGTGAAAGCTCAAATGTATATTTTAGTTGATGATGATGCGATAGTGCTCAAAGACCTATACATTTCATCTGCCGCGTCGGGATGGAACCATTGCCCTAGAAGCCCATCACAATACAACTTAGGCCTCGAGTTCACGGTGCATATACTGTCACAGGTTGAAATATAAGTAGGGCTCCTAGTTGACGGATGTTAATGCGAGGTCATGGTTTAGAGTATAACTTGGGAGTCCACTTGACAGTGATTATGCGGGCACAGGTTCAAGTTTCACCTCACCAAAAGAGGATGTTTTGTAAAACCGATACTAAAGTTTGAGATGATAATCGTAAGGAAAAATTCACGGGCTTTCCAGTATAACCAACTTATTTTTTTCTCCATCTCCACCAAAAGCAGGATAGATAACCTTTTTATTGTTCGAAACGGTGATAGATTTGGATAGAAGAGCACTGTCAGGGAGGAAGCGACGGTGGCTATAGAGAGAAGCTAGAGGTCGAACTAAAGTGACAATGATTGTAGTTATTAGTCAGTGATTTAATTACAACAATTGTTGTCAAGTCAAAACGACCTCCAGCTTTTGTCCAACGCGACAGTCGCTCGCCCCCTAACGGTGCACTTGCCCCAACTTCATCACCGATTTCGGACAAGAGGGAGGTTAACGATATTGCCTTTAGGAGGGATGGAGAAAAAAATAAGTGGACTATACTGGGAGGCCCCTGAGTTTTTCCCTACGATTATCATGTCAAACTTACATATTGGTTTTACAAAGCGTCCTCTTCTGGTGAGCCAAAACTTAAACCCTTGACCACATAACCACCGCCAAGTGGGCTCTCGAGTCTTACTGCAAGCCATGACCGCACATTAACGTCTGTCAACTAGGACTTATAGTTAGACTACAACTTGTAACCGTATAAGCATCACGAACTTGAAGCTTGATCAATGAGATGGGCTTCTAATGCAATGGTTCTCTCCCGACACAGCAAATGAAATATGTGGGTCTCGAAGCACCACCATATCATCGTGAACTTAAACACACTTTAAAACTAGCACACCGGTTATCCCAAAAAAATATAAATCTATCAATCAAAAAATTTTTAAAAATGAAAGTAAAATATAAACAATGGTGTAGAGAAGTTTTAGGGGTGAGCATGTTGGATCTAGTGCCCTAAGTGTAGTATTTTCGTCAATATAAACTTGTAATTTTTTCAAACAAATTGGTTAATAAAATAAATTCATTAATTAAATTAATATACTTTGTATAAAATTGTCCTCAAATGGTTTTTGCATGCAAAGCAAAATGGAAGCACATTGCTCATTGGTTGTCTAAATGTTTAATTAATACTAAGTGGTATTACATGGTTGGATCGTAGTACGGAAAGACAACTTGTATTAGTAGACGAACCTAAGCATGTCCTTAGTTTAATCAAAAATGAGCAAACCGATTAAAAGACTAATATGTTGCCTATCAAGTCCAATTGGGGAGATGTCTTATCTTAGGCATCGAAGCAGATGACTCCTAGAAGATAGAGACATAGATGTGACTGGCAGTACGTCGGACAGAACCATTTGATAGTGATTGAATTTTCATGAAGGAAGATGTAATGATTACCATAAAATAAAATAGGATCATATTGGGAGAACAAAAATTATCCCAAAGAGATCAAGAATATCCTATAAAAGTTGCACTTATGACAAAGTCATTGGACAAGCACTAAGTAATTGCTTTCGTTTTTCATTCCAATTTCAATTATATCCTTTTACAGTTCTCATAAATCCAATTTTATAGAAATTTAATGTCACTTTTGGTACATTCACAATTTAGTCCTAAATGCAAAATTAACAAAGTTTATTTTATCAAATAGTCCTTAAACATTTCATAGCTTCCAAATCTACCAATTTTTATCAAAAACAACTAAGATTCGTCAACAGCAAGTTTTAAAATCTTTAACATTTTTGAAATTAGAGATACGGGTTAGCTAGACCTAGTTGTACTGATATCAAAAACATAAAAATTACAAGAAATAGATTAAAAATGACTTACCAAGAAAAGATGGAAGTTTGGCCGAACTTAAGACTTCAACCATGGTTGTTCATACATTTCTCTTTTAAGTAAAATCGGTGGAAGATTGAAAGTGATGAAGATAATAACTTTAAATTATGTTTTTTATATATTTTATTAATACTAAAACATTATTTAATATATAAATTTCCCTTAAAATAAATATCCACCTTCCACTATCATTAAAAAGTGGTCAATTGCCACTTTGATCCTCAAATATTTACATTTTAAGCCATATAACTAATAATATTCTAAAGCGATTAAGTTTTACAATTTTTATAATTTAGTCCTTATACCTAATTTAGTCATTTAATGACTAATATTTTCGAATCAAAATTTAATACACCTGTATAACAACTCTAGTCTTGGTTTATGGAAACGAGGTCCCGATACCTCATTTTCCAAAACCACTTGACTTTAGGGACAAACCACTTGTACTTAACTAATTATCCAATTAAATGAAATTATCAAATCAAAATTCACTATATCATAACACTTGACTCGTAAATATTAAATAATAATATTTACAGTATCACTCGTTAGAATTGTGGTCCCGAAACCACTATTTCTAACACCACTAAGAAATAGGTTGTTATAAACCCTAAAATGCTTTTATTTAAAAACAATCCGAGCCGAGTCTTTTGGATGCCAAGACTGCATCCTAACCTTGTGGGTTTTCTGTAAATATAGAAGTTAAGGGGGTGAGCTTAAGAAGCTCAATGTGAGTCCAATCACTAGAAAACTAGTGCGGAACAATAACCAAAGCATGCAAAATAACAATTTTTAGAACAATTACAATCGTATGGCAAAGCAAAATGTGACAGTTCATTTGAGCATGCTTATGAATGTCAATGCAATGCATAAATAACAGGAAAGTTCTTACCCATACTTCGCTGCACTCCACAGTAAGAGTTTCCTAGAACTCATCCATCATATAGCACTCTAGTTTGTGGATGAACCACCAGTATTTCTAGATCAACTACCGATAGTAAAAAATTGTGGACGAACCACCAATATTTTCAGTTAAAAAGTTTGCAGACAAGCTGCTAGTAGTTTTTGGATGAACCACCAGTGTTACAAATTATTAAACTGTCAATACTTCCTCTTTTCAATTGTCTCACCCCATGCAAATGAAGTGTGACATACTTGTAATAGCATCATGTAAAAACAATAAACATGTTTAACACGTGTTCAGTTCAACAGTAGCAATAGGCGTGTTGAACATGCATTCAGTAATTTAGTGGCAGGAATAAGAGTAACAGTTTATCATAAATACAATGACAGTAGACATGTAACATTCATATATCATATATTATAACAGTAGCAATTTATTCATCAACTCATATATTCTAGCATATTCATAATATCAAAGAATCAATTAAGTGAATAAAATCTATAAAAATAATTCTAGGACTATACAAGGACTAAATTGAACAATTTACAAAATTTTGGGCAAAACTATAAAATAGGGATCACACGACTGTATGGCCAGGCTGTGGTCGTGTAACAAACGCTATAATTACCCTACAAGAGGGGCACGACCGTGTGGAAGAATTATGGTCGTGTGGTTCACAAACTAGCCTAGGACTTATAATGGCACATGGTCGTGTGATACAATTGTATGGTCCACATGCCCATGTGGGAGACCATGTGGCCCTAAACTTCACATAATTTTCCACCAACTCGCTTGGAAAAGAACACACACACACCTTTCATCGCAGATTCAGTCGATATTACTCACGTCCGATTTTGATCCGATTTACTTAAATTTGATCCTTCAAATGACATTTAAACGTAAATTAACGGTTGGTTTCAAGATTTGAGAAGATAGTAAAAAGATTTGGCTAGAATCGTAAAAGATTGATTAATCGAATGTAAGATTAGCGTCGGATAGTAATATTACAAAAATTTGGGATCTAAACATAGGAAACGAGATGTACTTACCGATTTTTGGCAAAGGTAGGGATGTTGTTGACGACAATTACAAAACTGTTAAAAAGAACGATTGAATGAAGGATGATTTGATTTAAGAAAGTAAAATAATTATCAACAATTAGGATGAAAATATGAAGTAAAGAAAAAGAGAAGATATAGAAAGATGGAGAGAAAATTCTATTAGGATTTAAAAAGGGTAATATGAAAATCTAATTAGGAAAATAAGAGAAAAAGATGGCGGAATTCTAATTATATTGGAATTTTGAAGAAGGACAATATATGAATTCTAACTACGAAAGAATTGGTTAAATTCTTAAGGTTTGTAAACCCTAAGGGTGCACATGCACTTTACCCAAATTAGGAATAAGGGACGACAATCAGGGTTAAAATTAAGGGTTTGTTGAAAAATTAAAAATAATGAGAGAGGAAAGATTTTGTAACAGCCCGGTTTAGACCCTAGTCAGATAGTGGTTTCAAGACCACGAATCTAAGTCAGAAAAATATTTTAAAATTATTTTTGGTGTTTGTAGTATGTGAATTAATATGTGTGAAAGTTTTGTGTGAAAATTTTATCGTTTGTGTGCTCGATTCTATAAAAAGGACTAAATCACGTAAAGTGCAAAACTTGAGTTCTATAAGTTAAATGCACTAAATGGCTATAGAACCAAAGTGCAAAACTTGAGTTCTATAAGTTAAATGTACTAAATGGCTATGTAACCTTAATATAAGAGTACTTAGGTGGTAATTATATCATTTTTGTGTTAGTAGACATTTATGAGTTTGGTTTTATAGAAATTATTAAAGTTTTTAAAGGGTATAAAGGTAAATAGGTAATTAAGGTTAATATTAATAAAACAAAAGTCTTTTTTTTTATTTCATTCATCTTCTTTCTCACCGAAACTAAAAAGATGAAAGACCATTTGAAGCATTTAAGGGTTTGGCCCTTTATATTCTTGATTGAGGAATGTTTTGAGCTCGATTTTTGATGATTTTTATGTTTTTGAGATCGTTGCTTCGTATTCTAGCTAGCCCATGCCTTAATTTTTGGATTGGTTGATGAATTTGTGAGTTGACATTGATGATAGCTTGATGTTTTTGTTGTTTGATGATGAAAAATAAATATTTGATGTTAGATTATCATGTTTTATAAAGTGATTTTTGATGAAAATGCAAATTAGGGATTAAATTGTGAAATGTGTAAATTAGGTGGTTGTAATATGAAATAAATGCAAGTTTTGGGCTGCTAGGGACCCCTAGTGAATTCGACTAAGCATGGGTGGATTGAAATTATGTGTATTTTGTGTTGTTTTGAAATAGGAACTAAATTGTAAAAATGTGAAAGTTTAGGGGAAAATGTGTAAAATAACCCTAATGTGTGTTTTGGACTAAACTGAATAAATAGTTGATTAAATAAGCTGATTTTGATAATATATAGATCAAAAAAGAAATAAAATGGATTTAGATCAGAGGAAATCGAAGGTTGACAAGTAATCGATCCGATTTGTTCATCGGGAATACGAGGTAAGTTCGTAAGTAAATAAATGTTTTTGAAATTAAATATAAATGTTTTACCTTGCTGAAATTAAATTGTACATGGTTATATATTGTCGATATTGAATTGTTTATGTATATAGGATGCTGAATTAGATTTGTATTTGATTATACAATATCGAACTTGATTCGTCTGTGGTTGTACATTGTTGAAATTAATTCATACTTGGTTATATATTGTTGATAGTGAATTGTTTATGAATATAGGATGCCGAATTTGATTTGTGTATGATTATATATTGTCGATCTTGATTCGTGAATGGTTATACATTGTCAAATTGTTGGGTATACTGATATTCATTACTGAATTGGATTCGTATATGAATATATATAGTGTTGAATTGATTTGAGCATTGGATGACCGGTTTTGCATATGAAATAATTTAATTATGAAGTCGATAGCTCTGAATGAACCATAGAAAATGTATTTGATATTGATGACATGATAATAGGACTTCAAGATGCGATTTTTGTGTAAGACCATGTCTGAGACATTGGCATCAAAGTAAGAAAACGTGTAAGACCATGTCTGGGACATTGGCATCGATTTGATTCGTATAAGACCCTGTCTGGGACAGTGGCATCGATATGCGTTTACATGTAAGACCATATCCAGGATATGGCATTGTACTAGTTTTATAAGATTTATGTGTGTTCTTAACAAATCTGAATGTAGTTCTAAACTGAATGGTTCAGGTATGGGTGTAACACCCCAAACTCGGTCTAAACATTAGGGCCGAATCTGGTGATGTCACATTGTAACACCTCTTACCCGTATCAACGATGGAATAGGGTACGAGGCATTACCAGAATAAATACACTTATAGACATATTAATCCGAGTTATAAAATTTTATCCAAATTAAAACTTTCCAATTGTTATTCTTGGGTCGTTAATTAGGGTTTACTTGGCTAAATATACTCACAATCTTTCACTTCCTCGTTGTATTTATAAATTTTCACTTACTTGTTGAATTCGTCCTGAGTACTTGAATTGAGCCGTATCATTACATATTCTCATATCGTCAAATTTTCCTTTTTAACTATTGTAGTATATCAATAGTTCACTATCTGGTAAGCTAATTGTCACATACATACATTAACCATTCATCTCCCATACAGCTAACAAAATTAGCCACAAAGATAGTACAAATTTTCTCTATTCGATATAAACCAAAACCTGTGATTTCTTTTCCAACAAACCTTACTAAATATACATTTTATACTAACCCAAGTGTTTAACCATTCACCCATGACATAAATGTATTTTATCTATTATTGCCGAATATAGATATGCTTCACAAATCATAATTCACCTCACATAGTAACCGAATTAATTTTTATCATTTGTCAAATAGATTACAAAATAAGTTATATAACAAAATATAGATAAATTTTAAACCACACAATTAAACAAATTTTCATGGCATTACGTGATCATCACATATCAAAGACAAATGTTCTTGACATTTCCATCACCAAAACCGAAACAATCAATGCAACACAATAATATAATCATCCATACATCATTATTATCACACATATATATATCATGACTAAATTTCTTAAACATCTGATCATTTGCTTTTCAATACCGCAATAGCTCCTTCAGTACCAATACGTATTTATCATTCAATTTAACATTTACCGATTATAATCGGGCATATGACCATTTATACACAATTCATTCATAAATTTTCTTGTCCTCCTCCTCCTTTCCATCCCACATCCTTTATGTATATAACATGCTTAAATAGCATTATACATAATTTCACTATCCACTTATATTTAAATTTAAAGCTGTCTAGTCGAGTTATAGTCACTAAATTATTTTTATCTGGAGCTACAGAGCTCCAAATTAAGTTCCATTAATTTTCCCAAAAACTATATTCACATATATTCTTACCATAAAATTTTCAAAATTTTTGGTTAAGGAAATTAGTACAGTTTATTCTTTAAACTTCCCCTATTTCACTACTCGACAGCTCTGACCCCTCTTCACTAAAACTTACTTAACTCTTTGTACATAATTTAAATGATGTTCTTGTTTTTTTTTCTTGAAAATAGACTCATTTAGAAGTTCAAGCATGTATAATACAAGCCATAATTATTTTTTTACAATTTTTGGTGATTTTCCAAAGTTGGAACAGGGGATTTCCAAAACAATTCAACCCTACCTCACTAAAATTCAAATATTTCAAAATATATAACTCTTTTGCTTGTTATGTTTCTGTCACGTGAAAATATACTCATTCAGCTTCAATTTCATATATTATTAAGCCTCTAATTCAATTTCCACCATTTATGGTGATTTTTCAAATTTGCACAACTGCTATTGTTCAAAACTGTTTTATTTCTAAATTTACTCTTTTATAGTTTTGATATTTCATACCATCTTACACATGGGTCGATTAAGTATCAAACCAAATATTCCTCACATAATCTTGTCCTTTTCATATGTACATTCACTTTTCCAATTTCCCTGTTGACCACTCGGAATATTATCCGTTACTCAGTGGATTCAGCACTTAGCAATCACCTTAAATTCAGTGATACGGGGAATCAGCACATAGCAACCCCTTTCACAATCAAAGATACAGTGGAATTAGCACTTAGCAACCACCTTTATATTTAGTGATACGGGGAATCAGCACTTAGCAACCACCTTTAGAATCAATAATTCTGGGAATCAGCACTTAGCAACCCCTCAGGGAATCTGCACTTAACGACCCCTTTTTATCCAATGTATTCCGGTCTATTCTGAGTGTTCAATCGAAAACCTTATTTTTTTAACATTTTACCACCTTTCTCAAACTTAACCACAATTTTTTTTATAATCTACCTCAAATATTTAACCTATATTCACTCAAATCTCAAAAATATATTGAATAAGATTAAAACAATGCATTAATTCACATACAAACTTACTTTGGTGCAACAATATAGAAATTTAGCAATTTAATCTTTACTCTTTTCTTTTCTCCGATCAAGGTCGATTCCACTTCTTTCTTGAACTATAATAACACATTTAACTTATTTAACATGCACATTCATCAAAACAATCCCTAACTCAAACTTTGGCAGAATTACAATTTTACCCCTAAACTTTTGCATATTTACACTTTTTCCCCAAAGCTCGAGAATTAAATTTCATCTCTTATTCTTATGTTTTATGACATACTGAACATTTTTCCCTTCTATGGCAACATCAAATTCCCACTCTAACACATACTTATGAACATTAGGTATTTTTATCGATTATGTCGTTTTACTCGTTTTCACTTAAAATCGCTTAGCAAAAGTTGTTTAACATAATTTATAGCTTTATATTCTACCATAAAACATCAAAATAAACACATTTCACCTATGGGTATTTTTTCCAAATATAAACCCTAGGTTAAATTATTGCTAGAAATAGCTAAAACAAGTTACTGGGACTCCAAAAATGTAAAGAACATTAAAAACGGGGCTTAAAATCACTTCCATGGAGCTTGGAAGCTTGAAAACCCTAACTATGGCTTCTCCCCTTGCTAAATTCGGCCTTAGCTTGAAGATGGACAAATTTTTGGCTATTTTGGCCTTTTTAATTCTTTTAATTACTAAATGACCAAAATGCCCCCAACTTAAAAAAAATCCTATTTCACTTATCTCTTGTCCATTTTTGTCCAAAAATTTAACCAATGGTCTAATTACCATTTAAGGACCTCCAATTTAAAATTTCATAGTAATTTAACACCTCTAGCTTCTAGAACTCAACTTTTGCACTTTTTACAATTTAGTCCTTTTGGCTAAATTGAGTGCCCAAATGTCGAAATTTTTGAACGAAATTTTTACAAAATCATTCCGTGAAATTTTAGACCATAAAAATATAATAAAAAATAAATTTTTCCTCGTCAAATTTGTGGTCCCGAAACCACTGTTCCGACTAGATCTAAAATCGGGTTGTTACAATGTGTGAATTTATATGTGCAAGTTAGCACTTAATGTAATAATATGAGTTTATATGAGATAGTTAATTGTATATGTGTTTGTGATATGTTTGAGATCAGCTTAGTTGAATTGAATTATAATTTTCATTGAAATGATTTATTTGCTTATGACTTACTAAGCTTCCAAAGCTTACTTTGTGCATTCTTCCACTGTTTTATAGATTATCGAAGTTAGCTCAGACTCAGGGATCGTCGGGAAACGTCGTCGCACTACCGATCATTTTGTTGGTACTTTTGAAGCTTTGTACATATGACATATGGCATGTATAGGCTAGTAAAATATTATTATATTTTTGAATTGTAATTCTAGCCATGTGATTTGGCTTGGAAATAGTGTATATGATGGAATTGTGTTTAGCATGCTTATTATGATAGGTGATGTTTTGATGATTAAATGATGACAAAGAATGAATATGTTTTTTGAATGATTGGTTGGTTATCTAGGTGCGGTTCTAATTGTTTAAAAAAAAGTAAGTAAAATGAAATGAAAATGAAATGATTGTTCTGAACCGTGTTTTGATCGGTAATGCCTCGTAACCCTAATCCGGCGATGGATTCAGGTTAGAGGGTGTTACAAATTTGAACCTTGAACCTCTAAGAAGAGGTACTAACGTTTAACCATTGAAGTTGTAGCTCATTTCTTGTTTATTTTAGACACTTAATCTTATATATATTTTAGGGAAATTTTGCTAAAAATTTACAAAATTAAAAGGGGAAGGGGTGGTTTGAACTTGGGCCCTTATGATAAGTGCTCTAACTTTTTACCATTAAGCCTCAAGCTCATTTCTTACTTAATTTTATTTCTTAATTGTATATATTTATTTCAGAGTGTAACTTTACCCTAGTTTGCCGAAAATAATAAAATGAGACGAAGGGAGCTTGAAATTGGGTCTCTAAGGAGGACTCTCTAACACTTAGCCATTATTTAATAAACGCACAATGATAACATTATAAATTAAGGTGTGACCACTCTCAGTTTCACAAACCCTGATTCTACTAACCTTATTTTTTTGGGATGTGACAATTAGCCCTCAAATTTGCTCATTCTTTCAATTATTTGAAATTACAATAGTAAAATTACTACATTAGTCATTACACATAATAAGTTTATATTGAAGTTTTCTAATTTGACCGTATTTTTGAATTTATATGAAAATTATTTTTTAACAACCAATTTTTAATATCGCATAATATAATAGTAATTATTGTATTAGTACCTAACTGTACTTCCACAAAAATAATATTTTATATATTAATAGGGAAAATATTTGGCGCACTGCTAGTGGAGTTTTTAAACTCTATAAGCAGGGTTAGGAGGTTGACAAGTGTCTTATGGTGTATAGTAAAATATTAAAGAAAGAGACACATGATAAATTTTTAAAAATTACTTGTGGAATAAAAAAAGTATACCGTCAGTGTACCAAATACTAACCCATATTAATATAATCATTTAACTTATAAAATTTTCATAAAATCTAATATCTTAAATATTTAGCTACATTGGTTTTCACTTTAATCTTAATGTGATATTTTTACACAAATTATATTGAGTTTTATATATATAAAGTTATATATACAATGACCCATGCATCGCATTTGAGAATATAAATTAATTTTTATTAAGTGATAAGTAACTTTTATCTACTTATTATTTTCAATATTTATTATTAAAATTTAACACATAGATTTTATTATAAATTACCAACCACATTTTAAAATTAAATTACTTAAAATATTAATTTCAATTTATAATTTTTTAATGGTTACTCAAACATACTTTATATAAAAATAAAAATAGTTAAAAATAGCATGACACTAGTTTATCAGGTTGTGCTTTGATAAGATGATTATATCTGCAACATTAAACCAAATGATTAACTTTTTGAGGTTTGATATTTATTTGTGTGTATAAATTACATAAAAAATATAAATATTATATAATTAAAAAATTAGGTTTAAGTTAAAATATATCTTAAGTTATTGTACTCTTTGTAAATTTAAATTTTAGTCCATTTATTTTTATTTTTAGAAATTTAGTCTCTTTATTTTTCAAATTTTAAAATTTAGATCCAACTATTAATACTATTAAAATTATTTTGTTAAATTCGGGTCCATTACAACATAATTTTTTAATTATATTGCTACCAAGTGAGTATTTTTCATTTCAAAAATTTAGCAAAAATTAACAATGCTAACAATTGGATATGAATTTTGAAATCTAAAAATAGAAGGACTAAATTCTTCAAAATAAAAGTATGAGAATTAAATTCAAAAGTTGTGAAGAATATAGTGACCTATAACATATTTTAACCTTGGATTCAAAATAAATCTCTTAACATATTTTTATACCAAACATGTTTTTTTTTAATATTTGGTACAGTAACAATGAAGTTTTTAAATTCTACAAACAATGTTAAAAGGTTAACAAATGTCCTATAGAGTATAGTAAAATATTAAAAAGATAAATATTTAAAAAAGACGCTTAACAAAATTTTAAAATTATTTATAAAATAAAAATATACTATTAATATACCAAATTCTAACCCTTTTTTTTTCTAAATCCAATGACTTGGGGTTTTCTTTCATCGATTCAAATGTAATTTTGATTTGGTAAGAAAGTTTAATTGTTTGATTTTATCTTATATGAAAACTTCGATTATTTTTATTTTATATAATCTATATAACTATATATAAAAAAAGAAAAGGACATGCATCACTACACCAAAACAGGTTTTTAGTGGCATTTTTTTAGGCCTTTAGCGGCGCTTGTAGAAGCGCCGCCAAAAATGCCGCTAACGACAAGTCGCTAACGTTTGCAGCGTTTACAGAAAAAACGCCGCTAAAGGTCATGTTCTTTAGCGGCGCTTCGAAAAAAGCCGCTAAAAATCATGTTCTTTAGCAGCGCTTCGAAAAAATGCCACTAAAGATCATGTTCTTTAGCTGCGCTTAAAAAAAAGACGCCGCTAAATATCATGTTCTTTAGTGGCACTTTCAAAAAAACGCCACTAAAGATCATGTTCTTTAGCAGCGCTTAAAGAAAAACACCGCTAAAGATCATATTCTTTAGCAGCGCTTAGTAAAAAACGCCGCTATAGATTATGTTCTTTAGCGACGCTTTCATCACAAACGCCGCGAAAAATAATGTTCTTTAGCGGCACTTTTGTAAAAAACGCCACTAATTTTGGGATTTTTGTAAAATAAATTTTTCCATTTTTCAGCCCTCCTGTAACAACAAATCAAAAGCAACCAGATCTAAACCAGCCAAAAACAATAAATTTATATGATATTTCAAATTAAACGAATAAAATAATATTTATCAATAAATAAAAGTGAATTCATACTTTTCTTTACAAAAATGTTAAAAGTTAAAATGATAAAAATATTTATGCAATACACTATGACGGCAGAAGTTGTGACTGCTGAAACATCTTCATCATAATCTGAAGCTGCTGTTAAAGTTCGTCGTACTTTTTGCTCTGCTCTGCTTCTCTCGATGCCGCATCTGCTTTAAGTTGTAGCTGGAGTTCTTCATATTTCTTTTGAACCTCTGCTTCTTTCGCTGCTTCTCGCGCTGCAGCCTCTGCTTCTCTCACTGTAGCCTCTGCTTCCCTCGCTGTAGCCTCTGCTTCCCTCGTTGCTGCCTCTGCTTTAAGTTGTAGCTGGAGTTCTTCATATTTCCTTTGAACCTCAAATGTGGTCACTTGCATCTGAGCCATCTGGTCTTTTAACTTCTGAACTTCAGCTTGAGCCTGACTCCCCGAAGCCATATATTGCTGCGAGCTGGATCCAAAATATTGGGTTGGACTAACAAAAGATCCTTAAAATCGAACCCGACCATACCTTTCAGGACCTAAAACTTCAGTAATAATCCGGTTTTCAATGGCTTCAGGATAAACAGAACTATCACTAGAAGCAATCGTTTCGTACTCCGCCTTTTTATCCTTTAGTTTTTCCTAATAAATAAATCACATAATTAGGAACGCAGTATATATTAAAAAAACAAATGCAACATAACAATAGTCGCATTACAAGCAATGAATTAAACCATTAGAAAATAAACACTATAAATAACTAAAACAAGTCAAATCGTATTAAGTAAACGTACCATAATTTCACCAGCTTCAGGAGTCATAGCAGATCCATCTTTCTTCCTATGTGTAATTTCAAAAAGTTGAAGGCGTCCAACTTTTTGACCGGACGACCGTTCCTACAATATAGTAGTAAAAATATTATTTAATGGAAAGTTATACATATTTGACAATATTAAAAAATTAAAAATACCTCCGCCTCAGCTACACATGCAAAACTTCTCGACCCGACTGTGTGAGTGAATTTTTGTTTCTGCCTGCTGCTTTTTCCAACTCATTCACGATCCTATGTTATGAAATTTTTAGTAAGTAAATAGTTAATACTATAAACCAAAATAATTACAATAGTTTGGAAGTACGTCATACCTCACCTTTCTTCGAATGCCAAAATCTAACCGCATCTTCCCATTGGTACCTCAGCATACCCGGCGGGACATTTTGCAATTTCTCATCGAGGGTTGTTTTTGTCTTATAATAATATTTCTTCAAAATACTTTTATGGTCTCTCCATCTTTTTCCCAATGCCTTCTTTACATAAGCATCCGAGACCTCTAAAGCAAACTTCGCCTACAAAAAACACAAGTTAATAAAGTAAATATAAATGAAACTATTTCCCAATCATTACAGATGACATTAACATTTTGTTACCTTAATATTATCGAGGTCTTGGTTTTTGTTGCTATCGAGCATTCGATGCCATGACTCGTAGTTGATAGGCAACATATTCACATTTCGTGCTAAAATGCTCATGTATCCTACTAAAAGTCGAGCTTCTGATCCAACAAGCTGACCAAAACTGTTTCTGCATACCTTGACACGCTCAACTGGATCTAACTCGTATAAATCTGTAAGTAGCGTACATCCTCGACCTCTGCGCGTCCCACCATTTTCAGCTGCAAATGGTATATTATAATATAAGAATTTGAAAAATAAATCAATTATAAGTTAACACGCATGTAAATTAAATGTAAAATTACTTTGAACTTCTGTAGGATCTTCAGGTGTAATCGGAACATTTGAAGATCCAATTGCTGTCTGTTGTTCAGTACTATTTGTTTCTGTCGAGTTTGGATCATTTTGAACAATGCTTCCCCTTAGAATTTTTCTTTTAGGCATTTTATCTGCAATAAACATAAAACAGTTGAAAACTTAATAACTAATTACAACAATAACAACACATATAAAATAGTTGAAATATATAATAAGACCAAGATTTAAATTATGATATTACATATAATTAACCAATCGTAAAATCTTACTACATCATTATTCGTAAATATCTTCATCTGTATCCTGACGAACCTATTGAAATTGTACACAAGTACTAGGGATATTATCGTTTTAGTTTTTTTCTGGAAAGGGCAAAGTTTCTGATCTGTCGTCGATGTTATCTCTACTTCCACTGCCCATGTCAAACAAGTCTCTAGGGATGTTACGGAGTACAATGTACCAACCCTCATCAGTTGGATCTTTTGAGTAAAAAACTTGTTTGACTTGAGATGAGAATACATACGGCTCATCTATCAGTTGTTGTCCTGTGTGAATCAATCGAGCGAAGTTCACCATTGTAAAACCAAATTGATCTTGTTTAATTCCACGAGCAGTATTAACATCGGCCCAATCACCTCGAAATAAGACAACTTTCCATTTTCCGTAGTAATCCAACTCAATTATGTCAGTAAGAAGTCCTAAATATTCCACATTTCCCTCGACAGGATTATTGTCCCTAGCACTAGCATAACTTGTAAACTGAGTAATTAAAAATGTTATGAGAAAACATTATTATTTGTAAGCGGAAGCTCCAACTGCATACCGTTTGGCTTAACCATTCATGAAAAGATTCAGTAAACAACTTATTGATATCTCGATGTTGTGTTCTTTGAGAGCGCGAATGAGATCTCAATATTTGTTTGTACTCACTATGTTAAAAAAATGTTCACTTTGTTAGAAGATAAACAATTTTTAATTTGATAGATATTTATCAAATTTGTAGAACTTACTTCCGTAAAGGTTCCATTGATTCGTGGTGAAACAGAACATATCGATGTGCTTGTACCCATGATAAATGATCTAATTCTGCAATTTCAACTTTGCTGATTGGTTTTCCAAAACTTTGGAACAAATAAGTATCGGCGAAGTTAAGGTCCGTGAGTCCAGCATTCCTATTTGGTCTGTTCAACCTTGTTTCAACATCTTCCAAATATCTTGAGCAGAAGGTCATACATTCCTCTGCCAAATTGCCTTCAGCAATCGATCCTTCTGGATATCACTTGTTGCGGCAGTAAGACTTTAATTTGGATAGGAACCTAAACACGATATACAACATTATCAAAAGTTGTAACTAAAGGCATAGAGGTGAATGAAGGAAAATTTTAAAAATTTTAATTAACACCTTTTTATTGGATACATCCATCGATAGAAAACGGGTCCGCCAAGAATTGCTTCATGCGGGAGATGGATTATCAAGTGAACCATAATGGTGAAGAAGGAAGGTGGGAAGATTTTCTCCATGTTGCATAAAGTCAAAGTGGCTCGATCCTGTACCTTCTGAAGTTCTTGAACATCCAAAACTTTGCCACAAATGGCTTTCATTATATTGGATAGTTCAATTATACAAGACGTCACCTTATTGGACATACAACATCGTAGAGCAACTGGCAGTAAATCTTGCATCAAGATGTGATAGTCATGTGATTTTAGGGAATATAATCTTTGATCTTTAACACTAACACATCAAGATATATTTGATGCATACGCATCTGGAACCTTTATATCCTTCAACACCATGCAAAACAGTTCTTTCTCTGTCTTGGACATTGAGAAAATAGAAAACGGCAACTGATATTTCCCATTCGGAAGTGGATTCGGATGAAGATCAGGTCGAATTCCAATCTGAACTAAATCAAGTCGACTCTGAAGATTGTCTTTTGATTTTCCGTCTACATTAAAAATTGTACCGACAATGTTCTCGCAAACATTTTTCTCAATATGCATAACGTCAAAATTGAGTCGTAATAAGTGGTGCTCCCAATAAGGCAACTCAAAAAAAACTCTTTTTTTTCCACAAGTCCGCCTCATTAGGATCATCCTCTTCATCGGAGTCATCATCAGCTTCATCATTTGATCTTTTATTTCTTTGTGTGTTTTCCGGTTGATTCATCTTCCCATAACTGAAATTCATATCTTCCAACATTAACAAGATTTCTGATCCACTTGTCTGTGAAGGAGCTTCTCTGATCTCTTCAATACCGTCAAATGCTGAACTCTGAAATCTAAATCTATGATTTTTCGGTAACCACCGACGGTGCCCCATGTAAGAGAACTTCTTCCCATTGTATAACCATTGCGAACATGTTTGTGCAGCACAACAATGACACGCATAACGACCCTTGGTACTCCATCTGGATAAATTGGCATAAGCGGGGAAGTCATTAATGGTCCACATCAAAGCTGCACGTAAATTAAAGTTCTCCTTTCTCAGCACATCGTATGTCTCGACACCAGCCCATAATTGTTTTAACTCTTCAATAAGTGGCTGTAAATAAATGTTGATATCATTCCCGAGCCCTTTCTCTCCAGGGATAATCATAGATAAGATAAGGGAAGATTACTTCATGCAAATCCACAGAGGCAGATTGTAAGGAACAAGCACTACTGGCCAAGTACTGTACGTAGTACTCATGATCTTGTAAGGATTAAATCCATCAGATGCTAAGCCAAGCCTCACACTCCTAGGATCGCTTGCAAAGCTTGGAAATTTATTGTCAAATGATTTTTAAGCTAAAGAATATGTCGGATGCCTTAATAATCCATCATCGGTTCGTCCATCATGGTGCCACGTCATAGACTCCGCTGTCTTCGACGACATGAAAAGCCTTTGAAGCTTTGGTATCAGCAGAAAATACCGTAAAATCTTGACCGGCTTCTTTCTTGGTTGTGCATTATTTTCATCGTCGTTCCCATCTTCTGTGTGTCTATTTATCCAACGTGATTGGCCGCACATATGACAGCACTGTTGGTTTCTCCGATCGCCCCAATATTAAGGGATTTTTGCAAACGGAAACATCCCTCTCAAAAACTCTAATAGCATTGTCAAAGAGTTTCCGGTCCACCCTCCTAAACATTTTAACTGAAAAAGACGAATATAGAAAGACAATTTTGAGAATTTTGATCCCTCATACAGTTCTTCGTTCATGTCATTAAGTAGCGCGTAGAACTTCGCCGCTTCTCCATCCAGCTCTTCATGATGTACACTTGTTCCGGGTTCGGTAAAAGCATTTCCATCGAGATTACAATCATCAGATGCCACAAAGTCGGCTGGGAACGACTGTAAACCATGATTGTGAATATTAAATGCTTCCCGCAACATCCCTTCCATGTCATCCCCTCTAACAGACTGATGGTAAGTAGTACTATCATAAGATACATCTATCCTTGAAGAGGAAGTACTAGGCGGGCATTCTCCATGAAAAAGCCATTGTTTATAACCCTAAACAAACCCATCAACAATTAGATGCTCGTATACAACTTCACGATAATGCTAGTTTATGTTGACACACTTCTTACACAGGCAAAGAATCATGTTCTCTTGGCTTGCATATTAAAATGCAAAATTTAGAAAAGTTTGTACTCCATTTCGATAACCGTCCCTTACCCTTGACAAATTCATCCAAGACCGGTCCATTTCTTATTTCTTGAAGTCTGATCTTCACCAGAAATTACAAGGGTAAGTTGTTCAGTGGTAAGTATAAATGAGTTATGTAAGTATATCATATGATATATAATCATAGATAAGTAAATTATGTAAGTTATGTACGTGTATAAGTTATGTAAGTTATGTATTAAGTAAGCTATGTAAGTTGTGTATTATGTAAGTTATGTAAGTTATCAAAGTAATGTATGTTATGTAAGTTGTAAGTTATTATGTACTATGTAAGTTATGTAATTTATGTAAGTTAAATGTATTATGTACGTTATGTAAGTTGTGTAAGATATTTAAGTTATGTAAGTTTTGTATTATGTAAGTTATGTAAGTTATGTAAGTTAAATGTATTATGTAGGTTATGTAAGTTGTGTAAGATATTTAAGTTATGTAAGTTTTGTATTATGTAAGTTGTTATGTTATTACGTAAGTTATGCAAGTTTATATATATATTAATAAGTTATTTATATTAAACATGCAATCAAGTAATAATTCATTGACAAGTCATTATATAATCAATTTATATAATCAAGTAATAATTAATAAGTTAAAATAAATTTTAATAATAGATTATAATACATAACCTCACCGTAACATCACCATTACAACCTTACATATTAAACATTTAAGTTATTTAAGTAATGTAAGTTATAAATTTTAAAATATATTTATTAATAAGTTAAATTAAATTTATTAATAAGTTATGTAATTTATGTAAACACAATTGCTAATTCATTGACATTCAATAAATTAATCGATCAAATTATTGTATGAAAATGATTATTAAACACTAACATTCAATCAGTTAATCGCATCTAACATCGATAGTTTATTAATTTAGGAGTAAATTTGATAACTCATTTCTTTGCCAAAATCGATAAATTTTTCACATTAAACCGAATAAACTAATCGCTCATAATTTATTCAAATACTCAAAAACATAAAGTGCTTTAAGAATTGGCATAATCCAAAATTTAGTAAACTCTGTAGATTGTTTTTGTTTGGGTAAACAGTTCGTGGAGACATATCAAATCATAATTTAAACATTTCAATAATGTAATCAGGTAGCTGCAAAGTTACATGCACAAATTATAAGTAAACAGATACCCATAGGTTCAAAACCAAAAAGCTTAATTAAAACTCCCTTTTAATACTCAAAAATAATAAGTAAACTATTAAGCTAAAATATATCAAAATCAGAAATTTAAACATTTGGATGTGTTTTGTAAGAAAACTATGTAGGAAACATAGGAATAAATACCTCAAATTTCCTCAAATTCAAAACAAACTTCGCAAAAAATAACAAAACACAACTAACTTAGTACCAAAAAACAGGAAAAATACAATGTAGTAAACAGAGGATTATTTAACTACATTTAGATACAAATCAATGTAACAATTTTAATTATCACAACAATCAACTTAATATGAATTGATAAAGTAACATTCAATAATTGAATTGTACGATTCAATCAATTGAAGTGAAGAAATCGAAGTTGTTCCAAGGTTAATGTCTCAACTCTCGAGTAACTAACAAACACATAAAATTGACAATTTCCTATTAACACTGCAAGTAATATTTTATCGCAAAAATAATTTCTTCAAAAATATTAACACCGCAAGTAATATTAACACTGCAAGTAACTAACAAACAAATACATATTCAATTTAACTTCAAAAATAATTTCTTCAACTCCTTCAATCAACTATTTTATCTGCAAGTAATAGCTATAATAAAATATATTTATTAAGAAGTATTTCGAAGATCACCATTCTAAAAACTTATAACTGATTTCAACTATTTGACTCAAGTCAGTTGCTAATCGTTTAATCGGATCGGATTGGGGTTTAAAGAAGCAAATGAAAATGCAGCAACAAGGCATCAAGGCAACACAGAAACAAACCCTAAAAATTTATTTCGATTTTTTCTAATGCTTCAGTACATTGTTGAAGTAAACCCCAAATAGCTAGGACTGAAACAAAACCCTAAAAATTCCACGATAAATACCAGAAACGGCTTACCTATTTAATCGACAAATCTCGTAGCTTTGCCCACCTTGTTTGAAGATCGACTCCAACCTATTTTTTTCCTTCGTATTTTTCTTTGAAATTTTCTTCCCTTTCGACACTTCTTTCTCCGCTAACCTCTCTTCAATTTCCCTCTTTCTGAATTTGGAGGACGACACCAGAGAATTAATTTAATGTCCTCTTAAGAAACGGCACCGTTTAACGTAATTTTAAGTCAGAATTGCGGTGTTTTAAGAACAAACGCTGCTACTGCATCGACATTTACGGCGTTTTAATTAAAAACGCCACTAAAATTTCAAGTACAGAAAGAAACGTCGCCGTTTTATAAAAATATAAGGAAACATTCTGGCGTTTTCCCAAACACGCCACAATTAATATATTATCGAACCGGCGTCGTTTTCAGTAAATTTTATACATCCTTGCGGCGTTTTTAATAAAACGCCACTAAAAGATTCCATCCTTCAACTGAAACGGCGCCGTTTTTGCAAAGTTCAAATATTATTTACGGCGCTTTTAGGGAACATGCCACAACTAAATTTTATTCCCTAAGCCGAAACAACGCTGTATCGGTAAATGCAATAAATATTTGTGGCGTTTTTTATCAAAACGCCGGTAATGTCTACCTTTTGTGGCGTTTTAATTAAAAACGCCACTAAAATTTCAAGTACAGAAAGAAACAGCGCCATTTTATAAAAATATAAGGAAACATTCTAGCGTTCTCCCAAAAATGCCACAATTAATATATTATCGAACCGGCGTCATTTTCAGAAAATTTTATACATCCTTGCGGCATTTATAATAAAACGCCACTAAAATATTCCATCCTTCAACTGAAACGGCGCCGTTTCGGCAAAGTTTAAATATTATTTAAGGCGCTTTTCGGAAAAATGCCACAACTAAAACTTATTCCCTAAGCCGAAACGACGCCGTATCGGTAAATGCAATAAATTTTTGTGGCTTTTTTTTTATCAAAACGCCGCTAAATCTTACATATTTTATTTATTTATTTATTTTTTGTATCATTCATTTAAATAAATAATTACCTATCTATTTAAACAATTAATTACTTAAAAATTAATTTAAATAATTAATTACCTATTTATTTATTTGTTTATTTATTTATTCTTATATTTTGGTCCTATATATACAAATTAAATAATTAATTAACAATATATATTATATGATCCAGTATCAAAAATATCAAATGGTACCTAGGGTTAAATGTTTTAAATATACAAGTATTAATTAATTGTATCATTTAACAAATCTCAAATTATAAACCTTAAACCCTAAATTAACCAATCAATCTACATGCATAAAATGATCACTATCTATTATATATCTCTTAAATAATATAAACTATACTCAAAATTTCAATATATTAAATTTATTATTATCTATTTTACAAATATATAAGAACATATTTACCATAAAAAGTAATCAAACTAATTAATCTAAACTTAAACCCTAACATGACCGTTGAAACCCTAAATCCCAAACCTCAAATCCCTAACCCCTAAACCCAATCCTGAATCCCTAACCCTTAACTCCTAATCCATAACCCCTAAACCTTATTTAATATATAATTAAAACACACTAATTAATCTAAACCCTAAACTCTAACCTGACACTAAATCTCTAAACCCTAAATCCCTAGCTCTTAACATCTAACCCCTAACCTAACCCCTAACCCCTAACCCTTAACCCATAAACCTTAAATCACATTAACCCTTAAACCAGAATCCCTAATCCATAATCCTTAATTCCATAATCTATAAAACTTAAAATTGTAACTCCTAAACCGGTCTTAAATCCTAAATTAACCATATATATACCCTAAACCATATTTATTAAACCCTAAACTATAATGATAATTAAATTAAATATTTTAAAATTAATACTATCTTATCTCTTACTATTTGAAATTATTTAGTATATAAATTAAAAATCAATCAGTCATGTACCCAAAAATTTTAAAATTATGGCTTAATAATAGTATTTTAATTTTTCTATTTTTAACAAATATTTTTCTATGTTTTTTATTTCAATTTATTTATACGAGTCATTATTTCAAATTAATCCATTTTAACAAATATTCATTTAAAATTAAATTGAATTTTAATTAATATAAATAAACAAATTAAATAGTAATTAATTCAATATTTTAAAATTAATACTATCTCTTTTACGATTATATAAGAAATTATTTAATATATAAACTAAAAAAATCAGTAATGTATCCAAAAAACTTTAAAATTATTTTAAATAATAGTATTTTAATTTTTCTATTTTTAACAAATATTTTAAATTATTTTAAATCCCTGAGCATTAGCGGCGCATCCTCAAAAACGCCGCTAAAGCACTGAGCATTAGCGGCGCTTTATTAAAAACGTTACTAAATCCACGAAAGCTAAGAAAACGGCGTCGTTGGGCTTAGGTTTCTTTGCGGCGCCTTCCCAAAAACGCCGCTAAAAGCCTGAGCATTAGCGGCGCTTACTTAAAAAACGCCGCTACATCCCCGAAAGCTCAGAAAACGGCGTCGTTGGGCTTAGGTTTTTTTGTGGCGCTTTATCAAAAATGCCGCTAAAGCCCTGAGCATTAGTGGCACTTACTTAAAAAACGCCGCTAAATCCCCGAAAGCTCAGAAAATGGTGTCGTTGGGCTTAGGTTTTTTTGTGGCGCTTTAGCAAAAACGCCGCTAAAGCCCCTGAGCAATAGTGGCGCTTAATTAAAAACGCCGCAAAATCCCCGAAAGCTCAGAAAACGGCGTCGTTGGGCTTAGGTTTTTTTGTGGCGCTTTAGTAAAAACGCCGCTAAATCCCCGAAAGCTCAAAAAACGACGTCGTTGGGATTAGGTTTTTCTGTGGCGCTTTATCAAAACGCCGCTAAATCCCCGAAAGCTCAGAAAACAGCATCGTTGGGCTTAGGTTTTTTTGTGGCACTTTCGCAAAATCGTCGTTAAAGCCCTGGGCATTAGCGGCGCTTCCCCAAAAAACCCGCTAAATCCCCGAAAACTCAGAAAACGGCGTCGTTGGGCTTAGGTTTTTTTGTGGCGCTTTCGCAAAAACGCCACTAAAGCCCTGAGCATTAGCGGCGCTTCCTTAAAAACGTCGCTAAATCCCCCGAAAGCTCAGAAAACGGCGTCATTGGGCTTAGTTATTTTGCGGCGCTTTAGCAAAAACGCCGCTAATGCTTATTTTCAGCGGCGTTTTCCATGAAGCGCCGCTAATGATCGATCTTTAGCGGCGTTTTTTATCCAACCGCAGCTAAAAACGCCGCTAAAAGCTTGTTTTGGTGTAGTGCATGAGAGTTTCTTTTTCATCTTAAAAAATGTTAAATTTTAATTTCGGTCCATTTATTATACCTAAAATTAAGATTTAATTTTTTTACTTTCATTTCTAATATAATTTGGTTCATATATTTTTATAATATTATTAATTAGTATTAATAATTAATATAATTAATTTTTAATTAAAATATTACGTGGTCATATATAATTTGAATGTCTAAAAGTAATATTATAAGTCAATGATTAAATTTCAAATTTAGCACCTAGACTATGTTAAAACTTGAGATTCAATCTATATACTTTAATTTGTGACATAATTTTGTCCTCTATTTTTATATTGTTTTAGTTAGTCTAAATCGTTAATATTATTAACTATTTCAATCAAAATGTTGATGTCAATTTTCTTAATAACACTATTCTAATAGAAAAAACTATTTTATCATCACAAATTAGAATGGGTGTTTTAAGAATAAAAATCCTAATCAGTATTTTCAACGTTATTTTCATTTTACATGACTAACAAGTGTATATTTTCTTTAATTTCAAAATGTCACACTAAAGAACTTAATAGAAGAATTTTATTGGTGGTAACAACTAGACCGGAATTTTTAAATCCAAAAAGTAGATAGATTAAATTCTTAAAAATAATGGTAGAAGACTAAATTCCAAATGTACGAAGTGTGTAAGGATTTAAAGCATAGTTTTACATTATTATTTTTCCTTTAATTTAAATTTGATACAGTCAAATAATCAACCTTACAGGGAGCGTGGGTTGAAACTAGAGTTGTCTATGGACCGGGTTGGATCAGGTTCAGGACGGGCCTTAACCAAATTTTAGGCCTGATTGATAGGCACGGGTTTGGCCTGAAAAATGGGCCTGAATTTTTGCCTAAGTCTGGCCCGAATAAAAATGGTAAAACTCAGGCTCAGCCCGGCCTACCCGTATTAAATTTTTTTATTTTTTATATAAAAAATATAATACACCAAATATATTAAAAATATTAAAATATCTCAACAAATTGAAAATAAATTAAAAAAATTTCTTTATACTTAAATAACATTAAGATAAGTGCAATTTAACAAACAAATTCCTCTAAAATAATAGGAAAATTAACAATAAAACAAGTGTTATACAATATTTAAACATCAACAACAAAATAGTATCAATATAATAGTGAAAAGATAGTAAAACTGGAGTAAAAAGTGGGAAAACAATAGCAAAACACCAAGGGTTTTTTTAATTGCAAATTCGGACCAGTTCAGGCTTGGGCAAAAAATAGCTTATTTGAGGCCTGGCCCATATTTTAAATAGACTTTATTTTTTATCCAAGTCCATCTTTCAATGTTATATTTTTATTAAACCCTTGTGTTTTTGGACGAAACCCAACCCTGAAACCATATTAGATTAAAAAGCATGACGCATTTAGTCAAAGTGGCATGATTCCATAACGGAGCACTGATGATTTGCCTTCATATGATCAAATAAAATTACGAAGTTGTCAGTATAATCCAAAATGTCAAAATTATGGAAGGTCAGCTGCGAAATGTTTAGGTTCTATTCAACCGAAAATAAAAAATAAAAAAGAAACTTATGTTTCTACAAATCTTACTGAATCACACACCTAAAAGAAAAAGAAATAAAGATAAATATATATTGGCGTAGTTCCAATTCGGGGGTTGTTTGCAACCTGGCAATAATCTAATCCTTCACATTTACTTCTCGACAGCTACAAACTCCTCTTTTTTGCTCTTCATAAATCTTCTTCATGTCTCATTTTTCTTTTAAAATCCATTCTTTCTGGGTATTTTCTAATCTTTCACCCTTTCTCCTACAAATCCAACATGTTCTTCCTCATCTGAATCTAAAAGTGCATGCAGAAGAAAACTAATATTAGTTTTCTTGAACGGAAACTCCAACAAAGTTTCACAGATGGTTTGGGATCAGGTTCAGTTGAGAAGTTCTTCAGGCAACCACCCACTTGTTTCTGGACACCCGAACCGACCAATTCCTAAGCTCATGGTCTGCTCCATCCTCTTCGTCTCGCTTACTTACCTTCTCTACACTCTCAAGCTCTTAACAACCTCTGCTCAACAAACCTTCCACCATACCCCATTTACTTCCTATCTTCGTCGCTCTACAAGCTTCACATCTGCACCCTTGGTTCTCAATCAGACGGCTGTGACAGCTCCACTCCATCACGGCCGTCGTGATGTCCGAGAAAAACAAAAGGTAGTAATGCAAATGGGACAAGCTCCACCGAAGCCAAAGCCGACGGAAATTCACGACGTGGTCTTTGGAATCGCGGCTTCTTCCAAGCTATGGCAGCAGAGAAAAGAGTACATCAAGATTTGGTACAAGCCAAACCAACTGCGTGGTGTGGTTTGGCTGGACGATCGCGTCAAATACTCTGCCCAAGACAACCGAACCCTTCCACCGTTTCGAGTCTCCAGCGACACTTCCAAGTTCCCTTACACCAACCGTAAGGGTCACCGTTCCGCGATTCGGATCTCGAGGATCGTGACGGAGACTTTGAAGATGAATATGGATAACGTCCGGTGGTTCGTGATGGGCGACGATGACACCGTTTTCATCACCGAAAATCTGGTCAGGATTTTGAGGAAATATGATCATACTCAGTATTATTACATCGGAAGCTTGTCGGAATCTCATATTCAGAACATTTTTTTCTCCTACGGCATGGCTTACGGCGGCGGAGGCTTTGCCATTAGCTACCCATTGGCCAAAGCCTTGGCAAAGATGCAAGACCGGTGTATCCAGAGGTACCCCGGCTTGTACGGCTCGGATGATCGAATGCAGGCTTGTATGGCTGAACTCGGTGTCCCACTCACCAAGGAACTCGGTTTCCACCAGGTCGGTGACTCAGTTTTATCACTTTTTTTTTTTTTTTTTGACTTGGTAAAGTGCATTACTATGGGTTGTCCAGCTTTTTCTGATATAAGTTCAATACTTAAATGTTTATATCTAATTATGTTTTGGGGTAAGTTAATCATGTTTGAATGTAATGCTTAAGCTAGTTAATGAAGTGTAATGAGAGTAGATACTCATTTCCCGATATGTAAAGTTCAGGTGGCGCTGCCACATTGGTTGGTGAAGCAGCGGTTAATGCACAATAATTTTAGTGTCATCCACCTGGGGTGGGTGATTAGTTCAGTGCACATTTTTCGTCTTAGACGTGGGTGAGGAGGTGGAACCCACGTGTTGATAGGGTTTTAGACCTGGTTTGGTTTTGTAACAATTATGTCGTCTTTTGGTCAGTCGATATTCTGGTACGTGGTTGCCACGCTCTTTTGACTGTAAGAAAAAAGACCTTCAAGGAACCGGTGGAGCCAAGCCCCACACCAACTCCCCATATATTCGTGGCGCACATGAGTCAGTTGTTTGAGTTGTGTGCATTTGTAGATCAAGTGTCTTTATCTATGAGATATGTTCCATGTTAGTGCTCAAAGTGGATATATTTATGTTTAATATATATATTCTTGCTGGTTCCACTAATGTTAATGCTATTACTTTATTACTTAAAGATTTTGTCATTGAAGACACTATCTGATTCTAAGTTCATTGCCTATTGGTTTATGCATTGCAATCAGTATGATGTGTATGGGAACTTGTTCGGGCTCCTCGCCGCGCATCCAGTCACTCCATTGGTGTCACTACATCACCTTGATGTTGTTGAGCCAATTTTCCCCAATGTGAGCAGGGTTCAAGCCCTTCAGCGCCTTATGTTGCCTACAAATTTGGATTCCGCAGGGATCATGCAGCAGTCCATCTGCTATGACAAAACCAAGAGTTGGACCATTTCGGTTTCATGGGGTTTTGCAGTTCAAGTTTTTAGAGGGATCTTTTCACCACGGGAGATAGAAATGCCTTCGAGAACATTCTTGAATTGGTACAAAAGAGCAGATTACACAGCATATGCATTCAACACTCGCCCTGTTAGCCGAAATCCATGCCAAAAACCTTTTGTGTTCTACATGTCAAGTGTGAGAATGGATTCTGAACTGAACAAAACTGTGAGTGAATACGAGCGACACCATGTTCCTCATCCTCTTTGCAGGTGGAAGATGGCTAATCCTGATGAGCTTGAAACAGTGATCGTACATAAGAAACCGGACCCTCATTTGTGGGACAGAGTAAGTTTCATTATTTGTTACTTCATTTGCACTTATTCTTGAAAAGGTCAATCTCTAATCAGTTATTCTTAAGATTTTCGTCTGGAGAATACTATTCATACTGACATGGCTATGGGGTTTTTTAATTGGCAGTCGCCGAGGAGAAACTGTTGCAGGGTTATGGAATCAAAGGAGCGAAGAAGGATGGTGATAGATGTGGGTGTATGTAAGGATGGTGAGGTGAGTGAAATATAGTTATTAATAGTTGATTGATTGTTTTTATACAGTTTCTTTCATTTATGTTTACTAATTTTATGTCCCCCAAATCATCATCTGTATGCAAGAGTAGAGACAGTGTAAATGGGGAAAACCAAGGTACTTATATAGATTGTGTAAGAAAGTGCAGCTACATACAATTTTAGACCTTCATTTAGTGTGGGAGAAATGTTTTTGATAGTAGTGGTTATTTACAACCTAAATAAACATATTAAGAAAACATGTCTTGCTGAAGCATCCAGCGACCAGAATCATATGTTTGATAAAACAGAACAAGCCATGT